>NW_026521981.1:0-2400000 GCF_021234435.1 Artibeus jamaicensis | reverse complement strand
GTTAAAGCATTTGGCTGCATGACACAGACAAACCTCTACCTAAACAACTACAGGACTTTTTGTTATTTGCAACCAAATGCATTCCTTGCTGACATAAGTTTATACAGTCAAACCTTGGTTCTGGAATGTATTGGTTCTCAAACAATTCAGTTCTCGATCAAGGTGTTCATGGAAAAATTATCTCAGTGTGTTAACAAAACTTCAGGGCTTGATTCTCTACATAACAATCTTTCGTGCTGATACCTATGTGATCAGGCATCTATGTCTCAGGTAGCAAAGATTTGGTTTTCAAACAAATCACTTCGTGAACAGTTTCCCAGAATGAATGAAGTTTGAGAACTGAGGTTCCACTCTATCGTCTTCCTGAAAATCCCAACAAAAGAAACTGTCACTAGAAGTAAGATGGTTCAGCAGGGGAAAAACTGAACAGAAAGTCCAGATTTGCTTCTGTTTTGGAACTAGAGTGAATGTTACTTCCACTGTCAAACTTGCTACACTTCTGATCCCATTTATAAAGTGAGTTTTATCTCTTTAAAAATAAAATGATTTTTAAAATGTCCAATTATTTCCTCTCAGATTATAGGTAAAACCGAGGGCATCAACACAACCTCTAATTTAAAATGAAATTACAAAGTGACCATTTTGGTTTGAGTTCCTGGAAAGGGAAAAATTTGTGTCAGAACAACTTTTACACTTTGATGATTTTAGCACTTCCGGTCATTGTACTAAGCAGGAGGAAAACAATGACTAAAAGAGAGATAACAGTATTTTTTTTTTTTTTTACTAAGTTTTCCTTTCCTCACTAACTAAAAATGTAGTTTGGTTAGTAAGAAAACAAGGAGAGATTCTGCTTCCTAAAAGATGGAGAAGATGTAATTTCTCTGTTTCTCTCATTAAGTACAACTGCAAACCTGGGACATTATATATAAAACAAAAGTTTCTGAAAGGTAGAGAGAGAAAGAAAGACTGGCTACGAGCCTTGGGACCCAAGGGACATACAACACGAAATGAATTCTCTGGATGTACTTTTTACCTCATAAATTTCAGACTTGAAGCTGAAGAAGCTGGTAATCTGGAAACAATAGGTGCACACCCACTCCCTGCCAAAACAACCAACCAAACCCAACAAACCTGGCTCTTTCGAGTTAAAGAACAAGAAAAGAGAAAGCCTAGCCAACACCCCCCCCCCCAAAAAAAAAAACTAAAAAAAAAAATGGCCCCAGAACCCTTTCAGACAATAATCATTCTACTTTGGCCAAACACCACACGAAAAAACGAGGTCCCACCAAACACCCACACCAGCAATGGCTAATGAAGAGCCTACAGTTCCATCCACATTTGGCTATAAAGACGTGGCTCTCTCCCTCTCTCTTGGAGTGGCCTCAGAAGCAGCCTGCTAAAACAGAAGACTTAAGTCCCAGAGTCTTCTAATATTATACCCCAAACATTCAGGTTTCAAGGAAAACATCACTCATCATACCAACTAGTTATATTATGGTTATATCCTCCTTTTTTGTTTTAAAGTCTATTTTGTCTGTTAATCCAACCTTTTCATTTCTATTTACATATTTTTTCATATCTTCACTTTCAGTCTGTCTTTTGAAGTGAGTTTCTAGTAAGCAGCACATAAATGGGCATGTTTTAAATCCACTCAGCCTGTCTTTTTATTGGAGCATTTAATCCATTTACATTTAAAATAGTTATTGATAAGTACTGCCATTTTGTTCATTGCTTTTTGGTTGTTTTATAGTTCTCCTCTGTTCCTTTCTTATTCTCTTGATCTCTTCATCGTTTGCTGTTTTTTCTTTAGAGTTTGTCTGAGTTCCTTTCTCTTTGTTCTTTGTGTATCTTCTTTAGGTTTTTGGTTCATGGTTACCATCAGGTTTATGTATATCATTCTTCATCTATAAGTTTATTTTAAGCTGATAAGCATTTAAGTCCAAATATATTCTGCACAGACTATATTTTTACTCCCTGATCCATGCTTTGTTTTTGACGTCAGACTTTTAGATACTTGTGTGTTGTTTATCTCCTAACTACTTACTGTAGTTTGAGTTCATACTTTTTCTTTAAAGCTTTATAGCAGCTTTTAAAATGTCTGATTTGTGTTTATTGAATATTTGGCTTTACTTGTAAGGTTTTTCTGTTTTTTATGTTTCCTTATTTCTATGTATGGCCCTCCCTTTTCTACTTAAAATTGACCTTTTTACATGTCTTGTAAACTTTGTTTAGTGGTGAAGTCTTAGGTTTTGCTTGTCCAGGAAACTCTTTATTTCACCTTCAATTCTGAATAAACTTGCAGGGTATTCTAGGTTATTATAGGTTCCTTTCTTATAGCACTTTAAAGATGTCCTGCCACTCCCTTGTGGTCTATAAAGTTGCTGCTGAGAAATCAGCTAATAGCCTTACAGGGCTTCCTTTGTAACTCATTTTTCTCTTGCTTCCTTCAAGATTGCTGTTTTGCCCTTAACTTTTGCCATTTTACCCACAATAGGTCTTGGTGTGGCCTCTTTAGTTTCACATTGTCTGGAACTCTCTGCTTCCCGGACCTGGATGTCTGTTTCCTTCCCCAGGTTAGAAAAGTTTTTAGTCTTTCTTTTTTTCTTCTCATGTGAAGACTTCTTTTTGATTGCTTTTAGAAAGAGGGAAAGAAAGAGTCGAGACCTGTTGATTTGAGAGAGAGACATCAATTGGTTGCCTTCTCGAATGTTTGATCCCCAAACAGGGATCAAACCACTACCTGGGCATGTGCCCTGACTGGAAGTCAAAACCATGATCCTTTGGTCTGTGGGATGATGCTCCAACTAGCTGAGCCACACCAACAACGGCTCAGCCATGATTTCTTTAAAGTTTCTGCTCCTTTCAAAGGAGGCAAGGATATACAATGGGGTAAAAACAGTCTCTTCAGTAAGTGTTGGCAAAACTGGACCAATACATGCAAAGAGACAGAGAGAGACAGACAGCGAGACAGAGAGAGAATGAGAATCACTTTCTTACACCATGTACAAAAATAAACTCAAAATGGATTAAAGGCTTAAATGTTCAACCTGAAACAATAAAACTCTTACAAGGAAACAGGGGCAGTGAACTCTTTGGACTCTACTCATAACAATATCGTTTTGGATATATCTGTTTGACCAGGGACACAAAAGAATGAATGAACAAATGGGACTACATCAAACTACAAAGTTTTTGCACAGCAAAGGAAACCATTAACAAAATGAAAAGTCAATCTATAGAACAGAAGAAGATATCTACAAATGATAACCCTTTATTGAACATCTGATAAAGGGTTAATATCCAAAATACATACTAAACTCATACAACGAAGCACAAAAAAACCAAACAATCCAGTTAAAAATATGGGCAGAGAACCTGAATGGACATTTCTCCCAAGAGCATATTCAGATGGCCAAAAGACATGAAAAAATGTGCAACATCACTAATCATCAGGGAAGTGCAAATTAGAATCACAAGATATTATTACCTCTCATTTGCCAGAATGGCTATCACCAATGTATCAACAAGTGTTGGAGAGGATGTGGAGAAAAGGGAATCCTCATATACTATCGGTGGGATTGTAAATTAGTGTAGGCACTATGGAAAACAATATGGAGGTTCCTCAAAAGATTAAAAATAGAGCTATCACACAACCCAGCAACTCCACTTCTATTTACCTGAATAAAATGAAACCAGTAATTCAAAAAGATATACACACTCCTACATTCACTGCGTTATTTACAATAGCCAAGATATGGAGGCAACCTAGATGTTCATCAATAGATGAATGAATAAATAAGATGTGGTACATATACATAGTGGAATATTATCCAGCAATAAAAAAGAATGACATCTTGCCAACATGGATGGATCCAGAGGCTATTAATGCTAAATGAAATGTTAGATATAGACAAATACCATATAATCTCACTTATTTGTGGAATGTAAAAAAAATGAATAAACACAACTGAAACGGACTGATATATATAGAGAACAAGCTGATGGCTGCCTAAGAGGAAGGTGTTGGGGGGAAGCAAATATTATAAGTAAATTATGATGGCCATTCTGACCGGTGTGAAGTGGTATCTCAGTGTGGTTTTAATTTGCATCTCTCTGATGGCTAGTGATGCTGAGCATCCTTTCATGACTCTGGGCCCTCTGTATGTCCTCCTTGGAGATAAGCCAGGCAGTAAAAGACAAAAACTGTATGATCTCACCTATAAGTGGAACCTAATCATCAAAACAAGCAAGCAACATATAAGCAGAAACATTGAAATTAAGAACAAACTGACAGTAACCAGAGGAGAAATAGGAAGGGATATTGGGGCGATTAGGGGGATTGTCAAAGAACACGTATAAAGGACACATGGACAAAGCCAAAGGGGAGTAGGATTGAGGGTGGGAGGTGGAGATGGCTGGGGTGGGGGAGTGGTGGGAGGGAAAATGACAACTGAACCTGAACAATATTTAAAAAAAGTAAATTAAAAAAAGATTAAAAGTTGGTATGGTCAGTCTTTTTCATTTTAGCCATTCTAATAGGTATTTCACTGTGGTTCTAATTTGCATTTTTGTAATGGCAAATGTGGAGATTCTTTTTATGTGCTTATTTGTATCTCTTAGGTAAAGAAGCAATTCAACTCGTCAACTTTTTTCTTGTCTATAAGTTTTTATAGTTCTAGGTTTTACATTTTGAACCATGCTCCATTTTCTTTTAATCCTCACCTGAGGATGTTTATCGATTGTAAAAAGGAAGAGAGAAACAGCAACCAACTGCCCCCCACAGGTACCCTGAATGGGGATCAAATCTGCGTCCTAGATATATGCCCTGACTGGGAATTGAATCTGCAACCTTAGTGTATGGGCAGACACTCCAACTTATTAAGCCTCCAGGCCAGAGCTAACATTGATTTTTCTATGTGGTGCTAAGGAATTGATCAAAGGTTTTTGGGTTTTTTGGCATCTGGTTATATAATGGTTCCAACATCATTTCTTAAAAAGCTGTTTTCTCCATCAAACTACCTATGTAACTTTGTACAAAAATAAGTTAACCATAAAAGGTGTGAGCTAATTTTTATATATTTTGTTCCACTGACCCATGTATCTTGATGCTAATACTGCATGCAGTCTTCATTATTGTAGCTTTGTCTTGAAGTCAGTGTTAGTCCTACAACTTTTTCAAACGGTTTTGGTTATTAGAGGCCTTTTGGATTTCCTTATGAATTTTAGAAATCAGCCTGTCAGTTCTTTTTAAAAAGCCTGATAGGGTTTTTATTGGGATTTTATTCAATCTGTAGATCAATTTGGGAAGAACTGACGTCTTAATACTGAGTTTTCTGACTCATGAAAATAGTACAACTGTTTACAGAGATTTAACTTCTCTCAGAATTGTTTTGTAGTGTTCAGTGTACGGGCTCTATACATTTTGTTAGATTTATCTCCAAGTAGTTGTTTTTGATGACACTTTATTATATAGAGAACGAATTTTTATAAATTTATTATGTATGCAACAACTCTGCTAAATTCACTTATTGTAGTAGGTATAAACTAAGTCATTGTTTCCATTTCAGTTTGATTCCGTCATAACCTGCAAATCTCTGGGTATTTACCACACTCCATTTGCCATTGTCGCAATCCCCCCAAATCAAAATGACAAATTCCTCAGTGGTTCTGCTGAAGCTGCATTTCCTTTTGGCAAGATCACTTCCAAATGGGCTGTGCTTTTAATGATTGTTTTTAGAGAGGAAAAATATTTTATAAAGATTTATTTACTTTTAGAGGGAAGGAGAAACATCAATGTGTGATTGCCTTTTACGCATCTCCTCCTCCTACTCCTCCTGCAAAACAGGCATGTGCTCTAGACTGGGAATCAAGCAGGTGACCCTTTGGTTCATAGCTGGCACTCAATCTACTGAGCCACACCAGCTAGGGCTAGAGAGGAAAATAATTCACCCACTGATTAGCAGCCATCAGCATCACTTTGGAGCCCAGAGAAATTAGAATTTTAGGCCTTACTCTGGACCTACTGAACCAGAATCTGCATTTTAACAGGTTCCTCAGGTGATCTGTATGCATATTAAAGTTTGAGTAGCATTGCTTCATATTGATAAAAAGTTATCGCTTAGATCCTTTACTTCTGGGCAGACCTGAAACGCTAACTTTATCTGTAGTTACAGAAAAGAGTTTCAAGCCATTCTTCTATGAGGAATATAAAGGCTATTCTGACCATTGCTAGATTGTTTCAAGAAAGAGTAGATTTACATACATTTGTCTTTTTAGAGCATCTATTGATCTGCCACAAGAGTGAGAAGGAAGCTGCACATTGTGACCCTAGTAGAGATCTCAGATAAATGAATAGGGCCTTAATCACACTATCATATTCAAGAACCTGGGGAGTACTCTGCTCTTCCTGTCTTCATTACTTTATTCACTCACCTCCATAACCACACTATACCTTTTATCCCAATCGCCCCCTGGAATTCTTTCTGATCACAATCAGCCATATTTTCAGTCTTCTTATTCTGACAATTTCCGCTGTACCTGTTCTTTAAATTTACCAGAAACTGTTGGTTGGTCAGTCTCTTCCTTTCCCCCCATTTCTCTGGTTCCATTTCCCCCCTACTACTACAATCTCATGTCAGTATTTCCTTCCTCCTTGCCTAGAAACCCAACTGTAGATCATTCTGTCAGCTTTCTACATCCCTACATTCATTGGCTTAAATACCTAAAAGTAAAAAGCAAAACTAACATATTCAGAAGAACACAGAGATGCGTATTTTTGTGACATTAAGAAGGATTTTTTGAGACACAAAAAGCACAACCATGAAGATGAACAGGCAATACAGAATAGAAGAAATCTGAGTGGCCAATAAACAGAGAGACCAGCAACCTCAATAGCAACCAGAGAAACACAAACTTAAAAACATCAAAACACTATTTCAAACCCAGAAGATTAGCAATAGTGTAATAACATCAAGTACCGGCAAGGATATGGGGCAACAGGGACTCACGTCTTGTTAAAGAGGGAGAGTAAAATGGTATAAGCTCTTTATTGAACAATTTTGTAATATCCAAGTTACAACTGAAATGTATATTGCATTCCAACAGTTATACTTCCAGTGATGTCCTAGAGAAGCCTTCACGCATTTCTCAAAAATGTTTTATTTCAGTGCTATTTGTAATAGTGAAAGGTGAGGAAACTCTAACTATACTTCAGTAAGGAAAAGGCTGTACCTGTAATGTTTTATTTCCTTTAAAAGACAAAAACAAAGCCAATCTGACACAAAAATCCCCCAAATGTTATTTGTTCAACCTAGTGGCGAGACTTTATATACTTACCTATCTGAAATACTACATAAATTTAAAAATTAATTGTAACACATAAAGTACGTAACACAAACAATAGTCTTTAACATTTAATGCAGGTTAGTAATTACATATCATTATCCAATTGACATCAATTCACAAAAACATTACTAATGATGCTGTTTATAAACAATTCTTTATAATCTGTCACCTGGTAAGTTCAAAGCTTTTATTGCTTTGTTCTGTGCTGGATATATACTGAAATTGCTTAATCCTTTAATGTTGACACAAAATGAGAGAGTGAAAGGCAACAAAATGGACTCCGTTCTAGACCTACTGTAATCTCAATGGTAGTTAACTTAAAAAAATGTATTTGAGAGAGAGGGGAAGAGAGGGAGGAAGAGCAGTAGAGAAACAGTGATGTGCCCCAACCAGGGACTGAACCCGCAATTTGGGTGTGTACCCCGACCGGGTTGAACAAGTGACCTTTACGGTATGTAAGAGAATGCCCAACTGAGCCACACCAGTCAGGGCTAGTTTAACTTTTAACCTCATTAACTTTATGTGTATCTATCACAAATGGAAAAATAAATACCAAAATAAACACCAAAATATCCCAGACTCCTTTGAGGAATATAAAGGGAGGCCCATGTAATCCCGAAGTTTATCTTGTCCTTCTGTCCAAGACTACCATTGTCCCCCTGTTCAGTCCAATGGACTCCAGGTTAAGAGTCTGTATACTAGATGCTATCAACTTAGTAATCTTAGTCAACACTTATAATCTGCTATATGCTCAACAGTTTCTAAGGATTTTACGTTTATTAACTTACTTCATCTTCAAATACTCTTTAGGTCAGCAATATTCTTATTCCCATTTTTAAAAAAGATTTATTTATTTTTAGACAGAGGGGAAGGGAGGGAGAGAGGGACATAAACATCAATGTGTGGTTGCCTCTCACACGCCCCCCACCCGGAACCTGGCCCACAACCCAGGCGCGTGCCCTGATGGGGTATCAAACCTGTGACTATTTGTTTCGCAAGTTGGTGCTCAATCCACTAAGCCACACCAGCCAGGGCCTTATTCCCATTTTTGAAATAAGCAAATTGAGGCACAAAGAAGATAAGTAATTTGCCCAAAGTTAGTTAGATAGAACATGGTGAAGCCAAGATTAAATTGCAGTTTTGCTCCCCAGCATACACAATCAAGAAGTTCTGTGCCTAACTGAACAAGTCAATCAGAAAAGGCTTATAAAAACTTAACCTGAAAGATATAAAGAACATTTTAAAGATGAAATTAAAAGAAAATGGATATGACCAGGGTCTCCAAAGTACTTTTTGTCTCTTTATTCCCTGTTAAATATTTTTACACTTGATCTTAGCCTAAAGGCCAAGAAATGACCCTTGCTAAATATTTTTTAAAAACTTGTGTGATATTTTATTACTTGCTTTGGAAATTAATTCCATTTTGCATTGCTCATACCTTTAAGATGAAGGTTTCTTTGTAATACAACAATCAGTGCACTCTTTCTTTTAACTTCTTTATTAAGTTGGTTGCATAATAGATATATTCTCATACCGACAATTCTTGTCATGAATAAAATCAACAGAAATAAGGCAATAGCAAGGTGTGCTTCACAAATAAACAATCAAGTGGTCAGAATAGGAAATCTGGCCCTGTACAACAAAAAGACTGAGAAGCAGAATGTGAATAAGCCCTGAATTCAGAATATACCTAAAGACACAAAAAGCACAAACCATGAAGATGAGCAGGAAATACAGAATAGGATAAACCTAAGTGGCCAATAAATACAAAGAAAAATCACCAACCTCAATGGCAATCAGATTAAAAAATATCAAAGGTTCCTTGTTTATAATACACAATTACTTAATCATCCATTTGTGTAATAAGAATGAACATTAAGAAACATGAACTGAGTTGCATTTATTTTCACAATATCAATATAAATTCAAAACACCAACTTCATTGAAACTAAGTGTTAAAATGTTCCAAAAGTAAAAGGCAATCTTAATTTTTTAAACTTATGAGTAGGGTCTGCAAAAAAAAAAAAAAGCATGGGTTATTTTATCCTACTTTCAATGAGAACAGGTCTCATCCTGCACTTAAGTGGTATGAACAGCCAAGAACAGCAATCGAATATCACTAAGAGTAATGCCCATATATATCAAAGTATCTAGTTGAACCATGTTATTTCTTCTTATATAGCAAGTCTATTATATTAAACACTCAGCATAATGGAAGCTTACATCTCATGTGACAGAATTACTAAATTAACTATAAATCTATTAGAAATTTTCAATCCCCACTCCCAAAACACTTTAGCATATCTATTAAGTACTGAAGGTCACTTAGAAAAACAGAAGTAACACACACAGTCTCTGCAATTAAAAGCTTTCGTAACACATAAACAATGTTCAGATATAAATTCTGAAATTCTGAACTAAATGTTTATTTCTAAATATGATTTATGTAATCCAGACTTTCTTAACCAGATAGGTCACAGCTATATAATCTGTACAACTGACAGTAGTGTATATTCCAAATAGAGATTTTCTTCCTATTATAATATAAGTTTTTTCTGAATGAACATATATTTCAAGGCTTAAGGTGTAAACAACCTAGTGAAGAAATTAATGTTCATTTAAAAATGTATCACCTCATAATAGGCCCCTGAATTTTCAAATTTACATGTGACAATACATTTACATCTTAAATTTTTAGGAAAGGCACAGGCTTTATGTAAAAAAAGCAGCAAAATTTTAAACCCACCAATTTACTGAAAAAGTCATTACTTTTATTAGAAACAAATAGTGTGTCTCAAGATGTTGGCAACAGGTCATAGTATAGATGTACATTTCATACAGTGTATTTCTCCCTGTAATCATATTCCGGAAGGAGGTGGAATACCTCCTTGGTTGTGGGAAGCAGAAGTATTTGATGGACTGTGTAAGCTGGTCTCCTTGTACACAAACCATGCATTTCCTCCCCAAAGTATCATATTCAGAAAGCCAAAGATCTAAGAAAGAGAAAAATAAACATGAAGGTCTAATATCTTCTTTAAAATCATAGTTATCTTAGTTTTCCTTTAAAAATATTTAACATTTCCAGGCAGTATACCATTATTTCATTTAAAGTTTAAACTACATATGAAGTGGAATAAAAAAGGAAGACTTTACATTTCAGTGTCAAATTCAGATATATAATGACTTATTCCCAATGAAATAAAGGTAAATCTCTAAGTCTGTAATATATAAAACCATGACTAGTGGTTTTATATTTCCTATTTCCTCACTTTACCTGCCTACCTACCATCTTTTCTACTCCAACAGCTGCAGCCAGGAAAGGAGTCAGAAGAACTTTATTTCACATCTCACATTAGTCAACCTAAAAGAAATCAGTCTTCCCAGCTATAAATCTGACGAGAGGAAAGTCTCAGAGATGAATAAATTGAAGCTACCTTATTTTCAGTTTTTTTCTAAAGACAATATATTCTTAGATTTATTAAAAAAAAACAACGAAGAGTGAAATAAGAAGCTTTAAACTATCATCTAGTTGGCCTTCTGTAGGCCAAATGTTTTATATCTTTTTGCATATTTGTATACAGAAAATTTCTGAAACTGTCCATCTCAGATAGCATCAATAAATTACTAAAAACTGACTTTTCAATTACAAAGTTATAAAGCAAAAATATGGCTAAATTGGTTTATAAGGTAGTGCTGACTTTACCCAAGACTTTCTGGAAAAGACATAAGACCTCCCTAAATATAATATATTATCTCCTTTAATATTATATTTAATAATATATTAATATGTGTTTTGGTAGAATAGAGGACTAAAGAATACATACATTTATATAGACCTAACTTTTTAGGTGATTTAAG
The DNA here is from genome assembly GCF_021234435.1 of Artibeus jamaicensis. Classification (NCBI taxonomy): domain Eukaryota; kingdom Metazoa; phylum Chordata; class Mammalia; order Chiroptera; family Phyllostomidae; genus Artibeus; species Artibeus jamaicensis. The sequence continues at coordinate 2,388,798 of NW_026521981.1, read as the reverse complement.
AAACCATAAAAATATTCTTTTCATAGACTCAGAGCGAGTCCAATTAGAGAACAAGCTCTCAAGTCAGATGTGGTTCAAACGTTGGCTTGCCAACTTACTAGTTGTGTCCACTTGGATAAAGTAATGTGAGCTACATTTGTTTCCCAGATGTAAAAATGAAGATAAGAGCACCACCTCCTGCATTTCTCTTAGGATTGTTGGATAATTTAACATATAAGTCTAACACGTCCTTAGTGTAATGCCACCATAAGAGTACCTTTCAGGTAAAAGTCGTATCTAGTCAATTTCAATGAAAAGAAAGACTCAATTACAATCTTAGTCAAACCTGTTTCCTAGTTTTAAAAGACTCTTCTTTGCTGGTATAAAGATTATATAGTGACCAGGATTATAGCTGCTTGGTAAAAATAAAAACCAACACACCCAGAAATCATTAAAAGCTGTTGTTTTCTTAAATTACTAGTAAGGTTTTTCAAATAAGTAAAATAAAATATTTTATAAATACTGCATACATACCACAGATACATTTAGGGATCCCATACTAGTCACAGAGCCAAAATAACACGTCACTTTTTGACAGGGTTTGAGTTCCTGGACAATATTGTGACCAGTAGCTATTTTAATATCTGTAAGAGCTTTAGCCCAGGCTGAAGTGCTCACCAGCCACAAGAAAGTGGCAACAACAGTAATAACAAAGTCCTAAAGTAAAAAGAAGTGTGAATTAATAAATTTTAAAATACTAAATCTAAATCTATAATGAAGAACATGAGATTACATTGAATCCCATGGTACTGAGAAATAGTCTTCATGATACACTTTATACAAAAGGGCACAGTCAACATCATAAACATTGCTGTGTATTATCACTAGCTGAATCCTGAGCTACAACACAAAGTAAGACTTAATCATCTCTTTAGGAGTAAAAGATAATTACACTAGAAATCAAGATTTTACATAGCCCTTACACAATCACACCTGAACCACTCACTCCCATGCTCATACTTTAGACCCTGCTATCACCAATAACTGTCCTTCATCTCCATTTCAGTAACCTCACTCCTCTTTCTGGCTTCCTCTCTCTGGCACCCCAACTTCACAAATACCTCTTGACCCCATCAAGATCTACAATCTGATCTTACCACTTGTTCACTGTCTCTCAACCTCACATACGCTCTCATTTCCCTCCTTAACTTACTATATTCTGGTCCTTCCTTATATCCCTTGCATATACTCTTTGCTCCCTTACCTTCTCCTGCTTTTTCATATTGTTCTAGCAAAACTAACTTCAGTTAAATTTAATCCTCTGTGGTACAGACAATGAAATGGTGAAAAGCACATATCCAGAAGGCTTGTCTGTTTGAATTCATGATCACAAAATTTTAAGAATGCTCATTATAATACGAAAAGAACAAGAAAGAAATCTCTCTGAAAATACCTTACCCTAGTAATTTTCCATTAAGTCTTTGCTACTTCTTACATTTCTAAAAACAGGACCCAAGCTTTTAACATTTTGGATAGTTTTTTATTTCACTAACATGAATAAAGAAAAAATTATTCTTAACCTATTGTTGGAAAATTAAAATTTTGTCAACTAGTATTGTTACAAAGATCTAAAAGCCACTTTTTAAAATATGCACTTGTTATAAAGTATAAATTCCAACTTGTTTGGTCTTCCTTTAATGATCAAAGTGGAAATAATGTAAAATTTGTATCTTTTAATGTTTTTTATATATTAAGCTACACGCAAGGCTATGAGTTTGTATACAACTGCAGCAGAACTCTCTCCAAGCTCAAGAATGGGTTCTGGAGCTTATCGCAGAAATGGTTTGTTCTTAAAATGAGTATGATTACTTCTTACCCACTTTTGCCAGTAGCTCTTATTTATTTAGGATAAACACCAATGACCACTTATGAGATATAGAAACTGGGTTACATATAGCTTGTCTACCTGGCCAAGATGACAGTGAATAAGAATCTTGTGATTAGGTAACCAAAAACAATATAATTAATTATGAACATGGAAAGTATTTGCATTTTGCATTTGAACTCTCCACTGTTAATGGACTTCTTAAAAATGCAGATCAAAGAGAAAAGGACAGAAACACTACAACTTAAATTTTTGCAACAAGAAAGTCCTTTCCTTTTTGCTGCTGTACTTTTGTGGCAGGTAGACATTGCCTAAACACTTGCTAGAAATACGATGCCATTTGGAGAACTGAAAAATAGTGTATATGAGGTTACTGTATGTTAAAAATGGTATCTCTGAACTAAAGGTTACAGCTTTGACTAATATATATCAAATCATCTTAATTTTCAGGTTTCTTCCTTCCAAATTTGTAATTAAAAATAATGCCGTTTTTTTTCCATCGTGATTATGCTCTTTAAATCTATTTTGCTGGTGGCTTAAGGCACCACATTCTCAGACTTCAAAACTTTTCTCAAAATGATGGTCAAAGTAACCCTAGGGTGAGAAGTGGGGGAAATGTGGGGCTCTGAAGATAGCCTTTGTCCTACTCAGAACTCTAGTAAAGATGCACCATGCATGCCTGGAGTCCCGCAGTTTACAACCTGCAGCTGCCTGTGGCAGCCCTGGTCCTACCAATAATCAAGAATATGATTAATAAGAGTTTTAGGATTTGAGACAACCTATCTTTGTTTGATTTTATTTTACAGTATTTCTGCTTCTCCATATGGCCGAGAGCCCTTAAGCTCCTGCTACTTAACACAGAAAAGTACTACATTTACTTAAAAAGGGAACTAAAGTTGATATAAAATATCATAATTGAAAAGGCCTTAGAAACACCTTAGCAAAGGATTGAGAACTCTGCTAAAAACATATATATCCTCATTAACAAACAGTAATTTTAAATAAATATGTCATATTTAGCTATATTTAAAAATTTGGGTATCTCAAGAAAACTTTACATTTGTATGTTCAAATTAAAATCAGAATTCAAAATTTAATTTAGAAGCTGAACTTTTATAGACAAGAAGCATCTATTTTATATTAGGTTGGCCAAAAGGTCTGGGTAGTTTTTTTCTGCAAAATAAAAGACATTTCATTTTCACCAATAACTTTATTGTTTGGATATTTTGAGTATGTCGGCTATCTCCTGCATTGTATAATGTTGATTGTTCCCAATTAAAGTCTCAATTTGATTGCTACAAACTTCAACTGGTCTACCTGGACTGTGGATCATCGTCCAGCAAGGTATCTCTAGCATCAAACCTTGCAAACCACTTTGGACAAGTTCGATCAGTCACAGCACCTTCTCCACGCACTAATTTTTTTGTTTGTTTTTCAGTTGCGTTTTTACCTTTCTTGAAATAATAAAGCACAATATACTGAAAATGTCACGAATTTTCTTCCATCTTCAATAACTAAAATGTCTACATTGATTTTGATTTTTTAAAAATGCACACTGGTATGACAGCTCTCACAATACAATCCAATAAAATTGTTTTGAATGAAGTTACAGACAACTAAGCACTACGAGAGCCATCTTATAGTAAAAACAAATGTTTTGGCCAACCCAATATTATATGAATAAAAACCACTTAAAGAACTAATTCTGGATTTTTTCTCTATAGGACCACTATTGATCACTCTGAGGTGAAAAATCACTGAACTTTTTGAATGATGCAAGTAGATCAGTTTTATAGTTTTATTAAACAGAAAAACCATCTATAAAAGAATATATTTGAATGCGACTTTTAAAAGGGTAGTCATTTTAAAGCTTACAAAGCAAAATACAAGAAATAAAAGACTCACTAATAAACTTAAAATTTGTTGAGATAATGACACAAGGCAAGAAATGTCTTCATTTAGAATTTAAATTATAGAGAATTTTAACAAAATACCCGATCACCATAGTTTCTTTTTAGATACGGCTTTAAAGTCCAGAAGTTAGAGATTTCTAATATATAATTTTTATTGATTAAGTATTGCAAAGTACCTAATTTTTTTGAAAGGCACCTAACGACCATGAAATATTTTATGAATTCAGAGTTAGGTTTAAGAATCTCTTCTCAGATATAAGAAATAAAATAAGTATGGATGAAAAGAGACTGTTTTACTCCTTACTTACCATTTGTATTCTTATGATCCAGGCAGCAAAAATTAAAAATAAATAATAAATATAATCTGTTATCTTATTTGATAATTTGCTTCATAAATAACTAGAGATGACCAGTAACACCTCTGTTCTCCTTTCAAGTCAGTAACACTAATACTGCCTTTGTACTTATTTTTCTGTAGTGGAGGTCCAGCTTAAACCCACAGATTACCTCTCAATAATAATCCTCAACCAATAATCCAGGGCAGATTCTACCAACTAAATATTAGAGATTATTTGAAGCCAAGAAAGGTGCTAGGCCTTCAAATCCAAATCCTTGTTGCCATCTAAAGTCTACAAATTAGCTCATGAATGCCACTAGTGATAGATTCTATAATTCTTATAGAATTATCTGGATTAATTTTTAAATTAAGAAATTGAGACCATGAGTCAGCAAACTTTTCCTGAAAAATGCCAGACAGTGAATATTTTTTACCTGTATTACAACTACCTAACTTTGCCACTGTAGCATGAAAGCAGTCACAGACAATGTGTAAATGATGAAATGTAGCCATGTTCCAAAAAAACATTTAAAAAAAGCAAAAACATCAGGGCCTTGTTGGATAGCTCAGTTGCTTACAGCATCTTCCAGATATTCCAAGGCTGCAGATTCAACCCCCAGTCAGGATTCATATACAGTTATCAACCAATGAATACATAAATAAGTGGAACAAGAAATCAATGTCTCTCTCTCCCCTCCTCTAAAATCAATAAATAAAATATTAAAACAACAACAAACAATGAATTAGATTTGAGTTGTGGGCAGTGGTCTGCTGATTCCTGACTCTTAACCTCAATAAGACACTGTAGAGGCATAATGCGGGTCTTTGAGAAGAGAGAAAAAAGGTAAATATTAGTAACACAGTTATGAGACTACTAGTATGGAAAGCAATTCTACTTATTTTTTTCTGCTGCTTATAACCAACCTAGTATGCTCTATCACACATTTAAATTTCCGCCCAGTGAAAACCATCTAAAGTCTCCAAGTTAGCTCATGAATGCCACTAATGCTGAATTCTTTAATTCTCAGAGAATCATCTGGATCACATTTTAAATTTAAAAATTTAGACCAGGAGTACAGAAAGAATACTGAAAACATGCTAAAAAAATTGACTTAAACATGACAACAGGAAAAAGCTCATGGCAAACAGGTCAAAATACATTGAACTAGCTTATGCCAAGAATTTTTATTTCCAGTGTAAGGACCTCTGTATTTTACTTCAAGTACAGTGTATATTTATCTTATACAAATTATTTTTGTATAAAAAGAAAGTAATTACTTACAATCATGGGAAGTTTTCGATTGTCCCGATACATGTTTATGTAACCAACATAGACCAGAAGAGCAGCAATGCAGTACAGGAAAATAAAGACTGCAAATGTAACATAGAACTGTGCAGAAGAAGAGTAATCTCCAACGAGGAAATAATGCTTCCAATCTGTATCACACACATTTACACTTGGAGGTGCCTGAAATGATGCTTGATTCAACCTAGTACAAAGGTTCAAATAAATTTATGAATTACCTGGACTTTCCCAGCAGAGTTAGAAATATGTAGATAGAGTACTGAAATGACATTTCAAAAAGTACTCCCCTAAAACAGAGTGGGCAAAGGAGATCTCCAGTTGTCTTCATGGAAAAGAATACAATAATTAACAAACAGTAATACAAGAATAAACTGTGTTTCATGAACGCACAACTGTAAACCTATTTTTGCCCCACCCTGTGTATCAAAAACATTTTCCTTTTGAAAAAAAGAAAAATTAAAATATTTAAGTAAATTAAAATGTTCATAAATCATACATAAATTATAAATTACACCTGGTAATTGATTTGTGATAGGCTGAATACAGACAGAATTTAAATACTTACAAACCCAGATGCTATCTTCCTGTAATAAAATTTTAACAGATTAAGAGGGCTAATACAAAATAAATTACAATTTGAGCCATGATATTCCATTCTAGAAGACAGAGTCTATATGATTAGCACCAGGAGAGACAATTATAAGAATTCACATTTTAACCCTGGATTTAATTACTCACTAACTTCACACTGTCTTTTAATTTTTCCCTATCCATAAATCACAAGAGCACTTATTCCTAAAGATGCAGTTAGAGTTCCTTGTACAGGAAATTTATAAGAGAAGGGCTGGGAATGGAGAGGCAATAATACTAAGCATTTACTACCTAACATACCTTTAATGTAAGATTTCATTTAATCATCAAAATAGCCTTAAAAGGTAATTTTCAATATATTGGACAGAAAAATTGAGTCCTAGGAAGGTCAAGTAAGTAGTTTGTAAGTGAAAGAAGTTTTATACCCTGGCTTAATTAAACACAGGACATATTCAATAAACTGTTCAATGAATATTAGAGTCGAACAGAAGAATTCACAAAAACACAATATTCAGTTTAATTTGAGAGTAAGAAAATAAAGTTTTATGCTAATAAAAGCAAAGGAAGTCATTTCACATAATAAATCCATGTCCTAAAACTACATTAAGAACACTATTATTCAGGAATGGCAAACACATGAGAAATCTGGAGTTTTTGTAAGCTGTGTTTGCTTTCACATGATGGTTTTTCACACTATGGTGATAGGGCAGTTTCTGTTTTGTTTTTGCACTTCTAGTCCACTGTAGAATGATAGAATAAAAACGTCAAATAATAGTTTCTAAATGCTTACTCCTGTTTTCTATACTTATTTCACCACAGACCAGGAAATTAGTTTGTAGATAGGCAATGGTCTACGTACCACAGTGTTTGAGTAGCAATGATCACTATTTACAAATGAGGGTGCAATTTAAAACTTTCTATCCCCAAGATTAATTGCTGGAAATCTTAATGAGTCAATATGAAAGTAAAAAGAGTTGTTAAACCACACAAACAAACAACTCACCTGAATGGATAAGCAAAAGTAGCTGTAACTGTTTTATTCTCAGGATTTGTAGGACATTTCACTAGAATTTCAGTTTTGCCCTTATAACCTCCACAGGTGGCAAAAGCAAATATAGCAGAAATCTAATCAAAGTAAGACAAATGAAAGGCGGGGAGGGAGGAGAAGCATTATTACACCCAAAACATGGGTCATTAAAACTTAAATTATTATTAAAAACTGGATCACTTAACATTATAGAAATACATATTGCAGGAAATATGAAAATTCTCAAATACAAATTCAAAGGTAGGTCGTGGAAAACATTTAAAAATTTACTTGCAACTCTCAACAAATGTGGTTTTATTTTCCCCCAAATATAATATAGGAAATTAGTATACCAGCCCGCATAAAAATTCATTTGCTCATACTCCACATGTACGTACTAAATATTAGTATGAAACTCAGAAGTCTTATTTATTAGTATCAAAATCAAAATGAGTGAATTGGAGATATTTTTATTTGTAACAAAAAGGTAACTTTTAAAGCCAAGAGACTCTATGCCAAAAAGGGATGCCATTTCATGAGCCTATGAGGTCTTATTGTGGGTATCCCATATTTCAAAAAGTAGCTGGAGATTTGTTTCTGTAATCATGCCATACACAAAAAAGTAATGATGTTCTCTCAAATGTCATCCATAACATGAAAAAATTGGAAGCATCCTAAATGTTGATAGGGAACCAAATAAATTATAATTCACTCACACAATGAAACACTGTATAGTCATTAACATGTTAGGAAATAAATACTAATGATACAGAAAAATGTTCATTACACATAAAGTTTGTTTAAACAATGCACTGTGTGTGTGTCTACATTTCTGCATTTACACGCAACAAAAACTAGAAAGGTTATGCATCAAAACTTTAACGGTGGTAACTTCTAAACAGAAGCCAGAAGATAATTTCTTTTTCAATTTGTATCTTCTAAATTTCTTACAAAATAAAAAACAAAACACACCACAAGAAACCCAGATATGATATAGTGACCAAGAGATTAATCTTTCAGCAAATGCTGACGGATCTATTTAAAAATATACTTGGGCTCCAGCTGGCTCAGTTGGTTGGAATATCGTCATGTACACCAAAAGGTTGTAAGTTTGATTTCTGGTCAGGGCACATACCTAGGTTGCAGGTTTGATCATGGGTTGGGGCACCTATGGGAGGCAAATGATAGATGCTTTTCTCTCCCTCACCCTCTAAAATCAACAAAACATATCTTTGGGTGAGGGGGTTTTTTTTTTGAGTTTTTATTTATTTATTTTTAGAAAGAGAGGAAGAGAGGGAGAAAGAGGGGGAGAAAAACATCAATGTGAGAGAAACATCAACCAGCTGCCTCTAGTACATGCCCCAACGAGGGACTAAACCCGCAACCCAGGCATGTGCCCTGACCACGAATTGAACCAGCTACTACCTGTCCCTTTGCAGGATGACACCCAAACAACTGAGCCATACCAGTTAGGGCTCCTTGGGTGAGGATTAAAAACAAAAACAAATAAAACAAACAAAAACAAACATATATATGCACACACACACACACAATCAGATCACTTCTTACCACCACCATAACATCCTGTTCTAAATCACTATTGCCTTTTGCCTAAATTATACGTTAAAAGCCTTCTAAAGGACTTCCGCCAAGATGGAGGCCTAGGTGGAAACACTTTGCGTCCTCCCACAACCAAATCTAAAAACAACAAAGTTTTAACAACAATAAACGCAACCAAACCACACAGAAAATCGAACAATACAGAGTCTGAAAACAACGAACCGCTCAGCTAAACTGGTGAGGGGGTGAAGCCAGCAGCAGAGCGGGTCGGGCAAAAAAGATCCCCCGACCCAGGCGGTGTACTGGCAGCCGAAAGCTCGGATCTCAGGTGCGGGCTAGCCACAGGCGGACCCAGGGAAGAGGCCCGGCTGGCTGTCTGCAGTTGGTTGCGCATCTGCATGCAGATAAACCAGTGAAGAGGTAAGCATTGAGACAGATCAAGCAGGCCCCAGCGGCACAGGGCAGTGGCTCGCACATTTGTGCTCAGATAAATAGGCGGGGGAGAGTGGTGAGGCGGCCTGGGGGAGCGAGAGGACCGCCAATGCTCCCTCTCTGACCCTGCCCCCACATACAGCATCACAAACCAGCGACCTGGGTGGCTCCATCCTGGTGAGCAACTAAGGCGCCTCTCCTCATATGTAACAGGCACAACAGATCAAAACATGGCTCAAGAACAACTCAGAGCCCCAGAGCCAATAAATCTAAGCCAGGAAGAAATAGCCAAACTTTCAGATGCACAGTTCAAAACACTGGTGATCAGGATGCTCACAGAATTGGTTGATTTTAGTCATAAATTAGAGGAACATATGAAGGCTAAACTAATTGAAATTAGGGGAAATGCACAGGAAACCAATAGTAATGGAAAGGAAACTGGGACTCAAATCAAGGGAGCAGACCAGAAGGAAGGAAAAAATGACCAAACAGAAAAATATGAAGAAACAAGAACTCAAAAAAATGAGAGGCTTAGGAACCTCCAGGACATCTTTAAACACTCCAACATCCAAATTATAGGGGTACCCGAAGGGGAAGAGGAACAGTCACGAGTGGAAACCTTATCTGAACAAATCATAAAAGAGAACTTTCCTCATTCTGGCAAAGGAAATAGACTTCCAGGAAACCCAGAAGCTCAGACAGTCCCAAAGAACTTGGAGCCAAGAAGAAACACACCAAGGCACATCATCAATTACATTAGCCAAGATTAAAATGAAGGAGAGAATCCTAGAAGCAGCAAGAGCTAAGGGGACAGTCACCTACAAAGGAGTTCCCATCAGACTGTCAGCAGATTTCTCAAAAGAGAACTTACAGGCAAGGAGGGGCTGGAAAGAAGTATTCCAAGTCATGAAATCCAAAGACCTACATCCAAGATTGCTCTATCCAGCAAAACTTTCATTTACAATGGAAGGACAAATAAAGTGCTTCTCAGATAAGATCAAATTCAAGGAGTTCATCATCACCAAGCCCTTATTATATGAAATGTTAAAGGGACTTGTCTAAGAAAAAGAAGATAAAAAAGATGAACAGTGAAAGGACAGCAAACTCACAGCTATTATCAACGACACCTAAAACAAAAGTAAATTAAGAGGACAGCTAGATCAGGAGTGAACCATAGAAATGAAGATCATGTGGAGGATTAGCAACAGGGGAGTGGGAGAAGGAGAAGGGGGGAGAAGGTACAGAAAATAAGTAGCACAGACAGTAGATAGAAAATAGATAGGGGGAGGGTAAGAATAGTAGGGGAAATATAGAATCTAAAGAACTTGAGACATGTGTTCATGAACTAAAGGGGGAAAGAATGGTGGGGGAGGGGTGTGCAGGGTAGAGGGGAACAGAGGGGGAGAAATAGAACAAATGTAATGGCATAATCAATAAAATAAAAAATATATTAAAAAATATTTTTAAAGCCTTCTAAATTGATCCTGCTTCTGTCCTTGCCACTGCGTCAGTCTATTATCAATATATCAGCCAGAGTAATTTTTTAAAATATAAGACAGAAAATTCTATCCTCTGCTCAAAACTCTCCAATACCTTCTGAGTTGTCTCTGAATAAAAACCAAAGTTCATAAATGGTCTACAAGACCCATTCCTCCCTTAGTATTTCTGACCTCATGTTGCTACCTTTCACCTGCCAAAACTCTTTACATAAAATGGTCTTCTTACTATTCCTTAAAGATATAGGAGAAACTCCTCCTCCGGAGCCTTTGTAATGGCTATTCTCTCTGTCTGGAATAAAGTAGCCTACCCTTACCTGTTTGCCAAAGGCAGTCAGAAACCATTAAATAGAAAATTCCATAAATAAACAATTCATACGTTTTAAATTGCATGCCATTCTAAGTACTGTGATGAAATCTTGTGCTATCACACTCTGCCTGGGATGTGCATAATTCTCTCTGTTCATGGTATCTTCACTATACTTGCTACCTATCCATGGGTCACCTATTAGCCTAGTTGGTTCTCAGATTCTGGTATCACAGTAAGACGGTGTTCAAATAACCCTTATTTTACTTAACAATATCCCCAAAACTCAAGAGTGGTGATGCTGGCAATTTGAATGTTGAAGAGAAGCCTTAAAGTACTTGAACACATGGTCAAAAGATCAATAGCCTCAGATAACATCACAATGCCTAAGTCTTTCACCTCACTCCATTTCTCATGTATACAGTGCATCATCTCACATCATTACAAGAAAAGGGTGAGCATAGTCCAATCATACATTTTGAGAATGACCACATTCACACAAACTTTTACTATAGCATACTGTTGTAACTGTTCTATTATAGCTGTTAATCTCTTACTATGCCTTATAAATTAAACCTTGTCAAAGATAAGTATGTATAAGAAAAAACATACCTTATCCATGCCTAATTTATAAATTAAATATTATAGATATGTATGTATAAGAAAACATACCATATGTAAGGTTTGATGCTATCCATGCTTTCAGGCATCCCCTGGGGGTCTTTGACCATATTTCCCGCAGATAAGGGGGACTATATTACATGATTCACTTCCTATTTCACTGCTCACTCTTATGATATGACCTTATCAGAGAGGCCTTTCCTTAACCACACTTTATTAAATAAGTGCCCCCAACTCCATACTGCCTATTGCTTATATGCTGTTCTATTTTTCGTCCATTGTTAACTAGCACTGCCTGATAGTACTTAAAATTATTTGTCTGTTTTTCCTCTTTGAATTTGTAAATTCAAAGAGGGCAGGGACTTTGCTCAAGGTCACAGATGTCCAGCAAATTCATTCAGTGCAGCTCTGAAATCAAGCCTATACTGTTGAACAGAGGTATAATGCCTTTCATGGGTCCAGGGCCTTGAATCCAGCCATAATCATGAAATATACCTATCAAGGGATTACCCCCACTCCCCCCAAGAAGAAGAAATATAAGAAATGGAATCTGGTTACAGATATAAAGAGTCTGAGGTAATGTCCAGCACACAGTTGGGAGTCTCCAGTTAGAAGTTACTAGGTAAAGATAGAAGAATGATTACTTTCTGGGCATAACTGAACATAAATACACAGGGTGAAAAGAGAAGGCCAGGAAATAAGTCAGGGGCATGTGCTCACATTTAGGATTAGGAAAAAAAAAAAAGAAACATACAAATTAAATCAATGGAACCGAAGAGGCCAGAAACAGATGTGTGTGCATGGACAAATTATGTCTAATTGAGCTGGCACTGCAGACAGATCACCAAGGAAAGGAGTGCAGGATTTTGACTGCAACCTCGTGGGAGACGCTGCTGGGCCAGAACCACTCAGCTAAGCTGCTCCTATATTACTAACCCACAGAAATGATGAGATAATAAATGTGTATTATTTTAAATGCTAAGTGTGAGGTAATTTGCTATGTAGCAATCAATAGATAATTAATACAAAGAAGGACTGTTCAATAAATGATCCGGATGGACTAGATAGATACTTAAATGTAAAAAGTCTTAAAAATTTAAAGATAATATAAAAGAATATCTGTGACCACAGAGAAGAAAAGAATCTCTTAAGATTAAAAAAAACCACATTATGGTTAAAGCTTGTTAAACCCAATTACAAAAACAACTTTTTTAAAATCAAAAGCCAGCTTTTGAATGTAAAACAAGCTACAAACTAGGTAAAGGTATTTGCAATAATGTCACAATGGATTAGTGTCCACTTAGATCTAAGAGAAACTCTTGCTCATGTGTACTACAGCACATGCATAAGAATATTCATGAACATTGTTTATAATATCAAAATATGGGGAAAAGGGAAGCAATAGGAAAATGAATAAAATATGGTAATATACACTTAGGATGGGAAGTTATATAGCAATGAAGACATATGAACCACAGCTGCTCACTTCAACATAGATGAATCATAGAAACCAAATGTTCAGGGAAAAATGTTGCAGACTACAACAAAGTATGATGCCACTCTTTTAGAAGCTCTGTTTACTTGTCCTCATCACTCCCACCACTATTTCTGTTCAGGCCCTCACCATTTTGCACTGGGACTAACCCAAAAGACTCTTCTTCTCATTTCTAATCTCATTCTTATCATCATTCATCTTCTATAGTGTGTGCTCAAAGGCTGCAGTGTCTAGTAAGGTCGTCACAAGCCACATGTGGCTATAAACAGTCTGAACTGAGATGGCTGTAAATGTAAAATATATAATGGATTACACAGGTTTAGCAATCTGTATATTTAGCAATCAGTATATTTGTTTATACTGATTAGTTGTTGAAACAATATTTTGGATATACTGGGTTTCATAAAATATATAATTAAAATTAATCTCACCTGTTTCTTTTCACTTTTTTAGTGTGGCTAGTAGAACACTTAAAATACTATGTTGCTTGCATTTATAGTTTGCATTGTGTCTCTATTGGGCAGAGCTCCTTCAGTGATGTCATACTGATATGAAGTAAAAATCTAGTCATGTCATCCCCCTGTTTAAAGGAATTTCCTCAATGACTTTCCAGACCTAATTTCAGAAAAGGAAAAGAAAAACCACAACTTCTTAATTTGGTATAAGAAGTATGGCTGAGGTAGCCCCAACTCTATCTTTCCAGATTTATGTACACTATACTCCCTGCCAGGTACTGTACACTGTCACACTGTACTACTTATTATTCCTGAATCACACAATGTGTGTATATCTTGGCTGTACGTTTCTTCTGTCAGGAACTGCCCCTCCCCTTTCTCTACCTGGCTCATCCTTTAAGATGCTACCCAATTTCATGTGGTAAAACTATGCTGTCTTCTTGGCCTGCCATAGACTTGGGTCATTAATTCTACCCTAAGCACTTCTCTAGTGTATCTTGCTTTGTAAAAGAAAAACCAACTCCAACACAAAAATAATAAAAACTAGCCTCCCACTTAATACAAAAATCAGTAAATGGCATCCTGTACTATAGCTTGTGTTTTTTTTCCCCCAAACTATGTTGTTATCTTTCTCTTGACAGACTGACTGACTTGTCTTTGCACTTGGTCTTACACAGGATTTTTGGTGCCTCCCTGGCAGAATGCCTGGCACATATAAAATACACATTAAAAAACTTTAATTAAAGAAAAAGATCAACTTCCAATGATCTACAAATAAAATCATATTTTGAGTCTTACATAACCATCATTTTGAAGCTGCCTCTTTGTTAGGAGGATAAATGTCACATTTGCAATTCAGGTTTTTATCTTATGGAAAAAAAGGGCAAGGTACACACTTTTACTAAATGGAGGGCAAAACAATTGGAGGGTAAATTATTCAACTATCTCACCTCTCCCATTCTATTTTTATTTAGATTTGAAGTGATATACTGGGTGAAACCTGGCCTGCAGAATATATTTATGTGGTCTTTCCAGTATTCATAAAAAAAAGTGAATTTGTTATCAATATGTTAATATCAGCACAATTTACAGAAAAATTTGGATATCCTGCTTTTCCTGACTGTAGGGAAACTGCAGATATGGTGACATCAGACCCATAGTCCAATAAAGCAAGTCAGGTCATGTGCTTTCCAGATTATCACTTCTCTAGTGTCTCAGTAATTGTCAGGATGTGTGTCAGGGTTTACAAGGAATCAATTAACTTATACTGTTGTTTTTTGAGCAGCTTGTTTCATTCATTTGTGTACTTTATGAGGGTGGTTCCTATGAGCACCTTAGTGTCTACTAATCTAAAATGAAAAGCACTGCTATGCTAATTTGTATTTCTTTGCCACTTGAGAAATTCATTTTCCATCTGGCTCTATCCCATGAAGAATGAAACTGCTGACATGAAATTCTACCTGTACAGTGACAGTAAGAATCCAGAACAAGATAACAACAAATTTCTCTTCAGGTCAAAAAGGTTCCATATTCATTATGACAGCCTTAAGTCACTAGAGAAACAATTTTACTTACCTCTCTGCCCAGTAGACCCATACCAGAAGCATGACAGCTCTCTCACTAATTTAGAGATCTGTAACTTCAGAGTTAATATTACAGCCTGGTTCTCTAGAAGACTACTCGCCAAAAAGATTACAGTACTAACTGATGTACAAGAAGAAAATACTTGACCTACTTATGTCTACTTTTAGACTTACACGAGGAATTCAAGTTTTATTAATATATCACTGAAACCCATGCTAGGGCTGCATGTCAGAGTCATATGTTAGCACAGTATGTTGGGTGTCCTGAAGGTACGGAGAGTCCCACAACACAGAAGGACAGACAGTGATATCTTCATCTATTCTTTCACTTTCAGTGTTCATGTATGACAATGTGAATGTACCTGTCCAAGTGCCTTTATGGAATAAATTATCTAGTTAAACAAAACCATCACAAGATAATCTGGTAGCTTAAAAATATCTTCAGAAACTAAACTAATAATACAAAAACTCACATCCAAAGGAGAAAACAGAAGCATTAATACCCTATGTGAGCTATATTCACCAGTCACATAACAAGGTGAAAACAGATTCCACTTAATCAGATCACAAGGGGGGAGGGAGGGAGGAAATAAATCAATGAGTCTCTGAAGTACAGATTTAAAAATATGAATGAAATTTACCTTGAGTATGTCAAATGCCTTAATATACTCACATGGTAAAAGACGCATCTAATTTATACATGCAGACTGGGGCTCTGTGCATAAAATAAATTTTAATGTCTATAAGTCTATGAGCTGATAAGGGTTCATGGTAAAAAAGAAAAGTTTGATGATTCCTAGTATTTTCAATGAGTTATTTATCCTACAGTCAGAGCCCCAAAACCTTGCACCTATTCCCAGACCTTGCTCTGCACACTAAGGGTTCTGCTGAGGAACATTAGTACTCATCTAATTTATGAGTGTCTTTTATATGTTTCTATTTGCAGGGTCCTCACTGTTACTTGCTTTCATCATTAATCTGATTATCATCTGCTTAAATTTCTTTCTGCCCAAGGGTTAGTTTAGGAAAATTATATTATAGTTTAAGAAAATGAAATGTATAATTGAAATCTCCAGAAATAGATCTAGAAGTATATTGTATATATGTGTTGAGAGCAAAGCCAAATACATGCTTTTACTAAAACAAATGATCACTTAGTATTTAATATAAATTATCACAGCATGTTTGCCTTTGCTATCACTATGATTAGAGCCTAGAACCAAGGTATTTATTTTTATGAGTCAAAGCCTGAAGGATTTACTGAAGATACTCATTTTTAAAAACATTTTGTTATTGATGCTGGTATTTTAGTTTACTTCCACTGAGCACTGAACAAAAGAAATCAGTTACAAAGTCCTTCAGTTTTATCCTTCTACTATCTCCCTTTGTTTGTGAAATACAATCATAGAAAGTTCTAAACAGACTGTTGGTACAGTTCTATAACCCTTAGGAATCTGGAACAGGAGAAATAAACCTGAGCTCCTGATGAAATAAATAGTGAGAAGTTTTTTGTTAACTATTATATGTTGGAAACATCTTTATGTCACCTTTTATCTTAAACTGTTAACCTGAGTATGAAAATAGAAATCTCTGGGAAATCAAAATATACTTGTTTTAAAATCATTTCAGATTGCTCTATTATTTTTATGTCTTTTGGAGTGAATCACTATCCTGACTTGGCTGGCTGTTTTGAGGTGAGTCTGTCATTTCAAAGAAAGCTAGTAGTATTTGTTGCCACTGATAAATTGAGTTTTAGGTGAAAATAGTTTCTTTCATGAGTTTTTGGATATTTTAGGATGTAGGCTCAACTTGAGAGAGTTTGCTAATTGTCCCCTTTTTTTCCCATCTAGTGGTTTCACAGTGATCTCCCCGTCTGGTAGTTTTATGATTGTTTCTACCTGGCCTTCTGAGTCTGCCAGCCCACAAACAGCACAAGTTAGAATGAAGCCCACCCCCCCTCCACCCAACAACAGCATGCGAGTATTTGCCATCACAAATCCAGATCCTAAGCTGGCAAGTGGATTGATTCGGGCCTGTTTCGAGACTGTATCTCTTCTGTATCTCTTCTCGAAGTACTCAGCTCTATGTAAGGTTTATTTCCCAGAGCTGCGAAACAGTCCTCCTCCCACCCGTATCTTCTGTTCCACTTCTGGTCCCCAATGTCCCCAATGACACTTACCTGGTATGACTACACCAATCTTAGTTGTGGTCTTTGGACTCCTCCAAGTACCCAAGACCCTTGTAGTAAATACATGAGGTCAAAAATATTTTCACAATATCACCGAGACATTATTTACCTTTTACACTGTGCTGGTATTTGCACTGACTTAAGCAACGTTACTACTGGTGGGTAAAAAAACTGCTGGGCTTTGGTAACAATCAGCAAAAGCACCAACTGTTATGCATTTGCAGTTTAAAAAAAGTCAGTTTCACTTACAAATGCTTTTGATGAAACAGTAAAACTTTTTATTTTATAAAATCATGACATTTCAGTCTTAATATTCTCTAATGAAATAGGATATACAAATACGTTCACTGCATAGCAAAATACAATGGCTGTCTCCAGGGAAAGTATTTAAACAACTGAATTGTATGGTGAACTACCATTTTACCTGGAAAGAATAAGTAACAGGCAAAATATAGTTATTCAGACTTGGATATCTGGCAGATATTTTTTTCAAAAATGAATGAAGTGACCCTTTAACTTCAAGGAAAGCTGGCAGGATGTGTTGCCAATGATGTGATTCAAGCTTTCAAGTGATTTATTATTATTGGTTTTTTTAAAGACTTATATATTTATTTTTAGAGAGAGAGGCAGGGGCGGGAGAAAGAGGGAGAGAAACATCAATGTGTGGTTGCCTCTGGTGTGCCCCACAACTGGGGATCTGGCCTGCAACCCAGGCATGTGCCCTGACTGGGAATTGAACTGGTGACCATTTGGTGCACAGGCCGGCGCTCAATCCAATGGGCCTTACCAGCCCGAGCCAGGATTGTTCTTTTAAAATAAATAAATGTTTTTAAGTGTATCAGCTTGAATTTCTAACATGTTAAATACTGATTGATATAACCCACCAAAACAGAAGCTCCTTCAGGTCCACAATATTTAAGACCATAAAGGACTTCTGTGATCAGAGTGTTTGAGAAGCACTGTATGAAAGCTTCAGTCTGTTATCACAGATTGCTACTGTATGTGTTTGTGTGTTGTGAAAGTAGTGACAACACATGTATTTTATCTCTGAAAATTACATCCCATCTACCCTATGAGAGTGTTCATGGTATAAATACTGAGTGGATTCCAGGTGGTAAAAACAGAGAGCAAAGGCATGAGTCAATAGGTCTATTTACAAGCATTAAGTGTAAAAAATCCGTGTGGGCACAAAATGCTATATGAAAGAAATCCTTTTTCCCTTTCCATATTAGAGGAGGGAAATAAACACAAAAGGCAGCACTGACAAAGGCAAGTTTCCTAAAAAGTAATCTGTGTTACATATGGACTGATAGCCTAAAAATGTAAGTTAAGCAAATTGATGAGACAAGCATCATTTCATATATGGCCCCCATTCTGCAAAACGGTTTGTATTTTCTGGGGTGCTCCTCTGTGCCATACTGTAAACCACAACATTAGAATAAACCATGGTTCCTGTTTGCAAAAATCTTATAGTCTACTTGGGATGACTAAACTTTGAATATTTTATATAAACTAATACGTATTTCTGGAAGTTTGTGGTTTAAAGAAATTAATTTATGTAGTGCTCAAAGTAGTACAGGTTCTCTTATGGTTTTCCACACTAATTTTCCTGGATAATAACTTATCCCAAAGTAATGTTCTTAAAGGCATAAATAACTATAAAATCGGAAAAAAATTTCAAACTTGATAAATTAATCAAGAAGATACTACTTATTTTAAGTTCTAAGACCGTTATTATAAATGTGCTTTTAACAAACAAGAAAAATATTTACTCCAGATACCTTGTTTTTTAAACTTGAATTTTTTGGTAATCATTTCAATAATTTATTAAAAGACCGATTAGAAACACAATGGTAAATTATTAAAATGACTAAGCACAGATTGTTAAGAGTCCTGGGTATTCTAATATTCATGGGATACTGGGTAAAGTACTTAATTTCATTAATAGTGAGAATAAAGTTGACCAACACTGACAAAAATATTCACAGATGGTTAATAATTCTAACATTCAAGTTCTTTAGTCTGTGATTCCATATGTACTCCTCCAATCATAGAAATCCAACAGTAGTATCTCTTCTCTAATTTTGTGTGTATGGAATTAGAAAAGCATATTACTTGGATTCCTTAAGGGCTAAAACATTTGTTCAGTGTCTACCCTATGCAAGAATAACGTCAAAAAAGTCCAGTGTTCAATATTAAAAGAAGATATCATTTTAATGAAAAACTTTGATCTAAATAGTAGGGATAACTAAATATAAAGAACCAAATTAAAATTTATGACAGAAATATTAAAAACTTCAAAAGCTACTTTGATAAAATTAATTCTCGACTATTACTTCCTTCTTCAACTTACATATGCGGCTTCTATTCTTTTTTTTTAATCCTCACCTCAGGATATGTTTATTATTTTAGAGAGAGAGGAAAGGAGGGAGCAGAAGGGAGGGAGAGGGAAAGAAGGAGAAGGGGAGAGGGACAGAGACAGAGAGACTGAGACGTCGATGTGATGGCTGCCTCCCATATATGCCTGATCTGTGATCGAATCTGCAACCTTTTGGTGTACAGGACATGGCCTCAACCAACTGAGCCACCCAGACAGGGCGGAGCATCTGTTCTTACCTATATTTTATATTGTCACTAAGATAGGCTGCTCAAGGCAGGAAAACATGTTGGAAGACAAATGAAAAGCATACAATATGCCATTTCTAAAGTTTAAAATATCTAATAGAGAAGAGTGATCTTGAAGGACCAGGAAATATGTACATCACTCATATAGGGCTCAATTCTATCCACCCCCTGGGTATAGTCTTTTAGAAACATAGTATCTCAGTCTTGGAGAAAACCAAGAACTGTTCAACTGCGTTATCATCATTCACATATTTGTATATTAACTCAATCACTGCAACAGCCCTGCATTGATAGTCTCATATAAACGTAACAAAAATTCAACTTCTACTGAATTACACAAAGAGAACTAAGGCAATGCCACTGCCAGGCGCTATACCTAGGGGCCAGGAGTACATTAAAAATACATATTAAAAAAACTTGAATTATATATATCTTTATATAAAAATAATATGGTAGCTACAGTTTAGAAACCAAGTGAAGATGCATCTGCTTCACCAACTATATTTTTATTCTGCCAGTAAATATTTACTGAGCATCTTGCCTTCATGTCTATGAGACATTCAGATTTGTAATCCTTGAAAGGTACACATTATCGGGTTATATATAAGCCTAACATCATTTAGAACCTTGCTAGCAATAAGATGATTTGGAGAATCACTCTTTTAGTTATATGATAAGCAGCCTTTATCTAGATTTTAGATGTTTGCAAACTTATTTATTGACTATTTTTAGAGGTAACTCTGCACCCAACATACCCCAATCAGTGACTTATGAAACTTTTTTTTAATCCTAATCCAAGGACATGCTTATTGATTTTGAAGAGAGAAGGGGGGGACAGAGAAAGAGAGAGAAAGAGAGAGAGAGAGAGAGAGAGAGAGAGAGAGAGAGAGAGAGAGAGACATAGATGCCAGAGTGAAACAGCCATTGGTTTATCTCACATATGCCTGGACTGGGCTGAACTTGCAACCTAGGCATGTGCCTTTTGACCAGGAACTGAACTCACAACCTTCTAGTTCACAGACAATACTACAACCAACTGAACCACACTGGCCAGAGCTGAAACTTGAATATTTCACCCAAAACACATTTAAAACTCTCTACAGCCCTGGGTGGCATGGCTCAGTTTATTGAGCGCTGGACTGGACTGGGAAGCAAAAGGTTGCTGGTTCCATTCCCAGTCAGGGCACATGCCTGGGTTGCAGGCAAGGTCCCCAGTTGGGGGCGCAGAGAAGCAACCACACATAAATGTTTCGCTCCCTCTTTCTCCCTCCCTTTCCGTTTCTAAAAATAAATAAAATCTTAAAAAAAATTTTTTTTAAATCTCTACAATGGGCCTTTCTCCTCTAGAACCTTGTTTTATCATTCATTCCCCTCTGCCTGTTTTTAACCTCCAATAATTCTATTCCCAAGTCTCTTCTCTATAGTGCACAAACCCTTTCAGTCTTTCCCATCTTTAAGATGGGTTACCACCAAATTTCTCCCATCTTCAGTCAAATAGTGGTTTATTCTCTCTGTCTTCACTTTCTTAACATATATCTGTTCAGCCTACCACCATTCTGTTTTCTGATTTTATTGAAACTGCTCTTCCTAAAGCCATCAATAGTCTCTTGATGACCAATACCAAGGGTATATTTTAAGCCTTATTTTAGTTAACTTCTCTACTGTACCTGATAATGTTGAGCACTCTTTTCTTAAAATTCTAATATGAATGCCATGATGTTTCCTCCCCATCTTTCAAACCATTTCTTCCCTCCTTTGTTGGCAGATATTTGTTGAATGTCCAGCTCACATTAATCTTTTAAAACCTATGTCAATATATCTGTCTATATAGTACCTCCACTTATATGATCTAAAGAGACCGCAAACATAATATATCCAAAACCTTATTTATCTTGCACCAAAAATTTGCTTCTTTTTCATAGTGATCTATCTTGGATAGCGGTGTCACTACCAAGCCAAGTCAGAAATATGGCAGTCATCTTAAGAGTCCTCCCTCTTCTTTACCCTCCAGATATATTCTAATTTTTACATTTCTTTTCTTTATTCCCACTACAATTAATTTCGGGCCTCATAATTTTTCAAGCAACAGGTCTTCTTTTCAAGTATGACATTTCAATCCCCTACACTGCTGACAAAATAAAAATTTCTAAAAGGCAAATGTAATCTTATTGTTCACTTGTTTAAAACTCTTAAATGAGTGAGTCTCCATTCTGTGGTAGAAATTCTGGGTTTGAATGGAACCTATCCAATAAACTCCCACAATTTATGTACCCTGCACACACACATTTTCCTAAGGAAAAGGCCCAGAGGGTTAAGAACCATTGGCAGATTAAACAAACAAACAAACAAAAAAACTCCACAAACTATCCTGCAAGCCCTCTGAAACCTTTCAGAATCATTTCAAGCCATACCCTCCCTCCCAGTCGATGATGTTGCAGGCAACCCCAAATACTTTTAAGCTTTCAAACAGAGCTATGCTGTCAACTTTTCACACCACTAAAAATAAGATTCCCTTTGTCTGGAAAGTCACTCCCCAGTGAACAAGTACTCATCCTTCAAGTGTTATTTCATCTGTAAAATTCTCCCTGGTTCCTCTAAGCAATTGATTTCTCCTTCCTTTTACTTACTACATCTTGCCTATATGTTCATTATAGTACTTATCATATGGCATTTTCATGTTTGTTTGTACATCTCAACAGTTCATGGGGAAAAAACAATGTTTTATTCATGTTTGTGTGCTAGTGCTTAGCACAGCACCTGTGTATAATACATTTTCAAATATTTGTTGAATAAACATTCCCTACACCATTAACAATGAATAATCTTCTCATAAAAGGTTCCCCAGTGTAATAAGAAGTTCAAACACTAGTATTTCCTTAAAAAGCTTTAAAAAGGATATTATCCAAAATACATAGGACTATAATCACTAACAAATTTACTGCTGTTTTGAAAATACTATGATAAAAGTCAAATCTACATCTTCTTAATAAAGACAAATAATATAAGCACAAATATAAACGACTGCCTCTTTGTGCAAGTGAAAATTTAAATTATAAATTTAACTATAATCCTCAATGCAACTGACTAGCTTAGTTAAATGTGATTTTTCTCCTGCAACTTAAAATTTTTATATATTCAATTAATAATTTATAATTAAATCTGGACCTAGGTTTACAGAACCATAAATGCACACAATTATGTGTCTTTAAAATAGATATTTGTGTGAAATCGGGATGATTTCAGTTTTCAGAAAACACCAAGTGAAACCTTGGGGAAAAGGTAGGTAGGAAATCAGATTGAGTACCCATTAAAGACAGAATCTGAGTTTCCCTGTTACTTCAAAAAACATCCTGGGTAGGTTATTTATTACAGGAAATCGAAAGTTCTTACTCTTCACCATTCTATCACTAAAATACAGAATTAAATGTAAATTTTGCTCACTACACGCTGGATACATGCCAGCTGCCTACTAATAACCGCCTGAAAATCAGCACTAAAGTATGTATGAGGCCATGCAGTCTGAAGAAAATCCGCAGTGCCTGGTCTATTTCCCAACTTCTCCAAGTGACTTGATCACTGTCAAGGCCGAATTAATAAGTCTCCTTTGATGTTAATGATTGAGTGTTCCCAGGAAAGGACTAAAAGATGACTACAGGCTGTTGCTTGGAAATACTTACACAAACAGTGATGGCGATTCCTAGCATGTGTTTAAGTGAATCGGGCTGAGAAGACGCGTTTTGTTAAAAGACCTTTCCACCCCCGCTCGCGTCTCCCGCCACCATCCCCGCCAGCTTCCCTGACATACTGATTATTTTTATCCTTTTAACTTGGAGCTAATCTTTAAAACAAATTACTAAGTGAGTGCTCGTCAAATCACTTCGACAAGGCACAACTACAACAGCTTTCGAGGGAGCAGCTTCGCCTCAAGTCAGCACGGGACAGAAAGGCAAGGGCCGGCCCTTTCCACGGGAGGCGCAGACAGCCGCCCGGGGCGCGACTCCCGCCAGCAGGGTTTCGGTTAGACTGCAACAGGAAGTTTTCTCTTCCCTTGCGGCTAACAGGAAAGCCAAAGAGAAATTTGAACTCCCACTTCCTCGGGGGCACCCAGAGGTGAGCTTAAGTGTAGGAGGGCGGCTCCGCCCGGCACACAGGCCACCTAGGGGCTACTGATTCCACGCGCACCGTGGCGTCCCCGCCCCGTGAGGGCCCAGGCCGCGGCCTCTCGCGTCCTCCCCGCCCATCCAGTCCGGCGGCGTCCCGGGAATGGCGGAGACTTCGGAGACTTCGGGGCCAGCGCGAGCAGGGCCGCGCCCCCGCTCCCGGGGCTCCCCGCCTCCTCCCCTAGGGCGCCGGCCGGGCCGGAGCGGGTGCGGCTACACTCACCCACTCGAGGACCTTGATGAAGCCGAGCGGCTCCTTGAGCGGGTTGAGATTGAGCTGGAAGGAGGACATCCTCTGAAGGAAGGAAGGAGAGACAATCAGGACCACGGGGCGGAGGAGGAGGGGGACCGACGAGATACAGCAGATCGGCGGCGAGGACGGGGAAACGGGGAGGGCTCCAGGAGGCGGGCCCAGGAAGCCACGGGGCGGGGCGGCGGTTGAGCCACTGGTTTAGGCACTGGGGCGGAGACTGAAGGGGGCGGTGGCGGTACGCGAGGGATGGACAGCGGCTGTGAAGGGGAAGAACCTCCCGGTGCAGCACCTGGCCTAGCCGGCTGATCCGCTGGCGAACCAAATACTTGTTGGACGCCATGCTGTGTGTGCGGCGCCCCTTTGACTGAAATTCGGCCTCTGGCGCGCCCTTTCCTCCGCGCATGCGCACACACCCTCGCGTCTGCGCAGAGGGAGGCTTCCCCACCAAGAGCCTGGGATTTGGCTTCCTTGGTCTCCCACCTTGCAGAACAGCAGTTGTCTTACACACGCTTCTCTTCTGAGTTTCCGAGTTTTTGATGGATTAACAAAATGTTGGTGGAGATGAAGCCGCGTTTTGAATCTGCTGTTGGAGTCCTTTTACTAAAATGGTGGAGAATTAGTGCAGAACAACGGACTTTGGGCGAGCATGATGTAGGTATCTCAGAAGCGTCATTCACCAGACATTCTTAATCAAGTAACTCTATTGTCAGAGTTATTATTGAAGTCAGGGTTGAAGGTATAGGAGAAAGGTTATACGTAATAGTAAAAGGCTTGGCCGACAAGCTACTCCTGACCTAACTACTCACCTCTCCTACCCTGCCATTCATGTCTTCTACTTGAGACATTCTTGATGTCTTTCTATAGAAGGCTAATCCTGCTCCCCCTTCAAGATTCAGCTTAGGTGACACTTCCCTCCTGGCACCCAGTTACTACTGGAAGCCTGAGGTAGTGATCATACTGGTGTCTCCAATATCTTGGGAATTTATGGAGAGCTGGATTGATGGCCTAATGGTGTATGTGGATTGTAAAGTAGTCAACATCATATAAACAGTAGGTAAGGAAGAAAGGAATTTATCATAATGGAATCTCAATGCCAACTTCCAATACTTGCCTATATGGGGGTCTGTCCAGAAAGTATCCAGCTATGTATGATGAAAAATAAAGGCATTTATTGAAGAAGATATAAGAAACATTATACATAGCACAGTGATGCCTTGGTCCACTTCAAAGTAGGCACCTTGGGGCCTCACACGGTTCTCTGAGGCACCATTAGCTGCCCCATCATGTTTTCCTAAATCTTATTGATGGTCTGAAATCTCTTTAAAAGGCGATTTTCATTTTGGGAAAAGGCAAAAGTCATAGAGCACCAAATCTGGGCTGTAGGAGGGCTTAGTCACTTAGGTGATTTAATGTTTCACAAAAAAACTGCAGGAGACATGATGCATGAGCAGGTATGTTGTCCTGATGAAGCTGCCAATCACCAGTTACCCATACCTGTAGCCTTCTGAATCATTCATATAGTTTCCATGAAGCAATGTTCAAGTTTAACACAAAATTTAATGCAGATTTGTTGCTGTACTTGGCTCAGTCATTTTGAATGTGACCATCACATAGTACACATGTTCACTCAATGGTGTCTACCTGAAAGTGGGTTGTGGATAGTAGTTCTATTTGGCTTTGGCTTCAATATTCACAAAAAATTCAAAGTAGACTCTAATGTTACTTCCAAATGAGATAAACATGACAAATGACAATGTTTTCTTTGCAATGTGACTTATGGCTTTTAAAAATCTAACTCTGAATCTATAACTTTAAAATGTAACTTACATTGTAATTTAGTAACCCAGTTTTGGCATTTTAAAAAAATCTTTTGAAAGTATCAGAAATAGGCCCTTTCTCAACTTCTGAGATTAACTTTCTATTTCCACTCTTCTGACTCTTCTTTCTTTCTCTCCTGCTTCTTGTTCACTCCAACCAATGGAAGGCATGGTTGTTCTCCAAAAACATTTAATACTAGAGTACACACCTTCAACTTTAACAACTTTTTTTCCTTGACCATGTGCCAATAGTTTTTAAAAGATAGAAACCACCAGACCACTCATAGTGAGCAGAAGATTATCAGGTCACTGGTCAGAACTCATTCATAGGATCTGACTGAGGGAAAAAAACTCTCCCACACGCCCACCCCACCGCCGAAAAAACCAAAAACAGGAGTGAGCTATATTTTTTCCCTTCCAGTACATGTAGCCCAGCACTACTTCTGCCAGTGAGCTGAGCTCAGTGGAACTCATACTTTCCTGAGGAGCTGGTAGTGGCTGGCGGGGAAAGAGAGATCCAATTAGGCAACCAGAGGGTGGTGAACTTTTTTAATTTTTAAAAATTTATTGAGGTGACTTTGGCTTCAACTGTTCAATTCTATAATACATAATCTATACATTGTATCTTGTGCTTACCACCCAAAGTCAAATCTGTTTCCATCACGATTTATCCCCTCTTTACCTTCTTCTATCTCCCCTTTACCCCTTTTCTCTCTGGTAATCACCATACTGATGTCTGTGTCTATAAGGTCTTTTTTTCTTAGTCCTGTCACCTTTTTCACTCAGCTCCGCAGCCCCCTCTCCTCTGACAGTGGTCAGTCTGTTCTCTGTATCTATTTTGTGTGTTATTTTGTTCATTAGATTCCACATATGAGTGAAATCATACAGCATTTGTCTTTTTCTGACTAGCTTATTTCACTAAGCATGATACTTTCTAGGTCCATATATGCTATTGCAAAGGGTAAGATTTCCTTCTTTTTAATGGCCAAGTAGTATTCCCTTGTGTAAATATACCACAACTTTTTTATCCACTTATTTATTGATGGGCACTTGGGCTACTTCCAAATCTTGACTATTGTAAATAAAGCTGCAGTGAAACATAGAGGTGCATATATTCGTTCAAATTAGTGTTTAGGGTTTCTTCGGATATAGTCCCAGAAGTGGAATTGCTGGGTCATAAACAATTCCACTTAATTTTTTGAGGAAACTCCACACTGTTCTCCTCAGTGGCTGCACCAGTCTGCATTCCAAAGATAGTGCACAAGGGTTCCCTTTTCTACACATCCTCGCCAACACTTGTTATTTGTTGATTTATTGGTGATAGCCATTCTGACAAGTATGAGGTGGTAGCTCACTGTGGTTTTAATTTGCATTTTTCTGATGATTACTGATGTGGAATATATTTTCATATGTCTATTGGCCATCTATATGTCCTCTTTGGAGAAGAAGACATACAGATGTATTCAGGTCCTTGGCTCACTTTTAAATTGGATTTTTTGGGGGGCTTTGAGTTGTACAGTATATGTTCTTTATATATTTTGGATATTAACTCCTATGAGATGTATCATTGGCAAATATGTTCTCTCATTCATTGGGTTCCATTTTCATTTTGTTGATGGTTTCTTTTGCTGTACAAAACCTTTTTAGTTTTATGTATTCCCATTTGTTTATTTTTTTCTTTTGTCTCCCTTGCTGAGAAGATATATCAGAAAAAAATTGCTATAAGAAATGTTCGAGATTTTACTGGCTGTTTTCTTCTAGTCCTGTAGGACTAAGATTTTTCTAGGATTTTTATGGAATTTTACATTTTATTCTTTAATTCATTTTGAGTTTATGCTTGCATATGGTGTAAGAAGGTGGTTTGTTTAATTTCTTCTCCATGTACCTGTCCAATTTTCCCAACACCATTTATTGACTAGACTGTTTTTACCCCATTGCATGTTCTTGCCTCCTTTGTCAAATATTAATTGACCATAAGGGCATGGGTTTATGTATGGGCTCTCAATTCTCTTTTTTAAAGATCTTATTTATTTAATTTTAGAGATAGGGGAGGGGAGGGAGAAAGAGAGTGAGAGAAACATCAACATGTGATTGCCTCTTGTGCAGTGGCCCCCCACCTGGGATGTGGCCTGCAACCCAGGCTTGTGCCCTTGATCAGGAATTGAACTGGTGACCTTTGGTTCACAGGCTGTCACTCAATCCACTGAGCTATACCAGCCAGGGCATGAACTCTGAATTCTGATCTATTGATGTATATGTCTGTTTTTATGCAAGTACCATGTTCTTTTGATTATTATGGCCTTGTAATATTGTCTAGATATCAGGTATCTAATATTCCTCCAACTTGGTTCTTTTCCAGGATTGCTGTGGCTGTTCATGGTCTTTTGTAGTTTCAACATAAATTCTTGAACTATGCTGTGTAATATGCAATTGGTATCTTGATAGGAATTATGTTAAATCTATAGATTGCTTTGAGTGGTATGGATATTGTAATGATGTTAACTCTTTGTATCATGAACATGGTATATATTTCCATTTATTTGTATCTTCTTCATTTTCTTCAGTGTAGTATAATTTCTTGAGTACAGGTTTTTCATCTCCTTGGTTAAATTTATGCTAAGGTATTTTCTTTTTTGATGCAATTATAAATGGGATTGTTTCCTTAGTTTCCCTTTCTGGTAGGTCATTATTGGTATATAAAAATGCAATTAATTTCTGGATGTTATTTTGTATCATGCTACTTTACTGAATTCATTTATCTGTTTTAGTATTTTTTGGTGGAGTCTTTAGGGTTCTCTATATACAGTATCATATCATCTGAAAATAAAGACAGTTTTACTTCTTCCTTTCCAATTTGGATGCCTTTTATTTCTTCTCCTTGTATGATTGCTGCGGCTAGGACTTTCAGTACTATGTTGAACAGGAGTGGTGAAAGCAGACATCCCTGTCTTTTTCCCAATCCTAAGGGAAATGTTTCTAGTTTTTTCCCATTGAATATAATGTTGACTGTGGGTTTGTAATATATAGCGTTTATTATGTTGAGGTATGTTTTCTCTATTTCTACTTTGCTGAGTTTTTTTTTTAATTTTTTAAAATATTTTATTTATTTAATTTATTTATCTTTAGAGGGGAAGGGAAGGAGAGAGGGAGAGAAACATCAATGTATGGTTGCCTTTCATGTGTCCCCTGCTGGGAACTGGCCTGCAGGGAATCGGCCTGCAACCCAGGCATGTGCCCTGACTGGGAATCGAACTGCGATTGTCTGGTTCACAGGCCCACGCTCAATCCACTGAGCTACACCAGCCAGGGCTGCTGAGTTTTTTTTATCATAAGTGGGTACTGAATATTATCAAAAGCTTTTTCTGCATCTATTGATATGATTATATGATTTTTATATTTAATTTTGTTTATGTGGTGTACTACATTTATTGTTTTGTGGATATTGTACCGACCATGCATCCCTGGAATAAATCTCACTTGATCATGGTATATGATCTTTGTAATGTATTGTTCAATCCAGTTGCCTAATATTTTGTGGAGGGTTTTAGCATCTATGTTCAACCTGGATATTGGCTTATAATTTTCTTTCTTTGTACTGTCTTTATATGACTTTGAAGTTCAGATAATGCTGGCCTTGTAAAATGAGCTTGGGAGTCTTGTCTCCTCATGGGCTTTTTAAATAGTTTGAGAAAAATAGGTGTTCTTTAGATGTCTGGTAAAATTCACTTGTGAAACCATCTGGTTCAGAACTTTTGCTTGTTGGAAGTTTTTTGATTACTGCTTCAATTTCATTAGTTGTAAATGGTGTATTCAGATTTTCTGATTCAGTTTTGGATAATTGTATACTTCTAGGAATTTATCCATTTCATCCAGGTTGTCCATTTTGTTGGCATATAGTTGTTTGTAATATTTTTTATAATCCTTTGGGTTTCTGTGGTGTCACTTGTTACTTCTCTTTCATTTCTGACTATATTTATTTCAGTCCTCTCTTTTTTCTTGATGAGTCTGGTTAAAGGTTTGTCGATCTTTTTCATCTTTGTGAAGAACTAGCTCTTGGTTTCATTGATCTTTTGTGTTGTTTTTTTAGACTCTATTTCATTTATTTCTGCTTTGGTCTTTAATATTTTCTTCTACTTACTTTGTTTTTTCTAGTTAGATTGTTTGTTTAAGAATTTTCTTGTTTTCAAGAGGCCTGTAATGCTATGAGTTTCCCTCTTAGGACTGCTTTTGTTGTCTCCCATAGATGTTGCATAGTTATGTTCTCATTTTCATTTGTTTCAAGATATCTTTTGATTTCTTCCTTGGTCTCATAGTTAACCCATTCATCGTTTCATAACCTCTTATTTAGCCTCCATGTATTGGTGTGTTTTTCAAGTTTTTTCTTTGATTGATTTCTAGTTTTATACCATTAAGGTCAGAGAAGATGCTTGATGTGACTTCAGTCTTCTTAAGTTTATTGAGACTTGTTTTATGTCCTAATCATAGAAAATATTCTATGTATACTTGAATGTATATTCTGCTACTTTGGGGTGAAATGCTCTGAAGATATCAGCTAAATCCATTTGATCTAGTGTGTCATTTAAAGCTTCAGTTTTCTTTTTTATTTTCTGTCTGGAAGGTCTATTCATTGAAGTTAATGGGGTGTTAAAATCCACTACTGTAACTGTATTACTGTTGATCTTTCTCTTTATGTTCATCAAGATTTGCTTTCTATCTTCAGGTGCCCCTTTGTTGGATGCATGAATGTTTACAACAGTTATATCCTTTTTTTGGGTTGCTCCCTTTATCATTACATAGTGCCTTTTTTTGGTCTCTTAATATAGTGTTTGTTTAAAGGCTATTTTTATCTGATATAAGTATTGCTACTGCAGCTTATTTTACCTTTTCATTTGCATGAAATATCTTTTCCCAACCGTTTGCTTTTTGTCTGTGTATCTTTCATTCTGAGGTGGGTCTCTAGGAGTCAGCATATGTATGGGTCCTGTTTTTCTTATCCATTCAGCGTCCCTGTTTCTTAATTAGAGTATTTAAGCCTTTTACATTTAAAATAATTATTGATAGATATGTATTTATAGCCATTTTATTATTTATAACTATGTTTTTCTGTTTTTTCTTTTTCTTTTTCTTAAAGAAGACCCTTTAACCTTTCTTGAAATACTGGTTTGGTGTTTGGTGGTAATGGATTTCTTTAGTTTGTCTTATCTGAGAATCTCTTTATTTCTCTTTCAGTTTTAAATGATAGCCTTGCTGGGTAAAGTAGTCTTGGTTGTAAGTCCTTACTTTCTTTTCTTTATTAATGTTAAAATGCGATGGGTTTATGTTATTTTACTGTGATGCAAAAGCAAACATTCCACTGATGCATGCACTGGCTTGCAGCGCCTGCGGCATCATGAATGAGACATGAGACAAATTCACACGGACTACCGAGTTCTGTGGAGGAAAAGGGACGGCATGGCTACTCCCTCAAGGGGGGGAGCACTACCGAGTTCTGTGGAGGAAAAGGGACGGCATGGCTACTCCCTCAAGGGGGGGAGCACTTCAGAGCAGCCTGGCAACCTTCTCAAGGGGAGAGTGTGCTGACCCTTGCCTAGACAGGCTTTTATTGGATTTTTTGCACAGTAGTTTAGGTACAACTTATTAATCATTGTCAGGCAGTAAACAGTAGCTAGCATAGAGAGAACTATTGGAGCTTCTTCTGAGTCAGGGTCTATTAGCTAAAGGGCTACAAGACTTTGGGAAAATAAAGTCATTTTCTGCTCGGGCCTTTATCATTTAATTACGGGCCTCCCCCATCATAGGTTTTCAGGCTTAAGTGGATTAGAGCCAGGAAATGCTTCTCCCAGAGGACATGGGGACTCGGGCTATGTCAGAATAGCCTGGGTGCGAGGGTCCATCACTCCCTCTTTGTTGCAGCCCCTGAGTCCTTCCCTGAGGGCCTCCCAAGTGATCGTGTCTGGGTTAGGTTACCCCTCCTCTGAGGAGTCATACCCATCATGGACTAACAGACCGTGCATTGGGGGCAGGGGAGTAAGCAGAGGCAGTGTTTGCTACCAGAGACAAGCTTTGTCTATTTGTGGCTCAAATTCCAGAGGTTGCTCACTCAGCCTTAGCCATGGGAGGCAGTTACAGTTCCTGAAACCAGGCAGAGCAGTTCCCAACATTCCACTACAGCACAGATACCAGTGAAAAAATAGTGTGGGACATGCAGGATGTGATATTATGTAAAAACTGGAGGCTCGGGCCATTTCCTTTATAACATGGCACTACATTATCACTGAGGAACACATTTAAAATAATACTGCAGAACTGAAGTGAAACATGGCCTTTCATCACCTCCCTGGGGATGAACTCATGATCTCTAGACTTCAGTGTTCAGGGGAATTACAGGTTTTTTGAACAATAAAATTCACATGGACTACCGAGTCCTGTGGAGGAAAAGGGATGGCAGGGCTACTCCCTCAAGTGAGGGAGCACCTCAGAGCAGCCTGGCAACTTTCTTGAAATTTCCTTGAAATTTCAGGGAAGAATTTTAAGGCCCAGAAATAGTGGGTTCATTTCTCTTCATCTCCAGGAAGAAGTGAGAAGTCCGATGCTTTATTCAAAACCACATTAAGCTTCTGGTTCATATCCCAGCCCAATCTTGTGACCTGCTTTGAAGTTCTTTCCATCAGTTAAAGCTCATAGGGTCAGTTTGAGTCCTGGCTGAAGAGTCTGCGTATAACCCAGCCCAATCAGGCTGGCATTATTTACTTTAGCAGAGAGAAAAGTTCTACAGTCCCACTTATATTTAGCAACAATGGGCACTGTTGCTGCCAGCTGTCCAAGCAAGGTTTATTGATGTTTCAGTCTTCTCATTATCTTCTGGTAGATATATCCTCCAAATTCAGTGCCATTGTTAACATCGGTGTGCAGTTGGAAGTCTTTACCGTTGTAACCCAGGGTTATTCTGTGAGAGTTTGGATTTGGCTGTGTCAAAACTCACCTGATAGCCAGAAAGCCAATCTTCAAAGACTAACACAGCCCATACATAGATGGTTGGGCCAGAGAAATCTATATAAACTATTCTGCCAAAACTGAAACAATTTTGTTTATAGGAGGCCTTCAATTTCCCACTCTTCTTTCCTGTGTTCAGGATTTCTTTCCTGTTGGGTGCCCATAGACCTTTGTGGTGGTTTTGGTGTGTGTGTGGGGGAATCTTAGGGAGTTGTCAAGGTGAGGCCAGCAGAGTTTGTCAGGTTCAAACAGACCAAGATTTGGCCATGTAAAGGGAATACTTTTCATTGGTAAGGTGTGTGAGGGGGAAAAAGAACCACACAACTTAGATTCTGCTGGGAGTCGGAGCTCAGCAGGGCAGGCTGCCAGGTGGTGGAGGTTGGGGCCTCTGGGAGCCCCGGGGGTGGGACTAGCAGATCTCCTGTGTTGGGGAGGTGCTGTTTGTCAGGTTCGTGGGAAAATGGGGTAATAGTGCCCACCCTAAGGCCACACAACTCAGACCCCCTGAGTCTGCCTGGACCTCTGCACCCCGGCCCCCTCAGCTAAGTCCTCAGCTGGGTGAGCTCCACAGGATGAGACAACAGGGAGTCCGGAGGTTGGGCAATTGCATTCCCCAGGCTAGTGCGGTAAGTAGAGCAGCGCCCCACCAAAGGAAAATGACATTTGTGACATTGGAGTGAGACTTAGCACAGGCATCCTGGCAGCTGTTCCTTCAGCTCTCACCCCTGGACCACAAGCCCCGGACTCTCCTCATCGGACTCTAGTCTGCTCCACCTTCCCTCTGCTGGGGCCCAGGATGAGTGGCTGTGAACAACATTTTGTGTGCTGGCCCTTTAAGAGGGCACCTGGGTCTCTAGCACACTCCTGTCTCTCTCTGGTGGACAGATTGCTGCTTTTTACAGCCTGAAGTGATGTAAGTGTCTCCTCCTAGTTCTGGTGCTCAAGGCTGCAGAGCCCAGTGCTCCTCAGGGGGAACCTCAGGCGCTGCCTGTGGGAGCAAGTCCAGCCCTTTTTGCATCTCTTCCCTTCCTACCATTCTCAATGTGGCTTCTGTAAATCCTTGGTTTAAAACTTCTTTTCAGTCAATCTTCAGTTGGTTATTGAGGCTGACTGTTTTACACGTTAGTGGTAATTCCATTTTGGTGCTGGAGGAAGTTAGTGTACTTTCCATCTATTCTACCTCCATCTTGGGTCCTGGGTTGTGAGTCTTTTTAATCCTAAAAAATGAGTGTTTAAACAATAGCATCTAATTGAAGACACAGCTATTAAAAATCTGGGAAGAATGTTCAGATGACTGTATCACTTTGACTACAATATTGGTCATTTTTTTATTTGTTTTTCAAATACTGAAGAAAGAGCCAGAAGCTCTGGGCACAATGTTTCACTCTCTCCTAGGCTGTTATGGCAAAATTGTCGTATTTTGTCATGTAATGCAAAATTGTCCTATTTGAGGTAGGATTATTGAGCCCTATCTATGCTAGTATAATTATAACAAAATTACCTACATGAATTGTCATTGTTTTACTTTCTCTTGGATGTTTATAAAACATATGCTGGGTCATGATACTTGGGACTTAAGGATGTGCAAGAGGTAAGAGGGAAGCTGTGTATAGGGAAATCATATAATTGGCTAATTATAAAACATTCTTTTGCCCCTGGACTGGTGTAGTTGAGTTGTCATCCCCTAAAGCAAACGGTTGTTGGTTTGAATCCCGGTCAGGGCACATGCCTGGGTTTGTTCCTGTTCAGGAGCCTGGGCAAGACACAGCCCATTGATGTTTCACTCTTACATTGATGTCTCTCAGGCTCTCTTTCTTCCTCCCTTGGCCTCTTAAAATGAATAAATAGATATACAAAATGATTTTAAAAACATTCTTTTGCATTTGTCAATAGTCATACAATGTTTCAGTAATTTTATCAGGAAAATAAGATTTTGTAATGCATTTTCAACCCACATTTCACTTTTTTCCCCTAAAAAGATAGTGTTTAATACCAATGAGTTTAAAACCTGAGTTTTGCCTCTAAACAGTTATTTTTTTCACTTATGAATTCCACAAGCATTTCAGAAAAATCTAAAAATCACTCTAAATTTAGACCTACAAAAAAGATGTAAAGTAAAAAGAATTCCTGTATACACTTTATCCAGTTTCCACTAATGTTAACAACTTTATAATTGAGATACATTTGTCTAAACAAAGAAATTGACATTGGTATATTAATATTAACTAAACTTCAGAATTTTTTAGACTTCAGCAGTTGTATACTAATGTTCTTTTTACTACTTCAGGATTCAATCCAGGAATTCATATTTAATCTAATGAGATATTTTCTGAACATCTGGTGTCCACTTCCACAGACTTGGGGTCCCACCACCCGTTGCCCTAAGTGTAAGTTGTGGCAAGCAAGGAAGCCCTCTAGCTGTTCTGCTGTTCTTTAGAGCTGTGGTACAACCCAGTGGGTAACAGCGGGTCCATGCTGTTAGACCTCTGGGTAAATCCTGCCTCTCTACTTGTGATCTCCAGCAAGGGATTTAACCTTCCCAAATTTCCATTTTTTCATTCCCAGTTTTCAAACAGGAAATGAGAGTTGTAGTGAGGTTTAAATTTTATTATGTTCAGAGATCATATAGAAAAGTGCCTGATACAGAGTTAAGCACTTAAAGTTAACTGTTATTATCAGTGTTCCAGAAACAGTGGGTGGGTCAGTCTCCAGTTTGGGCAGTGAAAAAGCAACAAAGACTCAGTGCTATAGGAAAAGTCATTTAAAGAAACAAAACTTTTATTTATTGGCTAAAAAGAGAATTAGAGTGCTAAGGAAGACAATTTCATTGATAAAAGGAAAGAAATACGAAACTTGGAAATAGAATTCTAGAAAGCAAATAAAATGCAATTTTTAACTGCTGAAAATCACCTGGGGCAATGGTCATGCTAATCCTTTCTGTGTGGGACCAGTTCTAATCTATTTGTGGTGAAGTGACCATGGTTCTCATCATTATTTTAAACTTAGCTCACACTTAAACAGGAAAAGCTATTTTTCCTGTTTCCTAAGTAAACAGGAAAAATGTTCTAAATTGTAGAGGTTAATTTTATAATCATCATCACAAATTCTATAATTAGGTTTATAAAGAAATAAAGCTTATTTTATAATAGCTTTAATAATAACATAACTTGGAGTTTGTCTAGTGTTTGAAATTTTTGGGGAGACCTTTTATAGTCGTTTTTCTCATGTGACCCTAGAGTTAAAGGAGGACGTAGGAATTATGATCCACATTTTGCCAAGAGGGAAGCTCAGTGGGAAGAAAGCACATCTTGAAAGGCCGCATAGAAGAGGTGACACAGCACTGAAGCTTGAAAGATGTGAAGGGGATTCCCCAGATGGAAGGAGTGTTCCCAGCAGAGGTACAGCAAAAAGTGGGGTGATAGAGTAGGGACTTCTTTTGTGGGACCAAATACCTCAATATGTCTGATGCTTTGGGTAAAGGGAGCAGTGTAGAGGCAGGCAGCAACCTGTATGCCAGGCTAGGAGTTTAGACTTGATTCTCTGGCAATGAGTTTCCTTGAAGCAGAAGAGTAACGTGGTCAAATTTCAGTTTAGGAAGATCATTATGAAGGTAGAAAAAATAATGAAAGATCTTTCAGCAGGTAGGTTCAAGATAGCTGATATTTTCAAAACCTGTTGGCCATGAGATCTCAGGTCCCAGATGGGGTGCCACTGAACAAGAGGAGACAGACAGTTTGGCATTAGCAGCATCACACTGCCTGCAACAAAAGCACGAGATTTAGGTGCAGAAATCTTTGTCAGGTCTACAATTGTCCTGGAGCATTACCACTCAATTTTCTTTGGCCTACCTCGGTGTAATGAGAGTATTTGTGTGGCACCAACTTTACTTCTGTTAATTCACGTTGCTGGAATACTTCAGACATTCAATCAGGATTTGAGAATGAAGACAAATGTGAAGATGTTAAAAGCCAGTCCCAGAATCACATCCAGAGGTAGAGGGTTCAGCAGGCTGCCTAATATGTGGTAGGGTGGATATAGGGATTTTAGAATCCAATTTTGAGCCACTTGTACTTAAGTAATTATTTCAAGAACTTCCATGTTTCATTGTCTCCCTGGGAAGCAGAGTGTCCCCAAAGATTTAAACAGATTTAAAATTTAATATTATACCCAGTCTTTCTCTTAAAGTCAGGTGGGAAGCAAAACAAAATGTCCACTAGTTCTATTAGATGGATGGTTCATTTATTCTGTTTGCAAACAGATAGTTGACTTCCCACTAGGGAGAGAACAGGGTGTGATAGATCAGGGAAGGTAAACTGAGTGGATGAAGTGCTTTGTTTTTAACATGAACAGGATCTCCTCAGGATCTGAACTTCCTGTATTTAACATAGGAAACCCAAAGAAATGTGTGCTCGCCCTTCCCTCCTGATTCTGGCCCTGTAAATTCTGTGTCAGGGTCACCATGATCTGAGTAACATTGTAGCACTTATTAAGAGAAAATAGATCACCAAAGATGACCACTTTTAATGTTCACCGATCAGTCACATGCCCAGGAAATCTGCAATCTTATCGAAAATGAGAATCTTCCAACATGATACAAAGAGAGGAAATAAAGAGATGCCCGAGTAGAAGCTGGCCAGGTAAATTCATTTGTTTATAATTTTTCTAGGAGGCAGAAGAAAGTATTTTATACGGTAGCTTGGTTTCTAGAAAGTGAACTGTAAATGTAATTTTTACAAGTGGGATTTCACTTTAATATACTTTAGGAGTTGACCATTCCTTTAAATAATTCTTTTAGAGAACTTCTTTGTGATTTTTTTTATGCTTCAATGCTTCATAGTTTGTATTTTTAATACTCTTCACCCATTCCAATTTGTTCAATGCAACAATCATTTGTAATTATTTTTACAAGCTAAATAAATTGGTCTTTGCCTTCTGAAACAATTTGACTTATTTTTCTTGAGGGAAACACAAGGTTTTTTGTTAATTTATATTTAAACTCTGCTTTCTTATTTCTCTTTATTGTTTTTTCTCATTTCCTATGATGACCAAATGTTGAAAAAAGTAGAAATTTAGTGAGTTTGACATCAAGAGAAAATGAGGACATAACCCTGAGAAAATGAGGAAAGCCTGACCACCCTACCACCTGTTTATGGATATAACCTACGCCCTACTGTGCCCTCATGTGGGTCCTGAAGTGCCACCACAATAAAGACTAACAAAGCTGTTAGTTTTTATCTTAGACTAACAGCCTCGTGTTTTAAAATACAGACACCCTGGAGAATTATTGCATTAATTGGTCTAGTATAGCATTGCATTAGTGGCAAATTTGAGTATTTTTTACCTGGCAGTGAGAAAAATGGGAGTTTTAATGGGAGTGTAGGAAAGAGGGGCAATCTTGGAATCTGGGGTACCATTCTTGGAGGACAGGCTTAACTAAAGGAAAAAGATCCTGGCCGCGAAGAACTTGCAACAGGGATATGAGTGCTTGGGAAGTGTGGTATAGAAGCTGCTCATCATTGAAGAAAAGAAAATGAAAAGCAGAAGTAAAGTAAACTTGGATTTCTACACAATTTAGTTTAGGGAAGACTAAATTTTCTTAGCATATTTATTCAATAGTTGCCAATCATTTGAAAAGAGAGACCTATTCCTTCCAGTATTTATTGATCACCCATATGGACCAGGTACTTGCAAAGTGCTAATCATACAAAGTGGGACAAGATATTCTTGTACTCCAGTCTGAAAAAGGAAGTTAGGCCAAGCACAAAAAATGATCTATGAAAAAAATTTCAACTTGTGATATGTGCAATGAAGAACACAAAACACACTCTTTATATTTTTGTTTTCTTCTCTACCCTGCAAAATCTGGTAAACAGACTGTACTGAATGCAGTCTTCATAATCTATACCAGGGGTCCCCAGCCTCCAGGTCACAGACCCGTAGCAGCCCATGGCCTGTTAGGAACTAGGCTGCACAGCAGAAGGTGAGCTTGAATGTAATGCACTTGAATCATCCCAGAACCATCACCTCCCTCCCCTTCCCTGCCCTGGTCCGGGGAAATGTTGTCTTCCAGGAAACCTGTCCCTGGTGCCAAAACAGTTGGGGACCGCTGATCTCTGTGATAACCACTCTAAGTTAGGTTCCATATAAGAAATCCTATGTAGGATTTCTAAGGATAATCTTCCAACACTCAGAACCCTTTGAAATTCTGTAGACCCTTGAATACTAACAGGTTCCTCAGAGCTAATTCTAATTTTAAGTAGGTGAGGTTGACCCCTGCCTATTGGGTTTGATTTTAAGACCTGCTGTTTGTCCACAGCAGCCCACCCCAACACAGTGCCCATCTTCTGGCTACATTTCCAGAAATTCCAGGGTGGAGAATTCTAATACCTGGCATAAGGAGAAGAAAACAGAGAAAGGTAATCAGTCATGGAACTGCTGTTGACAAGGAGAGAGAGAGAAGAATAAGAAATATATCCAGATCCCCAAAGAAAAAAGCTAACAAGAAAACTGAAACTATTGCATATTCCATATCAGTAATTCAGGTAAAGAGAAGAGGCATAGTAGGGAATGGAATTCCTCCTAAACCTAAGGGTAGAGTGTGGGGAGCCACTTGAAGTCCTGTTTGCTCAACTGTGGAACGGGGACTAAATATACACTAGAGAGCCTGCAGGGACAGTCCTAAACATTCTTTTATGCATGTGACTACTAAAGCCATTAGAAGCAGGAAGTCAAGTAGATGACTTAATGTTATTGTTATACTACAAGGATAATTGTGCTATAGTGGATAGAATGCTGAGGGACAAGGTAAAATATATTTATGCCTGGTTCTCATATACCTACTAGTGAAAGAGGTAATAAGACAAAAATTAACTACAGCAATAAAGTAAAACTAGCTTCTTGAGCCTTTTTGTGTCTGCCCAGCCAGCATTCTTTGGGGGAATATGTCCCCCACCCTCATTCCAAAGTATTCCTGTTCAGGTGGTTTGGGCCAAGGATGGGTATATGATCCAGGATCAGTCAGTCAGTATTTTATTCAGTATCTTCCTAGTCACACTGATTGCCTCACAAAAGAGTATGTGATATAAGTTGAACCAGTAAAAGTCTC
Organism: Artibeus jamaicensis; assembly: GCF_021234435.1. Taxonomy (NCBI): domain Eukaryota; kingdom Metazoa; phylum Chordata; class Mammalia; order Chiroptera; family Phyllostomidae; genus Artibeus; species Artibeus jamaicensis. The sequence goes on along the minus strand of NW_026521981.1, from coordinate 2,348,670 downwards.
TGTGGGTATTTTACCAGCTATCCAGAAAAGACCCTTTTTCTAGGATCATAGGCTCTAAGAACTCTAGAGTTCTGGGGCAGCTGAAATCCACCTTGCTGCTACATGTCAACTTGAAGATGAAACCAAGCAGAGGCAAAAAATGGATAGGGAGTGGGGGAGGAGAGGTCCTAACAGATACTATGTCCATTCTAACATGAAGCTGAGTAGAAGGACAGGTTTCTACCAGTCTGAGAATGGGGCAGTCTAAGCTGTGACTCACCACAGAACCAGCTGTCCTTGTCAGGAGGGGCCAAGGTCTTCCAGGAAATGCACATTGGAAGGGGTGTGATGATAGCAAAAAAGAAGGCTGGGACTTCTTGAAGTTACTTTCCCTTGGGTAATTTCAAATTTAGTGTATACCCACTGTCCCTGAAGCCTTCTTGTGCCCTCTGCTGCCTTATATGAACCTGAATTACCAGATTCACCTGGGAAAAAGAGTGAGGAACAACTAGGAAGACCAAGATAGCATCCAAGTCTAATATAATTAGTCTTGTCTTCCTCATGCATCAGACTTTAAGATGTTTGAAGGCAGGTTCTGAATCTCCCACTACTGGATCTTCAGGCCGAGCACAGCACCAGCACTAAGCATTTAAATGAAGCACTGAATGAGTGAGTCTGATATGAGGCCCTGAAAGATTCAGCCTGAGAAATTCATTGCTTTGGATTGAAGCGCTGCCTCTCTAAGCAGCCTTTTAAAAAATGCAAATACTCAGAGGACGTGTAAGGTATTTTTTGTCAACCAGCAGTTCATATTTTTGGCAGCTATGAGAACAAGGTGAACTATAAAAATTGGATCTTAGAGAACACTCTACAAGGTACAAATTTGTGTGACTAATTTGGAAGACAGTTTGGTATTTTCTCCTGAAGTTGAACATGCTATACATATGACCTGACAACCCAGTCTGAGAGATGGACCCAAGGGAGACTCTTGCAGGTATATGGGAAGAATGTTCATAGCTTCAGTGAACAAAAACCTAGAAACAAATCAAATGCCCATCAACAGTAGAGAGGATGGATGAATTGTGATATGTTCACACAATTGGATATCATGGCAATAGAAACAAATGAACTATACTAATTTACAACAATGTAAATAAATCCTAGTAATACAACAATAAAATGTAAGTGAAGAAAGTAAATGTACATAAGGCATACAACATGACATAATTTTTATAGAGTTGAAAACTAATATAAGAATAAACTTTATAGAAATACATATAAATGCAATTAAACTGTATATTTTTTAAAAAGCAAAGGAATTCTGGATGATGGTTATATTCTGTGGGGAGGGGTAGGGAATGGGATGTGGTCACATGGTTAGATGGTTATGTCAAGGTTCTAACTTGTGGGTGGTAGGCTTACTGTTACTCATCATGTTATTAAGAATAGTTAAATAAGACTTCCGCCAAGATGGAGGCATAGGTGGAGATATCTTGCTTTCTCACACAACCAAGTTTAGAGTCAACTAAATATTAGCGACAGAAAACACAGCCAGAACACAGAAAATTGAACTTTTCGGAAGTCTGATAACAACAAATTCTTCAGCCTGACTGGTAAGAGGGGCGAAACCAGCAGCCGGTGGAGTGGAGTTGCACAGGAAAACTCGGTCAGATGGACTCAGGCCCGCAGATCCCAGGCGCAGGGTTGCAACGGGTGGACCTAGTGAGCGACCCAGTGAGCGACTGCGGGGAACCAGCGAGGGACCAGGGCCAAGATTTGACTGTGGTCGTGCATTTGTGTGCAGATAGACCAGTGAGGGAGTGGGCAGTTGGATGGGACCCAGCAGGCCTTAGTGGCAAGCGGCAGCCAAGGGCGCTGCCCTTTCCCCTCTGTGACCCTGCATCCACGTACAGCGTCATAACCCAGTGAACTACCTAAGGCTCTGCTCCTCACCCAGCGGCACAAAACAGCAGAGGGGCAAGAAACAGCAGAGGGCGCCGCCATTTCCCCGCTCTGACCACGCCCCCACATACAGCGTCACAAACCAGCGACCTGGTAGTCCATGGCTCCGCTCCTCACACTTAAAGGGCACGAACAGACCAAAAATGGCTCAAGAAGATCTCAAAGCCCCAGAGCCTATAAATCTAAGCGATGAAGAAATAGCAAAACTCTCAGATGCACAGTTTAAAACACTGGTGATCAGGATGCTCACAGATCTGGTTGATTATAGCCACAAATTAGAAAAACATATGAAGGCGAAACTAATTGAAATGAATGGAATTTCACATGAAACCAATAGCGATGAAAAGGAAACTGGGACTCAAATCAATGGAGTGGACCAGAAGAAAGCAAATAATGGCCAAACAGAAAAGAGTGAAGAAGCAAGAATTCAAAAAAATGAGGAGAGTCTTAGGAACCTCCAGCACATCTTTAAATGCTCCAACATCCGAATTATAGGGGTACCAGAAGGGGGAAAGGAATAGCCACCAGTGGAAAACTTATTTGAACAAATAATAAAGGAGAATCTCCCCAATCTGGCAAAGGAAATAGACTTCCAGGAAATCCAGAAAGCTCAGACAGTCCCAAAGAAGTTGGACCCAAGAAGAAACACACCAAGGCACATCATAATTACATTAACCAAGATTAAAATGAAGGAGAGAATCCTAGAAGCAGCAAGAACTAAGGGGACAGTCACCTACAAAGGAGTTCCCATCAGACTGTCAGCAGATTTCTCAAAAGAGACCTTACAGGCAAGAAGGGGCTGGAAAGAGGTATTCCAAGTCATGAAATCCAAAGACCTACAACCAAGATTACTCTATCCAGCAAAACTTTCATTTAAAATGGAAGGACAGATAAAGTGCTTCTCAGATAAGATCAAATTCAAGGAGTTCATCATCACCAAGCCCTTATTATATGAAATGTTAAAGGGACTTACCTAAGAAAAAGAAGATAAAAAAGATGAACAGTGAAAGGACAGCAAACTCACAGTTATTAACAACCACACCTAAAATGAAAGCAAACTAAATGGAGTGGAAACATAAAAATGAAGATCTCATGGAGGGTTAGCAACAGGGGAGTGGGAGAAGGAGAAGGGGGGAGAAGGTACAGAAAATAGGTAGCATAGATGGTAGATAGAAAATAGATGGGGGGGGAAAGAATAGCATGGGAGATATAGAATCTAAAGAACTTGAGACACATGGTCATAAACTAAAGGGGGGGTAATGGTGGGGATGGGGGCGTAGGGTAGAGGGGAATGAAGGGGGGAATAGAACAACTGTAATGGTATAATCAATAAAAAATAAAATTAAGTTAAAAAAAGAATAGTTAAGTAAAAAACAAATGACCAACAAACAAAAAATCCCCAACAAACCAGAAAGCTTGGGTTCCCTAGGAAATAGCCTGAGGCTGATGCTTCACTTGGAAAGTGCAATCTCAGAACAATTATCGTGAGGAAAAAGTGAAGGGAGTTAGGGAAGGATGGGAGTTAGGGAAGCCAGGAGACACCTTGCATTGCTTTATGAAGAGCTCTAAAGATACAGGGCCAGGAAGCCGGTAGTGTGTCTGTTCAGCTGCATGGGAAGTCTTCAGGGAGGATGTTCAGAGAGAGTGTGCCTTGAAGCAGTCCTTGGGAAGGAGGAGGGAGAGGAGAATTATTGGCCTGGGTCTCTCCAATGGGAAGTAACTTCCCACAGGCACCATTTCTGGGTTGCTTCTCTGACCCCTTTTGGTGGCAGAACCAGGTCTCACAGTCTGTGTTTTAGCTAAGTCCAGAAGTGGTGGAAGAAGCCAAAATCTCAGGGCGTGTGACTTATCAGCCCAGCTTCCCAGCCACAAGGTTCCCCTTGTCTCTCCCACCAAGACTCTGGTTGGCACAGGTGGAGTAAGTTCCTAGCCGGTGGAGGGAACTCAGCCAGAGTTGGTGGCCGAGAGTCCAGGCCAGAATGTCCCTGAGGGAATCTAGGAGTTTTAGTAGATGTGTCCTGTATAAGCAGGGGCTTGGAGTTTGATCCAGGTTCGAATACCTATGTGAATTTGAATAAATTCCTTAGTTTCCCTTGAACTTCATATGAAATATGAGAATAGTGGTAACTACCTCCAAAAGTTGTTATGAAAATCTAAAAGAGCAGCCTGCAGAATCTTTGGCACCTAAGAAGTTCTAAAAAAAAATGTTATTTTCTTTTGTCTTATGTCATGCCATGAAGCATAATTGAGACAGTATTGGGATGGGGGGGCAGGCCTGGCTTCCTTCTCCTCTTTTCCTCATGTCACTCCACCTTCTTTTTACCCTGGGCAGCCAAGGGTAAATCAGATTATCCTGTAACACTGGCACCTGTATTACAGGATAATAGAAAAAAATGATGTCTACCCCTTCCTAATGTTGATAGTTGTAGGGGTGTACCGTACTCGGCCTGAATGTAGGGATGTACGTTCCTCTGTGCTCTTGGTTTGAAAAACTATTGGGTTTAAAGGCAGCTGGGTTGTCGGGTGGGTAGGGGGTGGAGGGATTGAGCAAAAAGGAAAAAGGACTCATGGACACGGACAACAATGTCATGATTGCTAGGGGGAGGGAGGTATAAGGGAACTAAATGGTGATTAAAAAATACAATAGAGATTAAATTTTTAAAAAATGGGCAAAGGACCTGAATAGACACTTCTCCAAAGTGTCCAGGGCATACAGATGACCAATAGACATTTGAAAAAAATCCTCAACATCGCTAATCATCAGAGAAATGCAAATTAAAACCACAATATCACCTCACAACTTGAAAAAAAAAGAAATATTCCAAATGGATGGGTGTTTCAAGCAGGCAAATAATTTGCTACCCCCTCTGAACGATATTCTTCAAATATTCATCTAATATTTACTTTGGCTGGAGGCAGAGCTGGCCCCCACAGGACAAAGTCACCTTTCACCAGTGTGTCGGAAGTTGAGCGTGGAGACTTCCAAAGTCACAAGCGGCAGATTTCCAATTCATTTCAGGGATGTCTTAGCCCCTCTGTGACTTGCTACCCTGGCCACCTGTCCACTTGATCATTCCTTTATGTTTCTAGAGCCCTTCAAAGGGTGACTGGGTCAGCCAGACCTCTTGGTAGTTGATAGACATCACTTTCTTTTTGGGCATTTAAGAATATCCCTTTCCTGATTTGTCTGCCTTATACAATTAAGTGTTACTGCGGTTCCTAACACCTCCACAGGTTCTTGCGTTTAGATACATGCTGGGAGCTAAAATAAATGCATACTGCTATTTTGCTGGTGAGATGTAGTATTGTGTAAATGCAGGTTTTAATTTTATAAATTTAGATGACTTAGCATTTCCTGTTCTTAATTTGTTTTCTAAGTTGGGAATAAAATGAAGTTATGTGAGGGCTGGAAGACTCTCTCAAAAGGCCTTTCCTTATCATTAAAGCATAGTGTACACATGCTCCCAGACAGTGCTCTTCAGAGCCTTTTTGAAGACAGAGTACATTCCTACTCTTTAGGGTGCCTTTCTTCCCTTTGAGCTAACCCTGTGACCCCTACAAATATGTAAAAAATTCTGAAGGAGTGGCACTCCTGCATATTCTCGGCTACTTTCCTTTGACATCCCCCTTCTGACTCACTTCCTATGTCCATGGATCCAGTCGGCCCCAATTTCATTCTAGTGGGCAGTGGGCAAGGGTGTAGGAAGTCATTTAAAGACTTCACACCCCTGACTTCCAGGATTACTGGAGAAATGGTCTTATGTCAGTCCCTGTAATACCTCTTGGGTCCCTAACATCAAAGCCTGGGATTCTATGACTGGAACTTTCTTTTGGCTAAATTCTGACTTTTTCTAAAACATTAATGTATTTGAGGACAGCCATTTAAGGTGTCCTAAGTCACCTGTGTCTTTGATGTGACTGGCAAGCAGGTTGGGTCAGCGGAGGCTCTGCGGATATCTGGGGGATGGAGGAGGAGGGGAGACTATAATTAGGTAGCTCAGGACCCAGATAAGCTTCTGCTTTGACAGAAGCCACCTGGTGGCAAGTAACATTTTGACCTTGAATTCCCCCTCTCTGGCGTAGCTGCTCCCAGCCTTTAACTTTAAAATTAGAAAAATCTGTTTATGGTTGTGTTGGAAAATAGTGTAGGTTAGCAAAGGCAGCAAAGATCAGAGGATCCATAAAGAATAAAATAGCCGAAGAGTGTCACCCAAAATTCAATGTTTCAAAGAAAATTAAACATTAAAAAAACATGAGACCAAAGAAAAAAGGACCTTCGGGGGAAGACACACGCACTATGATATTTTTTGTCCTGTTTTTTTTTGTTTTTGCCCTGTGATATTAGGCCATCATTTATGGAGGTCTTCTTTTATGAAAATCAATAACTTATACTAATGTTAAGATGTCTCCTGAGATGATGTGAGATAATAAGGTAAGTAAACTGTGGGCAATTGCTGAATCAAAGCAAGGGATCATTCTGGAGCACAATTAGCCCAGCATGGCTGCTCCCTTTTAGTCAGAATCCCTACTGTCTGTGGGGCTCACCCTTTGGCCTGAAATTTATTGAGCTGCTGGGTTAAAGGCATGAGAGTTGAGCCTCATTTCCTTCCATTTCTAATCTCAGAGAATCCATTTATTCCTTTTACCAGTTTCAGAAAATGGTGAGAACTGACCGTGACTAGTAATTCCTAATATTATATGGTTTTGTGTGGTTTACAAAGCCATTTACATGTATTATTGCGTTTAGTCCTCCCAATCACCCTGTGAAGCAGGCATAATTAATATTACCACCTTACAACTGGGGGAACCTGAGCTTAAAGAGGTGGTGTGACTGGTCCAAAATCAGAGAGAAAGGCAGTGGCTCTAAACTCAGACTTTCTTGCCCCAAGTGCTATCCCTCCACAGTTCACATTGATTCTGAGAAGAGGCCACTTGTCTACCCTGCCCCCCACTCTCACCTTATTAATAATAACAGTTGTGATAGTGGCTGACATTTGGGATAGTCCCATGATGCCAGGTTCATCTCATGTAATCCTCATGCCAAGGTCACGATATGGACTTTATAACTAAACTTATTTTTATAGCTGAGTGAACTGAGGCTCAGAGAAGCTAGATATGTTATCCCAGGGTGCATAGCTAGTAAGTGATGGAGACGGCATTCACACCCAGGCCTGTTTTGTCCCCCAGCTCTTAACCACTGCACTCCATGACCTGGAGGTAACCTCTGGTTTCTCTTCATGGTTTCCACCTTCTTCCAAATGTCTGATTCAAAACAGCAGAGGTATTCCAGGTGCTTTCAAGGGCAAAACTGAACTATAGGCTGTGGGAAGATACAGGATAAACGATGGGTCCTACAGGACTTATTCCAGTGGGAAACACAATGGACCCACAGAGCAAAGCAACAGCATGTGTGTAAGTCAGGAGGAGCATGGAGCCAGTGTGGGTATGGGGTGGAGGGAGGGACAGGGTGGCGGGGGGAGGGGGAAACGAGATTCACCAGCCCACACTGAAGCATTAAGTACCAGAGTAAGGGACTTACTACATATCCTCTACCCAGAATCACTCACATTTTTAGGAGGATGGGGCACTCAACACCGAGGCATCCCTTACTAATAGTTGGCCTATGGCACAGCAGGGGGTGAAGTGTTGTCAGCTGGGTGTAAAAGCAGCACAGACTGAACATTATAAGACCCTCTGGTTGGTTACAAATGCACCAATACTGAGTAAGTCCTAAAAGAGAAGTTTCCTTGAGGTAAAGGCCATAATACAGCTAAGAGATTCTTAGGGATTTGCTTCAATCAAGAACAGTAAAAAGTCCCCATCCACCTTTCCGAAACATAGCTCATTCCCATGCTGACTGAGGCAGGCGGATGGGGAGAGGAAGATGGTGAGAGAAGGTCTGGGAAGAAGACAACTTGTTCAACCCCATGAAAGGAAAGCCTTTGTAGATTTGGTTGAGGTGGTAGGAGAATCCTTGTCTTCACCTGCCACTCTGTCCTGGGGAAGCCTTCCCTGTCATGGCTCATGGCTCTCAGTCCTAGTTGCATGTTAGAATCACTAGGGGTACTTTTTAAATCTGCCCGCCTGGGACCCACCACGAAAGAATCTCTGGGTGCATGGCCCAGGTATGTGATTTTCATAAGCTCTGCAGGTGATTGTGAAGTACAGAGGGTATTACTGCTCCAGAGTTTCAGAACCAGAAACAAAACTGACACAAGGGTCCACTTGAACTTTTTATCATTTTGGTGAGCTTGGGAGGGAAACAGACATTGTAGACTGATTTTAAATAGGGGAAGGGTGGCACAGAAAAAAGGAGCAATTTGCCTGGCTAGAAGGCTGGTGAGGGCAGGGTTGAGGTGAGAGGCAGCTCCTTTTATTTATGTTCTTCCACATCCCTTCTGGTAGTATATCAATCAATAGTTCTGACCGCTTAGCTTTGTATGTACACAGGCATGAAATTTCTATTCCTTATCTGGGGCAATCTTTCCAATTAGGTCTATACTGCTGTGTTAATTTGTTTTCTGGTATGGAAACCCAAATCTTTATTTTGTAATTCTTAGTTCTTCACGAGCTGGAGCAGTGGGTCATGGGACTCCCGCATCTGTTTAGAAAAAGCTACGGACCTTGGTACATTCTGTACAGAGCATATTCTGCACAGAGCATAATATGTGCATGTTCAGTGGGGGTGGAATTCAGACCTAATTCAGTCTCAGCTTTCAATCCAGCGTAAGCCCAGCATGTCTGCCACTGGATCTGCAGCAGTTCGTTCTTTTAGAACACAGAGCGAAAATCCCAAGGGGGCCTGGCTTGGAGAAGCTACCTGAACCACTGTCTGCTTAAAGATACACTCGTGTTTCTTTGTCTAAGTGGGTCAGTTAGGTTGTTTATTTTTGCCATTTGATTTCAGGACACGACTGGCTTCAGTGTGCTGGCACCTCCTGGGAGCACAGGCTCTGAGGGACTGGGGCAGGTGTTCAGGAACTGCCGGTGACTATTATTTAATTTGGTCCCTCCCTCATCCTCACCATTTATGTATGAGTTGGTTATGTGACCAAGTTCTATTTTTAGCTGCAGATATGCTCTGTTCAACTGGAATCATGTTTTTTAGACACTGTATTATGTAAGCTGGCTCCGAAGTTTGCCAGGAGTGCTAAAGTAAACTGTGGCTAGTCATTGAAACCCCCACAGTGAGCAAACAGCACACTTACTTGCTGCAAGATAGAGTTTCAGTTGTGTTAAATAACCGTCTGGTGCTACCTGATGAGAAACACTGTATGACTACTTTATCAGCTTCTTTCCTCTTGTCTCCTAGTTAATCCCAGAATTAATCCTGTGGCCCTGGGGGAAAGGCATTGAAAAGGCTTCTGGTGATGAAAATTAAACTAGAAACAAGTCACAATGAGGAGAAAGCAATGTAATGCTCATTGTAATGTATCTTCTCAGGTCTTAAGCAGCAGAGGAGAAAAGATGGTTAGATGGAGGACACCTAGTTGAGAAGGTGCTCTGGTGCAGGAGATGCTGCTGAGCCATTCATTCTCCTGCAGTGAGTACACTAAACAAGTCTATTGGTGGGATCTCAGGATTATTTCTTGGGGTAATCATGAGTGGCTTTCAAGAATTATACAGGATCATTTTCTCTGACTTCTTCTGGAAGACTGGCATCTGGTTTATCCAAGATGAGCCAGAGATGGTATCCAGCTGGCTGTCCTGAAGGGAGGATGTTAGTATCAGTCAGAACTCTTTGGTGGCAAGCAACAGAAGTTAGCTCTTTTATAAGTTAACCTACTTAAGAAGAAAAGGATTTTATAGAAAATAAGTTCCATGATAGCAGGGCTAGCGTGTTCCCTGCTGTTTCCTCAACAGAACAGTACTTTAAATGTGTTACTCTGGAGCTGTTTGTGGACTAAAAGATATTGTTAGGAAGACTGAGAACTTCTCTGGAAGGGTTTAGGGAGCAGAAACTAGGTCTCTGACAGCCTTATCAGGACATCTCTGCTGAAACGAATGCTCTCAATGAGTCTTATGGTTTTGAGTGTCTCATAACTTTCCAGAGAGAAACAGAACCATTATCTATCTATCTATCTATCTATCTATCTATCTATCTATCTATCTATCTATCTATCATGTATCTATCTATCTTATATATTTACCTGTCCATTTGTCTATCACCTATCATCTATCATCTATCTACCTACCTATGCAGAGAGATAGAGATCTATTGATTGATTGTAAGGAATTGGCTCACGTGAATATGGAGTCTGACAGGCCCATTCTGCAGGGTGGTTGCAGGTTGGAGTTGGAGAGCCATGGAGAGTGTATATTTCAATTCAAGGCCTGTCAGGCAGGAAGAGCTGGTGTTACAGATAAAGCAGTTAAAGTGTTACAGATAAAGCCCAAAGGCAGTCTGCTACAGAAGTCTCTTACTTGGGGGAGGGTCTTTCTGTTCTATTCTGTCCTACTCAGGAGGAGACCCATTCATATATGGGAAGCAATCTGCTTTACTCCATTGATTAAAATGTAAATCTCATCCAAAAATACTCTAGGAGAAATACCCAGAATGTTTGACCAAGTATCTGGATACCTCATGTCCTAGTATAGTTGACACATAAAATTGACCATCACAGAGAGGGAGAAGGGGAGCACAAATGGCTGAGCTTGAGTCATTGATTGTCCTTTTAGCCAGCAGATGGCAGGGCGTTTTGTTTGTCAATTCCAGAAACTTTGTGCCATGTGGCACAACTTATTTCCCATAGGGAAAGTGGGGAGCTGTTACCAGGAGAAAGGGAAATGGATACTGGGAAGATACAAAACAACAACTGGCTCTTGTCTCAGGAGAGTCTTACTTCATCACTCGCTTCTGTATGGGTTGATGTGACAGCTCGGATGGCCTCTTCCAGCTCCTCTTCTCTGTGTGAAAGGGAGAGCAGCTGGGACGGGGAAAGTACGAATTTCTGTCCCTCTGCCCCTTTACCTCCATGAGTAGAGGTGACTGAGGGCAGACCATTGGCACTCCGTCTCTGGCTCCCTCTGGAAAGTCTCCCCACACTGTACAGAGTGTTTACAAGACATCTCTGCCCCAGAAGAGTTGGAATCTGTTGTACTCTGTGCATTTTCTTTCCTTTCCATTCTTTATCTACTAGAGTTGTTATGTAGCTGTGGCTGTTGCCAACCTATGCAGTGCCTTCGTGGAATTAAAAAGACATCAGACCAACCCTCAGGGAGAGGCAATGGGCAGATATTGCCACTCCAGGGCACATCTGCTGTGACATTCTCTTCAGAGGTTTGTGAGCCTGACTTCTGACTAGCACATTATGTGGAAGACTGACTCACTGCAAATCCATGGATCCATGATGGGGTAGACATGATCAATAGTCTACAATGAAAACAGATAACATAAAAATAAATAGATACTCTATTTTTTCATGTATCTCAGAGGATCATGTTATACACATGTAGGGTAGGCATAGTGCACTTCATGGACCACTGATCTAGAACCTGTTGCTCTGCTTACAGCCCTTGTGCAGACAAGACTGATCAAGTACAACACTCCTCCACAGCCCGGAGGCAGCTTCGGGCTCCATTACAATACCATGGTTTCTAGGCGTGTTGGGGGGAGCAGAAAAGGGGGTGAAAACTGTGGCCTGAGGGCCTTATACAGCCCACCACCAATTTCTATAAAGCTTTATTTAGATACAATCAGTTACTTGTTTACATGTTGTCCATGGCTGCTTCTGCATTCCAGTGGCAGTGCTGAGGAGCTGCCGCAGGGACCGTATAGTCCCGAAGCCTCAAATACTTATTATCTGACTTTTTACAGAAATACGAGAAAGCCGACCCCTGCTCTAGGCAGTCAGTATAGATCCCTGTGTGTTGGTAATGAAATGTGAAGCTTGTTTGCCCTTCCTGCTGTAGAGTTAGGCTGGAATTGGGAGGTAGCTCACTGTGCTAACAAGGCCAAGTTTGGCCACCTTTCTTCTACGAGTACTCCGTCTTTGCTAGCTTTCTTGAAATCTAATCCTTTGGTCATAGGGACATAGGGAAGTGGGTACAGATACAACTGGTCACCTAAAGTCCATGTCTTACACAGGAGAGTCAGCAGTGTCCAATCTGCCCTCAGAGCCTCCACTACCTGCCTCCCCACTAGAGGCCTCAAAGACACTGCTCAAAGACAAAGCCTGGGAATCTGTGCTGAGATGCTTGAATTTCTCAGGGGAATTTTTTAAAATTGAAGATTCGAAGTGACAGTGGGAACTGACATGGTTTGTTTCCGCTAGTCCTCACAGTTCCCAACCCTGAGAACTCCCTTATCCCTTCCTCTTTGGGTTCGTCCAGTGGATGTGGGAGAGCAGACAAGGGGTAAGAGCTGACAGAGGAGTCAAAGACAGAGGAAAGCAGAATGAGAGAGATGATCACATTCTGAAATACTAAAAATGTTTATATGCACTGAGGTGGCTGAATTTGAACCTAATTAAAGTCTACCCTTTCAGGTGTGGGCCATTCTCACAAACTATTAGGTGCCAGCCTGAGTCCTTCTATAGGAGCCGGGAAATTCCCCCCGGGAGAGAAACTCCTCAGGGAAGCGGGCCCTCATGGAAGTCTATCCCCTCTCCGCCTCTTGGCCTGCCCTCCTCCATTGCCACGTGACACATCTGTGTTCAATTTAGGGAAGGCAGAGTGGATGAGAAAGGGGAGTAAACCAGCAAATTCTGCTCCTTGAAAGCTATAGTACTTGGATACTAAGAATAGTTTTGGGGTTACGTCTAATGGTCTGTAACACAAAAAGGCAGCTGCTCCCTCTTTTCTAGTTGTGGAGAGGGAGGTGAGGGGTTGGGGGAATGTGGTCTCAGAAGACCTATGTGGGGGGGGGGGAATGGGAGGGAGCGGGGAGACAGGGTGGGGGGGGGCCTGGGATGGGAGAAATAGACAAAAAATGTACTTGAAAAATAACTAAATAAAAATTAAAAAAAAAAGAAGACCTATGTGTGTTGGACATCTCAGATTTGGAAGCAGCTGCTCCTCTGTGGCCCCAGGAGGCACATTTCCACAGCTCAGCCGCAACAGTAGCCTGGCAGAGGGTCTTCCTGGAGAGAGCCAGAGCAGAAAAAGAAAATGGTAGATGCTCCATTTCTGGGTAGGATTTGTTGTGTGCACATGTGAGTACTTGGGTTGGAACAATATCCAATTTCAGTTAACTTCAGACTGGTCAGGAGGTGCTTCTTTGTTATGTTTTTATTTATCCCTGCACCTCCCTTTTGGGAATTGCATTTTTCTATTCCATGAGGTTCTGGTGGGACTGTCAATCATGTGGCTGGCTTCCCAGTCACAGAGGTGGTCACTTGGGAGAGAGAGCCCTCCCTGGGCTTCTTGTGTCCTGTGGGGCATGCCAAGAAAGCAAAATCCTGCTGCTCGATTATCTCAGCCATTTCTCAGGGTTGTTTATGCAATTGTCTCCCCTGGACAGAGACCTGGCTTGTTTGCTATAAAAGCAGTGGGTTCCCCAAGCTTCCTGGCTGTGGTGCACACAGACTGCCTGAGCGGTATGTCTCTGGGGTACCACCTGGCTATGCCACCTGACTGCTGCCAGGAGACAGTGGGGTGAGGAGGACCAACGCAGAGATGCTGATGTTCATGCAGGCACTGTGCTGTGGGTAATGAAGTCTCTTGTTCCTGACCCACCCCTTGGCTTCTGGCAGCATGTGAGAAACAGTAAGAGGCTAACTTATTAGCTTGAAAGTAGGGTAAAATCTAATCAATGAGGGTGAACATTTGTTTCTGGAAATGAACCCAAACAGGGCTTCTCTAAAGTCCTTTTTAAGGACTGATATGGATCTAGGAGAGAAAAAATTGTGCATGTCCCAGTTTTGTCAATTGTGTAGACAATGACTTGCTAGCTGTAAATGAGTCATACTTAACAAATATGGCTGCTGTGCCTGTTCTGCTCAGATCCCTTCCTGGTATGGCTTTGGTTGCTGTGAGTCATAAATATGAACCCCGATTCAAATGCCGCCCTGCTTCATGCTTTCCTTTCCCTCACTCAGCCCTTATCTCCACTTGTATGCAAATGAAAGCTACTCTCCTCCTGATTTTTTCCCTGTGGATGAGGGAAGTGTGTGGGAGTCCAAGTGAATTTTCCCTCTTGGTTCTGAAAGCAAGCTGATCAAAACATAAAAGTGGATGCCACAGTAAAGCTAACATCCTGTAAGCCGGGCTGCAGAGTTTAGGGTACATGTCCACAGGCACTGAAACTGCCATGGTATTGAACTTGTGTCTGAACAGCTCAGCTCAGGTCTCTGCAAGAATAGTTGCAATACTCTCCTCGCCCACGCAGTTTGAGAGTAAAGCCTGAGACCACCCGATGCATTGCCCAGGCTTTGCCACTAGATGTACCTCTGATTTTCAGCAGTCAGTGTGGGTTTGAGTGATAGTCATTTTTTCTTTAGAACTCAGGTCCTCTGCTTTATATAATTCAGATTTCAGTACTGTGTGGAAAACTCCTGAGGTTCATTTGAGATGTCCAGACTCCCACTGGTGAGTGCGGTGGAGACAGCTATAAAATCCAGATTTTGTTGGTGGGCGTGTCCTTTGGGTAATCGTTCACCCAGGGTGTGGCCGGGTCCTGTTGTACTTCATCTGCTCTGAAGCACGTGTTTTGTGTTTTTCATAAAGGTACAGCATGTCCTAATGTTGGCCCAGGTTTGGGGCCGTGAGGAAAAGGCCTAGACAATCGCAGAGGAGCTGAGCGCCCCCACCCTTCAATTACAGATCCAACACCAGCAACCCACTCGCTTCAGAGGGTTGTTGGAGGAGAGCAAACGAAGACCTCACCTGGTTCCATCGGTCTTTGTTACTCATAGCTGAATGAAATTTCTCACTGAGGAGTGGAAAATTTAAGGAAAAGCTGTACGTGAACAGCTACAGGAGAGAAGCGTCCCTTCAAGGAGAATGGGACAATGCATGTGCCCCTGAGCCAGTCACTCTACCCTTGAGGCCCAGTGTCCAGGCAGGACCTCGGTGCTCTGAGCGCCCCTGACCCCATCGCTGCCATGTTCTGCCTTGGGCCCTGGGCTCTGGGTATAACAAATATGGAACAAATCTGGGAGGTTTTCACCCTCCCTCACTGAGCTTACGGGCTGCGGGAGTGAGAATTGCCTCTCTGGTAGGATGGACACGTTTCCAAAAAGAAAGAAATCATTTCGTTTATTTTGTGGACAGCACACCTAGTGACAACTGACCGATCCCCGTGCAGCAAGGCCGGTGTAAACAGACAGGCTCCCCTGCCGCTTCATTTCCCCGGCGGTCTTCCCCCAGCACACAGGGTGCGGAGGAGTCTTGCCCCGCAACACAGAGGGATTTCAGGCCAGATGTTCATTTTTTCTGCAGTTTTTTGACATTTTAATGCTCTTTATTGCAAGCTGCAACACATATAGAACATTATGTTAAACACAATTTACTTATGTTTAATTTTTTATGTAAAATAGACCCCATATCGGGTCAAGAAATAAAACACCGCTAGCCTCTGGAGCCCTCCCACGAATCCCTTCTCACCTGCAGTTCCCCTCTTCAGAGGTAACTACGTCCCTATTCCTTTTTTAAAGTGTATTTTATTGATTATGCTATTACAGTTGTATCAGTTTTTCCTCCTTAATACCCCCTCCACGCTTCACCCCCAACCCACCAGCATCCCCTCCCCTTAGTTCATGTCCATGGGTTGTGCATATAGGTTCTTTGAATTCTGTTTCCTACACCATTTTTATCTCTCCCTATTTTATGCCTACTAATTATGCTTCTCATTCCCTGTACCTTGTCCCCACTATTTCTTCCCTCCCTTTCCCCATTGAAAACACTCCACGTGATGTCCAAGTTTATAGAAATGGATCCATACAGTATGTGTTTTTTATGTCTGGCTACTTTTTACCAACATGTTTGTGGTTGACATTCATATTGCACACAGCTGTGGTTAATTCATTGTACTGTTGTATAGTATTTTATTATATGAGTCATCAGCAGGTTTTTACAAATTCACTTAATTGTGGGATTTAATTGTTGTTATTAATTGGGGGATTTTAATTTGGGGCATACATCTGCTCTGAGTATTCTCACCCCAGTCTCCTTGTACTCAAGCACCAACATTTAAGTAGAGTAGACACTTTGGATTAGAATTGCTGGGTCATGGGATACATTCCTTAAACTTTACTAGTTGATGCTGAAGTGCTTCCGTTACTTTATGTCCCCACCAGCCATGTATGAGAAGTCTCAGTGCTTCACATCCTCATCAGCACTTGGGAATGCTAATCCTTGCAGGATTAGCTTTTCTGCTGGTGTGGATTAAAATATAATTGTGTGTGTGTGTGTGTGTGAGAGACAGATTTTAACCTAATATGTTTATTAAATATACTTAATTTTTATTAAAAATTTCAAACATAAAAAGAGCCAAAGCCATTCCTGACTGGCATGGCTCAGTGGATTGAGTGCTGGCCTGTGAACCAAAGGATCACTGGTTCCATTCCCAGTCAGGGCACATGCCTGGGATGTAGGCCAGGTCAGGTCCCCAGCTGGGGGTGCAGGAGAGGCAACCACACATTGATGTTTCTCTCTCCTTCTCCCTTCTCTTCTCTTTAAAAATAAATAAAATCTTAAAAAAGTAAATAAATACAGGGTCTGGCAGAAGTAATGCCTGCCTGATGAGTGTGGTTGGTAGGATAATAATATGGGCGTAATAATTTATCATTTTAACTTGAACATTTCATCTAAAATGTCATATGCTGTGCTTGAGTATGATATTGTTATGTTATAGAATCACATGCTTATGGTTTTGTAATAAAAAAGACACTATTTGTGCTGGGCTCTGTATGTTTAAATAAATATTTATTTATATAAGTAAGTAATCTGGCACATTGCAAGAATCCTGTTACTAAAGAAGGTGAGATTAGACCCTGGGAAGGCAGCAAGCAATCTCATATATAGTGTGCTTTTTGCAGTAAGGGCCATAATTTATAAGTGTTCCAGGGATTTCAGGATCAAGGTGTGTATTTGAAAAAGCGAAAAACCAAAGGCACTGTGATCATTCCCACTGGAAGAGTCTGCTGAACAAGATAGTTCTTCAGCTGCAGTTGGCCAGCCTGGATCACCTCCAGTTCACCTTAGGGGCCCAGTGCAGCACATCTGCATGGGGCTGGCATCTGTTAGCCAGTAGGTGGGCACAATGGTCTTATTGCAGATAATCATAGAAAGCTAGCACAAGAACAGTGTCACAAGTGTCTGTCTGTTCATGATATAGTCTTTCCTAATAAGTCAGTTGGGCAACTGCTCAGCTAGCTGCCTGCTGAGCAGCCCAGCACCTAGGAATACACAAGAGTCATACACAGTAACTATGCTATTCTCTCAGCTTTTATTGAATGCAGGTTCACTCAAAGTAGAACATGAACATATATTAATATCCTGCTCACATTCTAACAATCTAAGAGAAATATTACACACACACAGAGAAGTCAGTGGGGGATAACAAACCCGAGTCCCAGAGTTTCAGTCTGCAGGTCCAGGAGACAGCACTGTGAGCAAGGGAGTTATCAGCATCTTGCAAGGAATGATCTCCAGAGCCATGTGGCCAGCAGGGCAAAGTCCTCAGTCCAGCAGAGCAGAGTCTCCAGCAGCTGATGCCAAGGGTCATGAGCATGGCATGGAGCAATTCTGGTGTGCGGAAGCTGGCTATTTCCGCAGTGGTCTAGAACCTGCCTCAATTATACCTTAAAGTGGTCTACTCCACACTTGTGGGCCTTTTGATAAATGTCTTCGCACCCTTGATGACAAGTGGGAAATTTACCCAGGAGTCTATCTGTGGGTGGTCTTGCTCTGCAGACATGGCTGTTCTGATCATGTGTGTAGATATCTTAGGTGTGTCTTCTTGCCAAGTGTGTCTGTTCTGACTTAGGTAGTTTCCCTCTTGAACCAGAGTGTCATGACTGACTGACAGCCATTTTGGTTGACGAGTGACTCTAGTTTGTTTTATATATTTTATGCCAACTTGATCAGACCAGTGTCATTTTACTGGTCCTGCTCTCCACAAACAGAAAGTTCTCACAGATCATCCTCCGTGTTTCCTTCTAGTCCCGTATTGTTAGGCCCGCTGGTGTTCTTTCACAGTCATTAAAGTTGAAGACATGCTTGGCATTGCAGTGTTTAGAGGGAAACTTGTGCCCTCCTGAGAGGAGGAGGCCCTGGAGTGGTGAGACCCAGAGACCTCCCAAAGGTCCGAGTTGGGCTTCCTGTAAGACAAATGCTTAGAGTAAAACTACTGTGGAATTTCCTTTTCAAACATGTGCTCCTTAAAGTTTGGAATCAAATTTGTGCTAACATATGTTATTTAAGTCTGAAATGAGGATGGTCTTTCTGCAATCCTGAGTGGGTCAGCCTTAACTAGAAAGAACTTGCTGAGTAGAATTAGGAAGGCAGAGAACAGTCCACATCAGAAAATATAAGGCTGCTTCGAAAACTGACTCCACTCTCAGAGCAGAGGGGGAGCTCTTTCTTGTTGGAATATTGCTTCTTCTTCCCAAGAAGAAGCAATATTCAGAAGGAAGGTGGTTTTCTAGGAGGCTGATTCTGAATCAGGAGAAACGTTGCTTCTTTCCATAAAAGAAAATTAGGCCCTTTAACCTCTCTCCACCACAGACCCTCACTCCTAGTAATCTGAACTTTGAACAAGTGCAGATCCCATCAGGGCTGTGGTCGCTTTGAGATTCAAGAGGCATGTGGAGTATTCCAGCTCTGCTTATTCTCTAACTCAGGAAAACTTTTGCCTTGAAATGGGAGATTTCCCAGGGTCCACTCTCCTGAAACCCAGCACCAGGTTTCTGCCCCTCTCTTGGCTCTCTGCTGCCCTCTGCTGGAAGGATGCTACCAGCACCACTGGAGTTTACCTTCAAAGCATTCTAGGGCTCTTGGCCAATTCTTGGTACTTCTTTATGGTCTATAACAGAAAGAAACTTACAAGCAAATACGGACTTTTATGACATAACTGAAAACTAAGTAAAATCAATGCTCTATTATCACAGAATGAGTAACATGGCTGTAAAAAATCATGAATGAAACAGTTAATTATCAACCAAGAAAGACAAAACAAATTTCTTCTACTTTAAAAAATGCTTATTGATGACTATACTGTACAAGATACTGTGCTCATCCTTAAAGGAACACATAAAATGAGTTCTACAGTTTCTCCTTGCAGTGAGTTTATAATTTTATTATCCAGGAGTGGGGGGAGTAATTATAAAATAAGGTGGACCGGGATAAATTTCCTTAAGAGAGTACCAGATAGTAGTGGGGCTCATTTGAAAGGGAGCTCAGATTCAGCTAAAAATCAGGAAAGGGGGTCTCCAAAAGCAGCAAATGCAGTAGGATGTGAGTAGGTGTGAGTATTACAACAAGGGAATAACAACAAGGTCTCTATCCTATTTAGATCATGTTTGAAACTGGGGAATGGTCAAGTGTGTTCAGAGACTAGAATGCACATGAGTGGCAGGGAGAAGCTGGGGAGGGCAGGTAGGAATTTAGTTCTTTTCCCCACCCCTTTATTCTGTATTTTGGTATTGTTTGAAGTTCATGGTTAATAAAAGTGAATTTGCTTACTGTCACTCTAATTCTGTGTGTGTGTGCGTATGTGTGTATACACACACACCCATGTATAAAAGACCTATGTATATCTCCATCTATATGTTTGTAAAAGAGTGATATGAGGTTTGCTTAGATTTTTTTAGAGACTAATCCTGAAGTATGCCAAATGTTTCACATGGGATTGGACTATGCAGTGAGATAATATTTTGAGATATGAAAAATTGTCTTTACTTTTTTCTTCCTTTTTATTGTAAACTCAACCAGATAAGAAAATTATGCAAAACAAAGGTATAGCTTAGTGAATTATTAGAAGGTGATTATCCACCTGTGTGAGCATTGAAACACAATTGGTTTTCTCCCCAAAAGTAACCACTATTTTTCTATAGCATTTATTTTCTCGCATTTTTTATTTATATTTAGTTGATCATCCAAGTGTGCAATTCTAGATGTTCCAGTTAAAATTGTCCACCCTTGTAAAAATGATTTGTCTTTCAAGTCATTTTTAATCTACAGTTTCCCTTCCATTGTGCTCCTTTCCTTAAAATGTATTGGTTGCCGAGGCTGGGACGCTGGACCCGTAGTTTGGATCTCGTGATTGTGTGTGTATATCTCCTCTTGTGTCCCTCTGACGTCCATATTCCCTGAAGATTGGAAGCTGGATCCAGAGTCTGGATCACACTTTGGTTTGAAACCTTTGGCAAGATGCTAGGTGATGAGTCTTTTTTTTTTTTTTTAAGATTTTGTTTATTTTTAGAAAGAGGGGAAGAAAGGGAAAAAGATAGGGAGAAACATACTGATTGGTTGCTTCTCATATGAGCCCTGACTGGGGAATGAACCCACAACTCAGGTATGTGACTGGTGATCAAACTGGTGACCTTTGGCTTTGCAGGATCATGCCTAACCAATTGAGCCATACTGGTCAGGGCTATAGGATGAGACTTCTTTATCTCACAGCCTCTGACTGCATGGTTTTATCCATTGCAGTCATTTATCTCAATGTCTAGATCCACTAATTCACTGGGCATTGAGAAATGGTGATATTCTGACACTATCGTTTCTTTTTCATTTCATTGTTAGTAAGACCACCTCTGTAAGGAGATGTTTTCCTGTGGCAGTGTTGTTTAGAGAAAGGTAATGCTAACGTCTTACACAATTCTGGGATACTCAAACCCTTCTAATTCTGACCCCTTAGCAGTTAGCTCTCATAGGACTTTGCAAGGCCCAAGCTGTCCTCAGAACTACTGGCCCACTTGTTCCGGCATCTGGCCACTTATACACACAGAATCAAAGGGTCTTTGTCCCTTGGTGACCCGCTCTCCATGAGGTGAGATGGCTGTTTCTGTTCACCTCGCAGGTCAGGTATTCACCTTCTGGTTGAAAAACATCAAAATTTAAAACTGTATCATTGCGCTTCCCCAAAATAAATCTTCAGAAGTCAAAAAAAAAACCCCAATAACAAAACAAAATAAAGAAGCAGGAATCTTAGAAATTAATTTCTTGACAAAAGAGGGTTTTTGCCAAAGTGTGGAGACTCTGAACCTCTTCTTTGATAGTTGCAGGGAGCTCAGCAAATAGGGAATAAGGCTAGGGCATGCCCAAAGAAAAGTTTACATTAGGATACCCTTCTACTGAGGTTGGGAATGCAACAGGCTACAATGTGAGGAAAGGATGGCTAAGAAATAAACCTCATGTTCTACAGAACACAGCATGGAGACTTGACCGTTTCAACCTTGACACCAGATGGAGGGTAATGAAAAAATCTCTCTTGAGAATTCATAATGACAAACTGGCTCTATTAGAATTGTGGTCTAAACTTATGTAATGTGTGTGGTTAAAAAAAAACCTCAAACAGATCATTAAATTTAGAATGATTCTCAACTGATAGTGTCTCCAGGGAAATGGCAAAATCAAACATAAACCTTTTCTGGAGTAATGCAACTTCAGCAACCGCTTCAGAGATTTTCTACAGAGAATTTCTTTACTTCCTAGTAAGTGAGTGATTAAGGGTAAAAAATTTTAAAGGGGGTGGTGAGGTACATAAGTGAAGACTATTTCAAAAAAATAGATATCAGGAATATATCCTAAAGGCTTTGGATATTGAGCTTCCAGCCAAGATGGAGGCACTTTGCCTCCTCACACAACCAAATGAAGGACAACAACAAATTGAATCCATCGCTTAACCACTTGGCCACAACTACTCACAAAAACAAATTTAAAAACAAAAAATAACCAGAATTGCCAGGAAATCAAACTGTATAGAAGTCCAACAACCAAGGAGTTAAAGAAGAAATATTCATCTAGACCAGTAGGAGGGGCAGAGATGGGCAGTCTGGGTGGAGAGGACTGGAGGCAAGGCAGTGGCTAGAGGACTGGGGTTGGTGGTCCCACACTGGCAGATGGATAACTGTGAAGAACAACTGGGGAGTGCAATGCAGGGTTTCAGTACAGGGAAATAAAGCCTCAAAACCTTTGACTGAAAAAACCAGGGAGGTTGAGGTGGCAGGAGAAACTCCCAGCCTCACAGGAGAGTTCATTGGAGCTATCCACAGGGTCCTAGAACATACACAAACCCACCCACCCTGGAATCAGCACTAGAAGGGCACAATTGGTTTATGGGTACCAGGGGAAGTGACTGAAAGCCGGCTGAGAGCTGAGCAAGAGGCATTGTTCCCTTTCAGACCCCTTCTCCATGGACAGAGTCACAACACAGCAAAGTGGGTTGTCATGCCCTGGCAAATACCTCAGGCTCTGCTCCTTACTATGTAACAGGTGCACCAAAACAAAAAAATACAGCCCAAATGAAGGAATAGATCAAAGCTCCAGAAACAAATACAACTAAATGATGAAGAGATAGCCAACCTATTAGATGCACAGTTCAAAATACTGGTAATCAGAATGCTCACAGAAATGGTTGAGTATGGTTGCAAAATAGAGGAAAAAATTGAGGTTATGAAAAGTGAAATAAAGGAAAATGTACAGGGAACCAACAGTGACGGGAATGAAACCACTAGTCAAATCAACAGTTTGGAGTAGAAGGAAGAAATAAATTTTTAACTGGAACAGAATGAAGAAACAAGAATTCCAAAAAAAAAATGAGGAGAGACTTAGGAGCCTCTAGGACAACTTTAAACATTCCAACATCTGAATTATAGGGGTGACAGGAGGAAAAGAAAGAGCAAGAAATTGAAAATGTACTTGAAAACATAATGAAAAAGAACTTCCCCAGTCTGGCAAAGAAAATAGACTTCCAGGAAGTCTAGGAACCCAGAGAGTTCCAAAGAAGTTGGACCCGAGGAAGCACACACCAAGGCACATCATCATTAAGTTACCCAAGATTAAAAATAAGGAGAGAATCCTAAAAGCATCAAGAGAAAAGGAGATAGTTACCTACAAATGAGTTCACATAAAGCTATCAGCTGAATTCTTAAAAGAAACCTCACAGCCAAGAAGGGGCTGGAAAGAAATATTCAAAGTCATGAAAGGCAAGGACTTACATCCAAGATTATTCTATCCAGCAAGGCTATCATTTAGAATAGAAGGGCAGATAAAGTGCTTCTCAGATAAGGTAAAGTTAAAAGAGTTTATCATCACCAAGCCCTTATTATATGAAAGGTTAAAGGGACTTATCTAAGAAAAAGAAGATCAAAACTATGAATAGTGAAATGACAATAAATTCACAACTATCAACAACCGAACCTGAAAACAAAAACAAAAACAAAAACAGCCCTGGCTGGTGTAGCTCAGTGGATTGAGTGCAGGCCTGTGAATCAAATGACCACAGTTTGATTCCCAGTCAGGGCACATGCCTGGGTTGCAGGCCAGTTCCCCTCAGGGAATGCACAAGAGGCAACCATACATTGATATTTCTCTCCCTCTCTCCTTTCCTTCCCCTCTAAAGCTAAATAAATAAAATCTTAAAAAAAACTAAGCAAACAACTAGAACAGGGACAGATTCACAGAAATAGAAATCACATGCAGGGTTATCAATGGGGAGTGGGAGGGAGGAGAATGAGGGAAAAGGTACAGGGAATAAGATGCATAAATGGTAGGTACAACATAGACAGGGGAGGTTAAGATCAGTATAGGAAATAAAGAAACTAAAGAACTTATATGTATGACCCATGGGTATGAACTAAGGTGGGGGAATGATGGTGGGGGGAGTGGTACAGAGCAGAAGTGAATAAAAGGGAGAAAAAAAATGGGACAACTGTAATAGCATAATCAATAAGATATATTTTAAAGTCTTTGGATATTGGAATTATCTGGTGCAAACTATAAATCAGACATATTTAAAGCTATAAAACTGACATTTAAAAAAAATTAAAAGCTTGAAAATATAATTGTAAAAAAGACTGTATGGAATGCCCAAGTAAATTAAAAAAAAAACAAATGGAATTTTTATCTTCACTTACTTTTTTATTGCTAGAAATTCTAAGGGTGTTTTAAATATCAGATTTTAGATGAGCCTTAAGAGAGAAATAGTGAACCGGGAAATACATTCGAAGAAATTATTATAATGCACATCAGAAGGCCAAAGGCACATGACAGAGGTAACAGGACTTGGAGGAAAGATCTAACGGATGACCAGCCAGAGTTCTGGAAGACGATGTCAGTGAGGCAGCGTGCGAGGAGGCAATAGCTGAGAATTTTACAAATCTGGTGAAAGCAACCGATTCTTATATTCAGGAAGCCCAAGAAATTCCAGGTATAGATACAAAGA
Organism: Artibeus jamaicensis; assembly: GCF_021234435.1. NCBI lineage: Eukaryota > Metazoa > Chordata > Mammalia > Chiroptera > Phyllostomidae > Artibeus > Artibeus jamaicensis. The sequence continues at coordinate 2,324,399 of NW_026521981.1, read as the reverse complement.
AATCTACCAAGATACATCATAAGCAAACTGCAGAACAATAAAAGGAGGTCCTAAAAGTGGCCATGTGAAAAAGGAGCAGTAATTAGAGAAACCTGATTTTTAACAGCAAAAAAGGAAGACAGAACATACTGGCACAACAGCTTCAATTTAATAACAGAAAACTTTCACATCAGAATTTTGTACTCAAAAAATATTTCTCAAGTATTCGGACAAAGTGAAGATATTTTCAGAGAAACAAAAATTTGAGAGTTTTCCAACAAATCTTCACCAGAAGCAAATTAAAGGATTAATTTCAGGAAGAAAGGAACATTTCTAGAAATGGAAAAATGAATGGTGAGTAATATAATGGTAAATGTGTGGGTATATATAAACTAATGTCTGCACCTTAAAATAATTATATTAATAAGTGTATATCTGTGGAGGCAAAAAATAGTCAAAATACTGAACAAAAATAGCATTAAGTTATAACTGGGTGCTTGGAGTTAAAACATTCGTTTGGTATTAGGGAGGTTAAGGATATTGATTAACTTTAGTTTTTGTAAGAATATGGGTACTAAAATGCATCTTAAATCTGTTTGGGGTTATCATTAAATGAAGACAGGGAGAAAGAAAAAGTAAATGGATGACAATTAAGTTCAAAAATAAAGAATTTCAGAGTGGATTAAAATAAATAAAATCATACTGTTAAATGAGATATAGGATGCAAGAAGGTGCGAAGTTGAAGGATAGCAAAGTGGTTACTGGATAAGGATTAAAAATATGCTCACTGGGAAGTTATACTGATTCTAAGCTTGTGTGAACTTGATAATACAGCATCACAATATTTAAAGCAGAATGACATGCCTACCAGGGGAAAATGAGAAATCCATCATTATCCTTCAAGATTTTTAACGTGTCTCTTTCAGTAAGTTTTGGCTCAAGCAGATAAAAAATCAGTGAGATATAGATATTTGAAAGGTACAATTAGCAAGTATTGTATAAAGAATTTACATAAACAATTGGAAAATACACATCATTTTTAGGACACATAGCATTTAGTAAAATCATCCGTGTGCTAGAATACAAATCTACCTTTTATAGATGTCAAAGAATTAGTATTGTACAGAACATGGTCTTTGATAATAATCCAATTGTGAGACATAAAAAGTGCCCACCAGTAGATGAGTGGATCAAAAAACTGTGATATGTTTACACGATGGAATACTATGCAGCAGAAAGAATGAAGGAGTTCCTACCCTTTGCAACAGCAAGGATGGAACTGGGGAATATTATGTTAAGTGAAATAAGCCAGGTGGTGAAAGACAAACCATATGATCTCACCTGTAAGAGGAACCTAATGAACAAAGTAAACTAACAAATAAACAAAATAGAACCACAGGCATGGAAACATGGAACAGGCTGACAGCGACCAGAGGAGAAGGGGGGCGGATTATGGTAGAAATAAGGGGAAGGGACTAAAGCGTATATATGAATGACCCATGTACATGGACAACAGTGTGGGAATTGACTGTGGGAGTGAGGAGTGGGATGGGTGGAGCAGGGCAAAGGGGGGAAAATTGGGACAACTGTAATAGAGTAACAATTAAAAATCTTAAAAAATGAAAATAAAAAGTAACAAGTGAAAAATCTGTATCATTCAGTAGTCAGTGATTCAGAAACTTCTAGCAATGTTAGGCAAAAAAGAAATACTGGGAAATAGGTGAATACTAGTTTGTGGGAAGGGATAGATAAGTGAACTTTAGGTGGGGCTTCCAGGGTCAATTTCCAGAACAAATGCCCTGTGTACAGGTGCCTTGACCTCTGCCACATAAGGAGGGAAGCAGAGGCTGTGCAGGGGGGCCCCGAGGCGGTGTGTGGCGGCTCGGGGAATGATTCTAAATGGAAGGTAGATCACCGGGCTGCAGTCCAGGGATCAGGGAGCAGCCACTGCTGCTGTCACAACTGTCTCGCCACACCCAACACAGGTCCCTGAGTTTAGTGCTACCACTCTCAAAAAGACAGTGACGAAACGCGAGAATGCTGCCAAAGAAAATCGTACATTCAAAGACTTCGCTTCTCAGATTAATGATGTTCACTTCTTTTTTTTCAATCCCCCCTGCTTTATTAAGATATAATCAACATATAACTTTGTGAAAGTGTAAGGTGTACAAGATGTTGATTTGATACATTTATATATTGCAAAATGATTACCATAATAGCTTTAGCTAACACCTCACGTAATTACCATTTATTTTTCTGTGGTGAGATCATTTAAGACTTATTGTTAGCATCTTTCAAGTATATAATATAGTGTTAGTAACTGTAATCACCATGCTGTACATTACATCCTCAGAATACCTTATAACTGGAAGTTTGTGCTGTTTGACCAATATCTCCCCATTCACACTGACCCAGCTTCTGGTAACTGCTATTCTACTTTCTGTTGCTATGAGTTCAGCTTTTAAAAATTCCAGATGTAAGTGAGATTATACTGTTTGTTTTTCTCTGATTTACTTCATTTAGTAAAATCCCCTCAAGGTCCATCTATATTGTTGCAAATGTCAGTATTTCCTTCTTTCTCATGGCTCGATAGTATTTTATTGTATATATGTACCACATATTCTTTATTCATTAGTCCAAAAATGGACACTTAGGTTGTCTATATCTTGGCTATTGTGAATAATGCTGCAATAAACATGGAGTGCATATTTCTTTTCAAGATCTTGTTTTCATTTCCTTGGGATATATACCACGAACTGAGATTACTGGATCATGTGGTAGTTCTATTTTAATTGGCCGTGTATATCTAGGTTATTTCAGGGCTTTCTCTTTTGTTTCGGTGATCTATGTGTCTGTTTTTATGCCAGTATCATCCTATTTGATTACTGTAGCTTTGTAATATAGCTTGAAATCAGGAAGTGTGGTACCTCCAGCTTTTTCTCCTTTCTCAACATTGCTTTGGCTAGTGGGGGTCTTCTGTGGTTTCATATAAATTTGGGGCTTTAAAATGTTTTTATGTAAAATGCCATTGGAATTTTTATAGGGATTATACTAATCTGTAGATAACTTTGGGTAGCATGAACATTTTAACAATATTAATTCTTCCAGTCTATGAGCATGAATATCTTTTCCTTTTTCCTTTTAATCGAATTTATCAGGGTGACTTTGGTTGATTAAATTACATAGGATTCTGGTGTATGCTTCTACAATATATCATCTCTATATCGTATTGCATGTTTACTATCCCAAGTTTCAGGACAATAAAAGAAAATCTGGACAAGGATAATCCAAGAAAATACACTTCGTCATGTGTCCTGTCAAATGAGAACAGGTGAACAGGGTGCGTTTTTGAGATATAGAATATATCTTATTTGTCCTTATAAGGCAAAATAACTCAGATGGAAAATGGTTATTCTGAGATAATTTGGCTTGGCAGAAGCAAGCAAGTTGAGACAGAATTCGTTAAGGCAAAGTAATTATTTTTAATACTAACAGCAATTTATACTTGCCAGGTGAGATTACTCGTCTGACAGTTTTAAAAACACCGGTCTCCAGTCATAGCCAATGAACTGGGGATAGACAGCACTGGATGGAATCTGTAGTAGTGACAACCACAGCTGGCAACCTGTGGTTGAACATTCTCACTCCCTGTTTTCTTGACTTGCTTACCATGAATCCATTGTAATCCATACAGAGTTAATGTGGGGGTATGCTGAGTGATCTCGAGTTCTTGAAATGAATATTTTTCCCTAAAAGAACTTCTGTCTCCTTGTTTTAAGGCCCCCCATTTCTCTCACTTTTCTTTGCTTTCCAACAGTGTAGCAAAACCTTTCTCTGGTTGATGACTTCCTCAATTTCGTTGCTTTTATTGGTTTATTAATTTTGATATTTCTGTACTTTTATTTAAATATGTTTTCTAGAAAAACAAACTAATGTTTCCCCAGTCTGTTTTCTTGAACTTAAAGTACCTGTTGATTTTAGCATCCATTGTTGTCAGAGAAAAAATAATCAGCCTTGGCACTGACAGATGTAACACTGAAGATTTCAACTTTTCTTGAACTGTAAGTAAGAACTTAAGATATGGACATGCTTATTGATTTTGGAGAGAGGGGTAAGAAGGGAGAGGGGATGGGAGAGAAGCAGCAACTCAAGAGAGAAACATCTGTTGGTTGCCTCCTGTACGTGCCTCCACTGAGGGACACACCTACGTCCTAGCCATGTGCTTTGACTGGGAATCGAACTGGTGACTTTTCGGTTTGTGGGGTGACGCCCAACCAACTGAGCCACACTGGCCAGGGTTCTACTCTAGATATATTTGTAATCAGTGAGTAAACTATTTCTTTTGTAAATAAAAGTAGTATTTACAATAATTGCTTTTTGTGTTAACTTATATGTCAACAGACATTTTATCTTTATATCTCATTAAGTATCTATACCAATTTCTTATTGTCTTCATCCTCAAACACTTTATCAAAAAAGTTGATTATATGCTTTCAACACTCTCTTAAGCTAATTAGGAGAATTCACATTAAGGAACTTCATAGTGAATACTTTTAGAGAAATTTCTCATGTTTGTATTCTATTAAATTTCAGTCTTTCATAAATTAGGTTTCTTACAGAAGCCTACCACTTTTTAAAAAAAGAATTAAGACTACTTTTTTACAACAGTTTAGAAGTTTCACAGCAAGAATAAGAGAAATGCACAGGGAATTCCCCCATATTCCCTGGCCCCAGACATGCATAGCTTTTCTGATTATCAACATCCCCCACTAGAGTGGTACAATTGATGAACATACATTGACACATTATAACCACCGAAGTCCATAGTTTACTTTAGGGTTCACTCTCCAAATTGTATATTGCATGGTTTGAACAAGTGTATCCATCATTATAGTATCATACAGATATTATAGTATCATACATCATAGTATCATATACTATAGTATTATAGTGTTTTCACTGCTGTAAAAATCCTCTGTGCTCCAGGTATTTACCCCCCTCCCTCAACCCCTGGAAATCATTGATCTTTTTACTGTCTTTATAGTTTTGCCTCTTCTAGAATGCCATATACTTTCAGATTGACTATTCTCATTGAATAGTATCTATTTGTATGTCTTTTCATGCCTTGGTAGTTTATTACTTTTCAGCCCTGAATAATAATTTATTGTCTAGATGTATAATTTATTTATCCAGTCACCTACTGAAATACATCTTACTTGTGTCCACACTTTAGTAATAAGAAGAAAACTGCTAAACATCTTTGTGGAGGTTTTCATGTGGATATAACTTTTTGACTCCTTTATGGAAATACCAAGCAGCTCAGTGGCTGAAATATAATGTTAAAATTATGCTTAGTTTTATAAGAAACTGCCGAATTCTTCCCAAGTGGCTGTGCCATTTTGCATTTCCAGCAGCAGTGAGTGAGGGTTGCTCCACATCCTCTCCAGCATTCGGGGTTACTGTGGTTTTTCAGGTACAAGTAAATCTGTTCTTAAAAGACAGGTCAGTCTGGAGACTTTTAGTATACTTCCAGCATTAAGTTCATGTTTTTGGAAGAAAAAAATCTAAGCAAATATCTTCTTGAATTGTAACCAGAAATTATAATTATTTATTCTTTTTATGAATACTTATTGAGTGTTTTCCTATCTCTGATACTGTGGGGTTAGTGCTATGGGAGCAAAGATGAACAAAATTAAATAATGTTTTTGCTCTCAGGGGTCTTAATTGTCATGGGTGAAGGAAAAACAAAATTAAGTAAATTAACTAGTAAAATTATATTTTTATGCCAGAATATAAAATTAAAGTCATTCCAGAGAACAATTTATCAGTAGTTTGATCAATAAAATGCATAACATACTGTTATCTGGAAGTGAGTTAACATTGTGTTTAGTTTTATAAGAAACTGCCTTACGTGTCTATTACTAGCATATTCCATCAGTAAAATATGGTGAGACTTACAGTAAAGGGTAATGCAGCAATCAGACATGACCAACTTAAGCATCACAACCAACTCAACATATGGCATCACTGATCTACTTTAGAAGTATATTGACTCAAAATATTAGAAAACATTTGAGAGCTGTAACATGATATTTTTGCATAAATTTATATATATCGTCCCAAACTGCACTGTATGTGTTATGGTCCTTAAGCTCTATCAGCCTCACCGAGGAAGCAGTGGGTGGACTGCTCAGGGGGTAGGACCACGATCTGTTTCTAGAAGCCTTTGGAGTGAATCTGATGGAGGTTACAGTTTGAAAACAATGATTGCTGTGGACAGTTATGTGTTGTTTTAGTGAGATCCTCATAATTTTGCTTTTAATAACATTTTATCCTATTTTGAACAATTATTATAAGGTAGTCATAACCTGATATAATGTTCTTTTTCTACAATAACGTATTTTCTTTGTCACACAGATAACCCATTTATGAGAAATTTAAATTGGCATGGCACAGAGTTGTTTTAAAAGTTTATGAGTAAGAATAATATACTAAAAGTAAGAGAAATGTATTAGATTATAAAGAATAAAAAATATTTATTAAACATATTAGCTACATGGAAAATGCATGATTCCATGTTACAGTAAAAGGTAAATTTCAACTTAAGATGATGTATCTGACAAATATATATGTACATATATGTAATATGTATATGTAATATGTAAAATTTACCTTTTACTATAGACTGTAAACCTGACAAACAACTATACCTGACAGTATGTATTTACCAAAATTATTGAATTAAATGTCTAAAATCAGTGAATTCTATCATGTGTAAATTATATCTCAATAAAATTGACAAAAATTTCAATAATCACTTTAGATTCCACATAAATTCTCTCTCACATTTATACAGCTCTGCAAAATTCCTATTATTCTGATCTAAATGATACATCTAAGTTATATAATAGATTTATCAATCTAGGTGATCCAAGCAAAGGTAGTCCTGGAAACATTCTGCATTTGATAAATAATTTAGCTTTGAATGTGGCAAAAGAAAAGTAAGCTGACCTAATAAAACTGACCTGTTTCAGAAAAATCAGGAAATTATTCTGTCTCTTCTTGATACTATCACAGTGACCCCATGAACTGAGAGATCAGCCTTTGAGCTAATAAGGATGGGAGAGTTCTTGCAACGCATGAATTGTTTAAGCACCGTCATCCACTGTGTGACACTGAAGATGTGCCTATAGGAGAACATATGGGCTTTAAATTGGAGGGGTGCAGTATCTAACACTACCTCTCTAACACCTAGTCACTTTGGTCAAACGCTAAACCTCCCGAGCCTCAATTTCCATACTTGTATGTGAAGACTAAATGTGCTAGCGTCTGTGCAGTACCTAGCCAGATGATAGTAGGTGCTGAGTGAGTGTGTGGCATTGTTATTTTTCTTTAGCGGGCACCACGTGTCTCTAGAGTTCTCCTTGACTGCATCAATTCTGCTGTAACCCAACAGGTGTTCCATTCTTCTCTGCCATCTATAAAAAGAATGGCAGAAATGCATCCTGTTCTTATCTTCTGGTGAGTAGGCTTGAAGTGTGAGAAACGAGAAAGCAGGAAGCAGGTGAATGAGGGCAGGCCTCTGCCTTAAGTATTCTCTGTGCCCAAGTTCTGGTATTGAGTCAGATGCTAACTCATGGGGTGATTTCTGGAATTACTGCTGCATCCCTGGACATCCCTGCCAGTCACAGAAATCAGAGTAATCTCTACTCATAAAGAAATAAACCAAAGTGGAGAGCTGCCTCCAGGCAGTAGTCATGGATAGCTAGGACCTGAAAGAGTTTGTCTGTTCAGCCAGACCCCTGGAAACTCCAGGAGCTAGCTAAACTGTCTCACACGGTCCTTCCTTTAGTGTTGGGATGATTGCATCTCCCTATTTTACATGACGAAGCTTTTTGGATTCTGTTTATTACATTATGGTAGGGATTTACTTTATGTAATAATATATTCATCATACCTTTCTCTGTTTTGTTTTTCTGATACTTTGACATGTTTGCTGAACCTGAAAAGACTGCCCCTCCCAGAGCCCATACCTCTGCACCTCCTTTATTGGGCTCTTAGACTCCAGGCCATGACTCCCCTGCCCTAATCAGCCCAGGGCCAGATACCAGATAACTAATAGGCAGCTTCTGTATCTATACCCTCTATCTATATCAGGGGTGTCAAACTCATTTTCAGCAGGGGCCACATCAGCCTCATGGTTGCCTTCAAAGGGCCAAATGTAATTTTAAGTGAAACTTTAAGGGGTTGAAATTGTATTTGGCCCTTTGAAGGCAATCACAAAACTGAGGTGCCCCCAGTTAAAATGAGTTCGACACCCCTGCTCTGTACCATGGTGCCCACTGACATATTCAAACTAGCCAGTCCTAATACTACTTATCTTGCCTGCCTTTCCCAGCGAAACCACAATAAAAGTTCTTGCCTGCATTTCCCCCTCACTCTCCGTGTCTCCTGATTGGTCCTGGGGCTTTCCCTGTGTGGCCCTGCATGGCATGGTGTGCTCCCTCCTCTTGGGAACTGTCAGTAACAAGCTGTCTTTGTCTCCCGACCTCTCAAACCTGATTAATAATAAAACCTACATTTTAAAATAGAAAGTGTGGCAAGATACTCATATTTAACCAGTTCTTCTCAAACTTTAATGTGCAAAGGGATCACATAGATGGACCTCTTGTTAAAATGCAGAATCTGAATCAGAGATCTGAAGTGAGGCCCTGCGTTTTCAACAAAGTGATGCCAAAGCTTCTAGTCTATGGGTCACACTTTTAATAGCAAAGTACTGAACTATGTACACCCAGGTTCAATATTCCGCTTTGTTAGAATTTTGGCTAATTATGTTACCTCTTCACCAATGGTTTCCTTCTTTGGAAGATGGAAATTAAAAATGCCATCTACCTTCTAAACTGTGCTAGAGATAAAATGAGGCAATATGAATAAAACGACAAATAATTATTAAGATATAGTTATATATAAACCTATGAAAAGTATAAACCGTCATATAAATTATTTTAAAACATTAAATACTTGTAATTCTTCACCCTCAAATATTACAGAAATAGCAATTTACATTTGAAATGCTCGTTATGAATTTTCTGTATTTGTATATTAAAGTACCCAAAATTCACTTTCTATTAACATTAACATTCTTATTTTCATATAAAGTTGGAGGTAATAAAATTAAATCTCTGTAAACATACAGATACTATCCATAGCCCTCAAATTCAGAATTATCTTCTTCAAAATTAACTGTGTTTTGGGGGTTTTGTTGCTTGGAGCACAAAGTGACTTGAATTAAATGTGTCTATGCTACTCACAAATTAAAAAAATCCATCCCATTAAAGAATATCTATGAATATATTTTTAATCCAGAGTAGTAATAAATTCAAAGCATACTCTGAAAAACAAACATAAAAACCCAGGACAAGTTTTGAGACTATTCTATGAAGAACTTAATCTTTGTAATAAAACAGAATTTCTACAACAACCAAGTAGGTATAATTCAATTGAACAAATAGAAATCAAGTGTCTCTTGTGTGAAAAACATCATAGTTTCATGAGAAGGAAGGGACAGGGCCAGCCTTTGAAGAATTGATTATTTATATATCTACAGGCTAACTCAGACCACCTTATTGGAGACAGAACATGGTAAATGTCTTATGAGAAGAACAAATCCAGTAATGGTGGTTCTCAGAAACACTTGTCCCAGATAAGTTTAGTTTATATGAAAAAATGTGGAATTTGAAAGTCTTTACAGAGTTTGAATTAGAGATAAAAAGATAAGACAGAGAATGGAATTAAAATCAGCAAAGCCATGAATGTGAGAACTAATGGGCAAGGTAAGGGGAAAATACATACAGGTTCTCCAGCTTGGCAATATGTAGTATGATATAAACTAGGAATAAAAAGAGGCTGGATCTACTTTGACCTCAGGTAGGGCCCTACAACAACATGAAGCCAGCCTCTAAAAAAATTAACTTCGTCAGCAATGTAAATAATATACAATGGTGAGCATACGATGATAAACTGGAGAATTGGGGTATTCAAAGATTCTATAAGAAACATCAAGAAGTAGAAGAGTTTAGGGTCAAACAGAGATGTTTTACAGAATATTTTATGTAACACACTAGTTTTGAATGGTAAAGTTTAAGGTAGAAGATAAAGCATCAGCCTCTGAAAATGATGCCAAGGGACATTAACAATGGCAGGTATAAGGTAATGAAACTTGGTACTATTTTCAGAAACAAAACATAAATAACCAATAAAGTTGAAATATGATCAACCTTAGAAAATTAAAAGAAAAATTAAAAAGTATTTTATAAAATTATCAAATACTAAAATCTGACACCTATAGTTTTCTTCATATACCTCACCAACACTTGTTGTTTATTGATTTAATGATGATAGTCATTCTGACAGGTGTAAAGTGATATCCCAGTGTGGTTTTAATTTGCATGTCTCTGATGATTGGTGATACAGAGTTTCTTCTTATGTCTATTGGCCATTTGTATGTCCTCTTTACAGAAGGGTCTATTCAGTTCCTCTGCCCATTTTTAATTGGATTATTTGCTTTTTTGATACTGAGTCATATGAGTTCCTTTTTAAATTTCTTCAATGCAATTAAGTTTTACCTTTTTATTGTTAATTCTATTACAGTTGTCCCATTTGTATTTTATTTTTTGGTTGTCAAACAATCTTTAATTGAAAATTTTCCTTTTTGTAGTTCTTAACTAGCTGGGCATTCTGCTGTACCACTGTTCACATCATCTGTGGTGTCATGGGGGTGGTGGCCATCAACACTGCAGCCCACAGACTGGGCATCTCCAGGATCTCTTTAATGGTTCCAGAGAGTTCTCTAGCTAAAGACTGGTGCCACAGCAGTCAGGTAATGTTGACAATCTCATCAGAGGTAATATTTCCACTGTGCTTAATTTTTTTTCCTTCTTCTTTCTGTCTTGTGGTGGTTCTTTGAGGCCTTTTACGATCAGGGCAGAGGCTGAAGTCTGGGTCTGTCTGATCTGAATGATCAGTTTCACTGTAATCCTCAGACCCTTCCATTCACTGGTTGCTTTGGATATCATCACCAACATTTTTTGGAGACAGACTTGGGGGGCCAATCTTGGGGGCCAGGGAAGACATGGTACCAATTTCCTGCCAGTGTACCTCAGGTATAACAACTTTGATCTCATTGGGGTCTAACTTCAGAGGCATGGTAGAGGCGGCTATTGTCAGATGAACTTAGATTCCAGATGAAAGTTGCAACTTCTCTTCCTTGAAGCCAAAAGCTAAGGCTAAGCTAAGGCTGGAATAGCTAAGGCTGTTCCAATTTTTTTCTGCTCTGTTCCCCTCCACTCAGCCCACCCCTTCCCTGCTCAGTCAGTCCCCACTCTGTGGGTCATTCATACATGTTCTTTGACTAATCCCTACCCCCTCCTTTGGCCACTCCCCCCTCACTCTTCCCATCTTATAGCTGTCAGTCTGTTCCATATTTCCATGTCTCTGCTTCTATCTTGCTCATCATCGTATTTTTTTTCATTAGATTCCACATATGAGTGAAATCACTTGGAACTTGTCTTTCACTGACTGGTGTACTTCACTTAGCATAATAGTCTCCAGTTCCATCCATGTTGTTGTAAAAGGTAAGAATTCCTTCTTTTTTCTGCTGCATAGTATTACATTGTGTAAATGTACCAGTTTATTAATCCACTTATCTACTGATAGGCACGTAGGCTGTTTCCAATACTTGACTATTGTAAATAATGCTGCTCCAAACATAGAGGTGCCTAAGTTCTTTTGAGTTGCTGTTTTAGGAATCTTAGGGTATATTCCCAGTAGTGGAATTGCTGGGTCATAAGGCAGTTGCATTTTTAACATTTTGAGGAAAATCCATACTGTTTTTCACAGTGGTTGCACCAGTCTGCATTCCCACAGTGTACTAGGGTTCCCTTTTCTTCACATCCTCACCAGCATTTGTTGCTTGATAATTTATTAATGATGGCCATTCTGGCTGGTCCGAGGTATATCTCATTGTGGTTTTAATTTGCATCTCTCTGATGGCCAGTGATGTTGAGCACTTTTTCATATGTCGGTGGGCCATCTGTATGTCCTCCTTGGACAGGTATCTCTTCAGGTCCTTTGCCCAGTTTTTAATTGTATTGTTTTTATTCATGGTGTTGAGGTGTATGAGTTCTTCATATATTTTGGAGATTAAATGCTTATCTGGTGTGTCATTGGCAAATATGTTTTCCTGTACAGTCAGTTATATATTTTTTGGTTTTTAAATGTAATTCATTTAATTGTAAGTTTACATAATTTTTAAAAAATATATTTTATTGATTATGCCATTATAGTTGTTCTATTTCCCTCCCTTAATTCCCCTCCACCCTTCACACCCCTCTCCCACCATTCCCCCCTTTAGTTTATGACCACGAGTCTCAAGTTCTTTAGATTCTATATTTCCCATACTATTCTTGCCCTCCCCCTATCTATTTTCTACCTACTGTCTATGCTACTTATTTTCTGTACCTTCTCCCCCCTTCTCCTCCTCCCACTCCCCTGTTGCTAACTCTCCATGAGATCTTCATTTCTATGTTTCCACTCCTGATCTAGCTGTCCTCTTAGTTTGCTTTTGTTTTAGGTGTGGTTATTAATAACTGTGAGTTTGCTATCCTTTCACTGTTCATATTTTTGATCATCTTCTTTTTCTTAGCTAATTCCCTTTAAGATTTCATATAATAAGGGCTTGGTGATGATGAACTCCTTGAATTTGGTCTTATCTGAGAAGCACTTTAACTGTCCTTCCATTTTAAATGAAAGCTTTGCTGGATAGAGCAATCTTGGTTGTAGGTCTTTGCTTTTCATGACTTGGAATACTTCTTTCCAGCCCCTCCTTGCCTGTAAGGTCTCTTTTGAGAAATCTGCTGACAGTCTGATGGGAACTCCTTTTAGGTGACTGTCTCCTTATCTCTTGCTGCTTCTAGGAGTCTCTCCTTCATTTTAATCTTGGCCAATGTAATGATGATGTGCCTTGGTGTGTTCCTTCTTGGGTCCAACTTCTTTAGGACTGTCTGAGCTTCCTGGATTTCCTGGAAGTCTATTTCCTTTGCCAGATTGGGGAAATTCTCCTTTATTATTTGTTCAAATAAGTTTTCCACTGGTGGCTGTTCCTCTTCCCCTTCTGGTACTCCTATAATTCGGATGTTGGAGCATTTAAAGATGTCCTGGAGGTTCCTAAGACTCTCCTTTTTTTTGAATTCTTATCTCTTCGTATTTTTCTGTTTGGTCATTTTTTTCTTCCTTCTGGTCCACTCCCTTGATTTGAGTGCCAGTTTCCTTTCCATTACTATTGGTTTCCTGTGCATTTCCCTTCATTTCAATTAGTTTAGCCTTCATGTGTTCCTCTAATTTGTGGCTAAAATTAACCAGTTCTGTGAGCATCCTGATTACCAGTGTCTTGAACTGTGCCTCTGATAGGTTGGCAATTTCTTGTTCCCTTAGATTTATTGACTCTGGGGCTTTGAGTTCTTCTTGAGCCATGTTTTGGTCTGTTTGTGCCTGATATGTATGAGGAGCGGAGCCCTAAGTGTTTACCAGGGTGGGGCAACTCAGTCGCTGGGTTGTGATGCTGTATGTGGGGGCGGGGTCACAGAGGGGCAATAGCGGTCCCCTCTGCTGCTTCCCACCAGTTGGGCCTGAGCGGTCTGTCTCACTGCTCACTCTTTCGCTGGTTTATCTGTGCGAGAATGTGTGACCTTGGTCAGCCTGCTGCCTTGTGCCCTCACTGGATCCTCCCGTTGCTACCCCACACCTGGGATTCACCCTCAGCTGCCTGCTCGCCAGGGTGGGGGGATCTTTTCTGCCTGACCCTGCTCTGCTGCTGGCTCTGCCCCTCTTACTGGTCTAGCTGAACGTTTCATTGTTGGATTTCCATATAGTTCAGTTTTTTGTGTTTTGGCTGCATTTTTGTTACTAAAACTTTGTTGTCTCTAAACTTGGTTGTGTGAGGAGGCAGAGTGTTTCCACCTATGCCTCCATCTTGGCAGAAGTCCAGTTTACATAATTTTTGATAGTTGCATTTGGCAAACCAGTTGCAACTGGTTTACAAAGTTTCCAGGACCAGAATAAGGTGATAATGACTACTAGATGTGCCAGGAGCATCAGAAAACGAGAGGGCATGAGTCCTGAGATCCAGCCCATGGCTCCTAGAGGCAGGGGCACCACCTGGGGCAGAGGCTGTGGTGTCTAGGGCTAGAAGCTCAGGTATGGCTACTTCTGAAGTCCCCCAGGAAAGCAGGCAAAAATTTGTCTGCCTCTTTCCTGCTGACTTAGGCACTCCCTATACAGTCAGTTATCTTTTCATCTTGATGATGTTTTCTTTACCTGTGCAGAAGCTTTTAAATGTGATGTAGTCCCATTTGTTTATTTTTCCTTTAGTTTCCTTGACTGAGGAGATATATGGGCAAAAATATTGGTATATGGGATATTGGAAATTTTACTGCCTATATTTTCTGCTAGGACTTTTATGGTAACATGACTTATATTTAAGTCTTTTATTAATTTTTGTTTACTCTGGTGTATGGTGTAAGTTGGTAGTCTATTTCCATTACAAATTTTTTTATGTACCAGTCCAGTTCTCCCAACACTATTGATTGAAGAGACTGTTTTTACCCTGTTGTATGCTCATGCCCTTTTTTTGTCAAATATTGGCCATAGAGACATGGGTTTATTTCTGAGCTCTCTATTCTGTTCCATTGGTCTATGTGTCTGTTCTTATGCCAGTACCAGGCTGTTTTAATTACAGTGTCTTTGTAATATAGTTTTATATCAGGTATTATGATCATGATTTCTCCAACTTTGTTCTTCTTTCTCAGGATTACTGAGGCTATTTGGGTCCTTTTTGGTTCCACATACATTTTTGAAATATTTGTCCTAGATCTGTGAAATATGCCTTTGGTAGGAATATTTAGTAGGAATTGTATTGAATCTGTAGATAGCTTTGGGTAGAATGGACATTTTAATGAAGTTAATCCTTCCAATTCATGAACATGGTGTATACTTCCATTTATTTGTATTTTCCTCAATTTCTTTCCACAGCGTTTTGTAGTTTTCCAAGTACAGATCTTTTACCTCCTTGGTTAATTTATTCCTAAGTACTTTATTTTTCTTGCTACTGTAGTAAATGGTATTTTTTTCTTAGTTTCTCTTTCTGATAGTTCATCAATTTCTGAATATTGACTTTGTATCCTGCTATTTTGCTGAATTCACTTATTAGGTCAAGTAATTTTTTGGTGGAGACTATAGGGTTTTTCTTTGTACACTATCATGTTGTTTGTGAATAATGACAGTTTTACTTCCTTCTTTCCAATTTGTATGCCTTTTTAAAATTTTTCTTGTCTAATTGCTATGGGTGGAACTTCCAGTATCATGTTGAATGGGAGTGGTGAAAGCACAGACCCTTGTCTTGTTGCTAAGCTTAAGGGAAATGCTTTTATTTTTGTACACTGTGTAACGTGTTTGCAGTAGGTTTCTTGTATATGGACTTATTATGTTGAAGTATAATCCCTCTATTCTCATTTTGCTGAGTGTTTTTATCATATGGGTGCTGGTTTTTATCAAATGCTTTTTCAGCATCTGTTCATCTGATCATGTGATTTTTGCCCTTCATTTTGTTTATGTGGTGTATTATGTTTATTGATTAGCAAATATTGTACCATCCTTGCATCTCTGGGATAAATCCCACTGGATCATGGTGTATGACCTTTTTAAATGTATTGATGGATCTGGACTGCCAATATTTTGTGGAGAATTTTAGCAACTCTGTTCATCAGAGATATTGTGCTGTAATTTTCTATCTTTGTTGTGTCTTTAACTGGTTTTGGAACTAGAGTGATACTGGACTCATAAAAAAAGTTTGGGAGCCTTCCCTCTTCTTGAATTTTTTGGAATAGTTTGAGAAGGATAGGTGTTATTTCTTTGAATGTTTGGTAAAATATGCATGTAAAGCCATCCAGGTCAGGACTTTTATGTGCCAGGAATTTTTAAATCATTGTTTCAGTTTTGCTGGTTGTTATTAGTCTGTTCAGGCTTTCTGCTTCTTCTTGATTCTGTTTTGGAAGATTGTATGTTTCTAGAAATTTGTCCCTTTTGCCCAGGTTGTCTAATTTCTTTCATATAGTTGTTCATAGTAATTTCTTACAAACCTTTGTATTTCTGTGGTGTCATTTTTGCTTCTCCCCTTTCATTTCTGATTTTATTTGTTTGACCAGTCTGGTTAGAGTTTTGCAAATTTTGTTTATCTTTTCAAAGAATCAGCTCCTGTATTCACTGATCCTTTGGATTGTTTTTTAGTCCCTATGTCATTTAATTCTGCTCTGATCTTGATTATTACCTCCCTTCTGCTCTAATTCTTTTAGATGTAGGTTTATGTTGTTTGAGAATTTTCTGTCTTCTTTAGGTAGGCCTCTCTTGCTATAAACTTCCTTCTCAAGAATACTTTTGCTGTGCCCCATAGGTTCTGAGTTGTTGTGTGTTCATTTTCATTTGTTTCCAGATAGTTTTTGAATTCTTTCTTGATCCCACTGTTAACCCATTCATTATTTAATAACAATCTCCATGTATTCGAATGTTTTAAAATTTTTTCTTGAGGTCGGTTTCTAGTTTCCAGCCATTGTAATCTAAGGAGATGCTTGATATTTTAATTTTCTTGAATTTGTTAAGGCACGTTTTGTGTCCTTCCATGTGGTCTATGAAAATAGATGTGAATGTTGTTATGCTTCACGTTGTCCTGAAGTTCCCTTAAACTATCCTTGTTCTTTTTGAGTCTTTTTTCTTTTTATTGCTCTGTTGGGTGTTTTTCTACCTTGTCTTCAAACTAGCTGATTTGATCATATGCTTTATCTAGACTGCTTTTAATTCTTTCTAGTGTATTCTTCATTTCAGATATTGTGTTCTTAATTTCCACCTGGTTCTTATTCATAGTTTCTATGTCCTATTTCATGCTGATGTAGTTCTCAGTTTTTTGTAGCTCTCATAATGTTCCTATAGTTCTCCCTGAGTTCCTTGAGAATCCTTATAACCATTACTTTGAACTCTATGTCTGATAAATTGCTTGCCTCAATTCCATTTTTCTCTTTTTCTGGGCATTCCCCCTTTCCTTTTGATTGGGGATGTTTCTTTGTTTCCCCATTTTAGGTGACTCTTTTGTCTGTTTCTGCATATTAGATTGATCTCCTTTGACTCCCTGTCTTTGTGGGGCAGCCTTCAGTGGTAGGATTTCCCTGGGGTGGAGTCACTTTGATCTCCTGAGCTGGATGCTCTAGTGGTACCCTTTATGCAATTTATTGTGTTTTCTTGTTGTAATTGGGTTTTGATAGTTGTTGGCTCATTTGTCAGTGGGTTCTCCCTTCTGTCTGTCTGGCTGAGAGTCACCACCCCTACCACATCTTATATTCTGTTGTACAGGTGCTGCCAGAACAAGTCAGAACAACCCAGAAAACAAAACCCACATCAGGAAAAATATCCCCCAACCACAACAGCAATATCAACAACAATTGAGTAAAGATTAATAAAGGTGGAAAGAAAATAAAAATGTTAGAAGAAATGAAAAACTGGTAAGAGATGAGTAAAGGAAAGAAAAATGATTTTGAGAGGTTAGAGGAAGGAGAGATAATAAGTGTAGGGATTAGAAACAAGATGAAGAAATGGAGAAAGTAAAATTTAAAAGATGAATAAAAAAGTGAAGGAAGAAGCCAAAATGGAGTAAGAAAAGAGAAGAATATGACTTAAAAATAAAAAATTGTGAAACAATAGGAACAGAATTAAAGAAAAACAACAACAGCAGCAGTGTCAATGATAATTGAGCAAAGATTAATGAATGTGTGAAGAGAATGAGAATATTATAAGAAAGAGGAAAAAGAGTACGTGGTATGTACAGAAAAGAAAAATGATTTGGAGAGGATAGAGGGAGGAGAAATAATAAAAGTAAGGAATAGTTACTGTGCTAATAAAGGGAAACAAATTTCAAATGAAACTAAGAAAGGGCAGAAGGAAGGCAAAATGGAATATGACAGAGGAAGAGTATACTATAAAATTAGAAAATTACAAAATAGTGAACAAATATAATTAAAATTGAAGAAAAATAACACTGCAATATCAATGATAAACAAGCAAAGATAAATAAAGGTGGAATGATTATAAGAGTATTATAAGAAAGGGAAAAAGAATGTAAGGTGACTAAAGTAAAGAAAAATTATTTTAAGAGGCTAGAGGGAGGAGAAATAGTAAGACTAAGTAATAGAAACACAGCAAGGAAAGGGAGAACATAAAATTTAAAACAAGAGTAGGAGAGGGAAGGAAAAAGGCAAAACAGACTAAGTCAAAGGAAGAGTACTATATGAGATTTGAAATTAAAATAAAAAGTGAAATAAAGGAATAAAATTGAAAAACAAGAAAAATATATAAAAGGTATGCAAGAAAAAAATAATACAAATACTGAAAAAGAACAAGATGGAATTCATCCTAGCAGAGTTCAGTGTTTAACTGTTGTCTCCACCTGCCTCTAGAGGGTGCTTCTGGTATGATGGGGGTAGTGGGAGATTTCCCAAGGGAGGTGCTGTTCAGTCTTCAGGGAAGATTGTGGGCGTGTTCCCCCACCTCTGTGCCACAAGTCTTGGTCTGACATAGATTATTTCCAGTAAAGTAGAGTTTCTGATGAATTAGCTGCCTGTTCCATGTGAGGGGCTAATCTGTGTAAGAAGATCAGCTCTTTCCTGCTTGATGCTGATGGCAGTTCTGTGTAAGAGCCAAGGCTGGGTGTAGCCCTGAATTCCCCTTGCTGCACCAATTTCTTGACTCAGGTCAGCTGGTCAGTGAAATAGAGCTCAAGGAATCAGAGAATCTTGTCCTGGCTGAGAAGAGTTCAGAAAGTTTCCCCTTAGCATTTCCCTTTCTTTTCCTGTGGTTATGCATCCAGCAGGGGGCCTCTTGAGCCTGGCCTGACTGTTCTGCAGAGCTTCCTTATTGGATGTGGTGCTTGCAATCTGGACGGTACAAGGTTACTTCTGTACTCCTTGGCCTCAAAACTTCCTATCAGCTAAGATTCTGTTGATTGTTCAGGTTACTTGTGGGAAGATCAGTTGAAAATCTGAGTTGGGGGCGAGAGCAAGTGGATTCAGCTTCCACTTACTCAGCCACCATTTTCCAATCCATATGAGTTCTTTATAAATTTTGGGTATTAAACCTCATCAGATATACTGTATTTTGCTATGTATAATGTGCACTTATTTTGCCCCAATTTTTGAGGAAAAATTAAGGATGTACATTATTCATGGGCAGTACCTGAAATACCTTGTATCTGTTCTTGTGTTTTATAATTATTTGTTACATAAAATTTCTTGTACCACATGTTCAAAAATAAATGCTAAAATTCCTTTATAATACAAAGAACAAGTATCTAAATATAAATAAAAAGTTAGATTAAAAATTTAAAAAATTTTTCTCTGAAAATTTGGGCCAAAAACATGTGTGTGCAGTGTACAGGGCAAAATATAGTGACATTAGTGAATATTGCCACTTACTCAGTGGGTGTTGTTTTGTGGTGTTGATGGTTTCCTTTGCTGGAAAAAACCAGTTTAATCTGATGTAGTTCTATTTGTCATTTTTTTCTTTTGTTTTTCTTGCTTGAGGAGATAGTTCAGAAAAAATACTGCTAAGAGAAATGTCAGAAATTCTACTGTCTATGTTTTCTTCTAGTTTTATGTTTTTAAGTCTTACATTTATGTCTTTAAAAAGATTTACTGATTTATTTATCTGTTTGTTCGTTTGTTTATTTATTTATAGGGAAAGTGAAGGAGCGAGAGAGGGAGAGAAACATAGATGTGAGAGACAAACATAGATTGGTTGCCTCTCAAATGTGTCCTGACTGGGGGACCAAACCTGCAACCCAGGCATTTGCCCTGGTTAGGAATCGAACTCATGACCTTTCACTTCACATGATGATACCCAATCAACTGAGCCACACCAGTCAGTTACATTGAAGTCTTTAATCCATTTTGAGTCTATTCTTGTGTGTAGTGTAAGAAGGTGGTCCAGTTTCATTCTTTTTGGTATGGATATGTCCAATGTTCCCAGCACCATTTATTGAAGAGACTGTCTTTACTTCATTGTATTTTTTTGGTCTCCTTTGTCATACATTAATTGATCATGTGGGAGTGGGTTTATTTCTGGGCTATTCTGTTTCATTGAGCTATCTTTGATTACTATAGCCTTGTACTATAGTGTGATATCAGGTAGCATACTTCCTACTTTGTTGTTCATTCTCAAGATTGCTGTGGCTCTTTGTGGTCTTTTTTTAATATAAAATTTTTAAAGATTTTATTTATTTTAACTTTAGAGAGAGGAGAAGGAAGGGAAAAAGAGAGGGAGAGAAACATCAATGTGTCATTGCTTCTCACATACCCTCTTCTGGGACCTGGCTCACAACCCAGGCATGTGCCCTGACTGGGAATTGAACCAGTGACCCTTTGGTTCACAGGCTGGCAGGCAATCCACTGAGCCACAACAGCTGGGGCTATTTGAGGTCTTCTGTAGTTCCATGGAAATTTTTGAATTATTTGTTCTAGTCCTGTGAAAAACACCATTGGTATTTTGATAGGGATTGCATTGAATCTGTAGACTGCTTTAGGTAGTATGGACACTTAATGCTGTTAATTTCTTTTATCCATGAGCACGGTATTTGCTTCCATTTATTTGTATATTTTTTAGTTCCTTTCTTCAGTGCCTTATAATTTTCTGAGTACAGGTCTATTACCCCTTTGGTTAAATTTATTCCTCGGTATTTTATTTTTTTTTGATGTAGTTGTAAATGGGATTGTTTTCTTAATTTTTCTTTCTAATAGTTTTTTATTGATATATAAAAATGCAACTTATTCCTAAATATTTATTTTGTATCTTACTACTTTACTGAATTTATCAGTTCTATTAGTTTTTAATGGAATCTTTAGGGTTCTCTGTATACAATATATAATTGCAGTTTTACTTCTTCCTTTCCGATGTGAATGCCTTTTATTTTTTTCTTGCCTGATTTCTGTGGTTAGAACTTCCAGTACTATGTTTAATGAAAACATTTAAAAGTGAACATTCTTGTCTTGTTCTTGATCTTAAGGGAAACACTTAGTTTTCCCCACTGAATTTGATGTTATCTGGGGGTTTGTCATATATGGCCTTTATTACCTGATGTATATTCCCTCTATTGCCATTTTGCTGAAAGTTTTAATTATAAATGGGTGGCAGTTTTTTTATTAAATGTTTTGTGCATTTGTTGATATGCTCATGTGACTTTTATCTTTTATTTTGTTTATGTGATATAACACATTAATTGATTTGCAAATATTGTAACAACCTTGCATTCCAGATATAATTCCCACTTGATCATGGCGTATGATCATTTTAATGTATTGCTTAATTCAGTCTGCTAATATTTGGTTGAGGATTTCTGGGATATTGGCATATAATTTGTTTTCTTTGTAGCGTTTTAATATGTTTTTGGAATTAGAATAATACTGGCCTTGTAAAATGAGCTTGGGAGTTTTCCCTCCTCTTGAATTATTTGAAATAGTTTGAAAAAAATAAGTGTTACTTCTTTGAATGTTTTGGTAAAATTCACTTGTGAAGCCATTCAGTTCAGTATTTTGATCTGTTAGAAGTTTTTTGATTACTGCTTTGATTGTGTCGGTTGTAATTTTCCTTTTTAGATCTGTTTTTTCATTCACTTTTAGAAAATTATATGTTTCTAGGAATTTATCCATTTCTTTCAGATTGTTCAATTTGTCAGCATATAGTTGTTCATAACATATTTTCTTATCATCTTTTTTATAGTGTTAGTTATCAGTAATCTTTCAATTCTGATTTTATTTATTTGGGTCTTTTTTTTTAATTGATGAGTACGGTTAAAGGTGTATCCATATTATTTATCCTTTCAAAGAACCAGCTCGTAGTTCCATTGATCCTTTGTATTGTTTTTTAAAAACTGTTTTGTTTATTTGAATCTGATCTTTATTCTTTCATTCCTTGTGTTCACTTCACCTTTGTTTGCTGTTCTTTATCTAGTTCCATTATGCATAAGGTTAGATTGTTTATTTGAGATTTGTCTTGTTTCTTAAGGTAGGACTGTATTGCTATGATTTTTCTCTTGGGACTGCTCTTGCTATATCTAATAGATTTTGGGTTGCTGTTCTCTCATTTTTATTTGTTTCAAGATATCTTTTGATTTTTTCCCCCTTAATCTCGTTAACTCATTCATTGTGTAGTAACATGTTATTTAGCCTCCATTTGTGTTTTTAATATTTTATTTTCTTTTTTAAAAAGATTTTACTTATTTGTTTTTAGATAGAGAAAAAGGGAGGGAGAAAAGAAGGGAGAGAAACATTGATCAGTTCCCTTTCACATGGGCTCCAACAAGGGATGGTGCCTGCATTGAACCAGCTACCTTTTGCTTTGCACCCAAGCAACCGAGCCACACCCATCAAGGCTAGTTTTTTTCTTGTAATTGATTTCTCCCATTTTTGCTGGAGAAGGTGTTTGATATAATTTAAATCTTCTTAAATTATTGAGACTGTTTTTGGTTCTAACATGTGACCTATCCTGGAAAATGTTTCATGTGCACTTAAAAAGTATGTCTGTTTTCCTGCTTCATGGTGAAATACTCAGAATATATCAATAAAATCCATCTGGTCTAGTGTATCATCTAAGGCCAATGTTCCCTGATTATCTGTTTGGAAGATCTTTCCATTGATGTTAATGGGATCTTAAAATCCCCTACTATGACTGTATTATGGTCAGTTTCTTCTGTTATATTCATCAAGATTTGCTTTATTTTTTATCTGCTCCTATGTTGGGTGCATAAATGTTTATAGGGGTTATATCCTTTTGTTGGATTGATCTGTTTATCATTATGTAATGTTCTTTTTTTTTTAAGCTGTCTCACTTTCTTTTTTTTATTTAATTATTTTTCAACTACAGTATTCTCTCTTTTACTCCCATTCCAGCCCACCCCCCCATGTCACCCACCTCCCTCCCATTTCCACCCCCCTTAGTTGTTGTCCATGTGTCCTTTATACTAGTTCCTCTAAATCCCTCCTCTTTTCCCCCCTGAAATTCCCTCCCCTCTCCTTCTGGTCAGTGTCCTCCTGTTCTCTGTTTCAGTGTCTTTGTTTTTATTTTGCTTGCTTGTTTGTTTTGTTGTTTTGCTTCCTGTTAAAGGTGAGATCATATGGTATTTGTCTTTCAATGCCTGGCTTATTTCACTCAGCATAATGCTTTCCAGTTCCATCCAAGCTATTACAAAGGGTAGGAGCTCCTTCTTTCTTTCTGCTGCATCGAATTCCATTGTGTATACATACCATAATTTTTTGATCCATTCATTTACTGACGGGCACCTAGGTTGCTTCCAACTCTTGCCTATTGTAAATTGTGCTGCTATGAACATTGGAGTGCATAGGTTCTTTTGGATTGGTGTTTTAGGGTTCGTAGGATATAATCCCAGCAGTAGAATTGCTGGGTCAAAAGGTAGGTCCATTTCCAGTTTTCTTAGAAAATTCCATACTGTTTTCCATAATGGTTGTACCAGTCTACATTCCCACCAACAGTAAACTAGGGACCCCTTTTCCCCAAAACCTCTCCAACATTTGTTGTTTGTTGCTTTGTTTTTTTTTTAAGATTTTATTTATTTATCTTTAGAGGGAAAGGAGAGAGGGAGAGAAACATCAGTGTATGGTTACATTTCGTGCATCCCCTGCTGGGGACTGGCCTGCAAGGAACCGGTCTGCAACCCAGGAATATGCCCTGACTGGGAATCGAACTGCCACCCTCTGGTTCGCAGGCCTGTGCTCAATCCACTGAGCTACACCAGCCAGATTGTTGCTTTGTTTATGATAGCCATTCTGACTAGCGTAAGGTGGTATCTCATTATGGTTTTAATTTGCATCTCTCTGATAGCTAGTGATATTGAGCATCTTTTCATGTGTCTCTGGATCCTCTGTATGTCCTCCTTGGAGAAGTGTCTGTTCAAGTCCTTTTCCCATTTTTTAATTGGGTTGGCTGTCTTAGAGTGGAGTCATGTAAGTTCTTTGTATATGTTGGAGATTAAGCCCTTGTCTGAGGTATCATTGGCAATTATGTTTTCCCATACAGTTGGTTGTCTTTTTATTTTAATACTATTTTCTTTAGCCATGCAGAAGGTTTTTATTTTGATGGGATCCCATTTGTTTATTCTTCCCTTTATGTCCCTTGCTCTAGGGGACATATCAGTAAAAAAGTTGCTGTGTGAAATATCTGAGATTCTCTTGCCAATGTTCTCCTCTAGGACTTTAATGGTGTCACGGCTTATATTTAAGTCTTTTATCCACCTTGAATTTATTTTGGTGTATGGTGTAAGTTGGTGCTCAAGTTTCATTTTTTTTGTACCTAGCTATCCAGTGCTACCAACACAATTTGTTGAAGAGGCTATTTTTAGTCCATTTTATATTACTGTCCCCTTTGTCGAATATTAATTGACTGTAGAGAGTTGGGTTGATTTCTGGGCTCTCTGTTCTGTTCCATTGGTCTATGTGCCTATTTTTATGCCAGTACCAGGCTGCTTTGATTACAGTGGCCTTGTAATATAATTTGATATCAGGTATTGTGATTCCTCCTACTTTGTTCTTCTTTCTCAAAATTGCAACTGCTGTATGAGGTCATTTATGGTTCCATATAAATTTTTGAAGTGTTTGTTCTATGTCTGCAAAGTATATCATTGGTACTTTAATAGGTATTGCATTGAATCTGTAAATGGCTTTGGGTAATACGGACATTTTGATGATGTTAATTCTTCCAATCCATGATCAAGGTATATGTTTCCATGTGTTTGTGTCTTCCTTGATTTCTTTCTTCAGTGTTGTGTAGTTTTCTGCATACAGGTCTTTTACCTCCTCGGTTAGGTTTATTCCCAGATATTTTATTTTTGTTTTTGCTATATCGAATGGGATTTTTTTCTTGATTTCTGCATCTGCTGATTTATTGTTAGTATATAAAAGTGCCTTTGATTTCTGGATATTGACTTTGTAACCCACTGTTTTGCCAAATTCATTTATTAGTTCGAGCAGTTTTTGAGTAGAGTCTATAAGATTTTCCATGTACACTATCATGTCGTCTGCAAACAATGACAGTTTTGTTTCCTCCTTTCCAATTTGGATGCCTTTTATTTTCTTTTCTTGTCTGATTGCTGTGGCTAAAACTTCCAGTACTATATTGAATAGAAGTGGTGAAAGTGAATATCCTTGCCTTGTCCCTGATCTTAATGGAAAAGATTCTAGTTTTTGCCCATTAAGTATGATGTTGGCTGTAGGTCTCTCATATATGGCGTTTATTTTATTGAGGAATGCTCCCTCTATTGCCACTTTGCTGAGTGTTTTTATCATAAATGGGTGTTGTACCTTATCAAAAGCTTTTTCTGCATCTATTGATACGCTCATATGGTTTTTGTCTTTGCTTTTGTTTATGTGATGTATTACAGTTACTGATTTGTGAATATTGAACCATCCTTGCATCCCTGGGATGAATCCCACTTGGTCATGGTGTATGAGCTTTTGGATATATTGTTGGATGTGATTTGCCAATATTTTGTTGAGGATTTTAGCATCTATATTCATCAGCAATATTGGCCTGAAGTTTTCTTTCTTTGTTGTGTCTCTATCTGGTTTTGGAATTAGGATGATGCTGGCTTCATAAAAAGAGTTTGGTAGTTTTCCATCATTCTGGAATTTTTGGGATAGTCTGTGAAGAATCGGGGTTAGCTCTTCCTTAAATGCTTTGTAGAATTCTCCTGTGAAACCATCTGGTCTAGGGCTTTTGTGTGATGGGAGTTTTTTGAGTACTGCTTCAATTTATTTTGCTGTTTTTGGTCTGTTCAGGTTTTCTGCTTCTTTTTCATTGAGTTTTGGAAGATTATATTTTTCTAGAAATTTGTCCATTTCCCCTAGGTTTTCAAATTTCTTGGCATACAGTTCTTCATAGTAATTTCTTACAATCCCTTCTATTTCTGTGGTATCAGTTGTAATCTCTCCTCTTTCATTTCTGATTGTGTTTATTTGAGTCCTCTCTCTTCTTTTCTTGATGAGCCTACTTAAAGGCTTGTCTATTCTGTTCATTTTTTTCAAAGAGCCAACTCCTGGATTCATTGATCCTTAGAGCTGTGCTTTTAGTCTCTATGTAATTTAATTCTGCTTTGATCATGGTTATTTCCTTCCTTCTACTTGCTCTGGGCTGTTTTTGTTGTTGTTCCTCGAGCTCTTGCAGGTGTAGGGTTAGGTTGTTTGTTTGAGCTGTTTCTATCTTCTTTAGGTAGGCCTGAATTTCTATAAACTTCCCCCTGAGGACTGCCTTCGCTGTGTCCCATAAGTTTTTGGTTGTTGTGAGTTCATTTTCATTTGTTTCCAGAAACTTTTTATTTCTTCCCTAATTTCATTCTCGACCCATTCATTGTTTAATAGCATACTGTTCAGCCTCCATGATTCTGGGTGTTCTGGGTTTTTTCCCTTGGGGTTGGTTTCCAATTTAAGTCCCTTGTGGTCAAAGGAAATGCTTGGTATGATTTCAATTTTCTTGAATTTGTTGAGGCTCGTTTTGTGTTCTATCATGTGGTCTATCTTTGAGAATGTTCCATGTGCATTTGAAAAGAATGTGTATTTAGCTTCTTTGGGATGAAGGGCTCTATATATATCAGTTAAGTCCATTTCATCTAGGGTGTTGTTTAATGCCGCAATATCTTTGTTGATATTTTGTTTGGAAGATCTGTCCATTTTTGACAGTGGGGTGTTAAAATCCCCTACTATAATTGTGTTGCTGTCAATATCTTTCTTGAAGTCCTCTAAGATTTTCTTGATATATTTGGGTGCCCCTATGTTGGGTGCATATATATTTATGATGTTAATGTCTTCTTGGTGGATTCTTCCCTTGAGTATTATGAAGTGACCTTCTGGGTCTCTCTTTATGGCCCCTTTTTTGAAGTCTATTTTGTCCGATATGAGAATTGCTACCCCAGCTTTTTCTTCTTGTCCATTTGCTTGGAAAATTTGTTTCCAGCCTTTCACTTTTAGTCTGTTTGATGTCTTTTGTCCTGAGGTGGGTCTCTTGTAGGCAGCATATGTGTGAGTCATGCTTTCTTATTCATTGAGCTATTCTGTGTCTTTTGATTGGAGCATTTAATCCATTTACGTTTAAGGTTATTATTGATAGGTACTTATTCATTGCCATTTTTGTACCTGTGTTCCTCTCTGTCTCTCTCTTTTCCTTCCTTTTCTTAAAGCAGTCCTTTTAGTATTTCTTGTAGGGCTGGTTTGGTGGAAGCATATTCTTTTAGACTTCTTTTGTCTTGGAAGCTCTTTATTTGGCCTTCTGTCTTGATTGAGAGCCTTGCTGGGTAAAGTAGCCTTGGTTGCAGGACTCTGGTTCTCATTACTTGGAATATTTCTTGCCATTCTCTTCTTGCTTGAAGTGTTTCCATTGAGAAGTCAGTAGTTAACCTTATTGGAGCTCCCTTGTATGTTACTTCTTTTTTCTCCCTTGCTGCCTTTAAGATTCTCTCTTTGTCTTGGAATTTTGCCATTTTAATGATGATGTATCCTGAAGTGGGCCTCTTTGGGTTCATCTTGATTGGGACTCTCTGTGATTCCTTGATTTGTGTGACTTTTTCTCTCATCAAATTAGGGAAATTTTCTCTCATTACTCTTTCAAATACATTTTCTATTCCTTGTTCTTCTTCTTCTCCTTCTGGTATTCCTATTATTTGGATATCATTACGTTTCTTATTGTTTTGCATTTCTCTTAATTCCTCTTCATTCTTTCTGAGCCTTTTTTTCCTTTTCCTGCGCCTTCTGTGAGATGTTTTCTACTTTGTCCTCCAACTCGCTAATCCGATCTTCTGTGCACCGACTCTACTTTTAATACTTTCTACTGTGTTCTTCAATTCAGAAATTGTATTCTTTATTTTTTCTTGTCCCTTGCTAATGGTTTCCATTTCATTTTTCATGTTGATATAGTTTGCGGTGAGATCATTGTAGCTCCCCTGTAGTTTCTGGTAGCTCATTGTGAGCTCTTTGAACTTCCTGATAACCAGTGCTTTGAATTCAATATCTGATAGTTGACTTGCCTCTATTTCATCTAACATTCTTTCTGAGGGTTCCTCCTTTCCTTTCATTTAAGGATTGTTTCTTTGTCTTTCCATTGTTTGTGAGACTCTTGTTGTTAGCCTCAGCTTCTTAGATTGATCTGTTCTGACTCCCTGGGTTTATGGTGTGAACTTCTGTGGTGGAATGCCTGTGAAATTCAGTGGTGCAGTCTCTTTCGGTTATCCTCTCATTCTCTGCTTCCACCTACTCAGATATGCAGCAACTTGTGGCTTCTCTCCTACAGCAAAGTGAAATTTGTCTCTCTGACTCTATTGTTGGGAGGCCTCTTTTATGGGTCCAGCTCTGGTCTTTTCATATTTTTAAGTTGTTTTTGTTTCTTGTGGGTAAAAGAAAGAAAAGACAAGGAAAGAAATAAAAGAAAAAAAAGGCAGGGGAATGGAGGAAAGAGCGATAAGTTTGGAAAGAAAGGAAGAAGGGATGAAACAGAAAATATGAAAAAGAGGACAAAAGTATTGAAAGATAAAACAATAATAAAATTTTAAAAAATAACAGATTACTTGAAGTAGAAAAAATGAAAAAGAAAAGGAAAGGAAAAACAAAAGTAAAAAAGAATAAAAAGGAAAAAAGATAAAAACAAACAAGCAAAAACCAAAACAAACAAACAAAAGAAATGTCGCTTATTGGTTTCAAATTAGCCAAACTGGTTTCTCTGGCTGCAGCTGGCTGAGGGTCGATTATTGTTATTTTTCTGCAGGCCTTCTCTCAGGAGCCAGCCCATTGGCGCCTCTCCCCAGCTCCCTATGATGGGGAACTAGGACTTCCTCACAGCGCTCTTTTCCCAGGGGTTACCACCGTGGGTTGGATTGCAGGGTGCCTGGGCTCCTGCGTTGGCCAGGCTGCCTAGTTCCCATGGGATCCAGCACAGACCTGCCCCCGTTCTGTGGGGGAACTCCAGGCCCTCTGCCCAACCTTTGGTTCGCTGCCAGGCTGGGTGAGGAGCAGAACAGGCAGTTGTGTCTATTGAAGTCAGAGCCCTACACTGTGCCTATTAGTTCTCTAGGGCTGGCAACCAGAGAGTCGGCGGTTGGGGCCCTTTGTCCTGAGCACCCTCTCTGTAAACTCTAGCAAATAAGTCTCTCCTGGCACCCAACCTTGCTTGGCCAGAGGGGAGGGAGTTGAGGATCTCAGCTCTCTCCCAAGGATCCCTGGACAGGCCCAGGGCTCCCAAAGAGTCTGAGGGAGATGAACCGGAAGCCGATCTGAGGGCTGGGCACCGACCTAGAAAAATTGGGCGCACATCAAGGCATGCAGCAAGGTGTGCACTGGTTCCTGGACTGTGCACCAGCAGGAAAAACCCTCTGCTCCTGTCTTTCTTTCAGTCCCTTTGGCAGGCCCGGCCTGCGGAAAAACCCTAGGGAGGGAGAAGCACAGGGAAATGGCCTGGTGCACTGGGCGTTGACCCAGGTGCACTAGGCGCTCGCCCAGACATGCCGCAGGCCGGGCATTGATCCGCTGAACTTTGCCCCCTGTGCGCCGGCTGAAAACCCTTCTGCTCCTGTCTTTGTTTCGGTCCCTTCAGCAGGCCCTGGCCTCCCAAGGAATCAGAGGTAGGGAGATGCACGGGGAACTGGTACAGAATGCTGTGTGTCTGCCAAGCTGCTCTGGGTGCCCGTCAAGGCGCACCGTGCCCTGAGCACTAGTCCCCGGACTGTGCACCCCCGAATTCCCTGCTGTTTCTCTCTTTGCTCCATCCCCGAGACTCTATTGCACCGCTGCTGTCTCCCTACCGTCTGGTTCCTCTTGTGACCATCAAGATTTCTGGTACCTTATTTTCATATATGCTGAGCAACTGCTGGCTGCCTGGCTTCTCCTCCACTGATTGGACAGGTTTCTCTCCCTTGTATACGAGGAACTGGAATCTACTCTGTCCTACTCTGTTGCCATCTTGCCTCTGCAACGTGTTCTTTGTCTCTTATTTATGTTGCATCCACCAACGCGTGAGACAAATTGTCAGAAACTTTCAGGATTCAGAAATGTTATTTTATTGGCCAAAATTTTAACCTGCGCAGGGGCGGACCCTCAGAGTGTCCGGAGATACGGTGCTCATAAGAGCTGCAAACGGGAGCCGCCCTAAGCGCTTAGAGCTAAGTCTTTTTATAGACGCGAGCAAGCTAGCATTGCATAGAAGCAAATGTGGCTGTTAGCTACTGGCTACTTGGGTGGCGCGAGCATGACCTAAGCTTTCTGGGTTTTGAGTAATGGAAAAATTTTAACCTAGACACTTGAACAGGTGGTCCCCTACTTGTTCAGCCCCATTGGTTTTGTAGTTCTGCTTTCTTCACTCCCTATGTTCTTTCCTAACTTCCTTGTGGTTTCTGCTCTAAGTTCCTTGTTTCTCCAGGCCAAGTCTCTTTAAGGCAGTCCCTATTTTATTCCCTATTTTTCTGGTTTCAACAATTTATAGTATTGGTTTTAAAGTATTTTTTGTGTGATATAAGTATTGCTACCCCAGCTTTTTTGAAATGTCTATTTGCATGAAAATTTTTTTCATTTCTTTACTTTTAGTCTGTGCATGTATTTTGTTCTGCGGTAGGTCTCTTGTAGACAATATACATATAGGTCTTATTTTCTTATCCATTTAACTACCACGTGTCTTTTGATTATAGCATTTAAGCCATTTACATTTAAAGTGATTATTGATAGGTATGTATTTATTGTAATTTTATTTATTATATTTATGTTCCTCTTTTTTCCTTATTATTAAAGAAGACCCTTTACTGTTTCTTGTAATACTGGTTTGGTGAAAATGAACTTTTTAGCTTTTTTTCCTGTTTTATGGTCTTGGGTAGCTCTTCATTTCTTCTTCAATTTTAAATGATATTGTTACTGGGTAGAGTAGTCTTGATTGTAGGTCCTTGCTTTTCATCCCTTTCACTATTTTATTCTAATCTCTTCTGGCTTGAGAAATCATTTGGCACTCTTTGAGTTACTGTCTTTTGCTGTTTTTAAGAGTCCCTCTGTGTCTTTAACCTTTCACATTTTAATTACAATGTGTCTTGGTTTGGACCTTTTGGGGTTTATTTTGTTTGGGATTCTGTAGTTCTTGGACTTGTGCTTCTTTTTTCTTCACCAGATTAAGGGAGCTTTCAGTCATTATTTCTTCAAACAGACTCTCAATCCTTTGCTCTCTCTCTTCTCCTTCTGGTATCCCAATGATGCTGATGTTGTTATGTTTGATGTTGCCCCAGAGGTCCCATAAACAATCTTCTTTAAAAAATTTTTTTTCCTGCTTAGTTTTATTCTACCTTGTCTTCCAAATTGCTGATTCAGTTTTTTTGCTTCATCTAGTCTCCTGTGATTCCTTCTAGTATATTCTTTGTTTCAAATATTGTATTCTTTATTTCTGATTTTTTAATGATTTCCATGTCCTTAGTTATGTTTACTGTTTCTTTGTTTTTAGTTCTCATTGAGTTCATCCATTCTTCCCCTAATTTGCTTAAGCATCCTTGTAATTATTGTCTGGAACTTGGTATCTGGTAGTTGCTTAACTTCATTTTATTTAGTTCTTTTTCTGGGGATTTCTTGTGTTCTGTCATTTGGAACATGTTTATTTGTCTCCTCACTTTTACTGCCTGTCTGCATTTGTTTCTGTGTATTAGGTAGATCCACTATGTCTCTCAGTTTTGGTAGGGTGGTCTTATGTAGTAGGTATCCCGTAGGGCTCAGTAGCTCAGTCTCCCTGATCACCTGAGCCATGTGCTCCTAGGAATGTGCCTTGAGTAGATTATGTAAACCCTCCTATGGTAGCTGAGTCTTGATTGTCACTGGCCAGTCCATGGGTGGAGTCAACCCTAAGGCCAGCTGACTATGAGGGTTGACCATAACCAAAGTGTACAAGCTACTGTGCAGGGTTGACACCATAAAGTGGAATTCACCCCAGCAGGATCTGGTGCTTGTGGAGATCTCTTTGGATATGCTACTTTGAAGTTAATTGGGTCATACTCTCATGTGGTTGGTAGTCCATCACCAGGTGCATTCGTTCTGGGTCCTCTTGCGAGGGTTGCAGATGCATGTCAGTGTCAGACACTGCCTGTGTTTGGCCCTGGGCTACCTTTCAGGTGCCACAGAGTGATCCACAGTTTGTGGCTGCCTCTGCTTACCTTGGTGCATATGAGAGGGGCCAAGCTGTGTATCAAGGCTGGCATTGAGCCCAAGGCAGGTCAACAAAGGCCAAAAACAGCCTGAGCTTCACCTGTGCTTGCTATCTGCCTATTAGGTTCAGTCACTGAAAGAGCCTCTGGCAGTACACAAATTGTGTGAGTTAGATTCTCAGTGAATCACCAGGATGGGGTGAGTAGTGTTCACCAAACTGACATAGATAAAACATGGAACCAGTCATGGGTCTGAGAGCACTCAGCAAAAATCCCAGGTACACCAATGCCAGCTGCCACTCACCTGATACCCGCGGACCATTGTGGTGGGGTGGGGCCTCAGTAAGTCATCAGGGTGAGGCCAGCACAATTGATTGGGCTAACACAGACCAAGATTTGGTCATGTGGAGGGAGACTTATGCACAGGAATGGTGGCACTGGTCAAGGGTGTGAGGAGAAACAGGCCCTCACTCTAGAGCCACACAACTGAGTCTTGACATCACATGAGTCTGCCTGGACCTCCTCAAGAGCCCTCCAAGAAAGTCTGCATCCTGGGCCTAGGCTGGCTGCAGCCAGTGGACTCCTTTGCAGGTTGTGAGCATGGCAGAGAAGGGCCACAGGGAGCTGGGAGGGTGGGGCTACTGCATTGTCCCAGGCTGATACCCTATAGAGGGGAGTGCTTGACCCAGGAAAAGATGGTATCTGTGGAAGATATAGGAGAGAGAGTCATCACAGGGACCCGGCTGGCTGTCTTTTTAGCCCTGTCTCTCAGGCCACACAACCCAATCTCTCCCTGTATGACTCCATTCTGCTCTGAGCTGCCTTCCCCTGGATCAACAGGGTGAGAGACTGTGCATCAGATTTTGTGTGCTGGCCCTTTAAGAGGGCATCTTAGTTTCTAGCAGTCACCTATCTCTCCTTGGTGGGCAGAACCCCAACTGATAGCCAGATATTATGTAGGCACCTCTTATCCACTCTGGTGCTTCAGGCTGGGGATCCTGGCATGGGGTCGAGAACCCTCACTCTTCAGGAGGGTCCTTTGCAACTGAGATATCCCTTCAGATTCTCAACAGTTGCATTTAAATGCGGGGCCAGCCCTTTTCGTGTATCTGCCCTTCCTGCCAGTCTCAATGTGGTTTCTTCTGGAAATCCTTGATTATTAGGATTTCTGTTCTGCTAGTCTCTAGTTGGTTATTTAGGTTGATTATTCTGTAATGTAGTTGTAATTCTGGTTTGGTCCAGGGAGGTGGTGTGTGTAACTTTCACCTACTCCACAGCCATCTTAGATCCTTCCTGATCCTTTTAATAGCTGCTTCCTTGCAGCCCTGGCCAGGTGGCTCACTAGGTTACAGTGCCCTCCCCATACACCGAGGTTTTGGGTTTAATCTCTAGCCAAGGTAAATGTGCAAGATGCAACCAATGAATGCATACATAAGAGGAACAACAAATTGATGTTTCTCTTTTTCTCTCTCTTCCCCTCTCCTCCTTCCTCTCTCTCTAAAAATCAATCAACCAATAAAGAAATAACTAATTCCTTGCTAGCTATACTTTTGTGGGTCTCATGGATTCAGGTCCTGTTGTCTTTCAGTGCTCATTGTTTTGGGGATCTGTATCTCTGGTGGATTCTTTTATTAAATTAAAGTATAGTTGACATATTGTATGAATTTATATTAATTGCAGGTATATAGTATAGTGATTTACATTTATATACCTTATGATATGATCACCCCAATATGTCTAGTAACCATGCCACTGTACAAAATTACTACAATATTATTGACTGTATTTCCTGTGCAAAAACATGGAATGCATCATAAATTTGCATGTCATCCTTGCAAAGGGCTGTGCTAACCTCTGTGTTGTTTCAGTTTTGGAATATGTACTGCTGAAGCATGCACTTAGGTGGTCGTCTTAAAAATTGAGGCTCTAAACATGGGGTCCAACCTCTTCACTACAAAGGGTAAATGTAGGGGTTGGGGGTTTCCTCAAATTGTATGCTGTTGTGGGGGTTTATAGAGAGAGTGTCTCATCCTTTCCTACCTGTTTTGATGTGGGTGTTTTCTTGTTTTCTTAGTGAATGGAAGTCACTCAGGCAGTTTCTGGATTTCTTTCAGAGTGAATTGCTCTATGTATATCTGTTCATCCAGTGTGTCTGTGGGAGGAGCGGGAGCTCAGGAGCCTCTCCTGTTGCCATTTTTACTGTCCCAATGGTTTACTTTTGTTCCACCTTTCAAATCATGTGTTGGTGCACCCAGTGGAAGAACTTAAGTCACATCTGTAACTATAGCTGTAGGGAAGTTTGACGTATGAACATTTTGTATTTCCAGACTCTGAAAGATTGAAAGGCAACTAGAAAGAGGTTAGACATTGATTATTGGAAATAAATGGAAATTTACCAAATCCACCACAACTTATGGGTCAAAGAAAAGAATCATAATGTAAATTGAAATTTATTTAGAATTGAACAATATAATGCCAAGTATCAGAATTTGTGAAGTGCAGTTAAATGCTACCCAGAAATTGATAGCTTACATGTTTATATCAGAAAAGAAAGGATCAACCATTATGAGATAAGATTCCAGCTTCAAAAATTTAATAATAAATTTAGCATATCAAACACAAAGAAAAATAGTAGTTTAGGAATAAGAATTACTCACCAAATAAAAAGATAATCAAGAAGAGAAACAAAACCAAGAATTGACTCACAGCAATAAAATAGACTTCAGGCAAAATTATTCCATATAAAAAGAGATATAAATAAAGAAAAAATGAAAAGGGAAGTAGAACTACAGATACTGCAGACATTATAATAATAAAAGGATGTTATGAGCAACCTTTTGTCAATACATCTGAAGACTTAGTTTGAATAGTTAAATTCATAGAAAAGTATAACTTCCATTTACCCAGGAATAAATTTTTAAAAGAGTAGTCTTATGATCCTTAAATAACTTAAATCAGTGAGCATGGTCCCTTAAAGAAAACACCAAGTTCAGAAGGTTTTATAGGGGACTTTCATCAAACTTTCAAAGATGAGATAATTTTGACGATAAGCAAATTTTTTCATGGAACTAATTTCAACAATAGCTGGATTTTTAATATAACTGTCCTTATTTTTTATGTGTTGGCAACTACAGCAGCACTTTCATCAGTGCAGGGAAAACAAAATATTTCTGTAGGCTGGTTTTGGCCCACTGTCCACCGGTTTGCAACCCTTGATCTAAACTGAACAGAAAAGAGCTGATCCAAGTTATTGTGCAATTAAATTGAACAGGTTAGGTCTCGCAGTGAGAAAACTGCTAATGGAATTATGAGACACTGACACGCATTTCCAGAGATGGTGTGGAAATAGTTTTGAAGACTAATATTCACAGCTGGTTGTTGTATTCCTAATAAAGCTGAAGCAGAGGGATGAAAAGATGGCCTTTCTGGGTTGTCTCAGGAACTCATGCGGCTTTCCTAGTAAGTGCAGTTTTCTTTACTTTTTTAATATTAAAAAATTTTTATTTATATATTTTTAGAAAGAGGGTAAGAGAGAGAGAAAGAGAGGGAGAGAAACATCGATACGAGAATCATTGAGGTTGCTTCTCATATGTGCCAAACCTCGTATGTGCCAAACCCAGGCATGTGCCCTGACCAGAAATAGAACAGATGACCTTTTGCTTTCCAAAATGATGCCCAACCAATTGAGCCACACTGGTCAGGGCAGTGCAGTTTTCTCAATGCTTTTCTTCTCTGTTACCATCTCACTTAATAGTAAACACATTGATTTGATGCCTCCAGTAAATATTCTGGCTTCAGGGAAAAAAAGCGCATTACAATATTTAAGTCTTCTACAATATCCAATTACTTACACATCTTTTTATTAAGATGAATAATGTATTATAATGATCAATAGCATGGACTTCAGAGTCAAAATGTTTTCATTCAAATTATGGTTCTACCACTTCATAGCTATGCAACCTCTCCATGCCTTAGTTTTCTCACTAGTAAGATGGGAATAAGGCAAACAGTATCCCTATTCTTTGAGCATTCATATTCTAGTTGTGGGAGACATACGACTAGAAATTAAGAAGAAGATACATGTATATGTATCTGAAAAAGATACACAGTATATGTCAGCAGATCCTGTTTCCCCATCCTTGAACCTGGACTTGACCATGTGATTTGGTTTGGTCAATGGAATGAGGCAGAAGTGATGGTCTTCCAGTTCCATACCTGGGTCTCATGAATTGTCATGTGTTTCCACTTGTTTTCTTGTACTTTTGCTACTTCCATGAATGGGTCACACTGAGACTGGTTTGCTAATCCTAGGGGGATGATCAATGTGGGGAGCTGACCCCAGATGTGTGAGTGAGCCTTGCTGAGACCAGCAGAATGGCCTACTCAAGTCTGGCCTAGATTAGCCAACTCCCCAGCTTACTGGCAGGTAAGTATAAATTAACAAAATGTTGTTTTAAGCCACTGAGTGAGTGTTTTGTTAAACAGCAATAGCTGACCAATAAAAATATTTGTCATGGTCTACTCTGGGTCCTTTGTGCCTATCTCATTAAAATTAATTAGTTAATACGTATTTAATAAAAATTTGATGTTATATAATAAAAATATTAATAAAGTCTCAGGTTAAGTGAAAATTTTGAAGTAAAGGAAATATTTACACCACCCCCAACCAAATTTTGTCAAGAATCATCTAACTTCAAGGTTGGCTTCTTGAATGTGTTATAAACTGTGCCAGCTTGGCAATGGAAATGCTTGATATTCTTTGCCTGGATCAGCCTTAACTTACTGAGTCTTCCAATATGTGAGTTTTTTAATTAAATTCTTCATATAAAATCCAAATGCCTTGGATTGTCATTATTTCTATTTAATAGCCGAGGAACCTGAGAGGTGGAGAGGTTGAGATCTCACAGTGAGTGGCTACTGTTTTCTGGGACGACAGGCAGTGCGGAAGGCTAGTGGAATCCCAGTTGCCTAAAATGTTTTTTCCTTACCGTAAGACTCAGTTCAGGAATGTACAGTCACTGCAGGTGATTCAAATCAGTTATTTGCTTATGTTGAGAGTGGCAGTCCAGGTTTCCTAGACCATGTACCCTCTGCTGTCTGTAGTTAAATTCTTGAATTTCCAGTGATTCAGGACCTTGATTTTGCATATTCTCTAAGGTCCTTGATGTTTTCAACCCTACGTTTAACATTTCTAGTAACACTATTGTTCTCTAATTCCTGTATCCATAGCTTTTAAATGTTTCCTACCTTATCTATACTCTTTGCCTGTTTGGATTAAAATGTTTAAATTTCCCAGCTCTGTTTTCATCAGTTTGGAATAATGTTTTCACCTCTGCCCTTTGGTGTATACAAGTTGAAGCCTGAATAGGAGTCAGGTCATTCCTACCCCCCTCACTTGACTTTCCTGGGTCGGCCGTAGATCCCTGGCCCTTTGTTGCCCTCTAGTGGCCTCCTGATTTACTGATTCATCTGCATGAGATGATTAACCTCTGTATGTTAGAGCAGTCATAGAGATCAACAGTTTTAAAGGATATGTTAATGACCACATTTCATCTCTGACTAGGTTCAGCCTCCTTTGTAATACTAAATTATGTGTTTGAAAAATGTGCACCTATTTAAAATAAGGAGAAGTCAACAAATAAGTCAGCCAACAAATATTTACCGAACACCTCAGTCCCGCACACTCTTCTAGACACTAGGACCCAGCTGGAAGAATATATATTCCACTGCATTTCAAACCAATTCTGCCATAACATTAAAAACAAAACAAAACACACACACACACACACACGTAATTTGCATGACTTACATGAAGAGGAGTTCACATTGCTTCTTCTGTAACAGGGTGTAGCCAGGGCTCCCCCAAAGAGGGATTTGTAATGAGTTCCAGACTTGGGGTATCCAGGAAATATTGAAAAATATATAGATGTCTCCACCCCATCAAGTCCGAACTGGGGGACGCATGGAACAGGGCCATTGAGAGTTATTTTGCATACCAAAAATTTTGCAAATAACCACAAGAATGGTCATTTAACATATCTATAACTTGACTGATTTCATAGATATGTTGAGTAGCTGGGGCCAAGCTTTGAACCAGGGTGATGGGAGTGGGAGGCAACTCCCCCTGGTTACAGCTTCTGCAGGAGAGCTTGGAGTGGTTGGCTTCATGCCAGGGGGCCACACCTACTCGGACTTACTGTGGCAGCCCAGAAAAGTTGCACAAATATGGGAATGCTGGTAGGTGTAGCCAAACGTGGGAGAAGTCTGAAATGGGGATGCAGAAGAAGATTGGCGCCGGGATTTAAACCCAGGCAGACAGCCATGTCGGGGGAACGAAGCAGTTTTGGCCAGGTGTGGAACTACGTGGTTTGGGGGGAACCACACAGTTTTGGGGTTCCCTTTGCCATGCAGCTTAGGAAGCTGGAAAGCAAAATGTAGCAGTGATGCAGAGCTCCCTCTTAGCAGTTTGGAAGAATGCAGGAGAGATGTTGCAGGAAGGAAAGGGGTGAAAGGACTCCCCCTGGTGGGCCATGAGAAAGTGCCACACAGGTTTGGATTAAGAACTGGAGATCCCGGTGACACAGCTGATCCTTCTGGGAACTGAGGGAGGCCTGCCAGCCAAACTGGGGGCTACGTGAGCCACGGAATTCTATTTCTTTTCCTGAGATATGGTACCCCTGACTGGGCAAAGAGGGAAAGGAAGAACTGTGTATGTTTGTGGGTGTTTTAAGGGACTTTACAATTTTAATGAAGACATTAAGTCATTACTTTAAGTCTGTATAATGTTTGAATAAATAGTTCCTTTCCTTTTCACCAATCTCTGGCATTGAGAGCTGTAACTCCCAGGTGGTGGGCAAGGCGAACCTCGTACAGGGGAATCCTAGGAAAGCAGGGGTCCATTCGATAACAGTTTCTTGTCGCCCACAACTGATCTGTTCTGTAATGTTTCGAAATCAAGTGAATCTATGCCGCTTTTATAATGCTGGCATAGTTTTGTAAAAAGATCAGATAGGTCACATAATGGGGTAAGCAATACAAGATGAATGGCAAGCCAAAGTTCCATAACAAATGTAAGATGAGCAAGTTCAGTTTTTTCTTTCTTTTTATAATCCTCACTCAAGGATATGTTTATTGACTTTATCTAGAGAGGAAGGGGGAGAGAGAAAAACATCAGGTGAGAGAGAAATGTCCATTGGCTGCCTCTTGTCTGTGCCCCGACCTGGGATTGAACCCACAACACCTTGCTGTACAGGATGACACTCCAACCAGCTGAGCCACCTGGCCAAGGCAGCAAGTTTAATTTTCTGTAGCAAAAGTACAAATCACAGAGTAATGTTTAGGTTAAGGGTTATGTAACAGTAAATCATTGCAACTAAAATAGAATTTCACATGAACATTTATGGCAAACTAAGGACCCAATTTTATGATTTGGCTTGAAAGGGCTTCTACACCAACTTGGCTAATTTTTATATTTTTGGTGTCATCAAAATTAGCCATGGGCTTGGTATTTTAAAAGTGTTTGCAATAATAATAATTTTATTTTACTTAAAGATCCTTAACCATTTTTAGAACGTGTAGCCTCCGGTTTCATCTTAACCAAGGTTGAATCAAGTTTCCAAAGTTTATAATTTTCTTTTTTTACATAAACACTGATGGACAAAGTTGCTGACCACCAACCTTAAGGAGCTTACAGCCTTGTAGGAGAGAAAGCTAATGAGCATAAATTAGCTTAAGCCCAGGGGAGCTGTGCCTGGGTGAGAGTCAGTCATCTGCCTCCCTCAATCAGTCACATCTAGTCAAACCCCATGGATTTTCTCTGCCTCCATCCCTGGTTCCTTCTATGTCCAAGGAGAATATTGAAAATACTACTTGATTTAACACCTGAAGCAGCAGAGGCAACAGTTGTTATTTTTTACAGGCACCTGCTGACCCTGGCAGGCTTCACCTGGCCCTGAGTCATGGAGGGACTGGAAATGTGGTGACAGGTGCTACCAGGTAGGTCACCTCTTCAGGCCATTCTTGAGGACTTGCGACCTCTTCCTAGGAACTCAGAGCTTAAAACACTTTCTGGAATGTCAGAAACTTGTGTGAGTTTGTCTCTGCCAGTTTGGGAGAGGGAAGGGAAGGAATCCATCCCAGGACATGCTGGGCACTCACCCTTCTGTTCCTTCTTTCAAGGCCCTTCCCCTGAAGGCTGACGCCAGGGGGCAGACCCAGGTTTTGTGGGGCCTGAAGCTTATATAATGTGTGTGTTCATGCTACAAAGAAAAAACCCACAAAATCAGAAATAAAAACTAGATGTGAAAGTAGATATTTAGAATGAAAAAGTAGTCATAAAAATTTTTCAAAGTTTAAGCTAATAAATACCTGGAATGTCACAAAAAAACAGCAATATAACAAAATTCATCAACTGCTCAATGTTCCTCTACAATACTTATTTTGCTGTATTTCTGGCTGCATACTCTGTGAGCATATCTTAACATGTGAAAGATTTTATGATGTTATTGTATAAGAGATGACAGAAGGGTAGTGGTATGAATTAGATGTTTGCGTCCTCTTCCCCCAATTCACGTGTTGAAGCCTGATCTCCAATGTGATGGCGTTTGGTATGTGATTAGATCACAGGTTCAGGGCCCTCGTGAATGGCATTAGAGCCCTACTAAAGAGCCTCCGGAGAGCTGTCTTGCCTTTCTGCCACATGGGGACAGAGCTTGAAGATGGGGGTGTGTGAACAGGAAGCAGGCTCTCACCATACACTCAGCCTCCAGGACAGTGAGAAATGTTTGCTGTTTAAGCCACTTAGCCTATGGTGTAGTAGCTTTGAATGGACTAAGACAGACGAATACACCTTTCCTTGTAGCATGGTTTGATCCAAAATTTTTTTTAACTTCTAAAATTTTAGAATACTTACTTTCAGCTTCATAATACATTATTGGTAGTGTCATTTAGAAGTTTAGAATAAACTTGTAAAAGTTGAGAAATCCTCAAATAAATTCTTTCATGATGAATTATGTAAGTTGGAAGAATTTTCCATAGTCTAGTTTCTGGTCCCATGCATTTCAAGTTTAGTTTCTCCTTACCTAGCCACATACTTCCAAGCTGGGTACGATAGGACATGTTCATATTGTTACCTAACAAAAACAGAGGTTTGGCTGCCTGTTACCACAAAAAGCCAAACTCCTGAGGCAGGTGCTTGTGCAAGACGAAAAAGGTTTGTTCAGGTGCTGTACAACCTGAGAGAATGGTGGACTCCTATCTCAAAGACCATCTGAATCCCCCTGCTCAAGCCCACATAGTTCTTGTAGGGATACAGGTGGGAGGGCTTTTTTTCTAACCCAGTTATCTTTCTAGCTTTTGGCACATTTGGGGCCATATTCATTCATCGTTCAAGCTTTTGGTCTGCCTATCCATTCACACCTGCAGCTTTCACATGCTTAGTGTAAGAACCTCCCCCAGCTGCCGTCTTGGCCAATGGGTGAAACTCCCCTGGCACTCCAACTGAAGGTTTTATGGTAACAATCTGGCTCAAAACAAACAAAAAACCCCACCTCTGACAGGGCCCCTGGGTCATGACCTTGGATAGGTAGTCACAGTGGATGGTAGGAATATTCCTGGAAGACATCTTTACACCAGGACAGCTAACTACAGCTTTAGCCCTATGTGGAAGTAACTGTAAACCACACAAATATATCCTACTAAACCCAGCCAACTTCTCTTTACACAGGTACCTCACAATCCTGTGACCATTCCAACACAACTACTAGGAGGACAAATAGGAAGGAGAGGAAGTCAGAATGGAAAGAGACAGTGGTCTTAACAAGTTGCAGCTCACATATCTTACAAATTTTACAAAAACATGTCACCGTGTAACAAACCCATTACTAGGGCCCTTCCCAGGGCCTGGTAGGGGTCCATGCAGGTGAGTGGCCTGAAGCTTAAGATTCGTTTTATTCGTGGTAAATGTTCAGCTGCCCTTCGCTCTCAGAGAGGAGCACTTCCTCTAACCAGGAAAGCTTTTTCATCAGCTCTTTAGGACGGGAAGAATTTCTCTCTGCTGGTCTCCTTCAAATCCTTTCATATCTGCTCCTCAGCTCTGGCATTGAGTCTCCCTCCCTACCAATACCACCTCTCACCCCAACAACTCTTTTCAGGCCTGTTTCACTGGGAATCCACACAGCATCTTACCCTTTTAAGCATTTCCCCCCTGGAAATGATTCCTTTGGCTTCCATGACATAACCCCTACCCCTCATCATGCAAGGTTTGTCTTCTCTTCTTAAATGTTGGCATTCCTCTCGGTTCCTTTCCCAACTTGTCAGTCCATACCCAGCCCCAGAGTGCACGGCAGCCAGTCCCCCATGTGCTCTGGCACCAAGCCTAGGTCTTCAGCCTGGACCCCTGGACCCATCCATTTCTGGCCATTTCTTTCAATGGAATGTAGACTTCTGAGGCAGGGACTACATATTATTAACTTTTTCATCTCTAGTACCTAGGAGGTGCTTAATAAATATCTGAATGAATGAATGAATTAGTGAGTACTTGATAGTGAGGCTGAAGTTACTTTTTTTTAAAGTTAGAATGCTCAACTATGTATGAAGTACTATATATGGGGTGGAAAGTATAGCAGTTCTTGCCAGGGTGAATTTTAGTCATCTATTTATTTGTCAAAGAAGGGAAGTCCTAAACATAAGAAATCAAAACAAAAAACCAACAGATCAATTCCACTTTAAATGGAGATAAGAATAAATACTGCAGTATTTTCATTAGAAAGCC
Source organism: Artibeus jamaicensis (assembly GCF_021234435.1). Lineage (NCBI taxonomy): Eukaryota > Metazoa > Chordata > Mammalia > Chiroptera > Phyllostomidae > Artibeus > Artibeus jamaicensis. Next base: position 2,281,344 of record NW_026521981.1, on the reverse strand, counting down.
ATCGAAACCACCATCTACGGTTTTCCATTTTGGGTGGTTCTGAAAAAATTGCTTTAGCAGTTTGGTGAATAAAGGCAGAGAAATATATAATTTTTGAATATTTATTTCTGTTCATTCAGTGATAGTGGATGGAAACTTCAAAGTTTCTTTGACATATAAAATTGGATGACATTTCTTTGTTGTACAACTAATTAAATAATCCATTTCATCCATTTTGAATATACTTCCTCTTTTGACTATACATACCTAGACTCTGCCTAAACATAAGTTGGTTGCACAGAAAGGAAAAAGATTTAATTCAAGAAATCATTGTCCCTGAGTGGCATGGAAATCTACTTTGTTTGAATTCTTTCACTTTTCTTTTTCCAAAGAATTGTTTCCTACAATAACAAATTAACCTAAATTAGTATAATATTATTTAGGTAAAAAAGTTCTCTTAGGCTATATAAATCAATTAAATGCTACATTGCTAACAATTTAAACTAAGTATTCTAGTTCCAGTTTTGTTACTCTAAGAAGAGTTCATTCACATGGTACCTACACCTCCTACTTTCAAAGTGAAACTACAGAAATCCTTTAGTGAATGGAAAATCTGAGATTGTTTGAGGAAGTTAGTATGCACATGTTGCCTTTTGTTGAGGCTAGGGGAAATTTCAGAAGCAAAAAAGAAGGGTGTTGTTTGGAGAACCAGCAATGCCCAAGAGAGGTGAGAGTTCTAGAGGCTACAGAAATGAGCAAGGGCCTGAAGTAGTGCGAGAGGAATGAGTTTGTTTATTTGGAACACTGGTCTTAGGGTTTGGTCCCCGAGCCCAAGTAGCAGAAGCATCAGGGAACTTGTTAGAAATGTAGACCCTTGGTTTAGCCCAGACCGGCACTATCAGAAACCGTAGGGGTGGGGTCCAGTGATCCGAGCTGCAACAAGTCCCCCCCTCCAGATGGACTTGAAGCCCACTGAAGCTTGACAATGGCTAATTTAGAGGGAAGCTGAACACCACTGTGCATGTGAAAATGTTATGTTAAAAACATAATTACTGAATTTTTTTCTTTAACTGTCATAAATTTGCCCTGGCCAGGTGGCTCAGTTGGTTGGAGTGCCATCCACCAAAAGGTTTCGGGTTCCATCCCCAGTTGGGGCAAGTCTGGGAGGCAACTGATTGATGTTTCTCTCTCACATCAATGATTCTGTCTCTGTCTCCCTAAAAAATCAACAAACATATCCTCATATGAGGATTAAATTTTTTAATGAGTAAAAATTGTGTAATTTAGGCAATACTGTACAGATTATATATTTTCTAAAGCAAATCAATTTTTCTGACTTTTTTTCCCCTCATGGCTGACTGTTTGGGAGACACGTGACATCATCTACTATGATTGGGTGCTAAATAGAATAAAAATTTAAGGATAAGCATAGAAGGGAAAATTCTCAAGTCTCACTATTGTCTACAGCATAGTTTATTAGCCATAGAAACATGATTGGTTCTTTCTGCTAAAATTATGCAAGTGATTGTCAAATATCTGCATCATTTGTATATCATTATTTTTCATGTAGTTGGCATTGCAAACAAATCAAATTTGGGGTAGTAATTTTATTTTATTATTTGTCATTTAACTGAGCTAAATGTATTTTTATTTTAAATTTCCTTTTTTCTTTTTCAAGCTTTTCCTGCTGTGGACTGATAATAGCATGGCAAGCTAATTGTACTCCTGATGGTCTAATTTTTTTCACTGTCATTTTTGGCAGTAAAATTCTGAGTTTGGCAGGCTTACACTGACACAGTCATGCTAAATTAACTGAGAAGAACCTCAGAATGCTAGAATAAATCCAGGCAGAATAAATGCAATAATGTCATTAAGGATCATATAGGATGTTTAAGAATTCTGGTTGGCTTACATGTCCTCTGCAGGGAAAGCTTGATGACCTCACCCTCACCACTCTGGTTTTATTGACAACGGTGTTTGCTTTCAGTGTGTGTGTTAATGTATTAGTGAAGAACTCCTTGGGCTACTAAGACATTATAGAAACCCAACTCAAACTGATTTCAGCAAAGAGAGACTATAGTACTTCTCAAAACTGAAAAGATAGGAAGTTTCTGGCTTCAGGTATGGCTGGCTGCAGGGGCTCAAGTGGTGGCATGTTAAGCAGTCTCCAAAATGTAGTACCCTTCCCTTGAGTATAGGTTCAACCTAGAGCCTTGCTTCTAACAGATAGAATAAGGTTAAAAAAGTGACAGGATGTTGTTTCTGAGATTAGGTCAGAAATGAGCAGTAACTTTAATCTTGTTTGCCATTGCTCTCTCTCCTTCTCACAGAGCTCTTGATCTGGGGGGATCAAGCTGTCATGTTGTGAGTAGCCCTGTGAAAAGGCACAGGTGGCAAGAAACTGATCTTTCCAGGCAACCCCTGGCAAGAACCTGAGGCTGGTCATCAGCCACATGAATGAGCTTGGAAGTGGGTTCTCTGAGACCATCAAGCAGCCATCTGAGTGCAGCTCTTCCACCAGCAGAGCCTTTAGAAGACTGTCATCTTGGTCAATATTTTGACTACAACCTTGAGAAAGACCTTGAGCCTGAGCCACACAGCTAATCCACTCGGTGTTCCTGGCCCACAGATACTGTGAGATGATAAGTGTTTGTTGCTTTAAATACTATGGTTTCAAACCACAAGTGTTGGAGAGAATGTGGAGAAAAGGGAATCCTTGTGCACTGTTGGTGGAAATGCAGACTGGTGCAGTCACTGTGGAAAACAGTGTGGAATTTCCTCAAAAAATTAAAAATGGAACTGCCTTTTGACCCAGCAATTCCACTGTTTAGAATACTCTAAGAATCCCAAAATACCAGTTCAAAAGAACCTATGTACCCCAATGTTCATAGCAGCACTGTTTACAATAGCCAAGATTTAGAAACAGCCTAAGTGCCCATCAGTAGATGAGTGGATAAAAAAAAACAACTGTGGTGCGTTTACACAGTGGAATACTACGCAGCAGAAAGAAAGAATGAAGGAACTCCTACCCTTCGAGACAACATTTATGGAACTGGCTGAGTGAAATAAGCTACTTGGTGAAAGACAAATACCATATACTCTCACTTATGAGAGGAACCTAATGAACAAAATAGAACCAGAGGCATAGAATCATGCAATAAACTGACAGTGGTAAGGGGAGGAGGGAGATGGAGACGGTTTGAAAGAGGGTGAAGGGATTAATCAAAGAACAATTCACATAGACGTGGACAACCATGTGGGAATTGACTATGGAAGTCGGGGGGAGGGCAGCCAGAGGGAGTGAAGGGGGAAAAATCGGGACAACTAATAGCATAAACAATAAAATATTTTTTAAAAGATGCTATGTTTTGGGGTAGTTTGTGAATAGCAATAGATAACCAGTACAAATATCATTCCAGGATATTCTCTCCATCTCCCAGCAGTGCTTTCCTCTGTGTGGCCTTTGCTACCGGCAGACCTTCCTCATGCAGCAGCAGAATGGTGGCTGGAAACTCCAGGCTCACAGCCTAGCTCCCTCAAAAGAATAAGTGGCTTTCTCCTATGTAATGGATAAAGAAAAATTTCTGGGGTTCCATCTCATGAAGATGACTTGGTTCACCTCCTGCTTGAAAATTTAGTGTTAATTTTCCCTAGTGCTGTTCCCTCTTGTGGTTTGGAAATGTCTGAGTGGTTATAACCGGACAGTTCAAGGTCAGTACCTGTACCTGGCCTCCCCACTTTGAGCCTTTGAATTCTTGCTTAGGTCAAAAATGACCCTAGAGTTCTGTCTGCTTGTTTTTTTTTCCATAGGCGAAGGTCAACTCAGATATAGGTGGTAAGACAGAGAGGGCTTAGATGGCTTAGATGAGAAAGTGGTATCTCCACAATATGTCAATTTATTTATTGACTGTTATTTACTAACAGTAACTATATGATTATTAAAGTATATATGGTTTTCATTATTATTTTCTATCTTTATGACCAAGTGTTGATGAGTCTGTGAAGGCCTGCCAGGCCTGGTGATTGGTTTAACTTCTGAAATCATACCACAGAGCTGTGTAACAAGTGGTGAGAGTGTCAGCTTCAGTTCTGTTCCCATGGGTCCTCTCTACTGGAACATTCCTCTCTTGCTCTGCCTTTCTCTGGCCACCCTCCAGTTGGCAGTGACAGAATGTCATAGGCAAAGGCCAGGGTTTAGATTCAGAGACCTGGGTTTGAGTCCTGGCTTGGTCATGTACAAGCTGTCTCCTACTGTGGCCTCTCTGAGCTGTTGCTTATTGTTGTGAATTGTTAGTACCTCCCTCATAGTGTACCTGTTATATGGCACAAAGCTCATAGCTCAGATGCAAAATATCTTTTTTGGGGGGATGGGTGTAGCTACAACATACTGTTAACTCAACTTGACCTTAAATGAACAAAACCCCCTCCCACTTCTTTCTTTACATGAACTAATGATAAACTACAGCTCTCCTATTCTGCACTTGGCCATTAAAATTTTGTAAATAAACACTTGGCTTCACATCAATGCCCATGACATTCTGCTTTGTTGTCTGTGGACACATCTATTTTATCTGCCCAGTCTTTGGGAATCTATTCTTGGATGTGCACTGTGGGGTGAAGAATCAGCCCATGGGATGAGCAGTCCAGTCATCTTGTCACTCAAGACATTAAAAGAGTCCAATCTAGATGCCTTTTGGCTGGTATTAGCTGATTAATCAACCTGAGTTCTTTGTTTATTTAGCCAATTGTGGATGCTCCCAATTGTTCTTCTAATTGTCAATCCATATAACCTCATATTCTCCACCTGGGTGTTGTGGAAGGCTTTTTCAAGTATTTTGTTAAAATTCATGGCCTGTATGTGATCTACAGTGTTATAATTTTATCAAAAAAAAGAAAATGAAAGGTCTCACCACTTTCATATGCTCAGTTGTCTGTTGGGCAGAAGTCCCAAGAGGCAGGTCCCTTTATTAATCATGAATGATACTGTGGCTGATGTGTAAGAGTTCCTGCTATTCAACATTTTTGCTAACACTTGGTATTATCAGAAGTATATTTTTCAAATTTCTGAGGGTGAAATGGTATCTTTATTGTTGTTATAATTAGAAATCCCTAATTACTACAAAGGTTGAGCATGTTTTCATATTCATTGGTAGTTAGGGCTTTTCTTTCCTATGCTTTTCTTTGTATATTCTCTTATTATTTTTATGATCTTTGACTTTTACGAGACCGATGCCTTACCACTTGGCCACCATGCCTGCGTAAATGATCTTTGACTTTTAAAATGAATTACTATATCTCAGAGATCTTTCTGACACGCATGTATAGAATATGTGTATTTTGTTTTTAACAATAGCAGAATGTCCCATTTTACAGATAGAGCATGATTTATTTAATCATCCCCTTCTGGTATGTCAGATATTTCCCATTTTCACTTTCTACTGTAAATCCTGCTTGACTTTATGTAATGTGTCAATATATCCACAAATAGATACATTCTAAGATAGAAATTATTGATCAAAAAGTATGTGCACTTTATATTTCAATGAATATTGTTTAACAGCCTTCCAAAACTATTGCAGCAATTAATACTTTTCTCCCAGCAAGTCTCTCTTCCATTGTGATTAGGAAAGTGCTCTGTGCTCTTCAGCTAACTGCCATTTATACAACATGCCTGTGGCATTTTCACCACTTCTATCTCTCCCTTTATCAGCACTTGGGTACTCTCCAAGGTGAGATGACCCTCTTACCTCTAGCTTTCCACATCACTCAGGGGGAGATGGTATTTTTATTTGGCAAGTATTCTTCTCACTTCATTCCAACCCCCTCCCCATCCCACACACCTTCAGGGAAGAGAGTATACAGGGGTGGGCAAGAGTAGGTTTAAATCTCCAGCCATCATTACCTGAAAGATAAATCATAAGTAGGGTACAAAACAATAACAATAATAACAGGAATACAAATTAATAATATAATAATATAATACAATAAATAAAATCACATTAATATCAATAATACGATAAATAAATAATACAAGAATAAACTCTGTTTCCTGTACTCACAACTGTAAACCTGCTTTTGCCCACCCCTGAATTTTCTTATTCTGATATGGGTTGGGCATGTGACTTGCTTTGGACAGTAGAATGTCAGTGAGACATAAACAAGTTTTTGTTTTTTTATGGAAATATAATTGACATATAACATTGTGTAAGTTTAAGATATACAACATTTATTTGATAAAATTTATATTTTGCAGCATAATCACCATTGTAGCATTATGTAACACCTCAATCACATGATATAATTTTTCTTTTTGGGGGGTAAGAACAATTACGATGTAGATCTGGCCCTGACTAGTGTGGCTCAGTTGCTTGAGTAAGTTTTGATTCCCAATCAGGTCACATGCCTGGGCTGTAGGCCTGGTTCCCTGGTTAAGGTTTGTGTGAGAGGCAAGATTGATGTTTTTTTCACATATTGATGTTTCTCTCCTCTTTGTCTCTCCCTTATAGGGAGTTCTGGCCAAGGTGGAGGCATAGCTAGAAACCCTTCTCTTCCTTGCACAAGCAAAAGGAGGATAAGAATCAATCTAAAATCCATAAATAACTAGACGTTCCAGAAAATCAAACTGCATGGAACTCTGACAATCATGGAATTAAAGAAACAGTCAAACAGAACAACCAGACTGGTAAGGCAGCAGACAGAGAGAAACTATGCGAGACAGTGGACTGTTCAGGTGCGGCTGGCTGTAGTGAGGTGGCAGGTTGTGCGGGAGAGGCTGACTTAAGAGAAAACTGAGATTCAGAGTTGACTGTGGACTGCAGCGGTTGTGTTGGTGGGAGAAACTCCCAGTCTCACATGAGAGTTCATTGAAAAATGGACTAGAGATGAGCAGGGGAGCTGCATTGTTCCCTCTCTGGCCCCTCCCCCAAAGGCTGCTCCGGGGAGCAGCAAGGAGTGTTGCCCTGCCCTACTGAATACCTAAAGCCCCACCCCCTTACAACTTGTCAGGTGCTCCTAGACAAAGAAGTCGGTCCAAAATGAAAGAACACAGCAAAACCCGGGAAAGAGAATGAAGCAATGAGGAGATAGCCAGCCTATCTGATGGAGAATTTAAAGCCCTGGTAATCAAAATGCTCACAGAACTGATTGAGCTTGATTGAAAAATGAAAGATCAAATGAAAATACCCAAAATGAAATAAAGCAAAATATTCAGGGAACCAACAGTGACAGGAAGGAAACCACGACTCAAATCAATGATTTGGAACAAAAGGAAGAAGTAAACATCCTACTGGACAGAATGAAGAAACAAGAATTCAAAAAAGTAAAGAGAGGCTTACAAACCTCTGGGACAACCTGAAACATTCCAATATCTGAATTATAGGGGTGCCAGAAAGAGAAGAACAATGGCAAGGAATCAAAAACTTATTTGAACAAATAATGAAGGAAAATTCCCCCAATCTAGTAGGAAAAAAAAGACTTTCAGGAAGCCCAGAGAGTCCCAAAGAAGTTGGACCCAAAGAGGAACACACCAAGGCACATCATCATTAAGTTACCCAAGAGTAAATATAAAGAAAATCCTATAAGAAGCAAGAAAAAAGGAAAGACTTACTTACAAAGGAGTGCCTATAGGGCTATTAGCTGATTTCTCAAAAGAAACCTTACAGGCAAGAAGGGACTGGAAAGAAATATTTAAAGTCATGAAAGGCAAGGACCTACATCCAAGATTACTCTATCCAGCAAAGTTATCATTTAGAATGGAAGGGCAGATAAAGTGCTTCTCAGATAAGTTCAAGTTAAAGGAGTTCATCATTACCAAGCTGTTATTATATGAAATATTAAAGGGACTTATCTAAGAAAAGGAAGATAAAAAATATGAACAGTAAAATGACAACAAACTCACAACTATAAACAAATGAACCTGAAAAAATAAAAGAAAGAGAAACAAAACAAAAACTAAGCAAACAATTAGAAAGGGAACAGAATCAGAGAAATGGATATCACATGGAGGATTTTCAGTGGGGAGAGGAAAGGGAGGAATGGGGGGAAAAGGTACAGGGAAGAAGAAACATAATTGGTAGGCATTAAATAGATAGGAGAGGTCAAAAATGGTATAGGAAACAGAGAACTCAAAGAACTTATATGTACAACCCATGGACATGAACTAAGCGGGGGGAATGCTGGAGGGTTGGGGGGGTGCAGGGTGGAGGAGGAATAAAGAGGGAAAAATTGGGAAAACTATAATAACATAATCAATAAAGTATACTTTAAAATAATGATAATAATAATAACTTAAAAATAAATAAATAAAATATTTTAAAAATTAAAGTCAAGCTTTCTAAAAACAGATCTAAATCCAAAACATATATAGCATTAGATTTTTTCTTTTGGTGCACATGGAAAAATCTAGGACTATAGAGTTCACAATAATTGCTTCTGGGTAGTTGGAATTATAAGTATTTAAACTATATTTTGTTTTTGCTTATTTGTATTTTTATCTTTTAAATATATATATATGTATTCCTTTATAATAAAGCCTAATATATTTCAAATTAAAAAATCTATCTTAAAAATAGATCTAGCCCTGGCTGGCACAGCTCAATGGATTGAGCATGGGCTGTAAACCAAAGAGTTGCTGATTTGATTCCCAGTCAGGGCACATCCCTGGGTTGTGGGCCAGGTCCCCAGTAGGGGGTACATGACAGGCAACCACACACTGATATTTCTCTCCCTTTCTTTCTCCTTTCCTTCCCCTCTCTCTAAAAATAAATAAATAAAATCTTTAAAAAAAGATCTAGCCTTTTAGCAACTTTAAAGTTGATAATACAATGTTGACTGTACTCACCATGCTGTGCATTAGATCTCTAGTACTTATTTATCTATTAATTGCAAGTTTGTACTAATCGCAACTTTAGTTATGTTGTCTTTCGGATGGTAGCTATTCTACCAGTATGAGGTCATATCTTATTATGGTTTTGATTTGTATTTCCTTGATGATTAGTGATGTTGAACACCTGTTCGTGGACCTGTTTTCCATTTGTATGTCTGGAAAAATGTTTATTAAGTTCCTCTGCCCATTAAGAAATAGAATTGGGGTTTTTTGGTTGTTATTGAGTTATATGAGTTTTTTATCTGCTTTTTTAAAAAAGATTATATATTTATTTATTTTTAGAGAGAGGGAAGGGAGGGTGAAAGAAAGGTAGAGAAACATTGATGTGAAAGAGAAACATCAACCAGGTTTCTCATCATGGTTTCTGTATTAACCAGGTTTCTGCATCAACATCATGCAGGTTGCCTCTTGCATGCCCCCAACTGGGGACCTTTCCTGCAACCCAGGCATGTGCCCTGGCTGGGAATCAACCAGCACCCTTTTGATTTGTGGGATGACACTCAAGCCAATGAGCTACACCAGTCAGGGTGATTTTTAAAAAAATATATATATATTTATATATATTTAGGTGTTAACCCTTATATGATTTATGATTTGCAAATATTTTCTCCCATCCAATAGGTTGCATTTTGTTGATTTTATTTTTAGTTTGATGTAGCCCAAGTTGTTCATTTTAGCTTTTGTTGCTTGTGCTTTTGGTGTCATATTAAAAAAAATCATTGCCAAGACTAATTTCAGGGACCTTCTTTTTTTTTCCTGGTAGTTTTATGGTATGATGTCTCATTTTTCCGTTTTTAGTCCATTTTGAGTTAATTTTTGTGAGTGGTGTAAAATAGTGGTCCAGTTTCATTTTTCTTCATGTGGTAATCCAGTTTTCTAAACATCATTTGTTAAAGAAAGTATCCTTTTCTCATTGAGTGTTCTTGACTCCCTTGTTAAGTATGAGATGACTGCGTATGTGGGGGTTTATTTCTGGCTTTCTATTCTGTGCCATTAGTCTATGTGTGTATTTTTATGCCAGTACCATATGTTTCATTATTTTAGTTTTGTATGTAGTATTGTTTGAAATCAGGAAGTGTGGTGCTTTCAGCTCTGTTATTTTTTTCTTCAGGGCCTTTTGTGGTTCTGCACAAATTTTAGAATTTTTTTATTTCTGTGAAAAATACCAGTGGACTTTTTTATAGGTATTGCATTAAATCTACAGGTGACTTTGGGTAGTATAGGCATTTTAACAATGTTCATTGTTCAAATCCATGAACATGAATATCTTTCTGTTTGTGTCATCTTCAATTTCTCTTATCAAAGTCTTGTAATTTTCTTTTTTTTAATTTATTGAGTTATTTTTCAAGTACAGTTTTCTTTTGTCAATTTCTCCCATCCCAACCCCCCCGCCCTATCTCCCCACCTCCCTCCCATCCCCCCCTCCCCACAGACCTCATCCCTGTGTCTTTCATACTTGTTCTTCAAAATCCCTCCTCGTTTAATTTTCATTGTACTAATCTTTTGCCTCTTTCATTCAATGTATTCCTAAGTATTTTACTATTTTTGATGCTATTGTGAATGGATTAGTTTTCTTTATATCTTTTAAAGTTACATCCTGTTAGTCTATGGAAACACAACTGATTTGTCTATGTTGGTTATGTATCCAACTTTACTGAATTCACTGATTAGTTCCCACAGTGTTTCGGTTGAGTCTTTAAGATTTTCTCTATGTTAGATCATATCAACTGCAAATAATGACAATTTTATGTCTTCCTTTTCAATTTGGGTGCTTTTACATTTTTTTCTTGCCTGATTGCTCTTGCTAGGACTTCCAGTATTATGTTGAGTAAAAGTGGTGGGAATGGGCACCCCTGTCTTATTCCTGATTTTAGAGAAAAATCTTTCAATCTTTCACCATTGAGTACAATGTTAACTGTGGGTTTATAGTATGTGGACTTATTATATTGAGGAATGTTCCTACTATCCCCAATTTATTGAGGGTTTTTTTTAATAATGAAAGTATTTGTGATTACTTTTTCTGCATCCATTGAGATGATGATATAATTTTTATTTTTTATTCTGTTAATGTGGTATATAACATTTGTGTATGTTGGGCCATCCTTGCATCCCAGGGAGAAATTCTACTCAGTCATTGTGTGTGATTTTTTAAAAAATATTTTTTATTTTTCAATTACACTTGATATATAATATTATATTAGTTTTAGGTGTACAACCCTGTGGGTAGACATTTAAATAACTTACAAAGTGATCACCTTCATAAATCTAATGCCCATCTGACCCCTGCATGATTTTTTAATGTGTTGTTGAATTTGTTTTGCTAATATTTTGTTGAGAATTTTTGCATTTATATTCATTGGGAATATTGGTCTTTAGTTTCTTTTGTTGTAGTGTCCTTATCTGGATTTGGTATTAGGGTAATACTGTCCCTGTAAAATAAATCTGAGAGCATTCCCTTCTCTTTAGATTTCTGGAAGAGCTTGAGAATGGCATTTTTTGTCACCTGTCATATCATCTATCCTGGAGAACATGCCCTGAGGACTTGAGAAGAAAGTGTAGTCTGCTGCTGTTGGATGGAATATCCTATAAATACAAATTAGGTCCATTTGGTCTAATGTGTGGTTGAAGTCCACGGTTCATTGATTTTCCGTCTGGATGATCTACCCATTGCTGAAAGATAAGTACTGAAGTCCTCCACTATAATTGTATTGCATGTCTCCCTTCAGATCTGTTAGTATTTGCTTAGTATATTTAGGTGCCTTGATGCTGGGTGTGTATAGTTTTACAATTGTTATATTCTCTTGATGAATTACTCCTTTATCATTTTGTAATGGTGTACTTTGTCTCTTGTTACCATTATTTTGACTTAAAGTCTATTTTGTCTGATATAAGTGTAGCTACCCCTGCTTTCTTTTGGTTTCCATTTACACTGAGTATCTTTGTCTCTCTTTTCACCTTGAGCCTATATGTGCCCTTAAATTGGAAGTATCTCCTGTAAACAGTTTGTAGTTGTTGCTTTTTAAAAAAATTCATCCAGTCATTCTGTGATTTTTGATTGGTGAATTTACTCCTTTTACATTTAGAGTAAGTTTTTACATATATGGACTCACTAATACCATCCTATTTATTGCTTTTTGGCTATTTTATAGTTCTATTGATTCTTCTTTCTCTGTTTCTGCTTACTTTTGTAAATTGGTGATTTTCTATAGTAGAATGCTATTTTCCTCTTATTTATCTTTTGTGAATCTAGGTTTTTGCTTTGAGGATACCATGAAATTTACATAAAACCTCTTATAGGTAAAGCAGTTCATTTTAAGCTGATAGAAAGTTTAATTTGATTGCATACAAAAAAATCCACCTTTTTACTTTCCCATTATATATATTTTTCTACCATTTATATATGTATATATATATATTTCATCAACTCAATTTATTGTGATAGAAGACAGTTGGAAATGTGATGATACTTTAAATTTGATCAGTGGGATCCACTGACACACTGAACATTTAGAATTATTTGACAATTGAATTTCAAATGCACTGTTTGACCTGAATGTTATATTTTTTAAGTTAATATAAATGTGTGTTTTCTCTCTTACTCCCATCTCAGAAGAAACACAAAACTTATTTGGTTTCCCAAATCTGATATATGGTGGAAATGAGGGAGGAGAACTATACCATTGTGATAGGCTTCATTCTTCTTAGGTTATCAGATATCCCTGAGGTGAGAGTCTTTTTCTCCCTGCTATTTCTTCTCATATATGGAGTCACGTTTTTGGCCAACCTGGACATGATTGCACTGATTCAGGTCAGCTATCAACTTCACACTCCCATGTATTTTTTCCCCAGCCACCTGTCCTTTGTAGATTTCTGCTAGTTCATGATCATCATGCCAAAGATGCTGTTCAATATCTTTAAATGAAGATAAAACCATCTTCTTTCTGGGGTGATGGTACAATTCTACTTATTTTGCTTATGTTAACCACTGATGCCTTCCTGCTGACTGTGATGGCCTATGATTGCTTCTTGAGCACCTGTAGCCCACTGCTGTACATGGTCTCCATGTCCCAGAAACTCCAAATGGTGCTGGTTTCTGATACCTCCCTCTGTGGGATGTGTATTCTCTGATTCACTTGTGTTTAGCTCTTGAGACCCCATTCTATAGTTCAAATGTGATTAACCACTCCTTTTGTTTCCTATTATATTTTTATGTCACAATTTACCTCTTTTTATATTGCTTGTTACTAAATTATAGTAGTTGTAGTTATTTTTAATGCTTTTTTTCTTTAGTATTTATACCATGATTAAATGGTTAACACACCAACCTATATAGGATTAAGTTTTCCAAATCTGAATGTGTTTGCCTTGTTGTATTGTGTGGTATACTTTTATGTGTTTTATGTCACTATTTAACATCTTTTGATTTCACCATGGAGAACTCCTTTCTTCATTTCTTGCAAGGCAAGTCTAGGGGTGATAAATTCCCTTAGCATATATTTGTCTGGGAAAGTCTATTTTTTCTTTACACCTGAGGGATAACTTGGCCAAATAATATTTTTTGCTACCATTTTTTTTTCTTTCAACACCTTGAATATGTCATTCTTCTCTCTCTTGGACGGAATGGTTTCTGCTGAAACTCTGAGAGCACAATGGGAGTTCCTTTGTAGGTTACAACAAACTTTTAAAAAAATTCTGGCTGTTTTTAGGGATTTCTTTTTATCTTTGATTTTTTGACACTTTCATCATAATGTATTGTATAGAGAGTCTTTTTGCATTGAATAATAGGGTGATCTATTAGCTTGGTGAGCTTGTATGTCCCAGTCTTTTCTCAGATTTGTAAAGTTCTCACCAATCAAAAATCACAGAATGACTGGATGGATTTTTTTTAAAATTTTATTTAGTTATTTTTCAAGTACAGTTTTTTGTCTATTTTTCCCATCCCAGCCTCCCCTGCCCCTTGCAACAACTACAAACTGTTTACAGGAGATACTTCCAATTTAAGGGCACATATAGGCTCAAGGTGAAAAGAGAGACAAAGATACTCAGTGTAAATGGAAACCAAAAGAAAGCAGGGGTAGCTATACTTATATCAGACAAAATAGACTTTAAGTCAAAATAATGGTAACAAGAGACAAAGTACACCATTACAAGCTCTTAGCTCTTATTTCCTTGAATAAACTTTCTTTCCCCTTCTTCTCTTTTCCTCCTGAAACGCCAGTTATTCTAATATTTGTATGTTTTTTGAGTACTATAAATCATGTTGGCTTTTGGGGGTCTTTTAAATTTTTTTCTTTGTTCTCCTCTGATTGCGTTATTTCAAAGTTCCTATCAACAAACTTACTTATTCTATCTTCCATTTGATCTGCTCTGCTGTAGATGTTCTCTATTGTATTTTTTTTTGTTTGTTTCATTCATTGAATTATTCAGCTCCAGAATATCTATTTTGTTGTGGACCACTCTGCCTGGTTTCAGGAATTATAACTCTACCCCCCATGGCTAAGGATGAGTGACTGACCTCTGGAATGTGAGCCACAGGAGACAAACCTTGTCTCTGGTAGCAAATGCTGCCTCACTTTCCTCTCCCTGCCCCCAAAGCATGGTCGGAAGCCCATGATGGGTAAATCTCCTCACAGAGAGAGGGGCAACCTAAGCCTGATTCAATCACTTGGGAGGCCATCATGGAAGGACTTGGGGTGGGGGGGGGCTGCAACAAACAGCGAGCAATAGACCCATGCCCCCTGGCTATGTGACATAGCCTGAGTCCTCATGTCCTCTGGGAGAAGCACTTCCTGGCTCTTATCCACTTAAGCCTGAATACCTGAAGGGGAGGGGTGCAGCTCCTTGCCTTGCCAGAGTGGATCCGGGGGCGGGGGGGAAGTCTGGCATCACAAAGAATTCCTAAAAATCTATAAAACCTGCTCTGCTAAGAGTGCTTTCACTCATATGTTAAGAGTCCAAGCAGGAAACCCTAAAGTTTCTGCAAACTCCCTTCCTGACAGACTCTGACTCAGACTAAGCCCTCAGATTTCTTTGAAATGTTATCTACTGTTTGGTCCTTGCCTCCCTGTATTCCTGTGTATTACAACCCAATAAAAGCCCCTGGAGGAAGGGGTTTGAGGCCCTTCCCTTTTGAGGGATCGGCCACCTCTCCTCCCCAAGCAGATCATGTCTTGGTAGTGTTTACTTTCTTCCATGGTGGACAGGGGGACTTGTGGGAAAAGTCACCTTCACAGTATTTGTTTCTTTTTATTATCCTTATCTCTTTGTCAAAGTTCTCATTTTGTTCATGCACTATTTTTCTCATTTTGTAGAGTTGTTTTTCTGTTTTCTTATGAGACAACTTGTCTCTCAAAACAACTATTTTAAATACTTTATCAGCTAGATCACAAAACTATGTATCTTTGAGGTTGCTTATTGGCTAATCATTGTCATTTTGATTCTTCATGTTTCTTATAGTTTTGTGTTGCTGATTTTGCATTTGAAATAGTAGATACCTCCTCAAATTTTTACTAGTTAGCTTCAGGTGAGAGATTCTGTTCATTGCTCCTGTTATATCTGTGATTCTTTTAAAAAATATTTAAAATCTTAATAGAATGTTCTCACCTTTTTCTAATACAATATTTATGAAGTTCTTATATTTTCTTACCATAATGCTTCTGTGTACCTTCACTTTGAATGTAGAGTATAGGAGAATAAATTTTACTTCTCCAGATTTCCTTTCTTTTAAATTAAGTGTTTGGGAAAGTTATGTTCTAGTTTATATACTCTACAAGTATGTAAAGTTCGATTATTAGATTAAGAAATATGTTGGTGTTCTTTACCCTCCTCAGTACATTTTCTGATTACCTATCTTTCTAAAACTGGTTTCTAGGAGGATATGATATGAATGGGTCCTGGTTGCAAAAAAAAACTTAATCTTTATCACAAATTAAAATTACATGGAAATAACTTGGAAATGTCAGGGATAAATCAAATGAGTGTTCAAGACCATATTTATCCTTTTCATAGTTCTTTGTTTTACTTGAATTTATTTGGTGACATTCTTTCACAAAACCATATAGGTTTCAGGTGTACTGCTTAATAAAACAATCTGCACATGACATTGTGCTTCCATTGCTCCAAGCAAGGTCTCTTTTTTACTGTCTGTGGTTTTCTTCAACTTCCTATGGATATACCTGTCTTGCTTTCTCTTGCAGCAAAATTGTTGAGCTTGTATATCTTCTGATTCTTACAACTGACCTGGTTGGCTGCTGGACACCTCTTTTGTTTCCTATAAGGTGGTACTACAGCTCAAGTTGGTGGGTTCTCCCTTGTCCACAGACTTTGGTTTGTTTTTCTGAGAGCACTGTATTTACTGGGCTCATTCTTGTTGCCATAGTTGGGAGCATGCGCAAGGAGCCCATGCATAAGGGTGAATGGGTTTAGCCCTTGTGGTGTTGGGGGTGCCTATGGGCCAGTGGGAGGTCCTTGAGTGAGATTTTCCTAGAGGCTTGTGGGCAAGTTTCCTAATGAAGTCTTGAGTACAGTCAGCAGGAGTCACATCCCTAGAATGCCTTTTGGTATTCTTATCTGCCTCTTCCCTGATCTCCTTCCGCCCCCCCCCCGTCATGGCAGTCACAGTACCGTGGTTGCTGCTGAGAGAAATAGGTTTGTCCAGCAGCATCCCTATCTGGAAAGCCAAATGGTGACACACTTCTGTGGGAGAGGTTGCCACTGGCTAGTTTAGCCCTGCACAGTGTTGCCTTGGTGGTTAGGGTTAGGTGTGGTGCTGGAAAAGTTCCTCTTACTCTCACCATTGCTTCCAAAATTGTGTGTGTGTCCTTCCCTCCCCCCTCCCCCAATAGTGTACTATAATTTCCTTGGGAAGGCTAGATTTTTACAAAGTCTCTCTTCTCCTAGGGTTTTTGCCCAAGTCAGCACTTGATAGGTTTTCCCCAACTACAGCCAAGAGGGATTTGGACAGGTCCACTGGTTCCTGCTGGTTTTGTAGTCTGTACTGAGGTTGTGTACTTAATACTAGATGCACAGTAATTTCATCCTATTACTGGGTGAAACTCTTCCAGGTCCCTTGGCATTTGGTGCTGGATCCCACAAATCCCACAGAAACCCCTCTCTTTGTAGATGGATACCTAGTTAGTTGTTTAAAAGGTGGGAAAAAAAGGAGGGACATCTTATGTTGCTATGATGCCGAAGTCACTCCAGACGGACAGGTGTTTTTTTTAATTAATTATTTATTAGAGAGCACAAGGGAGAGAGAGAGGGAGAAAAACATCAGTATGTGGTTTCCTCTCCTGCACCCCCTACTGGGGACCTGGCCCACAACCCAGGCATGAGCTCTGGCTGGGAATTGAACCGGCAACCCTTTTGTTCCCAGGCTGGTACTCAATCCACTGAGCCATACCAGCCAGGGCAGGGAGAGGTTTTTAATATGCTTGCATGGGCTAGCTTGACCTCTTGTGCCTCTGCCATATTCCATGAGAAGAACATGTCCCAAGAAGTTCTGGTTTCAGAATGAGAGTCATAGAGAGACAATCTGAACCTGAGCTACTGCCTGAAGCAGTCACACTTGCCAATCCACAGATCTATAAATGAGGAAAAAAATGCCTTTTTAAATGTCAGTGAGATTTTGGGTTTGGTTATCACATAGCATTGCAACAATAGCTGACTAATATAAGCTCTCAACTATTATATTTTTAAGAAATTTTGTATACACAAAGACATATACATAATTTTACATTAATGCATAGCATAATTATTATATGACACATTTTTTACTGCTGTCTTTTTTCTTTTCCTTATTTCTATTCCTTTTCAGATATCCCTGTTTTCCCTCCCCAAAGGGGTTACTGTTATTATGTGTTAGAAAAATGAAACAATACTATAAATATTTTTGTATTATTATTATTACTATTACTTTTGTTTTTTATTGTTGTTGAATTACAATTGTCCCCATTTTTCCCCCATTATTCTCCCCTGCTCTACCCATCTCCCCACCTTCTATATTTAATTTTCCCCCCTGTTGGCTTTGTTCATAGGTTCTTTATACAAGTTCCTAGACTTGATCCTTCCCCTTCTTCTCCCTGTTTATTCCCTCCCCCCTCCAATCTTGTCACTGTCAGTTTGTTCTTTATTTCCAAGTCTCTGGTTCTATTTTGCTTGCTTGTTTTTTTGGTGTTGTTGATTAGGTTCCACTTGTAGGTGAGATCAAATAGTATTTGTCTTTCACCGCCTAGCTTATTTCACTTAGCATAATTCTCTTCAGTTCCATCCATGTTGCTGCAAAGGGTAGGAGCTCCTTCTTTCTTTCTGCTGCATAGTATTTCATTGTGTAAATGTACCACTATTTATTAAAACATTCATTTACCAAGGGCACTTAGGCTGTTTCCAGCACTTGGCTATTGTAAATTGTGCTGCTGTGAACATTGAAGTGCATAGGTTCTTTTGAATTGGTGTTTCAGGATTCTTAGGGTATAATGCCGGCAGTGAAATTGCCAAGTCAAAAGGCAGTTCCATTTTTAATTCTTTTGAGGAAATTCCATACTACCTTCCACAGGGGCTGCACCAGTCTGCATTTCCACCAACAATGCACTAGGGATCCCTTTTCTCCACAGCCTCGCCAGCACTTGTTTGTTGATTTGTTTATGATGGCCATTCTGACCGGTGTGAAGTGGTATCTCACTGTGGTTTTAATTTGCATTTCTCTGATGGTTAGTGATGCTGAGCATCCTTTCATATGTCTATGGGCCTTCTATTACTGTTTTTTATACAATACCAAATCCCTTAAATTCTAACTTTGGTATGGCTTTTATTCATTCTTTTTAATTGCTTTATAAAATCTTATTTTGTGAGTCAGATGTGTCAACATTCATTCAACAGTACCCTGTTAACAATTTCCTCTTTGTTACTAGTGTTTGTGTTACCATAAATAATGCTGCAGTTACCTTTTTATAAAAAATGATTTTATTTATTTATTTTTAGAGAGAATGGAAGGGAAGGAGAAAGAGGGAGAGAAACATCAGTGTGTGGTTGCCTCTCACATGCCCCCTACTTGGGATCTGGCCTGCAACCCAGGCATGTGCCCTGACTGGGAATCGAACTGGTGACCCTTTGGTCCCCAGCCCACACTCAATCCACTGAGCTATACCAGCCAGGGCTGCAGTTACCATTTTTAAACATATATTATTATGTACTAGTACTTTTATCTCTAGGACATCAAGTCCTAGAAATGGAAGAGGTAGATTTAATAAAGAGTGGTACATTTTGTTAGATGATGTCAGATAGGTTTTTAAAGTTCTTTGAAAATTTAAATTTTTACCATGAGGATTTAAACAAATCATTTCTCCTTCAATTTACCCAGCAATACATAAGTGACTTTTGGATTTCTGCTACTCTCATAGAAATAAAGTAATAGTCTGTATTTCCTAACTGCTAATGAATTCACCTACCTTCCCATATGTTGGCTAATTGGATTTTCTCATTACATTTTTGCTTATTTCTCCACTGTTTTGTTTCTATCCTTATCAACATGTAAGATATTAACACTATGCCAGACAGAAAAAAATTTTTTTGCTTTTGTACTGTATGTTTTTCCATTAATATTTAGTCCTCTTATACTTCCCTCTTTTGTAGCAATCACCACTGTTGTCCATGACCACACACCCTTTTTTCTTTTTGCCAATCTCGCCACCCCCAATTTAGAGTTATCCTGTTCTCTTGAGTCTATCTATTTTACCTGCTAGTTGAGTTAGTTCATTGGTTTCCACATATGAGTGAAATCATATGGTATTTGTCTTTCTCTGACTGGCTTATTTCACTTAGCACAATGTTTTCCAGGTCCATCCATTCTGTCACAAAGGGCAAAACTTTCTTCTTTTTTATGGCTGAGTAGTATTCCATTGCATAAATGTCACATAGTTGGTTTATCCACTTATCTACTGATGGACACTTGGGCTACTTCCATATGTTGGTCATTATAACTAATGTTGCAATCAACATAGGGGTGCTTATGTTCTTTTGAGTTAGTGTTTTGGGTTTCTTTGAATATATTCCCAGAAGTTGGATTGCTGGGTCAAAAGGCAGTTCCATTTTAAATTTTTTTAGTTATCTCACACTGTTTTCCACAGCTGCTACACCACTCTGCATTCCCACCAACCATGCAAAAGGGTTCCCTTTCTCTAGATGCTTGCCAGCACTTGTTGCTTGTTGATTTATTGATGATAGCCATTCTGACCAATGGGAGGTAATAATTTACTGTATTTTTAATTGTCATTTCTCTGGTGATTAGTGACATTAAGCATCTTTTCATATGTCCATTGGCCATCTATATGTACTCTTTGGAGAAGTGTCTATTCAAATCTTTTGCCCATTTTTTAATTGGGTTGGTTGGGGTTTTTTTGGTGTTGAGTTTTATAAGTTCTTTATCAATTTTTAATATTAATCTTGTAGCAAATGTATTAGTGAATATGTTGTTCTATTCTGTGGTTATCTTTTTGTTTTGTTGATGGTTTTCTTTGCTGAAACCTTTTTAGTTTGATGTAGTTCCATTTGTTTATTTTTTCTTTTGTTTCCCTTGCCTGAGGGGATGGATATACTGTTACAGCCAATGTTCGAGATTTTACTGCATGTCTTTTCTTCTATGATTTTTATAGTTTGGGGCCTAACATTTAAGTCTTTAATCCATTTTGAATTTATTCTTGTGTGTGGTATAAGAAGGTGGTCTAGTTTTATTTTTCTGCATGTATCTGTCCAATTTTACCAACACCATTTATTGAATTGACTATATTTAGTCCATTGTATGTGCTTAATTCCTCTGTCAAATACTAATGGACTCTGAAGGTATGTGTCTATCTCTGGGCTCTCTGTTCTGTTCCATGGATTTATGTGTCTGTTTTTATGCCTGTACCATGCTGTTTTGATTACTACGGCTTTATCATATAGTTTGATATCAGGTAGCGTGATTCTTCTAAATTTGTTTTTTTCTCAGGATCATTATTACTATGTGGGGACTTTTGTGGTTCCATATAAATTTTTGAAATATTTGTTTTAGCTCTGTGAAATACCTCGTTGGAATCTTAATAGGAATTGCATTGAATCCTTAAATTGCTTTGTGTAGCATGGAAATTTTTTTAAATTTTATTTTATTGATTATGCCATTACAGTTGTTCTATTTTCCCCCTTTCATTCCCCTCCACCCTGCACAGCCCTCCCCCACCATTCCCCCCTTTAGTTTATGACCACCTGTCTCAAGTTCTTTAGATTCTATATTTCCCCTACTATTCTTACCCTCCCCCCTATCTATTTTCTACCTACTGTCTATGCTACTTATTTTCTGTACCTTCTCCCCCCTTTTCCTTCTCCCACTCCCCTGTTGGTAACCCTTCATGTGATCTGCATTTCTATGGTTCGCTTCTGATCTAGCTGTCCTTTTAGTTTGCTTTTGTTTTAGGTGTGGTTCTTAATAACTGTGAGTTTGCTGTCCTTTCACTGTTCATCTTTTTTATCTTCTTTTCCTTAGATAAGTCCCTTTAACATTTCATGTAACAAGGGCTTGGTGATGATGAACTCCTTGAACTTGACTTTATCTGAGAAGAACTTTATCTGCCCTTCCATTCTAAATGAAAGCTTTGCTGGATAGAGTAATCTTGGTTGTAGATCTTTGGTTTTCATGACTTGGAATACTTCTTTCCAGCCCCTTCTTGCCTGTAAGGTCTCTTTTGAGAAATCAGCTGACAGTCTGATGGGAATTCCTTTGTAGGTGACTGTCCCCTTATCTCTTGCTGCTTCTAGAATTCTCTCCTTCATTCTAATCTTAGATAATGTAATTATGATGTGCCTTGGTGTGTTTCTTCTTGGGTCCAACTTCTTTGGCACTGTCTGAGCTTCCTGGATTTCCTGGAAGTTTATTTCCTTTGCCAGATTGGGGAAATTCTCCTTTATTATTTGTTCAAATAAGTTTTCCACTGGTGGCTGTTCCTCTTCCCCTTCTGGTACCCCTATAATTTGGATGTTGGAACGTTTAAAGATGTCCTGGAGGTTCCTTAGCCTCTCCTCATTTTTTTGAATGCTTGTTTCTTCATATTTTTCTGTTTGGTCATTTTTTTCTTCCTTCTGGTCCACTCCCTTGATTTGAGTCCCAGTTTCCTTTTCATCACTATTGGTTTCCTGTGCATTTCCCTTCATTTCAATTAGTTTAGCCTTCATATGTTTCTCTAATTTGTGGCTAAAATCAACCAGTTCTGTGCACATCCTGATCACCAGTGTTTTGAACTGTGCCTCTGATAGGTTGGCAATTTCTTGTTCAATTAGATTTATGGGCTCTGGGGTTCTGAGTTGTTCTTGAGCCATGTTTTGATCTGTTCATGCCTGTTACATATGAGGAGCAAAGCCTTAGTTGTTCACCAGGGCGGGGACACCCAGGTCGCTGGTTTGTGATGTTGTATGTGGGGGCGGGGTCAGAGAGGGAGCAATGACAGTCCTCTTTGCTTCTTCCCACACTGGGGCCTGCTCGGTCTGTCTCACTGCTCACTGTTTTGCTGTTTTTTTCTGCGCGCAAATGTGTGACCACGGTCAGCCTGCTGCCTTGCCCTGGGGCCTGCATGGTCTGTCTCAATGCTCTCTCTTTCACACAAATCTGCACACAAATGTGTGACCTCGGTCAGCCAGCCACCTAGTGCCTTCACTGGGTCCCCCTGTTGCTACCCCACACCTGGGATTTGCCCTTGGCTGCCTGGGTTGGGGGATCTTTTTTGCCCGGCCTGCTCTGCTGCTGGCTCTGCTCCTCTTACCGGTCTAGCTGAGTGGTTCGTTGTTGTCGGACTCCGTATTGTTCAATTTCCTGTGGCTTAGCTCCGTTTATTGTTGCTAAAACTTTGTTGCTTTCAGATTTGGTTGTGTGAGAAGGCAAAATGTTTCCACCTATGCCTCCATCTTGGCGGAAGTCCCTAGCATGGAAATTTTAATGATGTTAATTCTTCCTATTTACAAACATGGTATGTGCTTCCACTTATTTGTATCCTTTTTAGTGTTTTTCTTCATTGTCTTATAATTTTCCAAGTACAGATATTTTACATATTGGTAAGATTTATTTTAAGATATTTTACTTTTTGAAGCAATTGTGAATGGGATTATTTTCTTAGTTTTCCTGTTAGTAATTATTGGCATATAAAAATGCAGCTGATGTCTGGAGATTAGTTTTGTATCATGTGACTTTGTTGAATTCATTTATCAGTTCTAGTAGTTTCTTGGTGGAATCTTTGGGGTTCTCTGTGTGCAGTATCATGTCATCTGCAAATAAAGACAACTTTACTTCTTTCCAATTTGGATGCCTTTTATTTTTTCTTCTTGTCTGATTGCTGTGGCTATAACTTCCAGTTCTATGTCAAATAAGAGAGGTGAAAGCAGACATCCCTGTCTTCTTCATGATCTTAAGGGGAATGCTTATACTTTTTGCTCATTGAGTATGATGTTGGCAGTGGGTTTGTCATATATGGCCTTTATTACCTTGAGATATGTTCCCTCTATTGTCACTTTGCTGAGAGTTTTTTTTTATCATAAATGGGTGCTGGATTTTATCAAATGGTTTTTCTGCATCTATTGTTATGATCCTGTGGTTTTTGACCTTTTTTGTTTATGTGGCATATTACATTTATTGATTTGTGAATGTTGTACCAACTTTTTGTTTCCAGAGTAAATCCCACCTATACCTAGTATATGATCATTTTGATGTATTGCTATATTTGGTTTGCTAATATTTTCTTGAGGATTTTAGCACCTATGTTCATCAGGGATATTGGCCTATAATTTTCTTTTTTGTAGCATCTTTATCTGGTTTTGGAATTAGGATAATGCTGGCCTCATAAAATGAGCTTCCTTCTTGAGTTTTTTGAAACAGTTTGAGAAGGAGAGGTGTTAATTGTTCTTGCAATTTTTGGTAAAATTCACCTGTGAAGACATCCAGTTAAAGGACTTTTGTTAGTTGGGAGTTTTTTTATTATTACTTCAATTTTTTAGACATAATATATCTATTCAGATTCTCTGATTCTTCTTGATTTAGTTTAGAAAGATTACATGTTGTGAGGGCAACTTTTCCTGCAAGTCCCCCCCATCTGCCATGGAAGAAAGTAAACACTACCAAGACAAGATCTGCTTGGGGAGGAAAGGTGGCCAATCCCTCAAAAGGGAAAGGCCGCAAACCCCTTCCTCCAGGGGCTTTTATTGGGTTGTAATACACAGGAATACAGGGAGGCGAGGACCAAACAGTAGATAACATTTCAAAGAAATCTGAGGGCTTAGTCTGAGTCAGAGTCTGTCAGGAAGGGAGTTTGCAGAAACTTTAGGGTTTCCTGCTCGGACTCTTAACATATGAGTGAAAGCACTCTTAGCAGAGCAGGTTTTATAGATTTTTAGGAATTCTTTGTGATGCCAGACTTCCCCCCCCCCCCCAAGGATCCACTCTGGCAAGGCAAGGAACTGCAACCCTCCCCTTCAGGTATTCAGGTTTAAGTGGATTAGAGCCAGGAAGTGCTTCTCCCAGAGGACGTGGGGACTCAGACTGTCACATAGCCAGGGGGCATGGATCTATTGCTCGCTGTTTGTTGCAGCCCCCACCCCACCCAAGTCCTTCCATGATGGCCTCCCAAGTGATTGAATCAGGCTTAGGTTGCCCCTCTCTCTGTGAGGAGATTTACCCATCATGGACTTCTGACCATGCTTTGGGGGCAGGGAGAGGAAAGTGAGGCAGCATTTGCTACCAGAGACAAGGTTTGTCTCCTGTGGCTCGCATTCCAGAGGTCAGTCACTCATCCTTAGCCATGGGGGGTAGAGTTACAATTCCTGAAACCAGGCAGAGTGGTCCACAACGATATATTTCTAGAAATTTATCCATTATATCCAGGTTGTCCAATTTTTTTGCATATAGTTCATAATTTTCCTTATAATCTTATGTATTTCTTTAGTGTCAGTTTTTATTTCTTCCTTCCATTTCTGATTTTATTTATTTTGGGGTCCTCCCTCCCTTTTTCTTCATGAATCCAGTTAAAGGTTTGTCAATCTTGTTTATCTTTTCAAAGAACCAGTTCTTGAATTCATTGATTTTCTGTATTTTTAGATGTATTTCATTTATTTCTGCTCTGATCTTTATTATTTCCTTCTTTCCACTCACTTTGGGCCTTACTCGTCTTTTTTCAAGTTCCTTTATATGTAAAATTAGATTGTTTATTGGATCTTTTTCTTCATTCTTGAGACAGGCCTGTAATGCTATGAATTTCCCTCTTAGGACTGCTTTCCCTATGTTCCACAAACTTTGGGTTGTGGTATTCTTATTTTCATTTGTTTCCAGGTATCTTTGACTTCTTCCTTGATTTTATTGTTGGCCCATTTATTTTTTAATAACATGTTATTTAGCTTCCATATCTTTTTGCATTTTTCAGTTTTCTTCTTGTAATTGACTTGTGGTTTCATAACACTGTGGTCAGAGAAGATGCTTGATATAAACGCAATCTTCTTAAATTCATTCAGACTTATTTTGTGTCCTACTATGTCATCTAGCCTAGAAAATGTTCTATGTGCTGTTGAAAAGTATGTATAGTTTGCTGCTTTGGAGTGAAATGTTCTGAAGATGTCAATGAAATCTGTGAGATCTAGTGTGTTAAGGCTGCTATATTCTTGTTGATTTTCTCTCCAGAAGATCTATCTATTGAAGTCAATGGGGTGTTAAAATCCCATAAAAATGACTGTATTTCTGTTGATCTCTATTTTATGTCCATCAAGATTTGCTTTACATATTTACATGCTCTTATGTTGGTTGCAGTAATGTTTACAAAAATTATATTTTCTTGCCCTTAATTATTTAGTAGTGCCCTTCTTCATCTTTTAATATAGCTTTGGTTTGAGTCTATTTTGTCAGATATAAGTATTGTTATACCAACTTTAATTTATTCTTTCCATTTGCATGAAATATCTTTTTCCATCCCTTTACTTTTAATATGTGTGTATCTTTTGATCTTCATCTGGGTGTTTTGAGATGGCATATATATGGGTCTTGTTTTCTTATTCATTCAGCTACCCTGTATCTTTTGGTTGGAACATTTAAGCCATTTACATTTAGGGTAATTATTGATAGAGACATATTTATTGCCATCTCATTTTTCAACTATTTTTCTCTTTTCTCCTTCCCCTCCTCCACCTTCTTTCTTCTCCTCCTCCTGCTTCTTCCTTTTCTTCCTCTTTTTCTCCTCCTTCTCCTTCTCTTCCTCCTTCTTTTTTTCAGCCCTTTAACATTTGTTGCAGTACCGGTTTAATGTTAACAAATTCCATTAGCTTTTTCTTGTTCAGGAATCTTTTTATTTCTTCTTCATTTTCAAATGATAGTCTTGTTAGGTAAAGTAGCCTTGGTTCATAGGCCCTTGCTTTTCATCACCTTGAATATTTATTGCCAATTCCTTTTGGTCTGCCATGTTTCTCCTGAGAAGTCAGATGACAGTCTAATTGGAGATCACTTGTAGGTAACTACCTGCTTTTTTCTTGTGGCTTTTAAGATTCTCCCCTTGTCTTTAAACATTGCCATTTAAATTATGATGTATCTTGGTGTAGGTCTCTTTGAGTCCACCTTGTTTGGGGCCTTCTGTGCTTCCTGGACTTGTGTGCCTTTTTCCCTCATCAGATTAGGGAAATTTTCAGTCATTATTTCTTCAAATAGGTTCTTGATTCCTTGCTCACTCTCTTCACCTTCTGGTATCCCCATGATGTAGATGTTGTTAGGCTTCATATAGTCCCAAAGGTTTCTTTAGAGAGGGCCCCTTTTACTACAGACTTCCCACATTAAATGAGTGTTTTACGAACCCACCTGTATCAGTGTACCAGCTGGTGTTATTTTGAGATGCTTCATTTGGCTTCAGGGAACTTTTTTGAAGACTCTTTCAGCATGTTTTCCCATTTCATAATGGGTAATTTACAAGCACATCTGCCTGAGTGTTCAGCAGTTTTTGACAAAAACAGCATGACTTCCATCCCCCACACCCATATTATCTAATCTTGCCCTGTGTGACTTTTTTTTTTTGTTTTCTTGGATGAAAAATGTCATCAAAGGAAAATATTTTGCTGATGTTGAAGAGATGAAATGAAAAATAGCAGAAGCACTAAAAGGCATAAAAAACAAGTTCAAACACTGTTTTGAGCAGTGGATAAAAAGTCTTGATAACTGTATTGCATCAAATGAGCATACTTTTAAGGTGACTGAAGTTTAAATATATTAGAATAAATATACAATTTTTAATAAATATATTCTACTTTTTGGGTCCCCCTCATATATTCATATATGTGTGTGTGTATATACCCAATCACATAATATGAAGAATAGAGACATTTATTGAAGGAGATATGAGATACAAGAAACACTGTACATAGGACATTGATGCCTCAGTCCCCTTCAAAGTAGGCACCTTGGGACCTCAGACAGTTCTCCCAATCACAATCAGCAGCCCCATCGTATTTTCCTGAATCTCACTGATGGTCTGAAATCTCTTTCCTTTCATAGGTGATTTTAGTTTTGGGAAAAAACAGAAGTCTCAGGGTGCCAAATCTGGGCTATGGGGTGCTGAGTCGCCTCAGTGATTTGTTGTTTTGCAAAAAAACTGCACAAGACATAAGTCTTGAGGGAGCACATTGTCATGATGAAGCTGCCCATTACCAGCTGCCCATATCTGCGGCCTTCTGAATCATATAAATAGTTTCTGCAGTGGAATATTCAAGCTTAATGCAAAATTTGCTGCTGATTCACTGCTTCACTCGCTCAGTCATTTTGAATGCTACAGCCACATAGTAGTCATGCTCACTCAGTGGCACTCAGTGAGGTCTACCACCCCCACTAACTAGTACAGCGAAATTGTCACTGTTCATGTATGTGCATCCCAGTCCACTCTCCTTGGCTGCCAAGTTACATCAATGCTCACAAACTTCTTATTATATTAACAATGGTTGAACGTTTTCCAGGCAGACTATATGTATATAATTCTCTTTCCACCCCCTCTTTTTCTTACATCTTTCTTCATGTGCCTGTTTATCTTACCCTCTGCCTTTGTTTCTATTTTCTTCTTTGTGTCTTTTTTTCTCTTTTATTCTCTGTCTAACCCCTCTTGCTTGGCTCCTCACCTCTCACTTTCCAACTCCATGCAAACACTAATTTCTAGTGCAAACATCACTGTCTTTTTCTTGTGTTACTTGCAAAGCCAACTCCTACCCAAGAAGTGAGCTGGGGCAGCACAGTAAGGAGTTAAAGCAATGTGTTTCACAATTGGTTGAATTTGACATCCTTTGAGGAGTTTCTTCTTTTTCTGTGAATTCTCTAGCCTACCTTCAGAAATTCTAGTTTGGTTGGTCTGGAGAAGGGTGTAATGTACGAATGGATATCTATTTAAAAATTTCCCCAAGGGATTCCAGGACACCATCAGGACTGGCTATCTGTGTTAGTGCTGAATCAGAAAGGCTAGACAAATGCTCCCCAGCGCAGGCAGCTGGCTTGGGTGATTAGACAACCTGGGCTGTTCCAGTCTCAGATAATAACTTTCAATAACCACCCAGCTGAACAAGGCTGCATAAGTGGCTCACATGGAGTGGAAACAATGGCAAAGAAGGTCTGCAAGACCTTTTACTCCATCTGAAATTGCAAAGGGGAGAAAGGAAAGGTTCGACTCAGTGTTTAAGTGTGGCTGCAGTGCAGCAAATGGACACTGAGGGGCAGTGTTGCCCCACATGGCTTAGAAACTCCTAAATTGATGGCTGAACATCTTCCTGGAAGCCTCTGACTTGGTGAAAGGCTGGCTCACCAACTTCTCCTTCATTCTTAGACTCCGTCCTACAAAACCTGGCTCTCAGATGATTAAAGTTCATACCCGTTTATTTAACATGAATCATTTCATGTCAACCGCTGCCCTGGGTTATTTAATTTAATCTTCATAGAAATTCAAAGTAAGCTTATTATTTCCACTAAAGAGGAAGCTGCAGCTTAGGGAAGTTAATTAATTTCCTCGTGGGTGGCAAAGCCAAGATTTAAACTCAAGCCTGTCTGACTCCAAGCCAAGTGTTCTTTGTGTTCCACACCTGCTACTTTATACAGGTAACATTTAACTGATTCTGAACATATTCATAAAGGCCAATTTACCAATTAGTTTATTCATGCATGCTGATTATTTTTTCTTTTTTCTTCTTTCTTTTTTAAATACAATCATTAAGAATAACTGAGCTAGCCAAGAAGTCTTAAAGCTCATGGTTTGTTTGCATTTAACAAATGACTGAAGAAACAAAGAATGAATGTCTGATGCTGAAATAGTAGCCATGAGGTTGCCTACTGCACACAGCTATGCCCAGGTGTCAGTCACACTGAAAGATATAATGCATGATTGTATTTAGTTCACATGGTGTTATTTAAAAATAGAAATTTCAGTAGTTTTAAGTGGGACTTTTCCCTGTAGTTCATCCCAGTCCCCACTACTCCCTTTTCTTCCCATCTTTATTCTTTACTCATCTATGCTACCGCCCTGGTCTCTCTGCTGATGGAAGCACCAGGCCAATGGGTCCTGGTAATACTATTGTACTATTGTAACTGAGCCAACAGGGGCCCATTCATGTGGCACCTTGGAGCATAACCAAACAATGAATATTGGAAGAAACAGGTTTTTATTTACAATATTCCAACCTTGGGAGGCGGGGACTTGTTACCGCACAAGAGGTCTGAGGGAGTGGCAATACAATATTCGGCCCACCTAGGGATGCCCAAAACTGCTGTACAACAGGGGCCCCTCCCAAAAACAAAATACTAATATCTACTGGGGTCTTCTGTCCGCCGCCAATTGGAAAGACATCTCTCAATGCCAGAGATCTGTGAAAAGGAAACAAAATGTTTATTTAATGCTATTCAGGCCTAATGCCACCACTTAAATAGCAAAGTCCTTTAGGGTATACACCTACACCCACACAGCGCTCCCTTCTCCCACTGTCCCAACTCCGGGTACCGTAAATCAGGAAAAGAGCACACGTCTGTGTTTCAGGCCGCTGGCACCGTCAGCTGTGTCACTGTGAAGGATCTTGAGTTAATCCAAAGTACTGTGGTACCCTCTCACGGTCCACTGGCAAGAGTCCTTTGTACCCAGTTCCAGTCAAAGTCTCTCTTGCTTTTCAGGCCCCACGGCCAAAGGGGGCACCCCAAAGCTGCAGGAGTCTGCACTCCACCAAAAGCATGTGGCTGTCTTCTTCACCTGGCTGCAGGGATCTCCATTCTGGCAAAGTGGTTTTCCCTTTCACCTGGGCAGTTATCCCCTCATGTCCTGGAACCCATCTTTTCCAAGCTCTCACACCGGTGCTCACCACTCAGGAATGCAGCCCCTAGTTACATCCTGGGTCCAAGTCCCCTCCCTTCTCCCTGGCTCCAAACTTGGCCACAGCTATTTAACATATCTATGAAACCAGTTAAAGGTTATAGATACGTTAAATAACCATTCCAGAGGTTAGCTGCAAAACTGTTGCTAGGCAAAACAGCTCTCAATGGCCTGGCTCCATTAGTTTCTTCCCCCTGTGGGGAGGTGTGAGGACATCTTATATGTCTCTCCAATATTCCTATACACTTTGAATTCTGGACACCATTCCAAATCTTTTTTGGGGGGGCCCCCTGGCTGCACCCTGTATCAGGACCACTTCAGCTCAGAGCCTTGTTCTTCCACGAGACCCAGCACTTCCCTTGCTCCCTAAGGGCTGGGAGCCAAAAGCCCCCAAACCAGAAGTTCCCCCTTTCCTTATCTGAATTTAAGCCAGCTGCACAAACAGTTCTTCAGTCCCTCTGGAAGGTACCAAGGTTGCCATCCTCACACAGCAGCTCTTTCCTTCAGGATCTGGGGTACATTGTCATCAGCCTCCATGTAATACTCCAGGAATGCATGTGACATGTTACACTGGATGATGGCGAAGTTCAAGAAAGGCACAAATCTCAAGACAGTGGCCTTACCATACGTCTTGAGTCCTAAGAGTCCAGATAGAGTCTGGGTCTGTAAGGCAGCCAGTTAGCATCTTGTAAGGAAGAGTCCTGGTGTCTTCGGAGTCCCCAAGAGCAGGTACAATCACAGCAGCATGCCTGCTTTTTTACTGGCTCATAGCAGGCCGGATCACACAGCCCCCATGGCTCCTACCTCATTACCAGCAGCCTGGCTCTCCACCTCATGGCTGCCCGCCCTTAGTTTAAACTCTGACCCAGAGCATCCTGTGTGACCTCATCTCTGACTTCTCCCACTATGAGCTATATTTGCCAGTTCCCTGGTATCTTTCTACCTTTTCTTGGCTTCCATTCCCAGTCAGGGCAAGAGTGACTCAGTGATCCAGAGGGAACTGCATTCCCTGGATACTCAGGAGTCAGAATACAGTCTGAGTCACACCCATCTTGGCTTAAGGTGATAGCATAGTTATTAACACAGCTATTAAACCAGCTGTGAGGTTGCCATTGTAATGCAAAGTACCTTAATCCTATCATCCACTCCACCCCCCAGCCAAGTTTTGTGGAGGTTTTGGGAGTCCCTCAGTCTACACCCCTTTTCAGTATGAGACCTGCCTTTGGACCTTGAACCTTACCCTCCCTCCATCTCCCTTCCCTTGCTCCCCTTCCTTCCAGGCGTCATCGTCACACTGGCTGTCCTTCGTAGCTGGCAGCACTTACACGTGTGATGGGTGCATCTGTGGGTCCACTCTGCTGCTTCCAGCACCCAGACGAGGGTATGCCAGAACTAAATTTAACTGCAGCTGCTTCATCAGATGCTTGGGTATTTTCAGCACAAGGAGCATAGGGTGGCTGAGCTGGAAGTTGTGAGCGCTGCTGGCCAAGGCACACCCAGTGTTTTGGCTTGAAATTAGCACCCACCTTGTTCCAAGGCTTTGTTTCCTCCCCCTTTCTTCTTAAGTGGAGTTCAGGAGACTGAGGAAGACAAGAAGTGGTGGAGAGGAAGACAACACGAGACAGACCCTGGGGACCCTCTGAATGTGCTCTGTCATTTCTCCCTTCTCCCAGTCAGTCACCTTTATGGCATGTGAGCGCTGAAAGACCAGGAGCCTAGTGAGGGTGGGCCAGCTCCTGCCTGGGAGCCAAGAGGAGGGTATGGTCTGCAATGCACAGTGATGGGCTGCCTTTGGGACTGTTCCCTCCAGGCCTGAGTCATTGTTCAGGGAGTTACCAGCCTTGCCGTGAGCTCCAGTATTCTTTATGTGATATCCAGTGTCCTTTCCTAACCTGAATGTTTGTCAAGAGGGCTCTGTGCCCCCAAAGCCTTGGCACACAGCCCTCTGAAAGTTCCTAGTCAGGGAGTGCTGTGGTGTTGGTAGTCTCTCTGGCCAAGAGAGCAGGTGTGTGTGCAGAGTCACAGGCTTTCAGTTGCAGTTACAAATAGAAGAGGAAAATGGGCCCAGAGATGGAGTGGTGGCATTGATGGGGTGGGGAGGAAGGGAGACACATAGAGAGGAACGGTGCAGCTCAAAGATCCTGGGGCTCCTTGGTTGGAGGAAGGCCCTGCCCAAGTATGGGACCACCCCTGCTGGTCTCCACTGAGGCCCTTGAATCTGAATCTAAGTGAGATAGGATTCTCTCTCTCTCTCCAACTCCTACTTGTTCAAGGTGAGAGATTCTCCTGACTACTGTGTCCAATGCCTGACACTCAGGGTGCTCAGCAGGTGCCACTGGATAGCGCCTCTAGACCACAGCTCTCACAGTGGAAATGTTGTAGATGATCGGCGGGTAAATACACACTCTCGGAGTCCGGAACCGAATTGATAAAAATTTTAATGGCCAAAGATTTTCCTGTGCAGGGGCGAACTTCCCCAGCTGTGACCGGAGTCACGTAGCTACTCAGAGCTACAAAATGGAAGTCGCGCCTGGCTTACAGACTACTGGGTATTTATATTTTCTAGCAAGCAAGCAAAGGCATACAGAAGCAGAGGTGGCGGTTAGCTATTGGCTTATTTAAAAACGGCGAGGGTCCCTGATTGGTGGGTGCTGCTGCTGGCGGGCACTTTCTGGCGGGCCCGGGTTAGTTACCTTATTTGGCTAGAATTTTAAACCCAATTGTTTCCTGATGTTTGTTCATTACCCTGTTCCAGGAACTGCAGATTTGGGTTGGGTAATGCCCTAGCTGTAATTTTCCTAGCTGGGTATAACAGAAGGAGCCTGGGCTTCTGTTACAAGAGGCAAGGCGCAGCTCTCAGAGATGACTCATTTTCTGTTTAGGTCCCTGGCTTCTATCCTGAGTCTGGTACTCAGTACCTTTCTGCTTGTCTTGTCAATCTTGACAAGAGCTAGCAATCAGGACTCTACACCAGGCACATTTTAAACACTTTGCTTGTATTAACTCATTTAGACCTTAAACCAGACCTACCTATGAGGTACACACTGCTATCATTCCCATTTTACAGGTGACATGAGGACTCAGAGAGGTTGAGAGACTTGTCCAAGGTCACGCAGGATTTGGAGCTGGGTGTTCTAGCACCAGAGCTCTTAATCACGGTGTATATCGCCTCTCATGGTGTTTCACTAGGACTGCTTGTTTCTTGTCCATCTCCTACATCCTATTTCCAGAAGAAAAAGGAATCACAAGACATGTTTCTTATTGCAGGTCTGTCATATCTGTTCACCACCAATGATCAGCAAATGAATAATACATTAAACTAGCATCCTCCAGTCTTTTTCCAAATGATGAAATGCTAATGACTCATGGGTTAAATTACAAATGATGACTTGGCCCCAAAAG
Source organism: Artibeus jamaicensis (assembly GCF_021234435.1). Lineage (NCBI taxonomy): Eukaryota > Metazoa > Chordata > Mammalia > Chiroptera > Phyllostomidae > Artibeus > Artibeus jamaicensis. The sequence continues at coordinate 2,247,711 of NW_026521981.1, read as the reverse complement.
ACTCTCAGTACATGCAGTTACTTAGATGCAACAACTTAGAAATCTCGGGACCAAAAGGTTAAAGACCAGCATTTAAAGACCAAGTCATTTATTTAATCAGGTGCTCCAAGCAAGTAGTGTTATTCCAAGAACCTCCAAGAAGGACAGCTGCTTGTAAAAAATAGTTAATTTAGATAGATTGTTAACATAAAAATCAACACAGGCCTCTTTTTTTATCATCATTTATACAATCATGGTAGTCAGTATCCCATTTTATCACCTATATATTAAATTTTAGTAATTAATTAATTTACTACAATTCAAAAGTTCCAGATCAGGAAAGTTTGCACCCAGGAGACTGTCGGTTTTGTTTTATTAATATGCTGCTTCTGCTTTCCCTCTCTTTGCTCTTGCCTTATAACCCTTGTCCACTCCTTTAATTTCAGCTTTTCTTAACTGCTGTGTTTACATCTCTTTGTTTGAATACAGTGCAGAGCAGGTTTTGTTCTTATGCCAATCTGACAATCTCTCACTTTTAATTGGTAGTTCAGTTCATTTACATCTGATACAGCTCACTGTACTTCTGTCAACTTGCATTGTGTTTATTGCTTATTTTACTTTGCTGGTTCCTCTTTATTCGTTTTCTGACATCTACTGGTTTGATCAAATTAGCATTTATTCTCTTTTTGCTGTTCTTAATTTTTTTACCAGCTCTAATGAGGTGTAATTGACACAATAAACTGTACATTTTAATGTATTCAATTTGATAAGTTTGGGCATATGTATATGCCCATGAAACTATCACCAAAATCAAGAGAGTGGACATATTAATCACTCCCAAGAGTTTTCTTATGCCCTTTTGCAATCTCTTCCTCTTGTCTCCCCACCTTAATACCCACACAACCACTGACCAACTTCCTGCCATTAAAGATTAGTGTGCACTTTAAAGCATGTTATAGAAATGGAATCATACAATTTGTATGTTTTTGTTTAATTTCTTCCAGTCAGTATTATGATTTTTGAGATTTATCAGTAGTGTTGTGTGTATCAGTAGCTCATTCCTTTCCAACCCTGAAGAGCAGGCATTCTCTGGCATGGTTATCCCGCTGTTGGTTTGTCCGTTCGCCTGCTGGTGGGCCTTGGGGCTATCCCTAGCTCTGGCCTGTCCACCAAGCTGCTCTGAACACTCCTGTGCAGGTCCTTGTGTGGAGTGGCTGGGAAATATGGTTGGAGTATGTTTAACATTTTAAGAAACTTTAAACTATTTTAGAAAGTGGTTGCTCCATTTTAATACATTCCTGCTATCAGTGTATGAAATTTCCAATTCCTTCACACCTCACAAACCTTAGTATGTCTTTTTAGTTTTTTTTAAAAGTTTAGTCATTTCAATAGTTGTATAATAGTAGCTCATTGTGACTTTAAATTGCATTTTGCTAGTGCCTAATGATGTTGAGAATCTTTTTAAAAATTGTGTGTATTTGCCATCCTAATGTCTTCTTTGGTGAAGGGTCTGTTCAAATATTTTGCCAGTTTTTTTGGTTGGTTATTTTTTGTTACTGAGTTTTCAGAGTTTATTATATATTCTGGATATAAGTCCTTCATTGAATATATGATATGTAAATATTTTCTCTAATCTGTGGCTTGTCTTTTCATCCTTGTTTTAAAAAAGATTTAATTTTTTTTGAGAGAGGGGAAGGGAGGGAGAGAGGGAGAAAAACATGGATGCATGAGAGATACATCACTTGGTTGCCTCTCGCACACGCCCAACTGGGGACCTGGCCTGCAATCCAGGGATGTGCTCTGATGAGGAATCAAACCAGAGACCTTGCAGTTTGCAAGTAGGAGCTCAATCCACTTAATCGCACCAGCCAGGGTCTTTTCATTCGTAAGATTATCTTTCAAAGAACAGAAGTTTTACTTTTAATGAAGTCTGATTAATTTTATTATAATTTTTATACTTTTATTTGTTAATTTTTTCCATGTATGGACTACACTCTTAGATTTATAGCTAAGAAATCTTTGCTCATCAAAGGTCACAAAAATTTGCTCCTAGGTTTCCTTCTAAAAGTTTTATAGCTTTTAGGTTTGCATGTAGGTGTACATGATCAGTTTTGAGTTAAGTTTTGAATATAGTGCAATGTATGGATCAAAGTCCTTTTTTTGTGCATGTGGATATACAATTGTTTCAGCATCATTTATTGAGAAGACCATCTTTTCTCCTCTGAATTGCTTTTGCACCTTTGTTGAAAACCAGTTGTTCACACAAGTGTGGGTTTCTTTCTGGATTTGATCTGCTTGTCTGTCTTTACAGCAGTACTGCATATCTTGATATCTGTAGGTTTGTAATAAACATGGAAACCAGGTGGTGTTAATCCTTCAATTTTATTTTACTTTTTCAAAGTTGTTTATTCTATATTTTTTGCATTTCTGCATGAATTCAGTCTTTCCCAGTTACCTATGATATTAATGATAGGTTTTTCATGGATGCTCATTATCAGATTTAAAAAGTTCCTTTCTATTTCTAGTTTGCTCAGAATTTTTTAAAATCAGAAATAATGTTGGATTAAATATATTTTATGCATGTATTGAGATGATTACATGGGTTTTCATTTTAGCTTGTTAATATGGTGAACTATATTTATAAAACATTGATTCTTTATGTTAAATTAATCTTGCATTCTTGGGATTATCCCCTTCACCCCTAGGCATGATGTATTATCCATTTTAAATAGGCATTTTCTTTTAAAGAGTTAAATAATGCAAAAACACCTTACCAATGTAGTTACTATTTCCAGTTATTATTTCTGTAGTTGCTATGTTCAGTCTTTCATATGGATCCGCACTTCCACTTGGCATCACTTCTGCTCCTTTCCTTCTTTTTCTTTTTTACCTTCCCAAAGAGCTAATGATGAGTTTTTTCCACTTTTATATATCTCAAGGTCTTCATTTCACTTACACTTTTGAGAAAGTTTTTCACGGTGTATAGACAACTTTTTTTCTTTCAGTGATTTATAATTGTTCCTTTATTATTGGCTCACTTTCATTGTTTCTAACAAAGATCCGCCATCATGCTTATTGTTGTTGCTGAGAATGTAAAGTGTCTCTTTTCACTGTCTGGTTTTAATATTTTTTTCTTTAGCTCTGGTTTACAGAAACTTGATGTATTTTGTACCTTTGTATAGTTTCATGTATCCTGTACTTGTGTGAGGAGGTTGTTGAACTTCTTGAATCTGTTTATAACTTTTATCAAATGTTTTAAGATTGCAGCTATGATTTCTGTATATGTTTTATTTTTCTCCCTCTCTTTTCTCTTTTTTGGAGACTTTAATCATATGTATATTAGGCCACTTAATGTTTTCTGAAGTTCAGTGATGCTCTGTTTTTTTACATCAGCATATGAAAAGTTCAAACCTGCAAGAGTTTTTATGAGTGTATTTGAGCCAAACTGATGACAGTTTCCAGGAAGCAAAATTTCAAAGAATTGAGAAAATGCTCCAGAAAATGGCAGTTTTGCACCTTATTTTATAAATTTCAATCAAAGGAGGATGTATATGGAAGGCTGATAGATTAAGGAGGTGGGAGAAAGCAAAGTGGGGAAATCTCTGGGATTGGATAAAAGGTAAGATGGGGAGACAAATAATTTTTTTACATTGGTGGGCATAGGATAGTTAACAGTTACATTTATAGCACAGAGAGACGGAAAAGGGGACCCTAGTTCACTGTTGGTGGGATTCCTCTGTGGGAGGAAGGGGGCAAGATAATATTGAGGGGTTCTGAGTTCGTGCTGGTCTGGTGGGAGATTGTACCTTGAGGGGTATGGAGAAAGAATTACTCAGACACTCCAAAGGTATTTTTAGGTGCAAAAAGGTAATAGACCGGGTCACTTAAGGTAAAGATTTACATTTGTCAGAGAAGATACTGGCCTAGAACATGAATACCTGATATGACTTGCTTTTAGTTAGGAAATTTTAATTTTAGACCATCCCATGTGGTTACCTTCAGCCTCTGAATTTGTGAGGCTTCCATGCAGGCCTCCCCTAAGTTTGTCAGGTTTAGTATGTGGCCCCCTTTTTGTCTGGTTGGAAGTAAAAGGCACTAATACGGGTTTGTGTGTATTCTAGATACTGTTTTCTTTAACCTTCTCAGCCAGTTCTCTGCACACATGTTCTGATTGGTACTCAGCTGAAGCTTGAGGGGAACCCTCTGCAGATCTTTGGAATGCTCTCTTTTCTTTTTAAAAATTTTTTTTCTTTTATTTAATTATTTTTCAAGTACAGTTTTCTGTCTTTTACTCCCATCGCAACACCCCCCCGCCGCCGTGCTCCCCACCTCCCTCCCATTTCCACCCCCCTTAGTTGTTGTCCATGTGTCCTTTATACTAGTTCCTCTAAATTCCTCCCCTTTTCCCCCTGAAATTCCCTCCCCTCTCCTTCTGGTCACTGTCTTCCTGTTCTCTGTTTCAGTGTCTTTGTTTTTATTTTGCTTGCTTGTTTGTTTTGTTGTTTTGCTTCCTGTTAAAGGTGAGATCATATGGTATTTGTCTTTCAATGCCTGGCTTATTTCACTCAGCATAATGCTTTCCAGTTCCATCCAAGCTATTACAAAGGGTAGGAGCTCCTTCTTTCTTTCTGCTGCATCGAATTCCATTGTGTATATGTACCACAATTTTTTGATCCATTCATTTACTGACGGGCACCTAGGTTGCTTCCAACTCTTGCTTATTGTAAATTGTGCTGCTACGAACATTGGAATGCATAGGTTCTTTTGGATTGGTGTTTTAGGGTTCTTAGGATATAATCCCAGCAGTAGAATTGCTGGGTAAAAAGGTAGGTCCATTTTTAGTGTTCTTAGAAAATTCCACACTGTTTTCCGTAATGGTTGTACCAGTCTGCAATCCCACCAACAGTGAACTAGGGTCCCCTTTTCCCCACAACCTCTCCAACATTTGTTGTTTGTTGCTTTGTTTATGATAGCCATTCTGACTGGTGTAAAGTAGTATCTCATTGTGGTTTTAATTTGCATCTCTCTGATAGCTAGCAATATTGAGCATCTCTTCATGTGTCTCTGGATATTCTGTATGTCCTCCTTGGAGAAGTGTCTGTTCAAGTCCTTTTCCCATTTTTTAATTGTATTAGTTGTCTTCTTAGAGTGAAGTCGTGTGAGTGCTTTGTATATTTTGGACATTAAACCTTTGTCTGAGGTATCATTGGCAAATGTTTTCCCAAACAGTTGTTTTTTTTTAATACTGTTTTCTTTAGCCATGCAGAAGCTTTTTATTTTGATGAGATCCCATTTGTTTATTCTTTCCTTTATATTCCTTACTCTAGGGGACATACCAGTAAAAATATTGCTGCGTGAAATATCTGATATTTTCCTGCCAATGTTCTCCTCTAGGACTTTAATGGTGTCACGACTTATATTTAAGTCTTCTATCCACGTTGAATTTATTTTAGTGTATGGTGTAAGTCGTTGCTCAAGTTTCATTTTTATGCACATAGCTGTCTAGTTCTCCCAACACCATTTGTTTAAGAGGCTATCTTTACTCCATTTTATGTTACTGCCCCCTTTGTTGAATATTAATTGACCATAGAGACTTGGGTTTATTTCTGGGCTCTCTGTTCTGTTCCATTGGTCTATGTGCCTGTTTTTATGCCAGTACCAGGCTGTTTTGATTACAGTGGCCTTGTAATACAGTTTGATAGCAGGTATTGTGATCCCTCCTACTTTGTTCTTCTTTCTCGAAATTGCGGCTGCTATTTGGGGTCGTTTATAGTTCCATATAAATTTTTGAAGTGTTTATTCTATGTCTGTAAAATATGCCTTTGGTACTTTAATAGGTATTACATTGAATCTGTAAATTGCTTTGGGTAGTATGGACATTTTGATGAAGTTAATTCTTCTAATCCATGAACAAGGTATATGTTTCCATTTATTTGTGTCTTCCTTGATTTCTTTCTTCAATGTTGTGTAGTTTTCTGCATACAGGTCTTTTACCTCCTCGGTTAGGTTTATTCCCAGATATTTTATTTTTGTTTTTGCTATATCGAATGGGATTTTTTTCTTGATTTCTGCTTCTGTTGATTCATTGTTAGTATACAAAAATGCCTTTGATTTCTGGATATTGAGTTTGTAACCCACTGTTTTGTCAAATTCATTTATTAGTTTGAGCAGCTTTTTGGCAGAGTCTATAGGATTTTCCATGTATACTATCATGTCATCTGCAAACAATGACAGTTTTGTTTCCTTCTTTCCTATTTGAATGCCTTTTATTTCTTTTTCTTGTCTGATCACTGTGGCTAAAACTTCCAAAACTATATTGAATAGAAGTGGTGAAAGTGGACAGCCTTGTCTTGTTCCTGATCTTAGTGGAAAAGCTTTTAGTTTTTGCCCATTGAGTATGATGTTGGCTATAGGTCTCCTATATATGGCCTTTGTTATATTGAGGAATGCTCTCTCTATTCCCACTTTGCTGAGTGCCTTTATCATAAATGGGTGTTGTACCTTATCAAAAGCTTTTTCCATGTCCATTGATATGATCATGTGATTTTTGTCTTTGCTTTTGTTTATGTGATGTATTACATTTACTGATTTGCGAATATTGAACCATCCTTGTATCCCTGGTATGAATCCCACTTGGTTATGGTGTATGATCTTTTTAATGTATTGTTGGATGTGGTTTACCAATATTTTGTTGAGGATTTTATCATCTATGTTCATCAGTGGTATTGGCCTGAAGTTTTCTTTCTTTGTTGTGTCTCTATCTGGTTTTGGAATTAGGATGATGCTGGCTTCATAAAAAGAGTTTGGTAGTTTTCCATCATTTTGGATTTTTTGCAATAGTCTGTGAAGAATTGGGGTTAGCTGTTCCTTAAATGCTTTGTAGAATTCTCCTGTGAAACCATCTGGTCCAGGGCTTTTGTGTGATGGGAGTTTTTTGATTACTGCTTCAATTTCATCTGCTGTTACTGGTGTGTTCAGGCTTTCTGCTTTTTTTTCATTGAGTTTTGGAAGATTATATTTTTCTAGAAATGTGTCCATTTCCCCTAGGTTTTCAAATTTCTTGGCATATAGTTCTTCATAGTAATTTCTTACAATCCCTTATATTTCTGTGTTATCAGTTGTAATCTCTCCTTTTTCATTTCTGATTGTGTTTATTTGTGTCCGCTCTCTTCTTGGTGAGCCTACTTAAAGTCTTGTCTATTTTGTTTATCTTTTCAAAAAACTAAGTCCTGGATTCATTGATCCTTAGAATTGTGCTTTTAGTCTCTATGTCATTTAATTCTGCCCTGATCTTGGTTATTTCCTTCTTTCTAGTTGCTCTGGGCTGTCTTTGTTGTTGTTCCTCGAGCTCTTGCAGGTGTAGGGTTAGGTTGTTTGTTTGAGCTGTTTCTATCTTCTTTAGGTAGGCCTGTATTGCTATGAACTTCCCTCTCATGACTGCCTTCACTGTGCCCCATAAGTTGAGGGTTGTTGTGAGTTCATTTTCATTTGTTTCCAGAAACTTTTTGATTTCTTCCCTAATTTCATTCTTGACCCATTCGATGTTTAATAGCATAACATTCAGTTTCCATGATTTTGTGTGTTTTGGGTTTTTTCTTTTGGGGTTGGTTTCCAATTTTAGTCCCTTTTGGTCAGAGAAAATGCTTGGTATGATTTCAATTTTCTTGAATTTGTTGAGGCTCATTTTGTGTCTTATTATGTGGTCTAGCTTTGAAAATGTTCCATGTGCATTTGAAAAGAATGTGTATTTAGCTTCTTTGGGATGAAGGGCTCTCCATATATCAGTTAAGTCCATTTTATCTAGGGTGTTGTTTAATGCCACAATATTTTTGTTGATATTTTGTTTGGAAGATCTGTCCAGTTTTGAAAGTGGGTGTTAAAATCCCCTACTATAATTGTGTTGCCGTCAGTATCTTTTTTGAAGTCCTCTAAGATTTTCTTGATATATTTAGGTGCCCCTATGTTGGGTGCATATATGTTTATGATGTTAATGTCTTCTTGGTGGATTCTTCCCTTGAGTATTATGAAGTGACCTTCTGGGTCTTTCTTTATGGCCCCTTTTTTGAAGTCCATTTTGTCCGATGTGAGAATTGCTACCCCAGCTTTTTTGTTGTTGTTGTTTGTTTGCTTGGAAAATTTGTTTCCAGCCTTTCACTTTTAGTCTGTGATGATCTTTTGTCTTGAGGTGGGTCTCTTGTAGGCAGCATATGTGTGGGTCATGCTTTCTCATTCATGCAGCTATTCTATGTCTTTTAATTGGAGCATTTAATCCATTTACATTTAAGGTTATTATTGATAGGTACTTATTCATTGCCATTTTTGTACCTGTGTTCCTCTCTGTCTCTCTCTTTTCCTCCTTTCCTTATAGCAGTCCTTTTAGTACTTCTTGTAGAGCTGGTTTGGTGGAGGCATCTTCTTTTAGACTTTTTTTTTTGTCTTGGAAGCTCTTTATTTGGCCTTCTTTCTTGATTGAGAGCATTGCTGGGTAAAGTAGCCTTGGTTGTAGGCCTCTGGTTCTCATTACTTGGAATATTTCTTGCCATTCTCTTGTTGCTTGGAGTTTTTCCATTGAGAAGTTAGCAGCTAACCTTGTTGGGGCTCCCTTGTTTGTTAGTTCCTTTTTCTCCCCTCCTGCCTTTGAGCTTCTCTCTTTGTCTTGGAATTTTGTCATTTTAAAGATGATTTGTCTTGAAGTAGGCCTCTTTGGGTTCTTCTTGATTAGGACTCTCTGTGATTCCTGGATTTGTGTGACCCTTTCTGTCATCAAATTAGGGAAATTTTCCATCATTACTCTTTCAAATAGGTTTTCTATCACTTGTTCTTCTTCTTCTCCTTTTGGTATTTCTATTATTTGGATATTATTACATTTCATATGGTCTTGCATTTCTCTTAATCCCTTTTCATTTATTCTGAGCCTCTTTTTCTTTTCTTGCTCTTTCTGGGATTTTTTTTTTGTACTTTGTCCTCCAACTCGCTGATCTGATCTTCTGCTTCACAGATCCTGCTTCTTCATTCCTTCTATTGTGTTCTTCAATTCAGAAATTGTATTCTTCATTTCCTCTTGGCCTTTACTGACAGTTTCTATTTCCTTTTTCATATAGTTTGCAGTGAGTTCATTGTAGTTTCCCTGTAGTTTCTGGTAGCTCATTGTGAGCTCTTTGAATTTCCTGATAACCAGTGCTTTGAATTCAATATCTGATAGCTGACTTGCCTCTGTTTCATCTAATATTCTTTCTGAGGCTTCCTCCTTTCCTTTCATTTGGGGATTGTTTCTTTGTCTTCCCATCGTTTGTGAGACTCTTCTTTTTAGCTTCAGCTTCTTAAATTGATCTGTTCTGACTCCCTGGGTTTATGGTGTGAACTTCTGTGGTAGAATACCTGTGAAATTCAGTGGTGCAGTCTCCTTCAGGCATCTTGATGTTCTCCGCTTCCACCTACTCTTTTTGTGTGTGTGTGTGTGTGTGTGATCAGTTGGAGGGGGAGGCAAAATGTTTTATGACAGCAGAAGAATATTTTATGATATTTACAGTCACAGCTCGTAGAGAAGAGATAGAAGATCTTTAGGCTTATAAATAGTGTTAACTGTAATCTTCAACCCAACTTGCCACTTTTAAGAAAGGATGGACAAAATATAAGTCTCTTGTTGAGGAGGGAAGGCATGTGAGTTGGATCTAGAAAGCAGTGAGGTTGCGGGGAGTCAGATTTTGAGGTAAGGTGAGAATAAAGAATAGTAAATAGGTGTGGCATGTGAGCAAATATTGTTAATCACTACAGTAATAGAATTCGGGAAGCTGTAAAGTGGGCTAAGATCTGGGAGATGTGTTGTGAAGTATTTACAGTTGTATGGAACAGCTATTATTTACAATAATATTAGATCAACAATCATATGACAGACTCTATGTGATCTGTCTGAATAGGGGGTATAGAACTTTGAGTAGTGTGCTAAAGGAAAACAACTGGTGTGAAGTATAGAAAATTAGCAATACACTGTGGAGGAAAGAACAGGGGAAACCTGCCATATAATAGAATATAACCAGCCAAGACTAAGAAGCCTATACAGAAAGAGGAGGAATACAAAGATACTATTATAATATAAAATAAGTGAGGGTAATGAGAAAAAATAATACAAATATGCAGCAACTTGTGGCTTCTCTGCTATAGCAAAGTGAAATTTGTCTCTCTGTCTCTACTGTTGAGATGTCCCCTCTTTGGGTCCCACTCTGGTCTTTTCACAGTTCCCAGTTGTTTGTGTCTCTTGTGGGTAAAAGAAAACAAAGCAACAAACAAACAAAAAAGGCAGGAGAAGGGAGGAAAAAGTGATTAAGTTTGGGAAGAAAGGAAGGAGGACTAAAACAGGAAAAAAGAAAGGAAAGGAACAAAGTATTGAAAGATAAAGCAATAATAAAATTAAAAAAATATATAAGATTACTAAAAAAAAGTTACTGTAGAAAAAACCCAAATAACAACAACAAAAACCTTCCCTTGTTGATTTCAAACTATCCAAGCCGGATTTTCTGGTTGCGCAGGACCTCTCCGTGCGCTGGGATGCCAGTGCATGTTGCCATCTTCCCCTGATCTCCCTGGAATGCTCTATTTTCTTTGTCTCTCTCTTGCACTGTAATTGGTCCTTCTATGGTACCCTGCCCTGCATGCAGATCATGGGATTTCCAGCTCTCATGGTCTTCTTGGTCCTTCAGATGCATTTCTTTAATTTAGAGAGGCCATACATGGTCCTCGTGATTTATTTCTTACTTGTTTTCTGTCTCTAGGGGTTCACCTTTTTTGTTGCCTGCTATCCAGTGTCTTGAAAACCATATATATTTGCTTCATATATATGTTTATTTATTGTTTCAGAAGTGAGAATAAATACAGTTTCTGTTATTCCATCTTGGTTAGAAACACAAGTTCCCCCAGATTCTGCCCTTAGTTTAGGCTTTAATGAAAGAAATATTAGGGAAAACTACTCATTATACATAACTTTAGTTGGAGGGTATTCATGTCATCTTCCCTTTTAGCTGAGCAGGGGTGGTCTGGGGCTTTGGCTCAAACTGGGATATTCAGAGCTGGCTTGTGGTGAGTGGCTGCAGAGTCCAAACTTCCTGTGGGGGTGGATAAGGGAAAGTGCTACCTATATTCCAGGTAAGAGAGGGTCAGAAAGCAGATACATATTTTTCTTTAAATAATATTTTTGATATTTTCTTATAAGTCTGAGATTTCTCTAGGCCTTGGCTTTTCTATTTAGTTCTTGCAAGTGCAATCCTGCTTCTCAACTGGGAAGTAAAAAACAGAAGGAACTGAGTGTGTCAGAGGATTAAGTGATGCAGGTGCAGAAGGCAGGGCATGCTGAACAGTAAGATTAATTAGGAGAAGCTTTTTAGATAAACTTGAAAACAGAAAAACCTTATCAGGATGAAGGATTGGCCAGTATTTTTAAATTAAGACATCTCTTTGTGCATTAAAAAAACCCTCTTTTGATCCAATTAGGTTTCAGACATTTATGCCTTGTATAAGATAGCCTTTAAAAGCCTCTAAAAACCTTTTGTGCTCATTGGTTTACAGGGTTAATGGTATTCAATTGAGAACTGTTACTTTAAAAGTTATATAAATGATTATTTTTTTCTTTGTTAAACAGAAGATCCTTAGACTCTATGTGTCTTCTCCCTTTATGCTTCAAGGCAATACATCAATAAATGTGATAGATTCCTTGCCTTCCAGAATACAGCTAGAGGTTTATTATTGGCAGGAACAAAAATGCATCTGAAACGTCAAATTCCAGGGTGCAAGTCTACACACAGAACAAACTAAATGGAGCAATGGATTTGAGTGATGGCATCCACAGATGTTTTGTCCCTGGTGGAATACAAGCGTGAGCAAAAGTAGGTTTATAGTTGTGAATACATGGAACAGTTTATCCTTGTATTATTTACTGTTATTATTAACCTACTTTTGCACAGCCCCGTATGTTGGGTATGTTGGGGCAGGAAGAACTTTGAGAACTTTTTTTTTCTGTGTACATTCAAGGTATACATCTTGGTGTTAATTTTGAGAACTTTTGCACTAGACATTAAATTGTTTGAGATCATGGTCTATTTTTTAAAGACTTTGTCATTATCACCTATTTCTATCCTAGATACATAAGAGGCATTTAATAAAGATTTATAAAATGGAAGAATGGAGGAATGGATCAACAGGCTAGTAAGTGAGTGAGTGGAATAATCTTATCCCCTTTTTGGTAGCTCTTGAGGGTGTCTGCACTGGCTTGGCCCATCAACATCTCTCTCCAAGCTCACTGCCCTGTTGCAGGCCTCCCATTAGGGGCTCCTCTCAACTGCCCCTTAGGGCCACTGTAGTCTTAGAGCAGGGCTTCTCAATACTTTCCACTGACACACCCCCATGCATGCAGGAGAATGGTTAGAACCTCCCCTGCCTCCCAGAGTCTGAGGGCATGGCCTCAGGGACCCCAAGGCTGAATATGTTTTCTAAGTCTGATTTTTATCCTAAAATTCAACAAAATTTGCATTTTATATCATAATGTTTCCAGCAGTATTTAGCTAGGAAAGACAATAAAGGAAACTATACATTGAGTTTAATAAACTGGGAAGCATAAGCCTACTTGCTAGCCACGAAGCTACAGCTTCACACTCCCAACTGAAAGCAGGCACATGTATAATACAAGTCAGGACCATTGAGACCCGTCAGCCTAGGCTGGGGAAAGAAGGGAGGCAGACTGACCTGAAGCAAAAGCAAGTTTGGTAAGTTGAATGGTCATTTTGAGAGAGTACCAGGTCCATCCCACACCCAGGCGAATATAATCCCAGGGGGAAAAGAAGCATGCTCTCTCTCTGTCACTTTCTCTGTAAGTGACCTGCACTAGCATGGTGCACTTACCTGTTCTCTCCATGGCCATGTCGCCTTAGCAGCCATATAGCCCATGGATCCAGGAGGGAGCTCCTCTCTCTCTTGCCCATCTGGTAATGAACTTGCCCTGTTTGTGCTCTCTCTTGCCAAGGATTATGAGACCACGTGGCCCATGGTAGCACCACTCCACATACAGGCTCCAGGAGGAAGCCTGAAATGGAAACCCTGGCTAAGCTAGCCGGATGCTGAACTGGATTGAACTTTCACATGGAACATTAACTCTGGGCAGTGGCTTTCATCCTGGCCCTACCGAAGACAACACTGGACCTTTTCCATGGCAAAATGGACAGAGATGGGACATTGGGAAGTCAGGAGAGGAGCCCCCTTAATTTTACATCATCACTAAACCATACATCCTCCCATGAGGGTCTCGGAAAATTCTTTTCCTTAGAGACAGCAAAAGCTCCACTTCCACTGGTAACAGATGATGTTTCACCAGTAACAATAATATATATGTGATTTCTTTTAAACAATTTTTAAAGTTTTTACCAACAGGTAAGATTATTGTTCTAAAATATGTATGTTGTGTTCATCCTGTGGCTTTTAGTGCTTCAGACACTGTGATGTGTACCTTCAGGAGGTATAAACAGGGCAGGGCAAGAGTAGGTTTACAGTTGTGAGTACACAAAACAGACTTTATTATTGTATTATTATTTATTAATTATTGTATCATTTTCTGTATGAACAACTGTAAACCTACTTTTGTCCCACCGTGTGTGAGATAGCACTAGCAAATGTCAAATTATACAAATTAGCTAGGGTGGTAGGAATTTAAGGAATATCCTCTGCTAACTGTTTTTGTATTTCTTCCACAATGTCCCCTGAGAATAAATAAACATGGCTGGTGGGCTGAAAGAAGCATGCCTTGCTTTGAACGGTCCGAGTGCTTCCAAATACCTCAGCAGTGAAGTGAATTTTTGATTACTGAATGCTTTTTCCCAATGATATTTTAATAATATTAGACATGTGTTTTCTGGAAGAAAATAATGTTTACTCCAAGTTGAAAATCATTGATTCCTGAACTGGAGTCAATTTCTAAAAGTGTCCTATGTTTAAATGTCAACACAGAGTGGAAATTTTTAGGGTAGAAGATATTATTCAGAATAGGCTAAGAAGTACAAATACTTTCTTCTTAGGGCAACTCCCACACTCAAGGCAGGGCGGTGTGGTGCCTAAGAGCACAGAGGCTGGCACCAGACTGACTTACTTCAGTCTCTGCTCTTTCACTTCAGTGAATGGCCCTGGCTAAGTACTTAACTTCTTACTGACTCATTTTCTTTTCTTCTTTTTCTAAAAATATGGGGCTACTAAATAGTGCTTATCTCATAGGACTGGCATGAGTAATAATAAGTTTCTATATGTAAAGCAGTAAGAGCACTCAGAATATCCCTTTATACTAGTTATTTATTATTACATAACAAATCACCCCAACATTTAACTTAAAACAAGACTCATCATACATTATCTTTCACAGTTTCTGAGGGTCTAGAATTTAGAAATGCTAAGATGGGTGATTCTGGCTAGAGAGAGGTGAGGGAAGGCATGTGTTTTTACAAAATGATTCATTATACAGAATTAACCATATTCAGATCAAAAGAGGCCTACTAGTTTTTTGGTCCATCCCTAGAAGTATGCAAATTATTTCCACAATTAACAACACACTTTTATTTGGTGTGTACTATGTGCTAGGAACTATACTAAGCATTTTTACCAGCATTCTCTCTTTAAATCACAGAAAGTTGAGGTCCAGAAAGGTTAAAGAACTTGCCCAAGATCACACAGCTACCAAATGGCAGAGCCAGAATTTGAACAAAAGCTGTTTGAGTCCATAGGCTCTGCGTTTAGCCAGCACACTGCTGCTTCAGAGTATACACTTAACTAGTGATTCTTAAATTCTGTCCTGTGCCCCTTTAAAAATCAGTTTACTAGCTTAAAGCTGTGGCTCATCTACTATTTGTTTTTAAAAAGATTTATCTTGATTATATTAGTATTACATCATTGTTTATTTAGCTAAGGGCCTCTGTTGGCCCTTGTAAGAGCATGTGCTCTTATTCCTGTTCATTTCTGAGATTTTAGAGTCTGTTGATGTGTTGTTGACTTTGCAAATTCTTAAAGCACTCCTATAATTTCCACTACTCCTTTTTCCTTTCCCGGGATGCTGATAGCTCTTCACCGTTTCTCTGGAGACACCACAGGCTACCTTATAGTTTTCTATTTAATTCAACAGATTTCTCAAGTGTCACTGCTCTGGGCCCTGGGTACTCAGAGGAAAAGTCAGTTCTTGCCTTCTCAGGTTTTGGTTCGAGGCAGGGAGAATGATGGAAAACAGGACATTAGCAAAGCGGCAGAGATAGCTTTGGGCGGCAGGCTGGCGCAGAAGCAAAGCCCACTGCAGTGGGAGGTGGGATGATTTTGTCCCACATGAAGGGAGAAGGGAGAGATTGCCCGGGAAGGTGAAGTCTGAGGTGGGCTTGTCCAGGTGCAGGGTTTGGTGGTGAAGAAGAGAAAGGCCAGTCTAGCAGCAAAGAGAGCTCAAGAGATGGGCACAGCAAAGGCCCACATCCTTTATTTGAGGTGTGTGTGTGTAGTGCTGGGCAACTGGTGAAAGCGCAGTGGTTGGGCTCAAACTGCAAAGAGGCTGATAAAGTTGGGGGAACTCTAACGCCTTTGTGGAAGGTTTCAGAGGAAAGGATGCATAACCTGCTGCAGACTGGGGGCTGTGGTAGTGTGGGGTGGGAGGCAGGCGGGAATCGCGGTTCAGTGTCTGGCTAGCCTGCTTTTCTGGAGGAAAACTACACAGAGTGGCCCATTTCTCACCGGGCTCTGTGTGCTCCACAGTGCTCTGCTTGGGGCAGTCACTCAGTAAATACACTTTGAGTAAATGTACATATGTACGCACATGGATTTATTATTTCTCTAACTTATTTTTCCTTGGAGGTTTTCTTTTAAGTTGTGCAATTAGGAGTGGATTCAGACACCAGAAGTTCTGGTCTCACAATGACTGCAGGCTGGCACGCAGCTGTGGCCAAGGGGAGTGCTTCAGTTCCTTTGCACACTGGTTTGCCCACTGTAAAATGAAAGCATTTCCCCCTTTTCCTCTTTCATGGGTTTTATCAAATTTTTGACTGCTCTAAGCATCTTCCTGATCAGAACAAATGTCTGGGTCCAAAAATGGGAGAATTGAAAACCAGATTAATACAAAAATCCAAATGATTACATATTTGGTTTACTAGTACTACTGCCTTCATAGAGGTAAAAGGTAAAACATGAATTTTCTTTAATTTCTGGATCTCTTTTAACCTCTCAGTCATAAAACAATTCGTAAACTCAAATAAAAATGTATATTCTTTTAGAAAAAGAAAAATGTACCTGCCAACTACAATTTTGAGAAATGGACATAATTATGTTTTTTTTTTGTTGTTATTTGAGTTAATGATGCTTTGTCTGTAGTACAAGTGTGAATACTTGTCTGCCACATTCTGTTGGTGTTTCTGGGTTTATTTTGAGACAGAGAGAGAGATTGAGAGACCTTCATGTATGTAGCTACTTGTCTGCATTAGAGAATTTATGGAAACATACAAAAAAATTAGCAAGAAGAAGATATCCGCCAAATGCCAAAGTACAATCCATGGCCAAATTTACTTGGCTTGTGACTTAGAAGTAAAGTTCAGCAGGAGGCTAATTTGTTTCCCCATTCTTTTGGCGTCGTTTTTGCTCCAGCACACATCCAAAAGAATCTTAACCATTTTAAACTTTTTCAGAAATAAAACTTCACTCCTGTCAGTGGATAAACCATATTAGAGGTCTAGGTTATGCTTTGTTTGTATTTATTCTATTGAGTCCTCATTTATCCTGGGAAAACAGATTTTTGTATTGTTTTATAGTTTACAAAGCATGCTTTATCCTACTCCATGACACTCTTACTATTCTGTTAGGGAAGATATTTTTATTTGATTTGACAGTTAAGAAACCCAAGCGTCTGATAATTCTTCAGATCCCTTGGCTAGACCTTGACCGAGTCATTTCCAGGGACTTTATATTCTGACTCCTGTAACCAGGACTTGCTTCTTCAAATGGACTGACTGGAAAACTGAAGTAAACCCACAAACTCAGTAGGTAAATCAGTTGTGTTCTAATTTCCAAGTACTTGAGCCAAGCAGACATTGAAATAAGTATAAAATTAAAATGAAAAAAGCTACTAACATTTATTGAACAGTTACTGTATGGTAGGCTGTGATAAATCCATGTATTATCTCATTTAATCCTCCCACAATCCTAAGAAGAAGGTCACTACAGTCATTTCCATTTTTTTGTAGATGAAGAAAGGGCTTCTGAAGTTTAAGAAAAAAAGTCAAATGTCACATGGTGAATAGCAGAAGTAGATTTAAACCCAAGTCTGCTAGATGCCACAGGTTAGGGCTTAACTGCTCTTCTGACTGTCGAGAAGGATCCATGAAATGTTAAAAAAACACAAAAAACAACTATAAATAATGTTTATTGAATATTTCCTCTCTGCAGACATAGTGCTATATGTTTTACATGCAGTTTCTCATTTGCCCCTTACAACAAGCCTGTGAAAGAGGATTAGTGCGTGCTTCAATTTTATAGATGGTACAACTGAGGCACAAAGAAGTGCAGTATCTTGCTCAGATTCCCACAGTTAGTAAGTGGCAGAGCTGGGATCTGAACCCAAATAATACTTTGCCTAGAATCTGGGTACTTCCCATCTAATGCTTCAATCTAGTCTTTTGACGTTGTTTTCATCATGTGGGGGTAAGGGGAAGTGGGGGGAGGCTTGGTTGTTTAAGGAGCTCAGGGCTCATGTCAAGGGAGCAGCATCATGCTGCCTTGGACAAGCTGGCAATAAGCAAACTTTTCTTACAAGAGGAGTGAGAATTTAATAGGAACTTTTTACAAGGACTTTGGCATGAGGAGAGTTGTCTAGAAATACCACATTACTGGGCTTGAGAACAGTAGGTATGCTTCAGAGATCTTCACTGTAAGGTGGGGGTTTGGACAAGTTAGAGTGTTTACTCCCACGAGTCTGAAGAGAGAACAAGGTGCAGTTAAGTAGCTATTAATAACAGCTGACTATCAGGAAAAAACATCATGGGACTGTGATTGCTATAGTCTGTTAAATAGATCATCAGGCTAATATCTACTACTTCTTTATTTCATATTATTATTATTGGTTTCAGGCACATAATTATTAGATTAATCATAAACCTTGATTTATAACACATTTTCTACATTAGTCCTTATAAAAGGTTTGTATTGCCTGTTATTCTAAATAATTCTATTTTATTTATTTTTTTCAAATATAAGCAAAAGTTTATTTAGAAAGTCACAGAGGTAGAAGAAATGAACCTTGGAAGAAGTGAGCCAGCTGGGCTGTGTGGGCTTGGGAAACAAGTTTACAGGGGTAAAAGAGGGGCCCTTGGAGCTTCGGAAAAAGAAAGGTGGAGAAAATGGAGCCAATGGTGCCAGGAGGAAGGAGACGGGGAAAGGCATGGGCCTGCTCCAGAGAGAGAAAGAATATACTTGAAAACATGTTCTAATATGTGCTTCTGGATACCCGGGACCCAGAGCTACAGCTCTGGCACTTGGTTTATCTGTGGAATCTTTCCCATATTCTAGACATAAATCCCAGGAGGAAATGACTTTGGAGAGTCAGAGCCACGCCCCAGAACATGGCGAATGTCAGTGCCTTTGTAAAAAACTTCTATCTACCAGGGGTTAAGTTTGTAGTGTAGAGTCAGCCACAGGGTTGGTGAGAACACAGTATTCATGACACCCTCTTCAAATTCCAAGAAGATGAAACAAACAAGTGATCATTTTCTAGGAAAATTGAGGTCATGTTCCAGTGCCCTATGAATCTTGAAAATCACTATTCCTCTGCCAATTCAAAAAGTTGTTCATGCTTTCAACCCTTTTCCTTGAGAGGACCAGTTTGGGTGAGGCCAGCAGAACTGCTTCTAATGGGAAACTGGGGGGCACCTGCACTTTTTCCATCCATGGCACAGTTAGAAATCCTCTAATCAGGCATTTACTAGGAAAAGTTAAGGTGGCTTTGGAGAGAAATTTCTTTCCAAACCACTTACTCAGCACAGACTTTCATACTTGTCTCTTTTCCTCACCACAACTTCTTTCTGTTTCTACAGAAAACATATTTGTTCTGTCTTCCTTACTACTGAAGTGGGTTTTAATTGTGAAACCAAAGCAGGGCTGGACATTTTGTGTTTTTTAGTGGTTGAGATCATTGTTAAGACTATTTCTCTATCAAGGGCTATATTTTCTTTTTGTTTTTTTTTTGTTTTAAGTGGGTTACATTTTCTTTTTTTGGTTGTTTCTAGTTCGATAGTACATTGCAGTGGCTAAGAACATGAACTTGGCAGTTGTAGTAACAGATTTCAAGTTCCAACCCCAATTGTCCAATACTAGCACAATTAAAAAGAAACTTTGGCAACCCATATAACTGTGCTAAATTGCAGTCCTTATCTATGACATAATGGTAAGTACTTCATTAAATTATCATGAAGATTAATTCAGACCTTCTAGGGAATGCATTTTTCACAGCTCTTGGCACATAGTAAGCACTCAGTAAATGTTACTGATATTATTATAAAGCATGTATGAGGTCTGTCCAGAAGGTATCCAGCCATGTAATATGAAAAATAGACATTTGCTGAAGAAGATACAAGAAACATTGTACACAGGACAATGATGCTTTAGTTCCCTTCAAAGTAGGCACCTTGGGACCTTGCACAATTCTCCCAACCACCATAAACTGCTCCGTTGTATTTTCCTAAATCTCATTGATGTTCTGAAATAATTTCCCTTTCAAAGGTGATTTTAGTTTTGGAAGAAGCCAGAAGTTGCAGGGTGCCAAACCTGGGCTGTGGGGAGGCTGAGTCACCTCAGTGATCTGATGTTTCTCAAAAAATCTGCCTAAGACATGAGTCCTGAGGAGGCACATTATGGTGATGAAGCTGCCAATCACCAGCTGCCCATAGCTGTGGCCTTCGGAATCATTCAAAGTTCCTGTGGAGGGATGTTCAAGCTTAATGCAAAGTTTGATGCAGATTCGTTGCTCTACTTGCTCAGTCATTTTGAATGTGATGACCATGGAGTACACGTGCTCACTCAACTGTGTCTACTGCTCCCACTGACTAGTACAGTGAAGTTGTGATTGTTCACACATGCTCATTCCAGTCCACTCTTTTTTGGCTGCCAGTTTACATCAATGCCATGCAAATGGTTTTCATTATATTAACAATGGCTGGACTTTTTCTGGACAGACCTCATATCTTAATATACTTGTACACTTATTTCTCCTGGCCAGATACTCTGAATTAGAATTTTAGGGTCCAAGGGTGTGCGCATTGTACATTTTTAAAAGTATATTTTATTGATCATGCTATTACAGTTGTCCCAGTTTTTATCCCCTTTGTTCCCCTCCACTCGGTACTCCCATCCCTACAGTGATCCCCGGCTTAGATCATGTCCATAGGTCGTGCATGTGAATTGTTTGGCTTCTCCATTTCCTATATCATTCTTAACTTCCCCTGTCTCTTTTATACTTACAATTTATGCTTCTTAATCCTTATGCATTTACCCTCATTCTCCCCCTCCCTGTTGATAACCTTCCTAATGATCTCCATATCTATGATTTTATTCCTGTTCTAGTTGTTTGCTTAGTTTGTTTTTGTTTTTTAGATTCATTTGTTGGTGGTTGTGAGTTTGTTGTAATTTTATGGTTCATATTTTTTATCTTCTTTTTCTGAGATAAGTCTCTTTAACATTTTGCATAATAAGGGCTTGGTGATGATGATAAGGGAAAGGTAAAGGGCTTTAGCTTTACCTTGTCTGGGAAGCACTTCATCTGCCTTTCTATTCTAAATGATAGCTTTGCTGGATAGAGTAATCTTGGTTGTAGGTTCTTGCTTTTCATCACTTTGTATAGTTCTTGCCATTCCCTTCTTGCTTGAAAAGTTTCTTTTGAAAAATCAGCTGATAGTCTTATGTGAACTCCTTTGTAAGTAACTCTCTGACTTTCTCTTGTTGCTTTTAAAATTCTCTCTTTATCTTTAACTTTTATATTTGAATTATGATGTGTCTTGGTGTGCAAGTTTTGGGGTTTAACTTGTTTGGGATTCTCTGTGCTTCCTGGATTTGTATGTCTATTTTCTTTGCCAAATTAAGGAAGTTTTCTTTCATCATTTTTTCAAATAAGTTTTCTTTTATTTTTAAACTGTGATTTAAAAAATTTTTATTCATTTATTTTTAGAGAGAGGGGAAAGGAGGAAGAAAGGGAGAGAAACATCAACATGTGGTTGCCTCTCATGTGGTCCCCACTGGGGACCTGGCCTGCAACCCAGGCATGTGCCCTGACTGGGAATTGAACTGGCAATCCTTTGTTTCACAGCCTGCACTCAGTCCACTGAGCTACACCGGCCAGAGCTTCAAATAGGTTTTCAATTTCTTGCTCTTCCTCTTCTCCTTTTGGTGTCCCTATGATTTGGATGTTGGCCCTTTTGGAGATGTCCCAGAGTCTTCTCAAACTCTTTTTGTCTTTTTGAATTCTTGTTTCTTAGTTTTGTCCTAGTTTAATATTTATTTATTCCTTAAATTCCAAATTGTTGATTTAAATCCTAGCTTCCTTTACTTCACTGTTGGTTTCCTGTGCATGGTGCCTGATTACCATCTTAAAAAGGTTGCAGCAGCCCTGGCTGGTGTAGCTCAGTTGGTATGTCATCCGATAACCAGAATGTTGCAGGTTTGATTCCTGGTCAGGGCACATACATAGGTTGTGGGTGCGATCCTCAGTCTGGGCGCTTTTGGGAGGCAACTAATCAATGCTTCTCTCTCACATCTCTCTCTCCCTTCTCTATTTGAAAGCAATGAAAAAAAAAGTCCTGCGGTGAGGATAAAAATAAATAAACAAATAAACAAATAAATAAAATATAAATAAAAATAAAAAGTTTGCAGCAATTTACTGTCCTGCTATTAGTGAATGGGAGTAGTCTAGTTCCCAAACCTTACCAACATAGGACTAGGAACCATTTAAATTTTGGCCAATATAATGGATAGAAATGGTTTCTTATCAGTTTAATTTGTATTTTCCTGACTTCTAAGGAGACTGAGCATCTATACTTAGATTTATTGACTATTTTCAGATTCTCTTCTAACTCTGAACAGGCTTTGCTGGTTCCTAGTCTTTCTCTGTGGGATTTTAAAAATACTGTTATTTTGGATAAATATTACTAATTTATAAGAACTCTCCATGAATTAAGGTTATTATCTATGTTGAAAATATTTTTCTTATTATATATTTGCCCTTCTTTTTTTTGAGGTCTTATGCTGTACCGCCATTTACATTTTTCATGTAGACTGATGTATTCATGTTTTTCTTTATGTCTTCTTGGTATCCTGTTATTTATCAAAGACTTTTGAGTGACACGTATATGCTAGAATTATACTGTTGATCTCATTTCATTATAGCAGTGGCTCTCAGTTTTCTGTAGCATCAGAATCACTTGCAAAGCTATGGCAAATTATATTTCAGGGTGCCCAATCACAGAATTTCAAGAGGTGGGGCTTTTACATATCTTTATTAAAAAGGAGAATCTCATTTTGAAAAATGAGTGTTGCTTAAAAGTAGGTTCTTAAAGTGGCAAAATGTTGGTATAGTTGTTGAAGCTGGGTGATGTAGATGGAATATTTGTATCCACCCCCATTTATATGTTGAAATCTTTTACCCCCAACAATGTGACAAATTTAGGAGACTGGGCCTTTTGGTGGTGATTATGTTATGAGGGTGAATTCATCCTGAATGGAATAGCTGCTCTTATGAAAAAGATTCCAGGAAGTTCCATTGTTTCTTCCCCAATGTGAAGATATATTGAGAAGACAGCTGTCTGTGAACCAAGAGGGCTCTCACCAGGACCAACCATGATTGCACCATGGTCTTGACCTCCAGTCTCCAGAACTGTAGGAAATAAACTTCTGTTGTTTATAAGCCACCCAGTCTATGGTATTCTATTATGGCAGCCCAAATGAACTAAGACATGGAGGATTACTTATACTGTTCTTTTTACTTTTGAATATGATTGAATATTTCCATAAAGTAGTAGTTTTGAAAGGAAAACTTTTGCTAGCATGCAAAGTTCATCCAGGTTGCTGCTCTAATCAGAGTTGTTTGTTAAATTGCAGCAAAGATGTTTGTTAAATTGACCTGGGAGGTCAACTAAGACGGGGTATGTCCTCATCATGGTAGTGTTGAGCAGTAATACAGGCTGCCCAAAGTGGCAACTAAGCCAGAGCCTGAGCAGTCTGCCAGAACTATGCTGGACCCTTGGACCTGGAATGGCAGGACCTCTGCTCTTCCTGACTGCTTCATAGCTTCTGTCTCAGTTCTGTAGGACCTTGTGGAGATACAGGAGTAGATATTTCTGTTTCTGGGGCAAGCAAGTAAAAAATGGAAGTCAGCCTTTAAGTCTCTCTTGTGATTGTAACAAGGTGCAGAGCAGGGTCCCCCCAAAGTAGCAGAGCATACACTTTCACAAACCTTGGTTGGGGGAATTAGGGAAATGGATGATATGACCTTTAAAATACTTTGCATAATGATGGCAAGTTAAGAGCTGGACTGTTGCCTTGGGTGACTTTAAGGGTGTATTGTGACTCATGACATAGCCAGGGGAGGTAGATGCCCACCCTGGGTGCCCCTGTGTCACAGGGAAATCTTGCCCTGACTAAAGATGGCAGCCAAAAAATGATAAAATATACAGGAAACTGGCAAAAGTAGCACAGAAGTAGCATAGGAGGAGCTGGACATGAGGTCATGTAGGAAGTTCCCAGGTAAGCAGTTAAAATAAGGTCAGTCTGAAAGAGAAGGGGTTTTTATACCATGATGCCTTGGGTATTAAAGAGGAAGATGCCATACAGTCTGTAGTGAGGTAACAGCCAATGCAGACTGGAGGAAAGGGTTTAAGGGGAGCTAATGGAGCTGTGTAGGAACCTGAGTAACCAAGCACGGATTAATGGGAGGTGCTTGGAGCCGAACTGGGACTATCGAGGTGCAGACTTCTGCTTCTATGAAGGATGTGCAGAGAAGTCACTCTCTTGGGATCTGTGCCTCCCTGGACTCCACCATGATCCAGTGTAACATGGCACATGTTTCCCTGAACCACTGCATGGAAACAGAGGACAATGTACAACAGATCCTGAAGGAGAGAGCTGCTGTGAGATGATAGTGACTCTGAAACCCACAAGTGTACATTCCAGAGAGGATGGAGATCTGTTTGTACAGCCAGCTTAAGAACATAGAAGGACATGAGGGAACTTCTGGGCATGGTTTGGGCTTATAGGCTGATGGGGAGCAGGGTAAGTGCTGGGTTTCATGAGAGAACAGGGCTCTGATCAGGAGTGTTTTCAGCCCCTGTGAGGTTGGAATCCTGCAAATAAAAACTTGTTTCCATCAACAGTAACTGTTGGGTCATGCATCAAGGCAGCCCATGGACAAACCCTGGTTTGGTCAGTTACAGGATGACAGCAGCAGGTGGTGCTAGTGGTAGGGTCTTTGGTGATCAGTGAATTAGAAGTGTGCTCTTTCTCGTTATATTGGTATATCTTTCCCTTTATGAAAAATCATTTGTCAATCACCATCTTATACTCACCCTAAATCTAATATCATTTCTCTATTTTTACACCCAATATAGCACTTTCTTCTTAGTCACATTAATGTGTTTGCCTTGACTGTGATTGGCTTACTTCTGCTCCCACGATAAACACAAAACACACAAGTCTACCTGGGATCACTCACCCTGACTTTCCTGATTCTGAGTCATCATCTCTCAAAATACTGCTCAAAATGCACGCAGGGAAAGCCCAGAGTAAATTAGCCCTCCATTTGCCAACATGTAAGGACACAAATAACCAGGTAATTAAATAAACTATCAGAGCAAAGAAGTTATGCCATGAATAAGCAGAACAGGTAAAATACCACTAGGTATTTTACTACTAGGGGGAGTGGAGAGAATGCTGGAGAGGAAAATAACTTGTGAGAAGGTTTCACTGGAACACTTTAAGAGATTCAAGAGTAAATCAGCTATATGCATAAATTGAAAGCAAGTTACCATTTCAAGGAATAATCAGAAATCTAGAATTGAAAAAAGAAATTCGACGTCTACCAAAATTTCAAAATTCCACAAAAGTCTAAAAAAAAAATAAAACTGATGTGGCCAAGGACTGAATTAGTAGTATGGGAGATAAAATAGAAAAAAAAGAAGTCTTCTAAAACTTAAAAACATGATGTAAAAAGAGATGAAAAAGATGAGAAAAGGATGAAAAAAATCTAAGCACTTTACCCTCCATCCCTTCCAACAGGGAGTCTCCAAAGGATGCAAAGAACATGAAGAGAGGATGTTAAGTTTTTTCAAAATAGAGAAATGACATGGGTCTTCAGATTGAAAGGGACTATCCAGATACACATTGTTGAAATTTCTTTCCTGCAAGAATAAAAGGAATATCCTTAACGTTTTCAGAAAGAAAACTTGATCGCCTGTGAAGGGACTTAACTCAAAATGGGTCAGATTCCTATCAGCAACATTGGATGTTAAAAGACAATTAAGTGATGAGTTCCAGATTCTGAGGGAAATGATCTGAATGTAGAAATAAATACCAGCTAGACTAAGCATAAAAATATCTTTAGACACAGGCAAGGACTCAGAAGGATTGTATTCTGTATATTTTTTCTAGAAGAATTAGTCAGAGCTCTCCTAGAACCAAGCAAAAAGGAACCAAAGAGAAAAACATGGGATCGAAAGGATAATAACAAGAAATCCTTGGACGATGACAGTTGCTCTGTGCACCTAGACAGTAGTGAGTCCAAGTTAGAAAAGGAAATCAGAGGGCTCCATGGAAACACGTTCAGAAAGAAAGTGGGTAATATTGCACAAGTAATGTGATTAGGATTTAGAATTGTCACTACAGTCTGCTATCAATGAGATGGTGGCATAAGTCTCTCTCTCTCTCTCTTTTTAACAAGAAAAAGAATGGCCACTAGATACTCTGGGAAATAAAATAAAACACTCTTCAGGGGGTCCAACTTTTTGGTGTCTATGGGCCACACTGGAAGAAGAAGAGTTGTCTTGGGCCACACATTAAATACATTGTGACACATAATCACAAAAACGTCTTATAATGTTTTAAGTTAAATCACAATTTTGTGTTGGCTCCCATTCATAGTCATCCTGGGCCACAAGTGGCCCGTGGGCTGTGAGTTGGACACCTGGTTCTACAAGAAAATTACAGTCTAAAGATAAAGCAAGTTAAGGTGGGATGGATGGTAATAGAAGGAGATTTGACTCGGATGGTGAACACATTACAATATACAAATAATGTATTATAGAATGGTACACCTGAAACCTATACAATTTTATTAACCAATGTCACCCCCAAAAATATAATATAAAATAAAAAAATGAAAAAAGATAAAGCAATTTAAATTTTGAGCAGTTGGTGGTGTATAAGAAATAGTGATGAACGCTCTGAAATAAAAATCAGTTGGAATTTGTAATGGGTACTCCATATAAACATCTCTTTGTGGTAAATGTAGTTTTTTATTCCTGAAAGTGGTTGGCACTTTAGTAACATGTATTTCTTTGCAGATCAGCTTTTCCCTAATAGTTTTTTTAAGTATCATTCAGAGAGTAAACTTAGGTATAAAGTTATGAAAGTGGTGTTGTGTTCTCTCTTTTTCTTTTCCTTTCCTTCCATCACTCTACCTTTCTTTCCCACCCACTTTGACAAATTATTTTGTTGTTTTTAACATAACAATGGTTGCTTTGGGTTTGAATTAGATGTCAAGCTCAGTAGCTGGACACCTAAACTTATGACCATTAAGAAGCATAAACTTGCCCTGGCTGGTGTAGCTCAGTGGATTGAGCATGGGCCTGTGAACCAAAAGATCATGGTTCAAGTCCCCGTCAGGGCCCATGCCTGGGTTGCAGTCCAGTTCCCAGCAGGGACCAGTTCCCACCACGGGATGCACCAGAAGCAACCATACACTGATATTTCTCTCCTTCTCTCCTTCCCTTCTAAAGATAAATAAATAAAAATTTTAAAAAAGAAGCATAAAGTTTAAAAAAATACATGAACCCTAATATCAAAGCCTCATATTTTTGTAATTTATTTGAAGAGTTCCTTAAATAATAGCTCTTGTTTTGAGGAAATATGTATGTAAACTTTACCAACTACTTTAGTTTCAATGAATTTTTTATTTTTTCTGCTAAATCCAAGAAAATTAATTATTTATTTTTAGTTTAGTATTTTTTTACTTAAAAAAATTTATTGTTATTCTATTACAGTTGTCCCAATTTTTCCCCCTTTGCCCATCTCCTCCCATTCACCCCCACAGTCAGTCCCCACACCACTGCCCGTGGCCATGGGTCATTCTTACATGCACTTTGACTAGTCCTTTCCCCTTCTTTCCACTGTTATCCCTCTCCCCCTTTGTCAGTCTGTTTCATGTTTCCATGCCTCTGGTTCTATTTTGCTTATCAGTTTATTTTGTTCATTAGATTCCTCTTCTAAGTGAGATCACATGGTATTTTTTATCACCAACTGGCTTATTTCATTTAGCATAATATTCTCCAGTTCCATCCATACTGCTGTAAAAGATAGAAATTCCTTCTTTCATTCTGCTGCATAGTATTCTGTTGTGTAAATGTACCATACTTTTTTGATCTCCTAATTTACTGATGGGCACTTCGGTTGCTTCTAACACTTGGCTATGTAAATTGTGCAGCTATGAACATTGGGGTGTATAAGTTATTTTGAATTGATGTTTTGGGATTCCTAAGGTATAATCCCAGCAGTGGAATGTCTGGGTCAAAAGGCAGTTCCATTTTCCACTTTTTGAGGGAATTCCATACTGTTTTCCCCAGTAGCTGTATCAGTCTGCATTCCTAGCAACAGTACACTAGGGTTCCCTTTTATCCACATCCTCACCAGCACTTGTTAATTTATTAATGATAGCTATTTTGGTAGGTATGAGGTGATATCTCTTTGTAGTTTTAATTTGCATCTCTCTCATGGCTAATGATATTGAACATCTTTTCATATGTCTATGGGCCATCTGTCTATATTCCTTGGAAAACTGTCCGTTCAGGTCTTTTGCCCATTTTTAACTGGGTTATTTGTCTTCCATGTGCTGAGTCATATGAGTTCTTTACATATTTTGGAGATTAAACCCTTGTTTAATGTGTCATTGGCAAGAATGTTCTCACAGATAGTTGGTTCCCTCTTAATTTTGATTATGGTTTCTTTAGCTGTGGAGAACCTTTTTAATTTGATGTAGTCCCATTTGTTTATTTTTTAATTTCCCTTGCCCCAAGAGACATATCAGCAAAAATATTGCTATGTGGGATATCTGAAATTTTACAGCCTATGTTTTCTGCTAGGACTTTTATGGTATCCCAAGTTATATTTAGGTATTTTATCCTATTTGATTTTTTTCTGGTGTATGGTATAAGTTGGTGATTTAGGTTCATTTTTTTCGCATATACCAGTCCAGTTCTCCTAACACCACTTATTGAAGAGACTATTTTTATGCCAATGAATGCTAATGCATCCTTTGTCAAATATTAATTGACCATAGAGACATGGGTTCATTTCTGTGCTCTCTATTTGGTTCCATTGATCTATGTGTCTGTTCTTATATCAGTATCCAACTCTTTTGGTTACAGTGGCCTTATAGTACAGTTTTATGTTGGCTATTGTGATCCCTCCAACTTTGTTCTTCTTTCTCAAGATTACTGAGGCTATTCAGGGTCTTTATTGGTTCCATTTTGGAGTATTTGTTCTAGATAAGTGATATATGCCATTGGTATTTTATTTTTAATTATTTTTAAAAGATTTTATTTATTTTTAGAGAGGGGGAATGGAGGGAGAGAAGGAGGGAAACATCAATGTGTGGTTGCCTCTTGTGCACCCTATACTGGGCACCTGGCCCATAACCCAGGCATGTGCCCTGACTGGGAATTGAACTGGTAACCCTTTGGTTGGAGGCTGGTGCTCAACCCACTGAGCA
Source organism: Artibeus jamaicensis (assembly GCF_021234435.1). Taxonomy (NCBI): domain Eukaryota; kingdom Metazoa; phylum Chordata; class Mammalia; order Chiroptera; family Phyllostomidae; genus Artibeus; species Artibeus jamaicensis. The sequence goes on along the minus strand of NW_026521981.1, from coordinate 2,218,724 downwards.
CACCAACTAAGGCTGGTATTTTAATAGGAATTACATTGAATCTATAGATTGTTCTGGGTAGTATGGATATTTTAATAATGTTAATTTTTCCAATCCATGAATACAGTATATGCTTCTGCTTATTTGTATCTGCCTCAATTTCTTTCTTCAGTGTTCTATATTTTTCTGAGTACAGGTCTTTTACCTCCTTGGTTTAATTTATCCTAGGTACTTTATTTTTCTTGTTGCTATGGAAATGAGATTTTTCCCTAGTTTTTATTTCTGATATTTTATTGTTGGTATACAAAAATGCCATTGATTTCTGATTATTGGCTTCGTATCTGGCTATTTTGCCAAATACACTTATTAGGTTGAGTAGTTTTATGGTGGAGACTATAGAGTTTTCTATATGCACTATCATGTCATCTGTGAATAATGACAGTTTTACTTCCTCTTCTCCGATTTGAATGCCTTTTATTTCTTTTTGTTATCTGATTTCTGTGTCTAGAACTTCTAATACTATGTTGAACAGAAGTGGTGAAAGCAGACACCCATCTCTTGTTCCTGATCTTAAGGGAAAAGCTTTTAGTTTTTGCCCATTGCATATAATGTTGGCTGCAGGTTTCTCATACATGGCTTTCATTATGTCGAAATGTGCTCTCTCTATTCCCACTTTGCTGAGTGTTTTTTTTTTATCATAAATCGGTGCCATACTGTATCAAATGCATTTTCAGCATCTATTGATAAAATCATGTGATTTTTGTCCTTCATTCTTTTAATGTGGTATATCACATTTATTGATTTGCAAATATTGTACCATCCTTGCATCCCTGGGATGAATACCACCTGATCATGGTGTATGATCTTTTGAATGTATTTCTAAATCCAGATTGCCAGTATCTTGTTAAGGATACTAGCATCTATGTTCATCAGAGATATTAGCCAGTAGTCTTTTTTCTTTGTTGTGTCTTTACCAGGTTTTGGAATTAGGATGACACTAGCCTTGTAAAAAGAGTTTGGGAGGCTTCCTTCTTCTTTAATTTTTTGAAATAGTTCAAGAAGTTTAGGAGTTAGTTCTTCCTTAAATGTTTGGTAAATATCACTTGTAAAGCCATCTAGTGCAGGGCTTTTTGCACCAGGAGTTTTTTGATTACTGCTTTGATTTCACTAGTTGTTATTGTTTTATTCATGTTTTCTGCTTCTTCTTGATTCAATTTTGGCAGATTGTAGGTATCTAGAAATTTGTCCCCTTTGCCCATATTATCCAATTTCTTGGCATATACTTGTTCATAGTAATTTCTTACAATCCTTTTTATCTCTGTTATCAGTTTTAACTTTTCTTTCATTTCTGATTTTATTTATTTAGGTCTTCTCCCTGTTTTTCTTGATTGGTTTCATTAAATTTTGTCAATTTTGTTTATCTTTTCAGAGAACCAGTTCCTAGATTTATTGATCTTTTGAATTGTTCTTTTAGTCTCTGTCATTTAATTCTGCTCTGATCTCGATTATTCCCTTCCTTCTACTTACTCTGGGCTTTGTTTGTTGTTGTTCCTCTAGTTCTTTTACATGTAAGGTTAAGTTGTTTAAGATTTTTCTATCTTCTTTAATTAGGCCTGTATTGCTATGAACTTCCCTCTCAGTACTGTTTTCATTGCATCTGATAGGTTTGGGGTTATTGTGTATTCATTTCATATGTCTCCAGATACTTTTGATTTTTCCTTGATATCATTGTTGACCCATTCATTATTTAATAACATGCTATTCAGTATCCATGTATTTTAATTTTTTTGAGTTTTTTCCTTGAGGTTGATTTCTAGTTTCACACCAGTGGGATCTCAGCACATGCTTGATATGATTTCAGTTTTCTTGAATTTGTTCAGGCTTTGGTTGTGTCCTCTCATGTGGTATCTCTTTGAAAATGATCCATATGCATTTGAAAAGAATGCATATTTTACTCCTTTTGGATGAAATGTCCTGGAGAACAGTTTCTGATGAAATGTTCATTTAATCTAGAGCGTCTTTCAATGCCACAATGTCCCTGGTGATTTTTTGTTTGGAAGATCTATCCGTTGTTGACAGTGGAGTGGTAAAATCCCCTATGATGAATGTGTTGTTGTCAATATGTTTCTTGAAGTCCTCCAAGATTTTCTTTATATATTTGTGTGCTCCTGTGTTGGGTGCATATATGTTCACAAGGGGCATATCCTCTTGTTTGACTGCTCCTTTAGGTACTATGTAGTGACCTTCTTTGTCTCTTGTTATGGCTTTTGTTTTGAAGTCTACTTTTTCTGTCATAAGTATTGCTACCCTAGCTTTTTTTACGTCCTTTTCTGGAAATATTTTTTTCCATCCGTTTACTTTTAGCCTGCATAGATCTTTTCTTCTGAGGGGCATCTCTTGTAGAGAGTATATATTGCAGGTCATGTTTTATTATTGTTTTAGCTATCCTATGTATTTTGACTGTGGCATTTAATACATTTACATTTAAGCTTATTATTGATAGGTATTTATTCGCTGTCATTTTTCCCCTTTGTGCTGGTGTTTCTCTCTCTCTCATTTTCATTATCTTTTTTAAAGCAGTCCCTTTAGCATATCTTGCAATGCTGATTAGTGGACATGTACTCTTTCAGCCCTTTTTTTTTTTTGGTTGGGGAAGCTCTTTATTTCAGCTTCCATTTAAATGACAGCCTTGCTAGGTAGGTTCGTCTTGGTCCCACATCTTTGCTTTTCATTAGTACTTTGAATAATTTGTGCCATTTCCTTCTGGCTTGTAGTGTTTCTGTTGATAAATCATCTGGGAGCCTTATCTGAACTCCCTTTTATGTTATTAGCTGTTTCTCCTTGCTGCCTTTAAATTCTCTCTTTGTCTTCAAATTTTGCCACTTTGCATTTTTATTATGTTGTATTTTGGAGTTGGCCTCCTTGCATTTATCCTGATTGGGACCCTCTGTGCTTCCTGAATTTGCTTGACTTTTTTCCTTACCAAGTTAAGGAAGTTTTCTGTCATTTTTTCAAACCAGCTTTCTATCCCTTGCTCCTTTTCTTCTCTCTGGTATCCCTATGGTGTGAATATTGTTATGTTTCATGTTTTATGTCCTGAAATTCCTTTAAACTATCTTTGTTCTTTTTTAGTCTTTCTTCATTTTGTTGCTCTGATTAGGTGTTTTTTTCTGCCTTGTCTTCCAGCTTGCTGATACAGTCATCTGCCTCTAGTCTGCTTTTAATTCCTTTTTGTGTATTCCTCATTTCAGATATATTCTTCATTTCCTCTTGGTTCTTATTTATAGTTTCTTTATGCTTTTTCATGCTGATGTATTTCTAAGTTCCTTGTAGTTTACACTGAGTTCCTTTAGCATCTTTATAACCATTACTTTGAACTCTATGTTTGATAAATTGCTTGCCTTCATTTTATTTAACACTATTTCTGGAGATTTTTTCTTTCCTTTTGATTGTTTTTTTCTTTGTCTCCCCAATTTAAGTGACTTTTTTTGTTTGTTTCTGTGTAGTAGATTGGTCTTCTTTGACTCCCTCACTTTATGGGGTGTCCTTCTGTGGTAAGGGAGCTATGGGACTCAGTGGTGCAGTCTCATTGAATTCCTGAGCTGGATGCTCTATGAATGCCTTGTATGCAGTTGATGTGGGCTCTCTTATAACTTAGTGTTGGTTGTTGTTGGCTGATTAATTGGTGGCTTCTCCCCTCTGGTGGCTTTCTGAGAGTTCTGCTCTCACCATGTCTTATATGCTTTTGTACAGGAGCTGCCAGAATAAAATGAAACTACCCAGTTAACAAAACCCACACCAGCAAAAGGTTAATAAATGTAGAAATAGAATAAGAATATTGTACTAAAGGAAAAAAGAATATAAGGTGACTAATGGAAAGAAAAATGATTTTGAGAGAGTCAGGGAGGAGAAATAATAAGTGTGGGAATAGAAACAAGATGAACAAAATAAGAAAATAAAATTTGCAACATAAATAAAATAGGGAGTGAATAGGGCAAAATGGAGTAAGAAAAGGGAAGAGTACATATGAGGTTTGAAAAATAGGAACTAAATTGAAGAAAAACAATCACTGCAGCAATATCCATGACAGATGAGCTAAGATAAATGAAGTTGGCAAGAGAATAAGAATATTTAAGGAAGAAAAGATTGTGAGATGTCTAAAGGACAAAAAATGTTTTGTGAAGCTAGAAGTAGGAGAAATTAATAAGTGTATGAGTTAGAAACTAGGCTAAGAAAGGGAGAAAATAAAATTTAAAATGAAAAATAAGACAGGGTAGAATAAAGGCCAAATGATGTAGGATTGGAGAACATAAAATATGAGATTTAAATTAATAAAATAGTAACTACTAGGACTAAAATGAAAGAAATGCAATGACAACCCCAACATCAATGACAACCCAGCAAATATTAATAAAGGTGGAATGAGAATAAAGATGTTTTAAAAAAGGGAAAAAGAATATGAGATGACTAATGGAAAGAAAGATGGCTTGGGGAGGATAGAAGGAGGAGAAATAGTAATAGTGAGGAATAAAAACTGGGCATATAAAAGGAAAAATAAAATTTAAAACAGAAATAAGAACTAGAAGGATGACGGCAAAATGGAGTAAGAGATGGGAAGAGTAAAATATGAGATTTGAAATAAAACTAAAATAAATAACAAAAACAAAAAATATATAAAAGTAAAATAAAAATAGTGAAATAATGGGAACAAAATTGAAGACAAAGAAACAATGTTGAAAAGCTATGCAGGAGAAACAATAATACAAATAATGAAAAGGAATGAGGTGGGATTTGTCTCAGCAGAGTCTAGTGTTTGTTTGCCTACTGTCTTCTTCCTCTGGGTCCATCCGTGGTAGTGTCTGTTGGTGTCACAGTCTAGCTTTAGACAGCCTGTTTGAGGCTACAAGCAATACACGGTCTGTGATTATCTCCATAGGGCTTGGATAGTCCTTGCTGTTCTGCCCTGCTGGCTTTTTATAAGCACAAGACCCAAGGGTGGTTCATCTAATGTCTCATAGCACTGCATGTACCACCTCCACCTGCCTTGAGAGGGGGTTTCTGGTGCTATTGGGACAGTATGATGCATGGTTCTCTCCTGGGAGGCACTGTTCAGTCTTCAGGGAAGATAGTGGGTATGTTCCCCTGCCTCTGTACCACATATCTTGGTCTGCCCCAGATTATTTCTAATGGTGTGTAGTTTCTGATGAATTAGCTGTTTCATGGGAGGAGCCACTCTGTGTAAAAGGTCAGTTCTTTTCTGCTTGGCACTAATGGCAGCTCTGTGAAAGAGCTGAGGCTGGGAGGGGTCCTGAACACTCCTTGTTGTGCCAATTTCTAATCTCTCTGCTCTGCCGTTTTCAGTGGAATAGAGCCCAAGGAGGAGCCAGCATAGTATCTGATAAAAGTTCATAAAGGTCTCCTTTGGAGATTCTTTCTTTCCCCATGCAGATATGTGTCTGGCAGAGGGTTCTTGAGTCTGGCCTTACTGTTCTACAGAGTTTGTAATTCTGCAGGTGGGAGTTGGACATGTCTTCCTCTTCCCAGAGCTTTGTACGGCATGGTGTTACTGGCCCTGCATGGCTGCAAAAAATCTCAGGTGCTCAGTTTTGCCCATCTAGCTCCTAGCTCAATGCTCTCACAGGAGGCTCAGACCAAAACCCTCCATTATGCATGCAGCCCCTCACTTGCCAATTGCTCTGGATGGGGTGCCATAGTATTTTTGCCATATGGCTTCTACTCTTCCTGCTCAGCTGGATTCAGTAGGCATGAAGTGTGCTTTTGGTCTGGCCCCTTTGCTGCAGAGCCACTGCGTGCCTGTGTGGGGTCCCTGCCCAGCTATGCCTCAGCTCTCTGTGCACTCCACCTCCCCAAAAGGCAAAAAATCTTTCTTAGTTGGAGCTGGCTGCAGCCTGCTGGTGCCTCTGACAGTTTTAGGAGACGATTTCTCTCTTGAACTCTCCCGGTTGTGGTGGCATCTATGGATGTGCTGCTTACTGTGTGTGAGCCTGAGTCTCCCAGACTCCATATAGCCTCCCAAATCTCTCCTGATTAAGGTTGGAGGCTCCCTGTGAGGGACCTAGGCCCCCATTCTGAGAAGGGAGCATGTTACTCAGCTGCATTTTCTCTGCTGCAGACACCTCGTGCATGGCATTTTCCCTTCAATTTATAAAATCTCTTACTGGATGGTACAAAGCATCATCTGTACTCCTTGGCTTCAAAAATTCTTATCAGCTAAGTTTCCGTTGATATTTCAGGTCACTTTTCAGAATATCAGCTGAAAACCTGTGCTGGGAGCACTAGCAAGTGGGCTTAGCTCCCACCTACCCAGCCACAATATTCTCCCCTTCCCAAATAATTCTTAAAAAATATTTACAGCAGTAATCTCTGGGTTGTGGAGTTGGAAATACACACACACACATATATGTATATGTATATATATACATATACACACACACATATATACATATACACACATATATATATGGTCTGACAGAGTAACACCTGCTTGAGTGTGGTTGGTAGGGTAATAATATGGGTACAATAATTTATAGTTTTAATTTGAACATTTCACCTGAAATGTCATATGGTATGCTTGAGTGTGATATTGTTATGTTACAGAATTACATGCTTATGATTTTGTAATAAAAAGGGATTATTTGTGCCAGATCCTGTAGTGTATTTGTGTGCATGTATGTATATATGATTGTCCTATTTTTTTCTATCAAGAATATGCATTTGCCTTTATAAAACACACAGTAACATTAATTTTAACTTTATTTTTATTATTGACACTATTGCAGATGTCTCCATTCCCTGACCCTTTTGCCCACCTCCACCCAGCCCCCCAATTTCCCTCCTGGCCATCACCACACTGTTGTCTGTGTCTATGGCTTATATATGTATGTTCTTTGGCTAATCCCTACACCATTTTCACCCTGTAAAATTTAAAGAGAAAAATTATTTCTACTAAAACTGCTTCTCTTAAAAGTCTCCTTGATGTCCCCATTTCCCACTAATTATTGCTCTTACACTTGGAAACTCAGTTTTTAAAGTGAGCTCACATTTCAACTGCTAGCAGGTATAGATTTACATGTTGATGCTCCTGTGAGATTTTTAATCTGGGCATGTACACCATTCCTGTTCTTCTGGCCCAGATCAGCCCAGGTGCCGGCAACCCCCACCAGGTTGGGGAGTGTGTCCTGGGCAGATGTAGAGTCTCTTGGCTCCGAGCTCCCTGAGCTCCCTGCACTCTCACAGATACCTGTATGGAGTGAGGAAGAAGGGAAGACAGCAGGTCATGCTCACGGTGAACCAATGCTTTTAATCTTTTACACCAGGGGTCCCCTACCCCTGGGCCATAAACCAGTACCAGTCTGTGCATGGTTAGGAAATGAGCCACACGGCCAGAAGTGAGGGACAAGCTAGCGAGGAAAGGAAGATTCAATTGCATAACACCTGAGCTCTGCTTCCTGTCTTTGCCCCCACTCCACTATCCCCAGTTTATGGAAAAACTGTCTTCTATGAAACCATCCCTGGTGCCAGAAAGTTTGGGGACTGCTGCTTTACATCAATCATCAGATTTTTAAAATTGCATACATAAAGTATAAATATGAAGCCCAACTGCTTGCTTATTTGTGGAATTGACACAATAAACAAAATAATCAAATATCAGGAACAGACTAAATTCAGAGCCTCTTTTCCATGAACAGTGTTTTGTAGGGACAAAATAGTTTTTATAGAAGTGGATGAGCTAATTTAATTGTAGAGATTCAGGGAACTGTCATGAGAGACTAAAAGGATAATGACTATAGGACATTCTCAAACATTGGAATTATTATGAAAAAGCCTTTCATGGAAAGGAGAGAATCACACAAAACTTGTTTCCTCACCTGAAACCATAGACTCTTCTCCATGCCATGCTTTCCTGCAGGTGAGGAAAACCTCTAGAGGAGAGAGTGAGTGCTTTCATTTAGAATGGAAGGACAGATAAAGTGCTTCTCAGATAAGATCAAGTTCAAGGAGTTCATCATCACCAAGCCCTTATTATATGAAATGTTAAAGGGACTTACCTAAGAAAAAGAAGATAAAAAAGATGAACAGTGAAAGGTCAGCAAACTCACAGTTATTAACAACCACACCTAAAACAAAAGCAAACTAAGAGGACAGCTAGATCAGGAGCGAACCATAGAAATGAAGATCACATGAAGGGTCAGCAACAGGGGAGTGAGAGAAGGAGAAGGGGGGAGAAGGTACAGAAAATAAGTAGCATAGACAGTAGATAGAAAATAGATAAGAATAGTAGGGGAAATATAGAATCTAAAGAACTTGAGACACGTGGTCATAAACTAAAGGGGGGAATGGTGGGGGGAGGGAGTGTGCAGAGGGGAGGGGAATGAAGGGGGGAAATAGAACAACTGTAATGGCATAATCAATAAAATATATTTTTAAAAAAAAGAAAGATGGAAAGAAGATGGAGATGGGACCTGGGAGCTTGAGAGGAGGGTGAAACCTGGAGACGGCAGTCCTTCAAGGAGGACAATGAATCACGTGGAGTGACATAGGTTTGTGCTTCAGTTTCCTTTCTTTGCTCTTGGCATCCTCTTGACTTTGTTTCTGCCTGCAGCAGCTTTATTGTGAAGAAGCAAGGCCATTTTGAAAAATCTTAGTATTCCCTAGCATGCTTACTGTTAGAAGGCAAACTCATTAGAATTGCATCTACATCCCAAGTTATGATTTTTGGTAATTTTTTATCCTTATCCAGGGACATTTTTCCTTGCTTTTAGAGAGAGAGGAAGTGGGAAGAGAGAGAAGAGGAGGAGGAAGTGAGAGGGAGATAAACAGAAAGGGAGAACGGGAGGGAGAGAGAGCCATCTATGTGAAAGAGAAACATCTATTGGTTGCCTTCTGTATATGCCCTGGCCAGGCATCGAACCCACAATGTAGGTATGTGCCCTGACTGGGGATGAAACCCATAAGCTTTGGTCTACAGGGTGACACTTCAACCAACTGAGCCATATGAGCCAGGTCTTTTGGTAAATATTTTTGATAGGATGTTATGTTGAACCATCCATGATTGCCATTTTTAAAGACCGAAAAAAATCACATACTAGTAATTTCATACTATTCAATCTAATAATTTTGCTTTTGAAATTATGTGGCTGTAAGTGCTGCAAGTAATTTATAATTAGCTATGATTTCTGAGCAACTATTGCATATAGGCAGAGATTTATGTAGAATAAATTTTAACCTATAGTTTATTGGAGGTAATGACACTTTCAGGGGTTTCCCACCCGTGGCCCATGGGCCACATGCAGCCCAGGATGGCTATGAATGCAGCCCTGCACAAAATCATAAATTTACTTAAAGAATTATGAGATTTTTTGTGATTATATGTTGTAATGTATTTAATGTGTGGCCCAAGACAACTCTTCTTCCAATGTGGTACAGAGATGCCAAAAGTTTGGACACCCCTGCAATGTTTATGAATACTTAAGTGAGCAATAAATTCAGTTGAGATGTGTCATGTGTAAACTGTCCATTAATGTTTGCAAATTAAAACCTCTTGATTATCGTTTTTATTTTGGAGATGTAGCAGACCAGCTTCCCAGGGAGCAGTCTCTGATGGATTAGTGTGTAGGGTTTTGTTAGGGAAGCAACTAGTTTGACACCGGTGGGGAGAGAAAAGAGCCAACCTGTTCAGATGGAGGAGCTGGGTACAGAGTCATTCTAATTGGTCTCAGCAGCCCCACAGAGAGCCTGAAGCAAGGATGGCCCTTCACATGATCCAGTGCTGGGGCATCAGCCACTAGGTGCGGGCTGCTCTGGGAAGGGGCCCTCCAGGGTGGACTGGCAGCTGTGGGTGTTGAGTCAACATCATTCCCAGCTGCTGGGGAGCAAACACTGCAGTCCTGATATGGGCATCTGGGTGGCAGAGTACAGCATCTGTGACAGGTCCATTTTTTGTTACTTTATTTTATTTATTTTTTATTGTTGTTCCAATTTTTAAATCTTCTAGTAGTCCTCTATTCCTGGCCCTAGATTACACAAGGGATCCAAGGGCCCTGTTGTGAAGAGCTGATGGGGCTTGAGGCTATTGAACAGACTTTTAAAAGGCTTTCAGGGATCTCACCTAAAAGTGGAACCTAATCAACAAAACAAACAACCAAACAAATTATAACCAGAGACATTGAAATAAAAAACAAACTGACAGTAACCAGGGGAGAGGAGGGTATGGGGAAAGAAAGGGAAGGGTTTCAAGGAACATGTATGAAGGACCTGTGGGCAAAGCCAAAGGGGGGAAGAATCAAGGGTGGGAGGAGCGGTGGGGGGAAAATGGAGACAACTGTACTTGAACAATACAAACAAAAAAGGTGTTCGGGGCAGGGAAGGCTTTTCAGCGGACTTAAGAGAGAACAGGAGGGTATTGGGTGAGACTTGCCAGCAGATGCTAAGGTGGAGGGAGCTTTGGGCAGGTCAGGATTCTTGCCTGATTGAAGCCTCAGTGGTCTCATTCATGAACCAAGGACAGAACCTGATGACTCCCCTCTCCTTCCAGCCCTAGCACTAAGTGGCAACTCTGGGTCTCGCTTGAATGGCCCTGAATTAGAGCAAGTCAGAGTCATGAATTCATCATTTGAAAAGCTAAGCAACTTCAAAAATGGTTCAGATTTGAATCAGGAAGTTTGTGAATCCTCTCTTTCTTTGCTCACAACTCCTGGAGATGGGCGGGACAGAGAACAAAGCAAGATACAAGCCAGGCCATTTTAAGAACCATGTTTATTTCTCCTTCCTCTTATTCATGACTCTGAACATGCAAATCTATGACTAGCACACTCCACTTCCTTACTGAGTGGCAGGCCACAGGTCACAGAATGAAAGAAAGAAAAGGAAAGGAGCCAAGACTAGAAAACCAGTGACTTAAGCATAGCCCCTGTGCTTGCTTGGGCAGCACATATACTACAGTGGAAACAATACAGAGAAAATTAGCATGGCCACAGGCAAGGGTGATACACAGCTCATGTCCCACATTTTTATGAGGATGGAAAAGTTCTGGATATGAACAGTGGTGATGGTTGTACAACAATGTGAATGCACTTAATGCCACTGGACTGTACATTTAAAAATAGCCAAATGATAAATTTTATGTTATGGCTATTTTACCACAATTTACAAAAACCAAACAGGTTCCAAGGGTAGCAGGGTTCAAAGAAGCTGTCAGCAAGCTATGAAGTAAAACCCTATTGCTTGAAGTTGTAGAGAGGGAAGTAAGGACTAAATGGCAAACACACAAGGGCTATGATCACCCGTGGAGTCTGTGGTCACCGGTTTGGGAGAGTTGAGAGTCCTGCAGTGACTAGCACTGACCCTGATAGTCACTGGTCTGGCTGAAGAATTGGGCTACACTGAGCAGCAGGCTTGAATAGGAGAAATTCCTCAGAAAGTAAAACTGTTTGGGGGATTCTCCTGTGACAGCCACTTGGCCTACTCCCCACCCATCCAGACAGCAGTGATCCTTAAGTTCCGTGGAAGGCCCTTTGTTTCCCCATAGCACTGGGAAGGGTTCGTTCCCAAACCTGTGGGACTGAGGCAGCCTGGCCAGGCGAGTGTGCCCACACCCCAGCCTACAGTGATAACCCTGGGCAAATAGTGCTCTGAAGAAGACCTGGATCCCTCACCAAAGGTGCCCTGGAGAGACGCTAGACTAGCTCTTGGAGTGCTTAGTACTAAGACTGGCTTAGTACACATTTGGAAGGGAGAAAGGCCACACCAATCACCCATCCACCTGCTGCAGCCAACAAGACCAGAAAAACCGGTTGGGCCAGTTTGAAACCAACAAGAGGTGTTTTTTGTTTTTTCTTTAAGTAATCTTTTATTTTTTAATTTTTATTATTGTTTTATCTTTCAATACTTTCTTCCTCTCTTTCCTTCTTTTTTCTTTTATTTCTTCTTCCTCTTTCCAATTTTACCTCTCCTTCCTCCCTTCTCCTGCCTTTCTTTTTCCAATACCCACAAATGAGAAAAAAAACTTAGAGCTATGAAAGGACCAGAGCTGGATCCAAAGAGGGGGCATCCCACCAGTTGAGACAGTGAGACAAATTTCACTTTGCTATTGCAGAGAAACTACAAGTTACTGCATATTTGTATTACTATTTTTCATTATTCTTATATCTTTTATTTTAATACTATTTTTTAGTCCTCTTTTGCTTGGCTGGTTATATTGTATCATTTGACAGGTTTCCCCTATTCTCTCTTAACACAATGTATTGCTAATTTACTAACCTTCACATCATTTGTGTTCTTTTAGCACACTACTCAAAATCCTACACCCCCTATTCATGTTATCCAGATCACATATATTCTGTCATATGATTGTTGCTCTAATATTATTGTAAATAATAGCTGTTCCATACAATTGTAAATACTTCACAACACCCCTCCCAGGTCTTAGCCCACTTCAGTTTCCTGAACTCTATTACTGCAGTGGTTAACTCTCTTCTCTCATATATGACACCTATTTGCCATCTTTTACTTTCACTCAGAATCTGACCTCCCATGACCTCATTGCTTTCTAGATCCAACTCAAAAGCCTTCCCTCCCCAACAAGAGTCTTATCTTCTTTCTATCCTTTCTTAAAAGTGGCTAGTTGAGTGGAAGATCATGGTCAACACTATACATAGCCAAAGAATTTCCTATCTCTTCTCTACTGGCTGCTATTGTAAATATCATAGAATACTCTCCTGCTGTCATAGCCTATTTTGCCTTCCCCTCAAACTGATCACAAAAAAAGAGTAAGTAGAAGTGGTGAACACCAGGATACCCACTGGAAGAGGAAACACAACAACAAAGGAACCACCAACAGATAACAAATGAAGAAGGTGAAGGAGGGAGTGGAAACCACACAAACCTCAATCCAGAACCTCTCTGGAAATACAACTAAATTGTAGAAAAACTACCCAGTACAAACAACTGAAAAAGAGCAAAACAGAATCCTCAAAACCTTGTACACACAGAAGAACTAACTTCAACACAAGCTGCCCTCACCAGCACAACAAATTACAAGAGGTGGTGGACAGAGTGACCATAAGTTAACAAGATGGTGGGAAGGACCCACAAAAGAAGGACCCCAAAACAATCAAAACCCAAAGATAAACACAAAGCATACATAAAAGAGAGCCCAAGACCAGTGAGCTTGGGAGATCGAAGAGACTTACACCCCTGAATCTCACAGGTATTCTACCACAGAAATTCACACCATAAACCCAAGAAGCCAAAACAAATCAATTTAAGAAGCGAAGCTAAAAGGAAGAGTCTCACAAACAATGGGAAGACAAAGAAACAATCCCCAAATGAAAGGAAAGGAATGCTTTCGGAGGAACCCTCAGAAAGAATGCTAGATGAAATAGAGGCAAGTCAGCCATCAGATATTGAATTCAGAGCACTGGTTATCAGGAAGTTCAATGAACTCACAATAAGCTTTCAGGAACTACAGGGGAGCTACAATGAACTCACTGAAAACTGTATCAACATGAAAAAGGAAATAGAAGCTATCAGCAAGGGCCAAGAGGAAATGAAGAATGCAATTTCTGAACTGAAGAACACAGTGGAAGGAATCAAAAACAGCATTGAGGAAGCAGAAGAGCAGATCAGCCAGGCAGAAGACAAAGTAGAAAAAAAACTCCCAGAAAGAGGAAGAAAAGGAAAAGAGGATGAAGAGGGATTAAGAGAAATGCAAGACGATATGAAATGTAATAATATTCATATAATAGGGACATGAGAAGGAGAAGAAGAAGAGCAAGGGATAGAAAACCTATCTGAAAGAGTAATGATGGAAAACGTCCCTAATTTAATGAGAGAAAAAGTCATGCAAATCCAAGAATCACAGAAAGCCCAATCAAGAGGAACCCAAAGAGGCGCACTGGGAGACATATCATCATTAAAATGGAAAAATTCCAAGACAAACAGAGACTCTTAAAGGTGGCAAGGGAGAAACAGGAAGTAACATACAAGGGAGCACCCATGAGGTTAGCTACTAACTTCTCATTGGAAATGCTCCAAAGCAAGAACAGAATGACAAGAAATATTCCAAGTAATAAGGACCAGAAGCCTGCAACCAAGGCTACTTTACCAAGCAAGGCTCTCTCAATCAAGACAGAAGGCCAAATAAAGAGCTTTTAAGACAAAAGTCTTAATTTGCATCTCTCTGATAGCTAACGATATTGAGCATCTCTTCATGTGTCTCTGGATATTCTGTATGTCCCCTTTAGAGAAGTGTCTGTTCAAGTCCTTTTCCCATTTTTTAATTGGGTTCGATGTCTTCCTAGAGTGGAGTCGTGTAAGTTCTTTGTATATTTTGGAGATTAAACCTTTGTCTGAGGTATCATTGGCAAATATGTTTTCCCATACAGTTGGTTGTCTTTTTAATTTAATACTGTTTTCTTTAGCCATGCAGATACCACTTTACACCAGTCAGGATGGCTATAATAGACAAAGCAACAAACAACAAATGTTGGAGAGGGTGTGGGGAAAAGGGGACCTTAGTTCACTGTTGGTGGGATTGCAGACTGGTACAACCATTATGGAAAACAGTATGGAATTTTCTCAGAAAAATAAAAATTGACCTGCCTTTTGACCCAGCAATTCCACTGCTAGGATTATACCCCAAGAATCCTAAAACATCAATTTCAAAGAACCTATGCACCACAATGTTCATAGCAGCACAATTTACAATAGCCAAGAGCTGGAAGCAACCTAGGTGCCCATCAGTAAATGAATGGATCCAAAAATTGTGGTACATATACACAATGGAATTCTATGCAGCAGAGAGAAAGAAGGAGCTACTACCTTTTGCAACAACATGGATGGAACTGGAAAGCATTATGCTGAGTTAAATAGGCCAGGCATTGAAGGACAAATACCATATGATCTCACCTTTGACAGGGAGCTAAAGAATAAAACAAACAAGCAAACAGAATAAAAACAAAGACGCTGAAATAGAGAACAAGTGGGCAGTGACCAGAGGGGAGAGGGAAGGGAACTTAAGGGGAAAAAGGGGGAGGGATTTTGAGGAACAAGTATGAAAGACACAGAGATGAGGACTGGGGGGGGGGGAATGGGAGGGAGGGGGGAGACCGGGTGGGGGTGGGTGGGATGGGAGAAATAGATAAAAAAAAATGTACTTGAAAAGTAACTAAATAAAATTTTAAAAAAAGGCTGAAAAAAAAAAGACAAAAGTCTTAATGAATACACTTCCACCAAACCAGCTCTGCAGGAGATGCTTAAAGGACTGCTTTAAGGAAAGGAAGGAAAGAGAGAGAGGGAGAGAGAGAGAGACAGAGAGAGACAGAGAGAAACACAGGTACAGAAATGGCAATGAATAAGTACCTATCAATAATAACCTTAAACATAAATGGATTAAAGGCTCCAATCAAAAGACATAGAATAGCTGAATGGATAATAAAGCATGACCCACACATATGCTGCCTACCAGAGACCCACCTGAGAACAAAACACCTACACAGACTAAAAGTGAAAGGCTGGAAACAAATTTTCTAAGCAAATGGACAGGAAAAGAAAAGCTGAGGTAGCAATTCTCGCATCAGACAAAATAGACTTCAAAAAAAGGGCCATAAAGAGAGACCCAGAAGATCATTTCATAATACTCAAGGGAAGAATCCACCAAGAAGACATAAATATTGTAAATATATATGCACCCAACATAGGAGCACCCAAATATATAAAGAAAATCTTAGAGGACTTCAAGAAAGATATTGACAGCAACACAATTATAGTAGGAGATTTTAACACCCCACTGTCAAAAATGGACAGATCTTCCAAACAAAATATCAACAAAAATATTGCGGCATTGAACAACACCCCAGATGAAAAGGGACTTAACTGATATACGGAGAGTCCTTCATCCCAAAGAAGCTAACTACACATTCTTTTCAAATGCACATGGAACATTTTCAAAGACAGACCACATGATAGGACACAAAACGAGCCTCAACAAATTCAAGAAAATTGAAATCATACCAAGCATTTTCTCCAACCAGAAGGGACTGAAAACTAGAAACCAAACCTAAGTAAAAAAACCCAAAATACTCAAAATTGTGCAGATTGAACAGCATGCTAAAGAACAGTAAATGGGTCAAGAATGAAATTAGGGAAGAAATCAGAAAGTTTCTGGAAAAAACGAAAATGAACTCATAACAACCCAAAATGTATGGGACACAGTGAAGGCAGTCTGAGAGAAAAGTTCATAGCACTACGGCCTACCTAAAAAAAATAGAAACATTTCAAACAAATAGCCTAACCCTACACCTACAAGAACTTGAGGAACAACAACAAAGACAGCCCAGAGCAAGTAGAAGGAAGGAAATAACCATGATCAAAGCAGAATTAAATGACACAGAGACTAAAAGCACAATTCTAAGGATAAGGGAATTCAAGAGCTGGCTTTTTGAAAAGATAAACAAAATGGACAAGCCTTTAAGCAGGCTCATCAAGAAAAAAAGAGAGAAGACCCAAATAAACACAATCAGAAATGAAAAAGGAGAAATTACAACTCACACCACAGAAATACAAAGGATTGTAAGAAATTACTATGAAGAACTGTATGCCAAGAAACTTGAAAACCTAGGTGAAATGGACAAATTTTTAGAAAAATAAAATCCTCTAAAACTCAATGAAGCAGAAGCAGAAAGCCTGAACAGACCAATAACAGCAGATGAAATTGAAGCAGTAATAAAAAAACTCCCGACACACAAAAGCCCTGGACCAAATGGTTTCACAGGAGAATTCTACAAAGCATTTAAGGAAGAGCTAAACCCTATCCATTACAGACTATTTCAAAAAATCCAAAATGATGGAAGACTCCCAAACTTTTTTTATGAAGCCAAAATCATCCTAATCCCAAAACCAGATAAAGATACAACAAAGAAAGAAAACTTCAGGCCAATATCGCTGATGAACATAGACGCTAAAATCTTCAACGAAATATTGGCAAACCACATCCAACAATACATCAAAAACATCATACACCATGACCAAGTGGGATTCATCCTAGGGATGCAAGGATGGTTCAATATTCAGAAATCAGTAAATGTAATACATTACATAAACAAAAGCAAAGACAAAAATCACATGATCATATCAATAGATGTGGAAATAGCTTTTGATAAGGTACAACACGCATTTATGATAAAAAACACTCAGCAAAGTGGGAATAGAGGGAGCATTCTTCAACATAATAAAGGCCATAAAGAGAGACCTACGGTCAACATCATACTCAATGGACAAAAACTAAAATCTTTTTCACTAAGATCAGGAACAAGACAAGGTTGTCCACTTTCAGCACTCCTATTCAATATAGTATTGGAAGTTTTAGCCACAGCAATCAGACAAGAAAAAGAAATAAAAGACATCCAAATCGGAAAGAAGAAAACAAAACTGTCATTGTTTGCAGATGACATGATATTGTACATGGAAAATCCTATAGACTTCACCCCAAAACTGCTGGACTTAATAAATGAATTTGGCAAAACAGCAGGATACAAAGTCAATATCTAGAAATCAATGGCACCTTTGTATACCAACAATGAAACAGCAGAAGCAGAAATCAGAAAAAAAATCCCATTTGATATAGCAAAAAGAAAAATAAAATACCTAGGAATTAACCTAACCAAGGAGGTAAAAGACCTGTATGCAGAAAACTGCACAACACTGAAGAAAGAAATCAAGGAAGACACAAACAAATGGAAACATATACCGTGTTCATGGATTGGAAGAATTAACATCATCAAAATGTCCATACTACCCAAAGAAATTTACAGATTCAATGCAATACCTATTAAAGTACCAAAGGCATATTTTACAGACATAGAACAAACACTTCAAAAATTTACATGGAACTATAAATGACCCCAAATAGCAGCTGCAATTTTGAGAAAGAAGAACAAAATAGGAGGGATCACAATACCTGATACCAAATTGTATTACAAGGCCACTGTAATCAAAGCGGCCTGGTACTGGCATAAAAACAGGCACATACACCAATGGAACGGAACAGAGAGCCCAGAAATAAACCCAAGTCTTTACAGTCAATTAATATTCAACAAGGGGGCAGCAACATAAAATGGACTAAAAATAGCCTTTTCAGCAAATGGTGTTGGGAGAACTGGACAGCTACATGCAAAAAAATGAAACTCAAGCACCACCTTACACCATACACCAAAATAAATTCAAGGTGGATAAAAGACTTAAATATAAGCTGTGACACCATTAAGTCCTAGAGGAGAACATTGGCAGGAAAATCTCAGATATTTCACCCAGCAACATTTTTGCTGATATGTCCCCCAAAGCAAGGGATATAAAGGAAAAAATAAACAAATGAGGTGTCATCAATATTAAAAGCTTCTGCATGGCTAAAGAAAACAGTATTAAAATAAAAAGAGAACCAACTGTATGGAAAAACATATTTGCCAATGATACCTCAGAGAAACAACCTTCTCTGAGGTATCATTGGCAAATATACAAAGAACTTACATGACTGCACTGTAAGAAGACAAGCAATCCAATTAAAAAGGGGGCAACAGACTTGAACAGGCACTTTTTTAAGGAGGACATACAGAGGACCCACAGACACATGAAAATATGCTGAATATCGCTAGCTATCAGAGAGATGCAAATTAAAACCACAATGAGATTCCACTTTATACTGGTCAGAATGGCCATCATAAACAAAGCAACAAACAAGTGTTGGAGAGGTTGTGGAGAAAAGGGGACTCTAGTTCACTGTTGGTGGGATCGCAGAATGGTATAACCACTATGGAAAACAGTATGGAATTTTCTATGAAAACTAAAAATGTATCTACCCTTGACCCAGCAATTCCACTGCTAGGATTATATCCTAAGAATCCTAAAACACCAATCCAAAAGAACCTATGCATCCCAATGTTCTTAGCAGCACAATTTACAATAGCCAAATGTTGGAAGCAAATTAGGTATCTAGCAGTAGATGAATGGATCAAAAAACTATGGTACATTTACACAATGGAATTCTATGCAGCAGAAAGAAAGAAGGAGCTCCTACCCTTTGCAACAGCATGGATGGTGCTGGAAAGCATTATGCTGAGTGAAATAGGCCAGGTGGTGAAAGACAAATACCATATGATCTCACCTTTAACTGGAACATAATCAACAAAACAAACAAGCAAGCAAAATATAACCAAAGACACTGAAATAGAGAACAGGCTGACAGTGACCAGAGGGGAGAGGGGAGGGAATTTCAGGGGAAAAGGGGAAAGGTTTGCAGGAACAAGTATAAAGGACACATAGACAACAACTAAGGGGGTGGAAATGGGAGGCAGGTGGGGAGCACTGGGGGGGTGGGTTCGGATGGGAGTAAAACACCGAAAATTGTACTTGAACAACAACGAAAATAACTAATTAAAAAAATAAAAACTTAAAAACTTATTACTAGTTGGAGTACTGGCCTAGTTGTTGTAATTAAGAAACCCCCTAATACAATGGCTTAAATGAGATGGAAGCTTTTTTCTCTGTATGTAATATTCCAGGGGTAAGTTGTCCAAGGCTCACCTGGCAGCTGTGTCATTCTCAAAATACAACTTTCATCTGTGGGTCCAAAGTGGTTGCTTTAGGTCTTGACATCATTTAGATGGCAGGAAGGGGAAAAGGGCTGGGGGTGCCATCAAAGGGCATGACTCAGTAATGACACACCTTGTTTTTCCATTCATACCCCACTGTCCAAATTCATGCTATAAATGACCCTGGGAGAAGTTCTATTATTGAAGAAGGGGAGGTTGGGTGTTGCTGTATACCAACCATGCAAGTCACATTCTGTTTCCTCTAGTTTACAAACCACAGGCTTCCCAAGAAACAAAGCTGACACATTCCCCAAAATGGAAGCACAATTTCTTGCTCATTAATTTATTCGATAAATATTTATAGACCACTTGCTAGGTGCTGCTGAAAACATTGCAGATACAGCAGACTTCAGAACAGATGAGGGTTCTGATTTCATAAAGCAAAATTCAACAGGGAAAAAAGTAAACAAAAATTGGAAAAACAATTAAATACCAATAAGTACAAAGATGGAAATGAAGGTGATGTGAAAACAAATGACAAGGTGGCGATTTAGATTAGGTGGTTAGGAATACCCTGGGTGAGGAAATGATGTATAGGCTGAGCCAGTTGGTGAATGGGAAATGGAAAATGCCAGGGATGGGGAACTGCAGGTGCAAAGATCCTGATGGGGGAAAGATGTTGGAGGGATTATGGTACAGAAAGGGTTGTGTGGCCGCATTTAGCAGGAGAGGGAGAGATGATACAAGATCAGAGAGGCATCTAGGAGCAGTTTGCTCTCGGGCATTTTCTAACACTGAGCACATTACAGTGTAGATACCTAATGAGCATTTCATGACTGAATGAGGTAAAAGATAAAATCTCGTGCCTACTCAGTGCTTACTTCTGCTTTGCTTAGGCAATGACTGGGGTTGTCCTCTGCTCATTATACATATACCTCTGAGCTCCTGTCTCTTAGAAACTCAGAACTTCTTTCTCATTGCAATTGCTCTCAGTGTTCTTGGTAGCCCAATGTCCTCTTTTAAAAATTAAACTTTGGGGGATGACATTAGTTAATGAGATTATATAAGTTTCAAGTGTACAATTATATAATACAACATCTGTATATTGCATTGTGTGTTCACCACCCAAAGTCTAGTCTCCTTATGTCACCATTTATTTGACCTCCTTTACCCTCTTCAATCTCTCTACACCCCATCCCTCTGGTAACCACCACTGTTGTGTCTGTTGGTGGGTTGGTTTGTTGCTTTCTGTTTTAAGTCCTACATATGAGTAAAATCATATGGTTCTTGGCCTTTTCCATCTGATTTATTTCACTTAGCATGATACTTTCAAATCCATCCATGTTGTTGCAAATGGCAGTATTTCATTTTTTCTTATAGCTGAGTAGTATTCCATTGTACATATGTTCCACATGTTCTTTATGTAATAATACATCAAAGGAAAATTATGTTGTTTCCATGTCTCAGTTATTGTGAATAATGCTTCAGTGAACATAGGGGTATATTTATCTTAACAAATAATTTTTTTTCAGG
This sequence comes from Artibeus jamaicensis, assembly GCF_021234435.1. Taxonomy (NCBI): domain Eukaryota; kingdom Metazoa; phylum Chordata; class Mammalia; order Chiroptera; family Phyllostomidae; genus Artibeus; species Artibeus jamaicensis. The sequence goes on along the minus strand of NW_026521981.1, from coordinate 2,197,608 downwards.
CAGATACCCAGAAGAAGGGTTGTTGGGTCATATGATAGTTCTATTTGTAACTTTTTGGGGTACCTACATACTGTTTCCATAGTTGCTGTACTAATGTCCATTTCTACCAGCAGTCTATATGGGTTCCTTTTCCTCCACATTCTCTGCAATACTTATTTATCTTGTTGCACAGGTGGCAAACACAAGGCCCTCTGGCCAAATCTGGCCCTCCGCCTTGTCTTATCTGGCCCAGCATCTTTTTTCTATCTGGCAGCAGTGCCGAGCTCTCTCTTAACTGTTAAGCAGTAGTTACATTTGGGAGCAGTAGCAACCTATTTCACTGTGTTGTGACACTGTATGTGGGGGAGAGCTCTGAGAAGGAACAGTGCCACTGGCTCTGCTCTCTTGGTCATCTTTCAGTCACTTCCTTTGTTACCTACAAGCAAATGGGGCCCTTTGGTGCTGCTTCCCAGGTGGGTGGCTTTGTGTACATTCTAGGACCCTGTGAGTCCTTCCAACAAACTCTCCTGTGAGGCTGGGAGTTCCTCCTAGTGCCTCAACCCCCACAGATTTTTTTAATCAGAGGTTTTGAGGCTTTATTTCCTCGTACTGGAAACCTGGGTTGTGTGGTCTGTCTCACTACCCAGTTGTTCTTCCTGGTTTATGCTCATGCAAATGAGGGACTCCCTGCTCTATCAGCCACTATCTTGCCTGCTCCAGTCTTCCAGCCACTGCCTTGCTGTGAGTCCTTTCCATCCCAGCTGCTCATCTCCACCACTTCTACCAGTCTGGATGAATGTTTCTTCTTTAACTCCTTTGTTGTCAGACTTCCATACAGTTTGATTTTCTGGCAGTTCTGGTTATTTTTTGTTTTTAAATTTTTTTTTGTCTTTCTTTTGGTTGTGTATCAAAGTATATCTATCTACGCCTCGATCTTGGTCAAAAGTCCAGAATTGTTTATTTTCCTGTTGAGTTGTATGAATTCTTTATAGATTTTGAATATTAGCCCCTTATCAAAGGTATTGTTTGCAAATACCCCCTCCCATTTGATTGGTTGCCTTTTTGATATGTTGCTGGTTTCTTTTGCTGGGCAGAATTTTAGTTTGACATACTAGTCCCATTCATTTATCATTGCTTTTATTTCTTTGCCTTTGGGGTGAAATTCATAAAATCTTCTTGGAAACAAAGGTCCATAAACTTACAACCTATTTTTTTTGCTGTGTATTTTATTTTTTCAGGCACCATATTTATTAGGTCTTTGATACATTTTGAGCTAATCTTTGTGTAAGGCATCAAATAACAGTGTAGTTTTATTCTTTTTTGTATGGCTTTCCAATTTTCCCAGCACCTTTTATTAAAGAGGTTTCCTTTTCACATTTTATATTTCTTGCTTATTTGTTGAAAATTAGTTACCCATATCCATGTGGATTTATTTCTGGGCTCTCAGTTCAGGTCTATTGGTCTGTGTCTATTTTTCTGCCAGTATCTACTGTTTTAATTATTATAGTTCTGTAGTATAATTTGAAGTCAAAAATTATTTAAATTATAAAAATTAATTATTGTATTTGTAGTATAATTTGAAGTAAAAAAGATGGAATGTGATACCCCTGGCTTTGTTCTTTTTTACCTAGTATTGCTTAGGCTATTTAGGGTCTTTTGTGTTATCATAGAAATTTGATGATTTTTTCTCTATTTCTTTGAAAAATGGTATTGGGATTTTTATGGGAATTGCACTAAATTTGTATATTGCTTTCGATAATATGGCCATTTTAACTATATTGATTTTTCCAATCCTTGAATGTGGAATATTGTTTCATTTCTTTGTTCCATATCTTCTTCATTATTTTTTCAAGTGGTCTTTCAGTTTTCAGTGCTATAGTTCCTTCACATTCTTTGTTGAATTAACCCCTAGGTATTTTAGTCTTTTTATTGCAATTTCAAATGGAATTGATATCTCAAATTTCTTTTTCTAAAATTTCATGGTTAGTTTATGGGAATACTATGGATTTTTGTACATTGATTTTTGTATTCTGCAACTTTACTGTATTTGTTTATTGTTTATAACAGTTTTGGTGAAGTCAAGTTTCCTATAGAACTAATCATCTGCAAAAAGTGATAATCTTACTTCTTCGTTTCATTTAGACACCACATATTTCTTTATTTTGCCTGATTACTTTGTCTAGGACTTCTAGTACTATTGAATAACAGAGGTGAGAGTGGGCATCTTTGTCTTGTTCCTGATCTTAGAGGAAAAACTTTGTTTTTCATCATTGAATTAATTGAGAGTTTGTCATATATGGCCTTCATTATTTTGAGGTACTTTCATTCTATACCCATTTTGTCGAGTGTTTTATTCATAAATAGATGATGTATTTTGTCAAATGCTTTTATGCATCTATTGATATTATCATACAATTTTATTCTTAATTTTGTTAATGTGGTGTATCACAGTGTTGAATTGTGTATGTCAAATCATGCTTGTGGCCTTGAAATGAACCCCACTTGATTGTGATGTATTACCTTTTTAATGTATTGTAGTACTTGACTTGCTAGTATATAGTTTAGGATTTTTCCATCTGTAATGAGTTCCGAAGTATTGCCTCTTCTTCATTTTTTTTTTTGGAAGAGTTCTAGAAGGAAAGGTTCTAAAGTTTCTTTGAATGTTAGGTAGAATTCATTAGTGAAGCAGCTGGTCCTGGACTTTTACTTTTCTGGAGGTTTTTGATGACTCTTTCAACTTTCTTACTGTTGATTGGCCTATTGAGATTTTCCAGTTTTTCATGGGTCAGCCTAGGAAGGTTATATATTTCTGAGAACTTGTCTATTTCTTCCGGCCTTTGGTAATATTCTTGCAGAGTCCTTTGCATTTCTGTGGTGTCCATTGTGACTTCTCCTTTTTTATTTCTCATTTTGTTTGAGTTATTTTTCTTTTTTCCTTAGATAGCCTAGCCAGAGTTTTGCCAATTTTATTTGTTGTTGAAAAGAATCAGAGCTTTGTTGCATAATTTTTTCTATTGTCCTTTTGTTCTCTATTTCATTTAATTCTGCTCTATTTTTATTATTTTCTCCATTTAGGCTTAATTTGTTTTTCTTTTTTGTTTCTTCAAAGGTAAAATGTTAGGTTGTTTGAGATTTTTCTTGTTTCTTGAGGTAGGCCTATGATGATACAAACTTCCCTCTTATTACAGCTTTTGCTGCATTGTCAAATTTTTGATATGTCATATTGTCATTCTCATTTGTCTGTATGTATCTTTTCCTGTTTTTGATGGAGGAACTCAAGAGTTAAAAATTTTTAGCTTTAGTTATATATTTAATAGGCTTGGTGATTAACACATGTAGAAAACTCTTGTCCCAGGACCTGGAATGTATAGCCAGACTCACCCTGACTCCAAAGGACCCATAAGCAATTCGAACTTTGTGCCCCAGTTGGACTGCCAACCATCAAGGTGTACCTCAGCTATTGTGCTCCAGGGAGGGAATGTTCACTGACCAGGACACAGATAAAGAATCACTAGTCAGCAGATGAAAGGATGCCGAGGAAATTGCTGGACTGCACCTTTTATCTGATTAACCATTTTTCCTGAATTCCAAACCCCTTATCTACCCTATTCTACTCCTTGTAAAACAGGTTGGCTTGAGAGAGATGTAAGATGGTCTTTTAGGGTACATAACCTGCCATCTTCTCATGTATCTAGCCACCTGAATAAAGTGCCCACAAAGACTCAATCTTTGTTTCTACTTATTTGTTCTGGTAAGCACAGGCAGCATGAATGTCATGTTTTCCAGCTTCATCTTCTTTTATTTCTTCTTTGACCCATTTATTGTTTTATAGCATCTTGTTAAATTGCCACTTACTTTTGTTTTTTCCTGTTTCTTTTTGCAGTTGATTTCTAATTTCAAAGCATTATGGTTGGAGAATATGCTTGCTGTGATTTCACTCTTCTTAAATTTGTTGAGGCTAGTTTTACATCCTAACATATGATCTATCCTTGAGAATTTCCATGTGCACTAGAGAAGAATGTGTATTCTGGCTTTCTGAAATGAAACAGTTTGTAAATACTGATCATGCCCATTGGGTCTGATGTGTCATTTAAGGCTGATATTTTGTTACTGAATTTCCATTCGCACGGTCTAGCCATACCTGCCAATGGCGTACTTAGGCCCCTTGCTATTATTGTGTTTTTGTCCGTTTCCCCCTTTAGTTCCATTAGTAATTGCTTTCTGTATTTTGGTGCTCACTGAATGGGTGATTATAAATTAATAAGTGTCTTGTCTTCTTGATGTATTGTCGCATTTATTATTATAAAATGTCCATCTTTGTCTCTTGTTAATTTTTAAAAAAATTTTGAAACCTATTCTCTCAGATAAGTGTGGTTATACCTGCTTTTCTCTGGATGCCATTTGCTTGGAGTATCATTTTCCACCCTTTCCCTTTGAGTCTGTTTGCTCTTGCAGCTGAGATGTGTCTCCTAAAGGCAGGAAGTAGTTGGGTTTTGTCTTATTGATCCATTCTACTACTCTGTGCCTTTTGTTATTTCAACCCATTTATATTTAGGGTGATTATTAACACAGCCATTTTATCTTGTTTTCTGTTTGCTCTGTGTCTTCAATGTCTCTTTTCCCTTGTGTTTTTGTCTGTAATTTTAGTTTGGTGCTATTCTATGATTTCCCCCTGTTTGTTTCCTCTTTTTTGTGTTATATATCTCAGTTCTATACATATTTTTGTGGTTACCATTAGGTTTATGCAAGAGGAAGTTTCAAGTATACAGTAATCCTTTTTCTTCTGGTTGCATCTTTATCAGTCTGTACAAGTTCTGTTTGTTACCTCTTCCCTTTTATGATTTTTGTTATCACAAATTACCCCTGTTTATGATGTGAGTTCATTTCAAAGTTGCAATAACTATTGTCTCTTTTTTTTAAAAAATGTTTTTGGCTCTGGCTGGTGTAGCTCAGTGGATTGAGTGCGGGCCTGCAAACCAGACGATCATGGTTCGATTCCCAGTCAGGGCACATGCCTGGGTTGCAGGCCAGTTCCCAGCAGGGGACGCATGGGAGGCAACCATACATCAATGTTTCTCTCCCTATCTCCTTCCCTTCCCCTCAAAGATAAATAAATAAAATCTTTTTAAAAATGTTTTTATTCCCTTTAGCTTTTATATTGTATTTAAATGTCAATACCTGGGGACTTCCGCCAAGATGGAGGCATAGGTGGAGATGCTGTGCTTTCTCACACAACCAAGTTTAGAGACAATAAAATATTAGCAACAGAAAAAACAACCAGAACACAGAATATTGAACTTTTCGGAAGTCTGATAACAATGAATTCTTCAGCTTGACCAGTAAGAGGGGCGAAGCCAGCAGCTGGCGGAGCGGGATTGCACAGGAAAACTCGGTCAGATGGACTCAGGTACACAGATCCCAGGCGTGGGTTGCAACAGGCAGACCCACTGAGCAACCCAGTGAGCAACCGGCGGACCCAGAGAGGGTGCAGGGCGGTGGGTAGACTGTGGTCGCGCATTCCTGCGCAGATAGACTGGCGAGGGAGTGGGCAGTGAGATGGGACCCAGCAGGCCCCAGCGGCAGGAGGCAGCAGAGGGGGCTGCTATTTCCCCGCTCTGACCCCGCCCCCACATATAGCATCACAACCCAGTGACCTGGGTGGCTCCGCCCTGGTGAACACTTAAGGCTCCGTTCCTCATACTTAACAAGCACGAACAGACCAAAAATGGCTCAAGAAGATCTCAAAGCCCTAGAGCCCATAACTCTAAGCAACAAAGATGTAGTAAAACTTTCAGATGCACAGTTCAAAACACTGGTGATCAGGATGCTCACAGAACTGGTTGATTTTAATCACAAATTAGAGGAACATATGAAGGTTAAACTAATTGAAATGAAGGGAATTGCACAGGAAACCAAAAGTAATGAAAAGGAAACTGGGACTCAAATCAAGGGAGTGGACCAGAAGGAAGGAAAAAATGACCAAACAGGAAAATATGAAGAAACAAGAATTCAAAAAAATGAGGAGAGACTTAGGAACCTCCAGGACATCTTTAAATGCTCCAACATCCGAATTATAGGGGTACCAGAAGAGGGAAAGGAACAGCCACGAGTGGAAAACTTATTTGAACAAATAATAAAGGAGAATTTCCCCAATCTGGCAAAGGAAATAGACTTCCAGGAAATCCAGGAAGCTCAGAGAGTCCCAAAGAAGTTGGACCCAAGAAGGAACACACCAAGGCACATCATCATTACATTAGCCAAGATTAAAATGAAGGAGAGAATCCTAGGAGCAGCAAGAGATAAGGGGACAGTCACCTACAAAGGAGTGCCCATCAGACTGTCAGTGGCTTTCTCAAAAGAGACCTTACAGGCAAGAAGGGGCTGGAAAGAAGTATTCCAAGTCATGAAAACCAAAGACCTACAACCAAGATTGCTCTATCCAGCAAAATTTTCATTTAGAATGGCAGGACAGATAAAGTGCTTCTCAGATAATATCAAATTCAAGGAGTTCATCATCACCAAGCCCTTATTATATGAAATGTTAAAGGGACTTATCTAAGGAAAAGAAGATGAAAAAGATGAACAGTGAAAGGACAGCAAACTCACAGTTATTAAGAACCATACCTAAAACAAAAGCAAACTAAAAGGACAGCTAGATCAGGAGCGGAACCATAGAAATGAAGATCTCATGGAGGGTTAGCAATAGGGGAGTGGGAGGAGGATAAGGGGGGAAAAGGTACAGAAAATAAGTAGCATAGACGGTAGGTAGAAAATAGATAGGGGGAGGGCAAGAATAGTAGGGGAAATATAGCATCTAAAGAACTTGAGACACGTGTTCATAAAGTAAAGGGGCGAATGGTGGGGGTGGTGGGTGCAGGGTGGAGGGGAATGAAGGGGGGAATAGAACAACTGTAATGGCATAATCAATAAAATAAAAATTAAAAAAATGTCAATACCTTATTCTGAGCAATACCTTATTCTGTTGCAATTTTCTGCTTCTGTCTTTCTGTTAATCATCTTACGTATAGTTTTATATCCTTTTTTCTTTTTGTTTCAGGTATAAGAGTACTCTTCAGTGTTTCTATTAATGCAGGTATTATCATAGTAAATTCCTTCAGCTTTTGTATGTCTTCATACCTAAAGGGTAAGTTTGCTGGACACATTATTCTTAGCTAGTGATTTCTCTTTTTCAACTATTTCAATATTTGATTCCACTGTGTATTAGCTTGTAACATTTCTGGTGAAAATTTTGACAATAATGGGATTTGCTTCATATGTTATTGCTTTCTTTTCCCTGGCTGTCTTGAGAATTCTTTCTTTGTCATTAATTTTTTGACAGTTTTAATATAATGTGCCTCAGAGAAGGCCTTTTTAGATTTCAATAATTAGGTGTTCTGTTAGCTTCTTGGATTCAAGGCTCCGGTTGTTTCCATAGGTTAGGGAATTTCTTATTTGTTTGAATAGGCTCTCTGTTCCCTTTGCCCTCTCTTGTTCTTCTGGTATACCCATTATTCTCATATTGTTCTTTTTAATGGAGTCAGAAAGTTCTCATAGTGTTTCATTTTTAAACTCTTGAGTCTCTTCTTCAGCTTGAGTCATTTCTAGATTTCCATCTTCTATGTCATTCTGTTTTTAAATTTATTGTTGTTCAGTTACAGTTGTGCTGTCTTCTTCTCCATTGCTCATCCATACTCATCGCTCCCACAGTCAATTCCCCCCTATTGTCTGTGCCCACGAGTCCTCTATTTATGCTCCTTTGGTTGCCCCTTTCCCTTCCTTCCTCCATTATTCTCCTCCCCACCTCTGGTCACTGTCAGTTTGCTCTTTATTTCCAAGTCTCTGGTTTTATTTTGCTCACTTGTTATTTTGTTGTTGTTGTTGATTAGGTTCCACTTATAGGTGAGATCTCTAGAATTTCTGATTCTTAAAAATAGTTTAAATCTATTTGGTGAAGTAGTCCTTTTGTTCACTTATTTTATTTCTGAGTTTGTTAAATTGCTTTTCTGAGTTTTCTTATGTTTTCTTTAGTTTTTTCAAAACTTAAATGTTGAATTATCTGTCATTTAAATCACATTCTTCTATGTCTTTATTTTTTTAATATATTTCCTCCCCCCTTAATTCCCTTGTTATTTTATTTATTCACTGTGGTTGGTTGATTATTTCTCTGTCTGGGTATTTCAGGACTGAAAATTCCTTTTTAAGTATTTGACACTTTATTATGAGAGGGGACCCCCCTAAAAATTAAAATTTGTCTAAAAATTGTGTATTTATTCTTACATGTTTAAACTTCAGTCACTTTCAAAGCACTCTCCATTTAACACAATATACCTATTGAGACATTTTTTCCACTGCTTAAAACAGTTTTTGAACTCATTGGTTTTGATGTCTTTTAATGCTTCTGCTATTTTTTGCCTCACCTCTTCCACATCAACAAAATGTTTCCCTTTGAGGATGTTTTTCATCTGGGGAAACAAAAACAAAAGTTTCTTGGAGTGAGATCAGGTGGTTACGGAGGGTGGCGCACAAGGTTATGCCGTTTTCACTAAACCCGCTGAATACCCAGTGCAGTGTGGGCAGGTGCACTTGTGAACCACCCATCATGAAATGGGCAAACACGTTGTGAGAGTCTTCAAAAAATTTACTGAAGCCAAAAGCAGCCTCTCACTACAATGCCAGCTAGTATACTGATACAGATGGGCTCCTAGAACACTCATCTAGTGGGGGAAGTCTGTAGTGCAAGAGTCTCGTCCTCCAGAAGATAATTCTGTATTTTTGGCAACTCTCGTATTTAGCAGGGTGATTGTAGAGGTTTTTCTTTTGTTTTTCAATAGATAGTACTGAAGCACAAGGTTTTACTTTTCTCTCACCTGTACTGCGGGAGCTTCCAAGATTTCTGTGGGGTGATGTCACCTTGGTTGTGGAAAAATGCTCTGTATTCCCTGTGGAGATGGCATTCTCTTTATGATCCAGTCACATCAGTCTCAGGCCACCATACCCATGGATTAGAAGTTGCGGGCTAAGGGTCTTCTGTGTCCCTGGTGCCTCTTTCCTGGCAGAGCTGCTCTGTGAGTTGACTCAGCTGCCTTTACCATCTGCATTGGGATGGGCTGAAGGGGGAAAGCAGATTTGCAGAACTGTGGTTCTGCTTTTCCTAATGGGTTTAGCCAGAATAAATACAAAATACTTCGGCTGAAAAGGTTTTTCAGCCCTTTTGCCAACTGCCAAGTGAGGCTTTTACTGCCAGGTGTGCCACAGGGGGTTAGAGTGGCTGGGTTCAGCAGCTGTGAAATATTTTGTCAGGTGCTTGCAGACTTGGGAGTACTGTGACGTTTTATATCGTTTCTCTGCCTCTGACCTGGGCCCAGCCTTAATGTGTGCCAGCCACCCCAGCCCAGTTGCTGCCTCTGCCACTTCTATCTGGTTGGCAGCTGTACCCGAACCCTTTGCTGCTATCATGTCTGCTGGTGCCAAGGTGAGCATGGGACTGCATGCAGCTTCTTTCTGTCTTTAAATTTCTCCCTGCCTATTCTGCTTCCTCTGTTCACTCAGATATGTGCATTTTCAGATGTGTCAATGTGAGATGTCTCAGACATGTTTGTGTGCTGACCAGGAAATTCTCTGTTGAATTAATTATACTTGTCTATTGCGTTTTAACTTCAAGGGGAGAGACCTGGAGATCCTCTCATGCTGCTATGCTGCTGAAATCACCTCCCTGATGTCCTCTTATTGAAAATGGAATTAGGTGTCTTGGCCAAGTGGTGCAGTTGGTTGGAGCATCATCCCAAACACCAAAATGTTGTGACTTTGATCCCTGGTCCGGACGTGTATGGGAGGCAACTGATTGATGTCTCTCTCTCACATCAATGTGTCTTTCTCTCTCTCTCTCTGTCCCTTTCTGTCTCTCTAAAATCAATAAAATATATCCTTGGGTGAGGATTTAAAAACATGGACTTAAGGAAGGAATTTGGGAAGGAGACAAATATTTGAAGGAAATAATTATATCTCCTTGTTAGCTTTCTCTGCTCTTTGCTAAAAAGCTCTAGTTCTCTTAATTTTTTTCCCTGTGGTTTTTCAGATCTGGAGCCAGCATGATACCCTTTAGTCATGTATCTGGGGAGGCATCTAATAGTGGAGTGTCAGGATAGGGTGGTAGTTAAGACTTCCTGGATTCCAATCCCAGTTTCAAGTAAACAAATGGCCAAAAAGGTTACCTATTAAATGAGGGTTAATAATGGCCCATGATAACAGTATAGAAAATTCTAAACCTAAGGTTTTTTGTAACTCGAGGGTAAAATCTCACTTCTGTTCATCTAAACCTGTTTGGCAGGAAAATGACATGAAACTGTTAACTTGATTTAACTCACTTTACAAAGTATTTATACATGTTAGAGAAATACTAGTGTGTTTGATGAGGCAGTAGCCCCAGACCCTCCTTGAAGAGTTAAGTAATTTATAATGTATGAACTGTACTTATAAAATCTGAAAAACTCAATTCCAAAAATGTTGGGCCCTAAGAATTTCAGATAAGGGATTATGATGCATTATTCTCCTTAAAATGTGTAGCTAGATTTTGCTAGAAAAATGCAAGACTTTGGTTGTTGTCTGGATATGATAAAGTCATCTCCCAAAGTTGAATTTTACCCTCATAAGTAAAATGTGGTTTGAAAGATATGGTTAGGTGAATTAGCAAGGCTTCCTGGAAGGTGCTTTCAGGAGAGCCCTACAGTGGTTGGCTTTGGCCATTCTCCAGCCCATGGTTTTGTAGGTGCTTTTTGGTAAATGAGGACTCTGGGATATAAGCAGCAGAAGCCTATGCAAGCTAGCTCAGGCCAAAGGATTCTCAAGGAACACAAGATCAAGAGGCAGCTGGGCCTTAAGGATGTTCTGGAACCAGGAATAAAAACCTCATGAAGCCTAAGTGTTCTCTTACTCTCTTTTTTTCTTGCTTCTGCAAGTCCACTTCATCCATTTATCTGGCCGAAGAGGTGGTTTTCTATACTTTCTAGTCCACTTGGCAGAAAATGGCCATTGTCAAAAGCTCCTGTGCCACATCTGCTCCAGTTACAAGCACGCCAGATTGGGGCTGAACTCTTGAGTTCAAATACCCTTAAAGGGAGATGTTGGTTGGTCCATTGGGCTGAAAAAGTGGATGGTGTAAAGGGACAGGGGCCCCTTGTCCAAGCATAGCTGCTCCCTTAGTGACTTTGTGGATGAGGAGATGAGCAACTCTTGGTAAAGTGTGTGAAGGTTGGAGAATGAAAGGGTTGGGCAGATCCTTCTCCCTGCAAAAAAATATACCTCTATATTGTCTTAGTTCAGGCTGTTATAACAGTCCCATAGACTGGGTGGCTTAAACAACAAACACTTATTTCTCACCATTCTGGAGACTGGAAGTCCAAGATTAGGGTGACAACATGGCTGGGTTCTGGTGGGAGTGCTGTTCTTGGCTTGTACACGGCCTTATTCCCATCGTACCCTCACATGGCATGGAGATACTTCATTGTCTCTTCTCCTTACAGGGGCAGCAATCCCATCATGAAGGCCCCACCATCAGGACCTCTTCTGACCATCATTACCTCTCAAAGGCCCCATTTCCAAATACCATCCTATCATGTGATGGGGAAGGACTTCAACATATGAATTTTGGGGGAACACAAACATTCAGTCCATAGTATGTAGGTATATATTATATATAGTATATATGTAAAAGTCATGGCAGGGATAGTTATTCAGATTTAATTTCATATGGTGTACCTTGAAGCCTATAGATGAACAAAGTGACTGAGTAGGTAGGTCAGACTAGAAACAGATTCTATACTTTGTCCCAGATCTATACTTTGAAGGAAAATAAACCAGAAATTCACTTTCACTGCCATGTATGTCTGCAATGAGCTGAAAATGGTGCTTTAAAAAAAGGCTAGCTGAGAATCTGATCAGTTTGGGAGAGTAATGTATGGGTAGGAGTAGGGTGTGAGAAGACAAGAGAAGAAAGATAAGCCAGCAGCCCTGGAGGAAACAGACAGATGAGATGGACTTTTTTGCCTCCTCAGTCCCTCGAGGCCCAAGCTGTGTCTGGTTCCTTTCCATAGGTTTGTGTCTGAGCATCTGAGCAAAGAACTTCCTCTGGTGCACTTTTATACGGAAGATCCAAGACCCTTCCTTGCTCGTCAGCTCCTGGAGGCTCTGGGCCACTTCCTGTGGCTCTGCCTCATTTCTCCTGTTGAGAAGAGAAATCAAGAGCAGCCCAGTCCCAGGGAGGCTCCTGCTCCTTGTTCTCCTTCCCTCTGATTTGTAGACAAAATCATAACAGCCTTACCAGAGTTTCACTTAATTGCTGCCTTTTACATGTGTGACTATCTGGCACTTCTCACTTTTAGTGGGTAGGACAGAAATCAAGGGTCTGCTTGAGCGCTCTTTGTGAAGAAGTTATTTTCCTCTTGCACTTTTTGAGGACTTTTGGAGAATGGGCCAATACAAAATGATTTCTAATTTGGGAGGAAAGCCAATGGTCTAGACTCTGCAACTCTGTGTCCCTGCTCTCCTATCAGCTTGACTGAAGATCAGTAACACATAAGTTTCTGTGAAATATATGTTGCAGTCAGTGGTTCTTTCTTGGCATTTGAGCACTGCCCCCTGCCTTTTCTTCAGTTTGACCACCATCTGGCCAAGGTTACACAGAAGGGAGTTGGGGAGGATGAGTAGTGCAATGTGTCTGTGGACACCAGGTGCATCTAGTCCTCCCAGGTGTGGCCTCCCTGTTGTAGTCCTTATTGATATTCCCTAGTGAGTAACTGGCACCCCTCCTCAATTAACATGTCTATCGGGTTAAAACATATTCCCTCATTCTATCACTAGTGAGCTCTCCAGAACATGACAGAGCAAGGCCATTCCATCTAAGATGGGAAGCCCTTGGAAACACCACCAGCCACTCAGGTTCAGACTCCTATTAATATCTGAGAGGCACATTTCTCTAGGTCTACCACTTATTTAACCAGTCAACTTCAGGGTTTGCAACTAATTAACTGTGATAACTTGGACAGATGATGTAATTTTTTTGAACATTGGGGTTCATATCCTTGGGTTGTGTTATACCTAAAAGGTTTGAATTTCGAAGGCCTGCTCTCTACCTTTCTAGATTAATTTTCCTCAATCTCAGCCTGATAATCCATAGAATAAAGGTGACAGTACTTCCCTCACAGGATTGCTGTGAAATAAAATCTGACAACATTTGTTAAATTGGTTTGTTGCCTTTTACTTGCTGCTGCTTGCTGCTATTATAAACAGCTTTCTAGACTAGAAAGATGGTAGCATATAAAAAAACTTTTGCCACAATTTGTTCTAAGCTTCTAGGAAGTGGTTGGAGACAGGATGCGTGGGAAAGCCAGGAGGGTTATTCAACGAATTATTTTCTAATCTGTGACCTAAGTTCTGATTTATAGCCAGCTTCTAGAGCTGCCTGGGAAATGGCCAACTTCAGTTCTTACAAGATCAAGTCAGGGAAAAGTGCATTTACTATTTTGGAACAACTTAAGCAAAACACAGAATGATAGGCATCATTTGACCCCTTGGGTCATCCAAACAAGAGCTAGCCCCCACAGATTTTAGTGATTTTAAGAGGAAATGTAAAGGATTTTTTAAAAATCACAAGAAAAATGGTAGGAGGTTATTTCTTCCTGGCCTCCTTTTTCTTTCTCATGTGTATCTCTTCTGGCATTAAGCAGAATAAACAGAACTCTGCATGGACAAGTAGTAGTGCAGATAGCAACAGAAGTAAAGTGGGCTCTCCCCTGTGGTGTGGCCCGGAGGCTCCCACTTCACTGCAAGCTGGGGGCTTTCCACCCTTCAGACTTGCAAAGTGAGTTTATAGCTATCCTGGGCTTCTTGTTGCCCCACTGTAGTGTCTAATAGGTGGTCCTTTCGGCCATTCTGATGATGAGAGAAAAGACGTTGCTTTCTAGACCTTGACAGGCCCTGGCTGGTGTAGCTCAGTGGACTGAGCATGGGCCTGGGAATCAAGACCTTGAAAGGACAGCTGTCATGTTTACACATGAATGATTTTAGTATCCAAAGAATCACATCAGGAGATAATTAATGCAATCCTAAATTATTTATCTGGGTCAGATTTTTGTTCACTTTTATTCAAGATAGACTGATGCTCTGATGGTATCATAAAACATCTTAGTAAGTCTTAAATGTCTGCTCTGTGGCTTTCTGATTCCCTAGTCACTGTTAATTTTTGTATTGGATCTGGCTTTGTTTTAAAAGGTGTACAAAATTTACCCAAATCATTGTTAACATTAGGTGTAATCAACTGAAAAATCATGGCAATGGGGAGACCATCTGGTGGTGAGTATGAATGTATGTTTAGAGATGCCAGAAATAAGGACTTTGAACCTTTATCATTTAAAAAACACAAAAGTAAACAAAATATAAAATACACAATGTTTAAAGATTAAGGTGCCCATATAGAGCAGTGGTTCTCAAACTCTTCTGTTTACCAGGGTTACCACATTAGGTCCTTGGTGCAGTCTTTCAAAATCTGGGTTTTGAAAAAGCTCCACTGGTGATTCTGATAGGGTCCATTCCACAAAATAGTCCATTGTGTTTTTTAACTCAGACTCTACCAGCACTGGACCATGCATGTCAATGGCTCTCAGTAATCCAATTATCCTCCTTTATTTTAGTTATAAACCATAAGCTGAACTTATTTAAACACATACTTTTAACAAATTTAGACTAGTTTATGAAATCTTACCTATGGTATTTTATGGTTCACAAAGTAATTCCTCTTCTGTCCCTTATTAAGCTTTTATTTCTTTCTTTAGTCTTTAATCCTCTTATAGGTGCCCCTCCAAAAAAAAAAAAACCCACCAGACTTAGTAGGGAATAATTTGAAAAAAAAAACCTTTAAATGGTCACATGCGTTTTCATGTATACAATTGCGTTAAGCTGGGGTTTTGGGTGGCCAGATCAAAATGTGCCTTAGATAAGCTCAAGCAGAAAAGGAAATTTATTGGCTCACGTAACTGAAAAGTCCAAGGATTCAGCTGCTTCAGCTTGATTCAGAGATCCCATTAATAACCCCAACTTCCCTCACAATCTGAACTTCCTTTACTTTCATTGGAAATAGGCTTCCTCTATGTGGCTAAGAGTGTAGCCACCAAGTAGCCTGAGATTCACAAATCTATAGCTAAGCACCTAATAGAAAGATCTCTTTCCTAATATCTGTACATTGACTCCAGTAAAGACTTCATTTATTATCTCCTACTTGGGTCCCATCTCACTGCTATGATGGTGCACAATAATTAAAGCACCATCTAGATGCTGAGGAATGGGGAGGAGTGCTCCAGAGAAAATGTAGAGTAGGTCTAGGACAAGGGTTGGCAAACTTCTCTGTGAAGGGTCTGATAGTAAATATATTAGGCTTTATGGGCTATCTATGATCACTGCCGTCTATTATTTTTCTTTTCCTACTGAGCTTTCTTAGTACCACACTGAGGAAAAGGAGAATCAAAATTAAACAGAAAAGAACAGTAGGTACAAAGGAAAGAGGGAATGAAGAAAAAAGGGTAAGGGTGAATTGGAACATATTTCAGAATGTATTATGGATATGTTTCTTATCACATAACAACAAAACAGAAGGAGTTGTAGAGATGTGAAGCTAGAAAAGCTATTATTGGCTAGCTGTCCTTTGCAAAAGTGAAAGGAAAATTCATTTCACTTAAATATGAGCAACAGGAAAAGACTGTGGTCAAAGTTCATACAACATTTTGATAAGATATAGTAGGGAGCATAATAACAGTCTTTCAGACAGTGGAAGCACATACTCACAAACCAGATGAAAACTGTAAAACCTATTATTTAAAATAGGCTAAAATGAAACAAAATGATAAAATCTATGAAGGAACAACATAAGTCAAAGGTAGAGAGACTCAGGACAGATTTCAAAGGGACATACTCACAAGTGTGGTGTTCAGAAAATAGAAATATTTGAAAATAGAGGTGATACAACTACCTCAGAAAAGAATCAGAAAATTTAAAAATCATTTTCAGAAATGAAGATTAAACTATATTAAATATAAGAGCAAATAAACACATAAAATTTATATTTTAAATGATTAAAAGGAAGAAAATCTTGAAAGTAAAAGAGGTATGAAGAAGTAGAATTGAGAAAATAATAGATTTCAAAGATATTTAAAGAATATCATATATATATATATATATATATAATAGAAGTTCCTGAAAAAGAAAAGTAATCAATAAAAAGAGCAAATGCTAAAAAGTATAATTTGAGAAAACCTACAATAAAACTAAACCTCAAAACTACCTCTTGAAAGGAAATGGTGTACCTGGGAGAAAATGGCTCAGAACAGATTTCACAGGGACATACTCTTATTAAATTATTGGGATTTAAAAACATTTTTTGTATTTCTATTAAAGAATCAAAACACTTCTTAGAGAAAGAGAATTAAATTACCATCATGTTTTTTACATGACTTATGCCAGGAGAGAAAATAAAATGTGAATCAAAGATATCTAATCAAACTATATCTAATCAAACTGACTTTCAGTTATATAGGCTTCAGGCAAAGTTTTTTGAAGATGTAAGAATTCAGGAAATATTATTTCAAAGGCTTTTCCTGAAGAACCTACTAAGGAACTATTTTCAGATAGCAAAATGACTGGAATTAGTAGTAAGCATTAAATGGAGGAACTAGTGGAACTAGTGCTAAATGAAGATTATAAAGGTATATGTATAAGTATGGTGTGTGATGGCTATATGTTCTGACAGATTACACTGTGAAACTATCAGAAACTGGGGAAAAATAGGGTGAGTATATGAAAAATAGATTAATTTTACTAATTGCCTAATAGGTATTACCTAGAAATAAAACAATATTATTTCCAATTAGATGTTGAAGGAGAAGAAAGGGTGGGACAGAAATAAAAGCTTACTAGCTAAATTAAATATTGCTCATGGTAGAAACTCATAGATAACAGTGAAAAACAAAAGCCCTGACTTTCCAGTAAAGATGGAGGCATAGGTAGACACACTGTTCCTCTTCACATGACCAAAAGAAGGACAACAACAAATTTACAAACAAAAAACAACCAGAACTGACAGAAAATTGAACTGTATGAAAGTCCGACAAGCAAGGAATTAAAGAAGTAACATTAATCCAGATCAGCAGGAGGGACAGAAATGGGTAGCTGGGGCAGAGAGGACTCATGGCAAAGAGGCAGCTGGTGACAGGGAGGTCCCACATTTGTGTGCAGATAAACCAGGAGGAACAATTAGGGAGTGAGACAGACCATACAACCCAGGTTTCCAGTGCAGGGAAATAAAGCTTCAAAACCTCTGACTGAAAAAACCTGTGAAAGTTGAGGCAGTGGGTGAAACTCAGCCTCACGGAAGAGTTTGTTGGAGAGACCCATAGGGTCCTAGAATGTACACAAACCCACCCACCCAGGAATCAGCACCAGAAGGGCCCAATTTGTTGGGGTAGTGGCGGAAGTGACTGAAAGCTGGCAGAGAGCAGAGCAAGCAGCAGTGTTCCCTCTCAGATCCCTTCCTGACATACAGCACCACAAAGCAGCAATGTGGGTTGCCCCTCCCTGCTAAACACCTAAGGCTCTGCCCCTTATACGTATCAGATGCACTGAGGCAAAAAAAAAAAAAAAAGGCTCAAATAAAAGAACAGATCAAAGCTCCAGAAAAAATACAACTAAGCAATGAAGAGATAGCCAACCTATCAGATGCACAGTTCAAAACACTGGTAATCAGGATGCTCACAAAATTGGTTGAATATAGTTGTAAAATAGAGGAAAAAATGAAGGCTATAAAAATTGGAATAAAGGAAAATGTACAGGGCACCAATAGTGATGGGAAGGAAACCAGGACTCAAATCAACAATTTGGAGCAGAAGGGAGAAACATTTAATCAGAACAGAATAAAGAAACAAGAATTTTAAAAAATGAGGAAAGGCTTACAAACCTCTGGAACAACTTTAAGCATTCCAACATCCAAATAATAGTCATGCCAGAAAGAGAAGAGGAAGAGCAAGAAATTGAGAATTTATTTGAAAACATAATGAAGGAGAACTTCCCCAATCTGGCAAAGGAAATAGACTTCCAGGAAGTCCAGGAAGCTCAGAGAGTCCCAAAGAAGCTGGACCCAAGGAGAGACACACAAAGGCACATCATAATTACATTACCCAAGATGAGAGATAAGGAGAGAACCTTAAAATCAGCAAGAGGAAAGGAGACAGTTACCTACAAAGGAGTTCCCATAATACTGTCAGCTGATTCCTGAAAAGAAAACTTACAGGCAAGAAAGAGCTGGAAAGAAGTATTCAAAGTCATGAAAAGCAAGGACCTACATCCAAGATTACTCTATCCAGCAAAGTTATCCTTTATAAAGGAAGGGCAGATAAGTTGCTTCCTAGATATCATCAAGTTAAAGGAGTTCATCATCACCCAGCCCTTATTATATGAAATGTTAAAGGGACTTATTTAAGAAAAAGAAGATAAAAATATGAATAGTAAAATGACAACAAACTCACAGCTATTAACAACCGAATCTAAAAAGACAAACAAACAAACAAACAAACAAACAAAAAACGAACTAAGTGAACAACTACAACAGGAAAAGAATCACAGAAATGGAATTCACATGGAGGGTTATCAGCAGAGGATTGGGAGGGGGAGAGAGGGGGAAAAGGTACAGAGAATAAAGTAGCATAAATGGTAGGTTAGAAAATAGACAGGGGGAGGTTAAGAATAGTTTAGGAAATGTAGAAGCCAAAGAACTTATATGTATAAGTTCTCCTAACCATACTCCTAACCCTTGCTCCATGGTTGCTTGCAACAATCTTACAACTATGATAGCTGTAAAACTAACAGCTTGGCAGGCACTGAGGAGGAAGAATGTTTTAGGACCTCTACCAAAACCTATTCCTAGAGAAGTGTCACTATTTGATCTCTCTGAAAACTCACTAGAAGCTTCACTTATTTGATGTGACTCAGAGCTCAGTTTGTGAACAACTCTATCCTCAGGGGATTTGTTGAAAACAATTAACGACAATTGTTTAACAATGTAGCTACCCTAGGTAGCATTACTAGTTGGGGCTAACAAGAGGCTGGCTAAATCATAAAAGGAAAAACTGAGCCATGAGATTTACACAGTGGCTTTGAAAGGCTCCACATATCCCACAGAATCTAGAAAGTGCATACTTGTGCAGGGCTGTGTGTATGAATAGGAAAGATTCTACTCCTTCACCTCTGGCTGATCTTGAGGCTTTACATAGGCAGAAATTAAGACAAAAGTACAAAGTGCATGCTGAAGCATTTAAGGTGTGTCACAACACATAAACATAATTCTCAGGAAAGGGTAAGAGACTTGTTGGCTGAGGCATGAAGAAATCTCTGTCTAGCCATTAGCTGACCACTAAATGAAATTAGGAGAGATTTCAGTCACCACATGTGACAAAGAATACACATGTTACAGAATTGGCCCAGAAAAGTCACTACACAAGCATTGTCAACAACAAACAGAAACAATGAAAAACCCTGGATAGAGAGACTAATTTTCAGAGTTGCTATATATTATTTAAAATGTTTATTTTTAACAAAAATTATAACATGTAAAGAAACAATAAAGTTTCTTATTCTGTCTGTTGAAAAGGCCTAGAAACAATGATAAACCTAGGACCAATGAGAAAATTTAGTGCCAAAATTGTGGTCTCTAAATATATGTTTCTTACCTAAATAAATAAATGAAAACTAATGCTATTTAGAGAAATAGTTAATGCCAGGTTTGGGGAAGGAAATACAAGATAAGCCTTAAACATCTTGTCATACCAGAAAGAAAGTTATTAAAACAAAGTGGTATCATAGAAAATAAGTAACATAGACAGTAGATAGAAAATAGGGGGAAGGGTAAGAGCAGTAGGGGAAATATAGAATCTAAAGAACTTGAGACACATGTTCATGAACTAAAGGGGGGGAATGGTGAGGGACGGGTGTGCAGGGTGGAGGGGAATGGAGGGGGGAAATAAAACAAATGCAATGGCATAATCAATAATATAAATATATTTTTAAAAAGAATAAAAAATAAAAGCTAAAACCAAGTGGTATCATGTCAGAAAGTCTCAAAAGCCATTGAGTAAATTCCAACTGACCAAAGATGGGGCCATTTGAATATTCTTTAAGGATAATAATTACAGTGGATTGAAAGTCACTTAAATCTATCTTACTCTGAGTGCTTCCCCAAAGTAGAACATGAGTCAAAGAATTAGATACTGATAGTTTGTTAGAGAGGTGATTCCACATCAGAGTAAGGAAATAAGTCAGAGAAGGGAAAACAGTGAATTAAATGTACATTGATGAGTTGAAGATACTCTCATAAATTATGTATCATATTTCTAAGAATTGTCCTAGCAAGACAAGGGGAAGCTGCCCTTCATTTGTTAAAGGTTGTCTTTTTCTAAATTATTTAAAAAAAGACTTTATTTATTTATTTTTAGAGAGGGGAAGGGAGGGAAAAAGAGAGAAACATCAATGTGTGGTTGCCTCTCATGTGTCCCCTACTGGGGACCTGACTTGCAACCCAGGCATGTGCCCTAGACTGGGAATCAAACCAGCGACCCTTTCTGTGGCTCCCAGGCAGGCACTCAATCCACTGAGCCACACCAGCCAGGAATAAAGGTTGTCTTTTGAGCATTAGGTATTTATTATTTCTGAGCTGTCCTGGGGGTGAGCTGAGCAAACTCCTGTGTTATAAAAACAAAGGTCTCAAAGAAGAGAAGTGGAGACTGATGTGGAAAGCCAACTGTGCACACAGATACTGTCCACTACAGATGCAGACAAAACCTGAGGTGAGCTCAGGAAATACATTTCGGACCCCAAAGGCTTGGGTACCAACAACATTTGCTAAAAATATTTGAGTTCATAATGATGATTTCAGTAAGAAAAAAACCTATCTCATTGGTTATCTTTAGGGGATTTAAGAAACCACCTCGTTATTTTGAAAACCATAGTAATGGAAAGATTCAAGCATCTACCATAAATTTTCTATGTGATGTGTACCACATAGTTGTCACACGTTGGTGAAAGATTGATCCTTAAATAGGTATGTCCTGGATAGAAAATGGAATGCAAATAATAGAACTAGAGTATCACCAATTTTAATTCTAGTTAATTAATTGATCTAGGCAAAAATCATAAATGTGTACTATCATCACAAAAATAGAAAGCAAAACACCATGAACTTATTTAAGGAAGTATGCAAATCCACCAATAAAGTAGATCTAGAGATTTAACCCCCATAGGTGGCTGACTACCACAGGGAGATAATCAACAAACTTTAGGCTGTGGGAGTGTCCAGGAGAAATGAGACAGTTCATTTAACAAAATATGTTCAGTGAAAGGGGGAAAAAAGAACATGGGGGGAACTCCAGAAATTAAGATAGATATAAGAGACATATCAATCAATTGTAATTTATGAACCTTATTTAAATGGAATCACCATTTAAGGTTCATAAATAGACTACTTTTAAAATTGAGATATAATTGAAATATAACAGTGTATTAGTTTCAGGTGTACAGCATAATGACTTTATACATATGTGTTTGTAGATGATACCACAATCAGTTAACATCCATCATCACTGGTAGTTATAATGTTTTTATTCTCATGATAAGAACTTTTAAGATTTACTCAGTAACTTTCAAATATGCGATACTTGTTGCATTGTTAACTATAGTATCATTAAGTACTTAACAATTAACAGTACTATAGTATTATTAATTAAATATTGTTAATTATAGTTACCATACTGTACATTAAATCTTCTGGACTCATTTATGTTATTACTAGAAATTTTCATATTTTGACCACCTTTATTCATTTTGCCCACTTTCCCCACACCCCTACTTTTTGGATACCACCAATCTGTTCTCTGTATTTATGAGATTTTGTAGAAGATTCCACATGTGATATTGCACCATCTTTATGTCTTCTTTGGAAAAAATGTCCATTCAGATCCTCTGCTCAATTTAAAATTACATATATACATCTGTATATATATATATATATATATATATATATACACACACATACATTTGCTATCAAATTCGTGAGTTCTTTATATATTTTGGATATTGACCCATGATCACATCCATGATTTGCAGATATTTTCTTGCATTCTATAGGCTACCTTTTTATTTTGTTGATGGTTATCTTTGCTGTGCAGAAGCTTTTGAGTCTGATGTAGTAGTCCCACTTGTTAATTTTTGCTTTTGTTGCTGTTTTCTTTTTGTTACCTCTGCTTTTGGTGTCAAATTCAAATAATCATTGCTAAAACCAATGTCAAGGAGCTTATGTTTTCTTCTAAGTGTTTTGTGGTTTCTGGTCTTATGTTCAAAGCTTTAATCTATTTTGAGTTGATTTTTGTGTACAGTGTAAGATAGTAGTCCAGTTTTATGATTCTGCATGTGGCCATCTAGTTTTCCCAACACCACTTACTCATTGAAGAGATTCCCCATCTAGTGTTCTTGGCTCCTTTGTCATAAATTAATTGGCCATATAAGTGTGAGTTTATCTCTGGGCTCTCTGTTGTATTTTGTTAACTCGAATATGTTTTTATGCCAATACTCTTCTGTTTTGATTACTATAGCTTTGTAATATAGTCTGGAATCAAAAAGCATGATGCATATAGCTTTGTTCTTCTTAAGATTTCTTTGACTATTCAGTTATTTGTGGCTCTATATAAATTTTAGGTTTGTTCTATTTCTGTGAAAAGTGCCATTGGAATTTTGATAGAGATTGCACCGAGTGTATAGATCATTTTGAATTTTAATGTTTATTCTTTCAATCCATGGGCATAAAATGTTTCCATTTATTTGTGTTTCTTCAGTTTTTTTCATTAATATCTTACAGTTTTCAGTGTACAAGCCTTTCATCTTCTTGGTTAAATTTATTCCTAGGTATTTTATTCTTTTTGATGTGATTGTAAATGAGATTGTTTTCTTCATTTCTCTTTTTATTGTTTATTATTAGTGCGTTAGAAATGCAACTTATTTTTGTAGATTTTTATACTTTGCAACTTTACTGAATTTATAAGTTTTAACAGTTTTTTGATGGAGTTTCTTAAGTTTTCTATATAAAATATCATGTCATCTGCAAACAGTGACAGTTTTACCTCTTCCTTTCCAATTTGGATGCCTATTATTTCTTCTTCTTGCCTAATTGCTTTGGTTAGGACTTCTAATCATATGTTTAGTAAACGTGGTGAGAGTGGGAATCCTTGTCTTATTCCTGGTCTTAGACAAAAACTTTCCATTTTTTTCTTTTTTACCATTGAATATAATGTTAGATATGGACTTATAATAAATGACTTTTATCATGTTGAACTATGTTTTCTGTAAACCCCATTTATTGAAAGTTTATATCATGAAAAGATGTCAGTTTTTTCTGCATGTATTGAGATGATCATATGATTTTCATCCCTCATTTTAACATAGTATATCACATTGATTAATTAGTGGATATTGAACCATCCTTGTATCCCTAGAATAAATCCCATTTGATCATGATGTATCATCCTTTTAATGTATTGTTGAATTCAGTTTGCTAGTATTTTGTTGAGGATATTTGCATTTATATTAATCAGGAACATTGGTTTGTACTTTTCTTGTAGTACTCTTATCTGGTTTGGTATCAGGGTAATTCTGGCCTCTTAATTACCCTGCTATTCTATATTTGGTAGTGCTTGCTCTCAGCTATTCTATATTTTGAAGAGTTTGACACGGATTGGTATTAATTCTTGTTTATGGTTAGCAGAATTCACCAGTGAATCCCTCTGACACTGGACTTTTCTTTGTTGAGAGGTTTTTGATTACTAACTCAATCTCCTTACCAGTAATTGGTCTATTAATGTTTTTTATGTCTTTATGAGTAAGTTGTGTATTTCTAGGAAATTATTCATTTCTACTAGTTTGTCCAGTTTAATAATGGCATATAATTGTTTATAGTAGCCTCTTGGGCCTTTGTATTTGTGTGGTATCAGTTGTAATGCCTCCTCTTTCATTTCTGATTTTATTTGAGTCTCCTATTGGTGAGTATGACTACAAGTGTGTTTGTTTATCTTTTAGAATCAGCTCTTTTTTTCCCCATTGATCTTTTCTATTGGGGTCTCATCTCTAATTCCCTTATTTCTGCTCTGATGTTTGTTATTTCCTTCTTTCTACACACTTTGAGTTTAGTTTGTTCTTCTTTTTTCCCTAGTTCCTTGAGGCGTAAAGTTAGATTATTTGAGAGCTTTCTTGTTTCCTTTTAAAATTATCACTTGAGGATATGTTTATTGACTTTAGAGACAGGAAGGAGATAGAAACATCGATGTGGGAGAGAACCATTGTTTGTTGCCTCTACTGTGCACTCCAGTTGGGGATTGAACTGGCAACCTAGGCATGTGCCCTGACCAGTAATCGAACCTACAGCCTTTTGGTGTACAAGATGATGTTCCAATGACCTGAGCATTCTGGGCACAAAAGTGTCTGAGGACTCTTGACTTATGAAGCCAGCACCTGTAATTCTACTGATCAAAAATGCTTGTTATTTCTTGACAACTGTAATGCTTGCCTCTTGTGGAGTACACAGAAAAGTATATATCCAGAAGTCTTTTTTGTTCTCATATGTGGAAATTGTTGCTAGGATCCTCTTTAAGAGGTCTGTTTTTCCAGGTTATCATTAATGAAGAGGAGAGGAAAGGACATGTTTTGACATATTAATAGATTTGCAGGGCCTGGAAATGATACTAAATGTATCATTTTCCCAGAGCTAAGTTATTCTCTTTGCTCAGTGTAGGAAAACAAGTGACCTTCCCTTCCCCAGGCAGGCTAGGGTGACAACGTATTGTATTAACCTCACAGAACCATCCTTGGCTATCTTTCGCTGTGCCTTGCTAAGCAGCAGGGAGAACACTGTTGATGATTTTTGAGTGGGGGTAATATGGTTTATAGAGCACTTACGGATAGTCCTGCATTAGCATTTGGGTAGTGGTTTATATACAAAGCAGTGGTTCTCAAGCAGATATGATGGGTGTTTAAGAGTTATCTGGTGGTTTGCTCAAACTCCACAAGCCCCTCCTGCTGTCATATCCTGGCATGCATCAGATGTTCAGGAGTAAGTGTATGTGGTTCAGAAAACCTCCCCGGATAATTCTCATCCTGTTCCTCTCCTACTCCATCTACTGACATAAAGGAGAATGGACCTAAACCCTGCTCAGGTGCTTTTGCACATTATACTTTAGACGTGTCTCCTGTAATTAGCAAATAGTTGAATTAAAAAAAAGTATTCTTTTAATTGCTTTTGTGTGTGGGATATATGTATTCATTCACAACACATATATATGTTGCTATTACACTTTCTTTTTCCTTATTTGGGGCCTTCTTTTGAAAAAATTTAACCCTTTCCTGTTAGTTTGAAAGTAACATATTTTGTTCCCATTCCTATTAATTCACACAAACTGACCAGTCTAAAATTGATCAGTAAGTTCAACCTCCTCCTGACAATTCAAGTGGCATTGAACAGATTTGATTACATTTACCTTGTTCCTGACTTGTGCTAATTTGCAGATTTTAGAGTGTTTAATCGCATATCATTAGTTTCATAGTCAGTTTTGTTTCATTCCCCGTACATATTTACTACTTTAATTGCTCCCCATTTCTTCCTTTACAGGATTTCCTTTAGTGCAGGTATGCTAGTGACAAACTTACGGTGTTCGGTGATGTGAAAATGTCCTTATTTTATCCTCATTCTTGAGAAACATTTCTAGTGGAAACAGAATTCCATGCTGGTGGTCATTTATTTTAGGATGTAGCATGGACTTCTGGCCGCTGCTGTTGAGAGTTCAGCAACAAATCTGTTTCTTTAGAATGCAAACTTTTTCCTTCTGGCTGGTTTTTAGACACTTTTGCTATTGTTGATTTGCAATTTCACTCTAATGTGTCTGGGTGTGGATTTTTAGATTTATCTCCCTTAGAATTCATTAAGTTTCTTTAATCTCTGTTTGTGGCTTCTTACCAGTACAGGTAAATCCTAAGCCTTTAAAGCTTGGAAAATAGCCTCCACTCCCATTTTCTTCCTCTTCTATACCTCTGACTAGACTTACATTAGGCCTTTTCACTCTTCCATGTTGTGTAACTTTGATTCTGTTCATTGATTTTGTGCTGCATTCTGCGTAATTCTTTCTGACTGACCTGTCTTCTTTTTGGTTCCCTCTGTGTAGTCTGATTGTTAATTTCAGTTTTTCAAAAATATTTCTACAAATTCTATTAATCCCCTTTTCAAATCTGTTAGGTCATTCAAAGTTTCCTACTCCTAAATCTGTTAGGTCATTCAAAGTTTCCTACTCCTTGCTGATATTTTCAAGGTATTTTACTTTTGAAAAATATATTAAGCATATTTTATCTTATAATTTCAATGTATTTTGATTCTGTTTCTGCTACCCTTATTCATGGTGCCCTTTCTCTATGTAATTACTTTGGGAGTTGCCCATTTTCCTTATTTTAGGAATTCTTTGAGCATCAGGATGAGTAGCCCTGCAGAGAGGATGTATATTCTGTCAGCCACTGCGGGAATTTCACCAGTCCACTTCACAACTGTAGCTTGAAGTTTTTGTAACACATAGTGGGTGTGAACTAGACTGCAAGTAGGTGTAAGGGCTTGTCTACAACAACCACTTCTTGGCGATTGTTCTTAACTTGGTCTGCCCAGAGCTAAAGCAAATTTCCTTGCAGCGCCTTGGTGTGGGGATGGGCTTACTACTTACTACTGGTTTACCCTCATCCTGAGTGTTGCCCTTTGGGGAGCCTGCTTTATACAGGAAAGTTTTTATTTGTTTACTGTCTTGTCAGGCTCTAAAAATTGAAGGTCAGAGTCCCCAGGTTTGGTATGTGCCCCAAGACAAAAGCACTTTCACTGGCTATCACTTCAAAGTTCCATTTTCACTTGGATTTTGACCTTGTAATTTCTTACTGTCCTGTTAGTTCAATACATTTAAAAATTTAAAAAGTTACTCATTAGTTTTTGTTGTTTTCAGTGGGAACATGGTCAGAATTACTTAGCGCTTACATATCTGGAAATAAAACCTTCTAGTGATAAAAATACATAGAAAACTTATGTCAAAAATTTGGTATTGCTGGATTGCACATAAGATTCCTGTAATTCCTTCTTAAGCTTCCCACAGCACATGATCAGATTTCTTAATTTTACTTCCCAAGCTTCTCTTTCACCAGGTCATCTAAAATAGCCACCAATTTTGGAATTCACATCAGTGAATCTATAGAACCCCTTGGTAGTTTAATTAAAATTTTATTTAAAAAAGTTTAACGTGATGAAAATCTTAAAATTTCCAAGAGCACCATTAGATGTCCAAATAGCGGGAAGGGCTCTTGGGAGCGGGGACCCTGAATGCTGATCTCTGCTCTGCAGCCAACTAGTGTTCTCACTGTGGTCTGAGGAGCAATCACCCTAAGTGACACACAAGTTGTTTTATTTGTGAGAATTTTTCTGTGAAGAGTAGCCACAGCTTTAAGCAAATTCTCAAGAGGTCTAAGATGCAAGGAAAGTTATGAAGTACTGAACTACATACAAGGCTATCTTAGGTAATTTATTCTTTTTATACCTTTGTTCCCTACTCTATATTTTGAAGACACAACCTTACTTTATGAATTTATTGTATTTTTCAACAAGATAGTATGTGAACATGCTTCAGTTACCCATCTCAAAAAAAAAAACAGTAAAATGCTCCACCTGTTTGAAATATTTATTAAAATGTTCAGGGTATTATTATTAGAGAGGGTATCAAAACCCTGTGGAAGAGTGTTTATCTTAATTACATTTACTTAACAAATATCTGACTGTGTAGTAGGTGCTGAATGCAGGAGACACAGATGAATGTAACACCATCCTCTGCTGCCGTGTACAGGACAGACCCTTGGATTGTGAGTGCTCTTTTACAAATACACTCAATACCTATGGAGAAGAGAAAGGGCACATGGGGAGGGGACAGCAGAATGAGCTGCACAGTGTTTTACCTAATACTTACAATGGGCTGGCCAAAGGCAGGCGTCCCGGCTGAGGTGGTCAGTATAAGCAAAGGCAGTAGAACAGAAAATAGTGTAATGTTTCTGTGTGCGTGTGTTAATGCGCAGAGCGAGTTAGTGTTGCTGACACAGAAAAGGAGGGACCGGACATGAAACCGCCTGTGTGGCATGGGCCAGACCAGGGAGGGTTTTCTGGGTTTGAATGGATTCTGAGCATCACCACTAGGCTAAAAGGAGGAGCACCAAATACTTTAAGCAGGGGACTGAAACTATTAGATTTTGTTCCATATTCTGGTAGTAGTGGGACAGACAGGGAGCCGAGAATAGGATATCCAGTTGGGCATTTTTTATATTGTTTCAGAAAGAGACTTGTGAGCCTGAAATGGGAGCTGGGGTGCAGACAAGATTGTAATATCATTCAGCAGGTAAATCAGTAACTGTGAGGTGGATTCCATGTGTGTGGGGTTAATGGAGAAGGAAGTCTTCTGTCTGCTGATGAGGCAGCCAATCTTGAGGATTATAGTAAGTTTGGACCTGGTGCACTTGACTAGGTATCTGGATGGAAATGCATCATAGATGGGTAGGGAAAGTCAAAAGTCTGGGCTAGAGATATGAATGCACGGAAGCTTTAGTAGATAGGTGAGTACTGAGACGAGATGAGATCAGGCAAGGGAAATATGGAGATAAAAGGGACATGCTGACATTTAAAAGGTACCAGTAATTATGGTAAGAGCCCTAGAGATTCAACGTTACACAGCATAGAAGACAAGTATTCCCAAGGAATGAGCAATGGTAAATACAGGAGAGCTCCTCCTGTGAGAACTCAGCATACTCATTTGGCAATGGAAAGGTCACTTAATGAGGGATGAGAACCAGACTGGAGTTGGACAGGAAGCGAATGGAGTGGACATGTACACAGCTCAGAAAGTCTGGACCTGCATGCAAGAAGGGAGATCCAGAGTTGGTGTTATCAAGGGAGGCACTACTTTTCTTTTCAGAGGAGGGGAGAAACAGGAACATGTTTGTTTATTGGCTGAGTAGAAAGGAGTAGAAAAGGAGAGGCTGAAGGTTGGGAGTTGGTTTTTTCCAGGCTCAGAACTCTGCTAGAAATCTTCAGGTAACTCATGAAGACCTAATCAGAAGTAAACTTTTAGCTAATTCGCTAGGAAAGCTTATAAGCTCAGGGGCTAATTCATTTTAATAACAACTACAGAATGATCTCCCTAGTTTAAGTCAAAGATATAACAGCTCAGTAGTCAATTACAAAATGAAATTTTTAAAAGTGGGTCAGGATAATAACTCTTAAACTGAATTGTTTCCAACCAAAGAATGATGCTTTTCTCTGGGATGAACATAAATCAATATAAACCAAAACTGTACTTTTCTGCAGGTTATGCTGTAAGTTGGTAGAAAAATCAACTAGCAGGCTATACTACTGACCGAGAGAGCAATGTGAGCTCTGAAAAGTGGTAAAAGCCTCAGGTCCCTTGTGAATATACAGAAGAAGTCACCAAGAGTCCTGTATACCGGTGAGGTGAGGGGTCAGTCAGCCCATGTATGAAGGCAGATTCCTGATTTTCATCTGAATCCATTTTCATGTTAGTTAAAATTTTTTTTTGGTGGAGTTGACAATGCACATGATTTAAAATTCCTAAGAACCTATTTCTCTTTGCTTAAATAACTTAAATATTTTAATAAACTTTAATGGAATAAAGAACTTTGAACCAAATACAATTGTCCCTGGGGAAGAGAATAAATTTCTGAATAACATAAGAAATTAAAATGAGGTGGGAAGAATCTGAATACATGGGAGAGGCGACTGGTTCAAATGGCTGCAGACTACTGTGGCTGGCTTCTTTAAAAAATAAAATGTAGATCTTAAAACATTCAAAAACAAACAAAAATTTAAAAATACATTTAAAGGCTTGAACCCATGGGCCTGTATCAGTAAAAGGGATGTCTGTAGCAACAAGCAAATGAAACCAAGAAATTTTTAATCTAAATTATTCCTTTCCTCCATCCATTTAGTCGTCAAATGGATGGAGGGAAGGAACAGGACAATGGTTTAAGACATCAAAATGTTGGCAACTGTACTCAAGCAGTTTTTAATCAGCTGGTACCTGTCACCCATGTTTGGGCCCTTCCATGAGGCTGAGCTCTTTGGGCAGGCCTGTCAGCACTTTCCACTGTCTGATCCCTTTGATGTTCGCATCCCTCCTCACTGCTGCCTCCTGGTCCCTTCCCTTCACTCACTGAACACTCTGGCACCTGATTTAGTTTTCCTCTCCAGTACAACTTCTGCCATCTCCCTGGAGGATTTATTGTCTACCCATACGACCCACTTGTCCTTTCAGGTTTCTTGGTCTTGTCTCATCTCCAATGACCTTTCCTTCATTTAGCCACTGCAAGGTCACACCTTGGATTGTACTACGCCAGGAACTTGCTCCTCTCAGATCACTAAATCCAGGCACCCATGGTCTCACAACTAGTGTTTCTTGCCCTAAAACTACTTGTTCGACAACTCCCAACAGATCAGAGCTGTCATGAGACTACCCACCAGACTCCAACTCCCAATGCTTTGTGTTGCCTTCACACCCTTACCTATCTAGTTTAGATACTGTGGGACCATTACTTCAATAACTCAATTATTTCGATAACTACTTAATTATTGTCTATTTTTCTTTTAAACTTATTTAGCAAAACTCCAAGGGTCTCCATTTTCTCTGTGTCTGTACCCAAGCATCACAGTGCTACTAGGAAGGAAAAGAAAAAAAATCAGAGCAGGCAAATTTTTACTGTAAGTTCTCAATCACCAGAGATGTCCTCCACATTATTCTACAATCCTACTATACCTGTGGTCACTTTATTCACCACAATAACTGTTTTAAAATTGCAATTTTAAAAATTATTCCTCCGGTCTCTGACTTGACAAAATCTGCATATATACCTAGCCTCTCTTCCTTCTAAATTAAAAGTGCCCCCTTCCATTTAAGAGCCAATCCCTCCACTAGTGCCTTGGACCCCATCCTCTTCTACCTTCTGTGGAACCCAGTCTCTTCACTGTTTCCTTCTGGCTCTTTTTTAAAGATAAAGCAATAGCTCGAAAAAGGAAAGGAAGACATGCTATTGCCTCATTCTCTCCTCTTCACATCCCAAATTCGGAGTTGTGTAAGGTAGCTTCTTTCTGACATCTGCCCCCTCTACTGTCTGGAATGAAAGCTCTAAGCCACCAATTATTTCCAGGAGGTTAAATCCAATATGTTTCTAATTCCTCGCTCTACTCGATCTCTTAGCAGCATTAAACACCTGTGCAGAATAACTCCCTTCCTTTTGCTTTTATAACTTTATTCCTCCCGATTTTCTTCTACCTCTTTAGCTACTGCTTATCAATCTCCTTTGCCTGCTCACCTTTTGCCACCTAACTTTTAGAGATCCTATGGTTTTCACCCTTTCTTTACTCTAAAGCAGAAATTGGCACATTTTTTCTTTAAATAATTATATAGTAAATTATTTTTAGGCTTTGCAAGCTATAAGGTCTCTGTTAAACTAAACGCTGTCACTGTAGCATGAAAGTATACACAGACAATAATTAAACTATGAGCACAGTTGTGTTCCAATAAAACTTTATTTACAAAAATAGATGGACTAGGTCTGGCCTGTGGTTTGCCAGGCCATGCTCTACACTCTCCTTAGAGAAGTACTTTTTCCTGTGTCTCCAAGGGCCATCTATCTATACATCAAATTCTTATCATGAGACCCTTCTGCCCCCAAATCTGTATATCCAGCTACCTCATATACACATTTAAGTATCTCAAAGACATCTCAAGTCTTAATGTAGGAATTGTGCTCCTTCTCCCCAAAGCTGGTCTCCTTCCAGTGTTCTCTCTTAGTGAAGAGGCACTGCCATCCATAAAGTTGAACAAAACAGGAGTCATCTTTGACACCTCTCCCTCTCATTCTCTAATTCTTCTGAACTGAAGGAATACCTAAAAAAGGCACGTCTAACAATATGCCATTATTGGAAGCACACAGTCAAATTTAACATTTCACTAATAGAGCTAAACTTTATTTCCGTGTTTATTAAATGTTTATCTTTGATGTCGAATACATATTAGAATTGACTTAACAAAGACTTTGGAGAAAAGTGGACATTCTCCAGTGAATGGGTTAAAAAGGAATGTAAAACTACAAAGTACTTGTTTAAATGTTGAATTCTAAATTATGGCAAACAGAACAATAAATACCTTGCCATTTTTCTCTTTCTAGTTTTCCAAATTATAAAATATTTTTCATAACAATTTATTTCAAGAAAGGAAATAGGGGATAATCACTAAAACCAGTTTACTTTAAGTATAGAATACAAATAAAGAGCCTTAACACAGAACTCCTATCTCCTACTTAAAATACAAATACTTTATGATGTCACAAATTGAGGAGGATTAACTGATGTCAGCTGCAAATCTAAAGACTTAAGCAAACCCACATGCCATTTGCTTTTGTCTGGAATAGTTAGGCTGACTTAAGGTTAACACTGCAGAGTTCTATCTGATTATCTATGTTAACCATTGCTACTCAGAATGGTGATGGGCTACTACTAAGTGCTTAGGATGGAAATTCAGGATTAATCAGTTACAAGTGGCTAAGAGCTAATGGAATTAATCATTCCACCCTGCCATTTATGGCCATGTCCGAATGTACAGATTTTAGGCTTCAGTGAAAGCTTAAAATAAAACTCATCTAGATACTCTGAAACTGCTGAAATTCACAGTACAAAATAATATTGTCTGTAGTATAATTCCAGTGTTTAAACAAAATTAAACTTATGGGGTGGTCATCCCAGGTATTATTGGTAATAAGTGTATTTTCTTTTAATTCACTGTAGTCCCTGAAGCACATTTTGTGAAGATGTATTCTTTTTAATGCTACTAATTGTTGTTACTTAGATACATTTTTAAAAATCAGCTTAAAATCATTTTTTTACCAGAAATTACAGGATGAAAACTTTTACTGAAAGAGAATAATGCTTACTATTCACAGTAAACAAGTGTTTAGAATCATCTGCAAAAAAACACTTCCTCATGTAATGGTTCAGGTCAGATGATTTATGGCTTTTCACTTTATAAAATTTCACATTTAATATGTTAAAGCTTTTCTAAATTGGCCTTCCAACCAGATTCTTAGATGAAAAAAGAAAGGACAAAAGAGAGATGAACTCTGTATCAACTTAGCCTCCTCTCTTCCCTGACAACCAACATTTCTCATAAAATTCAAGGCACACTCCTGATGGGCCAGATTATAAACATTTCAGGCTTTCTGGGCCATGTGCTCACTACTACAACTATTCCTGCTGCTGTCTAAGAAAGCCACCACAGACAAGATTTTACCACCCCCCCCAAAAAAAAGCACAGTCCAAATTGGCCTGTGGGCCACAGATGTCCAACCTCTTGCCTTAGTAGACCTACATATAAAGTAATCCATTACAAACCCCCCAAAACAAACACATGGTCTCCTATCAGATGTGATGACTACTCAGAATCTGGCAGTTAATCACTCTAAACATTGTGAGGTTGAACACTTTGAAATTCGCCAACTTTCTGCTTTTGGTAAAGATTCTTCTATTCAAACATGTCACCATGCTTTTTCATTGGGGATCATTCATCTTCATTTAAAAACTTAATGAAATAGTATTTATTAAGGGATTCAGTTTAAAATTAATAAATGATGTCCATACAATTTAATATTCAATTTAATTTTTAAAAAACTTAATGAAAAATATAACAGAATCAAAAAATTTAAAATAAGTACACTGACTACCCATTCCAGTATTAAGTCATATCAACCATAGAATAGGAAAAATAAATTCAGACGTGTAATTACTTTAAAATACACTACTTCCATTTTTGTCAGTATTTTACATTTATGTATATATTCTATAGTGGAAGCAGAAATTCTTTCTAAAAACATTATCTCCTTAAAATCTTGAGGTGCATATCACAGCCACAGGCAGTATCTGACATATAAAACTGCAGTACAGGCCTTTCAGATTTGGCATTTCACTGGTACAATACAATGACCAACGTGTAGAATCACTGTACAGTGCCTAGACATTCCAGTAAGAACCATTATTTTCTTTAATGTAGAATGATTAATACATATTCTACAAGGGGCAGTGAAGTTAGTAATTCTATAGGGTATGTCCCGACATAATTTTCAAATTGTACATAACACAAACAACTTTGTTAAGGCCATGTTTTATTTGCTGATTAATGGACAAAAGGCAATGTAAATTATTTTCAAGTATTTTCTTGAAAGTCTGTGCTCATAAAAATCATGAAAAGTTGGAAAGTGTTAAATCACTGAAACTTTAAATATATCGTACACAATCGTTTGTACAAAAATACAAGTTAAATATAAACATAAAGCAATCATGATAATTTTATGCAAATCTGTTTATGTGATCTTTAGTTATATATAAAAGTTTCTCAGTTCTGTTATTTGAGAAAAGATCAATACCAGATTAAATTAATATCTATTGGCAAAGGACCCTAAAAAGCTTGCTTTAGCAATAATCTTTTACATGGTCAAGTGCATTTCCTAATTTGAGATCACCTAAACACTGGAAAGAAAGAAAAAAAATTAAAGGGCAGTATGTCCATAAACCAACAAATAATCTGGCTGTAATGTATCATAAAACAAAGAAACCTCACACATCTGTACAATGTGTTATGTATCACACATTCGCACATACAGGCAAGAACACACACGCAGTCAGAAAACAAAGCCTAATGAGGTGCTGCTTCCAGTTCAATATTCAGCTTTGCATTTTTTCTTACTTCATCAAATGAATAGCTTTTTGTCACCTTCCCATTCTTGAAGACTGTATGGAGAAGATCCTGCACAAATATAACAACACTAAAATTTAATGATTAGACCATCAAGCAAAATACTTACTGTATGCGATGCTTGATGAATGAGCAAATACACAGAGTTATGCCTCAAGTTATGAAATTGTTTTATATGCAAAGAATGCTGGTGGAGCAGGCAGAGAGCAAGGTATTATCTAAAATGGTTATGTAGAAATATTTAACTTTTATGAACAGAAATGACTTAACATTACGTTCTTAGAGCAGTTTTCCTTAAAGGAAAAACCAAAACACCTAGATGACCCATCTCTTTTTTTTTTTTTCAGGTAGAATGCACGCTGCCCAGAACTCTGGCTGTCGCTGAGAATCACCACTGAAAGTGCAACCAAAAAACCTGCCAGACCTTCCCTTATTCCTAGCCAACAGACTGTCTCAACACCAGTTAAATGCATAAGCCTGGGTTTAATAAATTTGTTAGTTACCCAGTTTTTTACTTAAAATAAGCAAACAAACAAAAAATCCCCAAAAAATAAGAAACCAAACCTAAACGAAACAAAAATAATTATCAATTTCTTAACTAATGCACAATGACTGATTTAAAGAGATTTTGTGTATATCCAAAAGTCACTGATGCATGTAATCCAATTGATCCCTACAAGGGTAGCAAAGATACATTAGCAAAGATAATTTAAGAAATTAGGACTAAATTCCCTTTTGGGTCTGTTAAAGCCACTACTGTAAGAATTATCTACTTCTAATTTCCTTTTGAAAAACATATAAATAATCTACCATGCTTAAGTTTTCCATCTAGTATGAATACTGTGAAACATATAACATTATGTATCATTGTTTTTTTAAATCGCAATGCTCTAGCCATAGCATTTTCTTTCATAAACTTAAATATAACCTGTTAAAATGCTTAGACAGTTATAAATTAACTACTGCCTTAAATATTCTGGAATATCATTCACATATGCTTAATATCAATGCCTTTTTAAAATTTATAGTCATGAGTATGCCTAAAGTAATTCAGGATAGTCCTGGTAGCTACAATTAAGTGAAAGCTACTCAAAGAACTGCATAAACAGGCTATATAAAGGGATCTAATTCTAAAATTTGTTTATAAATATTTTTTTTCATTAAAGGTAACAAAAATGTTATTTCATTAATTCTGGTTCAAAATCTTAAAATAAAATAAAAGTAACAAGTAGAATATTTGAAATGGTATAACCAATCTAAAGTTATAAATTAATGTATTTATATTTAATGTAAATTTTCTCTTGAGAATATATTCATGAGTAGTTTCCCTCTAAAACTGAGTAGTTTTTTTCAATCAAGTGGCTTCAAAAATAGAAATTTTATAACTTCTGAGTTCACAAATATAAATGTACTTTTATATGTTATTAAAGACCATTAGATCATATGGACTACTTTAGCATACCATAAATTTTTCCAATTTGGTTGACTTGAATCCAAAAACAGTTATGTCTAGGTTTCAGCTTTTATTCCTTATATAATCACATAGTTTTTACCTCTACATAATTTGCCTTTTTAGCCCATAGAGTTGCTGTCACAATCAAATCAGACTAAAGAAAACCATCTAGGCTGGATTCTGTTGTTTTGAAAAAATGAAGTTAACTAACATTTGAGAATTTAAATAGCCTTTCTTTTAACTATTAAAATTACCAAAGCTTACCATGATATAAATAGCTATGGGAAGTGTACATCCTTTAAATATTTGTAATATTCCTCTCCAGAAAGAATTCACTGCTAATTGGCAAAAAAGGAAGATCAAATACAGCTTGTTGAAACTTATTAGTCACTACCCTGCTGGTCACTATTTGGAAAAACTTTGACTTTCTTTTTTAAATGTTACAAAATATTTCACCCAATGTATAAGTAAGTCTCACATTTATGATCTAACCAGTTTTTGTTTTTCATCCTAATTTGGTAGACTAAGTCAGCTATTGTATAATTTATAAAAAAAACTGTGTCCTTCAAAAAAAATTCTCAAAATAATTTAAAACTAAAATACTAACATAAAATCCTCCTTTTTTTTACCTCGCAGAGCCACGCTATTACTGTTAAAACAAAACAAACTTCATCAGCATAGATACATACATGACCATATTCCTCAAGGTCTCCTTTTCCTTCCTCCAGTGTAACAAAATTCCCTGCTGGTGTCCTATGTAAAGATAATCGGCCCTTTTTGGACCTTTTGTTGGGATCAGCAACTGGGTCCTTGAAGACATTAATCTGAAATCCAAATTCAGAAAGAGAAAAAGAAGACTAATCATAAGAAATGGCCACTTAACTCTATTTTTAAAAGCCATACACTTAATTTATGTATAAATTTTAAGGCATTTTATAGTTATAATGAAACGAATCCACATCAAGCTTTTAGAAACATAATTCTAGCCTGTTTTGGAGGCCAGAGTGAGTCCCTTGTTAGGAAAAAACAAAATCTAAATCTTGGCTATCCTTTCTTACCATTGCAGAATACCAAATCCTCCTTTGTAGGAAGTCACTGAGATTAACAGGTAATCCTTAAGGTATCTTATTTTACATTACAAGTCGTCTTTAAACTGATCAAAGTATAGCACAGGCATGCTAGAAAAATAATTCCTGGTCCAATCAATTCTATAATCTGTGGCTCCAGAACTAGGATTTTACTAAGGTAAAGGCTTTCCAATTTCGTAACCTTTCCATTTTGTTACTTTTTATTCTATTTCTTGTTACTATCAGAAGCAAAAAAGACCTAGAGAACCTAAGAGCAGACCACCTGCTCCACAATCAGAAAGGCAGGAAGCAAAACATAGTAAGAAGCAACTAGTGATGGCTTTGAAAGAAGCAGATGGGTCAATCCCAGTAATTTCCAAAGAAAGGTGGAAGTGAACAAAGCAGGGTATCACACCATGTGTTCTTAGTCAAGGATTCCCCTCCTTCACCCTTTGACCCATCGACTCTTAAGCAGGGGTGTCCAACCTTCTGGTGTCTGTGGGCCACACTGGAAGAAGAGTTGTCTTGGGTCACGTATTAAATACACAAACACTAAGCCCTGGCTGGTGTGGCTCAGTGGATTGAGCTCGGGCATTCGAACCAGACGATATCGGTTTGATTCCCAGTCAGGGAACATGCCTGGTTTGCAGGCCAGTTCCCAGCGGGGGATGCATGAGAGGCAACCATACATTGATATTTCTCTACCTCTCTCCTTCCCTTTCCCCTCTAAAAATAAATACATAAAATCTTAAATAAACAAATAAATAAATACAAATATACAAACACTAAACTGATGAGCAAAAAAAAAAAAGGTTTTAAGTAAATGTTTGATTATTTAAATTTGGGCCATATTCATAGCCATCCTGGGCCACATGGTGCCCAAGAGCCGTGGGTTGGACACTGGACTGTATGAAGAGCTAAGGGGAGTACTGTTCAGCTGCCTAGCAGCTTGAGTTCCCCTATTCTAAGGCTATGAGCACATGATTCTGCTATCACAACTCCAACCTCACACTCCACCTTTCTAAGTTAGCTGATGTTCCTAATTAACTAGGGTCAGTTTTTTATTCAAAGTTATATACTATAGGAAGCAATGGAAAAGAACTGACCTGCACTGTCTCTGAATCTTTCATCTCATTTTTCCCAGTCTCCTTTATTCTCCTAAACCATGTTATTTACCTAGTGTCTCTTTTCTTTCCTTTTTTATGAGCCACAGTGAGTGATACCTGACAATATATTAATAGCTCAGGACCTTTTATCCTTTATAACTGCATTCTACCCAGACACATAAAGAAGATACTGACATATGAGTAAAGGTTGAAGGACATACCCCAAGGCCATTGGTTATAACGTAACTACATTTGAAGGAACAATTCAAGAGGTCTCTTGTTAATTTCTGTAGCAAAGCTCCACCAGAACCAAAAGAAACATTTTCAATACTCCATTTTTTTTGCTTCATGCCTTCTACAATCTAGAAGATTAAAAAAATAAAACAAATGTTAAATTGTTTGGAAGAGAAAAACAACAACAAAAACACTAAGTAATTTGGAAAAAAAGAAGGTAATTTGTTAGGAAAAGAAGGTAATATGGGCCCATACGCATCAATAACCAATACTGATGAATAAACCCATTCTAGAGTTGTCTTACAACATAGTAAATAATAAAGTATACACAAAATTATGCCCCACATTTTCTTTTAAAAAAATCTACCCATCCCAAAAAGGGCAACCTGAAAGGGATTTTGTGTTGTCATCTTAACTGTGGTTAGGATTAAGGAAATGAACGAAATTAGAGAGTGAGAAAAAAAATTGGCTGTACATAGCTAAGGTTACTTGAGTACACTTCTCTGCCTCCTGTAGTTGTAGCCCAGATGGCAGCAGCACAAGCAATGAGACCTAGACATTTGTCCTGTATTACTATATGTTATCTATCGCATGTCAAAATGCATGTCAAATGTAATGGGGCATTTAAAACATCAACCAATATGATATTGTTGGCAAAATAATATAAAATATTCTCTCCTACATATCAGTTCAGACACTGGCAGAGTCATTTTACTCTGGCTAGAACTCCAGTGCCATAAACAAAATTATGACTAGACTGGGCATTAACATTTATCATTGGATCATTTTTGGCAGAAAGATTATCTATAAGCCAGCTAGAGAGACCTGTATGAACATATAGTTCTGACAACTAAAATAGTTTTTATCAAGGGACATATAATTTAATTACACAGATTTATTAAGCTACATTATTACTGTCATTTATATTTCTTTTTCCTAAGTAGGACTTATTTACCCAGCATCTGTCTTCTGTATCATATCTTGAATCACTTTTAAGACAGAAGGCTGTGCCCTGGCTGGTGTGGCTCAGTGGACTGAGCACTGAACTGTAAGCCAAAGGGTCTCCAGCTTGATTCCCACTCAGGGATCATGCCTGGGTTGCGGGCCAGGTCCCCAGTAGAGGGGCTGAGAGAGGCAACTACGCATTGATGTTTCTCTCCCTCTCTCCCTCCCTTCCCCGCTCTAAAAATAAATAAATAAAATCTAAAAAAAAAAAAAATAAAGAAGGTTGCAAGTCAAATTTAGTAACTGTTCCTTTAATTTCATAAGAATAGTCAAAAGGAAGTACTGGAAGGTCTACTTTCTTTTTATTGAAACAAAATTTTCAGAATTAGAAAACCATAAGCAGGTTTAATAATTTTATATAAATTCACTATATTCCCCTCAAATAGTAAGAGTCTTAATCTGATATATCTATTATCTGCAACAATGAACAATAAAAATATTTTAACCCCACATTAAAAAAGGAAGTTTCTTCCTAAATTCCATCTAATTCTACTACTATATGTGAGGAATCAAGATGAAAATATACATAATTTAATTTAAAGTCATTCCTTAGCTATACATAAACTTGGTTTCATGTCGTTATTATTAAACCTGAATTGAAAAGTATTCAAAGGTCCTGGATTCAGATTTAGACTTGGGGAGCACTGATATAACTGTGAACAAAGTATAACTAAAACAACAATAAAAACCTTATTAACAATACAAAATAAGACATGTTTTGAGAGTAAATTTCAATATGAAAGAAATGTGAAGAGTAGAAAACAAAAATGGAGGAAATGAAAGGGAAACATAACTGGAGGGTAAGGTGGTGAGGTTAAAACAAACAAATAAGAACAAACAGAAAGTCAGTGTCAGACCTGTGCCATGACTTTAGATACGCCTCAGAAGCACAGGAACGAGGAAATTACAAAGAAGAGCAATCACCTAATGTCATATCTCTCTACTTCTGGCCCAGTTTCTTAAAGATATTCTTCCAATATAGCTGTACCAAAAGTTATACAATTCAGACCATTTAAATTTAAAGTGAACTGTTCTGTTAAGAGTACAGGAAATTACAGAATTTGGGAGAAAATTATTACTTAAAAATATTTACACATACCATCAAAAGGAAATCTGACTGGACATAAACGGACAAAATTTAACTGTTAGACTCTACTCTTCATTTTCCTGTTTATGCCCAAGGTATCTAACTAAAATGAGAAGAGTCATATTATGCCATCAGTATTTAAATAAAATGTTCTCATGCCCTGGCTGGATATAGCTCAGTTGTCAGAGAAGTGTCCTAGTACACCAAGATTGTGGGTTCGATCCCCAATCAGGGCACATACAAGAAACAGCCAATGAATATACATCAGTAAGTGGAACAATAAACTGGTATCTGTCTCTCCTGTCTCTCTCTCTCCCTCCCTCCATCTCTCTAAAATCAATAAAAAGTTTTAAAATATTTTTGTTATCATATCCATATACCTCAATCATGCACTACAATCTATAATTGTTTTTACAATACATTTTATTTATTTATTTATTTAATTTAATTTTGTTTTAAATACTTTATTTATTTATCTTTAGAGAGGAAGGGAAGGAGAGAGGGAGAGAACTATCAATGTGTGGTTGCCTTTTGTGCGTCCCCTGCTGGGAACTGGCCTGCAACCTAGGCATGTGCCCTGACTGGGAATCGAACCGTGATCGTGTGGTTCGCAGGCCAGCCCTCAATCCACTGAGCTATACCAGCCAGGGCACATTATATTTAGATTAAAGAAATTAATGTGTCCCTACTGTCAAGATTTACATAAATCTTCTATTTAATCTATGGATCAAAGTTGTGAGGGTTAGGGGAAATTTCCTGGAAATGTAGAGAAAAGGGCTCTTAGGGAAAAAAATAGTAGGATTGTTAAAAGGGAAGAAAAGTGTTTAAAATATGTGGGACATCACTTGCAAAGAAATCTTCTCACTAAAATTTGAGAATCTGATATCATTTTAACACTGTTAATGAACCACTCCAATACAGAGGTCTCCTTGATAATCAAGATGACTGAATCCCTAACCAAGACACAAACATAAAGAGAAGACGTCTGTATTTTGTCCAACACAAAAGAGATTTTTTGCTTCTTTTCCTAAATAAGCAGACTGATTTTGGTACACACAAGCTTGGGTGTGCGTATGTTGTAAATTTCATGTGGATGTCACAGGGAAGACTGGGAATAAGCAGTCCAAATAGTGAGACTGACAGTCAATGAAAGAAGTCAGATGTCTGAAATTAAACAGATTTTTCATTCCGTCAAAATTAAGGCATCTAATTTAGTATATATAAAAAGCAAAAGCACTACATAAATTCTTCCTTCTGCTTCTAAAATCTTATTTTGATCCACTTCCAATATGAAGAAAGCAGGTTTCATTCTTTCGGTAAATCAACATGAGTATATTTGCATTATACAAATTATTCATTCTTTGATCATTCTGTTTAAGGTTTCACCAATGCCAAAGACTATTTGTGTACCTGTCTCAGTATCTGACTTCTCATTCATGGTTTAAAAAAAAAAGAAAGAAAGAAAAAGAAAGCCGAGAGTTTCAGTGTTTAAAGGGAAGGTCAAATACCTGATTGAACGTTCCAACTTAGAGTTCACCACTGGAACAAAGGAGGGCAGATAGTAGTGGGGAGGGCATGGAGCTAATGGTTTTCCTGAAAATGGTGCAGTACCCTGCCCATGTTTCTTCATCTGAAAGAAGGATCAAGAGGGTACCTACTAAACTGCCTAAAGTGTAGAAATGAGTAACGGTTCTTACAAGATAAGAAACCTTTGATTCAGCTGAGCTAAAAAGTCAACAGCAATGACATATGCCAGCTGAGATCTCTAAAATCAGGTCTTCCTTCTCCTCACTCCCTTTCACAGGAAAGCCCCAAATGTTCCAACCCAAATGTCTTACAGGAATTTGGGGAGTTTCCACAGTTACAGAGAGTTAGTAGAAGAAACCTCATTTTGGAACTCTAAATCCACATCACTACAGAAATCCTATTTCTTACATTCAGTAATTCTTACTTTTAAATGACTCTTTGGAAAACAAGCTATTTAAAATTTGAGTACTGATCTTTAATCACACTAGACTCTGTCAAACAGAAAAATCTTTGGTAACTTGTATTATACAAGTGGATACCACCCGGGACTGGTATATATTAAAATGTCAATGGTTTATAATGGCAGAGTCCACATTATGAAATCAGTGATACCCATAACTTTTATGGAGTATATTTTATGAAGTTATAGCTCTTCAGAAGCTTATTTGAGAACAAAAGAGGCAAAAGTTTTAACATAATACACTATTTGACTAAATCTAACAATAATAGTGATGACAGTCTAGGCTTAATTTAGAAGAGCTGACCAATCAT
Source organism: Artibeus jamaicensis (assembly GCF_021234435.1). NCBI lineage: Eukaryota > Metazoa > Chordata > Mammalia > Chiroptera > Phyllostomidae > Artibeus > Artibeus jamaicensis. The sequence continues at coordinate 2,154,430 of NW_026521981.1, read as the reverse complement.
TTTATAATTTTGAATACACACATATGAATACATGTGAGTTTCACATGGTTAGCATATGTGAAGCTCCACTCCATTAAAACTGAACCTGTATGAGCAACACCAAGATTTCTTGTTTTAGCCCTGGCTGGTGTGGCTCAGCAGTCTGAGTGCTAGCCTATGAACCAAAGGGTCACTGGTTCAATTCCCAGTCAGAGCACATGCCTGGGTGGTAGGCCAGGTCCTCGGTGGGGGTGCATGAGAGGCAACCACACACTGATGTTTCTCTCCCACTCTTCTGCTCTTTCTAAAAATAAATAAATAAAATCTTAAAAAAGAAAGACTTTTTGTTTTATATACAAGGAACATTCCTTGACTGGCATTGTCTTAGTGATACTTCATTAGGCTTGTCATCTAGGATGGCCAGTGAGAACTGAGAATAGCAAATGTGGTTTGGTTGGTACGTCTATACTTTAAGTTACTGTTCTTTACAAAATCTAAGCAGTTAACAGAAAAGGCACACACCATTATAACACTTATGAAAAGAATCACAATTGTGCTGAAATTATAAATGTGTTGTTTATCAAACAAAAAAGGAGATTATGATTATTTTATTGGAACACTTAATATAAACACATACCTCTTGTAGAGTATTAATATCTACTCCATCCCCTTGAATAACTCGAAGATAAGGTGGTAGCAGCTTATAGCCCTTTGAGTTCTCAGTAACAGGGAACTTCTTACCCAAAATATCCAAAACCTGTACAGAAAAATACACACCCAATACAAAATAACTAAAAATGAAAAAAGAAAGTGTAAAAGCTTTTCAAAGTTAAAAAAGAGACTTTGCTTTGCTAGACAATCTTGAGAATATAAAAAATAATCAATTTACTTAAAAAATTTTACCGTATATATAAATCTTTCAAAATTTAGTCTCAATTCCTTCTCATTATGTTAGAAACAGGCATTGTATTTTCTATCAAGTCATTTTAACAGTGAAGTGTCTCAAAACAGCATTTTTCCCTCTACATCTTTTAAATTACATATTCATTAAAAAAAACCTTTAACATTAGGAGCTTAAGACAGTAAATATAACAGTTTTAAAAAGTATAGAAAGCACTACTTAACAAACTCATGATTATACTTTTGATCTGGATTTATTCTTTTTGTCCCTAATAGTTCTGTTTGGTTTAATTTTGATAAAACAAATATAAATCCATTTGAATTACAAAATTCAGAGAACTATGATTTGCAAGACAAAGTTGGAAATGAAGCATATCTAACCCAATTTCTCTGAAGTTCTCCTCAATTAAAGATGACACACAATTTTTAAACTAAACTGTGTAATATGCAAATCATACCACTCATTCATTAACTACTAAAAAGTTGTGTAGCAGCTGATATACCTAAACATTGATTTAAAATTTCTCAAAAAGCTTAGTCATATTCAAAAGACTTATTGAACAATTTTCCTCCTCAACAACACTCCCTTTTCCTAAATAGACTGATGATTCTAACAATGAGGAAATTCCCTATTGATGACTTTATTATTCTTAAAACTAAGTCTACATATTTTTTTATTAGGTAACAGGAAAAACATGAAACCTGTTAAATTTGCTAGAACTAAATCTGTTAACATTTGAGGCTAAGATAAGACTTTAAGGCTCTGGCTGGTATGGCTCAGTGGTTTGAGTGCTGGCCTGTGACACAAGAGGTCGCCGGTTTGATTCCCAGTCAGGGCACATGCCTGGGTTGCCAGCCAGGTCCCCAATTGGGGGCAGTATGAAAGGCAACCACGCGTGGCTGTTTCTCTACCTCTCTCTCATTTCTCCTCTGTCTAAAAATAAATAAAATCTTTTAAAAAAAGACTTTAAGATTGGCCTATTACTTAACAGGATAAGAAAAGACTTCCTTGGTTCTATATCCGCCCTCTTTTAAGTGGTAATTTATCATCTAATCATTAGCTGGGAAACTGTGGTAAAATGAGAAGGTGACAATGGATACTTGGCTATTTTACATGTTGTGTGACCTTGAGCAAGTTACTTTAACCTCTTTATCTAAGTCTGCTTCTTGGTCTATAAAAAGAGAATGTAACACTTATCATACAGAGTAGATGACAGCTTAAGTAAAGCACCTAATGCAATATTTTTCTAGTAGTGAAGATCAAATAACCTGCTTTTTTATTTAGTGCTTTTCAAAAAAAAGGCAAGCCAAGTCCTGAACACTAAAAATAGACAACACTGATACACTGAGAACTGAAGACCTTTAAAGAATCACTACTTGAAGAGTATTTTCAAAAGATTTTTTACCACATCACCTTGCATGTATTTCTTTTGCACTAAGAATTTCAAAAGTATAGCAATGACTTGTGATACAGGAAAAATAAACAAGCTATAAACTTGGTATAAGTAAATCACAGGATTCCTTAAAATGGTAATGCTATTAATATTGAAAGTAAGTAGAAAGTATCAGTAATACTTAACTGTCTCTTTGACAGTTTATGTAAGTAACCCATAAGTCTGGGTACCCTTTTGTTATTAATGTGTGACCTTGGGCAAATCTATTACCTTCTCCTGGCTGCAACTCTAAAATAAGGTCCAGATAGCTCTGAAATGATATATGTATAAATAAAATCAAAAGTAGTGTTGATGCAAGCTGGTTGATAAGCATTTTAATAATCAAGTTATGTATTAAAATTTACCTTTAATACAGTGTCAAGAGGATTTCCAGAGTCAGGTCTGATTATTAGTGGTGCTTCTGTACTTCTTGATACTATTAAATGTCTTAGATCTTCACCCCATATTTTCTCACACGCATTATAAATATCATAGCTATCGCTGACCACAGATACAGGCACTGACGAAAACTGTGTTACTATATGTTCAAAAGCATCTTTTTCATGGTCTTTCCCCCAAGCTGTTATGGTACTAGAAAACAAAATGAAAATACAGATTTACTTAGGCAGACACATTACTGTTCCTGAACCATATCTTATGTTTAGCAGGCTAGATAAATAGTTGGACTAAACCACCCCTTGAATAATTTTTTAAAAGACTAAAAGTAATATTTTTCCTCTCCAATAGTTAGTTTAGCTTTTAAGTCATATTCAACTTTTTGGGGGTTACTCCTGAACCTACTCATTGGAACTCAGTGAACTAAAAAGCACTTACTGAATGCACTCAATTCATTATGCCCAGATGTTAGAAAGAATGAACACATGCTCCCATTATTTGCTAGGCAATGTAAAGCACTTAGCTCCCTCCTGTGAATTTTCAAAACCATATACCAATAGTAGCAGACATGTATTTGATCTTTATCTTTCAAAATCTAAAACTTAAAGGCAACTACTTAATCTATACACAGATCCATATAGTCAACTAAATCTTTACCTATTATATCTTTTAATGGTAAGTCATTTATTTCATTTATAGATTATCTACTATTAATATATGCCCATGGAGTAAAAATGTTAATATTTAGTTTGTACAAAACATAATTTAGATGAGAAATAAAGTGTGAGAGTTTCTATGAAGCAAGAATGGTTATAGTGATTTTTATAATGTCTTCAATAATGGTTCTTCTTATTGAAAAGATTAATAATAGGTAACAAGTACTTGTGAATCTCTAATACAGAAGTAGGCAAAAACAAGTTAATACTAATTAATATAGTAATAAATAATAAAAGAATAAAGTATTTTACATTCTCACAACTGTCAACCTACTTTTGCTCAACCCTCTATACAATCTTTCAAACTCTTAAACAAAATGACGAATTTGAAAATTACCATTTCTTCATGCCAAGTAATTTTTATTTGTTCCCTAATTTTCTAGTCTTTGCCTTTACCCCATTTTCTTAAGTAAAACAATGAAAAGACAACCCATTCATTTATTGTAGAACACTACACAGGTATAAATTTATCTCAAACGGTTTGATGAGTCATACTAATTTATGTTTGAAATTGTTATTTTATTTCTACTTTTCTCCTGAAGGACAGGAGTAAACAATATTTTCTGTGCTGCCAGTGGTATGCTGTGGAGAGCTGAGCATGTACCACTCAGGTTTATTTACCCAGAGACACTACTCTTGTCTGAAATGGAGAAATGGCCTATTTATATAGTGAACACTCTTCTAAACAACTAGAGGCTGCCAGTAACTATGTTGGCATCAGAGGCATGATGCAAACATCTGCAGAGTAAGGGAAAATTGAGACATGATGAAGAGAAGCCCTTTCTTTGTATCAAGAATTGCTACTGTCGCCCTGGCCAGGTGGCTCAGTTGGTCAGAGTGTCATCCAGTACATCAAAAGGTTGTGGGTTCCATCCCTGGTTGGGGGGAATACAGGAGGCAACCAATCGATGTTTCTCTCTCACAGTGATGTGTGTGTTTCTCTCTAAAATCAGTAAAAAATATATCCTAATGTGAGGATGAAAAAAACGAAATTGCTACTGCTCTCTTTATCAGGGACACAATTAAGAGCGAAGACTTGCAATACTGCAGAGCTTTCGAACTGTAGAAAAAAATCCTACAGTTAAGAGGTCATTGCTTATGCAGTTATGTTTTACTAGCATTGTATCAATAGTCATCTAACTTGGCTATTTGTGTTTATCATGTCTAGCAAATGTAACTGTTCATTTTCAGCCTTTATGCTTTCTCTGTGGCATTTGAACTTTCCTGAAGCTTTCTCTCCCATGACTTCAATGACACCTCCTGTGTTTTGATTTTTTTCGACATCTACAGCTCCCTTTCAGTCTTCAACAGATGCTATGCTCTCTCTCCTTCCTTCGGTCTGACCAAAGGCTCTGATCTGGGCATTTGTCTCCCTTTATACACCTCCGTGAATGGAAAAACACTATAAGCTTTTAAAAATACTGTGTGATGAGTGTTTCCAAAACGTGCACCCTAGCACAGATTTTCCTTCTGTACTCCAGCTGTACTTTGTTAGGAAGATGAGTATCTTCATCTCATTATCCCAGTCACCTCCCAAAGCACCCTGTACATAATCCAAATGTTATACCTATTCTTCTAATATAGTATTTGGTATATGAAGATCATAAATATTTATTCAATTAACTCTAAATATGCTAATATTCCAATTTGCAGTACATAATTAGATACCTTTCCCAAATTTGAGGGAAAAGTTATGTAATTCAATATTTCTAAACCCAGATGAATATATTCCTTAAGAAAATATCTAGCAATGGCAGTGCTGTAAATTTTGGAGTTTTCTTATTTTTAAAGTTATTTTAGATGTCAGCTCATTTATTCTCATTTATGCCAGGCTGATATTAAAGGTGTAAAATTTTTGCTCCTCCATTTGTTTGGCTGGGTGGAGGAACCGAAGAACAGAGAGATAAGTGATTTGCCCAAGGCCACCCGTATGTCAGCTGTGAAGTTCTATTCACTATACTGTTGCTTAAAAGACTTTTATATTTAAGGACATTTGAAATATTCTTAATCTATATTAAGGAGTTGAACACTTATAAATGCAGTAAATATTATACGGTTGTACAAGTAAAATGGATTTTCACCATTTTAACATTAAAGCCCTAAAAATGACAGTCTTTTTATTCTCATATTTATAGTACTGTACATATGATGTTATTACTATGAAACAAAACATTAGTCAAGTGTATAATACATGGATACTACATTAAGTTGTAAAAAATATATACACATCTAAGTCTGAAATAAAAATACTGCTAACACTAAAACCATTGTGTTAATAAATTTTTCCAGTTTTACTAGTCTTAAATGTGGCATTCAAGAAGGCCCTAATATGGTAATCCTCATAAATGTTAGCTGAATCTACTCTCTACTGAGTCTCAATTCAAAATCAAGTTCTAGCAACTTCATCCCCAAAGCCATTGCTCATGTTTATCTGCTTCTTTCCATTCATTTTGGCCAGTTGGTTTTGAACCTTGTCACCTCTCATAACTGTTGCAATAGCTTCCTAGAAAGCCTCCTACCTTCTTATTTCTCTTTTCTAATTCAGCAGAAACCCTGCTATCAAAATAATGTTCCTAAAATATTTCTTTGACATCACTTCTTTGCTCAAACATTTCAATGCTCACTTCCATTTGAAAATGGAATTAGGATAACCTAGCATAAATTTGAGAGCCTTCACTAATCTATCTTCCCAGTTTACCTTATGTTCCCTACAGTCTCTGTGTGTTATCCCTGATTCCCTAAACACATTTAGTCTCCCCTTTTTTCTGGCTCTCTCAGGACAATGCCTGACACATGGTAGGCATGCAGTAAATATTCATTTAGAGAACGCATGATCACTGTGACTGCCATTACATTTTACCATTCCTTCAATAAGTCGATTTCACATCCTACCTCCATAAAACCTTTCTTGATTCTGTCACTGGAATACAATCCTTTCTTCCCTTGCACCACTACAGTACTTTAATTGTACCCCCGTAAAAGTACTTAATCAACAGAGAAGAATGTCACTACTGTACTATTTTATCCTAAAGACAGTCAAATTTCTACCTATCCTTTGTAGTGCTCAGTAGATTAACTTGAATAAATGCTTAGCTTTTGTAATATAAAGCAAGAGCTTAATGAATATAAATTACTTTTTATAAAAAGCTCAAGCTTTATTCTAAGCTCACTACTGGTTTTGACACCCTGCAATAGTGTAAGTAGGACTTACTAAATCTCCCCAGACAGTAAATAAATTTTGTTAAAAGAACCAGAAACAAGGTTTGACCTGATTGTTTAAAAACTTTTTCTATTACCACTTATTTCCACTACACCCTCTTCCACTCCCCACCCCCACCCCAGCACATCTTTTCAAAACAAGTTAACTCTAGGATCAGACCAGCTGCTGCTTAGATTACAACTGCCTTCTAGTTCAATTTGAGATAATTTAGTGATATTAGATAAGGAAGCAAAAGAAGAATCTGAACTTTCTTCATTTCATTGAAAGGGCTTACTTGCTCATCTACAGTTGAGGGTACTAACTCCAGATGACAATTCCCAAGAAAAAGACAGGTGAGGTCATGTAGAAGAGGAGGGAAAGGAAAAAAAGCAATCAGGTTTGAGTGGTTCTAGACTTAATTTAACAGATAAAATTTATCTGCACATTGCCATAGAGCAGCAGGAAAAGTCCTTTAAAGAAAAACCTATAAGGGAAATAAATATACCAGTTGAAAAAAACACTCCTAAACTGTTTCCATTAGGATGGTTACAAGTTCTCTACCTCCCTGATACTAATCTTTATACAAAGTATAAGTAATAAATTTGTATTGCTTAAGGTCATGAAGAATTACTGGAGAACCCAGCTCTGTAGTTAAGCAAAATTATAAATGAATTACAAATAAATGAAGGAAAAAACTTAGTAATCATAGAAAACAAATATTTATATGGCAAGAGAATGAAAACAGAATTTTACCTGTGTTCTGCTGCGGGAACAGAATAGCCTGGAACAGGATCTTTTGTTCCATAGTATTTTTTAATTAGAGCAATTCCTGCTACTGTATCTGTTCCTTTGAAGTTAACCAAATGAGCAGACGCCCCTATGCCAGCAGTCTGGAAAATAAACCCAAAACCAAAATCCAAAAGAAGAAAAAAGAAAGACCCATACTTGGGTATAGACCATACAACTCCCAAAGAATTGCTGTCTTCTGCTATTCTTAGAGAGATATTTAACTATTATCAGAGAAAACAGTTCCTATGACAAAGATCCAAATTTTCTTAAGTATTTAAGAATTCAACTGTCACCTCCTCAAAGAGAACGGTTTAACAGTGACCTACCGCCATTTCCCATCACCCTCTTTTCCCTTACTCTGCCTAATGCTTCTCTGTAGCATTATCTGATATCTGCCATATTATATGTCTGTCAGTCCATTTACCCACTCATCTGATATATAAAGGATGGAAACATTTGTTGAAGGCTATAGTCCATGAACTTTAAACAGAGGCTAACACACAGTACATACTTTATCTGTTCACTAAATTTCTGGAATTTCAAAATGTGTTCTATGTGGACCAACATCAATCCCATAACATCCCAGAAAGGTTATAATGGTAGTCTTCTGACAATCTACATTTTATTCAATGAGGTTTACTTCAGTTTCTTACCTCTTGGGAAGAGACTCCTCTGTAGCCAAAATCATGCAACTTGTATTCCAGACCATCTAAGTTACCAGATGTTTCTAACAAATATTTGGCCAGTATTTTCTTCTGCTCTCTAGAATTTGTGGCCACAGTGATTGGATACCAGGACTGAACAAGAATGGTCTGTAGTAATAAAATTAACCACAAATATTAATACTTAAAATACTAGGTTCTTTCTGAGGAAAATCCTAGCTTTCTCTGGAGGTATGTTCTGAACTTCCATACTACTAGAAATACCATTTAGACATTTCAACTGTACAACAGGAAGCCATCACAAGCATCCCAGATACAGTGCATAGCTTGGCTCTCAAATCAGCAACATGAAGGGAGAGAACATCAGGCCCTTAATAAGAGTTGAGAACATCACATTTCTATCCAAATCTCCAAAGCAGCAAATAATAGTTAGAAAGACTATCTGTGATGCAGGACTAACTTTTGACAGTATTTTCAATCTGTCATGGACTAACAGTTTTTTAAAATACATACACACTTGGATGGTGAAGCAACTACCATAAAAATTTCTAAATGCTTATTCTTAATTTCTGTGTTTAATTTGAAGCTGCATCAAATTGTTCATGAACCAGCACTGGTCCATGGACTACACCTTGAACAGTATAGTATGGGTCTAAAGTTATCCATTTACTCCTCCAGAAGACTTGGATCTAATTTTTCCTTGGATCTAATATGACTATTGGTAGGTTATATACTTGAATGCTTTTGCTTAGCACTAGAGAATTCTACTCACTGAGTTATGCTTTATGTCCATAGTTTTTCCTCAAAAGTCACTATAAGAAGGGTGCATAAAACATTTCTGCATATGTTGCAAAATTGCAAGGCCACTCACTGTCTACATGATACTTAGTACCTATTATGTGAGTTCTCAAATGAGGACATGAAAGAATCACTAGGTTCCTACTTTCTGATAAGAACTGCACCTTGGTTTTCTATTTTACCTTTGCTGTCAGGAAACCCAAAGTAAGTCTGATATTTAATTATGGCAAATACGTTAATTATTATGGCTTGGGAATTCATACCTTCTCCAAAATAGGACCATGATTTTCTATCTTTATTTTATAAACCACACAGTCTATATTATTAGAAGCGATCTCAAATTTATTTCAGAAAGACCTAAGATAACAACATTTGAGTGCATTCAATAATCTATTTAATGTACGAATTAGGTTTTACAAAACTAGCTTTTACTGAATACCAGTTAAGTGATCAATAAATAAAATAAGTGAAAACAAAAGATTATTTAACCTTGGATTTTCCAACTCGGGTCACCTAAAAAGAAAAAACAAACTGTAGCATTAGACTCCTATGATGACTGATTAAATATGGCCCCAAATCTTTGCAGCTCTTCTCATTAAGAGATGGAATCTGTTTCTTCATCCCTTGATTCTGGGCTGTACTTATGATTTGCTTTTAACCAAAAGAATGTGGCAGAAGTCATACTGTATGACTTTCAAAGCTATTGTTTCAAGAGGTTTTGCAGGTCTCAGTCTCCTGGATCCTGGAGACTACAATGCTGTGAAGGGGCTAAGTTACTGAGAGACGCCCAACAGTTCCTGCTGTCTCGGAGAGGCCCCAGACATGGAGGGAAGCCATTCTAGACTACCCTGTCCTAGCTGGACCCTCAGCTGCATGCAGACAGGAAAGTCCAAGCAAGAGCAGCAGAGAAGCATCTAGTCAACACAAAATCATGAGAAATAACAGCTATTTTATTTGGGGATCATTTGTTAAATAACAACAGAAAACTAGAGCCACTACTATATAACCAATTACCTTCAATCTCTAACCACTCTGTTTCTGAAATTACTTTCCTGATTCCACTGCCAGTACCCATGATTACCCATCCCTAATCTTTGGCTTTTCTGACTTCCTCTTCGTACCACTGATGATCATCCTAAAGAGAATGTTTTATTCAGGTCCCGCTATTCCTTAAAGTCCTTTAATGACTATCATCCATAGGGGAAAAAAGCCAATTCATATAGAAATTTGAGGCTTCCTATAGTCTTGTCTTATTTAACCATCTAAAGGTTGATTTCCTACTATATTTCCCACTTTAATGCTGCAGTTCCCCTTTGGGCTATTTGCTATTCTAAAAATAGTTTTTAAAAATATTCTAAGAATATTGCTCAGCTATTCCTCTTTATTAAAATTTATTTATTAGATTGGCCAAAAAGTTCATTTGTTTTTTTTTCCCATATGCTGGCTGTAGTTGTGCTTAAGTTGTCTTTAACTTCATTCAAAAACAATTTTGTTAGATTGTCTTTTGAAAGCTATCATATCAGCATTAAAAAATATCTTATCAAAATGGGTGAACTTTTGTATAGGCATTTTTAATATTGAAAATGAAAGAAAATATGCAATACTGTCAGTGTATTATACTTTATTATTTCAAGAAAGGTGTGTAGTGTATGCAGAAGGTGCTGTGATCAATCAAACATGTCAAAAGTGGTTTGCACAGCTTCTTGGTACTACTGATTGACATACTGGTCAAATAATTCTTTACTGTGGAGCTGACCTATGCATTGGAAGATGTTTAGCAGCACCCTTGGCCTCTACACGTTAGAAGCCAACAGTGGGAATTAGCTGACATACTCAAAAAATCCAAATCAATAAAGTTATTGGTGAAAATGAAAAATGTGTCTTTTATTATATGGAAAAAAATGCAACAGACTAATATGTTTTCCAATTCAGATTCCTTAGAATTACCTATTTTTCTGCTACCAATTTATCATTCTTACTTATGTTAGTGGTTAGTTAAGAATGAATTGCTCCTCTGCCCTAATTTCTGTGTCCACCACTTTTTGTACATAGCTAGTACTCAGTGTTCACTTGTTGAATTTAATTCAATGAACTCACACTTTAATTTAACTTAGACTGATATTATCTAGGAGTATGAAAAAGATAAAACATAACGTGAACAACTCTAGTTGAGTTATAAAGGTAGAAGATTGACCTTACCCCTCGAAAAATGCCAGGGAAGGAAGGAAATAACTATCAGACACAGTGATCCTTCACATCACCATTTCCTTTTCATAGTCCAACAAAATCAGCTTAAATTATACTCTTAATAAAATCAGTCCCCTTTAAAAAAGATCACTGTAGGTGTAAGCAAGGGAAAAAAAAAAAGGCAAGTTAGTCTGGGTTAATCCAAGGTCTGATAAAAGTAGGCCGCCTTGTTGGAAACTTTTCCAAAATAGCAATTTGCCCACGCAAATCAAGATTAAATTTTTAGCTAAAAACTAAGACTAAAGTAAATAAACTGCAAAATTCATTCAAGATGTGTTTATTATAATGTACTGTGCAGGATGAAGAATGTTAAAGAATAAATGGTGTGGTATAGCAGAAAGGGGACTAGGTCTACTCTGTTAACTACAGTCCATTCACTCAGGGCTCACTTTCTCCATTTGTAAAATGAGGGCATTTGAATGTAATGGCTTTTAAAGTTATCTTTTCTTTTTAACAGTGTGAGGTTTTGTTTTCTGGTTGGAAGACATGGGTAAGTTTAGCCTCATATGCTCGATCCTTAGCTCCTTGTAAGTCTGAGACACTACTACAGAACCCTTAGGCTCTCTTAAAAATATTTTGAGATTCAATGTGCAGACTAAAATTTCTTCTAGCACTAATAATAAAATTGATAAAGCAATTCAATAATTTTAGTGGGTTTTAAAGGTCATGGTCATATATGGTGAATAACAGTATATGGTTAATGACAATTAAAGAATGGTATTAATAACTTCGAACATAAAATGGGAGAGAATTGGAATGAGCACTATTTAGTATTATTTAAAATATTTTAAATCAAGAATTGCCTAAAAAAAATCTTCAAGTTTGTAAACAATAAGCTTATTGAATTGGTAACAGATTTCATATTTTAAGGTGGTAAACTTGGGTTGGGGATGAGTAAGAATAGGATGAATCTCCTTTAACCTCTCACAAAGCCTCTTTTAGAGACCTGGTATTGAACGTAAACACACTGTTTTATAAACATGGATGGATCAGAAACAACTATAAGGGAATGTTTTTATAATACCATCCCCTTAAAATCAAATTCTTGCCACCACAAATACTGTAACAATTAGACAAAAACTAATAATAAGACACAGTTTCTTTTACTTTGAGTATATAATTCAAAGTTCTAAGACAGTGGAACTATTCTAAATCTGTATTTTAGTTAATTGTAAATTTTTTCTGAGCCCATTAGCCTATTATTAGTTGATGGCCCACTAAGAATCTGATATGAAAGTTTTAAATTTCTTGTCAACTTAGCAAAAACTGAATTTCAAACATATTTTTGGACCACTTACTTTTTATCTTTTCCAGTTTTATAAACCTCAAATGTATTATTTTACAATATAACAACAAATTAGTGTAAACAATAAACTAATAAGAGTCAGTTCTATGTACTAAATAAATATCTCTCAAAGAGAAATGGGGTCACCTTCCACAATATTTTCTTTTATAGAGAAAATATAAGTTAAGCTGGTATTGCTTCTTGGCCTTTTGGCTAAGACCAAGTGTGAATTAAGATGTTGAGAAGCTAAGAAGATATTTAATACCAAAACTATAAGCATGTGAAAAAACATGACTGCCTATGTGTAGATGCAAGGAAAAACAAAAAGTCTTATAAACTTATATAATATAACCTCCTTTTATCCTTAGAAATTAAACAAAATAACCAGTCAATCTTAAAATGTATTTAGATGAGAAATATCAGGAAGCAGAGCCTAGGCCCTAATTCATTAGATAAGAATAAAGAGAGCAATTACTAAAAATTTGAACAGAATTCCTTTAGTCTAACAGGAATAGAATATCCAAAAGTCATCTCAAGTTAGTAAAAATGTACCTGTGCTGTTTTTCTAATTTTTCTCCATGATAATATACATTTAAGAGTACAAATAAGATGGAAGCCAACTGAGTTTTAACTATAATAATTCTTAATATTTTGATTTAGATAAAATCTCAGAACATTAGATTTCACTGGATGGAACCTTAAAATTTTCTTCATCCAACTGTCATTTTATAGATGAGGAAATTGAGGATTGGAAAGGTTTATTAAATTGTGGAAGATAATACCGCTTTATTAGTAGCATTTTTAAAACTAGAATCCCAGTTGAATGGTTTTTACAACTTCAATTAATGTTAAATAAAAAAATAAAAACAAAACAATTCACCTCAATCCAATTTGTAAGCCAATAACACTCTGGATCTGTGTTTTCCACTGTGAACAGAACATTTCCTCTGGGAATGACAGCGCCCTCAGGAACAGCTTTTACTTCTATTGGAAGATGCCCATCATATTTCTGGTAAGAGACAATAATGAATTTATTTCATTCAACAGATATATTCAATTACCCTGTTTTTATAATACTCTTTATATTTTACAAAGGCTAAACTTACTGCGATAGAAATGACAATTGTGGATGTTATTGTAATGTTAGTAATACAGTCAGAATATCCTCATCCTCCTGAAATAAAATTAGCTAAAACAGCTTAAGCAATGATACTGATTTTTAAATTTCATGCTGTCAAAGTGCTTTGGCTATGAACATTTATTATTAGAAAATACAGATAATTTCAAACTGATTATAAAACGTTGTTCTTCCCCAACTCTTTAAAAAATAGTTTATTCCAACATATTCCAAAAACAGTATGTTTCTTCTTAAGCCATTTTCATATAAGGCTAAAGATGGAAAGATAAAACAAAGAAACAAATGAGAGAGTGAGTGAGTGAGTGAGAGAGAGAGAGAAAGAGAAGATATCTCTGCCAGTAGAAGAATCTTAAATAGGTTTCCTTTTTACTCTTGGTGTAGACCTGAAACTATTTTGATAGTATACTTCCCAGAGCTCTGGCAACTGATATCAAAAATACAATTAATTCTCTCCAAAATTACGCTGAGAATACATTTACTACATGGTATGTTACTAGATATTTAACTATGCCTCCCTACTTTTAAAGCTAAAAGTTGTGGCTAACTTTTGGCTAGGAAGGCAAGTTGTTTCAGAATTCTTAATAGTTTATGTGATTTGAGACAAGGCAACTAGATACAAGAAAAATCCATTTAATAAGAAGCACTGAAGATCTCATGAGAAAGCAGAAAGAATACCGGCTTAGAAGTCCTGGCTTGAACTCAAAAGCAGGTAGGAGACCTTTGGCAAGTCATTTATTCTACTTGTAAAACAAGGTTAGACAAGATTATCTCTAGAAAACTTGTGAATCACTAAGATTCTCTCAACATAAAATCAAGGGATTTATCACCTGGCCACTGGAAATTATATCAGTAAGCATAGCACCTAACTTATCTACTACTATTATCCACACAAAAACCCAAATGGATTAAGTACAGGAGTTAACCAACAGATTTTACTTCAGATATGGGGAAACTACAGTTACAGAATGCTTACTGGACTTCTTCAAAGACCCATAAGTACCAAAAGGTAAAACTCATTATTACCGGATAGGCATGACCATTTTTAATTACTTTATGTTTAATACTTTACAATGGAAAAGATAATTTTTTAGAAGTGTAAATTAATTAACAAATACTTAAGATGACAAGAGGCCAATAGGTCCCACTCCCAATCTATTTTTGTAACAAAGAAAACCACCAGAGGACATTCAACTCTTGTAACTTAATTCTGATGTGTTTGGATACCCGAAATGTAAGCAATGGTTCTAAACACACTAGATATGAATGTTATAGTACAATAGAGAATAAAAATCAACTTCATGGATCTGCACCAAATCATTCTAACTACTCAGTAAGGAAAATCTCCTGGAATTACTGTGTAGTGATAGAATCAGAGCATCTATTTTCTTAGATAACCTATAGTTAAGAAAACACACTTAAATTCTGAAATTGCCAAATAACCATCCCCTTTCTTAATTATAGTATATTTTCAAAGAAAGGGTTAAATCACCTCTCTTAAAAAGAAATATTAGTTAATTAATTTGTAATTCATTTATGTACAACAAATTTGATCTGCTGTAGATTCTAGACATTAATAATATGCCACCAGAAAAAAATATTTAAATGTTACCCTTAACTTTTCATCACAAGAATGTCTAAAATAGCCATCATACTTAGGGTCAGAGATGGAAAAGAGTTGCAATTACAGTCTTATTCTTCTATTCAAATTCCTTTGCAAGAAATTTTGAAGTAAAAGCAAAACCAAAACATGAAACTAGTTTTTACCTCAAGAATGTAGTTCCATCCCTTTTCATTAAAGACATCATCTTGAAAATGCTCTTTGTACACCTCTTTGGCTTCCTGGATCTTCTCTTTGGTCACTACTTTACCTAAAAGCATAAACACCTTCTGTTTACATTTCGAAAGGCATTCTGTGAACTGCTGATTTGCCACAGGATTAATGTCTCTAGATATTACACCCATTCTATGGATAAAAAAGAAGATCTGAGAGGTTAAATAACTCACCCACAGTCAACAACAAAGCCAGAAAATGATTTTGGACTTGTAATAACTCAGTCTAAGTATGTTAATTTCTTATTTGAACAGTAATTGTGCAGAAGAAATTATAACATGGATAGTATTTTTTTAAAACTCACAATAAATTAACTTCTAAGAAGGTATCTTTCCTGTCTCTACTAATTTCTACACCCTTCAAATCTGAGAGAGTAAGCCTTTGATACAGATGATTTTCCAAGTGAAACCTCTTACTTTATTCATAAAAGATATCTTCAGGGCTGACAATACAACAATCTTCACAGTTATTATATTTTTGCCCCTCAAATATAATTGTAGGTAATTTTCTTTATGTGTAAAATGAGGATAAAACAGGAGAGTACCTATTTATGAGTGGTTGTGAGGACTAAATGAGTTACAACATATGAAGCATTTAGAATAATGCTGGCCTATAACAGGCAATCAATATGTTTAGCTATAATTAATAACTAATATCTTATGAGGTATTTGAGTTGCAGAAATGAAGTGCGGCATAGTCTTTGGTAACTTTCTCAATATAAGATCATTAGTAAACTCACTTAAAACACCTTGGGCTGTTTTGCTCACAAAATATTTTTGATACCAAGTAGGTTTCTAGTAGTGTAACACATATGAACAGTCTAATCTTAAAGTTGCCGAGATTATGGGAAAAGGTTATTACATAAAATCCAACTTAATCTGCATTTAATTCTAAGATTATTTTTATACAAAAAGGTTAGAGATGAAATTTTCCAAAATATATAAATAAAACCCTTGGAAACTATTTCATCTGCTAGAAATAACACTACAAAACATACTAGAAATGGACTTTCAATTTTTGTAAAAAGGCAAAGAAATTATTTTGAGGATTTTCTTCTTTAATATAATTTAAGATTAAGTTCATAGAAGTAGTTTTGAAAACTAAGCCTTTAAGGTAAAACTGACTAGCATAAAATATTCCAATGACAATTGCTACTATAATTCAAAATGAACTCCCAGGTCAATAACAAATCCTTTATTTTGAAAAAATGACTAAAGTCTACTAACAAATGAGATTAGCCTTGGAAAATCAGTTACTTTTCTAAACTTATTCCCACACTTAGTTTCAGAAAATCTTTCTCATATTATGAACACTAAGCACCTTAACAAAATTGTAAGAATGAATGTATTCAAAATAAGATTTACAAAACATTCCAGAAGAACTCCTATAAAGTAGTTAATTAAATAGATATCAAAATTAGACTATTCAAAAAGTTACTTCAGATAACAGAATAAAACAACATAGGAGAAAAACTACGAAGAGTTATATAAAAGAAATGTTTTAAATGTACTAGGACAAATAATACCTTTTAAGTATTTATTAAGAATGTACTGCAACCCATAAAATACTGTTTCTTCATATTTCACCTTCCTTATTTTGGAGTTTTCGGTCTTCTTTTCACGGCATTCAAAGTAGGAATAAACTTTGCTTGTATTGGGTGGGTACTGTTTATAGTGAGTAACCTATATGAAAAAGAAATACTTGAGTTAGAAAACACCATCAGATCAGACCATAAATGACAATAGCAAGGGCTACTGTGTAAAAGCAAAACCAAAATAGTAATTTCTATTACTGTGGTTTACACAATTTGAAACTATTTAAATCCAGAGAATCTACACTTATTTGCAATTGATCAACTTCTTTTCCTGGATATAAAAAATAAGAAACATACTTATTAAGGTATTTTTAATAGTTTAGTTATCTTAAATTCAAAACCACAGGATACCATTAAATTTTATAAAGAGGCCTGAACTTAAGTACAGGCCTCTAAGCTGCACACCTGGAACAAAAGTATAATGACAGGTTATCTTATTTGATCTTGGGGAACAGTCTTCATTCAAGGGAAAAGAGATGCAGCTGCCAGGGGGTGGGGGGGTGGGGACTGGGTACACAGCTGAACTGAAAGCAGGATTTGGTACTGTTACTACCTAAATGTGGTAAGTTTGAGAAGTCAACAGTCAGTGACTTCCCAGGACTCTACTTGTTATCTGTATAATGAGGTAGTGAGAATTATCTCTTTTAGTCTTCACAGTGACACTGAAAACCTAAATAAAAGCAAAAGAAGAAACAGCAGCAAAAAAAAAGTTCTTTGTGATCTTTTGTTCTGCTGAAATTACCTCTGAGTTGGGAAATAAATGTCTATACAATGCAATGTCAAATCCTTATAGGTTTAAAAATATGAAGAGGTATCATCACAATTTTTTTCCCATGGATTTGGGTAAGAGTCACTGTTGAAATTTTATGTTTTTATTTAAAGAATAAAGTTAGTGCTTATTATAATTTTATCATATTTTATTGTGGTTAAAACATTTTACCAATAAAAAATAACTGGAATAATAATATGTATTTATTTGTCCAGTTGAAAGAGTAGGCATAATGCCTTAATTGCCTTAACTGGGTGGTGAATCAGAGTAATGGTGGAATAAATCTTGGCAGACCAAGTTTCCTGGACAACCACTGTGAACATTAACCATTTTTCCTGTTTGGCTCTGATTACAAGTTTAGGAAAAACAACATTTTCCTTGTTTGGATGTACAACTTAATTTTAATCTAAAGACTCTTTGCAGCTTAGCACAAAATTCTCAAATATACTCTGTATAGAGTGCAAAAAAATCACAAATATTTAAAATGTTTCCTCTCTAATAGAAGCAATTTACAACTCCATAAAAATAGCACCTTCAAGTTGCTTATTGGCAATCTTGGAGATGAATGTTTATATTAATATGTGGTCTGATTGCCTGAGTCAGGCAACAAGAGTTAGAACTTTCTGTTTTGCTCAGATACAACTGATACCTATGTACTACTAGGCATAGGGAGGCCTCATCAAAACCCAGGAGTATTTGCCAGTTTCTTTCAGGTTAGAACCCAGGGACTGATAACAACTGTAAATCTAGAGCAATTAAATCTATTAGGCAATTCACTAAAAAGCAAATACACACACACACACACACACCCCATACATGTGATACCCTAGTAACAAATGCAACTAACTACCCTAGTAACTCTTTCAACTACCTAAGAAATTGATTGAAAAAGATACCAGTACCTAAAAACGTACCCAAGATGTATGTACCCAAATGCAAATGTATGCAAAAATGAAAATGTCCAGCTTACAATCTAAATAACTCCAACTACTTGAATGGGAATAAGCAGTGAGATAAAAGCCAATTATGATGAAGCAAAATTTGAATAAAGGTCTGGATCACATCACTAAAGTTTGTAAAAGATTCACCATTGTGATTGCCAATAGTTTTGATCTTCTTTATTGCTCAGATACTAAATGATGCATTTTTATAAATGGCTTCTTCTATATTGGATAAAAATGCAAATGTATTATTTTCATCTTCTGAGTAGATCAAGCAGTCAAAATCTAAATGGAAATGTCCCTAAACTACATAACTCCATCTTGGTATAACGGTATAGTAAAACTTTTCAATCTTACAAGTTCTGGACAACAATTAAATGTTATAATTTTAATGCTTCATTTTACCTGTATTCTTTAATTACGGTACTTAAAACCTGTTCATAAATATTCCGAATCCTTTCTGTGGAAAAAATTGTCTAGGCTGCTAAATTAGAAATGAAATATGACTTCTAAAATCTTCTTTGGGAAAATCAAAGAGGATAGTTTTAGAATTTAGCTAAAGAATCTAAGTCATAGGTAGCAAACACAAGGCCCATGGGTTGAATCCGGCCCTCCACCTTGTTTTATTCAGCCCGGCACCTTGTTTCTACCCAGTGGCAGCACCAAGTTCCTTGCCCCTAGTTAAGGAGCAGTTACACTTATACGGTCCTAAAATTACATATGGCCCTTTGAAGGCCAACCTCTGTGGCCCCAGTGAAAATGAGTTTGACACCCCTGCTCTAAGTCATCTAGGTAAACTCTCAGGCAATAAACCATGAAACATCATGTACTACTAACGATCTACCAACACCCAATAGTTTTATGAAATAAAAGAGTATGCTCACATCTATTTATACTGACATATAACATTATTTTATGGGAAATCATTTTATACAGAGCATCTTAGTAAATATTATTCTAAAACTATAACCAATGAATGATTTACAGTAATTCTAGTTTTGCTAGGTTTTTTTGTCCTCTTCGTTTCACTTTCTGCTAAACTGGTCACTCTGAACCCTTTGGAATCTTCATCAGAAACTGAGATGATATAACAGAACTGCCAAAAAAAACCCAAAAACCCTGAGATGATATAACAGAAATTGAAGTCAATAGAGTCTTATTTTATAAATAGTTCACTCATCCACAAATATACAGGGTGGGGTTTACAGTTGTCTGTTTATGTGGCAAATAACACAATAATTAACATAAAACAAGAATAAACTGTTTCATGTACTGACAACTGTAAACCTACTTTTGCCCCACCCTTTACATGCTGTACTTACTGTGTGTCAGGATCTGTTTTAGATGCTGATGATAGGGAAATGCAGAGACTAAAGTGGTTTCTATTCCCATAGGGCTAAAGAAGAGTGGAAAGTCAAAAAACAATAAATAAATGAAATAACTTTGGATCTATATGGATACTATGGAAAATTAAAAGAAAACGATGGGCTACAGGGACCTGGGAGACTACTTTAAATAGAAGAACAGGAGGGCTTCTGAGATGGTGATATATGAGCAAGAACATAACAAGGAGGAAAGAAATAACTTGACCTGAAGGACAGAAAAGATGAAGGTCAGAGTGGTTAGTGCTTAGAGAATGGGGAGGAGGGGGTACAGGGTACAAGTCAGAGAGCTACAGAGACAACATCAGGTTAAGGCTTACAGGCTAAAATAAGTAGCTTGAATTTTTATCAAGTGCAATGGGAAGCTATGAGTATGTTTTAAGATGGAGTGATTCACATATTACAGGGATTAGCCTTGTGGTGAGGTGGAGAATGGATTGGAGGGTGACCAGAGTTTCAGAAGCAGGAGCATCAGATAAGAGGCTGTTGCGAATGACTAGACCAGGTGAGAGAACTGACTCAAAACCTAGGACGTAAGGGAAAAGTAGGCTGATAGACTAGATATGGAAGACAAGGCGGGGGAGAAAGAATTAAGAATGTCTCCTAGATTTTTGGCTTGAGCAACTGGGTAAATAATGGTGTCACTTACTGAGATGGAGAAGGCTTTGGAAGGAATAGGTAGGAAATTGAGAGCTCAGTTTTACATGTTAAGGAATACTAACAAATTTTCATGAAATTCAAAATTAAAGTGAACTACAAATAGGGAGCTCAAATATTTTTTAAGCACTGTTTTGACTTTGATCCCCAGAGAAAATGGTTCCACAATAAATTTAAAATTAATTACAGATGAAGAAAAAATAATAGATTTCTCAGAATATCCTCAGTAAACCCTTTTCCTAAAAATGTTTCCTAAACCGGTACTGCCTTCTTACAGCTAATACAGTGCTGCAGGTACATAAATATTGATGTGATAAAGAACACAGGCACACAGGAAGGTGTAGTTCTTAGTATAACAATTTCAGGCATGTGATTGATTTACTTCATGAAAAGATAAGCTTCTAAAAATTGTAATTCCAAGTATGACATTTAAAGAGAAGTATGAAAAATATTTAAGTTGCATAAAACATTTGTGAGAGCAAAGTCTAACTTTTTCCTGAGCTTCTCTAGATTTTCTATAAGGCTGATTTGTTATCTTTCCTGTCCCAATGGGATTGCATGACCAAAGGTAACTACTAACCTCCTTTTCCAGTTACAATTTCTAACCTCTAATAAATAATCACAAACCAACATTTTAACAATACCATGTGCATAAAAGAGCATGTGGGGTACATACCCAAGGTCACAGACTAAGTTATCTGCACATATCTGAGGGCACTCAGAAGAGGATCCACTCAGCCTTACTCTGGCTAAGACTCTCTACAAAGCTAATGTGCAAGAAATAGCAAAAAGCACAACTGAATTTATTCTTTTCAACATAACATGATTTCTCAAGCCCTAGAAATACCTCTTATTTCCTCAGAAAATAATCCATTGTAATTTGGCTTTTTAAGCAAGGACTTAAAAAATACAGCTTATGGATTTTTTTTGGATTACATTATTTTGGGGAAGGAGAGACACTATAAAATCAGCTATAACCATTACACTATCTCTTCCCTTAAACCTCCTGACAGAGTTCCTGGCAACTTATATCCTCCTCCATACTTTAAAAAGAGATTTAATCAACTGACAAAGAGGACATCAATTTCTGATATTTTTGTTTCGCAAGATATTATACAATTATTACTGACCTAAATTAAGTTTCCTATGAAGTACATTCATGATTTATACATAGGATTTATTTCTGTTGCCTGATTTTTCCTATAATAAAAACTTCCTGGAAAAAGTACATCATAAGCCCTGGCTGGTAACTCAGTTGGTTGAAGAACTGTCCTGTGCACCAAAAGGTTGTGGGTTCGATCCCCAGTCAGGGCACATACCAGGTCGCAGGTTCAATCCCTGGCTGGAGCATATATAGGAGGCAACCAACAGATCAATGTTTCTCTCTCTTCCTCCTCCCTTTCTTTCTCTCTAAAATCAATAAATATATCCTTGGGTAAGAATTAAAAAAAATGCATCATAAGAACACACAGGTACTCTCTGACATACAAACTACAGCAGTACCCTAGTGCTCACAAGATTCAGGCTGCCATGAGAGCCACTGTGATAATACTTCAATGTCCATTCAGAAGCAGGGAAAGGCAAGCAACATGACAAACAGTAACAGCTCAGAGGAAGATGCTGGGTAGCTGAAATCCAGACAGGACTAACTTGGCTCTAAGATGTCTCTCATTAACCCTAAATCTTTTCCTCCAAAAAGCCAAACGTTTAAGCTTTGTTATTCTGCCATTAACAAGGAGGCAAAATCTTTTCTTTTTTTTTAAAGCTGCCTTTGGTATCTAATCACCATACATAAATTATACAGACTTTCATAAGTTTTCCATTATTTACTGAATGAATGATGAAAATGTGCTGAGGTCTAGATAATCTGTTGACAAATGACCTTTGAGAAGAAACCCATACTGGACAGCAGAGTTCACAACTAATGTGTGATGTGGTTCAAACTGTAAGTTGCTTAGGGATTACTTTTATATACTATATATTTTTCAACAACAGTTCAATTGGCAACATCTTCAATTAATCTGCTAATAAGTAGAATATTCAGAAATGTTAAAATTATTATTTGCAGTAGTTTGTTATGAACATTTATCTACATAGAAGGGAAAGGAAGAATGGAACAGAAATGAATCTTTTAAAGGTCCACAGTTACTAGAAAGATGATCTAAGGCTATCCAAGAGAAAAGTTAAAAAAAAGAAGAAAAAAAAAAGATGTGTCTCCCTTACGAAATGCTGTTTAAGCACTGCAATGGCTAAGGCCAACCCAAATGCATCTTTCCCTACTTGGCTTAGCACAATATAAATACAATTCAGTAGATAATTTTGTTCTAGGCCATTTTTTCCTAAAGATTTTATATATTTTTAGAGCGAGGGGAAGGGAGGGAGAAAGAGAGGGAGAGAAACATCAACGTGTGGTTGACTCTTGCATGCCCCCAACCCTGGTGGAAGACCTGGCCCACAACCCAGGCATATGCCCTGACTGGGAATCGAAACAGCGACCCTTTGGGTCACAGGCCTGAGCTCAAACCACTGGCTACGCCAGCTAGGGTCCAAGCCATTTTGAAGTGACTGAAGATGATTAAAACTTAAGAGTTGAGTGTCTTTTTTATTTGTAAAGAAGAATCTAGGGTGAAAACAAAACAACCATATTTATCTGTTGTCCCAGTTCTTTATTATATATAATAAAGTATGAGATTACAGAAATGAACATATATTTTAAATGTTCTGCCTTTGATCCAAACTGTCCTGAACTCTTTGAAGAGGAGGTAAGTAAAAACAAAACATCCAAATGTTGGCTAGTGCATGGACATTACCTTATCTACCTGCAAAATACATTTTTATATTCCTTAGATAACCAATGATCCTTTCTTCAGTTTTAGAAAGTAATCAACAACATTCTGTTCTATTCCAACAACACATCTAAAGCCACTAGTTTTCTACCTGGCCAATAGTTTGTAAGTACAAATAAGTATATGTAACATTATGTAATTTCCAAATAAAAGTTTCATTAGCTCTAATCTCAAAATGACCATTTCTGTCTCTTCTTTACCCAAGAAGATAAAAAGGCAAAAATGGAATACAGGCTATAAAGACCACTAAAAATGAAGGGAAAATAAAATTAAAACATTAAAATGTCAGTATGGAATACCCAATCTCTTTTCCCGTACTGCTGTAAACCACTAGCATAAAGACATGTCAATCTGATTAAACCCTCTTGAGGGAATCTTTTGTGGAAAAGGACAAATCTTAATAAGATGAACATTTTCTAAGATGTTTTCATTTTAGAAAGGGGATAAATATACCAATCAAATATACCAGTCTCACTTGAAAATGAACAGCAATAAACTTTATTAAATACATGCAAATACTAATCATGCAGTTAAGCATACCCAACTAGGATACTAGAAAACTTAAAGGTAACTCACTCTTCTAATTAAGGAAACTGATGTTAAAGCAATTTTACATTCCTTATGAATAATGGCTAGAGAGGAACTACAAAGTTGTACTCTTTTGTTTTTAAAAGATCAGTCAACATCTGTTTACATTTCCCAATTCAGTCAAATCATATTATTACATTAAAATTTTGAAGATTTTAAAGATTTAGTTAAGAAAAAATTTACTTAAAAATCTATGAATGAAATCACTTTAAAATCACTATTAGAAATACTCAAAACATTATGACTGAACTAAGAGAACACATGAGGAAGTTTTAGGGCCAAATGTATGATAATAATATGATCTAAGTCCACTAAAAAGACCACTTGTTAATGAAACTTGAGTCTACTTTATATAACCCATCTAAACAATTCTAAATAGAACCTTACGCCAATTGAGGAGAAATGGACAAAACCGAACTTAAGTAAAATGGGATTCTCCAAAATATTTTTAATGTTTAATAAAACTAACAAAAAGAAAAAAACCCACCAAAAACATGATCGCATTATGTTCTAACACTGTATTTCAAACCATCATGTTGCTCAAATAAAAACTAAAATACATTTTCTAAAGTGAAGTTTTTGATCTGGCATTTCAAGACACTTTTTGGTGTCTTGGCTAACAAAGCTTAGCAAAGTATAGTCATATGATTCATGTCATATAATTTGGAAACTAGGAGAATGAACATCTGCCAGATTTTTTCTGATCTTTCTTTTCTAGTGAGTGTTTCAAATAAAGTTAATGGGGCAGCTATGTATATGCAACAGTCTAGTACGCATAAAAGTTGTCCAGGTTTAAACTACAAGTTCATTTAACTCCTCGAGTTTCACTTTCCTTTTCACAGAAGTCCGGTAGTGGCCTTAAGAGCTTTTATGGTCCTTTGCTTGAAACAAGGGGTTAAGGTCAGTGAGTGATCAACAGGAGCACAGGAGTTTGAAACAGAGCCCAGTGAAGTGGGGCAAGAAAGTCCAGTTCGGCTACCAGGGACAGATAAGCGTCCTCCGTACCCGGGCCATCGGCAGAGGAATGTGGCTGACTTGGTCCCGTACCCCTACTAGGAATTCACCCACACCTTCACAAACAGACATTATCTGCCTAAGCAAGGGCTGAGAGCAGCCGACTCAGCTCCGCGGGGAAAACCCCACTTCTCAAACCACGCTCCCTCTCTCCGTAGCCGAGCCCCAGGGGCTGCTGTTACTTAATTAACTGACCCGCTCCTCAGGCGAAACTTTGCCCAGGCCAATCCAGCCCGGCCCAGGGACAGAAGGCCGCGCTCCTGGGTAAGGCGTGCGCTCGGCCGGTAACACCCAAGACCACCCAACCCCGGACCCAGCTGGAGCCTGGAGCCCCGAGCTTTGAGCCTTGAGCCCCGTGCGCCGAGTGGCGCGCGAAGCTGCACGCAGTCGGCACTTACAGGGCCCGCCTCAGCCCCTCGCCGCGCCCCTCCGACTAACGCCAGGCCCCGCCTCCTGCCATCCATCCCTCCATCCACCTCCTCCCCACTGCAGCGCCAGCTTCACCTGCCCCGCGACGCTGCCCGCGCCTTCCCTTGGGGCTGTCTAGCGCTACGACCCCGACCGGCCGCCCCCCGCTCGCAACCTCGCGCGCGCTCCCTAGGTGCCCTCTCCTCCACCCTCACCTGCCCCCTCCCCTGGCCTCTACCTTGTAGGAGTCCGTGGCTAGGAGGATGTTGAATTCGGCTTCTGCTGCAGCATTCATTTCGGGCCAGAGTGGGGGCCGCGAGCCGCCGGCTGTCCGGCGCCGCAGCGAGAAAGGAGAAAAAAACTGGGCTTCACCGCGCTCCGTTGCTTAAGTCACCGCTCGGTCAAAGGGGGAGGGGGAGATGGTGGGGAAACGGAGAGGGTAGGAGGGGCCTTAGGAGGGACTGCCCGGTAGCCTTGACGCGGCAGGGGCGGTAGCGGCAGTGGCGGCAGCTTGCGCACACGCAGTCTGGGTACTTGGATAGCTTCTGCACCTCAGCTCCCCGCCCCCGCCCCATTATCCAGTCGCCGACGCGAGGGGCGGGGCGCGGCCGCGCGTGCGCAGCGCGTAGGGGGCGAGGCAGGCGAGGACGACGTGCGGCACGCGCTCCTCCTAGGAGACGCCCACTCTGGGAAGCTGCTGGCTGTTGGGCCAGCCCGGCCTTTGACCCAGGTCTGCGCCTTGGTTTCATTTCCCGGCCATGCCTGGAGGGTACGGGAGGAGGGGTTTGCCTCTCACGCCTCTCTCGCAATCACCGGTTCGCCCGCCTTGAGCACACCTTTCTGTCTTAACCAGTCCTGGCTCGTTGCCTGAGTCGTCCAGAAGTCACGCGACTGGGCTGGGGGCTGAGGAGCTTCCTCTCCCTTGACCCTCACGCAGTTACCTTTGTTTCCGGCTTGGCGTAAAGACTGAACCTTTTCTATTTCTCTCGTCCTTTCTGATCTTCCTAACCCTCCCTTTAAAATCTAAAGACCCGAGGTGAGGAATAAGGTCTGATGGGCCCATTTAAAACTGTCACATCGACCCGGCTTTCCTCTGGCTTTATGACCGATCTTTGATCCTTTGAGGGATGTTTTGACTTTCCTGGAAAAAATAACCGCCGAACGGTAGGGGTTGTGTTCAGTCCTTACAGGCAAGGAGATGGCAAGACCTAATTGAATCTAATATTGCCGAGAAGTAAACGGCAACGGTCCAAAGTCTTTGACATGTTGCGAAACTAATCACTGTTACTAACGTTAAATCTTAGGAAACGGGTTGGCCACTAAATAACGCAAGTGAAACGACGTCAGATGACTTCACCGAAGTGCTGACCAGTTGCGCAGTTTCCATACGTGGGTACATTTTTGCGTAAAACTAAGATTCCCTTTGTCCACGTGGCCAATAAGCTATTGCTTCTTTTTCATTTTGATTTGGGTTTTACAAGATACAAGTACCTGGAAGAAAAACTGGTTTAACGAAAACTGTTAAGGGAATTTATAGAGTATCATTTAAGTTAGTGGAAGACTCATTTTATGGGGGAAGAAGGGAAGTGTGACCAGACAGATTCATCGCAAGAAAACTGACACCTCTTCAATTAAAAGTAACTTGGGTCCAGACTATATTTTGGAGCACATACAAATTCTTGTAGATACAATCTATATAGATAGATTTCATATCAAAAATTCACAGACGTGTGAGCTGTAGGCATTCGCTAAAGTAGTAAATGATACATTTTTAGAATTATTTTCTGCAACAAGGTTTAAAACAAAGGAGTTTTTTTATTTTTGGTATGACCCTGTATTTACTGGGGAAAATTGCCGTTTTGGGAAATATTATTACTTATTTTTTATTGTTCAAGTACAGTTGTCTCCATTTTCATCCCACCATGCCCCACCTTTCCCTGACACCTACTCTCGAAACTACCTCTTTTGGCTTTGTCCATGTGTCTTTTATATATGTTCCTTGATGGCCCTTCCCCTGTTTTCCCCCTTATCCCTCTCCACCACCCCTCTGGTTACTGTCAGATTGTTCTTGATTTCAATGTCTCTGGTTATATTTTGCTTCCTTATTTGTTTTATTGACTAGGTTCCACTTATAGGTGAGATCATATGGTATTTGTCTTTCATCTCCTGGCTTATTTCACTTAGCATAATAGTCTCCAGCTCCATCCATGCTGTCCAAATGGTAGGAGCTCCTTTCTGCTGCATAGAATTCCATTGTGTAAATGTACCATAGTTTTTTGATCCATTCATTTACTGGTGGGCACTTAGGTGCTTTTAAAAACAAATAACGAAATTATTGAAAATTTTTTATTTTGGGAGATTTTGTTAATTTAGTTCAACCAGTACAGTTCAGAGAAGGGAAATGATCCTTTTTTCCCCTCTCAGCTAGGTGCCATTTTCTCTATTCATTTAAAATTTCCATAACCTATTTTGCTTGAATGACATGTTCTTTTTGTTTAGCTTCTTGGAATCCATGTATGTGTAACTGACCATTGTTCTCTACTGCTTCTCTACACAGGGGCAAGAAAAAGAATTCTGAATACAAAGTGAGCTTTGTTTATGGAAGCATTTTTGTTCTAAAAAAAGCAAAATATCCCTGGTGGGATGGCTCAGTTTCTCCCATATACCAAAAAATTGTGGGTTTGATCTCTCATTAAGGGCACATAACTAGGTGGTAGCTTTGATCCCCAGTTGAATACCTATGGGAGGCAACCAATTGATGTTTCTGTCTCACATCGATGTTTCTCTCTCAAATCAATAAACATATGCTTGGTGAGCATTTAAAAATTAGAATTAAAAAAAGGAAAGTAAATTTTGATCTTGCAGTATTTGAGATGGATTTGAAGTTTTAAGTTGAGAAAGTTTAATATCAGTGCAAGTAAAAATATTAATATTACAATGACATGTTAAATGTAGAAATAGTCCTAAGGTCTGTACACATTTTAGTGACTTAAACCCTCAGAGCAATCTTCAGACAAAAAGAGGAAAATTCAGTTGTGTTTCCAATAGAAAATCACCGTTTACTTATGATAGAATTAGGTACACTCTAAATGTAACTATGTATTTAAGTCAGACCAATTTTGAACTAATCAGGGTTTAGAACTAGAACCAGGAAGTTATCACCAAATATAAAGTTGACCTTTATATTTGAAATATAAAGGTCATTTGAAATGACCTCCACTTGAAAGACAGTTGAACAGCTAACGTATGTAGTAGCATGTAAAAAATCTGAGAAACTGTTTCTCATAGGTTCCCACAAAATGACAAAACCTAACTAGTACAAAGACTCAGATGGATCCCATCACTTTATTCAAAGCCCCAGATTAATCTATCATTCGTACCAAACAGCCAGTCAAGCAGGATGAATTGGGTATCCAGCTCCTTTATATCCCACAGAGTGCTATGAAAGGCCTCTGGACCCATACATTTGATGAGGCAAAGTGGGTATAACTATGCCTTTCCTGTTTGCACACACCTTTCCAGATAGACTTTGGTACACTTTTGTATTTCAAAATTGCCTGGTATCTTCCAGTCTGACCCAATACCACCCCAGTGAAAAACACTGGAGAAATAGAAGTAGGACTCACACACCTATAGTCATGATGGTGTTCCTGTCCATCACCCTTTAAAACTTCCTTCAGCCTTAACCAACCAGCAAAAATTGTCAAAAGACAAACATGACAGGAAATTTTAAATTAAAGTTATACCTTTTTCTTATTCAAACTTCCATTGTTTCTTAGGGACCACTCTGAGTTCTAATTTCCTAAGGAAAAGGCCTTATCTACAGAAAGACATGGGTCTTCATGGATCCTATTATCAGTGCTAACCACACCAGGAGCACTCTTTAGTGACTCAGTCTGCTGGGACCTCTACAATCATATACAGGCACGCAGAAAACTGCTGAGTTTTAGCCTGGAAATGTGGAAGTGACAGTAACCCTATGGGAAGAATTAGTGCACATACAGAATTGTTTACAGGCATTGCACCTCAAAATGTTCCTGTTGTTGACTAAAAAATATTATCAACTAGGTATTTCATCACCAAAAAGGATGTATTCAGGAAAAAGGAGTTGCAACACAGTGCATGCAGACATAGCAAGCCACATGCACACTCTGGCCTGTGTGCATGCCAAGGTGGACAAGTATTTATGTAAATGAAAAGGAAGTTAAGGGAAGGGAAAGTTACAGCCATAGAACTCTTCCTATAGGGTTCTTGTGATTACGTAGAGTATGGTAGAAAATGAGAACTTCCATAAGCTCTAGCTCTTCTCATAGATCCTCAGACTGATTGTTTGTTTAATGTTTAACTTAATGTTTATCACCATACACTTTCTTTGGTATGCTTGTGGTCTGACGGTGCTACACTCTCTGTTTTCCTGGCTTGATTATCTATTGTGAAACTCTTCACATCTCATATCCTGCAGAAAGTATTCCCAATTTATGTATACTTCATAGCAAGTCTCAATTTTCCCACCTTTATTAGATGTGGTTTTGGTTTCTATTATATCCAAGCAAATTTTTCTAATCGCAATCAAATAAAATGGGAAATAAAGGGAGAAAGCAAAATGAAAAGGTTTGAGTTCATCTTTAAAAGTAAAGTAAACATGTTACATGTTAGTATGTAAAGTATATGTTACAATGCTATGTGTGGAGATTTGAGCGTTATAATTATAAATTTTGCTGATGGCCACTTTAAGACTCAATGGCCAAAAATCAATGACTGAGAGAATGAGACTGTTAGAAGTATAAAAAATTGTCATGGTCTTTTAAGGAAATATTTTCCTATGTGAGGCTTGCTTATTTGAGATGTGTATTTGGTGGCACTCAGATAAACATTTTTAACTTTAATAATTATTTGAATAGGTTTTAGAAAAATATAACTAGCACATAAAACTTGGTTTTTTTTCTGGGGAATTACTACTTAGGATGAAACCAGAGTAAGTGGGCACTCAGACTGCTGAACCTTACTATTTTCCTTGCCTTTTTTAACCTATAAGTTGTTTTCATAGCCTCAACATAAGACTGGTTTCCTTGAGAAAGCTAAATATGAAAGGCTACTTGCTGTATAATTTCACTTACATAAAATTAAGCAGATCAGTAATTTTCAGAGACTGGGGTTAAAGCAAGCAGAGAGTTTTGGTAAATATTTATTGAATGAATGAAAGGGTAACTTCTATCACCAACAAAAGCAGGATGGGCCTTGTGATAGATTGCATTGTTTGTCCATATTCAAAGTCCCCCTCTATTGTATTGTTCATCCATATTCATTCTTCCTATCCCATGTCACTGTTCTATTGAACTCAGGCTTGATCATGGAAGTTGCTTTAGTCATGAAATTCGAACTGATGTGATGTGCATCATTTTCCATCAGAAGCTTCAAGGGCCCATGCATGGCTTGCCATTCTCCCTTTTTGTTCTGTCACAAGGACTGCAGTATTCCAGGTAGGGGCTGATTCACATCCCTAAATACTGAAATGTGGACAACACAGAACCTAATCAGAGCCAACCTGCACTGGCCATGTAGTAGTGTGAGTGAGAAGTAAACCTTGCTTGTTGTAAGCCATGGAGATTTTGGAGATTATCACCACAACAAGACTAGGTTTATCCTGACAGATAAAGACATCCACACATTTTTTTCTTTTTTTTCTCCAGGCCCAGGGAAAGAGGTATCCCTCCTTCTGCCCCAGGTTAATTTTTCTCACCTGTGCTCTCATCCATCCCACATCTTCTCCCCTTCCCCATCTATCTTCTTATGTCCTGTTCATTAGTCATCACCCCCCCTCTCTTGTGAACCTTCAAACACCGCTTTCTCCTGACTTCTCCTTGGCATGTAAACATATTTGAATCTCTCTCATCTTAAAGAACAAAACAAACAAACAATAAAACCTTCCCTTTTCTAGTTCTAGAAATGGGACTAGATTTTAGTGTCTTATCTCTTCTCTCTTTCAGAAAAAGACGTCTCCAACTTCCATCTCTACCACTTTCTTACCAAACTCTCTGTGTGGCTATATAAACTGGCAGACCCAATGGTTGTAGTTCACAGATATTGGCTAATAACACCAGAAAAGAAAAAAGTTTATTTTCTTCATTTAATCATTATTCCTCTTGTTTTTCCATCAGACATCAGGGTGAGAGAGTGTTTTCTCCAAAGAAAGTCTAATCATAGTCTGTCTGCCATGGAACTTGACTGTGGAACTTCTTGGAACTTGACAACGTTCCCAGAAGAAACCACCTGTTATTGATATCTTAAAATTTATCTGAGTCTGGGCTAGATATTGCTTTCTTTCCCAGTGGTAAATTTTGTTTCCCTGAAACGCCTATTAATCAGAGACAAGGGAACATTTTGGATCTCATCTTTGTAGAGGTGTTAATCATAATATTCTGGGGCCAACTGTGAACCCCCAAAAGCTTTTCCCCATTTTTTATATGAAGACAGAAGATTGCTCATGTGAAGAGGAATTCCTGTGCTCTCTGAAATTCAGAATTCTCAAGTTGGGCAGGTGGACTGGATGTCCCACAGATATTGGTCCAGAAAAAAATTTCTCAGGTTGCTCAAAGGTGATCAAGCTATAGAGGACTGCAAAACATTAACTAAACTGACAAGCTATACATTGGTTTCTTTGAGGGAAAATGTAAATAACTGCCATGTGAAATGAACCTGACCTGAAAATGGGATCCTGTTATCTGTTTACCAGGTTCCTTCTGAAAACCAGTTTATGTTTCAATAATTTGTTTGGCAGATACAGAATGAGACACTGGGTGTTAGATTTTCTCAAAAGATATCTCCATTAAGCCATCTAAGTCTTGAAAATTATCTTTCTTTATTCTGAGGTTATTTCTGTCAAAGTTAGGGCTCTTGCTCTTCTAGAATCAATGCATTCTCTACTTGGATAGTATCAGAAAACAGTGACAAATTCCACGGGTACCATTTCAGTACCCCAGGTAAGTTACAGTGCAGTTTCATTTTACATTAGTGACATTTGAGCCTTGTTCTTGATGTGGGGTTCATCACTTTCCAAGTCTTCCACCAGCACATTTGTAAGCTGTCTCTTCAGCTTTTGGTGTTAATAATCATTATTTGGTTGGCCAAAAATTTGGTATTTTTTGTCTATAAGACACATATTTCATTTTCACCAGTAATGTTACCGAGTTGGATATTTTGAATGTCTGCTATCTCATGCATAGTATAACATTGATTGCTCCCAATTAACGTCTTGATCGCTATCAATTTCAACTGGTCTCTACCCAACTGTGGAGCATCTTTCAGTGAGAAATCTCCAGCATGAAATTTCACAAACAACTTATGACACATTTGATCAGTCACAGTACCTTCTTCATAGACTGAACAAATCTTTTTTTGCATTTCAGTTGCGTTTTTTCCTTTCTTGAGATAATAAAGAATAATATGCTAAAAATATTGTGTATTCCATCTTCAAATTTTAAATGGCTGCAAAAAATTCACCAATTTTTTTCCAATTTCTAATTTTATTGTTCAAGTACAGTTTTCTGCCTTTCTGCCTGCCCCCTTTGTCCCACAACCCCAGCCATCCCCACATCCCTCCTTTGATTCCATGCCCCCTTGGCTATGTCCATGTGTCCTTTATAGTTCTTCCTGAAAACCCTTCCCCCTTTTCCTCCCATTATCCCCCCCTACCTCCTCTCTGGTTACTGTTAGATTGTTCTTAATTTCAATGTCTTCGTTTATATTTTGCTTGCTCATTTGTTTTGTTGACTAGGTTCCACTTAAAGTTGAGATCATATGGTATCTGTCCCTCACTGCCTGGCTTAATTCACTTAGCATAATGCTCTCCAGATCCATACATGCTGTTGCAAAGGGTAGGAGCTCCTTCTTTCTGCTGTGTAGTATTCCATTGTGTAAATGTACCACAGATTTTAAAAAAAGATTTATTTATTTATTTATCTTTAGAGAGGAAGGGAAGGAGAGAAGAAGAGAAATATCCATGTATGGTTGCCTCTTGTGAGTCCCCTGCTGGGAACTGGCCTGCAACCCAGGCATGTGCCCAAACTCGGAATCAAACCTCAATTGTGTGGTTCGCAGGCCCGCGCTCAATCCACTGAGCTACACCAGCCTGGGCTGTACCATAGATTTTTGATCCACTCATTTATGATGGGCAGCTAGGTTGCTTCCAGCACTTGGCTATTGTAATTTGTGCTGCTATGAACATTGGGGTGCATAGGTTTTTAGGATTGGTGTTTCAGGGTTCTTAGGGTGTAATCGCAGCAGTGGAATTGCGGTTCAAAAGGCAGTTTTATTTTTAGTTTTCTGAGGAAATTCCATACTGTTTTACACAGTGGCTGCACCAGTCTGCAATCCCATGCACAGTGCATTAGGGTTCCCCTTTCTCCACACCCTATCCAACATTTGTTGTTTGTTGCTTTGTTTATGATGGCCATTCTGACTGGTGTAAAGTGGTATCTCATTGTGATTTTAATTTGCATCTCTCTGATAGCTAGCGATATTGAGCATCTTTTCACGTGTCTCTGGATCCTCTGTATGTCCAAGTCCTTTTCCCATTTTTTAATTGGATTAGTTGTCTTCTTAGAGTGCAGTCATGTGAGTTCTTTGTATATACATTTTGGAGATTAAACCCTTGTCTGAGGTATCATTGGCAATTATGTTTTCCTATACAGTTGGTTCTCTTTTTATTTTAATACTGTTTTCTTTAGCCACGCAGAAGGTTTTTATTTTGATGAGATTCCATTTGTTTATTCCTTTTTTTATGTCCCTTGCTCTAGGGGACATATCAGTAAAATGTTGCTGTGTGAAATATTTGAGATTTTTTTGCATGTAGCTGTCCAGTTCTCCCAACACCATTTGTTGATGAGGCTATTTTTACTGGATTTTATGTTACTGTCTCCTTTGTCAAATATTAATTGACTGTAGAGAATTGGGTTTATTTCTGGGCTCTCTGTTCTGTTCTGTTAGTCTATGTGCCTGTTTTTATGCCAGTACCAGGCTGCTTTGATTACAGTGGCCTTGTAATACAATTTAATATCAGGTATTGTGATTCCTCCTACTTTGTTCTTCTTTCTCAAAATAGCAGCTGCTATTCAGGTTTATGGTTCCATATAAATTTTTGAAGTGTTTTTTCTATGTCTGTGAAATATGCCATTGGTACTTTAATAGGTATTGCATTGAATCCGTAAATTTCTTTGGGTAGTATGGACATTTTGATGACGTTAATTCTTCCAATCCATGAACAGGGTATATGTTTCCATTTGTTTGTGTTTTCCCTGATTTCTTTCTTCAGTGTTGTGGAGCTTTCTGCATACAGGTCTTTTACCTCCTTAGTTAGGTGTATTCCCAGATATTTTTTTTTTTTGTTTTTGCCATATCGAATGGGATTTTTTTCTTGATTTCTGCTTCTGCTAATTCATTGTTAGTATACAAAAATGCCTTTGATTTCTGGATATTGACTTGGTAACCCACTGTTTTACCAAATTCATTTATTAGTTTGAGCAGTTTTTGAGTAGAGTCTATAGGATTTTCCATGTACACTATTATGTAATCTGCAAACAATGATAGTTTTGTTTCCTCCTTTCCAATTTGGATGCCTTTTATTTCCTTTTCTTGTCTGATGACTGTGGCTAAAACTTCCAATACTATATTGAATAGAAGTGGTGAAAGTGGACATCCTTGTCTTGTCCCTGATCTTAGTGGAAAAGATTTTAGTTTTTGCCCCATTGAGTATGATGTTGGCTGTAGGTCTCTCATATATGGCCTTTATTATATTGAGGAATGCTCCCTCTATTCCCACTTTGCTGAGTGTTTTTTATCATAAATGGGTGTTGTACCTTATCAAAAGCTTTTTCTGTGTCTATTGATATGATCATGTGATTTTTATCTTTGCTTTTGTTCATGTGATGTATTACATTTACTGATTTGCAAATATTGAACCATCCTTGCATCCCTGAGATGAATCTCACTTGGTCATGGTGTATGATCTTTTAAATGTATTGTTGGGTATGATTTGCCAATATTTTGTCGAGGATTTTAGCGTCTATGTTCATCAGCAATATTGACTTGAAGTTTTCTTTTTTTGTTGTGTCTCTATCTGGTTTTGGAATTAGGATGGTGCTGGCTTCATAAAGAGAGTTTGGTAGTTTTCCATCATTTTTTATTTTTTGTAATAGTCTGAGGAATAGGGTTTAGCTCTTCCTTATATGCTTTGTGGAATTCTCCTGTGAAACCATCTGGTGCAGGGCTTTTGTGGGATGGGAGTTTTTTGATTACTGCTTCAGTTTCATCTGCTGTTATTGGTCTGTTCAAGTTTTCTGCTTCTTTTTCATTGAGTTTTGGAAGACTATATTTTTCTAGAAATGTGTCCATTTCACCTAGGTTTTCAAATTTCTTGGCATACTGTTCTTCATAGTAATTCCTTACACTACCTTCTATTTCTGTGGTATCAGTTGTAATCTCTCCTCTTTCATTTCTGATTGTGTTTATTTGTGTCCTCTCTCTTCTTTTCTTGCTGAGCCTACTGAAAGGCTGGTATTTTGTTTATCTTTTTTTAAAAAAAAAAACAGCTCCTGGATTCATTGATCTTAAGAATTGTGCTTTTAGTCTCTATGTCATTTAATTCTGCTATGATCTTGGTTATTTCCTTCATTCTGCTTGCTCTGGGCTGTCTTTGTTGTTGTTCCTAGAGTTCTTGCAGGCTTAGGGTTAGGTTGTTTGTTGAAAATGTTTCTAACTTCTTTAGGTAGGCCTCTATTGCT
Organism: Artibeus jamaicensis; assembly: GCF_021234435.1. NCBI lineage: Eukaryota > Metazoa > Chordata > Mammalia > Chiroptera > Phyllostomidae > Artibeus > Artibeus jamaicensis. Next base: position 2,118,080 of record NW_026521981.1, on the reverse strand, counting down.
ATGAACTTCCCTCTGAGGACTGCCTTTTCTGTGTCCCATAAGTTTTGGGTTGTTTTGAATTCACTTTCATTTGTTTCCAGAAACTTTCTGGTTTCTTCCCTGATTTCATTCTTGACCCATTCTTTGTTTAATAGCATGCCATTCAATCTCCATGATTTTAGACATTTGAGTTTTTTTCCTTCAGGGTTGGTTTCCAGTTTTAGTCCCTTGTGGTTGGAGAAAATGCTTGGTATGATGTCCATTTTCTTGATTTTGTTGAGGCTAGTTTTGTGTCCTATCATGTGGTCTATCTTTGAAAATGTTCCATGTGCATTTGAAAAGAATGTATATTTAGCCTCTTTGGGATGAAGGACTCTATATCAGTTAGGTCCATTTCATCTAGGGCATTGTTCAATGCCACAATTACTTTGTTGATATTTTGTTTGGAAGATCTGTCCAGTTTTGACAGTGGGGTATTGAAATCCCCACTGGGTTTTTCTTTTGTATCTTTTCTTGCAGTTTACTTGTTAAAAATAATTAGGTTGTTATGTAGTTTCCTGTGGTCTGAATCAGTGCTACACAACAGGAATAAACAGGGCCACATGTGTAACTAAGTTTTCTAGTAACAATAAAAAAGAATAAGAGGAGACCAGTAAAATTTATTTAAATAATACATTTATTTAACTTAATACATTCAAAATATTATCATGTTAACATGTAATCAATATAAAGTCTATTAAGCTATTTTACATTTTTTTGATACCAGTACAGTGTGTATTTCTTTTACACATATATCCCATCTTAATTTTGACTAGCCACATTTCAGGTGTTCAGTTACCACATGTGTCTACAGGTTACCGTACTGGACACCGTAGGTCTGGATTTTCCTGACTGCAACCCTGTAGTATAGTTTCACATCTTCCTCTGGACCCTGTATTTCCTGTAAATAGTTCCTATAAATCAAGAGGCTTGATGCTTAGATGTTTTATTTTTTTTCAAGATTACCTCATAGGTGATATGTGAAGAAGCATAAGGAGGCACAAATGTCTGGTTGTCACTCCTGTGATGTTGGATGCCATTGATACTTAATGTTTAGATCTATTAATTTATTTGAGGTATTTGAGGTTATACAATTGTACACTCTATCACTTCTTTTCATTGAAGTTTAGTAGCAATACTAAATGCCTATAAGGATAAACTTCCCATCATGAACCATTTGGGTATCTGGATACCAATGTCAAGCTTGCACAAGAAGAGCAGATACAATACTCAATTCTTTTTTTGTGCTACTTTTCAAAATAATGAGTTAGTTTTCTAATATCCTCTAATTTAGAGCAGTACGTTTTATTATTATTTCCTGTTTGGGCTATCCATGCTGCATAAAAATTTTTCATAAACTTTATTGAAAAATTAAAAAATATGTTCAATTAAAGTTGACATAGGGGGTGGGCTGGGATGGGAGCAAAAGACAGAAAACTGTACTTGAACAGTAAATAAATAAAAAATTAAAGTTGACATTTATTATTAGTTTTAGGTGTACAGCACAGTGGTTGGACATTTATGTAATTTACAGGGTGACCCCCGATAAGTTCAGAACTCACCTGGCACCATACAGTTATTATAAATATTATTAACTATATTTTTTGTGCTGTATTTGATATCCCTATTATGTAACTGCCAATTTGTACTTCTATATCCTTCACCCTTTCTTTTTTCAAGATTTTATTTATTTATTTTTAGGGAAAGGGGAAGGGAAGGAGAAAGAGAGGGAGAGAAACATCAATGTGTGGTTGCCTCTCATGTACCCCTTACTGGGGACCTCGCCTGCAACGCAGGCATGTACCCTGACTGGGAATTGAACCGTCAGCCCTTTGTTTCCCAGCCCACACTCAATCCACTGAGCTACACCAGCCATGTATCATTTCTTACTTAACTCTCCAATCCCCCTCCCATTTGGCAATCATCAGTTCATTCTCTGTATCTACGAGTCTATTTTATTTGTTTGTTCATTTGGTTTTTTAGATTCCACAAGTGAAATGATATGGTATTTGTTGTCTTTCTCTGGCTTATTTCACTTAGCATAATACACTCTAGGTCCATCCATGTTGAAAATGGTAAGACTTCAGCCTTCTGTGTGGCTAAATAATATTACATTATATATCACATCTTCTTTATCCTTGCATCTATGTATGGACACTTAGGGTGCTTACATATCTTGGCTGTTGTGAATGCTGCAATTAACTTAAGGATGCATATATTTTTTCAAATTTACTATTTCAGACCTTTTGGGATAAATACTCAGAAGTGGTATTTCTGGGTTATTTGGTAATTCTATTTTTAATTTATTGAGGACTCCATACTATTTTCTATAGTGGCTGCACCAATTTGCAATCTCACTCATGACGGTTTCCTTTTCTCCACATCCTCACCAACACTTTCAGTTTGATTTATTGATGACAGCCATTCTGACAAATATGAGCTGATATCTCACTGTGCTTTTAATTTTCACTTCTTTGATCGTTAGTGATGTTGAGTATCTTTTCATATGTCTGTTGGTCATCTTTATGTCCTCTCTGGAGAAATGTTTATTTAAATCCTCTGCTCATTTTTTAATTGACTTGTTCATTTTTTGGTGTTATATTGAGTTCTTTGTATAATATATTTTGGATATTAACTTCTTATCAGGTGTATCATCATTGGGTATTTTCTTCCAATTGGTGGGTTGTCATTTCATTTTGTTGATGGTTACTTTTGCTGTGCAAAACCTTTTTAGTTTGATGTAGTCCCATTTGTTTATTTATTTCTTTTGTTTTCCTTGCCTGAGGAAATATACTACAGAAAATTTTACTAAGGACAATAGAAAAGAGTTTATTGCCTATGTTTTCTTCTAGAAGTTTCATCTGGATTTCACAGATATTACATTTAAATCTTTAATTCATTTTGAGTTTATTCTTGTATATGGTGTAAGAAAGCATGTGTCTTTCCAGTTTTCTCAACACAATTTATTGAAGAGGCTGTTTTTACCCCAGTGTGTATTCTTGTCTCCTTTGCCATAGATTAATTTGACCATATAAGTGTGGGTTTATTTCTGGGCTGTCTGTTCTATTCCATTGATCTTTTTGTCAGCTTTTATGCCAGTATCATGCTGTTTTAATTACTATAGTTTTGCAGTATAGTTTGATACCAGGTAATGTGATACATTTAACTTTGTTCTCCTTTCTCAAGATTGCTTTGACTACTTGGTGTCTTTTTGTGGTTCTATATAAATTTTAGGATTATTTGGTGAAAATTAATTTTAGGATTAGTTTGGTGAAAAGTGCTATTAGTATTTTATAGGGATTGCATTGAATCTACAGATTATTTCAGGTAGTATGGACATTTTAACAATGTTGATTCCTCTTATCTATGATCATGGTATATGGTTCCATTTAGTTGTATCTTTTGAATTTCTTTCTTCAATGTCTTACAGTTTTTGTGTACAGGTCTTTTATGTCCTTAGTTAAAAATTTTAAAATATTTTATTTATTAATTTTTAGAGAGAGGGGAAAGGAGGGAGAAAGAGAGAAGAGAAACATTAATGTGAGAGAAGAAAATCAAGTGGTTACCTCTCACATACACCCTAACTAGGGACTGGGCCTGCAACCCAGGCATGTGCCCTGACCTGGAATCGAACTGGTGACCTTTTGCTTTGTGGGATGACACCCAACCACCTGAACCAAAGGATAGCCAGGGCTCTCCTTTGTTAATTTTTTTTTAGTTATTTTTTTGGTGCAATTGTCAATGGGATTGTTTTCTTAATTTCACATCCTAATAAGTTGTTATTGGTATATAAAAATGCAACCAACTTCTGAATATTAATTTTGTATCCTGCTACTTTATTGAATTTGTTTATCAGTTCTAGTAGGTTTTTTGGTGGAATCTGTAGAGTTCTTTATACACAATATCATGTCATTTGCAAATAATGATAGTTCTACTTTTTCTTTTCCAATTTGGATGTTTTTTATTTATTTATTTTTTGTTTGATGATTGTACTTAGGACTTCCAGTACTCTGTTGAACAAAAGTGATGAAAGTGGAACCTTGTTCCTGATCTTGAGGAAAAGCCATTTAACTTTTCCTCATTAATTATGATGCTAACTGAAGGTTTACCATATATGGCTTTATTATGTTGAGATATGCTCCCTCTATTCTCATTTTGCTGAGTGTTTTAATCATAAATACATACCAGATTTTGTAAAATGCTTTTTCTGCATCTATTGATATTATATGATTTTTATTTTTATTTTGTTTATTTTTCATCATGTTAATTGATTTGTAGATATTGAACAAACCTTGCATTCTAGGAATAAATTCTACTTGATTGTGGTGTATAATCTTTATAATGTATTGCTGAATTTAGTTTGATAACCTTTTGTTGAGGAATTTTGTATCTATGTTCATCAGGGATATTGACCTATATTCTATTCTTGTAACATCTTTGGGTTTGGTATCAGAGTAGTGCTGGCCTCATAAATGAGCTTGGGAGCCTTCACTCCTCTTTACTTTTTTGGAATAGTTTCTGAAGGATAGTTGTTAATTTGTTGAATATTTGGTAAAATTCACCTGTGAAATCATCTGACCCAGAACTTTTGGGGGAATTTTTTGATTACTGATTTGATTTTATTAGTAGTTATTGGTCTATTCAGATTTTCTGTTTCTTGTTTATTTAGTCTTGAAAGATACTGTATTTCTAAAAATTTATCCATTATTTACAGATTGTCCAATTTGTTGGCGTAGTTTTTTGTATTTCCTTATAATCTTTGTATTTCTGTGGTGTCAGTTGTCATTTCTTTTCTTTCATTCTGATTTTATTTGTTTGGGTCCTCTCTGTTTTTCTGAATGAGTTTGGTTAAAGATTTATTTGTTTACTTATTTATTTACCATTTCAAAGAACTAGTTTTTTTTTAATCTTTTTATTGTTTTCTTTTATACTTTCTATTTCATTTATTTCCACTCTGGTCTTTATTATTTCCTCTCTTTTACTCACTTTAGGCTTTGTTTGTTGTTCTTTTTATATTTCTTTAGGTATAAAGTTAAATTATTTGAGATTTTCCTTGTTTCTTAACGTAGAACTGTATTGCTATGAATTTATCTCTTAGAACTGTTGTGGCTGTGTCCCATAGATTTGGGGTTGACATTGTGTTTGTATTTTAATATTTCTCAAGTGATCTTTTGATTTATTTTTTTATCTCATGTTTAGTGGCAGTTATTTAGCCTCTAAGTGTTTATGTGATTTTCAGTTTTCTTCTGGTAATGGTTTTCTAGTTTCATATCATTGAGATTGGAGAAGATGCCTGATATCATTTTAATCTTCTTAACCTTATTGAGACTATTTTGTGACCTAAGATGGTCTATCCTGGAAAATAATCCATGTGAATTTGAAGAGAATATCTATTCTGTTGCTTTGGGGTGGCATGTTAAAAAAATATCAGTTAATTTCATGTGGTCTGATGTGTCATTTAGATGATTTTCTGTTTGGGTGATCTATCCATTGATGTCAATGGGATTTTCAGTTTTTTGCTATGACTGTATTACTGTTGATCTCTTCCTTTATGTCTGTCAATATTTGATTTATACATTTAGATGCTCTTATGTTGGGTGTTTAAATGTTTATAAGGGTTATATCCTCTTCTTGGATTGATCCTTTTATCATTTTGAAATGTCTATTCTTGTCTCTTGTTATGGCCTTTATTTTAAAGTCTATTTTGTCTGATGTAAGTATTGCTACCCCAGCTTTTTAAAAAATATCATTTGAATGAAATATCTTTCCATTCCTTTACTTTCAGTCTTTGTGTGTCTTTCAATCTGAAGTGGATCTCTTTTAGGCAGAATATGTACAAGTCTTATTTTCTTACTCATTCAGATGCCTATGCCTTTTGATTGAAGCATTTAGTCTATTTACATTTAAAGTAATTATCGATAGGTATTTAGTTGTTGCCATTTTGTTAATTATTTTATGATTGTTTTTGTAGTTCTCCATTTTTTTAATTCTTTTACGCTCTTATATGTTGATGAATATATATAATGTTATGTTTTTGATTCTTTTCTCTTTATTTTTTGTAGATTATTGTAGATTTTTGGGTTTGTGGTTATCATGCACTTTATATATCCCAAGCTGTTTTTATAGCTATGGTATGTTGATGGCAGCTTAAATTTGAACACATTCTATAATCACTACTCTTTCTACTCACCCCGACATTTTTATGTTTTTGTCACTTTTTTTACTTTCTTTGTGTGTATATTTGTGTGTACCCCTTAATTCACTGTTGGAAGTACACACGATATTTCTACTTTTACCTTTTAACCTTTTTACTAGCTTTATAGTTGGTCGATCCCCTGCTTTTATTATATGTTTACCTTTTTCAGTGGAAATTTTTCATTGTAATATTTTCTAATTCATGTTTTTGACCTGTTCTTATTTATATTTTTTATCTCCTTTTTTTCTTCTTCTTCCTCTTTGAGTAGTCCCTTTAACATTTTTTATATTAGTTTGGTGGTGATGAATTCCTTTAGCTTTTTATTGTCTAGGAAGGTCTTTATTTCTCCTTTGATTCTAATTGGAGTCTTGCTGTGTAGTCTTGATTTGAATATTCTTGATTTCATCACTTTGAATATTTTATATTTGTATCTTCTGGTCTGCAGAGTTTCTGATGAGAAATAAGTTGACAGTCTTATGAAAGTTCCTTTGTGGATAACTACCTGTCTTTTTCTTGTTGCTTTTAAAATTTGTCTCTTTAAGCTTTGGCATTTTCATTATAATGTGTTATTGTATGGGCCTCTTTGGGTTCATCTTGTTTGGAACTCTCTGTGCTTTCTGAACTTGTATGTCTATTTCCTTTGTCAGGTTAGGGAAGTTTTTGGTCCTTATTTCCGAAATATATTTTCATTTCTTCCCACTTTCTCTTCTTCTTCTGTTATCCCTAGGATGGGAATGTTGGTATGCTTGATGGTGTCCCAGAATTCTCTTAAATTCTTCTCATTTTTAATGCCTTGTTTGTTTGTTTGTTTGCTATACTAATGGGGTGTGTTCTGCCACCTTGTCTTCTAAATTGCTGATTTGGTCCTCTGCTTCATCTAACCTGATTGTGATTTAATGTAATGTATTTTTCATTTCAATTATTGTAATCTTCATTTTTGGCTGGTTCCTCTTTATGGTTTCTACCTTGTTATGTAAGTTCTCACTGAGTTTATCTATTTATCTTCTAAGTTTGTTGACTAGCCTTATCACCAGTGTTTTGAGCTCTGCATCTGATAGATTGTTTTCTCCATGTTGTGTACTTCTTTTTATGTAGTTTAGTTCAGTTCTTTGATTTGGAACACATTTATTTTTCTCATCATTTTGATTGTCCCCCTGTGTTTCTTTCAATGTATCAGGTAGGTCTGTTTTATCTGCTGGTCTTAGCTGGGTGGCTTTTGTATTAGGTATCCATTGGAACAGTCTCCCTGGTCACCTGAGGGGTGTGTTCTAGGTGTGTCCTTTCTGTGGTTGGTGTATGACTGCCTGTTGTAGTTGGGCCTTGACTGCTATTGGCATGTCAGTGGTTGGGATAAAACCTCAGGCTGATTGGCTCTGTGGACTGATTTTGACTATAGTGAATGAGTTAGATTGCAGGATTGACTGACTGTACAGAGTAGGATTCTCTTTAGCAGGGCTTGGTGCCTGCCAAGTCCAGCTTTTGAGTGTGTTGTTTGTGGTGTTAATTGGGTGGCGCTCTGGTTTGGTCTGAAGCTAGCCACCAGGTATTTTGGTTCCAGAGCTTCTTAGGAGGGGCTCCATGCAGGCCCAGATCAACAGCTGTCTGTGTCCAGCCAGGGGCCACTTGGTAGGAGCTACAAAATCATATGCTGTTGGTAGTTGCCTGTGCTGGGCTTGAAGGCACCTGGGAGAAGCTATGCTGTGAACTGGCATAGGCTGGCTGGCTTGGAGACCATTCTGCATGGCATGGACCCAGGTCCCAGTGGAAAGCAAGCTCTGATGCATAGGACCTATGCCCATGGATAGGTTTTCCCATGGAGAATCAGGCCTGCAATGTATCTAGGCCACTTTGGGACATGCTTTTGCTAAAACTCCCTCACCCTGAATTGAGGAAGCAAACTTTTACTGCAAAGTAACTTCTTTTTTTTTAATATATTTATCTTTAGAGGGGAAGGAAGGAGAGAGGGAGAGAAATATCAATGTATGATTGCCTCTCATGGATCCCCTGCTGGGAACTGGCTGCAACCCAGGCATGTGCCCTGACTGGGAATTGAACCATGGTTGTTTGGTTCGCAGGCCCATGCTCAATCCACTGAGCCACACCAGCCAGGGCTGCAAAGTAACTTCTTAAAATCCATGCTAAACCTTCCAAGGATGAGTGTAACTGGTTCGACCACTTTTCCTTTTTCATTTGCAAATATCCTTCTTCTGTGATGTGATTAGTGGCATTGGCCCCTTTGTTTTCTGTAAAAGGTAACCACCAAAAGCAAACCTGTGCATAGTAAATGAGGACCATCATGTAATATGCTGAAAAAAGAAATAAAGGCCTGTCATGGTGGAGACTGTGGCTTTTTCTCCCCTTGAGAGAAAAGCCATGTTCTCCCTTTTCCTCCACAGGACTCAGTAGTCCATGTGAATTTCTCATGCCTCATCCACAATGTGGCAGACCCCACGAGCTGGGGTCCGCATCACTGGCTGCCACTAGTTTCACACTTGTGACCACCATTAGCAAGAGGTATAAGGTGTGCTGAGATCAGCCACCACTTATTAGGGGTTTGTTGAACTTTGCAAAATTTTAGGGAAATCTGAAGCCTGGGCTGAGGGTAGCCACTTGTGTGGAACAGCTACTAAAAGAGGTTTACTCAGGCATGTGTGTTGGGTAGGTTGGGAGTTTCAGGGAATCATTATGGTGGGGCAAGGGTTGTTAGCCAGATTAATGGAGACCCATATTTGGTGCTTTCCTTTGCCTACAGGCTGGGTGGGTGGAGGGCTCAACAATGGAACAATGGCCCTTGTTAGCACTTTAATCCCAGAGAAAGCTGCCCTTTGGCCCTCAAGCCAGAGAATTCAGTCCCTTCCCATAGATCCCCAGCACTTTTTCTAGCCGTCCTTCCTTTGTTGGAGCCCTGGGTGAGTGTGAATGAGTTTGTGCTTAGGCCCTTAAAGATTATACCTGGGTCTCTAGAAGCCCTCTGTCTCACCTGGACTGAATCCCTGATGATCTTCATAGCCAGATATTGTGGAGACTCCTCTTTTCAGCATGGGTGGCCCAGGTGGGGAACCTTGGTGTGGGGCGAGGACCCCTTGCTTCTCAGGGGGACCTCTACAGCCAAGGTATCACTCCTGATTCTAAACTGCCAAACATGGGAGTGGGACCACCCTGTTTTGTGTCCTTGCCCCCCCCACCAGTCTCCTAATGGCTTCCTCTTTACACTCCCAGGTGTAGTTCTGTTTAGCTAGTCTTCAGGCAGTTCTCTAGGGTGGTTGTTCTGTAATTTATTTATAATTTTGATGTGATTATTGAAGGAGGCATGCGGGACATTTACCTATTTTGCCGTTTTGACTGGAAGTCTCACCCTGAAATTAAAAAAAAAAGTTATTGCTCTCAATTTCTGTGAGTCAGAAACCTAGGGCAGACTAAGCTGTGTATACTTTTGGCACAGTGTCTCTTATAATCAGATAGATACTGGAGCTGAATCAGTGTTATCCTGGTGCAACTAAGGAGTAGCAAGGCATTTTTCTTTTTCCTTTTTTAAGAGTTGCTCAAGAACATTTAAAATGTTTTTCTTTATAGTCTCAGGGCCTTTTCATGGGGTCACCCGACATGAGTTAGTTTGGATTACTTACAACATGTCAAGTTTAAGATAGCCCACATAGTGGCTGAAGGCTTCTAGGACAAATATTTTACTGAGCATGGTGGAAAGCCACATTGATTTTTATGACCTAGCCTTGGAAGTCACACATCACCACTTCCATCGTTCTCTCTCTCATGGACATGATTATTAGCTTTCTGTCTATGTATTATTTATTTATTTCTGCATAATAATATAACCACAGGCTTAACAGCTGAAAACAACACACATCTCACAGTTTTGGTGGGTCAGAAGTCCCTTCATGGCTTAGCCGTGTCCTTAGCTTCATGGTTTCAAAATGATATAATTAAGGAATTGGTCAGGATTTCAGTCTCTCATAGGTGACTTGACGGAGAAAGGATCCTCTCCCAAGCTCATACTGTCTTTGGGCAGCAGTCCATTTTCATGTACTAACTGTTGGACTGAGGATCTCAGTTTCTTGCTGGCTATTGGCTGGAAGCAACCCTTATTTCTTGTCATATGGACCTTACCACTATGGCTGCTTGCTTCCTCAAAGCTTGAAAGACAGAGTCTCCTAACAAGATGAGTTGCAATCTTTTGACAGTTAATCACATACATGTAATCACATATACCTATCTGACCTTTGCAATTTTCAATTGGTTGGGCAAAAGGCTGATTCCTACCCACATTCTAGGGATAAGGCTCGAGCAAGACACTTTGGTTTTCTTTCACTTCCCAGATATGCCATGATCTGCTCTGCCTCAAAACATTTGCATAAATCAGTCTTCCTTCCCAAATAACCTTTTCCTCCCCCAAGTTTACCCAGTGAATTTCTACTTTTCCTGCAAATTTCATCTCTTAGTTGCTCTCTCAGTTTCTTGTAGAAATGTGGAAATATTTAAAACTATGCTGTCACCACAATCTTCCCCCAGAGAACATTTTTTAAATTTTTATTTTATTTATTTTTAGGGAGAGGGGCTGGGAAAGAGAAAGAGAGGCAGAGAAACATCAGTGTGCTGTTGCCTCTCATGTGCCCCTTACTGGGGACCTGGCCTGCAACCCAGGCATGTGCCCTGACTGGGAATATAACCAGCAACCCTTTGGTTCACAGGCCAGTACTCAGTCCACTGAGCCACACCAGTCAGGGCCACCAGGGAACATTTTAGTGGCAGATTTTTTGGTTACCTTTTAAATTTCTTCTGTTGTTTTTCATCTTTTCAAATACTTTATCACTCTTTAAAAGGTTTGTTAGATGTAGCAAAGAAACTTTGAAAAAAGTTTTGTTGTATTTATTTTCCAGCAAGATCATTCACTTTATAGAAATGTTGGTCTTTTGTGATCTCCAAAAGTTAAATCTCTTCCATCTATATAATTGTCTCCTTTCCTAATGTGGTTTATTTGTTGTTTCTTTTTTATCATGGTCAGACTTGCTAACGATCTATTTCATTGTTCTTTTTAAGTAAATAACTGGTAATATTACTTGCTATATTTTCTATTTAATAAATTTTTGATACTAATGTGTTATTAATTACTTGCCTTTACTTTTTTTAAAAAATATTTTATTTATTTATTTTTAGAGAGAAGGAAAGGAGGGAGAAAGAGAGGGAGAGAAACATCAGTGTGTGGTTGCCTCTCACGTGGCCCCCACTGGGGATCTGGCCCAAAACCCAGGCATGTGTCCTGACTAGGAATTGAACCACGCTCAACCATGCTTAGTTTGCAACCCACGCTCAATCCACTGAGCTACACCAGCCAGGGCTGCCTTTACTTTCTTTGACTTCCTTTTAAAGAGTTGTTCAAAATCATTTAAAAATGTTTTATTAATTTCTCATCTTATTTGAGATCAGAGAATCAAGACTATGTATGATTTCTGGTTTCAAGAATTTCTTGGAATTTGAGCTCTTTTCAGCCTGAGAGGCACATAAGGCTTGGTCCACGGACTGGGCAACACTGGTGGGGTGGAAGCAAGGGTCAGTGTGTGCACTCTGATTATGGGGGTGGTGCTGTCTAGTACACACTCACCTTCAGGAAGAAGACAGGGGTGGAAGTCCAAGATTACCAAGATAATGCAGAATTCTAGAAAAGGTCAGTTTGCATCAATAATCCAAGAGTAGAAAAATTATGTGGTCTGGGGGACTTCCGCCAAGATGGAGGTTTAGCTGGATGTGCCTGCCTCCTCACACAACCAAGTTTAGGGACAACTAAATATTAGCATCAGAAAACACAACCAGAACATGGAAAACTGAACTTTTCGGAAGTCCGCTAACAACAAATTCTTCAGCCTGACCGGTAAGGGGCGAAACCGGCTTCGGGTGAGGACTTACAAAGGAGGGCTCGGTCGGACCGGGCGCGGAATCCAGACGCGCGAATCCAGTCGCGGGGTTCCAAACCCAGGATTGGACCTAGTGAGCCACCGAGCAGCCCACCGGGGGAGTGACACAGTGGGGAGGCGGTGGCAGCGAGTTGACTGTGGTTGCCTGGTTGCGCGCGAGTGAGGGAGTGAGCGGTTGGACCGGCCAGGCGGCAGCGGCGCGCCATTTCCCCGCTCTGACCACGCCCCCACATACAGCGTCACAACCCAGCGACCTGGGACTCCAAGGCGCCGCTTGTCCCACTTAAAGGGCCAGAACAGACCAAAAATGTCGCAGGCAGAACTCAAAGCCCCAGAGATAAATCTAAATGACGAAGAAATAGCAAAACTCTCAGACGCACAGTTTAAAACACTGGTCATCACCTTCCTCACAGATCTGGTGGATTACAGCCACAAATTAGAGAAACATATGGAGGCTAAATTAAGGAAATGAATGGAATTCCACAGGAATCCCATAGAGATGAAAAGGAAACTGGGACTCAAATCAATGCAGTGGACCAGAAGAAAGCAAATAATGGACAAACAGAAAAGAGTCAAGGAGCAAGAATTCAAAGAAATGAGGAGAGTCTTAGGAACCTCCAGGACATCTTTAAACGCTCCAATATCCGAATTATAGGGGTACCAGAAGGGGGAAAGACACAACCACCAGTGGAAAAACTATTTGAACAAATAATAAAAGAAAATTTCCCCAATCTGGCAAAGGAAATAGACTTCCAAGAAATCCAAGAAGCCCAGAGAGTACCAAAAAAGTTGGACTCAAGAAGAAACACACCAAGGCATATCATAATTACATTAGCCAAAATTAAAATGAAGGAGAGAATCCTGGAAGCAGCAAGAGCTAAGGGGACAATCACCTACAAAGGAGTCCCCATCAGGCTGTCAGCAGATTTCTCAAAAGAGACCTTACAGGCAAGAAGGGGCTGGAAAGAAATATTCCAAGTCATGAAATCTAAAGACCTACAACCAAGATTGCTCTACCCAGCAAAACTTTCATTTAGAACGGAAGGACAGATAAGGTGCTTCTCAGATAAGACCAAATTCAAGGAGTTCATCATCACCAAGCCCTTATTATATGAAATGTTAAAGGGACTTATCTAAGAAAAAAGAAGTTAAAGAAACATGAACAGTGAAAGGACAACAAACTCACAGTTATTAACAACCACACCTAAAACGAAAGCAAACTAAAAGGACAGCTAGATCAGGAGTGGAAACATAGAAATGAAGATCTCAAGGAGGGTTAGCAACAGGGGAGTGGGAGGAGGAGATGGGGGGAGAAGGTACAGAAAACAAGTAGCATAGACAGTAGATAGAAAATAGATGGGGGGGGCGAGAATAGTTTGGGAAATATAGAACCTAAAGGACTTGAGACACATGGACATAAACTAAAGGGGGGTAATGGTGGGGTTGGGGGGGCAGGGTGGAGGGGAATGGAGGGGGGAATAGAACAACTGTAACAGCATAATCAATTCAAAAAAATAAATAAATTTAATAAAAAACAAACAAAAAAAACAAAAAAAAAAGAAAAATTATGTGGTCTTATCAAAGGAGGAGCTATTAAATTTCAGATAACGCCAGACTTTGATATGACTAAGCAGATTTTCCTATGAATGGAAAAGATGTCCAGCATGTCAGAATGTCATTGACAACTGTAAGCTGGTTTCAGATGAATGTTAAAAAAAAGTTACTTCAATTAAAGGAAAAATACTGTTACTGAATTTGATCCTGTTTTTACTGTAGAAGAGGAGTACCCTGATATCAGTAATTTTTAACCAGAGTGCTACAAGAATTTTTAAAACATGTAATACCTGACTATTTAGTGAGAGGCACTAACCTCTTTTCCCTTACTCTGTCAAGTAAAAAAATGATAACATCCCATACAGCAATAGCCATCCAGTGTGAGTGAATGCAATTTATACCTGTATTTTTTTCAGATTGACCAAAAATATTTTATGGCATGCCACCAAACTTTAGTAATTAATTTATGTGTGCCATGAGATGAAGAGGCTGAAAATAGCTGCCTTATATGGTAGAATGGTACACTAAATCACATGGTTTACTTGTTGATCAGACTTTACCAAAAGCTAAACTTAAGTTGTGTCGGATTCTGATATTATGCCCAAGGAAGGATATGAGAATTTCTTTGATAATCTCTAAAAACACAGAATCCCTGTGTTCATATTTTTGTCTGATATAGATTATGTACTAGAGAAGATTGTCTATCAAGCTGGTGTCATTATCAAAATGTAAAAGTAGTATCTGATTTCATGGATTTTAATGATAATGGGTGCTGAAAGGATTTCAAGGAGATATAATTAGTGTACTTAACAAACATGATGATGTCTTGAAGAACACAGAGTATTTTAATCAGCTAAGACAATAGCAACATAATTTTTGATAGGAGACTCCCAAAGAGACTTAAGAATGGCAGATGGAATAACTAATGTTGAACACATTCTGAAAACTGGATATCTAAATCAGAGTGGATGAGGTTTTAGAAAAGCACATGGACTCTTATGATATTGTTCTAGTAAAACATGAGTCATTGGAGGTAGACAACTTTATCTTATAGAAGATTCTGTAAACCAGCATTTTTCAAGAAGATGTCTCTCCTATAGGTGCAAAATCAATACAAGAACAGCTTGTGTGTTCATCTTGCTGAAAGACTTGTTTATAACATAATCTTGCTCTTATTTTTCCAAGTATTTTCAGATATGTTGAATTCATCAACTGGAAGCTCTTTCTTTTTCTCCATTTCTCTTAACATAGTCCTCACAATTTTCTAAAGATTTTATTTATTTATTTTTAGAGAGGGGGAAGGCAAAGAGATAGGGAGAGAAACATCAATGTGTTGTTGCCTCTGGCATGCCCCCCACTGGGGACCTGGCCCACAACCCAGGCATGTGCCCTGACTGAAAATGGAACCAGTGACCCTTTAACACACAGCCCTGTGCTCAGTCCACTGAGCTACACCAGCCAGGGCGCAAATTTTTTTAACATAAAAAAAAGCTTAAAGTCAAAATTTGAAAAGTAACTTCTTATATTTCAATAGTATTGTGAAATCTTCTTAATTTTTTGTCCTTACCCAAGTATATGTTTATTGATTATAGAAAGAGAGGAAGGGAGAGAAAGAGAGAAACAGCAATGTGAGAAATATTGATCGGTTGCCTCCCACATGCATCCTGACTGGGAATCAAACCTGCAACCTTTTGGTGCATGATACGACACTCCAACCAACCAAGCCACCTGACCAGGCTGTTATGAAGTTTTGAAGAGTCTTTTTGAACTAGGAAAGTTTGATGTGCATGATTTTAAGTATTGCCATTTTTTGTAATTTAGGTAAATTATGCTGATAGTATCACAATTTCTTGAAATTGTGTTATGTTCATCATTTTGTTTGGGGAAAAACTTGAAATTTACCAGAAAATGCTGGCACTTGGTATTTGAAACAACTTGGTATCCACATATCACTAATAATTATAAAATGTTCCATATTTAAGCACTGGTAATAAACATGAAATGAAAAACCTTATAAAATTTCTTGAAATTTGAGGTATTTCTCTTTGACTTGATTCATGCTCAATTTTTGTAGGTATTCCAGTGGTATTTGAAAGCAATGTGCATGCTCTTTTTTTGAGAGAGAGAAATTAAATATATATTAAAGTTTATTAATTAAATTATTCAGATTCTTTATATATACATCAGAAATTGATAGATTGAGTAAACAGAACTTAAGAAAGAAGGTAAAGGATTTGAATAATTTTCTTAACCAACTTGATCATATATATATACATATATAGTCTTCCACTATGTTGTGCATTTGTCATTTATTTTTGTATTAATAATATTTTCAAATTTATATTTTATAAGTTATATCAGGTAAAGTTTTTTGGACTGTTTTTGTAAATTGTTCTTTTCATTAATATAAAATATTCCTGTTTTTCATTTAGTGATTTTTTAATCTTAAAATTTATTGCATGAGAAATAAGTATCACCATATTTGTTTTCTCCTTATTAGCATTTATCTTGGTTATCTTTTTTTCAAAACTTATTTTGGGTCATTTTGTTTTGTTTGTATCTCTTTTTAAAATTCTCACCCAGGGACATATCTACTAATTTCAGAGAGAGAGAAAGGGGGAGAGTGAGAGAGAAACATCAACTGGTTACCTACTATACATGCTCTAACCAGGGATCAAACCCGCAACCTAGGAATGTGCTCTGACTATGAACTGAACCTTCAACCTTTTTGTGTATGGGATGATGCTCCAATCAACTGAGCCATTTGTCCAGGGCTAGGGTCATTTTATTTTAGATATATCTCTTGTAAAAAGCATATGAGGAATGACTCGATTCTTATTCTAAGTAGCCTGGGAACTTAAATTTTTCAGAAATTTTCAATCCTGTGTCAATATATTTATATGTATATGAAAACCTCCAGATAACCCTCTGATTACCCCCTGAAGGAATCCAGACCACCTGACATTCATTATCTAGACCACTGGATATGACCAGACCTTCTGGTACCTATCATCCAGACCCCTAACATTTTACTAATAACTCTCCTGGACCAATCCCAGGGCTAAGAATGCTGAACTGGTTATTCTCAAGAATGTGGTTTCTACTATAAGAAAATCTCAATTTTGCTTTGTACTTTGGGACACTTCTGGGTTTTTGCTTAGTTGTGTTCCAAGTTTGAAAACTCTAAGACCTTTGAACAAATATGTATCATTTATTTCTAGCAAAGCTTCCAGACATTTTTGAGTTTATTGACATATATAACTGGATTTTTAAAAACAAATACAGAGCTTTTTTTCCTATTGTTAAAGGAACTTAATAGATTAATACAACCAGATCATATCCTGGAATTTTCTTTTATGTTTCCCATCTGCTATACTTTCTTGCTGATGTTTTTCTTTTCTCCAAAGATAAAGAGAAAGTCCTAAAAATTTCCAGAGTAAAAAGATTACTTTTCACACCAGTCAGAATGGTTATCAATAAATGAACAAAGAAGTGCTGGCAAAGATGTGGAGAAAGGGGAATCTTTTGCACCATTGGTGGGAATGCAGACTGGTGCAGCCACTGTGTAAAGCAGTATGGAGATACCTCAAAAAATTAAAAAAAAAGGAACTGCCTTTTGACCTAGAAATTCCACTTCTGGGAATTTATTCAAAGAAACCTGAAACACTTAATTTGAAAGCACATAAGCACCCCTATGTGCATTGCAGCATGATTTACAATTGCCAAGCTATGGAAGCAGCCCAAGTGTCCATCAGTAGAAGGGTGGAAAAAACAATGATGGGACATTTACATAATGGACTACTACTTGACCATGAAAAAGAAGAAAATTTACCCTTTGCAACAGCATGAGTGGACCTGGAGAACATTATGCTAAGTGAAATAAGTCAGTCAGGGAGAGACAAAATACCGTATGATTTGACTCGTATGTGTAACCTAATGAACAAACTGAACTAATAAGCAAAATAGAGACAGACTTATAGGTAGAAAGCAGGTATATAGCTCTGGGAGGAGGTGTTAAGGGGTGGAAGGATTGATCAAAAAGGAGAAAGGACTCATGGGAAATGTATAACTGTGGTGATTAAAATACAATTAAAAATACAGGCAGTGAAACACAAATACCATATGATCTCACCTATAAGTGGACCCTAACAAACAAAACAAATAAACAAGCAAAACAGAACCGGAAGCATGGAAATAACAGACTGAAAGTGAACAGAGGGGAGATGGGAGAGGGAAAAGGTGAGCAATAAGGGGAAGGGTCTAGTTAATGAACAGTTATAAATCACCCATGGACGTGGACAAAAAAGTGGAAATTGACTGTGGGAGTCAGACATTGGTGGGGAAGGGGAGGGCAACAGAGGAAAATTGGGACAACTGTAATAGAACAATAATTTTAAAAATTATTTAAAAAAAGAATAAGAAACAGAATGTCAGTGGATTTTGCATCATCCATACAGGATACTGGAAGACAACAGAACAGTGTTGCTACTTCTGAGAGGAAATTATTTTTACATTAGAACTCTACAGTCAGTCAAATGTGACTGCATTAAAAATGTGAGAGGATTAAAAAAAGACGGTTTTGAACATATGATTCTATAGGACTTGTGAAATTGTACTGCTGCACCCTGTTCAATGTGGAGTGGGGAAAACCATTATGAAATGGGAGGGTCCCCTCTAGCCTAACTCTTTTTACTGTTGTCTTTTGTATTCCTGCCAATTGTGCTTTATTGTATGCATGGATCTTGAGCTTGGGGCAGGGGTCAGAAAACTTTGTCTCTCAGGCCAACCCACCCTGCCACCTGTTTTTGTACATGAAGTTTTATTGGAACTCAGCCATGTTCATTCATTTACATACCTCTTACTGCCTTTATTCTGTAATGATGGAGTTGAGTAACTGCTACAGAGATGGCATAAATCACTAAACCTAAAACCAGAACTTTTATGTGGTTCATAACAGAAATTGTTTCCCTGGCCTAGAGTTTCTCTGAAACTGTATTTCTGGAATAGTCTTCTGCATATGATATGGAACATGGTTTTCTACTTTCCTCTCTCTCTGTCAGTCTAATCATACCTTTTTATTTTATTCATTATTTTTAAAAATACTTTTTCTAGATATTTTGGGTAGGAAGAAAGGTAGATCTATTTTACAGAGAAATCCAAGGACAATTCAGTGTAAATGATAGCATTTTAATGTGAACTGCTATTCACTTGTTTCTTTATTTCCAGTTTTCTTATAGAATCTGTTATTGGGAGATCTTTTTAATCTTTTCAGATTAAATTCTACAGCACAGCAAAAGACATGGTATAGAGTTATATTCTCCCCCATGCACCTTTTGGTTCAGTTACTAAAAGGCTTATAAATATGTCACTGCAAATGTTATTCATATTGATTTTTTCTCCTCTGAGACTTTTTATATTTATATTATGTGAGGCACAGAATTAATATCTTTCTTTACCTCTTAATTGCCTGCCTTGAACAGTAAAACACTATTATTGACATGTTTATTCAGCATCTACTTTGTGTGTGTTCTAGGCTCTGGGGCTATAATGGTGGCAGGAAAACTGATGCTCTTTCTCTTCTCATGGAGTTTAGAGTATAGCTGGGGAAACAGAGATTGATCAAATATTGTATTATGAACCATGGGAAATGGTGTAAAAAAAGGTATAAGAGTCTTCAATATTATCTAAAAGGTGGTCTCAACCAGGAATGGTAGTTCTAGGAATTCTTCCCTAAGAACATAATGTTTGAGTTAACATTTGCAGGGGGAGTAGGAATTAACCGAGTAAACTTGGGGGAAAGAAATGATTGGAGAAGAAGTAACACACTATGCAAATGCTTGAGGCAGTACTAAGCATGGCACATTCTATGAGGGAGAGTATTGAAAAATGAGACTGGAAAAGGGGGTGTGGGTTTACATTTTATACATGATATGTATTTTGATCTTAATCTTTAGTGCAATTGGAATCTATTGACAGGATATTAAGCTGGAAAATGACATGATCATATTTAAAATTAAACAAACAAACAAAAAAAAAACCTCAGTTTGCCAACTGAATAGGAAATTGGATGGAGGATGTGAAATCCTCCAGGTGAAAGTTGGTAAAAGATTGGTCTATGGTAGTAAGAGAAGAAAAAACAAATTGATTCAAGAAGATATTCAGAAGGTAATATCAACAACTCTTTGTAATAATTTAAATATGAAGGAAAAACAAGTGGTTGGTGGCAAGGACAACTCCCAAGCCTTGGGTTTGCTTAGTTGAGTGGATTTTGGTGTTGAAATATTTACTGAGGTCAAGGTGGCAGTGTAGGCAGACATGGCTCGCCTCTCTGCACAACAACAAAACTACAACTAAAATATAGAACAGTCATTGCTCAAAACCATTAGAAATTGAGTTGAATGTAAGTCTGATAACTATGCAGTTAAAGAAACTACATCCATCCAGACTGATAGGAGGGGTGCAGACACAGAATGGGCTGATCCCACATCCACATGTGGTAGTTACAAATTCAGGAGGGATGTCTTGGGAGCAAGGAGTCCCAGCTCCACACCAGGCCCCCCAGTCCCAAGTTTGAGTACCAGGAAGATAGATCCCCACAACTTCTGGCTCCAGACACCAGCAAGGCTTGTGTCAGAAGAAGTTTCTGGAGTCCCAAGAAGTTCCTCTTCAAGAACTCACACATTGACTCAACTACTCAGACTCACTCCTTCTGGGCTTCAGCAGTGGAGTGGTGGCCTGGGTGGATTGAGTGGCTTGAGGGGCACCAGTGGCATACAAGGGGAGGCTTAGGTGTCTGGCATCAAGGTGCACAGAGGCCATTGTCCCTTTTCTGGGCCCTCCCTGCACAGAGCTGGGAGACTTGTGCTGTATCTAAGTCTCCATCAAACTGGCTAACACTGACCTCTCCACTGTTGGAGATCCCCAGAGACTCTGCTCCACCCAACTTATGGGCCCACTTAAGCTGCTGTACCATATGAATGATTGGTCTTGGCTTATGCTTCACAACTTCCTAAATCCCCTCAAACAAGCAACAGCTGGCTTCAATGAGCCCATGAGGCCCAAAACTAGCGGCCTAGAATCACAGATTGGCTTCACCTGGAAATCTCCAAGCCCAGCACAAGTAGCAGCCATCTCAGATTGCTTTATCACTCAGGCGGGGTGACCCTGGGCCAAGCACAGGTGGGGGCCAATCTTGGCCTGTACCACCTGGGAAACCCCAGGGCCAGTGCACCTAGTGGACAGCTACAGACCACATTGGAGCATCACCACCCTGCTCCTGTATAGCTGATCCTCCACAGAGGGCAGAGGTTTGTTGTAAGTGGTCACAGCCAATCCTTGCAGCTGACTAGCCTGGGTATGTCCCTCCCATTGACCTGCCAACAGCAACCAAGGCTCAACAACAAGAGATGGATGTACTAAGCCTACACAAAAGGTGCACCTTGAATACCCAGCTTGGGTGATAGGAGAGACTATACCACTAGAACCTACAGGACACCTACTACATTATGCCACAATACCAAGACATGGAGTCATAGCAGCTTTACCTAATGCATATAAACAAACATGTGGAGGCTGCCAAAAGTGAGGAGACATAGAACATGGCCCAAATGAAAGAATAATTTTGAACATGGATCAAAATTCCAGAAAAAGGGCTTAAAAACAAAGTGGAACTAGAGTTTCAGCCAAGATTTAGGTGTAGGTAGAAACCCTTTGCTTCCTTGCACAACCAAAAGGAGGATGACAACCAATCTAAAATCAGTAAACAACCAAAAGCTCTAGAAAATCAAACTGCATGGAACTCCAACAACCAAGGAATTAAAGAAAAAATCAGCCAGAACAAACAGACCAATAAGGCGGTGGACCTCGAGGGCAGACTCAGAAAAACAGCAGCCATGTGGCAGACCATGGGGGTGGGGCTGGGTGCCAAATTCAGTGGGCTGACTTAAGGGGAAACTGAGACTTAGAGCTAACTGTGGGCCATGGCTGAGATTGCCCATGGTGGGAGATACTCCCAGTACCACACAAGAGTTGGTTGAAAAGTGCACTAGAGACCAGCAGATGAGCAGCACTGTTCCCTCTCTTGCCCACTCTCCCCACAGACAGTGCCTCAGTGCAGCAAGGAGGGTTGCCCTTCCAGGGTGAATACCTAAGGCCCTGCCCCTTACAACATACCAGCTGCACCAAGACAAAGAAATATGGTCGAAGTAAGAGAACAGAGCATAACGTCAGAACTAAGTGATGAGGAGACTGCCAACCTATCTGATGGAGAATTTAAAGCCCAGGTAATCAAATGCTCACAGATCTGATTGAGCTTGGTTGAAAAATGGAAAAACAAATGAAGGATACCCAAATTGAAATAAAGTAAAATATTCAGGGAACCAACAGTGACTGGAAGGAAACCAGGACTCAAAGCAATGAGTTGGAACAAAAGAAAGAAATAAACATCCACTCAGAAGAAAAGGAAGAAACAAGAATCCAGAAAAATGAAGAGAGACTTAGGAACCTCTGGGACAACCTGAAGTATTCCAATATGCATATTATAGGGGTGCAAGAAGGAGAAGAACAACAGCAAGAAACTGAAAACTTATTTCAACAAATAATGAAGGAAAACTTCCCCAGTCTGTTGGAGGAAATAGACTTCCAGGAAGTCCAGGAAGCTGAGAGAGTCCCAAAAAAGTTGGACCCAAAAAGGAACATACCAAGGCACATCATCATTAAGTTACCCAAGGTTAAAGATAAAGAGAGAATCCTAAAAGCAGTAAGAGAAAAGGAGATAGTTACCTACAAAAGAGTGCCCATTCAACTATGAGCTGATTTATTAAAAGAAACCTTGATGCAAGAAGGGACTGGAAAGAAGTATTTCAAGTCATAAAAGGCAAGGACCTACATCCAAAATTACTCTATCCAGCAAAGCTTTCATTTAGAAGGGAATGGCAGATAAAGTGCTTTCCTGATAAAATCAAGTTAAAGGACTTCATCATCACCAAGCCCTTATTATATGAAAGGTTAAAGGAATTTATCTAAGAAAAAGAAGGTAAAAAGTATGAACAGTTAAATGACAATAAACTCACAACTATCAACAAATGAATCTAAAAGAAAAGAAAAACAAAACAAAAGCTAAGCAAACAACTAGAACAGGAACATAGAGAAATGGACACAGCACAAAGGGATTTCAGTGGGGAGGAGGAAGGGAGGAATGGGGGGGAATGTACAGGGAAGAAGAAGCATAATTAGTAGGTATAAAATAAATGAGGAGAGATGAAAATATAGGAAACAGAAGCCAAAGAACTTATATGTACAACCCATTGACATGGACTAAGGGGGATGTTGGAGGGCTGGGGGAAGGGGGAGTAAAGGGGAACAAATTGGGAAAGCTGTAATAGCATTATTAATAAAAATACTTAAACATTTTAAAAAATGGAGCTAAGCAATCTCCATTTTTGGAGATACAGAGGTCAAAACACTGGTTATAAGGATGCTCAAGAAACTTAGTGAGGGTCTAAACAGCATAAAAAAGATCCAGTCAAAAATGAAGGATACACTAATTGAAATAAAGACTGATTTCAGGGAAACAACACTACAGTGGATGAAGCTGAGAATCAAATCAATGATTGGAACCAAAAAACAACTGATTGGAACAAGAAGAAAAAGAATCCAAAAATATGAGGATAGTGTAAGAAGCCTGTGGGGACAACTTCAAGGTATCCAACATTCACATCATAGGGATCCAGAAGGAAAAAGAAAGAGAAGAAACTAAACACTTATTTGAAAAAATAATAAAAGAAAACTTCCCTAATTTGGTGAAGGAAAGAGACATTGCAAGTCCAGAAAGCACAGAGAGTCCCAAACAAGGTGGATGCAAAGAGGCCCATTCCAAGACACATCATAATTAAAATGCTAAAGGTTAAAGACACAGAGATGGGAGGGAGTATGTGGGAGAATGGGTGAGAAGTGAGGGGATTAAGAAGTACAAATAGGTAGTCACAAAATAGCCATGGGGATGAAAAGTACAGTATAGGAAATGGAGTAGCCAAAGAACTTACACTCATGACCTGCGGACATGAACCAGGGTGAGGGGATTGCCTCACGGAATGGGGAGTGCTGGGTAGAAGGGGGCAAAGGGGAAAAATCAGGACAAGTGTAATAGCATAATCAATAAAATATAATTTAAAATATTTATTGAAATAAAAAATAGCAAAGATGAACCAGGTTGGGGGGGATAGATCACGTTTCAGCTTGGGACGTTTGAGTGGGAAGAACCTCTGATACATGCAGACAAAGACTGCACCTAGCTCTCCTGGTCTAGAGCTCAAAAGAAAGGTCCATGATAGATGAACATTTAAGATATATGGCATTTAATCTGTGGGTGTATTTGAGGTTGTCTGAGGGGAGAGCCTACAACTGAGCCTCAAGGAACCAAAAGGCAGCATAGAAGAGGATGATCCAACAGAGAGGAAACTGAAGTAGCAACCATGAACAAAAGAGGTAAACCAGAAGTGCACAGTATTATGGGAGCCAAAGGACGAGTATTTTTAAGAAAGGGATTTGCCATCATTGTGGCTATTGAATGAAGAAGAGCATCAAACTATTTATTCAATCTGTTGGCAAAAAATTATTAGTGATCTTTATGAAAATAGTTACATAGTTTGGTAAGGAAAATGTCCAGATAGAAATATGTTGAGAAATTGGTGGCAGGGGAGAAAACTGTTAGAAACATAACCAATCTATGGTGATGAAGTGGAGTTTCCAGAAAAGAAAGTGAGTCTAAAATAATTTTTCCCTCTTTTTTCTTTTTTCCTTTATTCTCTTTTCTTGTTTTAATTATTTTTAAATGCTTTTATTTAATCTTTATCCAAGTATATGTTTATTGCTTTTAGAGAGAGAGGAGGGGGAGGGAGGAAGGAGGAGAGAAAGAGAGAGACATCAATGTGAGAGGGAAACATCAATCAGTTTTCTTCTTTCTGCACCCCAATCCAAGTCCAATCCTGCAACCTAGGTATGCGCTGTGATGAGGAATCAAACCCATAACCTTTTAGAGTATGGAAGAGTGCTCAAATCAACTGAGCCACCTGCCAGGGCTCATTTTTTATTTTTAATGCAAGAAAAGTGGGTATGATTAAGTGGGATAGAAAGATTCAGAAGAGACCAATAAGTTAAAAATACTGAAGAGAAATAAAGTAATAAAAAAAAAAAGGCTCCTAAAACAGGAGAGAGTGGAATTCAGAATGCAGGGAGCCTTGGAAGACTTGAAGAGTGATTGCTCTCTCACAGTCTCATGTCCTCTCATGCTTAGGACAGTCACGTCTTCAAAATACTGTTCAGATGGATGTGTCATGACCATTTTTTGTTTGTTGTTTTTAGCTCAGTGAAAGATAATGAAGTGGAGGACCATTTAAGTCATTTGCTCTTGACATAATTATTCTAACATGCACATAGCCTCTTTCCTTTTAAAATACATTTGTGGCATGTGCTTTTTAGGGCATGAGGTCCTTCACATCAAAGACTCTGTGCCAATGTTGCTTTATATCTCCCCTAGCTCTCTTTGTGGGATTCAATGTTTTGCCTAAAGTGTAGTTCAGATTGCAGATAAATGGGGAAGATGAAGTACAGGCAGTTCTTACTTCTCATCACTTCTGCTGACTCACTGGCACTCCCAGTACCTCATATCTTTTTGTTATCCTGCAGGCAGTATTTTCAGTGTAGGTCCAAATGGTAAAAACCAATGGCAAATTATCAGTAATACATATGACTGTCAAGTGTTTATCTTACATCAAGGTGATTAAATACATGGTTTTCATAATATATTACAAAATATATTTCAGAATATATTAGCTTAGGATGAGCTAATCTGTATCTGGAGGTCAGTATCCAATCTTTTATCAAACAGCAAAAAATATAAAGACCTAGTGAACATTAATCAGATAAACCAGTCTAGAATTAAGCAGAAAAATTCAGCACTTAAAAGAAAAGATGTCAATCTTGTATCCTTATTTTTTTCCAGTGTATTAGTGATTTTATCCAGCTAAACAAGTGTGAAAAGCTAAGAGAAAGTGTGGAATAAAAGAAAAGATACAGCTAACCCAATAATACAATTACTGACACTTCTTAAAAGAATTTTTTACAAAAGAAATATCAAAATGTTCAGCAGGCATAGAAGGCAATAATCCAAATTAAAAGAGAAACTTAATTCTCTTCAAGAAGAAAAAGTGGAATAACTTTTATGTAATAGCTAGCATGAGTTAGAAGCTGGAATTAATCTATAATGTGGATAAAAAGGGAGGTACTTCTCTATAAGACATATGCAATCAGAAGTACTAAAAAAAAGCTATACAAAGAATCCACGTATGCAATCTAATATGTGTAATCATTTTCAATAATTGGTGGAGAGGAAGAAAGGAAAATCCTTAGAACCTTGAGTCCAGAACATACTTATTTGAGTGGCACAGGCATTTTGATGTTGGTACCACCTTGGCATGACTGTGCTTCTTCTCTACAAAAGATCCTGCTCCTGAAGGGACAGCTCTTCCACTCCAACACTGCTCTCCCTGGGAATTGTTCTTCCCTGGGGTTGCCAACCAAGAGTAATCATTGTCCCTGGCTGATTTCCCTTAACACTGCTCACATTTTTGTAAAAATCCTTCCATTAAACTCTCTTCAATCACCTCTTTTGAAGTATCTACTGGTACCCCGAAATCAAGAGAAAGATAATACATTAAATTCCATTTAAGTTTCACCCAGTGATGATTACAGGCCATGAGCTAAATGTGAGATGAGTTAAGAGACACAAAACTCCTCTTCCTTCTCTCAGCCTCAGTCTCATCTCCATATGCCTCTCATAATGTGCTCATCTGGTGGCATGTATGATTCTGCTGTTTGTTAGGTACAAATGACTCCTAAATGCAAACATACTATCTTGGGCATAAGTGAGTAAACAGAAATCAATTACCATCAACACTATTAACTCAGAACTGCTGTGCAAGTTACTAAAAAACTCTTTTGCTGCATCTTAGTGAACAGATCGGGTGAATGTGTCCCCACTCACCCCTCTAGAGATCTTGTATGGCCAAAGCATAGCTTCCACCCCTCAGTGGCCCTGCCTTCCTGTGTGCCAGAGGAGAAACTGGTTATGTTGGATTTACTGAGAAACCATCCAATCTGGAACTTTATAGGCTGGTGAAATAAAATGTTGATAAAGAAACATGCCCCTAAATCACAGCATAACCTTCAAAATCAATCTGGCATTCCAATGTTGGGTTATGAAAAGGGACTCGTCAGGCGTTTTGAGGTAATACAAACAGCTCAACAGAAGCCCAAATCCAAGCACAAGGCTCATTGACTAAGGATCGAATTTTCCATTTTTTATGAGAACATCTCTCAGTGCTCAGGTTAGCTCAAATAGTAAAAATCACTGCCTCTCCTTCCTCCCGGCTTCAGATCTACTTCCATTTTGACATCCTCTCACGTGCCTGGGCCCTTTTGTATGTGGTTCACTCAGTTGTCCATGGGCAGCCATACTCCCCACCCTGCTTTCAAATGCCTATGTGAATTGTGACTCAGCTGTGAAACAGGCAACAAAAACTTAGAATTTTCCCACTCTGGGTACTTTTCCCTTTCCTTGGTGCTCCCTTTCCCCATCGCACAAGATATTTTCACTTGAAAGCCATCTTGCTCCCCCAAAAGAAAATTTTCAATTATTTATATTTGATCTGAATCTCCAGTCTAATAATAATACGTCATTGCATTAAGTATATACAATTGGTTTTGTGGTACTTTAATATGGTTATGGTGCTATTGTATGATTACCATTTTTAATCCAGCATGCTTGTGGCCAGATTCCACTGCTGGTTGGATATAGCACTATCATCCTTCTCAATTCAACTTAGAGCAGTAAAAGGGCCCATTTCTACCCAGCAGTAACCTAGTGTTTGCCATTACATATACTGATTGGTTGTGTGCCCACCATTGTGTGGGGTACTTTATAAGTGCTGTTTACAACCACTTTGGAGTTTTTATTATCCCCACTTTAAAATAAGAGACTAAGTCTGTTCCTCCTTAATGCTACTCTGTATTTCCTTCCTTTTCCATTGAACATAGGCTTTTGGGGGGTTAATTTTTAGGATAAGGGTTATTCTAAATAATAATAATAAGAACCCTAATTGATATTTATTGAGCATTTACAATATACAAAGTACTGTGCCAAACATTCTACCATAATTATCTAATTTATGCTTTATGCCAACCCTTTGATGTGGGAATTACCTTAAAGTACAAAGAGATTAGATACGTTGTCCTAGATTATACTTCTAACAAGTGGTGGAGTGGGGTTTGAAGCTGAAACCATCTGACTCTTGTTTCTCAACACTGGAGTCTCCCTCATTTCCATGTGGATACTTAATACAGTGATGAGCAACTTTACTGAAACTTTATTATGAATTAGGTAATAATGTAAGTTATAAAGCATGTTATGAAAATCACTCCATGTTGGCCAATTGCATAATAGAACATCTATGAAACTGGAAAAGAAAAATTTCAAGTTTTGTAAATAATACCTAATAAAAACTGGAAAACATAGCACTCATAATTTTATCTGAGTTGAAAGTACACCAAGTACACACAAACATTCAGCAGTATCTTCTGGTCTTTGTTACATTCCCTCCCTGTTTGTCATTTCCCTCAGAAATGCTAACAAAACCCCCTACAGCATCTCCTTAAAAATTTTTACCCAGTAGAATTTTGAAATTCTTTATAGGAGCACTGGAGGCTAATTAATGGTTGCTTGCCTTATTTAACTTTTATTCTTCTCTTGTGTTCATAAATCCAATTTTGTGCAATCTCCATTCAGGAAATAGGATATCTTAAATTGAAAATGCCTTTCATTTTATACATTTTATGCTAGTTTTTGCTTTCAATTTCTCTTTCTCCAAAGTTTCTTTTCTTAAAAAGTTTCTTAAACTTGTTACACAGTTCTTCTTTTCTACTTCTTGAATCCTTGTTCACTTCCTCAAAAATAATATTAGAGTCATTCTCCAAGGGTTCTTTCCTGGTCCCGTGGTACCTGTAATTCCACTGTAAGTCAGCAGCCTTTTTTGTGTAAATTCCTGTATCCTGCCTGACTTCCTGGAACAAGCTCTTTACTAAAAAAATTTCACATTTTAAACAACTTATTTTAAGTAATAACTGGTGTACAATATTACATTTACTTTCTTTCCTCTCTCCACCTTCTTACTTTTCACATTGTTTCTGTAACACATCAATTTTTGTTTTTCAATCTTTTTGCTCCATTCTTTCTGGTTTTTTCATTGCTTCTGCCCATTCGTTGGAAAGACTGCCTAACCCACTTTTGCCTCTTATGTTCTATGTGATCCAAATTAAAGAAAGTATTGATTTTAAGACCCATCCCTTCCCCCTCTCTTTTCTCTTTCTTCTTCCCCCAATTAAAGGTTTGGCTCCTGTTGGCTTATGTAACTCTTGTTTCCTGTATGATTGTAGAATGGTAGTTATCAAATTGACTTGGGATATTTTCTCAGATAACACTATCTGACCTCATTTCTTCTAGCCTTATTTTGACATTCCCAGAGAGGAGTGATATAAATGGTAGAGAGCAGACACAAGCTTTCTGACAAAGCTCCTAGGGTGATTTTCCTGTTCTGACCTCTATTCCTGCTTCTGATCAAGCTCCTTCACCCTAAAAGCTTCCACTTCCTGGAAGGTGGCTTCCACTTCCTTCAGACATAGATGGCTTTATTTAAAGCAGTATCCTGCCAGTTGATGAATGGGCCATCAGTTTAGTAAGTGGTGAATGAAGTGTTTCTGGGGCAATGTGAATGGCACAAGGAAGGAATCAAAAGCTCATCTTCTATCTCTGCAAAGTAACTTACCTGCTGGATTTAAAGGTTAGGGGTGAGCCAAGATTCATCTTATTATAATTAAGAGTAGCCCTACACTCTTAAATGTGACTTACATAAATTTTGAGTCAAGAACTTTTAAAGAAAATGTTATTCTGAGTTCATATTAGACCAAGCCTCTGGCTCACATATAGAGTCTGCCCCAAATTCTCCAAGAACTGAAAGTTCAAATAAATATACTGAAACAAGTACTCTTCAAGCAATGTCTACACGTTGTCTACTGGTTTGAGTTGGACTCACAGCTTTGGATAGAGGTAAAAAAAAACAACCAGATATTGTCCATCTCCAGTGAAATTCAAGGAATCGTCTGCATCTGATGAGGCATCAAATCAACTGTACCCTCCAGGTGCAGAACAAAACCTAGGGAACAAGAACTTTATTTTTGTGTTTGATAAAGAGATGCAACAAATAGAAGTATAAAAACACACATTTACTGATTGGTCTGATAATGATTCAGGTTGTGAAATCTATTGCCAGGATTTAATCAAGATTTTTATTATAACTGAGATACTGCCTTACCTCAGAAAGCATCCTAGATGAGATCAAACAGGCAACCACAAATCTCAGGCAAAAATTACATCCACACTTGCTAGAGTTATCAACGATGTTCTATATTCCTGTGAATAGGATTTGTGCATGGAAGATGATAAAGACAAACACAATCATTAAGAAAGTGAGAGTGATTTAGAATTTATATGGAAATTCAAGAAACTCAGCACAGCCAAAATAGTATTGGAAAAGAAGTACAGAATTGAAGAACTCATACTTTCTGATTTAAAAGTTTACCACAAAGCTACAATAATCAAGAGAGTGTGGTACTAGTATAGGGATAGATATTTAAATAAATGAAATAGAATAGTTGAGAGTCCAGAAATAAACCATGTGGTAGGTTAATTTGTGGAAAGGGTGCCAAGACCACTCAATAGGAAAAGAATAAGATTTTCAACAAAATGATGCTGGGACAGTTGGCCAGTTATGTGCAAAAGACTGAGGTTGAACCCTTACCTCATAAGAATACATAAAGAACTTTTACAACTCAGTAATGAAAGAACAAATATGCCAGTTAAAAATGGACAAAGAATATGAATAGATACTAATGAAAGAAGATACACAAGTGCCAATTGCACATGAAATGATGACATCATTACCCACCAAAGAAATGCACATAAAAATCAACAGTTGAGCCCTGGCCAGGTGCTCAGTTGCAGCATTGTCCCATACACTAAAATGTGGTGGGTTCGACTCCTGGTCAGAGCAGGTACCTAGTTTGCAAGTTTGATTTTTGGCTAGAGGGCATACAAGAGGCAACCAGTTAATGTCTCACTCTTTCTCATCCTTCCCCTCTTTCTAAAATCAGTAGACATGTCCTTAGGTAAGGATTAAAAAAAATAAAAAACCCAACAATTGAACTTATACCTCATCCATCCACTAGGATGGTTATAATCAAAATGACAGTAACAAGTGCTGACAAGGATAGGGAGAAAGTGGAACTCTCAGACCCTGCTGGTGGGAGTGTGAAAACATGCAGCCACTTTGGAAAACTGTCTAGTACTTCCTCAAAAGGTTAAATAAAGATTCCCATATGACCAAGCCTTTCCACTGTTAGATATATACTCAAGAGAGATGAAAATATATTAGGTCTGTCTGGAAAAAGTCCAGCCACTGCTAATGTAATGAGAAAAGTTTGTGTGGCTTCATTGTAACCTGGCAGCCAGGAGAGTGGACTGGACCACATATGCATGAACCATAATGACTTCATTGTGGTCAGAGCCACAATGAAGTGACTAGTGACACTGACTAGTAACTTCACTAGTCAGTGGGGGTGGTAGACACCACCGAGTGAGCATGGGTACTTTGTGGCCTTCACATTCAAAATGACTGAGCAAGTAGATCAATGAATCTGCATCAGATTTTGTGTTAAGCTTGAACATTCCTTCACAGAAACTTTTTGGATGATTTACGAGGCCACCTTCTAGGGGGACCAGTGATTGGCAGCTTCATCATGACAATGTGCCCACTCATGCATCATGTCTCATGCAGAGTTTTTTGATGAAACATCAAATCACTCAAGTGACTCAGTCCCCCAAAGCCCAGATTTAGCACCCTGTGACTTCAGTCTTTTCCCCAAACTAAAATCTTCTTTGAAAAGGAAGAGATTTCAGACCATTGATAAGATTCAGAAAAATACACTGGAGCAGTTGATGGCAATTGGGAGAACTGTGTGAGGTCCTGAGGTGCCTACTTTGAAGGGGACTGAGATGTCATCGTCTTATGTACAATGTTTCTTGTATTCTATATCTTCTTCAATAAATGTCTCTATTTTTCCTATTACATGGCTAGACACCTTCTGGACAGACCTTGTATGTCCAAACAAAACTTGTAAATGAATGTTCATAGAAGCATTGCAAAAGTGAAAAGAACTCAAATGTTCATCAACTGATAAATTATTAGATAAAATGTAATATATCTACATAACACAATATCATTTAAAAATAAAAAAGTACTGATACATGCTGCAACATGAAAACATGCTAAGTGAATGAAGCCAGTCAAAAGGGCCACAGATTGTATGATATCATTTATATGAAATGTGCAGATAAGGAAAGCTGTAGAGACAGAGGGCTGTGAGATAGGGGAGGTAAAAGTGGAAGTTACTGCAAATTGGTACCAGGTTGCTTTTTTGTATGGTAATGAAAACGTTCTAAAATGTTTGTGGTGATGATTACAAAATTCTATTTATATATTAAAAGCTACTGAATTGTCCACTTCAAATGAGTAAACTATCATATGTGAATTATATCTTAATAAAGCTGTTATAAAAAAGGAAAAATTGCTATTCTGTTGGTATAGAATAAAGCCCTTAAAAACTAGTTCTGAAGACATTTTCCTGTGTAGAACTTCAGGCTACTAGTATTTCATTGCCTAACTGGCTGATGGTGAAATACTAATGGATATTACACTGCAATGCTATATAAACCTTTAAAAAAGTGTAAATTAAACAGAATATAATTGAAAATTACCTCTTTCTGATTTCACAACTCTTCCTTCCTTCCTTCCTTCCTTCCTTCCTTCCTTCCTTCCTTCCTTCCTTCCTTCCTTCCTTCCTTCCTTCCTTTCTCTCTTTCTTTCTTTCTCAGCACACCAAAAAAATATGTATTATATGTTTTGCTGATCTGACAAAAATAGGTATAATTTTTATTTTTAATGTATTTTATTGATTATGCCATTACAGTTGTCTTATTTCCCCCCTTCATTCCCCTCCACCCTGCACACACCCTCCTCCATCATTCCCCCTCTTTAGTTTATGTCCACGTGTCTCAAGTTCTTTAGATTGTATATTTCCCATACTATTCTCACCCTCCCCTATATCTATTTTCCACCTTCTGTCCATGCTACTCATTCTCTGTACCTTCTCCCCCTTCCCCTCCTCCCATTTCCCTGTTGCTAACCCTCCATGTGATCTTCATTTCTATGGTTCTGCTCCTGATCTAGCTGTCTCTTAGTTTGCTTTTGTTTTAGATGTGGTTGTTAATAATTGTGAGTTTGCTGTCCTTTCACTGTTCATCTTTTTTATCTTCTTTTTCTTAGATAAGTCCCTTTAACATGTCATATAATAAGGGCTTGGTGATGATGAACTCCTTGAATTTGATCTTATCTGAGAAGCACTTTATCTGTCCTGCCATTCTAAATGAAAGCTTTGCTGGATAGAGCAATCTTGGATGGAGGTCCTTGCCTTTCATGACTTGAAATACTTCTTTCCAGCCCCTTCTTACCTGGAAGGTCTCTCTTGAGAAATCAGGTGATAGTCTGATGGGAACTCCTTTGTAGGTGACTGTCCCTTATCTCTTGCTGCTTCTAGGATTTTCTCCTTCATTTTAATCTTGGCTAATGCAATGATGATGTGCCTTGGTGTGTTGCCTCTTGGGTCCCACTTCTTTGGGACTCTCTGAGCCTCCCAGATTTCCTGGAAGTCCATTTCCTTTGCCAGATTGGGGAAGTTCTCTTTTATTATTTGTTCAAATAAGTTTTCCACTTGTAGCTCTTCCTCTTCCCCTTCTGGTACCCCTATAATTCAGATGTTGGGGCATTTAAAGATATCCTGAAGGTTCCTAAGCCTCTCCTCATTTTTTTTTGAATTCTTGTCTCTTCATTCTTTTCTGTTTGCTCATTTTTTTTCTTCTTTCTGATCCACTCCCTTGATTTGAGTCCCAGTTTTCTTTCCATCACTATTGGTTTCCTGTGCACTTCCCTTCGTTCAATTAGTTTAGCCTTCATTTGTTCTTCTAATTTGTGACTAAAATTAACCAGTTCTGTGAGCATCCTGATCATTAGTGTTTTGAACTGTGCATCTGATAGGTTGGCTATTTCTTTGTTGCTTAGAGTTATTGGCTCTGGGGCTTTGAGTTCTTCTCTTGCCATAATGTTTTGGTGTGTCCGTGCCTATTATGTATGAAGGGCAGAGCCCTAGGTGTTCACCAGGGTGGGCAACTCAGTTGCTGGGTTGTGATGCTGTATGTGGGGGTGGGGTCAAAGAGGGGCAATAGCGGTCCCCTCTCCTGCTTCGCACTGCTGGGGCCTGTGCAGTCTGTCTCACTGCTCCTTCTTAGCCTGGTTTATCTGCGTGTGAATGTGTGGCCGTGGTCAGCCTGCCGCCTTTCGCCCTCACTGGGTCTGCCCGTTGTTACCCCACACCTGGGATCTGTCCAAGGCTGTCTGTGAGCCTGAGTTGGTCTGGCGAATCTTTTCTGCCTGACCTCACTCCGCCGCTGGCTCCACCCCTCTTACTGGTCTGGCTGAACAGTTCCTTGTTGTCGGACTTCCGTATAGTTCAATTTTCTGTGTTTGGTTGTGTTTTTGTTACTAAAACTTTGTTGTCTTTAAACTTGGTTGTGTGAGGAGGCACAATATTTCCACCTATGCCTCCATCTTGGCCGGAAGTTCCTTGTTTTATTTTTAAAGATTTTATTTACTTACAAGTTGTGTGTCATCAGCAAATTCGTTTCAACTGTCTTAGTCTTCACCACAGTCACTGATCAATACAGCTTTCTTCTCTCCTTTAGTTCATTGCTCTTGCATGAAGAATGATAAACCACTAACTGTGGGTCTGCATGTTTCCTTTCTGCATGTTTTAAAAACTCTTACAGAACACCAATCACAAAATGCTTCTGTTCCCAGTGGCAAGATTTTATTTTTCAACCTTCTTATTTATGCTTTGGAAAGTATAAGACTTCAGAAGAAAAGAGAGTGGAAGTGTTAATCCACCATGGTTAAGAGCAAAACAAAAAAAAAGTGAACTCTTGCGTTACACAGACCTGTGTTCACATCCTGACTAAGCTCATTGTAGGACAAAATGATAATGTTGTTCAGCTAATTTAGGGCCACAGCTAAGGAACACTGTTGAAATCTCTTTTCTCATACACAGTCCTGGTATAAATGAGTATTTGTTTTTTGTTACTTTGTATCCACTGACCCTTCTTTTTTTTAATTAGTTTTTTTAGAGAGAGAAAAGGGAGCAGGAAAGGGTAGAGAAAAGGAGAGTGGGGGAGGGCGGGGGGAGAGGGAGGGAGGGGAAGAAGAGAGAGAGAGAAATTGACTTGTTCCACTTATTTATGCATTCATTAGTTGTTTTTTGTATGTGTGCTGGCTGGAGATTGAACCATTGAACCTGTAACTTTGGTGTATTGGGATGATGCTATAACCAACTGAGCTACGTGGCCAGGGCTCCACTGACCCTTCTTTTGATGCCAGTATCCAGAAATCTCTTTGGGGGAAATATCTTCTTCAAATCCTGTACTTTTGATTTATTTCTGATTTTTCATATATGCACCTCTAGCCTGGCTGATCAGCACATTCCATGGAATGGTTTAGGAATGGGAACAAATCAAATTTAGCCCTTCGGATTAAGTTTAAGACCTTTATTTAAATTGTTGTAGTGGAGTTCTATTTGCTATTGCTTCTGCTGAATTGAATCTTACAGGGTAAGTATCTGAAGATGCTCAATCTTTTTGCTTATATGAAGCCTGAGCACGTGGCCAACATAGTGATAGGGAGAAGCAGAAAGTCTGAGCCTTGGGGAACATCATATATGGCCCTTGATAAAACTGTCCATGTCAGCCCTGGACTTTTTGGTTCAATTATATAAGCTTAAACATTTGCTTTTAAGCTTAAACAAATATAAATTGGCTTTTTAGTTACCTACACCTAAATGAATCTTAAAGGTAACATTACCTACTATTCTAGTTACCATGACTGTGTAACAAATGATCCCTAAACTTCATATTTTATTTTTTGGAGATTTCTTTTTAAAAATATTTTATGTATTTTTAGAGAGAGGGGAAGAAAAGGAGAAAGAGTGGGAGAGCAACATCAGTGTGTGGTTGCCTCTCACGTGTCCCCCACTGGGGGACCTGGCCTGCGACCCAGGCATATGCCCTGACTGAGAATCGAACTGGTGACTCTTTGCTTCACAGGCCCATGCTCAATCCACTGAGCTACACCAGCCAGGGCTTGGAGATTTCTTAATCTGTTTTATTTTTTAATAATTAAAAAAATTTATTTAATTTTTGTTCAAGTACAGTTTTCTGTCTTTTACTCCCATCCCAGCTCACCCCCCCCAGTGCTCCCCTCCCTCCCTCCCATTTCCGTCCCTGTTAGTTGGTATCCATGTGTTCTTTATACTAATTCCTTCCCCCTTTCCCCTGAAATTCCCTCCCCCTCCCCTCTGGTCACCGTCTGCCTGTTCTCTATTTCAGTGTCTTTGGTTATATTTTGCTTGCTTGTTTGTTTTGTTGTTTAGCTTCCTATTAAAGGTGAGATTATATGGTAACAGCATGGATGGAACTGGAAAGCATTATGGTGAGTGAAATAAGCCAGGCAGTGAAAAACTTCATGTTTTAAAATGAGATACTGTCATGGTTTAAAAGAAGAAGATATTTGTTCTGCCACAGTTTGGGCAAGAATTGGAGGGGTAGCTTATTTCTGCTGTGCTCAGTGTTAGCTGTGGTAGTTTGAAGACTGCAGGCTGGAATCATATGGAGGCTTGCTTAGTCACATGTCTGGCACCTGTGCTGAGAAGACTCAAACAGCTGAGACTGATGAATGTGGGCTTCTTTCTCTCATCTCTCTAATCTTTCCATGGGATCTCCCCAGCATAGCCACTTCAGGAGAGCAGCAATTCTTAAATGTCAGCTGAGGGCTCACAAGGCACAAGTTTTAAGGGATAGAGGACTTGGAAGAAGTTCCATCGTCTTTTGTGTCCTAGCCTCAGAACTGAATCATAACTACCATACTCTCAGTCCCACTAAAATTCAAGAGGAGCAAATGTAGACCCCCATATCTTGATGGAGGAATCAACATCATACCATAAAAACTTACTGGTGTGGTTGTCATGAAAGCACAATCAGCCAAAGTTTGTGAGGTAGTTTTAAAGGTTAAATAAAATTTTTTTTCAAAAGACTTTATGGCAAAAACATAATACAGAGCTAAAGGCCTGACAAAGTGGAAGGCAGCAGGGTGTGGAAGCTGGAAGGAGACCTTGGGACAATGTTAAGCATGACTTTTTTCCTTTTTATATGGTCCTCATTACAAAGAAAAAGGTAGAACCTGCTGTTAATATGTCTAGTGTTTTCTGGAAATATAAATATAACCCAGTATTTTAAATTATAAACCATCTTCAAATCCAAATTCAGCATTTTCAAAATAGCCCTCCTTTTATTATAATTTTTTAAAAATTTTATTTACTTTAACTGTTGTTCAAGTACAGTTTTCTGTCTTTTACTCCCATCCCACCCTCCTGCCAGTTCTCCCCACCTCCCTCCCATTTCCACCCCCATTAGTTTTTGTCCAAGTGTCCTTTATACTTGTTCCTGTGAATCCTTCTCATTTTCCTCTAAAATTTCTTCCCTCTCCTCTCTGATCACTGTCAGCCTGTTCTCTATTTCAGTGTCTTTGGTTATATTTTGCTTTTTTGTTTGTTTTGTTGTTTAGGTTCCTGTTAAAGGTGAGATCATATGGTATTTGTGTTTCACCACCTGGCTTATTTTGCTTAGCATAATGCTCTCCAGTTCCATCCATGCTGTTGCAAAGGGTAGGATCTCCTTCTTTCTCCCTGCTGCATAGAATTCCACTGTGTAAATGTACCATACTTTTTGGATCCATTCATTTACTGATGGGCACCTAGGTTGCTTCCAACACTTGGCTATTGAAATTGCACTGGTATGAACAATGGGGTGACTAGGTTTTTTTTTTTTTATTGGTGTTTCAGGGTTCTTAGGATATAATCCTAGCAGTGGAATTGCTTGGTCAAAAGGCAGATCCATTTTTAGTTTTCTGAGAAAATTCCATACTGTTTTCCATAGTGGTTGTACCAGTCTGCAATCCCACCAACAGTGAACTAGGGTCCCCTTTTCTCCACAACCTCTCCAACACTTCTTGTTTTTTGCTTTATTTATGATGACCATTCTGACCTGTGTAAAGTGGTATCTCATTGTGGTTTTAATTTGCATCTTTCTGATAGCTAACAATATTGAGCATCTTTTTATGTGTCTCTGGATCGTCTGTATGTCCTTGGAAAAGTGTCTGTTCAAGTCCTTTGCCCACTTTTTAATTGGATTGTTTATCTTCTTAGAGTGAAGTCATGTAAGTTCTTTGTATATTTTGGAGATTAAAACCTTCTCTGAGGTGTCATTGGCAAATATGTTTTCCCATACAGTTGGTTCTCTTTTCATTTTAATGGTGTTTTCTTTCGCTGTGCAGAAGCTTTTTATTTTGATGAGATTCCATTTGTTTATTCCTTCCTGTATGTCCCTTGCTCTAAGGGACATATCAGTAAAAAGGTTCCTGCATGAAATATCCTAGATTTTCCTGCCTATGTTCTCCTCTAGGTCTTTAATGGTGTCATGGCTTATATTTAGTCTTTTATCCACCTTGAATTTATTTTTGTGTATGGTGTAAGATGGTGCTCAAGTTTCATTTTTTTGCACATAGCTGTCTAGTTCTCCCAACACCATTTGTTGAAGAAGCTGTTTTTACTGAATTTTATGTTACTGTCCCCTTTGTCAAATATTAATTGACTGTAGAGACTTAGGTTTATTTCTGGATTGTCTGTTCTGTTCTATTGGTCTATGTGCCTGTTTTTATGCCAGTACCAGGCTGTTTTGATTACAGTGGCCTTGTAATACAGCTTGGTATCAGGTATTGTGATCTCTTCTACTTTGTTCTTCTTTCTCAAAATTACAGCACCTATTCAGGATGGTTTATGGTTCCATATAAATTTTTGAAGTGTTTGTTCTATGTCTGTGAAATATGCCATTGGTACTTTAATAGGGATTGCATTGAATCTGTAAATTGCTT
Organism: Artibeus jamaicensis; assembly: GCF_021234435.1. NCBI lineage: Eukaryota > Metazoa > Chordata > Mammalia > Chiroptera > Phyllostomidae > Artibeus > Artibeus jamaicensis. The sequence goes on along the minus strand of NW_026521981.1, from coordinate 2,079,132 downwards.
TGGGTATTATGGACATTTTGATAATGATAATTCTTTGAATCCATGAACAGGGTATATGTTTCCATTTATTTGTGTCTTCCCTGATTTCTTTCTTCAGTGTTGTGCAGTTTTCTGAGTACAGGTATTTTACCTCCTTGGTTAGGTTAATTCCTAGATATTTTATTTTTCTTTTTGCTATTATCAAATGAAATTTTTTTCTTGATTTCTGCTTCTTCTGTTTCATTGTTGGTATACAAAAGTGCCTTTGATTTCTAGATATTGACTTTGTATCGTGCTGTTTTGCCAAATTCATTTATTAAGTCCAGCAGTTTTTGGCAGAGTCCAGGATTTTCCATGTACACTATCATGTCATTTGCAAACAATGACAGTTTTGTTTCCTTCTTTCTGATTTGGATGCCTTTTATTTGCTTTTCTTGTCTGATTGCTGTGGCTAAAACTTCCAATACTATATTGAATAGGAGTGCTGAAAGTTGACAACCTTGTCTTGTTCCTGATCTTAGTGAAAAAGATTTTAGTTTTTGTTCATTGAGTATGATGTTGACTGTAGGTCTCTCATATATGGCCTTTATTATGTTGAAGAATGCTCCCTCTATTCCCACTTTGCTGAGTGTTTTATCATAAATGGGTGTTGTACCTTATCAAAAGCTTTTTCCACATCTATGGACACAATCACGTGATTTTTGTCTTTGCTTTTGTTTATGTAATGTATTACATTTACTGATTTCTGAATATTGAACCATCCTTGCATCCCTGGGATGAATCCCACTTAGTCATGGTGTATGATCTTTTTAATGTATTGTTGGATGTGGTTTGCCAATATTTTGTTGAAGATTTTAGTGTCTATGTTCATCAGCGATATTGGCCTGAAGTTTTCTTTCTTTGTTGTTTCTTTATCTGGTTTTGGGATTAGGATGATTTTGGCTTCATAAAAAATGTTTGGGAGTCTTCCATCATTTTGGACTTTTTGGAATAGTCTGTGAAGGATAGGGGTTAGCTGTTCCTTAAATGCTTTGTAGAATTCTCCTGTGAAACCATCTGGTCCAGGCTTGTGTGTGTCAGTTTTTTGATTACTGCTTCAATTTCATCTGTTGTTATTGGTCTGTTCAGGCTTTCTGCTTCTTCTTCATTCAGTTTTGGAAGATGCATTTTTCTAGAAATGTGTCCATTTCACCTAGGTTTTCAAATTTCTTGTCATACAGTTCTTCATAGTAATTTCTTATAATCCTTTGTATTTCAGTGGTATCAGTTGTAATCTCTCCTTTTTCATTTCTGATTGTGTTTATTTGGGTCTTCTCTCTCTCTCTCTCTCTCTCTCTCTTTTTGATGAGCCTGCTTAAAGGCTTGTCGATTTTGTTTATCTTTTCAATGAACAAGCTCCTGAATTCATTGATGCATAGAATTGTGCTTTTAATCTCTATGTCCTTTAGTTCTGCTCTGATTTTGGTTATTTTCTTCTTTGTACTTGCTCTGGGCTGTCTTCATTGTTGTTCCTTGAGTTCTTGTAGACATAGGGTTAGGTTGTTTGTTTGAAATGTTTCTGTTTTTTATTGGTAGGCCTGTATCACTATGAACTTCCCTCTCAGGACTGCCTTTTCTGTGTCCCATAAGTTTTGGGTTGTTGTGAATTCATTTTCATTTGTTTCTAGAAACTTTTTAATTTCTTCTTTAATTTCATTCTTGACCCATTCATTGTTTAATAGCATGCTATTCAATCTCTATGATTTTGAGTGTTTTGGGTTTTTTTCCTTGGGGTTGGTTTTTAGGTTCAGTCCCTTGTGGTTGGAGAAAATACTTGGTATGATTTCCATTTTCTTTTTTTTTTAAATATTAAATTTTATTTAGTTACTTTTCAAGTACATTTTTTTTTAATCTATTTCTCCCATCCCACCCCACCCCCCCTGCCCGGTCTCCCCCCTCCCTCCAATCCCCCCCCAGTCCTCATCTCTGTGTCTTTCATACTTGTTCCTCAAAATCCCTCCCCCTTTTTCCCCTTAAGTTCCCTTCCCTCTCCCCCTCTGGTCGCTGCCCACTTGTTCTCTATTTCAGCGTCTTTGTTTTTATTCTGTTTGCTTGTTTGTTTTATTCTTTAGCTTCCTGTCAAAGGTGAGATCATATGGTATTTGTCCTTCAATGCCTGGCCTATTTCACTCAGCATAATGCTTTCCAGTTCCATCCATGTTGTTGCAAAAGGTAGTAGCTCCTTCTTTCTCTCTGCTGCATAGAATTCCATGGTGTATATGTACCACAATTTTTGGATCCATTCATTTACTGATGGGCACCTAGGTTGCTTCCAGCTCTTGGCTATTGTAAATTGTGCTGCTATGAACATTGTGGTGCATAGGTTCTTTGAAATTGATGTTTTAGGATTCTTGGGGTATAATCCTAGCAGTGGAATTGCTGGGTCAAAAGGCAGGTCGATTTTTATTTTTCTGAGAAAATTCCATACTGTTTTCCATAATGGTTGTACCAGTCTGCAATCCCACCAACAGTGAACTAAGGTCCCCTTTTCCCCACACCCTCTCCAACATTTGTTGTTTGTTGCTTTGTCTATTATAGCCATCCTGACTGGTGTAAAGTGGTATCTCATTGTGGTTTTAATTTGCATCTCTCTGATAGCTAACGATATTGAGCATCTCTTCATGTGTCTCTGGATATTCTGTATGTCCTCTTTAGAGAAGTGTCTGTTCAAGTCCTTTTCCCATTTTTTAATTGGGTTCGATGTCTTCCTAGAGTGCAGTCGTGTAAGTTCTTTGTATATTTTGGAGATTAAACCTTTGTCTGAGGTATCATTGGCAAATATGTTTTCCCATACAGTTGGTTGTCTTTTTAATTTAATACTGTTTTCTTTAGCCATGCAGAAGCTTTTTATTTTGATGAGATCCCATTTGTTTATTCTTTCCTTTATATTCCTTGCTCTAGGGCACATATCCGTAAAAATGTTGCTGCGTGGAATATCTGAGATTTTCTTGCCAATGTTCTCCTCTAGGACTTTAATGGTGTCATGGCTTATATTTAAGTCTTTTATCCACCTTGAATTTATTTTGGTGTATGGTGTAAGTTGGTGCTCAAGTTTCATTTTTTTGCACGTAGCTGTCCAGTTCTCCCAACACCATTTGCTGAAGAGGCTATCTTTACTCCATTTTATGTTACTGCCCCCTTTGTCGAATATTAATTGATTGTAGAGGGTTGGGTTGATTTCTGGGCTCTCTGTTCTGTTCCATTGGTCTATGTGCCTGTTTTTATGCCAGTACCAGGCTGTTTTGATTACAGTGGCTTTGTAATACAGTTTGATATCAGGTATTGTGATTCCCTCCTACTTTGTTCTTCTTTCTCAAAAGAGCAGCTGCTATTCGGGCTTGTTTATGATTCCATATAAATTTTCAAAGTGTTTGTTCTATGTCTGTGAAATATGCCATTGGCACTTTAATAGGTATTGCATTGAATCTGTATATTGCTTTGGGTAGTATGGACATTTTGATGATGTTAATTCTTCCAATCCATGAACACGGTATATGTTTCCATTTGTTTGTGTCTTCCCTGATTTCTCTCTTCAGTGCTGTGTAGTTTTCTGCATACAGGTCTTTTACCTCTTTGGTTAGGTTTATTCCCATATATTTTATTTTTCTTTTTGCTATATCGAATGGGATTTTTTCCTTGATTTCTGCTTCTGCTGATTCATTGTTTGTATACAAAAATGCCTTTGATTTCTGGATATTGACTTTGTATCCTGCTGTTTTGCCAAATTCATTAATTAGTTTGAGCAGTTTTTGGGTAGAGTCTATAGGATTTTCCATGTACACTATCATGTCATCTGCAAACAGTGACAATTTTGTTTCCTCCTTTCCTATTTGGATGCCTTTTATTTCCTTTTCCTGCCTGATCGCTGTGGCCAAAACTTCTAATACTATATTGAATAGAAGTGGTGAAAGTGGACATCCTTGTCTTGTTCCTGATCTTAGTGGAAAAGATTTTAGTTTTTGTCCATTGAGTATGATATTGGCTGTAGGTCTCTCATAAATGGCCTTTATTATATTGAGGAATGTTCCCCTCTATTCCCATTTTGCTGAGTGTTTTTATCATAAATGGGTGTTGTACCTTATCGAAAGATTTTTCTGCATCTATTGATATGATCATGTGGTTTTTGTCTTTGCTTTTGTTTATGTGATGAATTACATTTACTGTTTTGCGAATGTTGAACCATCCTTGCATCCCTGGGATGAATCCCACTTGGTCATGGTGTATAATCTTTTGGATATATTGTTGGATGCGATTTGCTAATATTTTGTTGAGGATTTTAGCGTCTATGTTCATCAGCGATATTGGCCTGAAGTTTTCTTTCTTTGTTGTATCTCTATCTGGTTTTGGAATTAGGATGATGCTGGCTTCATAAAAGGAGTTTGGGAGTTTTCCATCCTTTTGTATTTTTTGGAATAGTCTGTGAAGAATGGGGGTTAGCTGTTCCTTAAATGCTTTGTAGAATTCTCCTGTGAATCCATCTGGTCCAGGGCTTTTGTGTGATGGGAGTTTTTTGATTACTGCTTCAATTTCTTTTGCTGTTATTGGTCTATTCAGCTGTTCTACTTCTTTTTCATTGAGTTTTGGGAGATTATATTTTTCTAGAAATGTGTCCATTTCCCCTAGGTTCTCAAATTTCTTGGCATACAGTTCTTCATAGTAATTTCTTACAATCCTCTCTATTTCTGTGGTATCAGTTGTAATCTCTCCTCTTTCATTTCTGATTGTGTTTATTTGTGTCCGTTCCCTTCTTTTCTTGATGAGCCTACTTAAAGGCTTGTTGATTTTGTCTATCTTTTCAAAGAACCAACTCCTGGATTCATTGATCTTTAGAATTGTACTTTTAGTCTCTATGTCATTTAGTTCTGCTCTGATCTTAGTTATTTCCTTCCTTCTACTTGCTTTGGGCTGTTTTTGTTGTTGTTCCTCGAGTTCTTGCAGGCGTAGAGTAAGGTCATTTTTTGAAATGTTTCTGTTTTCTTTAGGTAGGCCTGTATTGCTATAAACTTCCCTCTCAGGACTGCCTTGGCTGTATCCCATAAGTTTTGGGTTGTTGTGAGATCATTTTCATTTGTTTCCAGAAACTTTTTGATTTCTTCCCTAATTTCATTCTTGACCCATTCATTGTTTAATAGCATACCGTTCAGTCTCCATGATTTTGGGTGCTTTGGGTTTTTTCCTTTGGGGTTGGTTTCCAGTTTCAGTCCCTTATGGTCAGAGAAAATGCTTGGTATGATTTCAATTTTCTTGAATTTGTTGAGGCTTGTTTTGTGCCCTATCATGTGGTCTATCTTTGAGAATGTTCCATGTGCATTTGAAAAGAATGTGTATTTAGCTTCTTTGGGGTGAAGAGCTCTGTATATATCAGTTAGGTCCATTTCATCAAGGGTGTTGTTTAATGCCACAATGTCTTTGTTGATATTTTGTTTGGAAGATCTGTCCATTTTTGATAGTGTGGTGTTAAAATCCCCCACTATAATTGTGTTGCTGTCTATATCTTTCTTGAATTCCTCTAAGATTTTCCTTATATATTTTGGTGCTCCTATGTTGGGTGCATATATATTTATGATGTTAATGTCTTCTTGGTGGATTCTTCTCTTGAGTATTATGAAGTGACCTTCTGGGTCACTCTTTATGGCTCTTTTTTTGAAGTCTATTTTGTCTGATATGAGAATTGCTACCCCAGCTTTTTTTTCTTGTCCATTTGCTTGGAAAATTTGTTTCCAGCCTTTCACTTTTAGTCTGTGATGATCTTTTGTCCTGAGGTGGGTCTCTTGTAGGCAGCATATGTGTGGGTCATACTTTCTTATCCATGACGCTATTCTGTGTCTTTTGATTGGAGCATTTAGTCCATTTACATTTAAGGTTATTATTGATAGGTACTTATTCATTGCCATTTTTGTACCTGTGTTCCTCTCTGTCTCCCTCTTTTCCTTCCTTTCCTTAAAGCAGTTTTTTTAGTATTTCTTGTAGAGCTGGTTTGGTGGAGGCATATTTCTTTAGACTTCTTTTGTCTTGGAAGCTCTTTATTTGGCCTTCTGTCTTGATGGAGAGCCTTGCTGGGTAAAGTAGCCTTGTATGCAGGCCTCTCGTTCTCATTACTTGGAATATTTCTTGCCATTCTCTTCTTGCTTGGAGTGTTTCCATTGAGAAGTCAGTAGCTAACCTTATTGAGGATCCCTTGTATGTTACTCCTTTTTTCTCTCTTGCTGCCTTTCAGATTCTCTCTTTGTCTTGGAATTTTGCCATTTTGATGATGATGTGTCTTGAGGTGGGCCTCCTTGGGTTCCTCTTGATAGGGACTCTGTGATTTCTGGATTTGTGTGACTTTTTCTCTCATCAAATTAGGGAAATTTTCTCTCATTACTCTTTCAAATAGGTTTTCTATCTCTTGCTCTTCTTCTTCTCCTTCTCATGTCCCTATTATTTGGATGTTATTGTGTTTCATACTATCTTGCATTTCTCTTAATCCCTCTTCATTCTTTCTGAGCCTCTTTTTCTTTTCTTGCTCTTTTTGGATGTTTTTCTTCCTACTTTGTCCTGCAATTTGCTGATCCAATTTTCTGCTTCATTAATCCTACTTTTGATTCCTTCCATTGTATTCTTCGCTTCAGAAATTATTTTCTTCATTTTCTCTTTTTCCTTGTTGATAGTTTCTATTTCCTTTTTCATGTTTATATAGTGTGCAGTGAGTTCATTGTAGTTCCCCTGTAGTTTCTGGTAGCTCATTGTGAGCTCTTTGAACTTTCTGATAACCAGTGCTTTGAATTCAATATCTGATAGCTGACTTGCCTGTATTTCATCTAGCATTCTTTTTGAGGGTTCCTCCTTTCCTTTCATTTGGGTATTGATTTTTTGTCTTCCCATAGTTTGTGAGACTCTTCTTTTTAGCTTCAGCTTCTAAAATTGATTTGTTCTGGATCCCTGAGTTTATGTTCTGTATTTCTATGGTAGAATACCTGTGAGATTCAGTGGTTCAGTCTCCTTGATCTCCGAAGCTCACTGGTCTTGGGTTGTCCTTTAAGTTGGCTCTGTGTTTGTCTTTGGGTCTTGATTGTTTGTTTTTGTGTCTTTCTTTTGTGGGTCCTTCCCACCAGCTTGTTAACTGATGGTCACTCTGTCTACCACCTCTTGTAATTTGTTGTGCTGGTGAGGGCAGGTTGTGTTGAAGCTAGTTCTTTCGTGTGTACAAGGTTTTGAGGATTCTTTTTTGCTGTTGTTCAGTTGTTTGTACTGGGTAGTTTTTCTACAATTTAGTTGTATTTCCAGAGAGGTCCTGGATTGAGGTTTGTGTGGTTTCCACTCCCTCCTTCACCTTTTTTCTGTTGTTATTTGTTGGTGGTTCCTTTGTTGTTGGGTTTCCTCTTCCTGTGGGTATCCTGGTGTTCACTGCTTCCACCTACTCTTTTTTTATGATCACTTGGAGGGGAAGGCAAAATGGTTTATAACAGCAGGAGAGTATTCTATGATATTTACAGTAGTAGCCGGTAGAGAAGAGATAGGAGAGCCTTTGGCTATATATAATGTTAACCATGATCTTCCACCCAACTAGCCGCTTTTAAGAAAGGATGGAAAGAAGATAAGACTCTTGTTGGGGAAGGAAGAATTGTGAGTTAAATCTAGAAAGCAGTGAGCTTGTGGTAGGTCAGATCCTGAGGTAAGGTGAGAGTAAAGGATAGTAAATAGGAGTTAGAGAACAGGGTTAACCACTGCAGTAATAGAGTTCAGGAAACTGTGAAGTGGGCTAAAATCTGGGATGGGTGTTGTGAAGTATTTACAATTGTATAGAACAGCTATTATTACAATAATATTAGAGCAACATCATATGACAGAATCTACGTGATCTGGATAACATGAATAAGGGGTATAGAACTTTGAGTAGTGTGCTAAAGGAACACAAGTGACGTGAAGGGTAGTAAATTAGCAATATACTATGAAAGAGAGAACAGGGGAAACCTGTTAAATGATACAATATAACCAGCCAAGCAAAGAAGACTATACAGAAAGAAGAGGAATAAAAACATAGTATTAAAATAAAAGATGTAAGACTAATGAAAAATAATACAAATATGCAGTAACTTGTAGTTTCTCTGTAACAGCAAAGTGAAATTTGTCTCACTGTCTCAACTGTTGGGACGCCCCCTTCTTGGGTCCACTCTGGTCCTTTCACAGTTCTGAGTTTTTTGTCTTACTTGTGGGTATTAAAAAAAAAGCAGAAGAAGGGAAGTACAAGAGATAAGAGATAAGATTGGAAAGAGATAAGATTGGAAAGAAAGGAATAAGAAATAAAACAAGAAAGAAGGAAAGAGAAAAAAGATATTGAAAGATAAACAATAATAAAAATTAAAAAAATAAAAGATTACTTAAAAACAAACAGAAAAACACCTCTTGTTGGTTTCAAACTGGCCCAACCAGTTTTTCTGGTCTTGGTGGCTGTAGTAGGCTGAGGGGCGATTGGTGTGGCCTTTCTCCCTTCCAAATGTGTATTCAGGCAGTCTTGAGAGCACTCTTCCAAGAGCTGCTCTGGAGCCTTTCCCCCAGTGCCCCACTTGGGGGATCCAGGTCTTCTTCAGAGCACTCTTTCTTTGGGGGCCATCGCAGTGGGCTTAGGTGCAGGCGTGTGGGCCTGACCACGCTGCCTTGGTCCCACATGTTTAGGTGCAATCCCTTCCCAGTGCTATGGGGAATAGGGCCTTCTGCCCAACCTCAGGATCGCTGCTGCCCAGCTGAGTGGGGAGTAGGCCCATTGGCTATTGCAGGAGAATCCTCCAAACAGTTTTACTTTTTGAGAAATTCCTCCTATTCAAGCCTGCTGTTCAGTATAGCCCAATTATCCAGCCAGACCAGTGACTATCAGGGTCAGTGGGCATCACTGGGGGGCTCTCAAGTTTCCCAAGCCAGCAGCCACAGACTTTCCAGGTGATCATGGCCCTTGTGTATTTTCCTCTTTGTCCTTATTCCCCTCTCTGCAACTTCAAGCAACCAGGTCTCTCCCAGTGCTGCTTAAACCTTGTTTGGCCAGGGAGGGAGGGAGCAGTTGACCTGGCTCTCTCCCAAGGACTGTGTGGCAGGACCAATGCTCCCAAGGAGTCTGGGTGGTAGACCCAGTGTCAGCTCCAGACGCCGGGCCTGGGGCTACAGCCGCCCTTGTCCCTGCGCTGGTCCCTGGGACCTTATTGTCCTGTAGCGGTCTCCTTACCATCTGGTTTTTCAGTGTCCGCTACAATTTTTGGTCTTTTATTTTCATATATGCTGGAGTACTGTTGGCTGTTCGCTCTGTTCTTCTGTAGATCAGCCAGGTTTTTCTCCCGTGTGTAGGGGGAAGTGGAATCTGCTCCTTCCTACTCCATCACCATCTTCCCAACCCTCCTGTTAGTATAAAATTTATACATCAAGTCTGGTCAGAAACTTGTTTCCCGTTCATTCTTTTTTCCAATTATTTATTAATGATTTTATTTTTTATTAGGTATCCTGTGGGTCAAATGTACAAAATATAAGAGTAAACAAGGAAAGTTCCCCCTCCCACCACCATACTTGAGCCATCATTCAGTTTCCCCACAGGCCACCAGCATCATTAGTTTCTCATCTACCTTTTTAAAATCTTTTGTGTAAGAATGAATAGTTAAATCTCAATTCATTGTGATTTTACTAAGAATGGGACTATTACTAACATATTGTGTGGGGGGATGGCTGGAGGGTGGTTGGGACTTTCCTTTTATGATTTTCAGCTTTGATCTCCCATCTTCAGACTCATAAAATTGGCCCTGAGCATCCAGTAGTTCATTGCACTCTCTATTGCTCTAACCCAAAGAGCATAGCTAGCAATGTAACAAAGTCTTTTCATGAAGCCACAATAAAGTAAATGTTACTGTACCAGGCAGGACCTCTCTCAGTTATTTTCCATCCCTCTCTCAGATACTATCAATCTTCTAAGTTACTATGCCAACAGGTTTCTCTGGCAAGATATCAAGAGAAGAAAACTTTAGCTTGTCCTTCACTCAAGATGGACTGTAGAGGATTAAGTCTCTATTGTTAACTTCTCTTTGTAATTTGAACAAAAAAGTTGCTTTATAAAAAGTTCTCTACAAAACAATGATTCACAGTCTCTAAACCTTTTGAAGAGTTTTTTCTTTCCTTTCTCTGCACACTTGTCCTCACCAGATTTGGAGGACAGTTTTTAGTGAGTTTGAGGGCAGATTGGATTTAGAGAAGGATTTTACCACTGGATTATTGACCAATTCCATTATTTTGTGTGCCCCAAACTCACCCACTCCCTTTTCTGTGTAATGCCTCCTCCTTCTAGGAACTATCCCTTCTTCCTGCTTATCCACATGATTAATTTGGGAGCAGCACATTAGCTCAAATGTAGTTCTGACTCTAGCTACGATTTATTGTTTATGGGGTGGACACCAAATCCAATCTGGGTCAATAGAACTCCTTCTCAGGGAATTTAGACTTGGGTCTAGGACAATTCAGTCTCTTTCCAGATAGCTGGACCTACAAGGAACATTACAAATTCAGGATCTTTGGGTTACTTTTGCTGTTATGAGCCTGGAAGGAATGGAGGCAGGTGGTTTAAAGAGAGGAAAATAAGAAAAAAGCAGAGACAAGATGGAAAGCTATTGACAGGACTCTCATCCCTTGCTCTAACTTGTGCTGCTCTTGCTTTCCAGGAGCCACCTCAATCTTCTTTTGGTGTAAGCTATTTTGGGTTGATTTTCTATTACTTGAAACCAGAGTCTAATAAATACAGAGCAGGATGGCAGCAATATACAGTCAGGCCTGTGCCCCAACTGGTGAGGCTTTGAGATCTCCCTGCAGCATTTTATCCTTTCTGCTAGTTAGAAGTTTATACTCTTAAAAACTTAACTTCTACATCTTGTTTCTAACTGAAATACTCATCTGAAATGATTTTCTTATTTTAATGTTGACTTGCAGTAGACTGTCATTGACAACCCAACCACCAATGTCAATATTGTTTGGGTTTCTTTTATAATTTGTATTTGCTTTCTCTAATTATTTCCTCTCCTCCTAGTCAAGCAAACGTTCATCAGTATTAAGGAAAAACCTCAGTGTCCTGACTCTTATGTGTGCAAAAACCTCAGCCCATGCAAGAGTGATGCTAACTGCTTCTGGAGAAATTCATCAAAGCTAAGTAGGAACTCCCCACCTGAGGGATCCAGGAGCAGAAGAAACTTTATTTACTAAGAAGAGACCCTGGGAGATGGAAAAACCCAGGGAAAAAAAACGTGGAAGTAGTGTGTCTGTGCAGATAGATTGTCACAGACAGCTTTGCTGAGATCTGAATCTTCATAGAGGTAAGGAAGCAGCAGAAAGATATCCATCCCCATTTATATCATGGAAGTCCAATAAGAAAGGGCTGGGCTGAAAGCAGCTGTGAGAGTAGCAATAGGTATTTCAGCCCAGACCTGGGAGAGCTGTGTCCACGATCATAACTACAGATGTTTCAGTGGACACATGTGAACACAGAGGACTGGAGGACAAGATGCCACCACCTCCACAACCCCACTTGGTGCCATAGCTCCATTAGAGCCTTCTGGAATGTAAGACAAATCTTGGGAAATGGAGACTCTAAACTGGTTAGTTAGTTTCTACCACCCTAGCAAAATATAAGCCAGGAAGAGAAATTAAGTGGAATGATAGAAAAATAAAGCTGTATTTTGTACTCACTTTAATTTCTGGACTGAGTGAGATTTATACATGTATACCTGTTATTACATTATACTTTATATTTAGGACAAACAGTATATCTTCAAACATATCTATATTCAGGTAAAATCTTTAATGATAATCTAAGAAACTGTTTTTTTTCTGTTCAGAATAACTTTTGAGCACTTTTATTGTGTCAAGCATTTTGCTGAAGACTTTAAATTATTATATTCAATATTTATATTTTTAAAGGAAGGAAAGTCTTTTTTAAAGTCAATTCATACTATGCAGTATATTACATTTTAAAAAGTAAATAAAATACTTTAAAAAGTATTTTATTGTTTATGTTTTACAGTTGTCCCAATTCTTCCCCCTTGTTCCCTTCTACTCAGCCCATCCCCTCCCTTTCTCATAGTCAGTTTCCACACTGTTCATTGTCCATGTCCATGGGTCATGCCTATATGTTCCTTGACTAATCCCTTCACCTTCTTTCAACCAGTCCTCATCTCTCCCTTCCCCTTTACAGCTGTCAGTCTGTTCCATGTTCCCATGCCTCTGATTCTATTTTGCTTGTTAGTTTATTTTGTTTATTAGATTTCACTTCATATGGTATTTGTCTTTCACTGACCAGCTAATTTCACCTATCATAATAGTTTCCAGTTCTATACATCTTGTTGCAAAAGGTAAGAATTCCAGGAAGGAAATTCTTATTATCAGTATTTTATAGATAAGAAAAGTGAGTCATCGAAGATATAAAAAAATTATCAATTTAGGCATTATAAAGGATTCCATTCTATTTGCGGTGATGGCTTCTTTCAAGGGATTATTTAGATGGAATGGATATCTATGGCAGGATAAAAGTTCTCCAGGGATTCCAAAGTAACTACACAGTGTATAAAGCCAAGATCATCATTAAGTACCTTTTATAAATTGCTCATTAGCGTGAAAAGTCATTTATTGAGGGCCAGTTTGAACCAGAAACTGTGCCAGGAACTTGAGTTAACAATGTTACTCTCTCCTTTAATCAAACCAGGCCATTGTGGAGTTTGTTAGGAGACAATCTAGATTTACTGTTTCAAGCACACTAGCTGTTCTGTCAGAAAACCACAGCTTTAAGGAATTGAAAGGATCACCAAAAATCAGTTCAGCAAGTTATTGCCTCAGACCAGCAGAGCACCACTGTCCTTCTTCTACTGGTGGCACAATGAAGTCCCTTGGTGATCAAGGGGAGCAATGGGGACTAATTATCTTGTCTTTTAATATAATACTTTTTCCACATTACCATACTGTCCCCCATTTCTTCCAGAAAATAATCATTTATTTAATGAAAAACTCTCAAGAATGTTCATATACACGAGAAGACAAAAAACAGAGAATGGAGATGTATACTATTTGGAGCTATTTGGTTAAATCACAACATAATACCAATACCAGCATGTGTTTATTAGGGTACTCTAGAGAAACAGAACCAATAGGAACATATCTATGTTTACGACTGTGTCTATATCTAATCTATATCTGTATCTAATCTATCTGTATCATCTATCTCTGTCTCTATCACCATCTATTGAAAAATTGTTTTTTAAGAAATTTGGCTCATGTGATTATGGGAGCTGGCAAGTCTGAAATCCATAGGGCTGTTGGCAGTATGGAAATTCAGGTAATAGTTGAGGCAATGTCGAGGTCAAAATGCAAAGGGCAGGTTAGACACCCAAGTAGGGTTTCTATGCTGCAGTGTTGAAGCCAAATCCCTTCTTCTAGAAACCTCAGAATTTGATCTTCAGGCTTTTAATTGTTTAGATGAGGCATGCCCATATTATAGGAGGGCATTCTGCTATACTCAAAATCTACTAGTTTAAATATTAACCACATTTAAAAAATACCTTCACAGCAACATCTTGAGTGGCGTTTGACCAGGCCAACTACAATTATTGACTTACAAGGCTGGAAAAGCTCCTCTAGTTCAGAGTTCCACCAAAGACAGAATTGGAATTTTTAGCAAGCATGCCAGCCAAACAGTTTCCATGGCCAACATTTTATTTTTTGTTCAAACGATGTGAAAGTAATTTATTTATTATAGAAAACTTTTATTTTTATAAAATTTTTAATTGTATTTTTTCCTATTACCATTTGTCCCTCTTATACCCTCTCCTTCTATAATCACCACAGTGTTGTCCATGTCCATGAGTCTTTTTTCTTTTTTGATCAGTACCTCCACCCATTAACTAACATCCCCTGCAGAGCTGCCAGCTTGCTCTCTACATAGGAGCCTGTCTCTATTTTGCTTGTTAGTTCAGTTTGTTCATTAGGTTCCACATATGAGTCAAATCATATGGTATTTGTCTTTCTCTGACTTACTTATTTCACTTAGCATAATATTCTCCAGGTCCATCCATGCTGTTGCAAAAGGTAAATTTTCTTCCTTTTCATGATCAAGTAGAATTCCACTGTATAAATGTTCTTTTGTTGTTTTTTCCACTTATCTACTGATGGACACTTGGGCTGCTCCCATATCTTGGCCATTGTAAATAATGCTGCAATGCACATAGGGGTGCTTGTGTTCTTTTGAATTAGTGGTTTGGGGTTTTTTGGATAAATTTCCAGAAATAGAATTTCTGAGTTGTAAGACAGTTCCATTTTTAGTTTTTTGAGGTGTCTCTATACTGCTTTCCACAGTGGCTGCACCAGTCTGCATTCCCATCAGCAGTGCAAAAGGGTTTCCCTTTCTCCATATCTTCACCGGCACTTGTTGTTCATTGATTTATTGATGCAAGCTATTCTGACTGGTATAAAATGATATCACACTGTGGTTTTAATTTGCATTTCTCTGATGATTAGTGATGTTGATCATATTTTCAAATGTCTATTTGCCATCTATATGTCTTCTTTGGAGAAGTGTTTACTCACGTCCTATGCCCATTTTTAATTGGGTTGTTAATTTCTTTAGTGTTGAGTTTTATAAGCTTTTTATAAATTTTGGATATTAAACCCTTATTAGACATATTGGTGAATATGCTCTCCCAGTCTTTCTTATGTTCAATATAGTGAGAATACCCCAGGGAGGGTCCATGGTTTGTAGTGATCTTTGGTTTATATAATCGTATAACCTTTTTTGTGGGTGTGTGTGAAAGTCATCTCTCTGAACCAGTGTTTCTTGATGCAGCCACACTGATCAAAACCTATTTCTTTTTATGCAGTTGAGGAAACTGAAGCACAGACAGGTGATGGGGCCCTAAGTTGCAGAGAGCTGGTATTAGAGACCCAAGTTTGTTGACTCCAGTGTTCCGTCAAATGAAAATATCAAAAGCTGATAATAAGTGATGAGGATTGGGGCCATTCCTAGGGAGGTGTTTAACCTGGGTCAGGCAACTGCAATGGATTCTGTACTGTGCTAGCTTTTCTGTATATAGCTGTAAGTTAGACTTGAATAAGTACATGATAGATGGTTACATGGCAAAAGTGGCACCCCAGCTGGCTTTATTATGATGATGATTGTGTATGTAGATTATCTTTTCTCCTTGAGACCAATTTCTCTAGTGACAGCTCAGTTGCCAGCACGGGATAGTGGGAAGAGGGTTGAGTGAATTAATTTTGTAGTTTGAGGCGATTGCCTCCACTTGCCATACTTTGGACATGAAGATGGTAAGAATTCCTACCTAGTTAACAATGATATGAAAGGCTATGAATCAATGTGGCATTTCACTCAAAGAGGAAGCTACCAAAGTTAAAATTAATATAATATCTCCAAAGCTTTTTCCAGGAGAGTAAAAAATTCTTCTGATTTTTTTTTCTTGGCTGCTGACTTTGGCAGGTATTTAAAAGCTGCAGTTTCAAACTTACTGTATTCTCTTTCAGGAATAGATGTCACACAATGTATGAACTTCTTAGATTCATTTTAATCTTTACATTAAAGCTTCCTGGGAACTGTTTGGTGATCCCATGTCAGATAACAGCATATAACCTTGTTCATATTTTCTTCCATGATAGAAGAAAATATGAACTATTTTCATCAACTATTAGGTGCCAGTATTTAATTTATTATATCATGTGACCTAATGCTCTCAAAAAACTGTGGATAGGACTGAGGCATATACTAAAAACGTAAAATTAACCCATAGAATCAAATTATTGCTACAGTCTGAAAATGTTTTATAGTAATTCTTTAGGAACTAACCTTGAAAATTAGTCAATAATTACGCATGCATCCCCTTTTTGTCTTTATAATCATTATAGACCCATAACTTGCCACCCCATCCTCTTAATTCTTCTTAAATTTTTCTCTTAGGGTTCAGAGGATCTACATATTTCATATCTATGTTATAAAGCAGTTCTTGGTATAAATCTTACTCTTGTGCTCTATCTAAGGCACTCATTGTTTCTGAGAAATACAGCAAAATAGATGCTATAGGCATAGGCACTTTCTTTAAACCTAGTGTCTTTCATAGGGTTTTCTCATAGCTGAGCCAGGAGCAGGGATTCTTGCACGAGCAATTAGCTGAGAGAGGGATCTCTCGTGAATGCTGTAAGGGACTGAGGGGATGAGGATAGCACTAAGAAGGAGCTAAGTAAGATGTGGTTTCAGCTGAAGTATAGCCACAATCGGATCCCATGGGAAGCTCTGGAGCAAGAACAACACTACAGAATTGAGGCTAGGGAGGCTTTTGTGTTTCTGTAACTGTCAGTTAATGGCTGGAAGTTGCCCTGGGGTAAGTGTAACCTCTCAGTCATTTCTGGCTACCACAGCAATTCTCTGAAGAAGGATGCAGCAGCTAAAAAATGGTGTATTGGTCCAGTAAAGGAAATCTGAGTAAGTTACCAACAACACCTATTATTCCCAGGCCAACTTATTGTCCTGATTCCCTATTTTCCTTCTTATTCTGCTAACGGTAGCTTAATGACCTAGAAAGAACAATAATGACATAACATATTGTTATCCCTTGATTAAAAAAAAAAAGAGCCAGCTCTTGACATTCAGTTCTCTCCTATACCCTGCTATGTAACTCAAATTTCAACTAGAGTTTCTAACATTGAATTAAAAAATTTACCCTCACATCTTCAAGCTTTGAACCCCCTTTATCTTCTCTAGTTTTATCAACTCTTTATTCCATGACAAATGTTTCTACTCAACAACCACCCAGTGTTGGTTTGGGGAGGGCAGTGTATTAGTTATCTATTACTATGTAATGAGTTACTCTAAAATTTAGTGACTTAAAACAATAAACATTATTTTCTTATAGTTTTAGTGGATTTGGCTAGTTTTTTTGGCTTAAGATTTTGTTTTGTATTTTCTTTCAATAAGTTTTATGCAGATGTTGGCTGGGGCTACAATTATTTGAAAGATTACTGGGGATGGAGTATTGCTTCAAAGGGGGCCCAGTTATATGGCTGGCAAGTTGGTGCTGGCTATTGGTGGGAGACCTCCATTACTCCCCACGTGGTCTGTTGTAAGTGAGCAGGGGTCTAGCTGCCTGCCTGCTTCAAAAGCCAATACCTGAGATACCAGTGCTGGTGTAAAAGAAAGTGTTTTATTTTCAGGTCCCATGACCCGAGAAGATAGGGGATTCTTGTCTCAAAGTCTATCTCATGGTAGGCAGAGGTTTTTATAAGGAGGGGAAAAGGAACAGAACAAAAAGTTCAAGGGATGAGGTTAAAAATTCTCTATGTGAGGATGAACACAGTCCATTTGGATAAGCCAAATGATAGTCTGGTGAGCATTACCCTGGTTTAATCATCTTGGTTTTATGTCACCCTGGGTTTGCGTCATCCTCACTCCACTGTTGAAGTTCAGTAAATCTTCTGGAGCTGAGATGCCTGAAAGTCAGAGTCTGTATCTTTTGAAGTTAATTCCTAGGATTTTTATATAAACATGCTTTTTATCTATAGGCTACATATTAGAATAGGCATTTACAGAAAAATCATCAAAAGAATAATGGGGTGGGTTAAATTTCTGCTGTTACATTCTTACAGGGCTGATTGAGTATCTTTACTGCATGGCAGCTAACTTTCCAGAATGAGTGATCCAAGAGGACAAGGCAACAGGGACAATGACTTTTATGGCCTACCCTTGGAATTTGCACGTACTTATCTTCATCAGTTGGCCACACAGTCCAGATCTGATTCACTATGGGGGAAGACTGCACAGGGTATGAGTAGGAAGAAGCCAGAATTTGTGAGTATCATTCTGGAGGCTTGTACCACAAGGTAGTATATTCTTATAATCCCTCTCAATATTTACCTGCCTTCCCACTCTGCCCATTGGCAAGAATATGATGACTCCTCACTTCTCTACCTATAATTTTTTCTTTTTGTATCCTTGATATTTCTCAAGATGTTTACTTGAACTAAGACATGTGGGGTGTGAAACTAGTAGGCAGTTATATAAGCATAAGCAGAGCAGGAATGATGGGCCAGGTGCAGAGAGTCACCAGGACAAAGAGCCCTGGGTGCCTGGCAATGGGAAAAAACTGTCAGTCCTTGCATGACCACTTTCTATAAGCATTAACCTCTGGAAGACGATATCCAGGTTTCAGCTCCAGGACCAGAAATGCAGCCAAAACAGGCAGAGCGATGCAATTTCTGACATCAGGACCAGCTACAATGATGAATGACCCTTCCCCTGGTACACCCCTGGGGTGGAGACCTTGACCCTGAGGAGACACACAAGGAAAACTGATGATTTATTAAGATCCTCCCCTGAGACCTCAAATAAAGGCCTCAGGATGGAGGACCCAGGGCAGCTTCCTCTAAGGAGCACACTGTGCTTGTTCCCACCCCATTCTTTCCTCAGGATTCTCTCTCCCTCTCTCTCTCTTCTCTCCAGAGCATGCCTGAAACTCTCCTTCCTCTTTTGTCTATTAAAGTGCATCTCTCTTTCTCTCTTAAACTCCAAGGGCCATTCTTTTGCTGTAGCTTGTTTCCTGAGCCCATTTCTTCCACAGCTCACTTATTTTACTTCTGTGGCTTTCTAAATAAACTTTCCCTTATAATTTAAATCTTGGCTCTGAATTCTTCTCTTAGCCAAAGCTCAGGAATTGAAGTTGCTAAACTGAAGTTAACACCTGGTGCTATTTTCCTGCCACTAACAAAACGAAAAGAATATTTAATGAATTTAAGCAGTTTCGAAGCTTTCAGAGGTGTCTATTAACTTTGTGGAAGCTGGTAGAAGATTATCTCTAATCTTCATGATTATATAATCTTCAGTTATGCCTACTTCCAGCCTTCATCTTCTCTTGAACAGTCTTGACTTATAAAGTATATCTGTCTTTCTTTAGTTACTCTTTTGTTCTCTCCCTGAGTATTCAACCATCCACTTTAGTGCCATGTCTATTCAGCCACAAACATTAAAAAATGAAATCTCCTTCCCCCAAGATGGCAACCCTGAGGTATTATTGTATTTGAGCCTGAGTTGAAATTGCAAAATTAGGCAGCTTGGCAGGAGAAAGCTAGAACGGGATACCAGAAGGGCTTGCCTGATCTCTAAAGAGACCAAGGCTTTTGACCAAATACTATATTCTGTGATGTCAGATATCAGGGAGAGTGATTTTTGCTTTCACTATGCCTAGATTCATAGAGTTTTTAAATTCTGACTGTACAGTAGCACCACAGAAAGGTTATATAAGTTAGGCTCTGCTTATCTATATGAGGTTTGGAACATACACAAGAATTCGGCTAAGCCTGACCACTCTGCCATTTTATTTACTTCTTACTTTTCTGATGTTTTTCATCTGTTCCAAGATAGAAAAACTCTGTTGCCCTAATATAGGCAATACTCCTAACTTTGCCAGCTGTCTTACAAAGTATATGTCAGTGGTCACTGAAGGAAAAGGAAGGAAGAGTCTAACTCTTTCTATAGTTCTAAACAAAAATCAATAGAGATAGAAAATATTTTAGGTTTTGCAGGCCATATATAATCTTTGTCACATATTCTCTGATTTTGTTTGTTTACAACTGTTTGTAAATAATAATCTTAGCTTTGAGAGTTGTACAAACACTGGCTTTGGTGGGATTCGGCTCATGGACTATAGTTTGTCAACCTGTACAATGTCAAACAATTTAGAAATGTAGCGAGGGATGGCTCCAACAAAATTGAAAAAAAACCCTTAAATTTACAGTTTTGCGAGAAATTGCTGATTACTTTAAACAGTAATTAGAATCTTAAAATTAACAGTAAATGTCTCAGCAAAACAGTGAAAATGATCAGAAGATGTGTTATTTAGTAGCAGATCTTATTACTTCAGTAGCAGATCTTATTACTTCAAACAGAAAAGGCTATACACTTGGTAAGAGCCTAATAATGTAACCATGTACAATTATTGCAAATAAAATGTTAGGTCAAAATGCAATACAAGAAATTGGGAAGGATCCATATACTCAAACAGTGTGAAGAGTAGAAGTTTCGTTGACACATTACATGATCTTGAAGAGGTTTTACAAAATAAACTGAAAGACCACAACTTTTTTTATCTAAATTGATGAGTCAGTAGATTTCACCAATAAATGTCATGCTGCAGCTTTGGTAAGACCTGCAAGTAACTGTGAAATTCAAGCACACAAAGAATTGCCCACAACAAGCAAAGGCCAAGATAGAATTAATGTTTGGCCTTCATATCTGTAAACAAACTGTCTGTCATGGGAGAAGTGTGATGGTCCTGGTCAATGGATGCAGACAGCTTCTGCATCTTGTAAAAGGAAAAATTTACTCACGTTGTGACAACACACTGTCTTCTTCACAGAGAAGTGCTGTTGTCAAACTTTAGGATGAAGCAATAGAAAATTTGGGGTGGTGCTATAATACGGCTAATTTGATATACAAAGACTAACTTCAGAATATTTTAAAATGGTGTGAAAACCTGGACAAAGACCATATAAATATTCTGCTATAAACATAAATTTGGTTGTTTACTACAGGAAGAATTTTTAAGAGAAATTCTGAGCTGAAAAGTGAAATTAAGAAGTGCTTTCAAAATAATATTGGCCAACCAAGTGCTTTGAAGATAAATGATGACTGCGAAAAGTACCTCTTTTAGTAGATACCATTCATCATGTGAGCTAGTTTCTCACATTTCTGCAAGGCCCTTGAGAAAGTTTGACTTCAAGTGACAAGATTCTTGAATTTAAAAGGTAAGTGAGAGAGATTTCTGATTTAGGTGATGATCCAATAAAGCCATCCTGAAAATATTCCCTGCAGTAAACAACTATAAACCCTGGACACAAAGCAAAAAGCAAAGGTCTAGACACTGAGCAAAAACAGAAGCAGACATATACTGGTGAGGAATAAATACTTTGAGGAGGGAACTGTATTAAGTAAGCCCTGGTACCTGTGGCTTTTAGACTGGGTGCATGGCCAGTGCATGGTGGGGAAGGTGTCAGAAAATCCAGTGTTTCTGGTGGGGGAAATCCACAGCTGATGGAGAGAGTTGGAGAATACCAGAAGATAAAGACACAGAGAGGACATTCCCAAATTCTGTCTATCAGTTTCTCTGACTGATTACTGAACCACACTTCATGAAACAGATTCAAGGCAGCTTAGCTAAAGAAAGAACATTTGAACTGAGATTAGAACTGTCAATCAAGAAACAGAGTTGCATAAGCAAAAGAAAATCACTTGTTAGAGAAAAACAATATCCCTGGCTGGTGTGGCTCAGTTGGTTGGAGAGTCATTCTGTGATGGAAATGTTGCATGTTAGGTTCCCACTCAGGGCATGTGTCCAGGTTGTGGGTTTGGTCCCTGGTCTGAGAACATATGATCCCCACTCCAGGAGTGTACAGGTGATGGCCTGTCAATGTTTCCCTCTCAGACTGATGTTTCTCTCTCTCCTTTTCTCTCTGAAAGTAATGAAAAAAATGTCCTTAGGTGAGGACAAAAAGAGAAATAATAGAGTAAGTGAACCTAAAGATCAATAGTAACTATACAGTATAAAGAATATAGAGAAAAATGTTTTTAGGAGAACAGAACCTTATACACAAATAGCATGTTCCAACATATGTGTAATTGGAATCGCAGAAGAAGAGAGAAAATATGCTTAATAAAATGACAAAAATATTTCCAGAAATCTGATGTAAAAACCCAGAAATTTATAAAGAATCTCCAAAAAACATCAAGTAGAAAAAGCATAAAAAATTCCACATCGAGGCACATCATAGTCAAACTGTTGAAAACCAAAGATAAAGAGCAAGTCTTCAAAGAATCATGGAAAAAACTTCATTATTTTTAAGGGAACCATAACTTAATCAATACCTGAGTTTTCATAAAAAATGATGGAGACTGGCTACTCAGTGAGCAAAACTTAGAGCTTTCCCACTAAGATCAGGAATAAGACAAGGATGTCTGCTTTCACCACTCCTATTCAATATAGTACTGAAAGTCCTAGCGACAGCAATCAGACAAGACAAAGAAATAAAAGGCATCCAAACTGGAAAGGAGGAAGTCCAACTGTCATTGTTTGCAGATGACATGATAGTGTACATAGAAAACCCTATAGACTCCATAAAAAAACACTCGACCTAATAAATGAATTTGGCAAAACAGCAGGATACAAAGTCAATACTCAGAAATCAAAGGCATTTTGTATATCAACAATGAAATATAAGAAACAAAAATCAAGAAAAAGTTTCATTTGATATAGCAACAAGAAAAATAAAGTACCTAGGAATAAACCTAACCAAGGAGGTAAAAGATTTGTACTCAGAAAACTATACAATACTGAAGAAAGAAATCAAGGAAGACACAAACAAATGAGAACATATACCATGTTCATGGATTGGACAAATAAACATCATCAAAATGTCCATACTACCCATAGCAATTTATAGATTCAATGCAATCCTTATTAAAGTACCAATGGTATATTTCACAGATATAGAACAAACATTTCAGAAATTTATATGGAACCATAAATGACCCTGAATAGTTGTAGCAATTTTGAGAAGGAAGAAGAAAGCAGGAGGTATCACAATACCTGATATAAAACTGTATTACAAGGCCACTGTAATCAATAGCCTGGTACTGGCATAAAAACAGACACATGGACCAATGGAACAGAACAGAGAGCCCAGAAATAAACCCAAGTCTCTATGGTCAATTAATATTTGACAAAGGGGGAAGAAACATGAAATGGAGTAAAAACAGCCTCTTCAATAAATGGTGTTGGGAGAAGTGGACAGCTACATGCAAAAAAATGAGACTGGATTACCAACTTACACCATACACAAAAATCAATTCAAGGTAGATAAAAGACTTAAATATAAGTTGTGACACCATTAAAGTTCTAGAGGAAAACGTTGGTAGGAAAATCTCAGACATCCCACACAGCAACATCTTCACTGATGTGTCCCCTACAGCAAGGGACATAAAGGAAAGAATAAACAAATGGGAATCTCATCAAAATAAAAAGCTTCTGTACAGAGAAAGAAAACAGCATTAAAATGAAAAGAGAACCAACTATATGGGAAAACATATCTGCTAATGATACCTCAGTCAAGGGTTTTATCTCCACAATATATAAAGAACTCACAAGACTCCACTCCACAAAGACAAAAATACAATTATAAAATGGGCAAAAAGCCTGAACAGACACTTCTCCAAAGATGACATACAGAGGGCCCAGAGACATATGAAAAGATGTTTAACATCACTAGCCATCAGATACACAAATTAAAACCACAACGAGATACTCCCCACACCAGTCAGAATGGCCATCATAAACAAATCAACAAATAAGTGTTGAAGAAGATGTGGAGAAAAGGAAACTCTAGTGCACTGTTGGTGGGAATGCAGACTTGTGCAACCACTGTGGAAAACAGTATGGAATTTCCTCAGAAAATTAAAAATGAAACTGCCTTTTGACCCAGCAATTCCACTCCTGGGATTATACCCTAAGAGCCCTGAAACACCAATCCAAAAGAACTTATGCACCCCAGCATTCATAGAAGCACAGTTTACAATAGGCAAGTGTTGGAAGCAATCTAAGTGCCCATCAGTACATGAGTGGATCCAAAAACTATGGTACACTTGCACAATGGAATTCTATGCAGCAGAAAAAGAAGGAGCTCCCACCCTTTGCTATGGCGTGGATAGAACTGGAGAGCATTATGCTAAGTGAAATAAGCAGGTGGTGAGGGACAAATACCATATAATCTCACCTTTAACTGGAATATAATCAACGAAAGAAAAAAGCAAACAAAATATAACCAGAGACATTTTGAAATTAAGAACGATCTAACAATAGCCAGAAGGGAGTGGGGAGGGGACAGTGTGGAGAGGGGTTTTCAGGAACTACTATAAAGGACACATGAACAAAACCAAGGGGGAGGGTGGAAGCAAGGGAGGGAGATAGGTTTGAGAGATAGGTAGGGTGGAGTGGTGGGAAAAAAATGCAAACAACTGTGATTGAACAACAATAAAGTAATTAAAAAATGATGGAGGATGCAAGAAAGTTAAAAAACATCTTTAAAATGCTGAAAGGAAAAAGGTCATCAATGCAGATTTAATTTCCAGAAAAAATATCCTTCAAGAATGAAGGTAAAATAAAGATATTTTCAGATGAAATAAAACCAAAAGTATCATCACCAGCAGACCTAAAGTACAGGAAATGCTAAAGGCAGTGCTTAGGCTGAAGATAAATAATTCTAGGTGGGTATTTGTGTCTCTCTAAAAGAATGAATAACATAAAAATCATAAATGTAAAAAATGTTTTTGTTGTCCTTTTTCTCTTAATTTCTTTAAATAAATCACATAACTAAAGAAAAAAATGATGGTGTCATGATTTGTAACAAATATAGATATATTATATGTAATAATTATAACAGTAATGGGGCCATATGAACAAACAACTTCATGGTTTCTGTATTTTATTTTAGTGGTACAATATTAAAAGTAAGTGAACTATGAGAAATTAAGGATGTATATTGCACTTCCAGAGCAATTACTAAAACAATAAAAAGGAGTATAACCATTTCTTGTAACATAAAGTAACAGGGACAGGATATATACCCTCTTTCTGAAACAACTAAAAAACTAGAAAAATATATGAACATCAAGAAAGGATAGAAAGTGATCTCTAAGAGATGAGAAACAAATAAAACAAACCTCACAATTATCCCAGCTGACTGGAGAGAGTTTCAGGTGATGATGTAGGGAAGAAAAAAGCAGCATGAACCCAGCTGCTCCCTGAATTGAGAACTCAGAGCTGGGTGAGTGGGGAGACCAAGAAAGCAAAAGATGCCAGAGAGGAGAAAGGGAAGCAGGGGATGGGGCAGGGGAGAGAGAGAAAAAGTCTGGAGATTAGCAAAGGCTACCTTTTAGTCCTCCTTCAACTGCATATTAATCAGTGTGTGCATATGTCTGAGACTTGCAATGGTGAAGAAGAAACTATCCAAATAATTTGAGGGAAAAGTACTTGATGTTAACACAGAGCTTGGAAAAGTTCCTGTTCCTAACAGCCACAGTGGAAAATATCATTATTTCTGGGGAATTAGGTAAGATGTTTGCCTCACTACTCAGGAAAAAAATTCGTCCTAGACTAAACACTCCTCTGGTTCCACCTAAGAAAGCTTAAAAACAACCCCCAAAGATCGAACTGTTGCCAAGTAACTGTACTGCATCTAAGAACAGAGACCAAGAATATTTATAGTAATGCAGATTTAAAGAGTTAAAATTAACAATACCTGAAATATAATAAAGTATTAGCAGCTGTGTTAAATATTTTTGCTGCATAGCAAATAACTACAAGCTTTCTGGCTCAAGATAACACCCATTTATCATTTCACCCTTTATCAGTTATGCAGGTCAAAAGTTTGGGCAAGGCTCTATTGGCTTCTCTGCTCAGGGTCTTACAAGTTGTAACAAAGGTGTGGGCCAGGGCTACAGTCTCACTGAAGGCCCACTTTCAAGTTCATTTGACTGCAGAATTCATTTCCTTGCAGCTGTAGAACTCATGGAGATTATATCTTCTTTGAGGCCATCAAAACCATGTTTCTCCAATATTCTTTGTTTTTATTTCTAGATTTCTTATTAAGAACTCACCTAAATATATCAAGCCCACAAAAAACAATTTATCTCTTGATTAACTCAATTAATTTGGGAACTTAAATTTCATCTGCAAGATTTCATCTTCCTTTAGATATAATGTAATATATCATGAGATCGTGAGAATGATATCTCCTCATTAAAGCTAGTGAATTATGAAGGGTCATTGGTTCACCTTCCAATTGTGCCAGATATACTAGGCACAAGGAGTAGGATATTATGACCCATAATGATGAAAAATTTAGTGGAGTGAAATCAACTATGATGCAGATACTGTAATTGGTAAACAGGGATACATAAACATTTATTACCATTACAATTTGTACATTCAAGAAGGTAGAGGTGTGGGCAGTGCAGGTATAAGCAATAGGAGAAAACTGGGAAAACTGTAATTGAACAACAATAAAAAATACATAAAAAATAAAATCTTCTATCATGTTTACACCAAAAACAAAAGAAATGAAGGTAGAGGAAAGACTGAATATGTTAAGCCATAATAAGATACAAATGTAGGATCCAAGATGATGGCAGAGTAGCTGGCAGCTCCATTCATCTGCTCTCAGACATGCAACAGATTTGAAGTCAGAACACAGAGCGTAGAGTGAGTGAAAGCATCTGTCAGTGAGCACTTACATGGACAAGAGTGTGGGGATTGTGCAGGAGTATGCAGAACTGGCCAGCCTGTAGGGTGCCCAGGGGCCAATAGTCTGGGCTTTCTAAGTGGACTGCCACCATTGCCCAGCTCGGCAATGCTGGATGCACAGATTTAAGGCAGCTGTAGATCATCAGCTCAGGACCTGTGAGCTACCAGGGTAGCAAAAGAAGGCCTGGGAGGTATGGGCTCCAGAAACAGAATGGTAGAAACAGACATGCTGAGGATGAAGATTGCTGGAGGGAGTGGGGTTAGCACAATGTTACTACCTTGTGTTGTAGTATAGCTGAGAGAATTTTACCAATACAGTGTGAGAAAGATTCAGAGAGAAACTTTGTCTAAAACCGTCAGAGGTGCTATAAAGAGGTGGCCAACCCTGACTCAGAGATTATGTGATTTTTGGAGAGGGAGTGCATGGAGAACAGGACTCCCAGAGACTGATGATACAGCATGGGGACCATACAGAAACTCTTTTAAAAGGGGAGCTGAGGTATGACCCAAGGCGTGGCAAGGACCCAGGCTCCCATGACTGTGCGCAAGGGTGGGACACAGCAGCTTTGCTAGCCAAACACTAAGAAGCAGAGAAGGCACTGACAAAACAGGTGAACCCAACCCAGGATAGCTCGAGAGCAGAGGACAGTGCAGAGTGGAGCATTTGGGCAAAACCTCCTGTGAGAGAGCAGCAGGCTTGGGTCTGGAAGGCAGAAGCTGAATGCCTGAGATTTACTGCAGTCAGCCAGAGCCTTTCACAGACAGAAAAACCCAACCCCCACCTGCAAGATTATAGGCTCTGATGATCTGCAAGGCCAGGCCTAGGAGTTTCCTGCTGTGTACATTTCTTCAGGGAAAGAATAAAAAAGTGCTAAAAGGGCTCTTCACCAGACACACACTACATGCTACACAGCTCCTCAGGCTGATTTACTAAACCCAGCAAAGTAGAGAAAATAGAGACAGATGCAACAAGATGTTATGTTCTTTCCTGCATATGATTAGCATTCATTTTATACCCTTCAAGTTTGGGCATAATATGGCACCAGGTTTTATAATATAGTTTATTTCAAATTTTGTATATTGTTCTTTCCTTCTCTTACTCCATACTACCTCCTTTCTCCCCATTTGTATTTTGGTTTTAAATTCTATTTACTCTCTTTCATGACTTGTTTCTATTCCACATTACTATTGCTGCCCCCTTCAGCCTCTCAAAATCGTTTGTCATTGTCATTAGTCATTTTACATTCCTTCTCCTGTTCTTAAAAAATACTTTGTTCTCTCTCCACCTTTATCATCTTTACTCATAGGTTGAGGATAAAACTGTTGTTACAGTTCTTCAATCTTATTCCTAGCTATCTTTGTATTTCGAATCTCAAATTTCACTGTTCCCTCCTCTACCCCATTTTGCCTTCCTCTTGCCCTTTCTTTTTTTCATTTTAAACATTAATTTTTTCCCTGTGTTAGCTTGATTTTAATCCTGCCGTCTTACTATTCATTCTCCCTTTATCCTCTCAAAAGACCCTTCTCTTTCCTAGAGACATCTCTTAAGCTCTTCTTTCTTTCCATTTGTTCTCATTCCTATTCCACCTATATACATCTTAGCTCATTGGTTGTTGATATTTCTGTGATGGAGCTTTTCCTGCAGTTAGGTCCATATTGTTACGCATATATAACAGAACACTTCCCTAACTTGATGCAAGAAAAAGTCATGCAAGTCAAAGTAACACAGATGGTCCAAATCAGGATGAACCCAAATAGGCCCACTCCAAGACACATCATAATTAAAATGGCAAAATTAAAAGACCAGAGAGAACCTTAAAGGCAGCAAGAGAGAAACAGAAAATAACATACAAGTGTGCTCCAAAAAGGCTAGCAGCTAATTTATCAACAGAAACACTACAAGCCAGAAATGAAAGGCAAGAAATATTCCAAGCAATGAAAAGCAAAGGCCTGCAACCAAGACTCCTCTATCCAGCAAGGCTCTTATTACTTATAATAAGATTATAAAATGGAAGGCCAAATAAGGAGCTTCCCAGACAAAAGAGGCTGAATGAATACACCTCTAATAAACCAATATTGCAAGACATGCTAAAGGGACTGCTTTAAAAAGATAAAGAAAAAGAGTGAGAGAGAGGGGAACACAGCTACAAAGGGGGAAATGGCAATGAATAAGTACCTATCAATAATAATTTTAAATGTAAATGGATTAAACGCTCTAATCAAAAGACATAGGGTAGCTGAATGGATAAGGAAAAATGGCCCATATATATGCTGTCTACAAAAGACCCACTTCAGAACAAAAGACCTACCCAGTCTGAAAGTGAAGGGCTGAAAAAAAATTCCAAGCAAATGGACAGGAAAAAAAAGCCAGGGTAGCATAACAATACTTATATCAGACAAAATAGATTTTAAGCCAAAGGCCATAAAAAGACAGAAGGACACTTCATAATACTCAAAGGGATAATCCATTAAAAAGACATAAACATTGTAAACATATATGCACCCAACCTAGGAGTACCCAATTATGTAAGGAAAAACTAGGAGAACTTCAAGAAAGATATAGACAGCAACATACTTCAGCTAGGGCATTTATACTAGGGCATCTGCCCATTGTCGACAACAGACAGATCTTCCAAACAAAGAATCAATAAGGATATTGTGGCACTCAATGACACCCTAGATATATGGGCTTAACTGATATATACAGAATATTTCAACCTGAAGAAGCAAAATACACATTCTTTTCAAATGCACATGGAACATTTTCAAAGATAGACCACATGATAGGACACAACACAAGCCTTAACAAATTTAAGAAAATTGAAATCATACCAAGCGTTTGTTTGGATCATAATGGCTTGAACTTAGAAACCAACCTCAAGAAATAAAACTCCAAAACAATCAAATTCATGGAGACTGAATAACATGTTATTAAATAATGAATGTGCTAACAATAAGTTCAAGGAAGAAATCAAAAAGCTTCTGGAAACAAATGAAAATGAATACACAACAATCCAAAACCCATGGAACACAGCAAAGGCAGTCCCTAGAGGGAAGTTCATAGCAATACAGGCCTACATAAAAAAGATAGAAACATTTCAAATAAACAACCTAACCCTACATCTACAAGGACTGAAGGAACAACAACAAACAAAGCCTATGGTGAGTAGAAGGAAGAAAATAAGATCAGGGAAGAGTTAAAAGACATAGAGACCAAAAGAACAATTCAAAGGATCAATAAATGCAGGAGTTGTTCCTTTGAAAAGATAAACAAAATTGGTAAGTCTTTAACCTGACTCATCAAGATGAAAAGAGAGAGGAATCAAATAAATAAAATCAGAAACAAACAAGGAGAAATTACAACTGATACCATAGAGATACAAAGGATTGTAGGAACATACTACAAACAACTGTGTGCCAAGAAATCTGAAAACCTGGATGAAATGGAGAAATATATATAAATATAAACCTCTAAAACTAATTCAAGAAGCAGAAAGCCTGAACAGACTGATAACAGATAGTGAAATTGAAGGAATAATCTAAAAACTCCTGCCACAAAAAAGCCCTGTGCCAGATGCTTTCACAGAAGAGTTTTACAAAACATTTAGAGAAGAGCTAATCCCTATCCTTCTCAAACTATTCCAAAAAACTCAAGATGAGGAAGACTCCCAAACTCTTTTTATGAGGCCAGCACTATCCTAATTCCAAAACCAGATAAAGGCACAACAAAGAAAGAAAATAGAGGCCAATATTGCTAATACATAGATGCTAAAATCCTCAATGAAATATTGGTAAAGTGTATCCAGCAATACATTAAAAAGATCACACCCCATGATCAAATGAGATTCATCCCAGGGATGCAAGGATCATGCAACATTGACAAATTAATAAATGTAAT
Organism: Artibeus jamaicensis; assembly: GCF_021234435.1. Taxonomy (NCBI): domain Eukaryota; kingdom Metazoa; phylum Chordata; class Mammalia; order Chiroptera; family Phyllostomidae; genus Artibeus; species Artibeus jamaicensis. Next base: position 2,048,880 of record NW_026521981.1, on the reverse strand, counting down.
ACCTCACATAAACAAAAGGAAAGACAAAACTCACATGATTCCCTGGCTGGTGTAGTTCAGTGGATTGAGCATGGGCCTGTGAACCAAACAACTGCAGTTCGACTCACAATCAGGACACATACCTGATTTTCAGGCCAGTTTCCAACAGGGTATACACAAGAGGTAACCACACATTGATATTTCTCTCCCTCTCTCCTTCCCTTCTCCTCCAAAGATAAATAAATAAAATATTTACAAAAACTCACATGATGATATAAATAAATGCAGAAAAATCATTTGATAAGGTAAAGCTCCCATCGATTTATGATAAAAACACTCAGCAAAGTGGGAATAGAGAGAGCATTCCTCAACATGATAAAGGCCATATATAAGAAACCTAAAGCCAGCATCACACTCAATGGGCAAAAACTAAAATCTTTCCCACCAAGATCAGGAACAAGACAGGGATGTTTTATTTCACTACTCTTTATCTATCTATCTATCTATCTATCTATCTATCTATCTATCTATCTATCTATCATCTATTTATTTTTTGACCCCTCCCCAACACCCTAGCCCTCCCCACCTCCCTCCCCCAATTCCACCCCCCCTTGTTTTTGTCCTACGTTTGTTATAATTGTTCCTGTAAACCCTTCACCCTTTTCCCCTTTATCCCCTCCCCTCTTCCTTCTGATCACTGTCAGGTGGTTCTCAATTTCAATATATTTGGCTATACTTTGCTTGATTGTTCATTCTATTGATTAGGTTCCTGTTAATGGTGAGATCATATGGTATTTGTCTTTCATTGCCTGGCTTATTTCACTTAGCATAATGCTCTCCAGTTCCATCCATGCTATTGCAAAGGGTAGGACCTCCTTTTTTCTTTATGCTGCATAGAATTTCATTGTGTAAATGTACCATACATTTTTTATCCACTCATGTACTGATGGGCACTTGGGTTCTTCCAGCAGTTGGCTGTTGTAAATTGAGCTGCTATGAACGTTGGGGTGCATAGGTTTCAGGGTTCTTAGGATATAATCCCAGCAGTGGAATTGCTGGGTCAAAAAGCATTTCCATTTTTAGTGTTCTGAGAAAATTCCATACTGTTTTCCATAGTGGTTGTACCAGTCTGCAATCTCACCAACAGTGCACTAGGGCTCCCTTTTCTCCACAACCTATCCAACATTTGTTGTTTGTCGCTTTATTTATGATGATCATTCTGAGTGGTATCTCAACGTGGTTTTAATTTTCATCTCTCTGATGGCTAGCAATACTTAGCATCCTTGAATATGTCTCTGGACCCTCTGCATGTCTTCTTTGGAGAAGTGTCTGTTGAAGTCTTTTGCCTATTTTTTAATTGGGTTGCTTGTCTTCTTAGAGTGGAGTCATGTGAGTTCTTTATATATTTTGGAGATCAAACTCTGAGATCAAGTGAAGATCAATGACTGAGGTATCATTGGCAAATATGTTTTCCCATATAGTTGGTTCTCTTTTCATTTTAATGCTGTTTTCTTTAGCTGTGCAGAAACTTTTTATTTTGATGAGATCCTACTTGTTTATTATTTCCTTTTGCTCTAAGGGATATATTTGTGAAAATATTGCTGTATGGAATATCTGAGATTTTCATGCCTATGTTCTCCTCTAGGACTTTAATGGTGTCACAATTTATATTTAAGTCTTTTACCCACCTTGAATTTATTTTTGTGTGTGGTTTAAGTTGATGGTTGAGTCTCATTTTTTTTTTTTTGCATGTAGCTGAGAGAAGCTGTTCACTTTTCCCAACACCATTTGTTGAAGAGGCTGTTTTTACTCCATTTATACTTCTTTCCCCTTTGTCAAATATTAATTGATCATAGAGACTTAGGTTTGTTTCTGGGCTCTCTGTTCTGTTCCATTGGTCTGTGTGTCTGTTTTTATGCCAGTACCAGGCTGTATTGATTACAGAGGCCTTGTAATACAGTTTGATATCAGGTATTGTGAGCCCTCCTACTTTGTTCTTTCTCAAAATTGCTGCAACTATTCATGGTCATTTATATTTTCATATAAACTCAAAATGTTTGTTCTATATCTGTGAAGTAAGTGATTGGTACTTTAATAAGAATTACACTGAATCTCTAAATTGCTTTGGGTAGTATGGACATTTTGATGATGTTTATTTGTCCAATCCATGAACATGGATATGCTTCCATTTATTTGGGTCTTCCTTAATTTCTTTCTTCAGTGTTGTGTAGTTTTCTGAGTACAAGTCTTTCACCTCTTTCGTAAGGTTTATTCCAAGGTACTTTATTTCTCTTGTTGCTATATAAAAAGAATTTATTTATTGATTTCTGATTCTGATATTTCATTGTTAGCGTATAAATATGCCTTTGACTTCTGAATATTGACTTTGAATCCTGCTTTTTTGCCAAATTCATTTATTAAGTCGAGTGGTTTTCTTGCAGATTCTATAGGGTTTTCTATGTACACTATCATGTCATCTACAAACAATGACAGTTTTATTTCCTCTTTTCCAATTTGGATGCCTTTTATTTCTTTTTCTTGTCTGATCACTGTGGCTAGGATTTTTAATACTATGTTGAATAGGAGTTCCCCACTTCTATTTAATATGGTATTGGAAGTCATAACCACAGTGATCAGACAAGAAAAAGAAACAAAACACATCTGAACTGGAAAAAAGCAAGTAAAATTGTCACTATTTGCAGATGATATAATAATGTACATAGAAAACTCTATAGACTACACCCCAAAACTACTCAATCTAATAAATGAATTTGGCAAAAAAGCAGGATTCAAATTCAATATTCAGAAGTCGAAGACATTTTTATACACTAACAATGAAATATCAGAATCAGAAATCAATAAATAAATTCTTTTTATATAGCAACAAGAGAAATAAAGTACCTTGGAATAAACCTTACGAAAGAGGTGAAAGACTTGTACTCAGAAAACTACACAACACTGAAGAAAGAAATTAAGGAAGACCCAAATAAATGGAAGCATATCCATGTTCATGGATTGGACAAATAAACATCATCAAAATGTCCATACTACCCAAAGCAATTTAGAGATTCAGTGTAATTCTTATTAAAGTACCAATCACTTACTTCACAGATATAGAACAAACATTTCGAGTTTATATGAAAATATAAAAGACCCTGAATAGCTGCAGCAATTTTGAGAAAGAACAAAGTAGGAGGGCTCACAATACCTGATATCAAACTGTATTACAAGGCCACTGTAATCAAAACAGCATGGTACTGGCATAAGAACAGACACATGGTCCAATGGAACAGAACAGAGAGCCCAGAAACAAACCCAAGTCTTTATTGTCAATTAATATTCAACAAAGGAGGAAGAAGCATAAATAGAGTAAACATAATCTCTTCAACAAATGGTGTTGGGAGATCCGGACAGAAACATGCAAAATTATGAAACTTGATCACCTACGTATACCATACACAAAAATAAATTCAAGATGGATAAAAGACTTAAATATAAGTTTTGACACCATTAAAGTCCTACAGGGAAACATAGGCAGGAAAATCTCAGATATTCCATACAGCAATATTTTCATGAATATGTCTCCTAAAGCAAAAAACATAAAGGAAAGAATAATCAAATGGGATGTCATCAAAATAAAAAGCTTCTGCATGGCTAAAGAAAACAGCATTAAAATCAGAAGAGAATCAACTGTATGAGAAAACATATTTGCAGATGATACCACAGACAAGGCTCTGTTCTCCAAAATATACAAAGAACACACATGACTTCACTTCAGGAAGACAAGCAACCCAATGAAAAATGGGCAAAGGACTTGAACAGACACTTCTTCATGGAAGACATGCAGAGACATGTGAAAAGATGCTCAACATCACTAGGCATCAGAAATACAAATTAAACCACAATGAGATGCTACTTCACACTGGTGAGAATGGCCATCATAAACAAATCAACAAACACCAAGTGTTGGAGAGGATGTGGTAAAAAGGAAACTCTAGTGAACTGTTGGTGGAAATGTAGACTGGTGAAGCCACTGTGGAAAACAGTATGGAATTTCCTCTGAAAACTAAAAGTGGAATTGCCTTTTGACTGGGCAATTCCACTGCTGGGATTATACCTTAATGATCTTGAAACACCAATCCAAAAGAACCTATGCACCCCAATGTTCATAGCAGCACAGTTTACAATAGGCAAGTGTTGGAAGCAACCTAAGTGCCCATCAGTAAATGAGTGGATCAAAAAACTATGGTACATTTACACGATGGAATTCTACGTAATAGACAGAAAGAAAGAGCCCCAACTGTTCATGACAGCATGGATGGATCTGGAGAGTATTATGCTAGGTGAAACAAGCCAAGTGGTAAAAAAGAAGTATCATACAATCTCCTTTAAGTGGAAGCTAATCAACAATACAAACCAGGAAACAAAATACAACCAGAGACAATGATATAAAGAACAATCTGGCAGTAATCAGAGAGGAGGAGAGAGGAATAATAAGGGATAATCGGGGGGCATCAAGGAACATGTATTAAGGACACATGGCTAGAGTGTGGGTGGGGATGGGGGACATGGTGGGCTAAAAATAGAGACAATTGTACTTCAACAACAATAAAAATAGGAAAAATATTAGGATCTCAGGTCCCTAATTCTAGGGCAGGTAGTATGGTGTAGCAGTTTAGAGACTCTGAATACATTCTTCTTTGGTCCAACTCTTAGTTGACCATGCTGCAGCTGTACAATTTTGTATGTGTGACTTAACCACTCCATACTTCATTCAGTCTCCTCATCTTACAATAGGGGTAGTAATAATGTCTGCCTCAAAGACTGCCTGTCATGTAGAATGAGGATTTATATGTAAACCAGTTAGAACAGTGCTTGACACTGTTAAATGCTCAATAAAAGTTAGTTACTTTTGTTAGCTATTATCAATCCAATGCTTACTCATTAATCCAGTGCATTTTTTTTGGGGGGGGGTGTTCTCTATCTATATCCCCATGAAAAGGTTGATTAAAAAACAACAAAGGTCTTTAGATTCTACTGGTCAGTCATACTGTCTATCAGGGAGAAAAATAAACTAGCCTGAGGAGTCTCACTTATAGCCACTCATACATGTCAAACAGAGCAGCTTCTTAGTTGAAGACAGTATTTCAGAGCATGTTGGTCAGAAAGCGAGAAATGATTTCTATAGATCTGACTGAGACCATGTCTTCTTCATATTCTGATTTCACTTTCAGAAATTAGTAAATTGCAAGTCACTTATACCAGGAAAATGGGACAGCATTATGAAACCTCTAGCATGAAGTTAAACAGGTTTTTCATATAATAAGAGCTTTGGCGTCTCACCCAGGGCTTAGCTCCTTGTCAGTTCCTCCATTCCCTAGACAAAGGTAATGAGCTCTTTGGACAGGATCCAAGCTTAGGGCATGGGGCAATGTACCAGTCAGGGCAGTGCTTCTACTCTGGCTTAGAGAAACTCTGGAATATGTGAGGTTAAATACAAGTGAGAGGCAAATACTTAAGAGACGCCTGGCGATCCCAACTCCATCAGGGTGATCCCCCATGTTTGGGGGAGTTCTGGGCCTAGTCCTACCTGGATCCAATAGATCCTTCAGAACTCACAAATCTCCAGGAGTTTCCTGAAGGATCTTCAATTCTATACCAGGTAATAAAGGTTGGAACTAACCCCGAGAGCCTTCCCCGATGCTCACAATCGGGAAGCTGCATGTAACACCTTCACTCACATGGAACAGCTTGCATAACCGATCTAAATATTCTACAAGAAGTAAGAACATAGGACTGAGGGAGATAAAGACCAGGTTTCAATCTGGAAAATAATTATCTTTTACTGACAGACTAATAAAAAAAACTAAAAAATTACCAAAGCTTTCAGCACAAGCATTCTATTCATTTTTTATTCTGAACTGCTGGGATAATCATAAAACACTCATATGGCACATGAGGTCTGAGTAGAAAATCGAATCAGTTCTATAAAATATGCGATCTCTCTACTTTTCTATGTTCTCTTACTCAAACAAATTGGCTTTGAGACTGGAGGACCTCACTTCTGGTATATGATACGATTTGGGGTGTTTTTATATTAGGAAAATTAATTTATTAGGAGTGCTATTTTTGATATTGGATTGAAAAAGGGAGACAGAATTTAAGCTACATATCAAGAGGATAAACACTCCATTTTAGGTTTGTTCTTGCAAGTTTAGTAAAAGAGATCTTGTCAACAGGTTGGTATTTCTACTTTCATAATGAGGATTGCTGCTACTTAATATCAGGTATTGTTCCTGGCACTTAGTGTGCTTTATCTCTAATTCTTATGGTAAACCTGCAGGGTAAATATAATTGCTACATCATGAAATGAGGAAACTCAGGTTCAGCGTGGTTACTTTGCTACTAAGGGGCAGGCTTGCTACTCTAAAGCACCAACTTTTTTCACTCTACCACAATGTCTCCCCCAAAAGAAATGAAGTTGTCTTGAAGTGGGTCGTCTTCTGGTTTAGGTTACTCAGAGCAGACCTAAACCTTCACTGGTAACTTGAAGATGGAATCATACTTCCTTTAAGGTTCAAGAGTTTGTGTTTTTCTCTATTTTTCCTTCTTGCTTCAGTGCAATCAATCAGAGCAGGTCAGCATGGAAGTACCTGCAATTTGTGAGCAGATCTTGGGCAAATGGTGTTGCGAGCAATACCCAATCCAGCCACACCTTGTCCTGAAGGCTGTTTTAAAGGACCCCATGAGAGTCTGCTCCTCTTCAGGGTAGTTCCTGCAACTACACAGTCTTTCTCTTTCACCTTGTACAAAAAGGGCCAACTCATCAACTAACCAGTCCCCAGCCCCTTCCCACCTCTGTCTGGTTTATCTTGGTATCTCCCATGCAGCACTTACTAGAGGCCTGCTGTTAGCTGAGACCCTATAGATGGCTGTTGATCCAACAAGTGGTTGTGAAACAAGATGCTACATGCTGCAAAGAGGTTAAGATATCAAATTATTCATAATTCCCTGCTCTCACAAAGCTGATATACTATGGGGGTGATATGGAACTACCAGCAAAAAATCCAGCTAGTATTTGAATTGGGGCTCTAAATAATTTGTATGGTAAAGACCACAAGTGCAGCAGGGAGCATTGTGGGCTAGAGTCCTCAGGGGTGCTTCTGCAAAAGGAGAAAGTTGAAGGATTGATAGGACGGGGGTAGGTGGAGAGGCACAGTGCGTGATGGAAGCAAACATGGGGAGTAGTGGGTAGGGGAGAGGAAAATCATGTTGGATGGAGGAAAAAGTACTTCTCTCATACTGCTGCTGCTTTCTTCCTCCCAGCATTCATTGCATCCATTAAAGGTGGACCTCTACACAAGTTGTGTTGTATTCTCTACCACTACACAGAACCCCCATGATGTGGTGACAAGGTGTGGGGGTGGGGAAGCAGGCCGTAGTGTTCACTGGGGCTCAGTTACTTCATGAGCCTGTGCTTCTGGGATGTGACCTTTACCAGTGCTTCTTCCCCCTTCGGTGAGACAGAAGGGCTAGAATGGGTGGGCCCTGGGAATTTCTCCTCCTCTAGGTCACTTAGTTAGGCTTTAGTAAAAACCCTGTTAATTACATTCTGAAATATAGTTTTCCCTGAGGGTGGGCTGATTAAGAACAGAATGCTCTGGCATATTTCGGAATGGCTACTTTAGTACAAACCAGAAGCCAGAGGGACCTAATTTTCCCGTTTTGTCTTCTCTATGAGAACCTGTTAGTGCACAAAAGTGTGGGGCACCTCCTTAAGACAGACTCCACGCTGGACTTTTTATCACTCCAGCTGTCCACACTGAGCCTCCAGCAATGCACCCAGTGCAATTTATGTTTTCCTACTTGGCACTGGTTCCTGCAGAGGTCTCTGCTCTGATAATCCATCCTTCTTTGTATCTAAATGCCCATGGGTCTTTCTCTGAATTGGGTGGCAGAAATTTGCCCTTTGATCTCAATTCCCTGATGGATTGAAGAAGAGTTTTTGATTTTTAGTTTCTTCAGCTTTATTGTTGTAACTGTGAATACAGAGTGATGACTTCCAGTCTCCTTGCATACGTTTCTAAAGCAGCATTTTCCCGAAGTGTGTTTTGCAAAGCACGGATGTGAGTTTTACAGCATGTTCGTAGTACCCAACAACAGGAGGGTCTCATGTTCAAGTGGCTGTGAGAAATACTGGTTTCTTTACAGCAGGCCTTTTCAGTGCCTTTATTTATCTTATTTTATTTCTTATTTTTATCCTGTGACAGTTGTTCCAATTCTAATTCTTACACTGTTTGTTATCCATGTCCATGGCTCATTCATACATGCTCTGTAGTTGTGCCTTTATTATACTCATATTCATTTGATTATATTTTATGAGACTATAGATTATATTGTTTCCTGAATTGATGTGACTGTGAAGTTCTTTTGGGGAAGAGTATTTCATAAGACTATATTTCTCAGACCTTGAGAAATGCTGCCTTATATTCTTTCTAAACACATTTCTAGGCACAGACATATCATCCATCTCACAGATATTTATTAAGTATCCGATATGTGCAAGGGAGTATAATAGCTCTGGTGGATGGATATGAAATGATTGGGACATGGTGCCTTTTCACACTGAGAGTTTAGTATGGAAGGTTAGAAAGAAATATACAGAAATAACTAATTCTAGAGATTTCAAAAAAAGGCTCCCCAACATTTTAGCTATTTACAAAAAATAAATCAAATTAAATCTAGAAAGCCAAACTGAAAAAAAATTTTTTTTTAATTGAGGAGCCAAGTTGGCTTCAAAAGTGAAAAAGGCTTATGGATCAGGTTTTGGGGCAGGTCTCCACAAAGCCGCTCGTGACCTAACACCCTGTTCCCTGGCCGGTGCCCATTGTAACATCTCCATATTATGTTTCCAGGAATCTCTGTGAGCAGAATCTGTGGGCAGGGAACTAAGGAGTGGGTGGACTCCCTTCAAATGCTTGTTCTGAGCAGGTGTTAGGGCTTTGTGAAGGAGTGAATGGTGAGCTTTGCTGTGCTGTTGACTGATCATATTCTTGCAGGACTTTTGGATACAACTTCTTCTGGCTAGAAGGCTCATCTTCCACAGCATCACTCTAACTCATCTTTCACAACAACACTCTAACTCCAAGAAAAGGCAGAGCTGCTTTTGCACTAGACACAAGCATCAAGAAGGAAAAGAAAATTGGCAATGAATAATTAGCATGTCAATTATTGTGAAGAGAAATGGTCTTTTATTTAGGCAGGTAGTTCAGTGCAACCTGAGAGGGTTGAGAAGATCTGACACCCTCACTCGGATGCAGTTGTGCCTGAAATCCACTCTTAGTCAGGCTTTTTTTGGTTTAATTAGTTCCTTCAGGTAGAAAGATCCAGGGAAGAGTTAATGTTGCAGCTCAAGTCCAAAATTGCCTGGAGGCAGAATTCCCTTTTTCAGAGGACTTCAGTCTGTTTTCTCTTAAGGCCTTCCACTTATTAAATGAGCCCCACCCATTTTATAGAGAATAATCTGCTAATGTCACCATAAAATACCTTCATATCAACATCTAGTCTGATCTTTGACCAAATATCTGGGTAGTGTAGCCTAGATAAGCTGATACAGAAAATTAACCATCACTTATACATGTGTGTGTATACTGGGTAGTAGAATAACATATATTTCTTATTCAGGAATACCTTGGAGATCACTGCAGTTCAGTTCCAGATTACCACAGTAAAGCAAGTATTGCATTAAAGCATGTTATAATCTTTTTGCTGGTGAAGGGTCTTGCCTTCAGTCTGTACAAAAATGCAACATCTGTCAAGAGCAATAAAACAAAGTGCAGTAAAATGAGGTGTGCCTATAATGGGTATTGGCCAAGAAGGTCAAAACCCTCTGTGAGTCCACGAAACCATTCCTGGCACAGCTTCTAGGACAGTACTGTCCCTACTATAAGAAAGGGTACCATATCCTCAAGTGTCAAGGTGTCCTTACCACATCCTGGCTCTTGTCTAAGAGCCAGGGTCCCTCGTCTAAGGGAGCCATAGACCCTATTAACAGTTTGCTACCCAATACCCTTAGACTTCCATGTTGCTCATTTTGTTCCAGGCATCCTGGCTCCTGTCCTTATGGCTTCTCATGGGTTCCCACCGCAGGACTTTGCCTCCAAATAGAGGAGGCTTCTTCCCCCAGATCTTCACAGTGGCTGACTCCTTCTGACATCTCGGCTCCTTACCCAGCACTGCTACCTCCTGAGAGGCATTCCTTAATTATTTCATTTGAACAATCCCTGCCCCTGTATACTCTATACATTCTCTAATGATTCTGTCCTATTACACAGTTTTATTTTCTCTGTTGCACTTATTATCTGTACTATATTGTTTCTTTATTTTTTTGTCATTCTCCCCCAGTACAAATGTATGGTCCAAGTATTTTCTACTCTCCTTTTCTTCTCAATGCCTAGAATAGTGCTGCACATAAAGACTCCATAAAGGGTTATGGAATGACTGAGGTGTTAAAGAGTGGATTTTGCTTATGATTTGGCTATTCATCACCTGAACGTCCTTTCTATTTTAGGAACACCCACTTTATGGATCTTGATGGGAGAAAGCAGCTGATGATTTACTCACCTTCTCAGACTCCCTTTGCAGTGTGGCATGGACATATGACCCAGGCTTAGCCAATGAGATGCACCCTCCCTGGAACTAGCACTAGGAAGCAGACACAGCAGATGACCCATATGGTGGTGAGTTGCATCAGCTGCAATAGTCACTTCCAGGTTGGGGTAGCAATAGCAGTGACGTGGGCAGCAGCCACACAAGCCAAGGCATCCAGTGAACAGAGGCATTGACTGGTGTAAGATTCTCCTGACTGGTTTTGTGGTATGATTTGGCTTTACTCTGATTGTACCAACCTTCCCACACTCCTGCCTTCCTGAGTCCAGGTCTCTACTTTACCAGTGATTTCATGAACTTTCAGATACCCTTTTCATAAAGTCCTATCTGCTTAACTCAGAGTGGTTTCTGGTGCTGGAAACCCTCTTGTATCTTCCTTTCTCTTATCTTCCTCATTTTGTGTCATCACTCCTTGCCTTGATTTTTTGTGTCCTTATCCCAACTAGATTTTATGCTTACTGGGACTGCTACAAATCTTGGCAGTTACCTTGTTCTAAAAAGAATGAAAGCCTCTGTGACATTGTTTTGCTATATATTATACTACCAGCAAGGGTGTGAAGGGCTGAAGACTATTGTGTGGATTAGATCAATCTCCAGTGCCTGTTGGGACTTAATTGAGGGACCACTATTTTTAACACCTCACAGTGTTTTTAGGGCTCTTCATAAGTGCAATATGTGTGGTTTAACCTTAAGGAACCTCTATAAAGTAAAAGGAGGAAGAAAAGTCATGTAATTTTTTAAAAGGAAGGTGACAGATTGTACTTGCTAAAGAGGACCACAACAATATCTTCTATATGCTCTTCTACATTGTTGTTTTGCCAAATTCCATCAACATTTGGATTCTCTGTCTCCATTTCTCTGAATCTGGATGGGCCCTGTGAGTACTTAGACCAACAGAATAAAGCATAAGTGATGCTGTGCCAGCTCGGCATAGGATTCAAATGGCCTGACAGCTTCTGCTTCTTGTCTCTAGGAATCTAGCCATCACTTAAGAAATAGGACACATTGAAACCATCATGCTGTGAGAAGCCAAAGCTATGTGGAAAGGCTGTAGTAAATGAGGTACTATGTGGAGAGAGAGAGGCCAAGGTGCCAGACTCATGAGTGAGGAAGTCACATTGAAGGCAAATCCCTCAGCCCTTCGTGTCCCAGGTAATGTTGTGTGGACCGCAAACCAAGCACCTGCTGAGTTCTTCCTGTCTTCCTGATCTACACAACTGAGAGTGAAATAAATTGTGTTTTCAGTCACTGCATTTGGGAATCATTTGTTATGTGGCAATAGATAACTAGAACAAAGGGCAAGGATCCATAACCATGCAATGTTTCAAAGCATCTGTTTGTGGCCATGCAGAGTGCTTTCTATAAGGGCAGAGAGTCTTCAGTGGGAACCCAAGAGCAGATGCTTCTGTCTCCTGGATGTACTCAGCACCCTTAGAAAAGCCAGCCAGAGACTGGTACAACCATTATGGAAAATAGTATGGAATTTTCTCAGAAAAATAAAAATCGACCTGCCTTTTGACCCAGCAATTCCACTGCTGGGATTATATCCTAAGAATCCTAAAACATCAATATCAAAGAACCTATGCACCACAATGTTCATAGCAGCACAATTTACAATAGCCAAGAGTTGGAAGCAACCTAGGTGCCCATCAGTAAATGAATGGATCCAAAAATTGTGGTACACAATGGAATTCTATGCACCAGAGAGAAAGAAGGAGTTACTACCCTTTGCAACAACATGGATGGAACTGGAAAGCATTATGCTGAGTGAAATAGGCCAGGTGCCGAAAGACAAATACCATATGATCTCACCTTTAACAGGAAGCTAAACAACAAAACAAACAAGCAAGCAGAAAAAAAAAAACAAAGACACTGAAATAGAGAACAAGGGGATAGTGACCAGAGGGGAGAAGGAAGGGAAGTTAAGGGGAAAAAGGGGGAGGGATTTGGAGGAACAAATAGGAAGAACACAGGGACGAGAACTAAGGGGGGTGGAAATGGGAGGGAGGTGGGGAGCAAGGGGTGGGGGAGGCTGGGATGGGAAAAATAGACAAAAAACTGTACTTGAAAAATAACTAAATAAAATTAATTATATAAAAAAAGAAAAGCCAGCCTTCAAATAAGAGAAAACTTAAATCTGTTCAAGTTTGAAAAGGATCTTGCAGTCACATGCTAGTGATTTGTAAAATCATGAGGAGATGTCTGGCATAGAAAAAGAAGACCAAGAATCATTATTAAAACTAATAAGAGCCCTTCATCATCTGGATAGGCACAAATAATGCTCATCAGCTCAGCTCCCTACACCTAATGAATCAATTCTTGGAATCCTTCTACTTCTAGGCACTGGAGGAATCAAGGAGGATTTTTTTTCCCCTGACTCTTTCATTTCCCTACAAAATTGCATTTACCTAAAACCTTGGAGAAAATCAGATTGCAATCAAACACCACTACAACAAGCACACATTCTGATGCATTTTAGTCAAAATGTTACAGCATTTTATGTAAAATCCTCAGGAAACACAATTTAAATAATCTCTTGTGTACTTATGCATTGCTTATATTTCTTCAGGAAACACATTTATAGCTTGCACTAAAAGAAAAAAAAGATTGCTGTTTTGTTTTGTCTTGTCTATGGTATCCTTTTATTGGGTTTGGTAGCAACTCCCAGTTGAATGTTTCTGAATGTTTCTGAGTTAATCTGTAAACAGATAACTCAACAAGGTTAACCTGAAAGTAAATAACTCCAGATTGCTTTGTGGCATGTGTGCAGGTAGTATTGTAGAGGTTTCCTGGAAACCTCTAGGTAGAGCAGTGTCAACTAAGGGTCATTGAAACCAATCCAGTGCCAAGAGAAATCTCCAATTTGGGGTGCAATGGAGGAAGAAACCTCATTCAGTGCAAACAGGTAAATTGTGATATAGCATGGCTGTAGAACAGCTCACTTATAAAGCAGCACTGGACTTCCTGCCAAGATGGAGGCATCGTGCCTTCTCGCACAACCGAAATAAGAACAACAACAATTTAGAAACAAAAAACAACCAGTACCGACAGAAATTGAACTGTATGGAAGTCCAACAACTGAGGAGTTAAAGTAGACACATTCATTCAGACCAGTAGTAGGGGTGGAGTTGAGTGGTTAGGCTAAGAGGGGTCGCAGCAAAAAAAAGTGGTGGCTGATGGACCTCGGGTGCACAAGGCAGCAGCTGGCAGACCTAGTGAGGCGGCGGATTGTGGAGGGTCACAGTGAACAAGGCGGCTGGTGGACTTGGTGGTCCCACATTTGTGCACAGATAAAGCAGGTGAAACTGGGGAACGAGACAGACCACACAACCCAGGGCTTCAGTGCAGGGAAATAAAGCCTCAAACCACCAATTGAAAACCCCTGTGGGGATTGAGGTGCTGGGAGAAACTCCCAGCCTCACAGGAGAGTTTGTTGGAGAGACCGACAAGGTACCAGAATGTATACAAACCCACCCACACAAAAATCAGCACCAGAAGGGCCCTATTTGCTTGGGGGAAGCGGGGGAAGTGACTGAAATCTGTCAGAGAGCGGAGCAAGCCCCATTGTTTTCCTCTTAGACCCCTGCCCCACATACAGCATCACAATGCAGTGACATGGGTTACCCCACCCCAGCGAATACTTAAAGCTCCACTGCTTACTATGTAACAGGCATGTCAAGACAAAAAAAATAGCCCAAATGAAAGAACAGGTCAAAGCTCCAGAAAAAAATACAACTAAGCGACAAAGAGATAGCCAACCTATCAGATGCATAGTTCAAAACACTGGTAATCAGAATGCTCACAGAATTGGTTGAATTTGGTCACAAATTGTATGAAAAAATGAAGGCTATGCTAAGTGGAATAAAGGAAAATGTACAGGGAACCAATAGTGATGGGAAGGAAACTGGGACTCAAATCAACTGTGTAGACCAGAAGGAAGAAAGAAACATCCAATCAGAAAAGAATGAAGAAATAAGAATTCAAAAAAATGAGGAGAGGTTTAGGAACCTCCAGGACATCTTTAAATGTTCCAACATCTGAATTATAGGGACACCAGAAGGGGAAGAGGAAGAGCAACAAGTGGAAAAGATATTTGAACAAATAATAAAGGAGAACTTCCCCAGTCTGGCAAAGAAAATAGACTTCTAGGAAGTCCAGGAAGCTCAGGGAGTCCCAAAGAAGTTGGATCCAAGGAGGAAACACACCAAGACACATCATAATTACATTACCCAAGATTAAAATTAAGGAGAAAATCCTAGAAGCAGCAAGAAATAAGGAAGCAGTTATCTACAAAGGAGTTCCTGTGATTGTCAGCTGATTTCTCAAAAGAGACCTTGCCAGCAAGAAGGGGCTGGAAAGAAGTATTCCAAGTAATGGAATCCAAAGACCTACATCCAAGATTGATCTATGCAGCAAAGCTTTCATTTAGAATGGAAGGGCAGATAAAGTCCTTTTTAGATAAGGTCAAGTTAAAGGAGTTCATCATCACCAAGCCCTTATTGTATGAAATGTTAAAGGAACTTGTCTAAGAAAAAGAAGATAAAAACATGTACGGTAAAATGACAGCAAACTCACAATTACTAACAAACACACCTAAAACAAAAACAAAAACAAACTAAGCAAACAACCAGAACAGGAACAGAACCACAGAAATGGAGGACACATGGAGGGTTAGCAACAGGGGAGTGGGAAGAAGAGAGAGGGGGAAAAGGCACAGAGAATAAGTAGCATAAATGGTAGGTGGAAGATAGACGGGGGAGGTTAAGAATAGTGTAGAAAATCTAGAAGCTAAAGATCTTATGACACATGGACATGAAGTAAAGGCCGGGAATGTGGGTGGGAGGGGATGTGCAGGGCAGAGGGGAGTGAAGGGGGGGGGAATGGGACAACTGTAATAGCATTTTTAATAAAATATATATTAAAAAACAGCACAGTTGTGGAACCACATAGTTGTGGGGTGGCCTTGGGGTGAGGTGGCTCTGGCATGAGGGTCCTCTCCAAGTAGATAGCTCTGCTCTGCTCTGCTCTGCCCATCCTGCTCTGCACTGGCCAGCAAAGTACAGTTCTTATTCTTAGGGGAATGGGAAAGTACAGTCCCTGAGCCAGAGGGGAACTGAGTTACATAGACAGAAGACCCCACATGGGTTTTTTATTGTTCCATCATTATACAAATGAGGACTCTGAATCCTTGCAGTTTGATTGGTCTAAAAGACACTGTTCTGATTAGTCTAAATGAAGCTGTTCTGATTGGTCAGTGAAGATGCTGATGGGAATATAGCTGTACAGCTGTACTTGGATGGAAAAGTCTCAGTCCTATTGGTTGAAATATAATTCCAGGAACTCCTTTAAAAGGGCTGGCTCAGATGGCAGAACAGTGCAGGCAAGGTAGTTCAGTGTGAGAGGCAAGTAGTTCAGTACAGATTTCTCCCTCAAATGCAATTTATGTGAGAGGCTCCTGTTTAAAAACAGCTGCTAGGTTTTTCTTTTGAAGTCTGAGCCCAGTTAGTCACCAGGAGCCTTTCTTGGTAGACCCTTTCTTAGGGTCTACAGTAGATTCTATCTTTTGCTTACCCAGGAGTCATCCCCTACCTTACTTTGATTTTTAAAATGCAGCAAGTGACCAACTCCTTCAGGGGTATACCAAGTAGTTCTTTAGCCCAAGGAGTGAGTCTTAAGTCAACAAATAAAATTCCATTCTCTTTGTCAGTGTTTAGTTCATAAATAGGCATGTTACACTATTTGGGACCATGAGGGTAAGAAGTCTGATGTAAGACTTCAGGGACATTTCTCCTATCTTTTCAATAAGCATGCAAGGAATATTATCCATTTTGGCTTCTGCCATTGGAGTACTAGGTGAAGTGTGATGCCTGGATCCACCACCTTGTCCACCATGAGGGAAGACAGCCCAAAGGAAAAGTCAATGCGCTGACCAGAGCAAAGAGAGAAAAGAACCTGTGTCCTTAATTGTATTGTGAGATTCTAAGCAAAACTACCTTGGAACTGCCCTAACTCTGGGTTTCTTGTTACATGAAAGAATATTTTTCCCCACTGTTAGTTAAATTTTCTGTTACTTGCAACTGATAACATCCTGATATAGTAATTAAGAATATGAATAACAAATGATTACTCTCATACTAAAGAAACCTTTATCACTGGGAAGGCAAAAATATCGCATGCTTTGTATAGTAAGGGTATAGAAACACATGTTGGATTGTCTGTTGCTTTTGGGGATCAATGTTTGTTAGAAGACAAAGCAAAATCTCTTAGGAGCACTTGAATTGAGCTCAGTTGTGAAGAGCTCAAAATAAAAAGTCAAGAACAAAAAGCCACTGATATGCAGTGTTTCTCCAAGGCATCATTAGTCCACAGGGAAAAGGCAGAGCGTCTGAAAGGTCTGACAGCCTAGAATGAGGCTGTCACAGAACTGTGAAGACGCATGTGTCTTCCTAGCCAAGGACGGAATAAAATGGGGAAAGTAGGGTTTTAATTTTTGCATCACCCAGTCATGATGTCTTAGAGTAAATGCAATTTACTGTAGTTCAGCTGTGAGATAAATAAGAGAAATTCTTTGCAAAACATTTCTGGATGGCTGAGGGAGCTGTCCAGCTCCAGCTTGCTGTCCCCAGAGAGTTGTCCCAAGATGTGGGCCTCTTGAACATGCACCAATAACCTGGCTTGTGTTTGGACACATGCTGCCATTGGTTTCTTTGACAATACAAAAATGATGAAAACACTCTTGACACTTGGAACTGTTCACATTTTAATTCATTTGTCACAGTATCAATGGGTAGCCTGTATGCTTGGAACTAAATCCTGATGTATTTCTTAGGATGAAGAAAACATACATTTTCTAATCTGACAGATAACAGAAATTCTTCAACAAGCAGCAAAAAGGCTAAAATGGAAGAGTAACCACTTCTCATAGCCCTACCTCCTTCCCTCCACAAAGTCAATTTGGGTTTAATGGAGTATTTTTTTTAAAGTTGATTTCTCTTAGAAGTTTCCAAACTTCTAAGAGAAAAGAAGCCCCTGTTTGTCAAAGAGCCTGGTGTTCTTCCATTGAACATAACAGTTTTATAGAATACCAACATAAGACAAGATTACTCCATAATTTTAACAGAACAAGAGGGAAATGAGTTCATTTTGTAATCATGTCTGAACACAAATACAACTTGAAAAATGTTCAAGTCACAATACACCAAGTGTACACCTCTCCTGGCTAGTAGTAGTGGCTACTACTTCTTTAGTCTCCCTATAGCCTGCCCTCACTCTAGATAAAATTTACAGAGATGTTGTTTTAGTTTCCTAAGGCTGCCACAACAAATGGCCATAAACTGGGTGGCTTAAAACAACAAACACTTACTGTTCCACCGTTCTGGAGTCTGGAAGTCTGAAATCAAGGTGTACAAGGTTGGTTGCCACTGGAGGCTATGAGCGAGAATCTGCTCCATGCCTACCTTGTAGCTTCTGGTGGCTGCTGGTAATTCTTAGCATCCCTTGGCTTTTAGATGCATCGCTACAACATGCATCTCTGTCTTCAAATTGCCTTCTCTCACAAAAGCAAAGACAAAAACTACATGATCATATCAATAGATGCAGAAAAAGCTTTTGATAAGGTACAACACCCATTTATGATAAAAACACTCAGCAAAGTGGGAATAGAGGGAGCATTCCTCAATATACTAAAGGCCATATATGAGAGACCTACAGCCAATATCATACTCAATGGACAAAAATTAAGAGGTTTTCCACTAAGATCAGGAACAAGACAAGGATGTCCACTTTCACCACTTCTATTCAGTACAGTTTTGGAAGTTTTGGCCACAGCAATTAGGCAAGAAAAGGAAATAAAAGGCATCCAAATAGGAAAGGAGGAAACAAAACTGTCACTGTTTGCAGATGACATGATAGTGTACATGGAAAATCCTATAAACTCTACCAAAAAAACTGCTTGAACTAATTAATGAATTTGGCAAAACAGCAAGATACAAAGTCAATATCCAGAAATCAAAGGCATTTTTGTATACTAACAATGAATCAGAAGAAGCAGAAATCAAGGAAAATATCCCATTTGATATAGCAAAAACAAAAATAAAATATCTGGGAATAAACCTAACCAAGGAGGTAAAAAAACCTGTATGCAGAAAACTACACAGCACTGAAGAAAGAAATCAGGGAAGACACAAACAAATGGAAACATATACCTTGTTCATGGATTGGAAGAATTAACATCATCAAAATGCCCATACTACCCAAAGCAATATACAGATTCAATGCAATACCTATTAAAGTGCCAATGGCATATTTCATAGACATAGAACAAACACTTCAAAAACTTATATGGAACCATAAATGACCCCAAATAGCAGCTGCACTTTTGAGAAAGAAGAACAAAGTAGGAGGGATCACAATACCTGATACCAAACTATATATTACAAGGCCACTTTAATCAAAGCAGCCTGGTACTGGCATAAAAACAGGCGCATGGACCAATGGAACAGAACAGAGAGCCCAGAAATCAACCCAACTCTCTACAGTCAATTAATATTCGACAAAGGGGGCAGTAGCATAAAATGGAGTAATAAAAAGATAGCCTCTTCAACAAATGGTGTTGGGAGAACTGGACAGCTATGTGCAAAAAAAAAAAAAAATGAAATGAGCTCCAACTTACACCATACACCAAAATAAATTCAAGGTGGATAAAAGACTTAAATATAAGCCGTGACACCATTAAAGTCCTAGAGGAGAACATTGGCAAGAAAATCTCAGATATTTCACGCAGCAACATTTTTACCGATATGTTCCCTATAGTAATATTGTAACAGTATGGAATTGTAACCCACCCTACCATTCTTTTGACATTGTTTCTATAAATGCCGACTCTGACTAATATGTAGCTAATATGTAGATAAACAACACAGTTGTATGAGAATCTGAGGAACTAACTTCATAAGATACAGACTCCAACATTCAATCATTTCAGCTCTGGGAGATTTGTTGAACTTCAACAGTAAAACTAGGATGACATATACCAGACCATCATTTGATCAGTTTTGAGGGCCTTATTGTAAAAGACTATGCTAGTCTGCACATAGAGAACATTTTAACCCACTCCTTGACCTCTTTGTTCTGCTTTCACTCTCCCTCCCTATAAAAACTCTGCCTGAGTTTTTTAGAGAGACTCACAGGGCCCACAAGCCCACCCACCTGGAATTAGCACCAGAAGGGCCCAATTTGCTTATGGGTAGTGGATGAAGTGACTGAAAGCTGACTAAGAGTTGAGCAAGTGGTATTGTTCTCTCTTGGGCCCCTGCCCCACCTATAGCACCACAAGGCAGTGTTGTGGGTTACCCCACCCTGGTGAATATCCCTGACAAGGCTCTACACCTTACAACATAACAGGCAAACTGAGGCAAAGAAAATATGGCCCAAATGAACAGATCAAAGCTTCAAAGATAAAGCTAAGTGATGAAGAGACAGCCAACCTATCAGGTGCAGATTTCAAAACACTAGTAATCAGGGTTCTCACAGAAATGGTTGAGTATGGTTGTAAAATAGAGGAAGAAGTGAAGGCTATGCAAAGTGAAATAAAGAAAAATATATAGGGAACCAACAGTGAAGGGAAGGAAACTGGGACTCAAATAAATAATTTGGAACAGAAGGAAAACATAAATATTCACCCAGAACAAAATGAAGAAACAAGAATTCAAAAAAATGAGGAGAGGCTTAGGAACCTCTGGGACAACTTTAAACATTCCAACATCTGAATCAGATTGCTGGCATTTGAATCACCTCTCTCACAAATTTGGCTTTCACTGTGGTAGGGAGCTGGACCTGTGTTCAGTTATCACATGTGATATACAGCCTGAGTCCCAAGATCTGCAGTTTGCAAAGTAGATACCCTGCAGAGTCAGTGCTTTACTTCCAGTCTGAGTCTGAAGGCCTGCTAACCAGGAGAGCCCATCATTCTAGTCCTAAGGCTGGCCACCTCCAGGTTTGAGACCCAGAAAGACCTGATGTTTCAGTTCATGTCCATAGGCAAGATATAACACTGACGGTCCAGTTTTAAGGAAGTCAGGTGGGAAGAAGCCTCTCTTACTTAGTAAAGTTGGCCTATTTGTTTTATTCAGGCCTTCAGCTGATTGGATGAGGCCCACTCACATAGGATGATCTGCTTTACTCATTTTTTTAGGGCAATCTACTTTACTCACTCTATTGATTTAAATGTTAATCTCATCCAAAAACACTCTCACAGAAACACCCAGAATAACTGTTGATCAATCAAGTAATTAACCATCACAGCATCTTTCCCAAGATCTCACACCTGGTAATTGGTGGAGCCTGGGCTATCTGACTCTCAAGTCTATGCTCTGCCATAGTGATCTCCTATTATCTCCCTTTTCATAGGTGGGCTTTCTCCAGAGACAATCTATGGTGGATTCTTTACTAATTCACACTGATCTTAGAATCTGAACCAATAGTTTGGAGCCAAGTTACATATTGTCTCATATTTTTGCTGTTGGTTCACATATGATTTTCCTCACCTCACCCATTAGATTATAAGGAATTTGGGAACAAGGACTGCATCTCAGGCTTCAATAATATCTAACATTATTAAATACTGCTAATGAAAAACCGAGTCTCTGTAAATTTAGGAAAATAAATTTATTTGGGTCAAACTGAGGACATGACTGAGAACAGAGCTCCAAGAAGCCTTGAAACAGTGCTCTAACTTTAGAAAATTGAGAGAATGTTCATATAGGCAGGAGGACAAATAAAAATATAGCTATGCATCAGCAGCTTTAGTTACATACATTCAAGGATTAATAGTTTTACATCAGGTGGAGAGAATGTATGGTTAAGGTAGTGCTGTCAAACACCTGGAGTTGGGAAGGGGTCTGGAAGCAAATATTTTGAAACTTTTATCAGGATGTAGAAAAAATAGGTACTGCCTTCTATAATAATTTATCTTTGTAATAGGTACTGTTGGAAAGTATATATGGCTAGCCCCATGGAAGAACTTGGTTAAGAATTTACTGTGTTGCCTTGGTTACTGATGGAGTTGGAGCAGCTTAGACACACTTTCCTTTCTAAATACTTACTGTGGTACTGGCACCTTACATGTATTTATCCATTTAATACTGACAAAAACACCTTAAAGTGCTACCTCTATTACCCCATTTTACAGATGAGAGAGCTATAGCCAAGACACTGACCCACCTGCACAAGGTTAGTGGGGCCGGAAGTGGAGCCAGGATTCTGACCCAGACAGCCTGGCTCCAAGCCCTGTGCTCTTAACCACAATCTGCTTTGCTTCTTGTATCCTTTACCCCAGTTCCCCCCTTCCAGTATTCATCTCAGTAGGTGCCACATGCTAGCACCAAGAGGCTCTCATTAAGTAGTTAATTTCAGGGAATAAGAACTGTTTAGGAGGTAGAATGGCTTTGAGGTTGGCTGAACAGGTCTGTGGGGTGGAGTCCCCTTGGCAGGGTGTACTTGGCTTGTGGTTTGGCAAGTGCTACTCTCTAAGACTCTCCTGCCCAGATTTTTGGTCCTTCACTGGCCTCAGCTCAAGGACACACCTCATGGGAAGCCATGGTTGAGGGTACTCTCTAGAGAGGCACCCAGGCTGTCCTCATCTGCCTGTGTCCCTGCAAATGTTGGCTTTGAAAGTGCAATGTCACCTTACTAAGCACAAACTGGCTCTTGATATTATGAGAAAGAGGTTTCCCCACCAGGAGGTGTCAAACAGGTTCTGTGCAGGAGAAGAGATCTGAAGACTCAGGCATGGGTGGCACAGTGCCTGGGTCACTAGGCTTGGGCACACCTAGTCCTCTCAGGTTGCTAGAAGAAACTCTAACTTAGCATTTCAGGAAGTTGGAGTCATAAGACCCATCTCCTAACTCCCAGCCCACTCAGCTCCACATTATCTGAACAAGCAGGTGACATTTAAACTTCTTTAGAGCTACAGTATTCCTTAAGTATTCCAACAACCTTAAATTATCTGCATGTTGTCAGAATTAGAATGGGCAGAGTTTTCAGCTTGGGAAAGTGCCTCTTCTTGGTAGACATAAAGTAAATAGATGCTCTGCCACATGAATCTGAAGAGATGTTTATTGTTGAGGCATCATATTTCTCAAAGACTAGGCCATGAGCTCTCTAAGAGCAGTACCATATTTCATTGATCTGTGTTGCCAGTACCTAGTAATGGCTTGCAACATAGGAGTCCCTTAGGGAATTTTTTTTCTGAATATAAAATCTGTAGGATTCCCCCTGATCTTTTATCATATTATCATCAATATAAAAGATGATCTTGCTGTAGATCATCTTACATGATCATCTTCATGAAGATGAGAGGCTATGTCCCAGCTCTGGGGGTAAATCAGCTCTTTAACTTTGGCAATGTAAGTTTACTTCTGGACCTCAAATTTATTTATCTGAATGAATAAGTTTGGATTTGAGCAATTCTAAGTCCCCTTCAAGTTTAACATCCTAAAACTCTGCTTATGAAATACTCTGCAGAGAGAGGAGCTTATAGGAAGGTAGTTACTGCTGTATCTGATTTTGCAGTCTAAGAGTGAGAATGCAGGCCCTGGCTGGGTGACTCAGTTGGTTGGAGCATTGTCTCATGCACCAAAGTGTTGCAGATTTGATTCCTCATCACGGCACATACCTAGGTTATGGGTTTAATAACCAGGTAGGGAATGTGTGGGAGGCAAGCAACTGATCTTTCTCTCTCTCTCCAAAACTCAATGAACATATCCTTGGGTGAGGATTAAACAAAAACAGTGAGAACATGGTCACAGACACGCTGTTATAGCCTCTTGCTCAGGAGCTACCATCTTGAGGGAATGACTGAAAAAGGAGTGAGGTGATAGCCCCTCCAGAGCCCTTGGGGAAGAGGGTTTAAAATCAGGGTCCCTGCATTATGGTCATGGCACCTACTTCCAGGAGCCCACATTACAGACCTTGGCATAGCCCCTACTGCCTCTCCCACTATTAATCTCTGTAATCCTGCTGTCAGAATATGATGCAGGCACCCCAGTTTATGCCATATGCTTAGGAAAAACATCCTCACACAGACTCCTGGGGAAAAGGGAAAGACATAACTCTTTGATCTTGATCCCTGGCAAAGAATTTGTCTCGGGGTCTTTGGAATTTTGGGAGCAAAATAAAAAGACCTGTACTTTCAAAGCTTCCCTCCTTTGATGTATAGTACACTCGGGTGTGGTGGGGCGGATGTTTCCCTCTGGGGCAAATATTCCTTTGTTCTGGGAGGAAACAACAATGGAGATAGATATTTGATTATTCTAGAATGTAGAAATTCATACGCTGCCTTTCCAAGGGGATCTGGTGTCATGCACAATAACATAAAAACTATTTTCATTGTGGGTGGAATGCAGCTCTGCACATTGTTTTCTATCGGAAAGTGTTTCATCTTTAAAAAAAGATTTAGTCTTCAGAGTCTCTAAAAAAGGTGCTTCCTCTTCTTGAAAAATATGTGAGTGTTCTTACTGGAGTGGAGGCTAGAAGTTTGGGGCTAGAGGGGGCGTAGGAAACCCACCCTCAGGCTGATGGAGGGATCACCAGGAGAGCTAGACAGGGAACTCAATTCAATTCTATTTTATGCAATATTATAGACTAACTAACCCAGACTTTGGAAAAGGACTGATGTTTAATTTTTTGTCTTCTAGTTTAATGTCTTGTTAGGGGGGACCCTAAGGCAAGACTGACCGTCCCAGATTGGTGAGGACATTTCAACTGTTAATGATGCTGGGACATGTTAGAAGGGGATCAAAAATAAAGGAGGGCTTGGGGAAGGTTGAACAGGGATTATGAGGCAAGGGCTCCATGGAAAGAAGAACCAGAAGTCCCTTTCTCTCCTCCTCCTTCCCCCCACCTTCCTCTCATCTCTCCCTCTCCAGTGGAAGGAAAAGCAGAGTCTAGGTCTGAGGAAGTGGCTAGAGCTGGGCTAGGCGGTGACCAGCAGAGGTACTTAGAGAGATTTGATCTGTGAACTTTACAATTCCTCATTTGTAGCACCAGTTTTAACTGTCTCAGAGTTGTAATTAGTGTCTGTTATTTCCAAATGTTTATTAAAATCTTGTTATTCATTGAACTTGGGATTAGCCATGCTCTTGGAAATTAAAGGCCTGGATAATGATTAGCGCTAGGTCACAGGTTTAGGAAGGACTGGCAGCAAAGTGAACAAGGTCCATGGAGGAAGAGAGGATAAAGATATGGACTGAGTGAATGTCAGTGGCACAATGTGGTTGCAGATTGGTGAGGCAGTTGTCTCCCCAAATATACGAGAGCAGAAGGGATCTTCAGAGAGAGAGAGGCCAGGACCTACTAAATTTATGCTGGTGGGGAAACCCTGTCAGCAGACAAATGGTTACATTTAGTGAAGTTTGTCCTTTGCCTAGAATAACACAGGGCAAAGGACTGCAGAGCCTTACCTTCGTGGGAAGAAGGGGATTCCCAGGGCTGTGATGAGCACATAGGGAGCAATAATAATGAGAATGAGTGTGTGAAGAAAGGAAAATTTAAAAAATGTTTTGCTTTTGCTTTTATTCTTTGCTTTTTGTTTTTGCTATCAGGCACCTAAGTGTAGTAGAAAGAGTATTAGAGACAGACATTCTGTCCTAACTGTCACAAACAGGGTACAGTCACATCTTTAGAGATCGCTTTTCCCATGGTGGGTGATTTGTATATTCAGGATGCTTCCATCATCCCCCATTATGTTCTCTGTCTAAGCAAATTTGCCATCATCAGGTAGCAGTTGGACAAACATACCTCTCTAGTCTTTACTTCCTTTTTAGAGCTTTCTAGGGGTCTACTTGGAGCAACGTTGATTGTGGCACCTAATGATCAAAATAGGCAAGCACCTCTATGGAGCTGTGCTGCTTCATCTGATTACCCAAATTCTATCTGATGGTTCAGGGAAAACAATGCTCAGAGGGCTTCTCCAGGATGATACATCTCAATAGTTACTGCAGTGGAAATTGTGCATTTTGCCACTTCAGATGCCTGTCCCAATTTTGGAAGAAAGTCATTATGTATTAGAATCTCAGATGCTACAGACATATCTATAACTACTCATCTGTAAGTCCTGGGTCCTGTTCTCTTTGCATCTGCAGTGACAGTATTAGCCTGATACACACGGGCACTTAATATATGTGTGTTGAGTAAATGAGTTAATAAAATCTACAAATAGTTATGGGAACCATATTTTCCAAGCCAATCATCAAACCATATTGTCTGCCATGTTGCTTCCAGATGTATGAGACAGTTTGGAAGTCATCATTTAGACGCTGAAACTTCTAAATGAATTTGGGCACAATTTTGGAGATTTCTGGGGACTGGGAATAATTTAGCATTTTTTAAAAAATGTAGCTGAATAATCACCGTATAGTACTTAAATGTCCTTCCTGCCCTTAAAAAGCAGAGCCCCAGTTAAAAGCCTGAAACAAATGAGAATTATCCTTTGTCACTTAGTCAAGATGGCAGAGCTGATAAACAAGGTACTCACTTCCTTCCACAACCACATCAAAATTACAACTAAACTACAGAACAACAATCATTCAGAATGACCATAAACTGAAATGAATAGAAGTCCAACTACGGAATAAAAGAAGAAACCACATCAAGACTTGTAGGAGAAGCAGAATGTAGAACAGGCTGGTCTCACACCTATGTGTGGCAGACAAAAGTTGGGAGAGATATCTTGACTAGCCAAGGTCCCCCCAAGGAGGGAAGGGCCCCAGCCCCACACCAGGTCACCCAACCCAGGATTCCAGTGCCAGGAAGAAAAATCCCCATAACTTTTGTTTGTAAAAACCAGCGGGCATTGAGACTGAGAAAGATGAAAACTTCTGGAGTTCCAGGCAGTTCCTCTGAAAGGGTCCACACATGGACTTACTCAGATTCACTCCCTCTGAGCTCCAGCATGGGGGAAGCAGCTTGAAAGGCACCAGAGGAATATGGGGAGGGGTAGCTTTCTCTCAGACAGAAGTGTGGCAGAGGCCATTGTTCCTTTGATGAGGTCTTCCCACACAGAGCCAGCAAACTCCATCAACCTGGCTCACATTGTTTGCCCCACGTTAGTGAATCCCTGATGCCAGAAGGAGAATAGTGAGAGAGAAAGAGAGTGAGCAAGAAATTAAAACTTGTTTGAAAAAGTAACGACAGAAAACTTCCTTAATTTGGTGAAGGAAATAGACATAAAAGTCCAGGATGCACAGAGAGTTCCACACAAAATCAATCTGAAAAGGCCCGCTCCAAGATGTATCATAATCAAAACGCCAAAGGTTAAAAGAGAATCCTAAAAGCAGCAAAGAAAAATATTTAAGCTAGTTAACTATAAAGAAGCTCCCATAAGACTGTCAGCTCATTTCTCAAAAGAAATTTTGTAGAGCAGATAGGATTGGCACAAAATATTCAAAGTAATGAAAACAAGGACCTAAAACCTAGATTACTCTATTCAGCAAAGCTATTATTTAGAATCAAAGGACAGATAAATAGCTTCCCAGAAAACTCTAAAGCAGTTTATTACCACCAACCTGGTATTGTATGAAATGTTAAAGGATTCTCTTTAAGGAGAAGAAGAGGAAGATAAAAAATATGAATGATAAAATGGCAATAAATACACATCTATTAACAGTTGAATCTAAAAAACAAAATAAACCAACAGAAAGAACAGAAACAAAATCATAGACACGATGAATGTTTTGAGGGTTTCCAGATGGCAGGGGTATGGGGGGGATGTAGAGTGCACCATGGGGAATATAGTCAATAATAGTCTAATAACTTTATATGGTGTCAGATGAGTGCGAGATTTATCAGGATAAACACTTGGTAAATTATGTAATGTCCAATCATTGGAGTGTACATCCGAAACTCATATAATAATATATGTCAACTGTAATTGAAAATGAAAAATGATAAAAAGAAGAATTATCCTTTGTGATCTCAATTCTCCTCTTAGAATTCTTCTTGCCCAAAGGCCTGGTGACTTTCCTCTCCCCCAGGCTGTCCAGACCCCCTCTCTGCTGTGATCAGACACTGATACTACTTTACTGACACTGACTAGACCCTGGATTTTCTGTGGTGTTGGTTTAAATGAGAAAGAGGAAAGAGAGGTCCGCATGCCTTGTCAAACTAATTTGGAGCTTTACAAATATCCTCTGGAGACCTTGGGCAGTTAAATGCTTTACCCCATCCAGAAACCTAACCATGTGCTGTAACTGAGCTTTGGGCCCAAGCTTCCTTTGTCTCTTCATTCTTCCTTATTTTATGGGGTGTATACATCTTTCCAGAGAAGCCTGGAGAATCTGCTGGAGACAAATGTTTTTGTCCTAAATCTAGTAATCTGGGGAGTCTGGAAGAATATTTGAATAGGTCTGGAAGTAGAGAGTGGCCTTGGCAAATGTTTGGGCCCCTGTAAATGGAGCATAATTGTTTTTTTTTTCATTTTGATAAAAACTAGTCATCCCATCTTTCCATTGTACACCTTGATGGATTAAATGTAAGCAGGTGTAGTATGGCTAGTGCTGGAGGGGCAGAGTAGGGTCCATTGTTGACTTGGAAATTGACTGGATTTAAATTCTGGCCCAGATCCACAAAGGCCAAGGGCTGTTAGGCAGGTAACAACCTCCTTAAAATCAGTTTCATCATTTCTGAAATACTTACCTCATAGAGTCATTGTTACTACCATTATCATAACAAAAATACTTAGAATAACACCTAAGTATGCCCTGCTATTATTGTTTTAGTCAGTCCTTGCATCTGAGCTTTTCTAGAATATTTACATGATCTTAGAACACAAGATTCCCCAAGGGTTTCGGATCCCCAAAGGCTTATGGTGAGAAAAGGAAATTGATTGATATCCTCTGGATACCTAAAAAACAGGCCTAGTTCTCAAAAGTGTGTGTGCCCCTCAAAAAGTTCAGCTGGAAGAGTGTCTGTCAGCACCCAAGGTAATGCTGTGTAAGGCACACCAACCATGTGTTCTGGTGTCAGCCCAACTTGATATTCTTCATGTCCATTGAGAGTCCTGTTTTTGAGTGGCTACCACCGTGCTTGGAGTTAGGGCCTTTTCCAGGTTCAAGGGCTACACTTCTTGCCCTAATATGAAAATGAAATGTATACAGACCTTTATTTTACATTGTGAATGCCCAATCTTAAATAGGTGAACCCATGCCCACAGTTCCATGGTTGCTCTCCTAATTTATGGGGGCTTTGCTGAACAAATTTACTAAGAACTCTCAATTGTTTTTGTGCCGTGCCCTCCAAAAGACCCTGAAAGTCATAGAATGAAAATAATGTTTCTCTTATAAATTGGATATCAGATGTAGACAAGCCATCAAAAACTTTCGTTGAAATCTTCTCTAGCATACCATACTTAAAGATTGAAAAGCAATTTCCTCCAAATAACAATAGGGCCACCCACTTATCACTTCAGCTTTAGTATTTTGTTTTAGGAGGCTTAGTCTCTGATTTTGGTGAAGGAAAAGCTGCAATAGAGCAAAGAGCAAAAGGCAAAATTTCATATTAGGCTCATCCCTAATGTAAAAGTGTCTTAGCAAGTGAATTGTATAATAATAGTTATTAAGAATATCTTCCATTAAACAAACAAAGTAACCTCACAGGTTGATCTGATCATAAATTCCTAACCAGTCAGGTCTTGGTAGGTAGTCACCACCCAGGCATATAGTAACTTCTTCAGTAAAATGTTTATCTTTGCCAAAAGCAAGCATTTTTCTTGTTTCTGTGCATCTAGGTTAACACACCTTCGAAATAAACCATAACCATCCTCAACAAAGCACATAATCTCGTTAACTATCCTGTAATTCAATCCTTACCTTGCTTTTTCACCTCCATGTAATCTTCTAACTTTCTCTCCTGAATTTCAAATGCATGAAAGAAGCAGCAAAACTGTTATTTGCAGGAACATTTGAGATCTTGGTTCTTAGCATATGTCATCAGTTGGGCTCAAATAAACTCTTATAAAAATTCTCCACAGATTTGGATATTTCCTATGTTAACAAAAAGAAAAAGTGAATGCTAGAAAATTGAGGCAGCATGGCCTGGGCATTCGAGTGTGCAAAGGAGTAGCTCAGGGCACACTCATCCACTGAATTACATCTGCCCCACACAGAGTCGGCCCAACTACCAAAAGTGGCAGAGGTGCAGTGAAAGAGGGGATATTTAGGCCTGCAAAAGCCTGGGCCAGGGCGAAGTGAATGAACTCACATTGACTTAGAAATTATGTTTTTCCAAAGAGCACTCAAGAAATCTTATCCCTCCAATCTGCTCATTCTCCAACTTTCCAGCTCCCACATCTCAGATTGAAAAAAACAATAAATAAATTATCTGACTTTAAACAATGTCCAGAAATGAACAGGCAACATTGTGTGGCCTTCAGCAGCCTCTCATGTTGTGTTCAGCTATTTAATCCTATACCAACCCTATGGAATGATGTGGCAAGCACAATAATGTCATTTAAAAGTTGGCATAGGCTTGTGTGTTGCAGGTGGTCAAGGCCTGGCAGGTTCACCCTAGATTTGGGGAAACAGAATAAAATGTGTGGAGTGGTGGGGATGCTTGATATACCTTTATTCACAGGTGGGCGAGCCATGCGCACTGTAAGTTGCATGTCTCTGCATGCCACACTGCATGTCACCTGTCTCCTTGCTTGTCCATGTTGCAGCAGGGAGCTCCTGTCCCCTTAAATACTGAAGACAGACAAAGCAGCCGGGAGCCAAAACAAGTTGAGACTCTACACATGCAAGCCCACTCAAGTCTGTGGGAGTAATTATTGGGCCCAGTCTCAAGGCTATGAGAACACTATTTATCTTAGTTCTCCAGGTGCCTGGGTGAGAAAGCCAGATTGCCTCTGTTTACCCTACAATACACCCCTCTGGCTTCCTCACTGTATAACCTACTTGAGGATATCTTCTTCAAAGTTCCTTTGGCAAGGAGGGCAGACCCTTGAACCCATAAACCACAACAGTAGTACAGGCTACAGCAATAAGCAAGCAAAACACAAGTGCTGCCACCCAAGACAGCAAGAACCCACTGCCATTCAGTGGTTACGGATGCCCACCATTCCTGCAAAGGATCACTTCTCAGGCATTCAGTGGCACAGGTCTTAGAAGTTAATGCCTGTAAAGCTTGACTAACATTATGATGGACATCAGAAACGTATGCATAGCATTCTGCCCCTACTAAGGCACATGCCCCACCTTGGGATGCAGTAAGCATATCTAAGACCATACAATTTTTGCAAGGCTACTTTTCTCAATTGATATATTAGAGAAGATGTATCAATTCCTTATTTAATAGGCCTAAAGAATCATGCGTTGCATTCAGTGCATGAGAAGTGTGCAAAGCAATTATCTTAGCCTCAGTGACTATAGAAGCAGCTTGAGGAGAAAAAACAGTCAATAAGTAAAACCACCAGGGAGTACGTTTTACTCGGTGTCATGCCTTAAATGCTGCCCAATTAACTGGCCAGACAGTAAGAGTTTTCTGAATTTTAACAGGCAAATAGGGCCATCCCCAAGTACAACGACCAGCCCAGTTCCCAGGCGGTGAGGCCACCCACGTGAGCCATATACCTAGAGGGCTCCAGTGGGAACTCGCAGCCCATGTGCCTCCCAGCAATGCCCAAGAGCATGTCTCTGACACAGACCCACAGCAGTTCAGTTCACTTGGGCTTGTCCCTGAGGCTTTTAACACAGAGGGGGACTGGCCCAGCCAACCCCCCAGTCCCAACTGTGAGCCAACCCTGAGCCACCCCACGTGGAGCAGCCGACCAACAGCCAGGGCTGGTCATAGGGCTGCTTTGGCCCAGCGCAGTTGCTGGTCCAGGCTGCATTCCACAAGGAATATGCACTGTTTTATCTGTAGACGGAAGCTGGAGAGATGTTCCGTGGGAGACCATGAGACGTGCTCAGGGGGATCTCAGTGCAGACCCAGCACGCTGACTGGTTTGCCACTAGGGCATAGGCATGTGCCTAATCCACTATACCTGGGGGTGAAAAGACAAACAGTTATAGACACCAACAATGGCCAATCACTCCCCTCAGGCAATATACAGGCACCTTTCTGGTCCATTGAGAAGATGGCTGGCAGAGAGGGCCTCCCTGGGCGTGAATACCACACCTTTTGTGCCTTAACTGGAAGTTCAGTGTCTACTTGTAACAACAGTGGGGAACTCATAATGGGCCATAGGATATCGCAAATGTGCCATGAAGAAGCATTTCATGCTGGCCCTAGATAAGTCACCTTTAAGACTGGAAGCCAGATTCCAGTCACCCAGGGCACTACTATTTGCAAGTTTCTCTCTACTTCCTGTCCCCAAGGGGCAACAAGAGCCACCCAATTCATGTGGGGGGCTTTTATTTCCCAAGGCTATGTCCAAGTGGTTGTTTGCCCTCGCTCCTGGCCTTCAGGTGCAGGCAAGAGAATATTTCCGTTTCCCCCTGCCTGGTTTTAGCAAAGCATCCTTAGTCTGTACCTCTGGCTGAATTGGAGCTGCGGTCCAGTGGAGTAGCGCTAGCACCGGAGCTGGCCCGCCCACTGCAACTCCTCTCATTTAGAGTCAGGAGGACAATCCATATGCGTTTCATCCAGCCCCTCACTGTAGAGGTGGCAGCTGCAGCTTGCAGGCCCTGCTTTAAGAGAGCATTGTAACTAACATTCGATCATTCCAGCAGCTTGTGGATGATAGGCCACATGGAATTTCCAGTCAATCTGCAAGTCCTGAGCCCATTGTTGTGCCAAAGCCCCAGTAAAATGTGTCCCCTGATCACTTTCAATGATCAAGGGTCACCCATAAGCAGCACATAAGTGCTCCAATGCAGCAATTACTACTTTCTGATCTGGGTGCCATGTGAGATAAGCAGCTAAGAGTCCTGTAGCTGTGTCCACACCTGTAAAGGCAGCGAGATACTGCTGCTGGGTCAGCAGTATCTGTTCCCTCACCACCTGTCCAGTAGTTCCCACAGGCCTTTGGGGATGCTCTTGTGAGCAGATAACACAGGTCTCACAGTTTTTCGTACCTCTGCTAAGGTGACAGGTAACCCCTAAGTTTTGATAGTGGATCACATGGTCTTTTGTCTAGCATGTAAGAGGTGATGGTGTAGCCACTGAGCCACTTCCCTTCCTGTGGGACTGGCAGGTACTATTTCTAGCCACTGCACCTTGGCTAGAGTATCAGCCTCATGCATCCCAGGGGTGCATGTCCAGTAACATGATCTACAGTGATTTGTTTCTGGTGGTCTAACTCCCAGAGATTTTGCCACAAGATCTCTGTTCCCACAATGGCCTATGCATAACCATCCATTTATTTGCATGCCATCTAGAGATCCATAATATTAGCCCCTGGTACATTGCCCAACTCTCTGTGCAAATAGTCAGGGGCTGTGCTTTATTAGTAGCCATGAGCCACATGGCCCAGAGTTCTGCCCACTGGCTACTCTGACCCATGCCGGTGTCAAACCAGATATGTCTGTCTCTAGTGAATTGCTATGGTGGTCCACACGGTGGTCTGGCCCCTCCTGGGCCCAGGATCTGAGGGAATAGGTGCCTGTCCTTTCTGGAACGGGCTAGCTTCCACTTCTATAGGGATAGGAGCACTAGATTTGTCATTTATGTAAGTAACAGGACCCAGCACTTATTGTAGCTCAGCCTGCAAGGGCCTAGTGGACAAAGTACTTCTTTGTTGCACATAAGCCCCCCACTTAGCCAAGGTGGGCATCTGAGTCATCCCTCTATGAGGCTTGGCCATCCAGTCCTGGACCCACCCTGCAATGGGATAGGTGGTCCTAACTGTCATAGGGGCAGTTCCCGTTATAGCGTCTGTGGCCAACAGGGCAGCATATACTGCAACTAATTGCTTTTCAATTAAGGAGTATCATACCTCTGCTCTCTTCCATAGTTGGGACCAGAAACCTGAGGGTTGACGTAGCTGTTCTGATCGCTGCTACAAACCCCACCCAAAGCTTTCCTGTGTCACATGCCCATCTAGCTCACAGGGGTCCAGAGCAGGGTCCAGAGCATGCAAGGCCTGGGCACACTTAATGATGTGCTTTACTCTTTGGAATACTTGTTCCAAGGTTGGGTTCTAGTCCCAGTTTTCTCTTCTTTTCACCAATGAATACAAAGGACAAACAACCTGGGCTAGATGGGGCACAAATGCTTTCTAGTACCCCAACAGGTCCAAAAAATGTCTGAAGCTGTTTCACCATGGTAGGAATCAGATATGGCTGAATTTTATCTATCACTGCAACAGGGATGACTTCTGTCTTACCCACCAGATAACTCCCAAGAATCTGACAGACAATGTAGGCCCTTGCAGCTTGGTTTCATTGACTGCTCAGCCTCATGACTTCAGGTGTGACAACACTTGTGGCACTGACTTATCTAACTCTGTAAGAGCATCATTAGTTAGCAAAATGTCATCAATGTAATGGAACAGGTTTACCTCTGGAGGCCATGGCCACTTAGCCGGGTCCTCTGCCACAAGCCTGTGACAGGTAGTCAGGCTGTGCAAGTACCCTTGAGGGAGCATAGTGAAAGTCTACTGTTGGCCTTCTCATGTGAAGGCAAACTGATCTTGACTCTCCGAAGCAAGGTCAAAGGAGAAAAAGGCATTTGCCAGATCAGCTACAAAGTGGTAAGTTCCCAGCTCATTAGTTAACCGGTCCATTAAATCTACCACAGAAGGGACTGCTGCATGTATTGGAGGAATGACCTTACTGAGCTCCCAGTAATCAGCTGTCATTCTCCATGTACTATCTGGCTTTTTTACTCGCCACACAGGAGAGTTAAAAGGACTGTGGGCAGCCCTAATTACACCCACCTTCTCCAACTCTCCTGCACTGGCTATAATTTCCTCGTATCCTCTGGGCAACCAGTATTTTTTCACTGCCGTTACCCATTGTGGAGGTGGCGATTGCACAGTGGGTGGTTAGCATGTGCCCTCAAAATGACTTTAACCACTCACACCTGCAAGTGAAACTCTCCTGTGGTTGTGTGTAGCCACAGACTCTACAGTCTGTCAATACCCAGGATATACTGGAGAATGGGGGTTACAAAAATGGTGTACTCATGGGGGAGGGGCAAGTGCCTGATACCCAGAGAGAGTTGTGCAACCTTCACCCTCACACTTTGTCCCCCATAACCATCAACAGAGACCTCAGGCCTTTGACTTCTCAGGGTTTCCATGTAAGAAGGTACATTCAGCTCCTGTATCCACAAGAGCTAACACTCACTGGACGTTTGCAGGGGACCAATGAACAGGCAATTCGACATGCAGCCTCCAGTCCACGCCCACCTACTGAAGATGGATCCTAGACCTCTCCCCTAGCCAAAAGTCCAAAGGATATCTCCTCCTTCATCTGAGGAGGTTTATGCAGCCAAATGATCTTCCAGCCAGATAGTACAGGCTTCTTGGGGCTCACAGGGTGCACCCGCAGATTTCTCCATCAGTTTCTTCTTCTGGGGCTGCAGGAAGTGCTGGTCAGCTCACAGCTGTTTCCAGAGCTCTAACAGATTCACATTTGGTTTCCTTTCAATCTGAGTGTGATCACTCCAACCTTTGAAAGATCTGACCACATCTATGTTTCAGTAATCCACACAGGCGAGTGATTCAACCAGGGAACAGAAGGACTCAGAGAGACTGTACAAACAGCTTTTTGTTATAGCGAGATCTGCTTCTCCCGGACTGGCCTCCATAGTCCTGACGTTGTTTATGTGACAACCTACATACGGCACCAGAATCGCCATCAGTGAATCAAAGGAAGTGGGGGGAGTGTGCTGGAGCACAAGATCCCTCATTCCAGCTGTAGAACATTCATCATCAGGCCCTGTATGTTGGGGTTGAAAATGGCCTGGTGCATGCCTAACTCCTGCAAGACTTGCACTAAGTCTGTAAAGGACTGCCACTTGCTCACCATATCTGGCATGTCATCCACATTCGCCCAGACAGTAAGGATAGCCACCATTACCCACTCTGTCAAGGAATGTGAGTCCTGCCCCCTAACTTGCCTCCGGCTATTCTGCAGCTGCTGGCACAAGGATGGGTGTGTTGTGGTGGACCCTAACTTTTCCATCTCAGTGGCATTGCACGTGATGCTACCCACCCCTAAATCCCACAGGCCAAGAGCCACGCAGCTAAGAGCTCCCCAGGTTGCTGGTAAAGCTGATTCACAAGATCCATCAGTTTGTCCTGTGTGTAAGGTCTATTAAGTGATATATTCTACCAGTTGAACAAGACGTGCAGGGTTCCTCCTAGGTGCCATAGGTTGCTGTGATTTCATTTTCTGTAACACTATGGGGTGGTCCTTCCAGGAATGTGGTTCTGCATCTACCTCATCTTCCTCTGCTCAGATTGGTCCACCGCAGTGGGAGACAGGGATTGGCGTTGCTGTTCTGTTGCTGGCAGGTCTTCTTCCAGACACCAATTCTGGCTTCCAGGGCTTCTACTTGTCCTTGGAGCTCATGTAGTTTCGCTGCATTGCAAAGACTGATCTCTGTCTCAGCTTGCAAAGCCGTAGGAAACACCCATTCCACGGCTCCCTCGGCTGCATGCGTGCTGCCGCTCCAGGGTCTCCCCAGCCTCCAGCAGGACTCTCTCCATGCTGTCACATGCACCACTGACATCGGGCCACTTTCTTGGTGGGGCCTGTGATGCCAGGAGGCTTGCCACCAGATGCTACATCTTGGTATCAGACTACCCATCAAGGCTCCCCTCAGGGAACCCCAGGGGTTCCCCCATTTCCATGCGTGAATCCTGACTACGCCAATTGTGTTGCAGCTGGTCAAGGCCTGGTAGGTCCACTCTAGATTCCGGGAGATGGAAGAAAATGTGCAGTCATGCGGATGCTTGACATGCCTTACTCACGGGTGGGCGAACCATGCACGCTGCAAGCTGTGTGTCCCCGCATTCTACACTGCATGTGACCTGTTCCCTCTCACCTGTGTCCTACCTAGCAGGGAGCCCCTACTCTCTTAAACCCCACCCCTACTCCCTTAAATACTGAAGACTGACAAAGCTGGCAGGGAGCCAAAACAGGTCAAGCGTCTGCACATGCAAGCCCCCCCCACCCAAGGCTGTGGGAGTACTTAACAGGGCACAGTCTCAAGACTATGAGAACACTATTGATCTTAGTTCTCCAGACACATGGATGAGGAAGTAAGATTGCCTCTGTTTATCCTACAGCTTGCTTTAGTATTACCCTCTGGTTTCACTGATGAAGAAAAAAATCAGTTTCACTGAACAAACTTTCCTCATTCATCTGTTACCTGTTAGGCATAGGGCAAGGCTGGAATGCACTACTGTGAATAAGTCCCACCTGATATCTGCCCCACAGTAAAGTCTTGTGGCAGAGGAAGGGAAGCAGTACATACATACACTGTGTTGAGTTCTGTGAGGAGAGAAGTCCAAGATCTTTGAAACACATGAAGGGAAATGTGACAGGTGTGGAGCATCAGGATGGGCCTTGAATAGAAGGTGAAGGATGAGGAGGAAGGAGGGCAACTAGTGAGGGGAGTGGGAAGGGAACTCCAGACAGGGTTGGAAATGAGAGAGGGTGGCCCTTTAGGAGAGACAAGTGACTAGTTGAGTGTCACATAATTGGTGGGTAACCGCAAAACTGTATCTTGTCAAGGAATGAGGCTTCGATTGTATTTAGACTTAAAATTTATAAAAAGCCATTTTATTAAACTTGAGCTTACTGTAAACAACTATGGCAGGCAAAGAGCAATTAGGAAGAGCTGTGTCAAATACCTGAAGTTGCCATAAGGTTTTTATATAATAAAAATAAGGGAATAAGCTCTGGGAAATAAAGAGTTCCCCAATTCTTTAATATAACAGTATATATTATAGATGCTATAATAAACATTATAATAAGATAAATATAATAAACTTTCATGATTTCATTGAAAGTTTATTTTTGAAGTAATTAACATGTACAGTTTATGTAGCTTTACTATCTTCTTCATTAAACTGTTTTTTTAACTTTTCACAATTATCTAAAATATATTTTTCCAAGTCTTTCTGTCCTGATATGTTTATATTTTAGATAGATAAAAGTAGGCTCTGTAATAAAACTTGGCAGAATTTTCCTTCTGTTTCTATTGAGTGTCAGGTATTCAATAAGTATTTCTTGAACAGCTGGTGTTTACCCAGCAGTATTCTAGGCACTGGGGATACAACAGTGACCAAAACATATGCAGTACCTGCTCTCCAGGAATTTATACTGTAATTGGGAAGAAGATTATATGTATACCAACCAGCCAACAAATAAAACTATTTCAGGTGGAATTGGTGTTATAAAGAAAAATAAAGCAAGGTGTGTGGGTGGGGGGAGCAGGGAAAAAGAGAGGTGCTATTTGTAAGGAGATCAGAGAAGCCTCTGAAAATGGGGGTCAGATTAGAGTGGTGATAGTGAACATGGAGAGAAGTGGGGAGATTCTTGATATATTTAGAATGCAGAGTTTACAGATTTGTTGAGGGTTGAAAGAAGGTTGAAGTAGACCCATACATTGGGGCAAGAAGGTGAGAATATAGAGAATTTTGTTAATGACACACCTGGAGTAGAAGACAAAAGTCTGGGGGTTGGAGTTGTATGTGATACTGGGTCAGATTGGGAAACTTATGGAGCCGTATGATGATGACAATAAGGAAGATGGCAATGACTTAGGATCCCTAGGTGCTTGGGGTAACTGAGGTAGTCAGGGATGGTGGACATGACAGAATTGTTCCTGGTGGTCCCCAGCGCAGGTTGCGATGTCAGAAGAGGAAGGCAAGATTCCCAGGAGCACACAGGGCTTTGTGAGACCTCACCTCAACTACACCGAGATGGGTCAGTTGTGGTGGAAGGGTGGTGGCACTGGGGCAAGCTAGACTCTGTGTGCTTTCTGGCACATAGAAGATGCAGGGCAGAGGCAAACATATTTTGTTGGGCTTCTATCTGTATAAACAACGTGATTAAAAAATGTTTCACAAAATCGATAGGTTCACGGGAAGGGATTCATTCATAAAGATTTAAAATAATGGACAGGGAAGTAGTACTCAAGTATTTTTACATTTTTCAGTCTGAGGATGTAATGAGTCTTCATAGTGCCCCCAAAATATTTGTTCCCACTCAGGTCCAAAAAACATGTTCTTCATCTTCTTTCGGGGAGGTGGGAATATACTTAAACTCAAATGTGCTCTTCCTGGTTAATTTCATACCTTTCACTGTGAGGACAAGGTAGTAACCATTATTACTCACATCATCATGGCTCCTTGAAACTTGCTTGTATTGAAATGATATGAATCTTCTTGACGCTGCAGTTTCCTAGTACCAACTATTTAATGTTGTTTATATCCTAACTCACAGTGTGGCATCATCTATGATGCCATCTGTGATACTGGCTTTGATTGATTCTCACTATGCTTCACTGATGATGACCACAGATGTAAGCTTTAGCCAAAGTGTGCAGAGAAGTAAATTTTGGTCACATTGAACTTTTTTCATGATTTTTAAAAATATAAACACAGAAAACTTCACCTTACACAAATTCTCTTAAACTCTATAGCCCACAATTGCTGCATTCCTAGAATATGATCTCTTTTAGTGTTGGTTGCACTTTGCCTTCCACATGGCAATCAGTGAAGAACATAGGCCAGCAGCCTATGCATAGAGCAACTAGTTTTGTTAGCCAATGCATGAATCTTCGATCCTTTTCCTATAGGGATTGGGACAGACCTAGGAGATGGCAAGCTTATGATATCAATCATTGGCAAAAGAGGACTTCAATTAAAACAGCTTGTTGGCGTTGCTGAACTATGGTTTCAAATGCCCTCAGAAAAATTGGTGTGGCCACTCACAAAACTGTGCAACCAGACATGGCGGGGTTGAGTCTGTGAGGCTGTGGGGGTAATTCTGGGTGCACACAACAGAGGGAGCAAAGGGTAAAGGAAGCCTGCCACCATTTCTGCTGTCTTTGGGTACTGTGGACTGAAGCAGCATGGTGGTTAGAGCATAAATAGGTATAATCTAATCAAGGGGCTCACACTGGTGGCTCAAACACACGGATCAGCAGTGAAGTCAGTAGCCCAGAGTCCTGAACTTGTCCTCTATCCAGCACAAATTAAAACCACCTAGGATCAGCATGTCAGTACCACTCTGCTGGCCCAATCTCGAAAGAAATAGTTTTTAGTCAACAGGATTGATCAGCCTGGCTACCCACTAGGATAAATTCAGGTAATAGGACCCCAGATCACCTTACAGGTGCAAGTCCTAGAGTTACTCCAGACATCTGATCAACCCGAATAGGAGGAATTTTAAAAGTTTGGAGAGCTGCTGAAGAGGAGAAACAAAAACCAGGCCTATGCCACCTGGACAAGGGCTCAGGGACCCCACCTGGTTGGTAACTTTGGGATGGGGAGAGACTCATACTGCAAAGTGTGCCTTTCCTTCCCTTCCCCATCCTGCCTTCTTCTGTGCTTGCCCAGGTCTAAGGGAGGTACTGTCTGACCCCATAGCTCACAACCTAGCAAAATCAAATTTAATTTTATGTAGGCTTTTGCTTCAAATTTATTAGTCATCAAATTGAACCTGTGCTTAATCCCTGGGTTATAAATATTCTATATCTTTTCATACTCTTATCAGCACAAAGAAGATATATACAGAAAAGTGCCTGGCTAAACAAAGAGATTTTTAAATCCAGGTGACTCCTCAGTGTCCTTTTAATTAAAGTCATTTTTTAAAGGGAGACTTGTATTTTTAATATCATATTTTCCTTTCCTAATGGCTTATGACATTATTCTTTTCCATGGGCTGGAGTGCAGAACTCCTGGTACTAAGGCCAAGGTGACCTAGGACACACAAACCACATCTGTATACACTGGTAAGTACTGGAAGCCATAGGCAACAAGGAAGGAGTGAGCTCAAGTCCACTTCACCTTGCCACACCGCACCCTGAAACACCAGCAGGCTCTCCCTGGCCATCCTCTCTGTCTATTGGTGAGCAGCTTGGCTGGGAACCTCACTGAATTTTCAAATTTTTGGCCTATGTATGTTTTTATATTTTGTTCCTCTCCCACCTTTATTCCCTTCAATTGTTCTTGGTACCTGGGCTATATACTTTTAGGGAAAGAAAACATATTCACAAAGTTTTGTGGAGAAAAAAATTCTAAATTTAAGTATATTCCCATGAACTAATGCTACAATACCTGTAATGTTTTACCTTTTAGTTAAACTTTTTGTCAACGTTAACTATTCCTCAAAGAGGTTTAGGCCACCCTTGACTTTCACATAGCCCTTACGTGGTCTCCCTACTCTCATGTGTTGGACCTCCAGAGCTCTGCTGCTCGTAGGGCATTTATGCTCCAGCCTGCAAACAAATGTTAAGCCATGTTATGGTGGTTCTGTCTGCCTGTCAACATTCTATTTTTTCAGTCATTATTTGTGGATGCATGCAATTATTTAAATATCAATAGCCTTTTGCTTTCATTTTCTTGTAAAAATGCCTGAAAGGTGGCAAGATGAAAGGGCCAATACCAGAAATGATGCAGTTAAGTATGTTGAGGACATCATGACCTTTAGTCAGAGGCTCCATGGATGTGAAATGTTTGACTGTAAGTTTTGTTGCAGAGGAAAAGAGGCAACTAGAGGGCGCAGATGACAAACATCATCGAAGGCAAGGTGTGCTGAGGGAGGTACTGGGGTGTCCACACAAGCGCTGATTGAGAATGAGCCAGTGATCTAAATGCAGGGAAAAGTACATCAGACTATAAGGACACAGCTTCTTGCCTGCCTCTTCTTAAAGAAGATGGCTGGCATTCCACCTGCTCCTGAAGACCATTTTAAGAAACTTGACTGACACCATTACATAGAATCAGTTAGTCTTTAAATAAGTTTTAAATAAGTTTCTTCTCTAGGCTGAGAAACTGGCAGTTGAGGTAAGGAAGAAATTATTTCAAAATATGTATTTTTTCTGTACTTTATTATTATTTTTTATTTAATTATTATTCAAGTACAGTTTTCTGCCTTTTACTCCCATCCCAGCCCAACCCCAAGTTTATTATTTTTAATGTATTAAATAGTGTGTACACATTGCACACTCAGGCAAAAATATTTTTAGTGACAGTTGTGAATTTTATAAAGTTTTGGCCTGTCAAAGCAGAACTCTCTTTGTTTGACTATCAGATGTCCAAATACATTTTCAGGAAGTCATTATATATGAATGTAGGGGACTTTATATGTGTATAAGATTTATTGGGGAACCATCTAGTTAAGAACACTGTGTTGTTCTTCTGAAAAAGAATATTCTCTCTTATAATGCAAATGTTTTGAGCCTATTTTCTGTATGTTTCCATAAATAAGTGGAGAAGTGGTCTTCAGTATCAAGGTGGCTTGCTCACTGGTTTTTAGACTGTTGCCTGGAGACATTTAAAAGGCAACAAGCAAATAACACTCTGAAGCCACTGATGATGGGCCTGACCATGTGCTAGAAATACTATCACCATGATTCAAGTAGAGCTGACGATTTTATGGTGAAGAAAACAAGAATCAAAGACAGAGACCTCTGTTTAGTTTTCGCAGGAAAAATTTGGAGGTAGACCCTACTCCCATCCCCATGGCTTGTCTTTACCTGGAGTCTCAGGTTAAAACAAAATCAAAACCTTAAAAAAAATGCTTACTTGGCCTTCTAAGTGAATCAAGTATATATTCCTTTGCCAGTAGATCTACTTTTACTTTTTTCAAATATTTTACAACAGAGTTGCTTACAGCATAATGCTCAGAATAGCTTGAAGCTTGTGATGACCTATTTTTGAACAATTCCAAAAATATAGATTTCTAAATACATGTTTTCTTAGTTTATATTTTGAAGTTATAATCCCTAGTCTATGACTAAATGTTTACATATATCAAAATAGAACTCTTCATTTTAAAGCTATATCTTACTTGCATTTTGAAGAAAAAACAAATTTAAAAATCTAAATATTTCATAATTTCACCCACTTGATTTTCTGGATTAGGTTGGTTTGAAAGTATTTGGTGCCTTTTGAGCCAGCTTCCTGGTGGAAGCTGAAGGCATTCCCATAATAGACACAGCGATTGAAACACTATCGAAGATGGTGCTGGATGGGGATTTATGTTTTAATAATATACACATGTTGCATGTTCAAGGAAAATGGATGCCTTTAATCACAATTATGGATTTTTACAGTGCTCCGAGGTCTGTACAAGCAGGACTCGCTATATACATCTATCTAACTTTCAGATACTTGATTTTTGTCAGATTTGAGAAAGTGCAACCAATTCTGCAATATCCGAAACCAATTTTGAAAATATATAAATGCACAGGAAAAAAGTCTGCAAAGATATACTGAATTACTAACCGTGGTTATACTGGTTGATGGGATTATAGGTTTTATTTCCTTTTCTGTCTTTTCTTAAAATTCTATAATGAAAATATTTTTAAAGTAACTCAAGCCATGCCTTTTAAACATGGAAAGGAAAGATTTTGGAATAGGTAGGTAGTTCTGTTAAGGCCTTGCAATTCTTCTGGTTCCCGGTAGTTCAAAAATTGAAATTGGCCTAGTAGAGGTTTAAGGAACAAAGTTTTTTTTTAAACATGGCATGTTTTCATCAATAGTGTAAT
Source organism: Artibeus jamaicensis (assembly GCF_021234435.1). NCBI lineage: Eukaryota > Metazoa > Chordata > Mammalia > Chiroptera > Phyllostomidae > Artibeus > Artibeus jamaicensis. Next base: position 2,005,566 of record NW_026521981.1, on the reverse strand, counting down.
AATCCCACTTTGCATTTCATCTGTGAAGCTTTAATGCTTTCTTTATACCTAATAATAAAACATAAAGTTACTAAATAGCTCAAGCCCCAAACCTTGAATAAAACTTTTTTAAACCTGAAAGTTTTAGAATTTGTTAAAAAATAAACTCAGAGCCAACACTAAGGTAGAGGTGCTTATGTTTAGGCATAAGTAGATATTTGTAAATATTTGCTGTAGATAAAATACACCCTGAAGTCAAAGATCCTATCTTAAAGGATCAATGATTCGATTAACTGATTAATTACTTGGGAGAAGACAGCCGTTACCTAAGTCAGGATTTTTTATAGCACTTGCCTGAGGAGTGAGAGGATATGAATTGTTCTTCACATTTTTTTTACTCTCAGTGAACTCAGGCAAATCCATTTTTAATCTCGGCTTTTTCAGTTCGATTTTCTGTAAAGCAAATTTGCCTTCACTAGTGACTGACAACTCCCCTCGGTTCAGGGACTGCCGGGAGTATTTTAAACAGCTGGGCTAGCCCACACTAGCCCTTTAAGAATTCAGTAACTTTGAAGCTGATTTCTTCATACTATTTTTATGCTCGCCTTGCTCTGCCAAAGCTGAAACAGTTTATCTGTCCTATCTCTCCTAGGAGAGCGCCAGGCCATAGAATTCAGTTTACTTGGTTGTGTCCTGTGATTACTGGTCTAAAGTCCACGTGCCGGATGCTTCAAAAGGTCAAAATTCAAAATGTCAGAGTCTTGAGTCAGGGAAGGTTTATTGGTGGAGGAGGTGCGGACAGAGAAGATGGGAGCCCTAATGGTATCTTAAATCCGTCTTCGGAAAGCACAGAGTTCAGACTTCTTTTGTGTCAGGGGGCAGGGAAATGGGAGGGGCAAGAGGTGCTGGACAACCTCAGACATCTGAGCACCAGCAGGCGTCTGAGAAAGATTGGGAAACCTCTTCATTCCAAGTCCATTGACCCCAGCTGGTTTGAGTACATGCACAAGGCTCCTGCAAATTAATAATCAGTAATAAACAATGATAAATGATCATTATTTTTGTTTGTATTTCCCCCATCTCCTCAGGAGAGGCACCTTCCAGCAAGAGGCTTTTTTTCCCCCTAAAAGTCAAACTGAGCAAAATTCATTTAACAATTACCATGCCTGTATGCAAGACTAAGCAGAAGTTATTACCTTGAAGGTCATGGGAACAGAGCAGGCTTAAAGATGGAGTTAGAGAGACTGAGCATTTCACTGTTACAATATGATCTCAGTGTTGATGGGGTTGAAAAAAGTTATGGTTTTTAAGTCATCCAGTTTTCTTTCATTGGTGTGGGAAGAAAGTTTTCTTAAAGCTTTCTACTCCCTAAATCATAAGTGGAAGCAGAATCAAAATTTTTTCTGTTCTGTCTTACATTTGGGATCTAGAGAAAAACTGGCTTTTTCAATCCCACCAGACTCTGGATTCTAAACCCTCTCTATTCAGCTTCACTTTTGCTTATTGTTTCCTTCTGTTTGTTTCTTTCTTGTAATACCTAGCCAAAGGCAGCCAGTATACACTATCTGCATTCTTTTTGCCAACATCTTCCTCCAGAAATTATGCTCTACCTCCCCAAGTTATTGCAGGCGGAATGTTAGAAAATGTCTTGCCATGGCATAACATGGATCAACAGCTTTTTAATCTCCAAAGTCTGTGTCTTCACTGCTTCCCATTAATAAACATTCTAAGAAAATGCCTTATGTTTCTGTTATGTACTATCCACAAGGGACCGATTTCTGGTTAAGAAAAATTATGCTATGCTCAGCAGTTGTTTTAACACTGTCTCACGTAGTCTTCGATGCAGATTGGGTATCTCTTCTCTGTCTGGTAGCCACACCCTTCGGGACACATAACCTCAAAATTTGCTATGTCAAGAGAAGGATGAAAGCAACACATTGACTTTTAACCATTTTGGTCTAAAAGTGACCCATGTCACTTGTGCTCACAGTCCAATGGCCAGAATTACTCACAGCCCTGACCTCAATACAATGATGTAGGAAACAGAGGAGAAAATAGACATTTGGTGACCACTACCATTCCAATATCTGATCAAAAGAGGAACAAGATTGCCCTTTCTCTTGTTATATTATTTGAAAAAAGTTAGTAAATATATGTCAGATAGTAGCATTGTCTAGTAATGCACAAGCAGGGGTCAGACTACCAGAAATTATTCATTAGCCTCTGCCCTACATCTCCCCCCAAGTTTCTCATGAGGATCAGGTTAAACTTACACTGAAGGACATTTGAGCTCACACAGCCCCTTCATGCCTTTCTAGGCAAATCACTTCCAGACTTAGAAAGCACTGATAACCATAGGTGACACTAGACTGGCACACATCAGTGCGGCACACACTGGTTATCATTACACTTGGTTGAGTATCCACTTTAATGGGTCAGTGCTCCCACTGAAGTGCAACCTAGGTTGGATGGGGTGGAACCTTAGGTGATTACTAGGGAAGGGCAACTCATATGAACCAGGTTGGTGGTGTGTCACTACTCTGTGGTTCTATGTGGAAGAGGGCTCAGACAAAGGACAATGACTACTGCCTGGCCTCTGGAGTTTTATCTAGGAGGAAGCTTTTCCCCGGCACTCAGCCTGATGGATGCCAGACACTTCAGTCTCTCCCTGTATGCCGCTGGCATTTCAGTGCTGGAGCTCAGAGGGAGTGTGTCTATGTGTCTTAAGGCCAGGGTGGGCCCTATAAAAGGAGATGTTTGAGAATCCCACAGTTTCTTTGCCACCCCAGTCCCTACTGGGTTTTACAGCCAAATGTTGTGGGAAGTTATCTCCCTGGCATGGAACCCTGGGCTGTTGTGGTCTGGTGTGGGGCTGGGATCCCTTGATGCTGAGGTATCCCTCCTAATTTTTAGCCACCACATGTGGGTGTGGTACTGCCCATTCCATGTCTCTGCATCTCTTTCCCCCTTACTCTTCTGTATGAATGTGACTTCTTTAATTCCTTTGTTGGACTTCCATACAGCTTGATTTTCTGATGATACTGGGTGATAGTTGTTTTGTAATATTGTTGTAACTATTGCTGTGGTTGTGCAAGGAGGGGAGCTGTGTTTACCTGAGCCTCCATCTTAACCAGAGTCTCCAGTTCTAAAGCTACCTGCTTGATTTTTGAAGAATGTTTTCTTTCACAAAAACCTTCACATAGGAAATTTCCTTGCCTTGTTTAGTGTTAGTCAAATGTTTTCTCTTTAATCTGAAGACACATTATCCTCTCTCAAGAATACTTTGTATTTCTTTTCTTTAAATTGAATTTATTGGGGTGACATACAATTTAATAAAATTATATAGGTTTCAGGTATACAATTCTACAATACCTCATCTCTGTATTGTATTGTGTGTTTACCACCCCAAGTCAAGGCTCCTTCCATCTCTATTTATCCCCCCTGTACCCTTTTCTACCTCCCCTTGCCTCCTTTCCCTCTGGCAGTCACCATACTGTTGTCTGTGTCCATGAGTCTTTCTTTTTTTTTCTTTGCTTAATTTCATCACCCTTCATATGCACCCCAAACTGCCTCCCCTCTGACAGTTGTATGTCTGTTCTCTCTGTCCATTTGTCTGTGTCTACTTTGATTGTTAGTTTATTTTGCTTATTAGATTCCTCCTATGAGTAAAATCATGTGGTGCTTGTCTTCCTCTGACTGGCTTGTTACTCTTCACATCTATCCATGCTCTTGCAAAGGTAAGATTTCCTTCATTTTTTTACAGCCAAATAGTATTTCACTGTGTAAATGTACCACAGCTCTTTTAGCCACTAATCTACTGACGACACTTGGGCTGCTTCTCAATCTTGGCTATTTTAAAGAGTGCTACAATGAACATAAGGTGCGCATATTCTTCCATGTTAGTGTTGTGAGATTATTTGAGTATATTTGCAGAAATGAAATTGTTGGGTCATAAGGCAGTTTCATTTTTAATATTTTGAGGTAAATCCATATTATTTTTCACCATGGTTGCACCAATCAGCATTCCCACCAACAGTGCACAAAGATTCCTTTTTCTCTACATTCTCACCAACACTTGTTGTTTACTTATTTATTTATTGGAAGAAATGTGAAAAACACAGTTATTTGATACAATAAAAAATTTGTTAAAAAATTGGTATATTGGACTTCGTCAAAATTAGGAACCTCTGCTATTTAAAAGGAAAGCCACAAAATGAAAGAAATGTTTTCATATGGCATATGATTAAAGAATTATGTTCTGAATACATGTTTTTTAAACTCTCAAAACTTAATAAGAAAACACACAATTCAATAATATGCAAAAACTTTGAATAAAAACTTCTTCACCAAAGATGATATATTAGTGACAAAGAACATGAAAAGATGTTCAACATCATTATGTTGTTATGTAAATGCAAATTAAAATTACTACACATTTATTACAATGGATAAAATTTTTTAAAAAAAGAAAATGACCATACCAAGTGTTGCCAAGGATGTAAAGCAATTAGAACACTGATGATAGAAATGAAACAGGTACAACTACTTTGGAAACAGCTTGGTAGTTCTTGTCGTTATTGTTTTTGGTTTAATTTTTTAATTCAATTTATTCAAACTAAAAAGAGAATTCAATTCATTTCCCACACTCAACTGCTCACCTCTGGCAACCACCAATTTGTTTTTGTATCTATAGAATATGTATATTCTATAATACATATTAATATATATATTATACATACAAAAGAGATCATTCAATATTTGTCTTTCTCTGTCTAATTTCACTTAGAATAATACCCTCAAGATCCATCCATGTTGTTACAAATAGCAAGATTCATTCTTTTTATGGCTGAATAAATTTTCATTGTACGTATAACCACAATTTATTTATCCATTAGTCTATCAATGAACACTTAGCTTGTTCTTTTTTTAAAATCTTGGCTATTGCAAGTAATGCTATAATGGACATGGTGGTGCATATATCTTTTTAAATTGGTGTTTCCATCTTCTTCAGATAAATACTCAGAAGTAAAATTGCTGGGTGTTATAGTTCTATTTTTTATTTTTTGAGGAACCTCCATAGTGTTTTCCATAGTGGCTGCACCAAATTGGCAGTTTTTTAAAATTTAAATGTAAATTTTCTATACAATCTGGCCATTCCACTACCAGGTATTTACCCAAGAGAAACAAAAGCATCTTCCCATAAAGGACATATACACAAATGTTAGACTTGAGACCATAAAAATCCTAGAAGAAAACAAAGGCAGTAAAATCTTGAAAATATAGCAATATTTTTCTGATATATATAACCTCGGGCAAGAGAAACAAAAAAATAAACATACGAGACTATATCTAACTAAAAAATTTTTGCACGGCAAAGGAAATCATCAGCAAAATGAAAAGACAGATCACTGAATGGGAGAACATATTCACTGATACATCTGATAAGGGCTTAATATCCAAAGTTTCTATGGAACATATAAAACTCAACCCCACTCCCCCAAATCCAGTGAAGAAATTGGCAAAGGAACTGAATAGACACATCTCCCAAGAGGATATATACAGATAGCCAATAGAAATATGAGAAAATGCTGATTGTCACCTATCACCAGAGAAATGCAAATTAAAACCACAATGAAATATTACCCCATACCTGTCAGAATGGCTATCACCAATATATCCTCTTTAAGTATCTTTTCCTCATCTATTAGTTTTCACTCATAGAAGTGACCAAAATTTCCTTTCTCTCTGTCCTCACATTATCCTTGTTCTGTGCAGTGGCTTTTTGAGTTCTTATTTTCTCTCTTGCTTCTGGACACCTTATGTATGGCCCTCCCTGCTGCACAGGGCCATTTGGATAATGTAGTCTGATCCCACTTAAACTATTTTACCAGTAACTGAAAATCTGATAAATGTATTTATTAATCACTGTGTTATCTAGCATCATACCAATTCTTTCATCAATGATGCTCACATTTTTATCACAAGAAACAAAATGAGAAGATACTACCTTTAAGACACTAATATTTTTGCCACAGACAGAAACCGAGTAGCTGGCTCACCATATTGCACCAGGCAGGTTTTCAGAAGTAGGGCTTTTATATATGGGTTGCTGCTGATGAAACCTTCTGTAAAAGCAGATCTGCTAATTTCTTCAAAATGCGTGTGAATCACAGGTTTTCCCTGCCTCAGACATGAACAAATGTCTGAGGACTACAAATGGGAAATAGTCCTTCCCTCTAAAAAGTGAATTTATTTCTCAGTCTGTTAAAATGTAGACTCCCTCCAAAGTAAATGCAGCTCCCTGCCACTGCAGGTTTGCCAACATCTTTGTTCTTAAATATTCTTAGATAAAACGGTCCTTTGGGAAGTTACACTTTTGGAATAAGTAACGTTTAATGCTTGGATAATCAAACTGATTTTGTCCAGGATGCTGTCATTATTTCTAAGAGAAAAATAGCACCAATCCTGATAGAAATGGCTCTTCTCAAAGTGATGATTTAGAGTTGCAATCCCTTTGCGTCCCCAAAATGATACACGATGGATAGACAGACAATTATGTAATAATTACATTAGGGATAAATGAAAATGGAGCAAAAACTGACATCATATAGAAGGTATGTGACTGGAGGCCAAAGAATTTGTGTGACAGGAAAAGAATCAATAGGAAGAGAAATAGTGGTTAAACTGCCCCCTTAGGAGCACTGGGAAGAACTGTTTAGGGAAGATAGCCTGCCTGTATGTTTTGACAAAAGAAAAACTTGAAATCAGAATAGAGAAATTAACCAACCTATAAGGTTTCAAACTTTCAAAGAAAATAATACCACCTGATTCCAAGGACTGATCCTGGAAAGTGAGGCTCTAGTGCACAGGTGGTGAACGCAAGGCCCTTGGGCTGAGTCCCGCCCTCCACCTTGTTTTATCCGGCCCAGCACCTTGTTTCTACCCAGCGGCAGCACTGAGCTCTCACTTAACTGTTAAGGAGTAGTTACATTTATACAGTCCTAAAGTTACATTCAGCCCTTGCAAGGCTACTGCGAGGCTGATGTGGCCCCCGGTGAAAATGAGTTTGATGCCCCTGTGTTATTGTGAGAGGCTGTTTTCCTACAATCATATGGCTAGAAAGTGGTAGAGGCAGGAATTGAATTCAGGTCCTTCAGATCCCAGAGTTGCTGCTTTGCATCATACCAGATGGCCACATATTAAATTGGGAGGTAAATACTTGAAGAAGAAGGAGGAGAAGAAGCCTCCTTATAGTTTTAAATAGAGAGAAAGTACTAAAAAAATGAAGACATGTCAGGGGACACAGAAGCTGGATCAAGTGGGCTTCCACTAGCTAAACTGAGAAAAACCTGAGAAGAAATAAAATTATTAATGGTAACAATGAATTACAATGCATAGCATAAAATACAAATTCAAAAATCCATACCTATATAAATAATTTTTAAAATAAGTGGCAGAGGTGGGAAAGATGTTCCTTATAGCAGAGTTGCAAATGACATATATAGAAAGTATAATGAAAATTAAAAATCACCAGTTGCCCAAATACCACAGTAGCTGTTCAAGTAAGAATTACTAATGGACATAAAATTAGTGAGTGAAAATGTGATGAGATACAGACTGTTGACAGTCTCAAATGTCTCCCAACAACATACATATTTAATAACAAACAAATACTGCTGGAAGACAATACCTTATTCAAGAGAACATAGTTAGTGAACATTAGTAGTAGGATAAATTTAAATGTTTTGTCTTATAATATGATGCACTGAGGAGGATCCAGCATCACTTCTGTGATATTCTTGGCCCAACTCTATTACACAAATTTAATCCTGAGGAAACCTCAGACAAATTCAATGTGAAGAACATTTTACAAAATAACTGGCCATTGTAGTGCTCTACAAATGATTCAAGGTCATGAAAAATATAGAAAGACATGAGAATCAAATGTAATCCAAGATACTGGTTTGGAACCCAGGCCAGAAAAAGACAATCAGTGGGAACCATAATAAAATTTGAGTATGGTCTGTAGATTCTTAGTACTATACCAATATTAATTTTCTGATTTAGATCATTGTACTATGCCTAAGTGAGATTTAACATTTAGGAAATCTTTGTGAAGTATATACAGACATTTCTGTACTATTTTTATAATTTTTTGTTAGTATAAAATTATTCCAAAATTAAAATTAGACATTAAAATATTTTAAATGAAGCAAGTGACATTTGCTTTGTTTTGTCCCACAGTGCCCAATCCACAGCTTTTTAGGATGGGAGAAACTGACAGGCTCCTGGGCCAGAGATAGAGGTCGATTAAGTTATCTTCATTAAGCCACAAGAGGCACCATCCTTAAAACACCATCTATGGACCAGCCACAGAGGTTGGTTCCCACTCTCTTGGAATGTATTAAAAATGTGGGCTCTCCAGCTTATACCTACTACAACTACAGTGACTGAATTAGAATCTTCATTCTAACAGAATCTACAGGCTATTTATATGTGTCTTATATGTTGAAAATCCCTTATTTATCTTAGTGGTTCTCAACCTTGGCCGCCCATTGGGATCATCTGGGGAGTAAAAAAACATTCCTGAAGCTTAAGCCCTTAGAGACACTGATTTAATTGAAGAAAGGGAGACTCAGAGCCTAGGGGTTGAAGGTGAGGGATGAAATACAAGAAGGTATTTTGAAGGTCTTATTTATTCATCCCTTCACTAGACAACTAATTTTGAGCCCCTGTTATGCCAGGCACTCTTCAAAATCTTAAGGACACAGCAGTGGCAACACAACCTTTTTGCTGTCAGGAACTCAACTTCTAGATGGGGAGATGGAAGATAAATACATCAAGAAAATATACATCATACATTTAATTTGAAACTGTGATAAAAACTACAAGGAAAAAATAAAACCAGGTGATAGAATAGAGCGATGGAAGTGAGGATGAAGAAGGTATCTTTAAGGTGGTCTCTTCTGAATGAAGGGAAGGAGGTAAGAATATTCCATTAGAGGGAATAGCAAGGAATAAGAGAACAAGTTTGGGCAGTGAGGAGAATGGCAAGAAGGCCAGTGTGCCTAAAGTGATAAGGAAATAGAGAGTGGTAGAAAATTTCTCAGGGATATCACTGCAGGGCCCTGTGGACTGAGATAAGGAGTTTGATTCTTATTCTGAGTACAATAGGAAATTATTACAAGGGTTTGAATGGGGAAATTAAATTATCTTCTATACCTCTTAAAGATTTCTCTGGAACCTGGGTGAGAAATTGACTATAGAGACATGAGAGCAGGGACTGGGAACCCAGCAGAGATTGTGGCTTGGGTGAGAGATGGTGGTGGTAGAAAGAATTATATTTGGGATATATCTTAAAGGCAGAGCTGATAAAAATTCATGCTACACTGGATTCAGGATATGAAGAAGAAAGGAAAGTCACATAGACCATTAGGTTTTGACCTCAGCAACAGGGTGACTGATGATATCAGTGACTAAGTTTGGACTCTACCTGATGTTACTTTGACTGGAAGGGCTCACTTAGGTGGCTAGAAAACAAAACAAAACAAAACAAAACAAAACAAAACAAACAGAACCAACCACTGATTTAAAGTTCCTTTCAGTTGAATCTGTACTATTTCCTTCTGATGAAATACCCACATCCTCTTGCCCTGATGAGATACTAGCCCTTTACTCTACTCTCCAGTAAGAGTCAGTACTGAGCTGGTCAGACCTGGATGCAGAGAAAACAATTATGAGTGAAAGAGCTGAGGGGTCTTGGGACCTGTTCCTCCTCCACTCTCCTCTTCTCAGACAACTCAGTGTGGTGACTGACTGGCATTTCCTTTTTTCCAAGCCACTATGAGCAACAAATGGTGAAGAATGTGCACATGTGAATTGATATTAATTCAATGATTAAATTACACTTCTAAAAAACTTCATACAGATTTTGTGTTATGTATAATTATTGCACAACATAGTGGATTGGCATATGTGCCATAAATTTTGATAGTTAGGATTGCTTTCATATAGCGAGGCTGACCAATTATATAATCAGGACTGGCCTGAGGTGTGAGATATCCAGGAAGACCTCTTTGAAAAGTTTCCTCTTGTATAGAAGTAGACATGAGGAGCTCTAAATAGCATAATACCGCTAAATAGCGATACTCTTCTTATTTTTTATGTAGGGGAGGGAGTTTTTAAATTAGTACCAATTTCAGAGAAGTGATGAGATCTAGAGAAAGAAGAGAAAAGCAGAACAGACTGATGATATTGGTATTACTGCTTATTAAATATCCCCTAAACACTAGGCACTAGACTAGTTGCTTTGCATATATTTTGTCTAACAATGATAAGAATCTTTCAAAGAGGATGTTACCATCCTTTTTTATTTATAAGGTAAGCAAGGCTTAGATATAAACAGTGTTGTTTCCTAAAGGCACTTGGACTACAAGTAATGTACTCATAATCTCACAGCAGGCAACTCTGAGCCACTCTCAATGGGCTAAAGAACACTGTAGAGTCTAAATGATTCCACAGGGAGAGCATGACAAATAAATTTCTCACTTGAAGAAGATGTAGATAGACAATTGTTTATATAGTATTTTCATATTGAGGATCCTGTGTATACAGAACCTTCCCACCTCATCTCAACAGTCTCATACTTTTGAGAAGATGAATATGTAGTTGGCCTTTGCCCATTCCATGTGGTTTGTGATTTGCTGAGTCATACAGTTCACAATACCTTCACCCTTTAAGCCCTTTATTGTAATAGTAAGACCATCTACACTGAGAAAATCCAGGTATATTTCTAAATCCAGGTGTCTTTTCTAAAAACTTAATTTTTAGAGAGAGGGGAAGGGAGGGGAAAAGAAGGGGAGAGAAACATGGATATGAACTTCCAACCAAGTTGGAGGCATAAGTAGACACACTTTGCTTCCTTGCACAACCATAAGAAAGATCACAACTAATCTCAAAACAAAATACAATAAGAACTTCCAGAAAATCAAACTGTATGGAAGTCTGACCAGCAAGGATTTAAAGAAGAAATATTCATCCAGATGGGTAGGAGCTGGGGCAGAGAGGATGCAGTGAGGTGGAAGTGGTGAGGCAGTGGCAGCAGTCCCACGTTCACTTGTGGCAGATAAAAATTGGGAGGGACACCTAGGGAGCAAGCCAGGCCAGACTGTGCAACCCAAAAACCCAGTGGGATTGGGGGCAGCAAAAGAAACTGCTGGTTCTTCAGGAGAGTTCATTTAAAGAACCTGCGTGTCCTAGAACATATGCAAACCCACCCACTCTGGGAATCAGCACCAGGAGAGCAGCTAGAAGGGCACCAGTTGCACACAGGAAGTGGAGGAAGTGGCTGGAAATGGGGTGAGAGCCAAGCAAGTGGCACTGTTCCCTTTCAGACCCCTCCCCCACATACTGTGCCACAAAATGGTGAAGTGGGTTGTCCCATCCTGGTGAATACATAAGACTCTGCCTCCTACAGTGTAACAGGTACACCAGGATGGAGTATCATTCTTTTCTAAAAGCAGCTCTACTCAGGGTAGGGTAAAGTTGCCCCACCCTGGAGGTGGGCGATGCTAGATGATAGAACCCAAATACAAATTTCAGGTTGGTTGAGAGACAGTCCAAGAACATCTGGGCTTATGCTCAATTTGGTCCTCCTTGTGGGTTAAATTGTGTCCTCCAAAAACATAAGTCGATATCCCAACTCCCAGTTTCCTAGTGAATGTGATCTTATTTGGAATTAGGGTCTTTGCAGCTATAATCAAGTTAAAATGAAATTATACTGGATTAGGGTGGTACCTAATCCAATGACTAGTGCTCTTATTAAAAAGGGGCAACTTGGACACAGAGATACACAAGGAGGACAAACACCACATGATGACAGAGGCAAGTACGGCTGCAAACTAAAGAATGCCAAAGGTCACCACCAACCACCAGAAGCTCCAGAAGGAACCAATCTTGCTGACACATTGATTTTGAACTTCTAGTTACTAGAACCATGAAATTTATTGTTTTAAGCCACATCGTTTGTGGTGATTTATCATGGAAACCCTAGCAAACTGATTCACTCTTGTTATAACCAACAGAGGTGGATATAATAGAAGACCAGTGGTGGAGAGAAGTGTCTATACTAGACTGAAGGACCAGTGGTAGGATGGAAGAGAGAGAGAAATTCACCTCACCTCTTGTGATATCCCTCACAGGGTCACACCCTATACAGAAACCTCTATATTTCTTCTCCAACATATGTTGATAAGCTTGAAACCAGCCTCATTTTGGCAGCGATGCGAGGCAGCCTATCTAAAGACAAGTAGGCTACCAGAACTGTTTGTATAGCTTAGAGAAATAAAACCTCAGCCAAAAAAATCAGTTCAAAATGAGTGAATACACTTCGGGCCAAGATGGAGGCATAGGTACATGGGCTTTGCTTCCTCACACAATCAAAAGAAGGACAACGATCAATTTAAAAACAAAAACCAACTAGAACGGCCAGAAAAATCAAACTGCATGGAAGTCCCAACAACCAAGGAGTTGAAGAAGAAACATTCATTTAGACAGGTAGGAGGGGTGAAGATGGGCATCTGGGGCAGAGAGGATGCACAGAAAGGCAGTGACTAGTCCCACATTCAGTGCAGATAAACCTGAGGGAACAACTTGGGAGCAAGACAGACCATGTAACCAAGGGCTCCAGCATGGGAAAAGAAAGCTTCGAAATCTCTGGCTGGAAAAACCTAGCGGTGGGGTGTTGTAGAGGTGGAAGAAACTGCCATTCTCACAGAAGAGTCCATTGGAGGGACTGAACATGGGCAATCCTCATGGGTCTTCAAACTGAAAGTTCTTCACTAGGCTGTGCTATCTTTAATGATCTGGTCACTTGGGTTTAAATGTGGCACAATAACTATGTGACAGCTATAAGGTTGTTCCATTTGACCCCTTCAACTAGGCTGGAAGATGTGAGTGAGAAGAGGGTTTCTACTGTCCCAATTTGCTAAGAGCACACCCCATCCATCTTCTCAGATTCTGTTGTTTTGATAGATGGTCTTTTAGTATCACAGAGAATTTTCCTTGAGTGTTTTCTTAGCCCCAAACTTGTATTTAACATTTAAAGCTATCTCCTTCTCTGCCATCAACTTGGATGATTTCCAGAGATCTTACTATATGTTACTTATGAGGCAGGATAGTAAGAAGCTAGGAAAATTCATTCACAAGTGGAATAGGGAAACTGAGACAGACAGCTGAACAAAATGGCAGGATAATTTACAGCCAGATACAGGAGGTCACCTTTCTGTATCTAGGCCTCAGTTATATTTTCACTCTAGGCCCAGGAAGGCAGCAAAACCAGATGGGCCAGATATAGGAGGTCACCTTTCTGTATCTAGGCCTCAGTTATATTTTCACTCTAGGCCCAGGAAGGCAGCAAAACCAGATGGGCAAAGTCAAGACCAGCTGCAATGACTAAAGACACCCTCTCTGTCACTGACCAATCAGTGGAGACCATGACCCTGAAAAAGCACACGTGGAAAACTGATGAATATTCTGCTGACCACCTGCCCCCGCTAAGATTCCTGACTGCAAGGGAGAGATAAAAACTCAAGACAAAGGACCCAACACTTGCGTTCCCCCTCTGGGGAGCAGTCTGTATCATTCCTTTTCCCATCTTCTTCGTCCGACTTCTTCCCCCCAGGCACATCCCCCCTAAACTCTAAGGGACCTCAAGACTTGTAATTAGGGGAGTAATGAGTAGCAGCAGCTCTTCCCAGACTAATTCCTGGAACCTGTCCCTAATGCCCCCTTTTCTCTGACTTTCTAGTGGGCTAAGGCAGCCCAGCCATGGCTCTCCTGTTGCTTCTTCTATGCTAAGCCCGTCCTTGTTTTGCTGTTCCCAGCTTTAATAAATATATCATCATAGTCACCTGGACTCATATAAAATCTTTCCTGCATGAAAGATACTTATAGCTGGCTCTAGGTAAACTTAATCAGAGCCAGCTCCCTGTATGGTAACACTTATATGTAGAACAATGAAAACTGCTTTCTACTTTTTATCAATCCCAGGCAACATTTATAATCCTATTCAGTTTATAGTCAAAGCACAATGAAACCAAGAAAAATATTGTGGGTTGTCAAGAATGGGGACTTAAAAGACTATGTTTTCACAAATCTCTCTATCTTACATAATACCTGGGGTTGTCCATCCCAAATTATAGTTTCTTATGTTTGTTGGTTAACAAGCTGGGAAACATTTTTCAATCTGCAATTTGCTTTGATTTTTTTTTTTTAGTTTTATAATCTTTTGGAAGGAAGGATAGGATATGTTCAGAAAAAAAGAATAGTTTACTTGACAGAGGGAAGCTCTGAATTGATCAGAGTTTTTAAAAAATATTTTATTTAGTTATTCTTGGAGAGGGGGAAAGGAAGGAGAAAGAGTGGGAGAGAAACATCAATGTATGGTTGCCTCTTATGTGTCCCCTACTGGGTTCCTGGCATGCAATCCAGGCATGTGCCGTGATGGGGAATTGAACCAGTAAACCTTTGCTTCACAGGCCCATGCTCAATCCACTGAACTACACCAGCCATGGCTGATCACAGTTTTGAGAAACAGAGAATAAATATACACGTAGCTTCAAGGTTTCCCTTTGACCAGAGATACAGTGGTGGTCCAAGTTTATGCCTAGAATTTAGAAAAATGCCCAAATCATGCAGCTAGATGGCATGGGGTCGTGTACCCTGAAGCTGGAGAATGGATCTTTCCAGCTTTTATCCTGCAGAAACTGGCACGCTTGAAGGTCCTTGGATCTAAAGTTTTTGCTACATTTATTAAAGATGCAGTTCTTTTAACAATAATTAAAAAACAAAGGGAAGTACAGAGAAGGCATGGATTTGGAAAAAAGAATTGAATGAAGTTCTGAAACTGTTAGAAACCTTTAGATTGTAATGTAGTCACCTAGAGAGAGCAGACTGGCCAGAGAGGAGTTGTGGGTTAAAATGCCTAGTAACTTATAGTTTTGTATTTTTCCTGCCATAAAGGGAAGGCGACTGTAGTTGAATTTGTTGGTCGTCTGTTAGAAAAGAACAAAATTTTCTTTAGTTGAGTGCTAAGCCTTGTGTTAGGCACTCTATCTATATCATTTCAATTAATTCTCACCACAATCCAACCAGTTATTATTGTTTCCCATTGAATAGTTAGGAAAGGCTAAATGCTTATACAAGCAACTCCCAAATCTCAGAAATCTAATACAAATACAGATTTATTTCCTGCCCAGGCAAAAATTCACTGTGGGTGTTCCTGGCTGGGTGGCTGCCCTGGGGGCTCTCCTCTCACTTATAATTCAGTGATCTGCACTTCTATCGTGAGGCTCCATCAATGGGGGTGAGGGCAGTGAAGAGAAGGAACAAAGAATGATGTGGCATAATTATAGCTAAGCTTATAATTGTTGTATAATATTTGTACCCCCCCACTCAATTGAATAGAACTCAGTTTCACATACTTATCCAGATTCAAGGATGGGTTGGAAATGCACAGTAACTATGTATGTGCCCAGAGGAAGAGGGAGGGTGAATACTGGTGAGCTTTAGAAGTTTTGTCACAAACACTTACAAATGAGAGGTTGTTGATTTGTTGTTGATTTTCTGTCTTCTTTCAAAAAGATCTAAGGCAGAGCATTCAAGCAAGGTACATGCTCCAAGTCACACAGCTGTTAAGAGCAAGGCACAGCAAGGAGTGAACTCAGGTTCACATGGTTTCAAAGCCTATAGTAGCCTGAACTATACTATATATGATTTCTCAAGCTATACTACACCCAGGAGGAACTTTGCAGTATACATTTTCAGACGCTTAAGTGCATAAAGTACCTTTTTCCATGCTGCACAGGACACATTTGCTTCAAAAGCCTATTAGAGAAGACCAAAGGCAAATGTAATTGAACACTAAACAATGTGTGTGTGTGTTTTCAGGATACAAGGAGGAAAAGTTTAAAAGATCAGAACCACAGTTTGTTTATTTCATTTTTATTTTTTATTTTTCAGATGCTACTTAGACCTATGGGTTTACCACCTCCTACCTTTTTCATCTGGGCATAGCTATGAAAATGCTTCCAGAAAGGGTGCTTAGCTCCTTGATGTTTTACTCTTGATATACTTATAGACTTAATTCCAGCCCTAGGTCAGCCATTGCTGAGCACAACACCAGTTTTCCTATATCCCTGGGAATAAAAGCCTGCCATCAAAGCAAACCCTTCTCTCTCATCTCAGTTTCAAAAAAGTCATTCAGGGAATATGTGTCCTGAGGCAAGCAAAGAATGTGTGTGCTCTCTCTTCCTTTCTTTCTTCTGTTAAAAAATTTTTTTTACTGTTTATACTATTACAGTTGCCCCAATTTTCCCCCTTTGCCCCTCCACCCAGGCACCCCCTGTAATCAATCTCCACACCATTGTTCATGTCCACAGGTGATGCATATACGTTTTTTTGTCTAATCCCTTCAATCTTGTTTCAACCACTCTGACCATCCCCTCCCCTCTTACAGCTCTCAGGCTCTTCCTTGTTTCTGTGTCTATGATTTTATTTTGCCCATTAGTTAATTTTGTTCCTTGGATTCCAGTTATAAAGTGAGATTGTATGGTATTTGTCTTCCATCACCTGGCTTATTTCACTTAGCATAATAATCTCCAGTTCTATACATGTTGTAGCAAAAGGTAGGAATTCCTTCTTATTTTACTGCTGCAGAGTATTTCATTGTGTAAATGTATCACAGCTTTTTTATCAACTCATCTGCTGATGGACACTTAGGCTGTTTTCAACTCTTGGCTATTATAAATAATACTGCTGTGAACATAGGGATGCTTATATTCTTTTGAATTAGTGTTTTGATTTCCTTTGGATATATTCCCAGAAATAGGATTACTCAGTAAAAAGGTAGATCCATTTTTAATATTTTTAGACACCTCCATACTGCTTTCCACAGAGGCTGTACCATCTGCATTCCCAGCAATAGTGCAAAAGGGTTCCTTTTTCTCCACATCCTCAACAACTCTTGTTAATTTATTGATGATAGCCACTATGACAACTGTGAGATGATATTTCATTGTGGTTTTAATTTGCATTTCTCTAATGATTAGTAATGTTTAGCATCTTTTCATACATACAGATTGGCCATCTATATGTCCTCTTTGGAGAAGTCTCTATTCAGGTCCTTTGCCCAGTTTTTTAATGAGATTGTTTGTTTTCATGGTGTTGAGTTGTATAAGTTCTTTATATATTTGTAAATTAAGCCTTTATTAGATGTATCATTGGCATATACGTTCCCCCATACATTAGGTTCCCTTTTGATTTTGTTGATGGATTTTTAGCTGTGCAGAAGCTTTTCAGTATGATGTAAGCCCATTTGTTCATTTTATGCTATGTTTCCCTGGCCTGGAGAGATATATCTGATAAAATATTGCCATAAGCAATGTCTGAGATTTTGCTGCCTTTGTTTTCATCTAGAATTTTTATGGTATCTTGACTTACATTTAAGTCTTTAATCCATTTTGAATTTATTCTTATGTGTGGGGTAAAAAGGCGATCTAGTTTCATATTTCTGTGCATTTCTGTCCAGTTTTCCCAACAACATTGATTTAAGAGACTGTCTTTACTCCATTGTATGCTCTTGCCTCCTTTGTCAAATATTAATTGATTACAAAGATGTGGATTTATTTCTGGTCTCTCTATTGTGTTCCATTGATCTTAGGGTCTGTTTTTATGTCAGTACCATGCTGTTTTGATTACTATGGCCTTATAGTATAGTTTGATATTAAGTAGCATGATTCTTCCAACTTTGTTTTTCTTTCTCAAGATTGCTATTGCTATGCAGGGCCTTTTGTGGTTCCATATTAATTTTTGAAATATTCTAGATCTGTGAAATACATCATTGGAATCTTGATAGGAATTGTGTTGGATTGCTGGATTGCTTTGGGTAGTATGGATATTTTAATGATGTCAATTCTTCCTACCCATGAATGTGCTATGTGCTTCCATTTATTTGTGTATTCTTCAATTTCTTTTTCAGTGTCCTAAAATTTTTCAGATAGATGGAGATGATGGCGAGGTAGGAGGGAGCAGATTCTAATTCCCCCTACACATGGGAGAAAACCCTAGCCAATCTGCAGAGGAACAGAGGAACCAGCCAATAGTACCACAGCATATATGAAAATAGGAGACCAAAAATTGTAGCGGACATTGAAAAACCAGATGGTAAGGAGAGTGCTTCAGGACAATAAAGGTCTAGGGATCAGCATGAGGACCAGAGAGCCTGCAGCCCCAGGCCTGGCACCCACTGGGTCTGCCACTGAACTCTTGGGAGAGAGCTGGGTCAACCTCTCTCTCCCCAGCTAAACAAGGTTTGAGCAGCACTGGGAGAGACCTGGTTGCTTGAAGTTGCAGAGAGGGGAATAAGGACTAAGTGCCAAACACACAGGTTCTGTGAGCACCCACGCATAGCCCTGGGAAGAGATCGCACCCAAACCCATGTGACCAGAGTTGGCCTGGCCACATGCCTGAGCCTGCAACCCAGGGAGAGTGTGCTTTGTGGAAGACCCGGAGCCCACACCCATAAACCAAGGGAGAGTGTGCTTAGGAAGGCCCTGATCCTGCACCCAGGGCCCTGTGGAGGGGTGCCAGGCTAGGTCTGGGGAGAATGCACATCTAACCCTGGGGAGAGTACGGTGAGTACTGAACATGAAGGGAGAGAAGCTATACCAATTGCCCCTCAGCCTGCTGCAGCCAGCAAGACCAGAAAAACCAGTTTGGCCAGTTTGTAACCAGTAAGAGGGATTTTTTGTTTGTTTGTTTGGTTTGTTTTTTTTTAAGTATTTTTTAATTTTTTAATTTTTATTATTTTCTACCTCTCAATTCCTTTGCTTCTCTTTTCTTCTGTCTTGTTTTATTCCTCTTTCCTTTTTTTCCAATTTTATCTCTTCTTCCTTCCTTCTTCTTCTTTCTTTTTCAATACCCACAGGTGAGACAAAAAAACCCAGAACTGTGGAAAGACCAGAGTTGGACCCAAAGAGGGGGCATCCCAACAGTCAGACAGTGAGACAAATTTCACTTTGCTGTTACAGAGAAACTGCAAGTTATTGCATATTTGTATTATTATTTTTTATTATTCTTACATCTTTTATTTTAATAGTATTTTTGTATTCCTCTTCTTTCTGTGTAGTCTTTTTTGTTTGGCTGGTTATATTGTATTCTTTGATAGGTCTCCCCTGTTATCTTATTCATAGTGCATTGCTAATTCACTGTCCTTCACTTTACCTGTGTTCTATTAGCACACTACTCAAGATGCTATACTCCCTATTCTTGCGATCTAAATCTCATAGATTCTGTCATATGATTGTTGCTCTAATATTATTGTAAATAATAGCTATTTCATAAAATTGTAAATACTACACAAGTCCCAGATCTTAGCCCACTTCACAGTTTCCTGAACTCTATTACTGTTGTGGTTAATTTTATTCTCTCACACACTACACCTATTTACTATCCTTTGCTCTCACTTCAGCTCAGAATCTGACCTCCCACAACCTCGCTGCTTTTTAAATCCAACTTACAATCCTTCCCTCCCCAATGAGTATCTTATCTTCTTTCCATCCTTTCTAAAAAGTTGATAATTGGGCGGAAAATTATGTTTAACACTACAGAGCCAAAGTTTCTCCTATTTCTCTTCTACTGGATGCTACTGTAAATATCACAGAATACTCTATTACTCTCTTAAACAATTTTGCCTTACCCCTCCAACTGATCACAAAAAAGAGTAGGTGGAAGCTGTGAACACCAGGATATCCAAAGGATACTGCACCACTGAATCTCACAGGTATTTTACCACAGAAGTTCACACCTTACCCCCAGGGAGCCATAACAGGTCAATTTAAGAAGATGAGGCTAACAAGAAGAGTCTCACAAACAATGGGAAGACAAAGAAACAATCTCCAAATGAAAGAAAAGGAGGATCCCTCGGAAATAATGCTAAATAAAATACAGGCAAGTCAACTATCAGATATTGAGCTCAAAGCAATGGTTATCAGGAAGCTCAATGAGCTCACAGTGAATTACAAGAAACTACAAGGAAACTAAAATGAACTCACTGCAAACTATATCAACATAAAAAAGAAAATAGAAATTATCAACAGGGGGCAAGAGAAAATGAAGAATACAATATCTGAACTGAAGAACATAGGAGAAGAAATCAAAAACAGGATTGATGAAGTAGAAGATCAGATCAGTGAGCTGGAGGACATAGTAAAAAAAAAAAAAAAACATACCCAGAAAGAGCAAGGAAAGAAAAAGAAGCTAAGAAAGAATAAAGAGGGATTAAGAGAAATGCAAGACAATATGAAACACAATGATATTCCTATAATAGGCATACCACAAGGAGGAGAAGAAGAGCAAGGGATAGAAAACCTATTTGAAAAAGTAATGATGGAAAACTTCTCTAATTTGATGAGAGAAAAAGTCACACAAATCCAGGAAACACAGACAATCCCAATCAAGAGGAATCCAAAGAGGCCCGCCTCAAGACACATCATCATTAAAATGGTAAAATTCGAAGACAAACAGAGAATCTTAAAGGCAGCAAGAGAGAAACAAGAAGTAACATACAAGGGAGCCCCAATAAGGTTAGCTGCTGACTTCTCAATGGAAACACTCCAAGCAAGAAGAGAATGGCAGGAAATATTCCAAGTAATGAAAACCAGAGGCCTGCAACCAAGGCTACTTTACCTAGCAAGGCTATCAATCAAGATAGAAGGCCAAATAAGGAGCTTCCCAGACAAAAGAAATCTGAAAGAATACATCTCCACCAAACCAGCTCTTCAAGAGATGCCAAAGGAACTGCTCTAAGGAAAGAAAAGAAAAGAGAGAGACAGAAAAACACAAGTAAAAAAAGTCAATGAATAAGTGCCTATCAATAATAACCTTAAATGTAAATGGATTAAATGCTCCATCAAAAGACATAGAATAGCTGAACGAATAGAAAGCATGACCCACACATATGCTGCCTACAAGAGATCCACCTCAGTACAAAAGACCTACACAGACTCAAAGTGAAGGGCTGGAAACAAATTTTCCAAGCAAATGGACAGCGAAAAAAGCCCGTATAGCAATACTCATATCAGACAAAATAGACTTCAAAAAAAGGGCCATAAAGAGAGACCCAGAAGGTCACTTCATAATACTCAAGGTAAGAATCCACCAAGAAGACATAAACATTGTAAATATGCATGCACCCAACATAGGAGCACCCAAATACATAAAAGAAAATCTTAGAGGACTTCAAGAAAGATATTGACAACAACACAATTATAGTAGGCAAACTTGACACCCCACTGTCAAAAATGGACAGATATTCCAAGCAAAATATCAACAAAGATATTGTGGCATTGAACAATGCCCTAGATGAAATGGACTTAATTGATATATGTAGAGCCCTTCATCTCAAAAAAGCTAAATACACATTCTTTTCAAATGCACATGGAACATTTTCAAAGATAGATTACATAGTAGGACAGAAAACAAGCCTCAATAAATTCAAGAAAATTGAAATCACACCAAGCATTTTCTATGACCACAAGGCACTGAAATAAAAATCACCCCCCCAAAAAAACCCCAAACACTCAATATCATGAACATTGAATAGAATGCTATTAAAAAATGAATGGGTCAAGAATGAAATTAGGGGAAAAAATCAAAAAATTTTTGGAAACAAATGAAAATGAACTGACAACAACCCAAAACTTATGGGACACAGAAAAGGCAGTCCTCAGAGGGAAGTTCATAGCGATACAGGGCTACCAAAAAAGATAGAAACATTTCAAACAAACAACATAAACCTACGTCTATAAGAACTTGAGGAACAACAAAAAGACAGCCCAGAGAAAGTAGAAGGAAGAAAATAACCAAGATCAGAGCAGAATTAAATGACAAAGATTAAAAGCACAATTCTAAGGATTAATGAATCCAGGAGCTGGTTTTTTGAAAAAGATAAACAAAATCAACAAGCCTTTAAGCAGGTTCATCAAGAAAAAAAGAGAGAAGACCCAAATAAACACAATCAGATATGAAAAAGGAGAGATTACAACTGATACCACAGAGATACAAAGGATTGTATGGAATTACTATGAAGAACTGTATGCCAACAAAATTTGAAAACCTGGGTGAAATAGACAAATTTCTCAAACTATATAATCTTCCAAAACTGAATGAAGAAGAAGCAGAAAGCCTGAACAGACCAATAACAACAGATGAAATTGAAGTAGTAATAAAAAAACTCCCAACACACAAAAGCCCTGGACTAGATTGTTTCACAGGAGAATTCTACAAAGCGTTTCAGGAAGAGCTAACCCCTATCCTTCACAGACTATTCCAAAAAATCCAAAATGATGGAAGACTTCCAAACTCTTTTTATGAAGCCAGCATCATCCTAATTCCAAAACCAGATAAAGACACAACAAAGAAAGAAAATGTCAGGGCAATACCACTGATGAACAGACACTAAAATCCTCAACAAAATATTGACAAACTGCATCCAACAATACATTACAAAGATTATACACCATGACCAAGTGGGATTCATCCCAGGGATGCAAGGATGGTTCAATATTTGCAAATCAGTAAATGTAAGACATCATATAAACAAAAGCAAAGACAAAAATCACACGATCATATCAATAGATGTGGAAAAAGCATTTGATAAGGTACAGCACCCATTTATGATAAAAACACTCAGCAAAGTGAGAATAGAGGGAACATTCCTCAACATAATAAAGGCCACATGTAAGAGACCTACAGCCAACATCGCACTGAATGGACAAAAACTAAAATCTTTTCCACTAAGATCAGGAACAAGACAAGGATGTCCACTTTCATCACTTCTATTCTCAATATAGTTTTGGAAGTTTTGGCCACAGCGATCAGGCAGGAAAAGGAAATAAAAGGCATCCAAATAGGAAAGGAGGAAACAAAACTGTCACTGTTTGCAGATGACATGATACTGTACATGGAAAATTCTATAGACTCTACCAACAAACTGATCAAACTAATCAATGAATTTGGCAAGACAGCAGGATACAAAGTCAATATCCAGAAATCAAAGGCATTTTTGTATACTAACAATGAATCAGCATAAGCAGAAATCAAGAAAAAAATCCCATTCAAACACAATGGAATTCTATGCAGCAGAGAGAAAGAAGGAGCTACTACCCTTTGGAACAACATGGATGGGACTGGAAAGCATTATGCTGAGTGAAATAGGCCAGGGGTTGAAAGACAAATACCATATGATCTCACCTTTAACAGGAAGCTAAACAACAAAATAAACAAGCAAGCAGAATAAAAATAAAGACACTGAAATAGAGAACAAGGGGACAGTGACAAGAGGGGAGAGGGAAGGAAATTTAAGGGGGAAGGGGGGAGTGATTTGGGGGAAGAAATGTGAGGGACGCAGGGACAAGGGCTGGGGGGCGGGGGGGAGGTGGGGAGCGTGGTACGGGGGGGGCTTGGATGAGAGAAATAGACAAAAAACTGTACTTAAAAAATAACTAAATAAAAAATTAGAAAAAAAAGATAATTAAAAAAAAGAAAAAAATCCCATTTGATATAGGAAAAAGAAAAATAAAATATCTGGGAATAAACCTAACCAAGGAGGTAAAAGACCTGTATGCAGAAAACTACACAGCACTAAAGAAAGAAATCAGGGAAGACACAAACAAATGGAAACATATACCGTGTTCATGGATTGGAAGAATTAACATCATCAAAATATCCATACTACCCAAAGCAATATACAGATTCAATGCAATACCTATTAAAGTACCAATGGCATATTTCACAGACATAGAACAAATACTTCAAAAATTTATATGAAACCATAAACGAGCCCGAATAGCAGCTGCTCTTTTGAGAAAGAAGAACAAAGTAGGAGGGATCACAATACCTGACATCAAACTGTATTACAAGGCCACTGTAATTAAAACAGCCTGGTACTGGCATAAAAACAGGGACATAGACCAATGGAACAGAACAGAGAGCCCAGAAATCAACCCAACTCTCTACAGTCAATTAATATTCAACAAAAGGGGCAGTAACATAAAGTGGGGTAAAGATAGCCTCTTCAACAAATGGTGTTGGGAGAACTGGACAGCTACATGCACAAAAATGAAACTTGAACACAAACTTACACCATACACTTTCACCACTTCTATTCAATATGGTATTTGAAGTTTTAGCCACAGTGATCAGACAAGAAAAGGAAATAAAAGGCATCCAAATCAGAGAGGAGGAAACAAAACTGTCACTGTTTGCAGATGACAGGATGGTATACATAGAAAATCTTATAGACTCTACTAAAAAACTGCTGGACCTACCATAAATGAATTTGGCAAGACAGCAGGATACAAAGTCAATATCCAGAAATCAAAGGCATTTTTGCAAGCCAGCAATGAAGCAGGAGAAGCAGAAATTGAGAGAAAATCCCATTTGATATTGCAAAAGGAAAAATAAAATACCTAGGAATAAACCTAACCAAAGAGGTAAATGACATATATTCAGAAAACTACACAACACTGAAGAAAGAAATCAAGTAAGACACAAACAAATGGAGACATATACCATGTTCATGGATCAGAAGAATTAACATCATCGAAATATCTATACTATCCAAAGCAATGTACAGATTCAATGCAGTACCTATTAAAGTACCAATGGCATATTTCACAGACATAGAACAAACACTTCAAAAATTTATATGGAACCATAAATGACCCCGAATAGCAGCTGCGCTTTTGAGAAAAAAGAACAAAGTAGGAGGGATCACAATACCTGATACCAAACTGTATTACACAGCCACTGTAATCAAAATAGCCTGGTACTGGCACATAAACCAGTGGAACAGAACACAGAGCCCAGAAATAAACCCAAGTCTTTATGATCAATTAATATTCAACAAAGGGGGCAGCAACATAAAATGGAGTAAAAATAACCTCTACAACAAATGGTGGTGGGAGAACTGGCAGCTACATGCAAAAAATACGAAACTTGAGCACCAGCTTACACCATACAGAAAAATAAATTTAAGGTGTATAAAGGATTTAAATATAAGATGTGACACCATTAAGGTCCCAGAGGAGAGTGTGGGCAGGAAAATCTCAGATATTTCACACAGCAACATTTTAACTGATGTGTCCCCTAGAGCAAGAGACATAAAGGTAAGAATAAACAAATGGGGTCTCATCAAAATAAAACGTTTCTGCACAGCTAAACAATATAGTATTAAAATAAAAAGAGAACCAACTGTATGGGAAAACATTTGCCAATGATACCTCAGACAAGGGTTTAATGTCCAAAATATATAAAGAACTTATACAACTCCACTCTAAGAAGACAAGCAACCCAATTAAAAAGAGGACAAAGGACCTGAACAGATACTTCTCCAAGGAGGACATACAGAGGATCCAGAGACAGAAAAGATGCTCAATATCGCTAGCTGTCAGAGAGATGCAAATTAAAACCACAATGAGATACCACTTTACACCAGTCAGGATCGCCTTAATAAACAAAGAAACAAACAACAAGTTTTGGAGAGGTTGTGGAGAAAAGGGGATGACCCTAGTGCACTGTTGGTGGGATTGCAGACTGGTACAACCACTATGGAAAACAGTATGGAATTTTCTCAGAAAACTAAAAATGGATCTGCCTTTTGACCTGGTACTTCCACTGCTAGGTTGATGTCTTAAGAACCCTGAAACACCAATCCAAAAGAACCTGTACACTCCAGTGTTCATAGCAGCACAATTTACAATAGCCAAGTGCTAGAAGCAACCTGGGTGCCTATCAGTAAATGAATGGATCAAAAAACAATGGAATTCTATGCAGCATAAAGAAAGAAGGAGCTCCTATCCCTTGCAACAGCGTGGATGGAACTGGAAAGTGTTATGCTAATCGAAATAAGCCAGGTGGTGAAAGACAAAAACCATATGATCTCACTTTCAACAGGGATGTAAACAACAAAACAAACGAGCAAAATATAACCAAAAACAATGAAAT
Organism: Artibeus jamaicensis; assembly: GCF_021234435.1. Lineage (NCBI taxonomy): Eukaryota > Metazoa > Chordata > Mammalia > Chiroptera > Phyllostomidae > Artibeus > Artibeus jamaicensis. The sequence continues at coordinate 1,979,523 of NW_026521981.1, read as the reverse complement.
AGAGAACAGGCTGACAGTGACTAAAGGGGAGAGGGGAGGGAATTTCAGGGGAAAAAGGAAGGGTTTATAGGAACAAGTGTAGAAGTGACATGGATAAAATCTAGGGGGGTGGAAATGGGAGGGAGATAGTGAGCACTGTGTGGGTGCATTGATGCATTGCTCTATCTGGTTTGCTAATATTTCATTGAGGATTTTAGCATATGTTCCTCAGGGATATTAACCAATAATTTGTTTTGTATTGTATTATTCTGGTTTTTAGAATTAGGATAATGCTGGCCTCATAAAAAAATCTTGGAAGCCTTTCGTCTTCTGAGTTTTTTGAAACAGTTTGAGAAGGAGAGGTGCAAGTTCTTCTCGGAATGTTTGGTAAAATTCACCCATGAAGCCATCTGGTCCAGGGCTTTTGTTATTTGGAAGTTTTTTGATTACTGTTTCAATTTCTCTAGGTGTAATCTGTTTTTACAGATTTTCTGAATCTTCTTGATTTAGTTCTAGAAGATCGTATGATTCTCAGAACTTACTCATTTTGTCCAGGTTGTCCAGTTCTTGGCAGATAATTATTCCAATATTTTCTTACAATTTTTTATTTCTTTGATGTTCTTTTTCCCCTTTTATTTCTGATTTTATTTATTTTTTATTTATTTTGGTCAATTATTTGGTCCTCTCTCTTTCTCTTTTTTCTCGAAGAGTTTTGGTTAAAGGTTTGTCAATCTTGTTTATCTTTTCAAAGAACTAGCTCTTGAATTCATCAATCTTTTGGCTTATTTTAGACTATATTTCATTTATTTCTGCTCTAATCTTTAGTATTTCCTTCCTTTTACTCACTTTCAGCTTTGTTTTTATTCTTTTTTAAGATCCTTTAAATGTAAAGTTAGATTATTTATTTGAGCTTTTTTTTGAGATAAGCCTGTAAAGCTATGAATTTCCCTTTTTGTATTGCTTTCTTTGTGTCCCACAGATTTTGGATTGTGTTCTCATTATCATTTGTTTCAAGGTATATTTTGATTTATTCCTTGATTTCATTGTTGACCCATTCATTGTTTAATAACATATTATGTAGCTTCCATGTCTTTGTGTGTTTTTCAATATTTTTACTGTGATTGATTTTTAGTTTCATAGCATTGTGGTCAGAGAAGATACTTGATATAATTTTAATCTTCTTAAATTTATTGAGACTGATTTTGTCTCCTAACATGTAGCCCATCCTAGAAAATGTTCCATGCGTATTTGAAAATTATGTATATTCTTTTTATTTGGGGTGAAATGCTCTGAAGATATTAATTATACTCATTTGACCTAGTGTGCCATTTAAATTTACTGTCTCCTTGTTGATTTTCTCTCCAGAAGATCTATCCGCTGAAGTCAGTGGGGTGTAAATTTCCATTCTATGACTATTTCTGTCGACCTCTCCTTTTATGTCCATCAAGATTTGCTTTACATATTTACATGCTTTTATGTTGCTTGCAGAAATGTTTACTGGGATCATATCCTCTTGCCCTTCATCATTATGCAGTGTCCTTTGTTTCTAACTATAGCCAAGCTTTTAAAGTCTATTTTGTTGGATATAAATATTACTACTCCAGCTTTTTTCCCTTTCAATTTGTATAAAATATCTTTTTTCATTCTTGCACTTTTAGTTGTGTGTATCTTTCAATCTGTGGTAGACCTCTTGGAGGCCGCACATATATGGATCTTTTTTCTTATCCTTTCAGCCATCCTATGTCTTTTGGTTGGAGCAGTTAAGACATTTATATTTATGGTGATTATTGATAGTTACATATTTATTGATAGACTATTATTGCTAGATTATTGCTAGACTATTTTCCTCTGTTATTTTTTCTCTTCTCCTCAAAGCAAGGCCTTTAATATTTGTTACAGTACTGGTTTGGTATTTAAAAACTCTTTTAGCTTATACTTGTCTGGGAAGCTCCTTATTCCTCCATCAAGTTTAAAAAACAGACTTACTGGGTAAAGTAGCCTTGGTTGTAGTCCTTGCTTTTCATAATCTTGAACATTCCATACTACTTCCTCTGGCCTGAATTGTTTCTGTTGAGAAATCAGATGACAGTCTAATTGATGATACCGTGTATTTAACTACCTGTTTTTCTCTTTTGGCTTTTAGAATTCTCTCTTTGTTTTAAGGCTTGGCATTTTAATTATGATGTTCTTCAGTAAAGGCCTCTTTGATTCCAACTTATTTAGGATTCTCTGAGGTTCCTGGACTGTGTGTCTTTTTCCTTCACCAGATTAGGGAAGTTTCCAGTTATTATTTCTTCAAATAGGTTCTCGATCCCTTGACTGACTCTTTTTTCCTGCTGGTATACTCGTGATGTGGGTGTAGTTATACTTCATGTTGTCCAGAAAGTTTCTTAATCTCTCCTCATTTTTTAAAAATTCTTTTTTCTTTTTGCTGCTCTGCTTAGGTGTGTTTTTATATCTTGTCTCCTCAATGCTGATTTGATCCTCTGCTTCATGTAACCTACTGTTTATTTCTTCCAATGTATTATTTATTTCTGATATTGCATTATTTATTTTTGACTGGTAATTTTTTTATGGTTTCTACGTCTTTTTCCATGCTGTTGAGTATCCTTGTAATCATTACTTTAAACTTTCTATGTGATAAATTGCTTGCCTCCTTCTCAGTTTGTCTGAGAAGTTTATTATTGGTGTATAGAAATGCCATTGATTTCTAAGTATTGATTTTGTATTTTGAATCCTGCTACTTTGCCAAATTCATTTATTAGGTCTAGTAGTATCTTGTTGGAACCTGTAGGGTTTTCTATGTTCACAGACAATATCATGTTGTCTGTGAATACTGACTGTTTTACTTCCTTCTTTCTATTTTGGATGCTGTTTATTTCTTCTTATTGTCTGATCGCTGTGGCTAGAACTTCCAATACTATGTTGAATAAGAGTGGTGAAAGTGGACATCCCTGTCTTGCTCCTGATCTTAGAGGAAATGCTTTTAGTTTTTGCCCATTGAGTATGACATTGGCCATAGGTTTTTCATACATGGCCTTTATTATGTTGAGGCATGATCTCTGTATTCTCATTTTGCTAAGAGTTTTTATGATAAATGGGTGCTGCATTTTTCAAATGCTTTTTTTGCATCAAATTATATGACCATGTGATTTTTATCTTTCATTTTGTTTATGTGATGTTATCACATTTATTGATATTTGAATATGGTACCAACCTTGCATCCCAGGGATAAATCTGGCTTGATCATGTTGCATGATTTTTTTTAATGTATTGCTGGATCTGGTTTGCTAGTATTTTGTTGAGGATTTTAGTGTTAATGTTCATCAGGCGTATTGGCTTATAGATTTCTTTCTTTGTCTTTATCTGAGTTTGGAATTAGGATAATTCTGGCCTCATACAAAGAGCTTGGAAGCCTTCTCTCTTCTCGAATTTTTTGGAATAGTTTGAGAAAGATAGGTGTTAGTTGTTCTTTAAATGTTTGGTAAAATTCAACTGTTAATTCATTTGATCAAGGGCTTTTGTTTGTTGAAAGCTTTTTAATTATTGCTTTTATTTCATTAGTTGTTGTTGGTCTATTCACATTTCCTGCTTCTTTCTGATTCAGGTTTGGGAGATTGTATGATTCTAGAAATTTATCTATTTCACCCAGGTTGTCCAATTTCTTGGCATATAGTTGTTCATAGTAATTTCTTACAATTCTTTACATTGTGGTGGTATCTGTTATTTCTCCTCTTTCATTTCTGATTCTATTTATTTGAGTCCTCTTTCCTTTCTTTTCTGCTTATATTTTCAAATAAACAGTTTCTGAATTCACTGATCTTTTCAATTGATATTTTTTTTAGATTTTATTTATTTATCTTTAGAGGGGAAGGGATGGAGAGAGGGAGAGAAACATCAATGTATGGTTGCCTTTAGTGCATCCCCTCCTGGGAACTGGCCTGCAGGGAACTGGCCTGCAACCCAGGCATGTGCCCTGACTGGGAATCGAACCGCAATTGTCTGGTGAATTGATTTTTTTTTTAATCTCTATCTCATTTATTCCCCTCTGATCTTGATTGTTTTCTTCCTTAAATCCCTTTGGGTTTGTTTCTTGTTGCTTTTCTAGTTATTTTAAAGGTAGGGTTAGATAGTTTATTTGATATCCTTCTATCTTCTTGTGGTATGCCTGTAATACCATAAACTTCCCTCTCAGGACTGCTTTCACTGTGTTCCATACATAGGTTTTGGGTCATTGTGTGTTTATTTCATTTGTTTCCAGGTACTTTTCTGATTTCTTCCTTGATATCACTGATGACTTATTCATTATTTAATAGCATGCTATTTAATCACCATATATTTGAATGATTTTGATTTTTTTACTGAGGTTGATTTTTTAAATTTATTTTTTAATTGTTCTTTTTTTAACATTTTATTTAGTTATTTTTCAAGTACAGTTTTTTGTCTATTTCTCCCATCCCAGCCTCCCCTGACCTGTGCTCCCCACCTCCCTCCCATTTTCACCCCCCTTTGTTCTCGTCCCTGTGTCCTTCCTATTTGTTCCTCCAAATCCCTCCCCCCTTTTCCCCCTTAAATTCCCTTCCCTCTCCCCTCTGGTCACTGTCCCCTTGTTCTCTATTTCAGTGTCTTGGTTTTTTTTTCTGTTTGCTTGTTTGTTTTGTTGTTTAGCTTCCTGTTAAAGGTGAGATCATATGGTATTTGTCTTTCAACCCCTGGCCTATTTCACTCAGCATAATGCTTTCCAGTTCCATCCATGTTGTTGCAAAGGGTAGTAGCTCCTTCTTTCTCTCTGCAGCATAGAATTCCAATGTGTATATGTACCACAATTTTTTGATCCATTCATTTACTGATGGGCACCTAGGTTGCTTCCAACTCTTGGCTATTGTAAATTGTGCTGCTATGAACATTGTGGTGCATAGGTTCTTTGAAATTGATGTTTTAGGATTCTTAGGATATAATCCTAGCAGCGGAATTGCTGGGTCAAAAGGCAGGTCGATTTTTATTTTTCTGAGAAAATTCCATACTGTTTTCCATAATGGTTGTACCAGTCTGCACTCCCACCAACAGTGAACTAAGGACCCTTTTTCCCCACAACCTCTCCAACATTTGTTGTTTTGTTTATGATAGCCATTCTGAGGTTGATTTTTAATTTTATGCTGTTGTAATCCAAGAAAATACCTTATATGATTTCAATTTTCTTGAGTTTGTTTAGACTTGTTTTTTGTTCTACCATTGGTCTATCTTTGATAATGATATATGTGCATTTGAGAAGAATGTATACTCTGAAACTTTGGGATGAAGTATTTTATATCATTTAATTCTATTCCATATAGTGTGTCATGTAAGGTTGCTGTTTCCTTGCTGATTTTTTTGTCAGAGATCTATTCAATGGTTACAGTTGGGTGTTAAAATCTACTATAATGATTGTACTGCTGTCAATCTTTTTTTTTTTTAGGTCGACCAATATTTTCTTTATTATTTCAGTGATCCTGTATAGGGCATTTATATATTTATAAGAGTTATCTCCTCTTGTTGGAGTGACCTCTTTAGTGTCATGTGCTAAACCTTGTTTGTCTCTTTTTATATCCTTTGTTTTGAAGTCTATTTTGCCAGATAAGTATTGCTACCTTTGCTTTTATTTCATCTCCATTTGCATGGAATTTTTTTTTCACTTTTAGCCTGTATAATCTTCTGCTCTGAGGTAGGTCTTTTGTAGACAGCATGTCTACATATATATACATATGTATACACACATATACGTATGCGTATATACGTATACATATGCATATATATTTCATTTTCTTATCCATTCAGTACCCTATTTCTTTTGATTTAAGCATTTAATCCATTTATATTTAAGGTTATTATTGATAGATACTTGTTCATTACCATTTTATTTGTTTACGTCTATGTTCCTTTTCTATTACTTCTTATACTTAAAGTAGTACATTTAACATTTCTTGCCATGCTGGTTTGGTGTTAATGAACTACTTTACCCTTTTCTTTTTGATCTGGGAAGCCCTTTATTTCACCCTTAATTTTAAATGATAGCCTTGCTGGGTAGAGCGGTCTTAGTTGCAGATCCTTGCTTTTCATTGTTTTAAATACTTCATGCCAATCTCTCCTGGTCAGAAATGCTTCTGTAAGAAATCAGCTGACAGTTTCATTGAAGCTTTCTTGAAGGTTACTTTTTCTCTCTGGTTCATTTAAGATTCTCTCTTTGTCTTTAAATTTTGTCGTTTTAATTATCATGTGTCTTGGTGTGGGTCTCTTTGACTTGCTCTTGATTGGGACTCTGTGCTTCCTGAATTTTTGTGACTTTTCCCTTGACCAGACCAGGGAAGTTTTCTGTTGTTATTTCTTCAAAAGTTTTTTTTTTTTATCCCTTGCTCACTTTTTTTTTTATTCTGATATTCCTATGCTATGGATATTGTTACATTTCATGTTGTCCCAAAGTTCCCTTAAACCACCCTCATTGTTTTTTTAACATATATTTCATTGATTATGCTATTATAGTTGACTCATTTTTTTCTCTCCTTTATTCTGCTCTACCCTGCACCCCCCGCCCCCCATCAGCATTCCCCAAACTTATTTCATGTTCATGGGTCATACATATAGGTTTTTGGGCTTCTCCATTTCTTATACTATTCTTAATATTCTCATCTATTTTCTACCTATCATTTATGCTACTTATTCCCTGTACCTTTCCCCCCATTATCCTCCCTTCCCTTCCCCATTGATAACTCTCTATGTGATCTCTATTTCTGTGAATCTTTTCCTCTTCTAGTTGTTTGCTTAGTTTGTTTTTTTTTGTTTTCTTAGGTTCACTTGTTGATAGTTGTGAGTTTATTGTCATTTTACTGTTCTTATTTTTTATCTTCTTCTTTTTCTTAGATAAGTCCCTTTAACATTTTATTTAATAAAGGCTTGGTGATGATGAACTCCTTGAACTTAACCTTATCCAGGAAGCACTTTATCTCTCTTCCATTCTAAATGATGGATAAAGTAATCTTGGATGTAGGACCTTGCCTTTCATGACTTCAAATACTTCTTTCCAGTCCCTCCTTGCCTGTTAGGTTTCTGTTGAGATATAGTCTTATAGGAACTCTCTTGAAGGTAACTGTCTCCTTTTCTCTTGCTACTTTTAAGATTTTCTCCCTCTCTTTAATCTTGGAAATTGTAATTATGATGTGCCTTGATGTATGCTTCCTTGGGTCCAACTTCTTTGGGGTTCTTAGCTTGCTGGACTTCCTGCAAGTCTATTTGTTTTGCAAGAGGGGGGAAGTTCTCCATTATTTTTTCAAATAAGTTTTCAATTTCTTGCTCTTTCTCTTCTCCCTTTGGCACCCCTATGATTCAGATGTTAGAATAGGTAAAGTTGTTCCAAAAGTTCCTAAGCATCTCCTCATTGTTTTGAATTCTTGTTTCTTTTTTTTTTCATTTATTTATTTTTTTAAATTTTATTTAGTTATTTTTCAAGTACAGTTTTCTGTCTATTTTTCCCATCCCAGCCTCCCCCGCCCCTTGCTCCCCACTTCCCTCCCATTTCCACCCCCCTTAGTTCTCGTCTCTGTGTCCTTCCTATTTGTTCCTCCAAATCCCTCCCCCATTTTCCCCTTAACTTCCCTTCCTTCTCCCCTCTGGTCACTATCCCTTGTTCTCTATTTCAGTGTCTTTGTTTTTTGTTTGTTTTTTTTCTGCTTGTTTGTTTGTTTTGTTGTTTAGCTTCCTGTTAAAGGTGAGATCATATGGTATTTGTCTTTCAACCCCTGGCTTATTTCACTCAGCATAATGCTTTCCAGTTCCATCCATGTTGTTGCAAAGGGTAGTAGCTCCTTCTTTCTCTCTGCAGCATAGAATTCCATTGTGTATATGTACCACAATTTTTGGATCCATTCATTTACTGATGGGCACCTAGGTTGCTTCCAACTCTTGGCTATTGTAAATTGTGCTGCTATGAACATTGTGGTGCATAGGTTCTTTGAGATTGATGTTTTAGGATTCTTAGGATATAATCCTAGCAGTGGAATTGCTGGGTCAAAAGGCAGGTCGATTTTTATTTTTCTGAGAAAATTCCATACTGTTTTCCATAATGGTTGTACCAGTCTGCACTCCCACCAACAGTGAACTAAGGACCCCTTTTCCCCACAACCCCTCCAACATTTGTTGTTTGTTGCTTTGTTTATGATAGCCATCCTTGACTGGTGTAAAGTGGTATCTCATTGTGGTTTTAATTTGCATCTCTCTGATAGCTAATGTTATTGAGCATCTCTTCATGTGTCTCTGAATGTTCTGTATGTCCTCCTTGGAGAAGTGTTTGTTCAAGTCCTTTTCCCATTTTCTAATTGGGTTGGGTGTCTTCTTAGAGTGGAGTCCTGTAAGGTCTTTGTATATTTTAGAGATTAAACCTTTGTCTGAGGTATCATTGGCAAATATGTTTTCCCATACAGTTGGTTGTCTTGCGATTTTAATACTGTTTTCTTTAGCCATGCAGAAGCTTTTTATTTTGATGAGATCCCATTTGTTTATTCTTTCCTTTACATTCCTTACTCTAGGGGACATATCAGTAAAGAAGTTGCTGCGTGAAATATCTGAGATTTTCTTGCCAATGTTCTCCTCTAGGACTTTAATGGTGTTATGACTTACATTTAAGTCTTTTATCCACCTTGAATTTATTTTGGTGTATGGTGTAAGTCTGTGCTCAAGTTTCATTTTTTTTGCATGTAGTTGTCCAGTTCTCCCAACACCATTTGTTGAAGAGGCTATCTTTACTCCATTTTATGTTACTGCCCCTTTTGTCGAATATTAATTGACTGTAGAGAGTTGGGTTGATTTCTGGGCTCTCTGTTCTGTTCCATTGGTCTATGTGCCTGTTTTTATGCCAGTACCAGGCTGTTTTGATTACAGTGGCCTTGTAATACAGTTTGATATCAGGTATTGTGATCCCTCCTACTTTGTTCTTCTTTCTCAAAAGAGCAGCTGCTATTCGGGCTCGTTTATGGTTCCATATAAATTTTCGAAGTGTTTGTTCTATGTCTGTGAAATATGCCATTGGTACTTTAATAGGTATTGCATTGAATCTGTATATTGCTTTGGGTAGTATGGACATTTTGATGATGTTAATTCTTCCAATCCATGAACAAGGTATATGTTTCCATTTGTTTGTGTCTTCCTTAATTTCGTTCTTCAGGGCTGTGTAGTTTTCTGCATACAGGTTTTTTACCTCCTTGGTTAGGTTTATTCCCAGATATTTTATTTTTGTTTTTGCTATATCAAATGGGATTTTTCTCTTTATTTCTGCTTCTGCTGATTCACTGTTGGTATACAAAAATGCCTTTGATTTCTGGATATTGACTTTGTAACCAGGTGTTTTGCCAAACTCATTAATTAGTTTGAGCAGTTTTTTGGTAGAGTCTATAGGATTTTCCATGTACACTATCATGTCATCTGCAAACAGTGACAGTTTTGCTTCCTCCTTTCCTATTTGGATGCTTTTTATTTCCTTTTCTTGCCTGATCGCTGTGGCTAAAACTTCCAATACTATATTGAATAGAAGTGGTGAAAGTGGACAACCTTGTCTTGTTCCTGATCTTAGTGGAAAAGCTTTTAGTTTTTTCCCATTGAGTATGATATTGGCTGTAGGTCTCTCATATATGGCCTTTATTATTTTGAGAAATGCTCCCTGTATTCCCACTTTGCTGAGTGTTTTTATCATAAATGGGTTTTGTACCTTATCGAAAGCTTTTTCCGCATCTATTGATATGATCGTGTGATTTTTGTCTTTGCTTTTGTTTATGTGATGTATTACATTTACTGATTTGCGAATATTGAACCATCCTTGCATCCCTGGGATGAATCCTACTTGATCATGGTGTATGATCTTTTTGATATATTGTTGGATGCGATTTGCCAATATTTTGTTGAGGATTTTAGCATCTATGTTCATCAGTGATATTGGCCTGAAGTTTTCTTTCTTTGTTGTGTCTCTATCTGGTTTTGGAATTAAGATGATGCTGGCTTCATAAAAAGAATTTGGGAGTTTTCCATCCTTCTGGATTTTTTGGAATAGTCTGTGGAGAATGGGGTTTAGCTCTTCCTTAAATGCTTTATAGAATTCTCCTGTGAAACCATCTGGTCCAGGGCTTTTGTGTAATGGGAGTTTTTTGATTACTGCTTCAATTTCTTTTGCTGTTATTGGTGTATTTAGATTTTCTGCTTCTTTTTCACTGAGTTTTGGAAGATTGTATTTTTCTAGAAATGTGTCCATTTCCCCTAGGTTTTCAAATTTCTTGGCATACAGTTCTTCATAGTAATTTCTTACAATCTCTTCTATTTCTGTGGTATCAGTTGTATCTCTCCTTTTTCATTTCTGATTGTGTTTATTTGTGTCCTCTCTCTTCTTTCCTTGATGAGCCTACTTAAAGGCTTGTCTATTTTGTTTATCTTCTCAAAAACCAACTCCTGGATTCATTGATCTGTAAAATTGTGCTTTTAGTTTCTATGTCATTTAATTCTGCTCTAATCTTGGTTATTTCCTTCCTTCTGCTTGCTCTGGGCTGTCTTTGTTGTTGTTCCTCGAGTTCTTGCAGGCGTAGGGTTAGGTTGTTTGTTTGAAATGTTTCTATTTTCTTTAGGTAGGCCTGTATTGCTATAAACTTCCCTCTCAGGACTGCCTTCGCTGTGTCCCATAAGTTTTGGGTTGTTGTGAGATCATTTTCATTTGTTTCCAGAAACTTTTTGATTTCTTCCCTAATTTCATTCTTGACCCATTCATTGTTTAATAGCATACCATTCAGTCTCCATGTTTTTGGGTGCTTTGGGTTTTTTTCTTTGAGGTTGGTTTCTAATTTCACTCCCTTGTGGTCAGAGAAGATGCTTGGTATGATTTCAATTTTCTTGAATTTTTTGAGGCTCGTTTTGTGTCCTATCATGTGGTCTATCTTTGAAAATGTTCCATGTGCATTTGAAAAGAATGTGTATTTAGCTTCTTTGGGATGAAGGGCTCTATATATATCAGTTAAGTCCATTTCATCTAGGGTGTTGTTTAATGCCACAATATCTTTGTTGATAATTTGTTTGGAAGATCTGTCCATTTTTGATAGTGGGGTGTTCAAATCCCCTACTATGATTGTGTTGCTGTCAATATCTTTCTTGAAGTCCTCTAAGATTTTCTTGATATATTTGGGTGCCCCTATGTTTGGTGCATATATGTTTACAATGTTAATGTCTTCTTGGTGGATTCTTCCCTTGAGTATCATGAAGTGACCTTCTGGGTCTCTCTTTATAGCCTTTTTTTTGAAGTCTATTTTGTCTGATATGAGAATTGCTACCCCAGCTTTTTTTTCTTGTCCATTTGCTTGGAAAACTTGTTTCCAGCCTTTCACTTTTAGTCTGTGATGGTCTTTTGCCCTGAGGTGAGTCTCTTGTAGGCAGCATATGTGTGGGTCATGCTTTCTTATCCATTGAGCTATTCTGTGTCTTTTGATTGGAGAATTTAATCCATTTACGTTTAAGGTTGTTATTGATAGGTACTTATTCATTGCCATTTTTGTACCTGTGTTCCTCTCTGTCTCCCTCTTATCCTTCCTTCCCTTAAAGCAGTCCTTTTAGTATTTTTTGTAGAGCTGGTTTGGTGGAGGCATATTCTTTTTGACTTCTTTTGTCTTGGAAGCTCTTTATTTGGCCATCTATCTTGATTGAGAGCCTTGCTGGGTAAAGTAGCCTTGGTTGTAGGCCTCTGGTTCTCATTACTTGAAATGTTTCTTGCCATTCTCTTCTTGCTTGAAGTGTTTCCATTGAGAAGTCGGTAGCTAACCTTATTGGGGCTCCCTTGTATGTTATTTCTTTTTTCTCCCTTGCTGCCTTTAAGATTCTCTGTTTGTCTTGGAATTTTGCCATTTTGATGATGATGTGTCTTGAAGTGGGCCTCCTTGGGTTCCTCTTGATTGGGACTCTCTGTGATTCCTGGATTTGTGAGACTTTTTCTCTCATCAAATTAGGAAAATTTTCTCTCATTACTCTTTCAAATACATTTTCTATCCCTTGTTCTTCTTCTTCTCCTTCTGGTATTCCTATTATTCGGATATTATTACGTTTCATATTGTCTTGCATTTCTCTTAATCCCTCTTCATTCTTTCTGGGCCCCTTTTCATTTTCTTGCTCTTTCTGTGAGATGCTTTCTACCTTGTCCTCCAACTCACTAATCCTATCCTCCGCTTCATCTATCCTACTTTGGAAACTTTCTACTGTGTACTTCAATTCAGAAATTGTGTTCTTCATTTCCTCTTGTCTCTTGCTGATATTTTCCATTTCCTTTTTGATGTTGCTGTAGTTTGCAGAGAGATCATTATAGTTCCCCTGTAGTTTCTGGTAGTTCACTGTGAGCTCTTTGAACTTCGTAATAACCAGTGCTTTGAATTCACTGTCTGATAGTTGATCAGCGTCTATTTCATCTAACATTCTTTCTGAAGTTTCTGCTTTTTCTTTCATTTGGGGATTGTTTCTTTGTCTTCCCATTGTTTGAGACTCTTCTTGTTAGTCTCTGCTTCCAAAATTGATCTGTTCTGAAACACTGGTTTTATGGTGTAAACTTCTGTGGTATGATCCTTGTGAAGTTCAGTGGTGCAGACTCCTTGAAGTTTCTTGATGTTCTTAGTCTCCACCTACACTCACGCTGGTCCTTGCGCTGGTCCCTGCGTTGGTCGCCTACCACTGCTGAATGTCCCGGCTCTAGTAGCCGCCTCCTCAAGCACCCAGGCCCGTTACTACGGCAGTGGCACAGAGGCTGGGAATGTCCCCGGTCCCGTATCTGGCTCTCTCTGCCGCCCAGGGCCATCACAGGGGCTTGGAGTGTCCCAGTTTCTGTACCTGACTCCCTGGTGTCTAGTCCTGTCTCTATGGCAGTGGCACAGAGGCTTAGAAAGTCCCAACTCCCGTACCTGATTCCCCAGTGTCCAGTCCCTTCGCTATGGCAGCAGAAGAGGGGCTGAGACAGTCCCAGTTCCTGTAGAGGGATCCTCTGCCACCCAGGGCTGTCTCAGGGGTTTGGAGTGTCCAGGCTTCTGTACCTGACTCCCCGGAGTCCGGTCCCGTCGCTATGGCAGCGGCACAGGATTTGAGAGCTTCCGGGCTCCCGTAGCTGGCTCCTCTGCTGCGTCACAGGGGTTTGGAGAGTCCCGGCTTCCGTACCTGACTCCCTGGCGTCCAGTCCTGTTGCTATGGCAGTGCGCGAACGTCCTGGCTCCCGTAGCTGGCTCCTCAGGGTCCAGGCCTGTCTCTATGGTGGCGTCACGGGGGCCTTTTGTGTCCCAGCTCCTGCAACTGACCCTTCCGTTGCCCAGGCCGGTAGCTATGGCATCGGCACAAGGGTGTCCCCGCTCCGGTTCCTGACTCCTCTGTCTCCCAGGACTGTCACAGGGGCTTGGAGTGTCCGGCTTCCGTACCTGACTCCCCGGCTCCCAGGCCTGTTGCTCTGGCGGCAGCACAGGGGCCGCGTGAGACCCAGCTCCAGTAGCTGACTCTGCCGCCGTCTGGTGTTTCAGTGTCGGTCACAATCTCTGGTCTTTTAATTTCATAAATGCTGGGTAACCGATGGTTTATTGTGCTGTTTCTCTGTAGATCTGCCAGGATTTTCACCCATGAGTACAGGAGCTAGTATCAGCTCCATCTTACTCCGTCGCCATCTTCCCAGCATCCCTGAATTCTTGTTTCTTCATTCTGTTCTGGTTGACTGTTTATTTCTACCTTCTGCTCCAAACCATTGATTTGAGTCTGATTTCCTTTTCTGCACTGTTGGTTCCCTGTACATTTTCCTTTATTTCAGTTTGTATAACCTTCACTTCTTCCTTTCTTCCTTGATTTTGTAACCATACTCAACCATTTCTGTAAGCATCCTGATTACCAGTGTTTTGAAGTGTGCATCTGATAGGATGCCTATCTCTCCATTACTTAGTTGTATTTTTTCTGTAGCTTTGATCTGTTCTTTCATTTGGGCCATATTTTTTCATCTCAGCACACCTCTTATGTGGTAAGAGATGGAGCCTTAGGCATTTGACAGGGTGGGTCAACCCATAATGATGCATTGTGGTACTGTATGTGCGGGCAAGGTCTGAGAGGGAATAATGCTGCTTGCTCAGCTCTCAGCTGGCTTTCAGTCACTCAGCACTACCCACAAGCAAATCAGGCCCTTCTGGTGCTGATTTTCTGGTGGATGATTTTTTTGTATGTCCTAGGACCCTGTGGGTCTCTCCAATAAACACTCCTGTGAGGCTGGGAGTTTCCCCCACTGCCTCAACCCTCACAGGTTTTTAGGTTTTATTTCCCCATGCTGGAAACCCCAGTTGTTTGATCTGTCTCACCCCCCAGTTATTCCTCCCAGTTTATCTGCACTCAAATGTTGGACTGCCCACTCTGACAGCCACACCTCACCTGGTCCTTCAGCCACTGTCTTGCTGTGAGTCCCCTCCACCCAGCTGCCCATCTTTGCCTCTTCTATCAGTATGAATTTATGTTTCTTCTTTAATTCCTTGGTTGTTGGACTTCTATACAGTTCAATTTTTTTGTAATTTCTGGTTGTTCTATGTTTTTAAATTTGTTGTCCTTTTTTTGGTTGTTCAAGGAGGTGTAGCATGTCTACTTACATCTCCGTCTTGGCCGGAAAAGTGGATGTTATGGTTTTTAAAATAGCTGCTAATTTAATATGAAAAGAGTCATCGATGTGCATTTCTTTGGTTTTTTTGCAAGGCTGAGAATTTTGAAATGTTTACTAGCCTTTGTGTGACTTTGTTTCTCTCTTTTTGGTGGTTATTACAGGGTATTTTTTAAGTGATTGATTTTTTTACAGTAGTTTAAGATTATTAATCCTAATTTTCAAAGTGTACCCCGCATTGGACAAAATCAGGATAGGAAAATCCCTATTAATATAAAACATAAATGAAAAAGTTAATCTTTTATTTGTTTTATAAGAAAAATCCTCAGCCTAGAATACAAGAGTTGGGCCAGAGATTGAAAGGATCACTTTCAAGTCACACAGTAAATGACCAGTAGATTCCAAACTTATATGCTTCCACAAGTAAGATTTTAAAATACTTTACTCAATTAAATAATTAGACAGAGTCAGCACTGGTGGAGAGGGGTGGCGGCAGGAAAAAGTGGTTGTTGGCAGACCAGGGGCGCAGGTGGCACAGGGCTAGCAGACCCCAGGTGGGGGAAGGAAACGAGCAGACCCAGTGAGGCACACAAGGTGGTTGGCTGACTGTGGACATGCATTTGTGTGCAGATAAACCAGGCAAAGATGGGCAGGGAGACAGACCTCACAACCCAGGGCCCCAGCAATGGGAAATAAAGCCTAAAAGCACCAATTGAAAACACTTATGGGGGTTGAGGTGCTTGGAGAGAGACTCCCAGCCTCATAGGAGAGTTTGTTGAAGAGACCCACAGGGTCATAGAGTGTACACAAGCCCACCCACCTGGGAACCAGCACCAGAAGGGCCCAATTAGCTTGTGAGAAGTGGCAGAAGGGAGTGAGGTCTGAGAGATAGCAAAACAAGTGCCATTGTTCCCTCTCTGACCCTGCCCCAACATACGGTGTCACAACCCAGCAACTGGGTTGCGCTGCTCTGGTGACCACCTAAGGCTCTGCCACTCATACATAATAGGTGCTACCTATTTGAGCCAAAAAATTATGGCTCAAACAGAAGAACAAATCAAAGCCCCAGAGCCAATAATTTTAGGTGACCAAGAGATAGCCAACCTATCAGATGCACAGTTCAAAACCCTGGTGATCAGGAGGGGCACAGAACTGATTTATTTTGATGGCAAATTAGATAAACAAATGAAGGCTACACTAAGTGAAATGAAAAAAAAATGCATGGGGAATAGACTTCCAGGAAACCCAGGAAGCTCAGAAAGTCCCAAAGAAGTTGGACCCAAGAAGGAACACACCAAGGCACATCATAATTACATTAGCCAAGATTAAAATGAAGGAGAGAATCCTAGAAGCAGCAACAGATAAGGGGACAGTCACCTACAAAGGAGACCCCATCAGACTGTCAGCGGATTTCTCAAAAGAGACCTTACAGGCAAGAAGGGGCTGGAAAGAGGTATTCCAAGTCATGAAATCCAAAGACCTACAACCAAGATTGCTCTATCCAGCAAAACTTTCATTTAGAATGGAAGGACAGATAAAGTGCTTCTCAGATATGATCAAATTCAAGGAGTTCATCATCACCAAGCCCTTATTATATGAAATGTTAAAGGGACCTATCTAAGAAGAAGAAGTTAAAAAAAACATGAACAGTGAAAAGACAGCATACTCACAGTTATTAACAACCACACCTAAAACAAAAGCAAACTAAAAGGACAGCTAGATCAGGAGTGGAAACATAAATGAAGATCTCGAGGAGGGTTAGCAACAGGGGAATGGGAGGAGGAGAAGGGGGGAGAAGGTACAGAAAATGAGTAGCATAGACAGTAGATAGAAAATATGTGGGGGGGCAAGAATAGTATGGGAAATATAAAATCTAAAGAACGTGAGACACATGGTCATAAAATAAGGGGTGGGTAATGGTGGGGATGGGGGTAGGGTGGAGGGGAATGAAGGGGGGAAGTAGAACAACTGTAATGGCATAATCAATAAAAAAATAAATTAAAAAATGTCTAAAAAAATGCACAGGGAACCAATAGTGGTGGGAAGAAAAATGGTACTCAAATCAATGGAATAGACCAGAAGAAAGAAAGAAAAAAAAAAAACCAAGCAAACAGAATAGAATAAAGAAACAAGAATTCCAAAAAATGAGGAGAGGCTTAGGAACCCCCAGGACATCTTTAAATGCTCCAACACCAAAATTATAGGGGTACCCAAAGGAAAAGAGGAAGAGCAACAAGTAGAAAACTTATCTGAACAAATAATAAAGGAGAACTTCCCCAATCTGGCAAAGGAAATAGACTTTCAGGAAGTCCAGAATCCGAGGGAGTCCTAAAGAAGGTGGGCCCAAAGTGGAACACACCAAGGCACATCATAATTATATTAGCCAAGATTAAAATGAAGGAGAGAATTCTAGAAGCAGCAAGAAATAAGGAAGCAGTTATCTACAAAGGAGTTCCTGTGATTGTCAGCTAATTTCTCAAAAGAGACCTTGCCAGCAAGAAGGGGCTGGAAAGAAGTATTCCAAGTAATGAAATCCAAAGACCTACATCCAAGATTGATCTATGCAGCAAAGCTTTCATTTAGAATGGAAGGGCAGATAAAGTGCTTCTCAGATAAGGTCAAGTTCAAGGAGTTCATCATCACCAAGCCCTTATTAAATAAAATGTTAAAGGGAGTTATTTAAGAAAAAGGAGATAAAAAATATGAACAGTGAAAGGACAGCCAACTCACAGTTATTAACAACCACACCTAAAACAAAAGCAAACTAAGCAGACAGCTAGATCAGGAACAGAGCCACGGAAATGGAGATCACATGGAGGGTTAGAAACAGGGAAGTGGGAGGGGGAGAGTGGGGGAGAAGGTAGAGAGAATAAGTAGCATAGATGGTGGGGAGAACATTGATGGGGGGAGGGCAAGAATAGTTTGGGAAATATAGAATCTAAAGATCTTGAGACACGTGGTCATAAACTAAAGTGGGGGCACTGGTGGGGGAGGGGGTGTGCAAGGTGGAAGGGAATGAAGGAGGGGAATAGGACAACTGTAATGGCATAATCAATAAAATATATTAAAAGTAATTAGAAAAATTATTTTCTCATGCCACATTTAGTGAAAAGGTTTGAAGTTTATTAAGAGTCTATTACTGTTCTTTATCTATTAGCTGTTAATAGTTCAAATGAAAACTTATTGTAAAATCCTGGTCTCTAGAATGCTCTCTATATATGCAAGACATTTTTTTATAACTCTTCCATATCTCATTATCTTATTTTTTTCACATATCACATGCTGTCCAACATCAAGTATTATGTAACTCTACCTGTAAATTTCTGTAGTGATTTGCCCCCATCCAGAACACCCTCCACTATTAGTCCTTCCTAAATTCCAGAACCACTTTCTGGGTTGTGTGTGTGTTTGTGGGGGTGATAAATTAACATGGTTGTGTTATTGGGCCAGGGCCAGATAACCTAAATATGATGTAGTAGGTTGTATTGTTATGTAGGGAAAAGTACTCAGTCAAAAAACAGGAAATTCATAAATTCATGTAGTGCAGTTCTGACTTAATTTTTTTTACTGGAGTCCTCACATTTCCCCCATGAATTTGTAGTTTGGTTTAGCAGTCACTAGGGATTTGGGCAGAGTTTACACTCAGAATTGGGGTTTTATCATTTCTGTGGCTCATCATTTTCAGATTTCTCTCTCCCAAATTTCTAGTTCTGTCAGCCCTGAATTTCTTTCTCTGTTACTTTAAGCCAGTAAAATTATAGTTTTGGAACTGTGGGGATTAGGTAGTACCTTCAGGCAAAAAAAAAGTTAATTAATGATCTTTGATTCCAGTTTCAGTCCTGTAAACATTAAATGTGATAAGGAGAGAACTTACAAGCTGAAATCTACACTTGCCTAATCCTACCTATCCATGACACTTGGCGAATTCCCTACACTCAGAGATATGGTTGTGGGGGAAGATTATAAAGTAGGAAAGTAGTTGTACTAATCTATATGTTGGTGTAAATAAAGGAAATAAGTTCTTTTTTATAAATCTTCCAAGACAGTAGAGACAGCTTAGAAAAATAATATTTTGCAAGATCAAAGATCTGAACTAAAAGGATCTTGAACTTGAAAGATCTGAATCTAAATATTCAGAAAAGTTTTCCCAAGTAGTATATAAGAGTCAGCTGTCAAGTCACAGACTCCAAATACAGAGAAGGTGAAGGGATGTTCCACAGGTAAATAGGAAATCTAGTATCCTAGGGTTGATAGAGGGTCAGATAGCTCTGATCATCACTGCTCCACATCGGGCCCACAGTCAATGGGGTGGATAAACTTGGAATAAACCCAAGGGTAGATAAACCCAAAGATGGATCAGCTTGCCAGATACCATCTGCTCCAATGTGGCATGAAGATCAAGCATGTTACTTTTTCATTCAAAGACCCCAAGGTTTTTTAGACCTTCTGCCATTTGCAAGAAGAAGCTCCTTTCTTTAGCTCAGAACCAGGCAGCAAGATGCAGACTTACCTTCCACTTCCTTCTTTATTCTTTCAGTCCATAGAGTGGCATGAAGAGGGAGAAGCAATAAAACATTGAGAGCCACAAGACACGAGCTTGTGTCTCTTTGATTTCCAGTGTTATACTGACTAATCTATGGGTAAGAGAAAATTGCTAATGAGAAATTTAGAAAACACATCAGCAGAATGAAATTCCATTCAGACACTCTTAACCAGATGTGCTTTGTGTGCAATAGCTCAGAAGCCTTGTGCACAGTCACAAAGGTTGAGAGGTAGGGATTTACTGAGCTTTTTACATTTGCCAGGCTCTCCAGATGGATCATTCTTGGCTGAATCACACCCTGACCAACACAAAGCATCTGTCAGTTCCCTCAGCATCTTGCTTGACCAAACAGCATTTAAAATGCTTCTGCTGACCTTGGCTGGGTAGCTCAGTTGTCCTAATATGCCAAGTTTGTGGTTTTGACCCCTGTCAGGGTACATTCAAGAATCAACTAATGAATGAACAAATAAGTGGAACAAAAAATCAATGTTTCTCTTTTTAACTCTATATCCTCCTTCCCTTCTCTCTCTAAAGTCTATAATTATGATGATGATGATGATGATGATGATAATAATAATATGCATCTGCTGAGGATGCTGTAGAAGAAGCCAAGCTCACATTGGCTGCAGTAATCTGCATCTTGAAATCTCAGGAGTGTCTTCATCTCTGGAGTGTGAGCACTAGCCCACGAAGGGAAAAGGACCTGGATACCCTAGTGCCTATTCTCATTCCTATGTAACAGTTGTTTGACCTGTGACCAACTGGACCTCTCCTCCTACTGTGGTTTTCTTTTCTAGGAGGCTAGGTCAGAATCTCAACTATAACTCTGACATCTTGCAATGATTGTTCTCAAAAAGTGCTCTACTTAAATTATTCAGGCTGTTATAACTTCAAGTGGTTGTTTATAAACTTAGAAAAACCTGGAAGAAGCAGAAATTTACCTTTCTAAAAATGAAGTAACACATTTTTTATTGCTTTATTTCATACTTTTAGATAAACACATATTAGGGCTATGCTTTTGCAATATTATCATTAATATTAATTAATATTAATGATATTAATGAGAAAATGCTCTAATACAATTTATTGTTTCAGTGAATTTGTGTGCACATTGCTTTATTGACATTAATATATTGTCTTACTTTTGTTTTATAAATACATGCGTGCTTTAGTTCCTGAGACATTCTAAAATAATTAACCAACAAAATTTTAAACATTTGCCTAACCTGTTGGTACACACCATAAACATTAAATGAACTATTTGCCTGAATTTCCCATCTTGCAACTGATGGCTTTTACACCATATTTATGAAGCTTCAGCTTCCTAATTTATCAGCTTATAACCTTCATTCAACAACACTGAGTGCATGTTAAGCTAGGCACTGTTATAGTTCCAGGGAGTTTGCTTTGCCTAAATGTAAATTTTTGATATCAAGGACTTGAGACTAATTAATGATAGATAAGTATACAAGCAAATAAGAAAAATGTCAAATAATGTTAAGTGCTTCAGGGAAAATAAAGTGATGTGCTGGGGAGTTTCTAGTAGGCTCATTAAAGAATCCATTACGTGAAGATCTGTGGGGGCAGAATTCCAGATTAGCAAACAGATGGAGCCAATGTTCCTGAGGCAGGGGTTGAATAAAGTGGCTGAACAATGCAAATGGTTGAACGAATTGTCCAGTGGAGGTCTAGTGGCTTCATTCATCCATCCATCCATTCATTCATTCATGCAGCCAAAGAGAGCAACAAAGAGGTCCCAGCTCCTGTCTTGGACTCTGATTTATCTCTGAATGTTTAGGAGTCATTCTCTTCTAACTCAGCTTTTACCCATAAAATGCTTGGGGTCATATACACTTCTCCATCTGTGGTTTTTCTAGTTTCTCAGTGGAAATCTCTATAATTAGGGCTTATTTGGCTCAGTTACTCTATATCTTTCTCCTTGCTGTCCAAGAAGTTTCCTGTTTATACACTTCAATGTCTGGCACCAATTGGTTGCCAGACCAATGGCAGACATTGATCTTGACTTTCATATCCACTCATCCATTGATGGGCACTTGGGCTCTTTCCAGTCATTTATTCCCTGGACCCTCAATCAAGCTCTGCATCTAGCTTTCTTACTCTTTTATCATAAATCTATTATTGCCAGTTCCATTTACTTTGATGTGGGTTATGGTAAAGTACTGGAAATAGAACAGGTTAAAAGTACTGACCTTCAAACTAGAAGAGGAGTTTGCATTTTCCTTAGTGAGACATGTGGCTTCTGTGGTGGAGGGCTTTGGTGATCTGCATCAAGAATGCCGGACAAGGAAGAGATCTGGAAGCTGCTGAGGCTCTTAGATCTTCCACCATAATTCCTGTCCAAGGGCTTCAAGTTGTGCGATAGTCTTTAGTTGCTCACTGCTTAGACCTACATTTCTGAAAAGTTTGCAAATAAAGCAGCCAGCCTTTTCTAATAATTACTGGGGAACTTCAAGGTATACTCTTTGGCCAGGACAGAATCTGAGATTATTTTACTTTGTCTTGACTGCTTCTTCTCTAGAAAACTTGATGAAAAGAAGGTACACTTATTTTTCAGGGTCCCCTGAAATACAAGCAAGCCCTTGTATTTCAAATACCTCTGGAATCCATTTACTTCATCCCATTACCACCACCTGAGTTTACCATCTTCTCTCACCTGGACCACTGCATTTGACTCAAAATTCATCTCCCTTCACTTAATTCATTCTGCACTCAGCAGCCAGATACATTATGTTCAAAATGCAAGTCTGATTTTGCCCTGCCCATGTTTAAAACCTTTCAATGGTGCTGCTTTGCTCTGTGCTAAAGAGAAAACAGAAAAGCTCCTAGATTCCATGGCTCCCTCAGGGCAATTTACCCAGCATCTTTGGGCCACAATTCCTTTATCTATAAAATACAGAGAATAATGTTCATCAGCAAAGGAGATAATGTCTGCAACAGCTCAGCAAGTATAATGGGAGGTACAAGGGAACAAAGAGGAACACTGAAGATGGAGATGAACATGATAACTGAGCCGCTTTAGCCTTGTTTGTTGACATTTATTCAGAAATAAGCAGCCATTCCTCCTGGTGCTGAGGACCCAGCTAACATGAAAATTTCTGCCCACACCTTCTTTCTTTTTTTTTTAATTTTAATTTTTATTGTTGACATGGTTACAGATGTTCCCCATTTTCTCTATCTTTACCCATTGCCACCCAGGGCTGCACTACCCTCCCCTGGCCTTCCCTACACTCTTGTCTGTGCCTATGAGTTATACATATATGCTCTTTGGCTAATCTTTTCACCTTCTTTTATCCAGACCCTCCCCTCTGATACCAATCAGTTTGTTCCATGTATCTATACCTGTGCTTTTATTTTGTTCATCAATTTAGCTCATTAAGTTGTACACATAAGTGAGATCTATATAGCATTTGTCATCTGACTGGCTTATTTCACCTAGCACAATATTCTCCAGGTCCACCCATGCCGTTGCAAAGGGTAAGAATTCCTTTATTTTCAGAGCTGTGTAGTATTCCATTGTGTCAATGTACCACAGTTTTCATATCCATTCATCCACTGATGGGCACTTGGGCTGTTTCCAGATCTTGACTACTGTAAATCACACTGCTATGATCATAGGGGTGTATATATTCTTTCTGATTATTGTTTTAGGATTCTGAGGATATATTCCCAGAAGTGGGATTGCTGGACCAAAAGGAAGTTTCATTTAAAAATTTTTTTTTGAGGAAACTCCATATTATTTTCCACAGTGGCTGTGCCAATCTTTATTCCCACCAATGATGCACTAGGGTTCCCTTTTCTCCATATCCTCGCCAGCCATTGTTTGTTGATTTATTGATGGTAGCCATTCTGGCAAGTGTGAGGTAATATTTCATTGTGGTCTTAATTTGCATCTCTCATGAAAAATGCAGAGCATTTTTTCATATGTCTATTGTTCACCTGTATGTCCTCTTTGGAGAAATGCCTATTCAGGTCCTTTGCCCATTTCTTTAATTGGATTGTTTGTCTTCCTGCCGATGAGTTGTGTAACTTCTTTATACATTTTGGAAATTAACCCCTTCTTAGTTGTATCACTGGTGAATATTTTCATATAGCGGGTTCTCTTTTCATTTTGTTGATGGTTTCTTAGGCTGTGCAGAAGCTTTTTAGTTTGATGTAGTCCCATTTGCTTATTTTTTCCTTTGTTTCCCTTTCTCTAAAATATGTTGGCAAAAATATTGCCATGAGGGATGTTTGAGATTTTATTGCCTATATTTTCTTCTAGGACTTTTACAATTTTGTGAGTTACATTTAAGCCTTTTATCCATTTTGAGTTTATTCTTGTATATGTTATAATTTTGTGGTGTACTTTCATTTTTTTCACATGTACATGCCCAATTTTCCCAACACCATTTACTGAAGCTACTGTCTTTACTTCATTATATGTTCTTTCCTCCTTTGTCAAATATTAATTGTCCATAAAGGCTTGGGTTGATTTCTGGGCTCTCTGTTCTGTTCCCTTGCGCTATATGCCTGTTCTTCACCAGTACCAGATTGTTTTGACTATAATGATTTTGTATTATAGTTTGATATCTGGTATTGTGATATTTCCAACTTTGTTATTTCTCAAGATTGCTGAGGTTATTTGTGGTCTCTTTCAGTTCCATGTAAACTTTTGGAATATTTGTTCTAGATCTGTTAAATATGCCATTGATACTTTAATAGAAATCGCATTGAATCTATAGATTGCTTAGGTTAGTATGGACATTTTAATGATGTTAATTCTTCCAATCCATGAACATGGTATGTGCTTTCACTTGTCTGTATCTTCCTCTATTTCTTCTTCAACATGCTACAATTTTCTGAGCAAATGTCTTTTACCTCCTTGGTTAAATTTATTCCTAAGTACATAATTTTTTATTTATTTTTTTTGCAATAGTAAATTAGATTGTTTCCTTAGTTTCTGATAGCTCATTATTGCTGTATGAAAATGCTAACAATTTCTGGATATTAATTTTTTATTTTTTTCTTTGCCAAATTCATTATTAGATGTAGTAGTTTTTTGGTAGAGTCTTTAGGGTTTTCTATGTATGCTACCGTGTCATTTGCAAAAAACCAAAAATGACAGTTTTACTTTCTGCTTTTCAACTTGGATGCCTTCTATTATTTTTTTTTCTTGTCTGATCCCTGTGGCTAGGACTTCTAGTACTATGTTTAATAAGAGTGATGCAAGCAGACATTCTGTCTTATTCCTGATCTTAAAGGAAACATTTTTAGATTTTTTAACTGTTGCTCAATTACAGTTGTCCCAGTTTTCCTCTCATTGCTCTCCCCTGCTCCATACACCCCTCTGCTCCCTGAGTAAATACCTACCCTGTTGTCCATGTCCATGGGTCCTTTATACAGGTTCCTTTACTTGACTCTTCCCCTTCTTTCCCCTAGTAGCCCCATCTCCCATCCTCTCTGGTCACTGTCAGTTTGTTCTTTATTTCCATGTCTCCATATTTTGCTCATTTGTTTTTTGGGAGAAGGGGTTCCACTTATAGGTGAGATTATATGGTATTTGTCTTTTACTGCCTGGATCATTTCTTAGCATAATATCTCCAGTTCCATCCATGCTATCATGAAGGGTAGAAGTTCCTTCTTTTTTCTGCTGTGTAGTATTCCATTACATAAATGTGCCACTGTTTATTGATCCCCTCATTTACGGATGGGCACTTAAGCTGTTTCCAGCACTTGGCCATTGTAAACAATGCTGCTATAAACATTGGGATGTATAGATTCTTTTGAATTGGTGTTTCAGTATTATTAGGGTATAATCCCAGCAGTGGAATCACTGGATCAAAAAGCAATTTCATTTTTAGTTTTTTGAGGAAATTCCATACTGTCTTCCACAGTGACTTCACTAGTCTGCATTCCCACAAACATTATACTAGGGTTCCCTCTTCTCCACAACCTCAGCAGCCCTTGTTGTTTGTTGATTTGTTAATGATCATCATTCTGACTAGGGTGAAGTGGTATCTGATTGTTTTAATTTGCATTTCTCTGATGGTTAGTGATATTGAGCATCCCTTTATATGTCTGTGGGCACTCGGTATGTCCACCTTGAAGAAATGTCTGTTCAGGTTCTTTGCCCAATTTTTAATTGGATTGCTTGTCTTCCTATAGTGGAGTTGCATAAATTCTTTATATATTTTGGAGATCAAACCCTTGTCTTAGGCATCATTGGCACATATGTTCTCCCATACTGTTTAATTTGATGTAGTCCCATTTGTTTATTCTTTCCTTTATATCCTTTGCCCTAGGTGATGCATCAGTAAAAATATTGCTGCATGGGCTATCTGAGATTTTCCTGACTATGTTCTCCTCTAGGACTTTAATGGTGTCACTACTTATATTTAAATATTTTATTCATATTGAGTTTATTTTGAAGTATGGTGTAAGTTTGTGGTCTAGTTTCATTTTTTTTGCATGCTCCTGTCCAGATCTCCCAACATCATTTATTAAAGAGGCTTTCTTCTACATTTTATGCTTCTGCCCCCTTTGTCAAATACTAATTGACCATAGAGTTTTGGGTTTATTTCTGGGCTCTCTATTCTGTTCCATTGGTCTATATGTCTGTTCTTATGCCAGTACCAGACTGTTTTGATTACAGTGGCCTTGTAATATAGCTTGCCATCAAACATTGTGATTCTTCCTACTTTGTTCTTTTTTCTCAAAATTGCCAAGACCATTCAGGGTAATTTATGATTCCATATAAATTTCTGAAACGTTTGTTCTATATCTGAGAAGTATGTCATTGGTATTTTAATAAGGATTATGTTGGATCTATAAATTGCTTTGGGTACTATGAACATTTTAATGATTTATTCTTCCAATTCATGAACGTGGTATATGCTTCCATTTATATGGGTCTTCCTTAATTTCTTTCTTTGGTATTGTGTAGTTTTCTGAGTACAGTTCTTTTACCTCCTTGGTTAAGTTTATCCCCAGGTGCTTTATTTTTCTTGTTATAGTAAATGTTTTTTTTCCTAATTTCTGTTTCTGATGTTTTATTGTTATATACAAACATGCTTTCAATTTTTGAATATTGACTTGTAATTCTACTGTTTGCCAAATTTACATATTAGGTTGAGTAGGTTTTTGGTGGAGTCTATAGGGTTTTCTGCAGATGACTATCATGTCATCTGCAATTGACATTTTTATTTTCTCTTTCCCAGCTTGGATACCTTTCATTTCTTTTTGTTGTCTGACTACTGTGCTTAGAACTTCCAATGTCATGTTGAATGGAAGTGGTGAAAGTAGACATCCTTGTCTTGTTACTGATCTTAGGGAAAAAGCTCTTCATTTTTGCCGATTGGGTATGATATTGGCTGTAGGTTTCTATATATGGTCTTTATTATGTTGAGGTATGCTCCCTCTACTCCCACGTTGCTGAGTGTTTTTGTCATAAATTGGTGCTGTACTTTTTAAAATGCTTTTCAGCATCTATTGATACGATCACATGATTTTTGACTTTCATTTGGTTTATGTGATACATTATGTTTATTGATTTGCAAATATACCATCCTTGCAACCCTGGGATGAATCCCACTTGATCACGGTGTATGATCTTTTTTTTTTTAAATTTTATTTAGTTACTTTTCAAGTACATTTTTTTTTTTATCTATTTCTCCCATCCCACCCCACCCGCCCACCCGGTCTCCCCCCTCCCTCCCATTCCCCCCCCCCCCAGTCCTCATCTCTGTGTCTTTCATACTTGTTCCTCAATGATCTTTTTAATGTATTGCTGGATCTAGTTTTCCAGTATTTTGTTGAGGATTTTAGCATTTATGTCCATCAATGATATTGGCCTGTAGTTTTCTTTCTTTGTTGTCTATTTATCTGGTTTTGAAATTAGGATGATGCTGGCCTCATAAAAAAAGTTTGAGAGTTTTCCCTCTTCTTGAATTTTTTGGAATAGTTTGGGAAGTATCGGGGTTAGCTGTTCCCTAAATGTTCTATGAAATTCTCCTGTGAAGCCATCCAGTGCAGGGCTTTTGTGTGCCAGGAGTTTTTTGATTACTATTTCAATTTCACTAGTTGTTGTTGATCTATTCAGGCTTTCTGCTTTTTCTTGATTCAGTTTTGGAAGAGTATATGTTTCTAGAAATTTGTCCATTTCACCCAGGTTTTCAAATTTCTTGGCATATAGTTTGTGGTAATTTCTTACAATCCTTTGTATTTCTGTGGTATTGGTTGCAGTTTCTCCTCTTTCATTTCTGATTTTATTTATTTGGGTCCTCTATCTTGTTTTTCTTAATCAGTCTGATTAAAGGCTTGTCAAGTTTATCTTTCAGAGAACAAGCTCCTAGATTTATTGATCCTTTGAAATATTCTTTTAGTCTCTGTGTTACTGATTGTGCTCTGATCTTGATTATTTCCTTTGTTCTGTTCACTCTAAGCTTTGTTTGTTGTTTGCTTGCCAGTTCTCATAGGTGTATGATTAGGTTGATTATTTGGAACTTTTCCATTTTTTTAGGTAGGCTTGTTTTGCTAAAACTTAGCTATAGGGTTTTGTTTTTGTTTTTATTAAGTTAGCTGTAGGTTTTTCATTCATATATGTATGTTTCATATATATATATATATATACACACACACACACACATATATATATATAATGATGTTGAGTTGTGATCCTTCTATTTCCACTTTGTTGAGCATTGTGAGTGTTTTTATCGTAAATGGGTGCTGTATTTTATCAAATGCTTTTTCTGCATCTGACCCATACTTTCTAATCCACCAGGTGAATCCCCAAGGCCTCAAAGTTTCCAGTATGATTGGCCATGGGGGAGAAAGGTTGGATAAGTGACCACCCAGCCTGGTTACAGCCATGCCATGTCAGTCTGCTGTTTATCAGCCTTGCCTCCCTTCTCCTAGTTGCCAGGGAGGATCCCTCAAACATTGTCCTTGATCTTGAGGCTAAACAGTTATCTTGGTTCCTCAGAGTCATTATTTCTTGCCATACCAAATAGATTTGAAATACTGAGTAATTGCCAGGCAGCCAAGTCTCAGTTTCAACTATGCAGAGATTAAACTACTTATCAAAGATAAGCTCTCTGGTCTTGGGTCAACAAATTTCTTTCTGGCATCCTGCGGCCTCTTAGTAACTCCTAGTTTTTCCTTTTCAGCTTATTTCTTGGGTTAGAGCCAACCCATCTCTCTAGCTTTAAAGAGCAATAACCAGCAAGTACCCTGATGAGGCATGACCTGACAAAGGTCAGCACTCACAAGCAGTCAGTTCTGGAGCTGGTACTGACTCTGCAGAAAATGTAGGTCAAGGCCACAGTATCATGTAGATGCCGACCCTTGTGAGGCTAGCTGCAGGATTTCACAACCGTTTGTAATACGTGCAAAATCCTTGCTTGCCTTTAAAAAATCCTCCAGCACTTTTTATTTGCCACTGTGCTAAACATTTTATGCATATTAATTAATCTTCACCACAAATCTATAAAGTAGAAACATGACTCTCATTTTGAAGATGAAGAAATAGCCACTGAGAGTTTAAGTGGTCTACCCAAAGTAATTTAATGAGTAAATGACAGGGACTGACTCCAGAGCCCACACTTATAATTTAGTCATCATGCTACACTGCCTTACAGGTATTCAATATCCAGACTCACCAACCGTAGGAACCGAACAAGTAAATATATTTAAGTACCCAAAACAGTACCAACAGTGCCTGGCACAGAGTAAGTGCTCAGCAAATGCATTTCCATTCTGTAGCCACACCACAAATTCAATGAAAAAATGGGCTCTTAGGCAGCCAGCTCTGCCACCAGATATGGGATCTTCACAAACTACATAATCTCCCTTCCTTCAATTATCTGATTTGTGGACTGGAAATAAGAAGACAGTTATTTCCTAAGGTCACTGTGAGTAGCAAATGAGTTACTAGTTGTCCATCACTTAGAGCTGGGAACTTACTAGATGTTTCATTTGCTCCACTACATATAAGTATACATGCATGTGCATACAATGGGGTGGACATAAACTTTTTGTCCTACAGTCCTGATTTCAAGTCCTAGTTCTTTCTTACTGTCTGGGTCATGTTGGATAAATGGCCTGCCTTGTCTAAGCCTCAGTATTCTTACCTGTAAAACAGAACCAAAATATCTAACTACAGAGCTATTTGAGAATAAGATGAAAAAAGTATACATGAAAACACAGAATTAAGCCCATATTAGGTGCTTAATAAAGGTTATTTATTCTCTTTTCCCTAGCAGGGCTCTCCTCATAGTGTCAAAAGCATAAGCTCATTTCTGTCCTCAAAGCTTTGCTACTGTCTCTCCTATAATCAAAGCTCTCTTGTTTCCTGTTTCCCTCATCGCCTTCTCCTCCTTAACCTTGGGAACACTTCTAATTCTAACTTTCTATAATACTCTGGGGACCTTAGAAAATCTTGGAGATGTTTGATTATAGTAACTTTGAATTCCTAAAGTACCACAGGGGACTGCAGGTCAGTTGGCATCTTTCCTGACCTTTCCTGCAGAGGAACACAGTATAGTATACACATTCCTCCCGGAGAGATGTGGGCCCTGTCTGCTCTGTGTACTTTGGACATTCGAATTCCAATTGCAGTTGTCAGTGGGATCCGTGTGGAAATCACTCCCTTGTGCTGCCTGTAGAAATGACTTTACTTTGGGCATATAAAAACATAAAGGGATTAAGTAAAAAGAAGTGCTACTTCTTTGATACCTGCATGTGTTTTCCAGCATGCTGTATGCTTCTTGTTCAGAGACATGTCTTCTTATCTTCCAGTCACATTTAGCAATTAGATTCCTATGTTATTGTCCCTGTTTAACTTTAGATGATTCACCAATTGAGACTTCTGGCTAAGACAGATGCTTTATGGGAGTACATTTCAAAAAATGGCTGAGCATCAGAATCTTCTGGAGTGCTTATTAAAGAGTCCCAGTGAATTACCATCTCAGACCTACAGCCAGTCAGGGGCCTATGCAGCCAGGATACAGAATTGGAGACCTGTGTTCAGATGCTGGCCCTGTGCCTAAGTATGACCTCAGACTGGCCAAAGCCCCCTCTGCTTTGTGGTTTCTTCACCTACACAGTGGACATAATTGTACCTGCCTTCCCACCTCCCTGCATCACTGTGAGCATGAAAGGAGATGTGGAAATAAAGCACAGGTTACAAATATGGGGCCCTTCCAGGTCCCTCGGCCATTTGTCTGACCACCCCCACCCCAGCCTGGCACCCATCGGTTGCATTTCAGAGCTGTTTATAGCACTGGGCAGAGAGGTGATAATCAGAATGTTCTAACAATCTACTCAAGCTAAACTTAGTGACTCCAGGTAGTGCTTTATACAATTTTTTGTTTGGTCACAGTAATACATTTGGTGGGGGGAGGAGGGTGCGGAAGTGACAGCTCCACCTGAACAACTGCAGTTCCTCTTTTTCAGATCTTGATTAGCATAGAGTTTGGATCCTCAGAAAGTCAGCCCTCAAAAGACAGGGGTTTCAAATCCACCATGGACATTTTCTTAACTAAGCTTTCTAGCTCAATGTTTCTTTCCTTTCCTTCCTTCCAGTCTTTATTTCTTGACTGGTTCTTTTACTCTTCTTTTTAAATAGTGACAGTTTGTTAGCTGAGGTTTTCATATAAAGCTTCTGGAAATCTTTTTTGGAACTAAAGAATATGTAACAATCCATGTCCCCAAACTCAGCTATCTGGAGTGAAACAGGATCTTAATTAGTATGGAACATAAAACAGTGTTTTCTGGATTTACCCAGATCACTATGTGGATGCTCCAACACTCATCCTCACATTAGTTTATCCCTCAAAGTCTGGTAATCTTTAATGATTATGCTACGGATATGGAACACCTGGGCTCTGCTGTTATGCATGGCACCTGCTGGTGCTTACTGGGCTGAAGTCTCCATTGCTGCTGTCACCAAAAGTGGCCTTTTCAGAGCTTGCCAGCACCACCACTGTTCATGACAAAGCTGTGCCTGCCCAGGGTCAAGGACATGACATCTGCCTGGCCCCAGGCTGCTGCTGTTGCTGCTGCTTTCTGTAACTTAGGGGCCTTTGAGTGAGGAGCTATTTTAGTTTATATTTTCCCTTTTGTTCCAACACCCTCAACTTAGGACTCAGCACAAGTCCTTGGATGCTAGACTGGAAGACACCTGAGTGATTGGCACTCTGCTGTTTCCAGAATCCCATCAGGATGACCCCCCAAACCCTAGCCCAGTCCTGGGCCATCCCAATGGAACCCAGTAGGTGTCCTACACTTCCTCTCCCTCTGGAGTGAGTCCTTCCTCAGAGGCTCCTGTCCCTCAAGTAGGCCCACCCCACAAATCATCCAGGCATTCCCAGACTTAAGTCTAAATCCTAAAGGGGAGGGAGGGGTGCTAGCTAGCTTAAGCTTGGACCTCAGATACAATGTAATAAATGAATAATTGAGAAACAATAAATAAAAGGGGTGAAAGAAAAAGAAAAATGGAAGGAAAGAAATTAAATTAAAAAAAACAGGAGATTTTGAAAAGCAGATTTTAATTCAAGTTTTGAACTATCTCTCACTCAATCTGGTGGGGGAGGAGGGCAGAGAAAGAGGTTACAGGAGATCCTACACTTCACTACAAATATCAATAGCTAGGAGTAGAAAAACGTGTGTGAATGAGAGGGCTAAATAGCTCTCTAAGGCTGCATAAGGCCCTTTGTTCACTACCGCCCTTGCCTCAGGAATTTGGGAGCCCCTGGGGAAGGCAGGCAAACCAGAGCAAGCTTTGATCTCTTGTCAATTTATTGCTTTGGTGAGAGTGCCTTGATACTTGGGATTTTCCCAGGACATCAAAGTACAATGATTTATTTTAGGTTAATTTCATATGTGCTACTTGGAAGCTGTATAACTTCCTGGAATAATGATTCCAGAAATTCAAGCGATGACTTTGAGATGCCAGAGCCCCTTAACTCTGGTTGAAAACCACTGCTCTATGGCCTGGGTGAGTGACAATCAATGGCTTTTACCATATCTAGTTAAAACAGAGAGTTTAAGGGAGATCTTTTGTATCTGATTCCAGAATTAAATTATAGAAAATTAGGAGTAGTTTTTATTTGGCCAAGGTTGGGGAAGAGGGTGCTTGGGTAGAAGAGGGAGAGGCTTAAAGGGAGAAGTCTATCTTGGCAGAGTGGGGGGTTGGCATCTGCCATTCTACTCCTGTAACAGGGCACAGCCAAGAGGGGGGGCCCAAAAAGGGATATGTAATGGGGTCCAGAATTCAAGGTGTCCAGGAAATATTAGAAAGACATATTAGGATGTCTTCACCCCTTCCCCTCCGCCACAGGTGTGAGTTGGGGAAAGGGACAAATGGAATAGGCCATTGAAAGCTGTTTTGTATAGTCACAGCTTTGCAGCTAACCTCTGGCATGGTCATTTAACATATCAATAACCTTTAGCTTTTTTCCTAGATATGTTAAATAGCTGTGGCCATGCTCTGAGCCAGGGGGATGCAAGGGACTTTCCCTGCCAGGACATAACTGGGAGGCAGGTCCCCAGGTTACAGTGCCTGTGTGAGAGCTTGGAGATGATTGGCTCCATGCCATGGGGCCACACCTGGCCAGACTCATGATGGCAGCCCAGTAAACTTGGAATAATACAGGAGTGCTGGCAGGTTTAGCCAACTGGGGGAGGAGTTGGAAAATGGGGCTGCAGAGGAGGCCTGGCATGGGGATTAAAAAATCCAGACACAGCAGCTGTTGAAGGAGAGTACCATGCACTTTTGGACAGAGTGGGGACCCCCGTAGCTGGGGGTAGAGAGAATTACCACTTGGCTTTGCCAGAGTAGTGACCCTACCCTTTCCACATCTTTCCAGAGAGTTTCATGCAGTTTGGCCATAGTGCAGACCTCTGCAGCTTTGATGGACAGAAGAACCATGCAGTTTTTGCCAGA
This sequence comes from Artibeus jamaicensis, assembly GCF_021234435.1. Taxonomy (NCBI): domain Eukaryota; kingdom Metazoa; phylum Chordata; class Mammalia; order Chiroptera; family Phyllostomidae; genus Artibeus; species Artibeus jamaicensis. Next base: position 1,946,409 of record NW_026521981.1, on the reverse strand, counting down.
GTGGGGACCCCCACAGCTTTTGCAGAAGAGGACCACACAGCTTTGGGGTGCTCCCTTTGGCTGCATGGCCTGGGAAGCAGGAGAGACTTTGCCTGGAAGAAGGGTGAAAGAACTCTTGCCAGTAAGCCATGAGAAGGTGCCACATGGCTTTGAATTAATTAGAGATCTTGCCTGGACAGTGACACAGCCGATGGTGCCAGGAGCCCATAACATGGATGCCTACTTCTTTTCCTGAGTTACAGTGCCCCAAATTAGGGCAGTGGGAGAAGGAAGCATTGTGGGCATCTGTGGGTATTCAAAAGGACTTTGATATTTTAATGGGGACATTGGTTCACTACTTTAAGTCTGTATAGCTTTAAATAAGTCTTTCCTTTTCACAAATCTCTGGCATTGAGAGGTGTCTTTCCTCTGGCAGCAGACGTAACAAACCTGTGTGTGTGTGTTCAGTAACACTCCCACCAAGCAATTCCCAAGTGTCAACTCTCAGTTCCTGAGGAAGGTTTGATGGATGTGTGTTGACACCTGAGGCTGACAAATCCACAGCACTTCTCCCCTCTGTCTTTGGACTCTGAGTATGTTACTCTTTCCCACTGCTGTGTTCTGAATGTCTGTGTTCCCCCCAAATTCACATGGTGAAATCCTCCCTGCCCGGGTGATGATATAGGAGGTGGAGCCTTTTGGGTATGCTTTGGTCATGAGGGTGGATCCCTCATGAATGGAACAGTGCCCATATAAAAGAAGCTCCAGAGACCCCAATGTCTTTCCAGCATGAGAGGACACAGTGAGAAGGTGCTGGCTATGATCTATCACCAGAACTGATAGGGGGCTCAAGACTTGGAAAATTTTAGCTTAAGGTAAAAAGTTATAAGTCTAGCAAATAATGTGTATGTTAAAGCTTTTGTTTCAGAAACTACAGATAAGGCCCATCCTGGTTCCTGGGAAAAGAGCTGACCTCTTGGGGCTCTGCTAGAGATTACCACTTGGGGACAACCAGAGGCATCCAGGCTTTTGTGTTCCAGGGAGAGACAGGTGACCATCTTCCCCTAGAAATAGCTAACTACCCAGGACAGAAATGTTGCAGCTTCTGAATCTCAAAGCCCACAACGTACCGTGTTTATCACCCCCCGGCCCCTTATAAAAGGTCTGGCCTGGAAAGAAAAGACAAGATGGTCTGTTAGAGTATGAACCTGCTATCTTCTCAGATCACTGGTCATTTGAATAAAGCACCCATAAAGATTCAATTGCTGTCATTACTTATTGGGTTTGATAGTGACAGGCAGCCCAAATGCCAGTGTCTTTCTGATTACAGAAAGAGACTATGCTGGAACCTTAATCTTGGATTTCCAGCTTTCGAAACCGTGATAAATAAATGTCTGTTTTTTATCAGCCACCTGGTCTGTGGTACTTCATTGTAGCAGTCCAAACACACTCAGATGACTGTTTTCTTTCTTTACCTTCTGACTCAAACTTTGGGTCCAACTGAAAAGCTAGTCTGGCACCTGCTTTCCTGATGAATTAAGGTAGCCTAAGTTTCAGAAACACTAGGACCCCCTTTCTATATAGCACCTTTGTAAGAGTTAGAAGTAAGGGTCCCTATGACTGGCACAGCTGCACAGGTACATGGTTAAATGAATGGAGATGTTGCTTTGTGTTATTTAGAAAAATATTCTGGATCACTCCTGGTCCTGGCAGGAAACAAATGACAATTGCAAACTGGATAATTGAGGAGAGTGTAAGGAAGGCACTATTTACAAAAGTGTGGGAAGATTTTTAGGGAAAACCACAAGGAATGGCACATAGCAGCTTGGGGCTATCAACAGTGGGAAGTCATTGCCAAGTAGCCCTGAGGGGGAAAGGGAGAGAACCCTGTACTCAAAACCCAACAAGAACTGTAGCTACAGGAGCTGGGAGCTGTAGGAGCTCTCAGTAAAGGGAGAAAGAGATGATGGCCATGTGGGGGCTAGGGGGGAGCCAAGAAAAAAAAATTCTCTTCCCCTTGATTTCCTGTCAGCACCTCCCACTGGTGAAATCGGCCAGAAGTTGGGAGTGAGAGATACAGTCCATACAGGCCAGCCATCCAGGGCACAGAGGAGGGTGCATAGTGGGGAGCAGATCTGTAGAGGCAAATGGGAAATATGTGGCAGGAGGTGTCCCTTCCTCCAGACAACTGCAGCCCTGGCACACCTAAGGAGCGAGCTACAGACTACATTTCAGCACCACTGACTCCCTTGGCCAGACGCCCTCCTACAGGGCATGGTCTACATAACCTTATGTGCGAGTCGTAAGGGCTTTGAGGACTATAGCCCTTGCCTGTGGAAAAACAGTACAAAAGGATCTGGTGTCCCAAAAGTAAATATAGAAAAAACATTCCAAGCAGACAACTCTTCCTACTATGTTTCTATTCTTCTAATTCTGGTCTACTTTCTCCATGAACTAACCTTTCTTCTCTTTACCAAATGGCACCACCATGCACTTGGTCACTTAAGGCAGATCCTGGAATTCACTTCAACCATCTCCTCCCTTGTTTTCCACATCCAAACAAATGATCACCAGCATGTTGGTTTCCCTTTGGAAACCCATCACCTCCTCTCTATCCCCACTATGCTGCCAGAGGTCATTATCATCTCAGACTGACTGCTACAGTCATTTCCAAACCCAGCTCCCATGTATCAACTTTGTCTTCCACTCTCTTATACCATGGCCAGAGGTATCCTTCTAAAGAGCATTGGTGGGATCACATCATCCCAGTGTTTAAAATCTTTCTGTGACTTGTCTTTTCCCTTCAGCAAATGCAAAAACATTAATCTGACATAGAAGTCTCCTTAGGATCCGGTCCCCACTGTGTCCTGCAGCTGCAGCCTCACTTCTTACCATGCACAGGCATGCTCCTCCTACTCCCAAACAGTGACCCTCTTGCAATTCCTCCTATGCCTCATGTCCTCACTCACCTGCAGGCCTTTGTCCACTCTCTTCTCTCTGCCTGACTTGCCCTCTCCCCTTCACAACATCCAACTGATATAAATTTCTCCATCCAGCCTTAGATGAACTGTCTTTCTTTTTTTTTAGAAAACTGCATTGGCCCTTCCTCTCTTCCCCAGCAAGCTGACTTAGGTGCATTTCATTTGCACCCATTCTCTGTGCTCCATTAACACCTCTGGGAACCTCTCTTTATAGCACTTATGACACTTGTAAATTTTCTTGTCACCTTCACCACTTCTACAGTCCCACTACCCCACACAGTGCTGGCTCTGCCTATCAGATCTTGTGAGTGCTAATTCAAATGAAGTTGTAATAAAATGGAACCTTCCTGGGTTGTCACTGCTGGACTTCAATTCACTTTACCCACTATCACGTGTGAGTATTGACTATGTCAACAAGCTGTGCCTACTCTGTTTATGACTGACTGCAATTTGCCTTGTTCTGCTTTCTCTGTGGTTTATAAGCTTCTAAGACAAAGAGAACCCTGTCTTCTAGTTCTCAATGATTTCTCACCCAGATTCTCTTTGAGTATTTTTGTCTGACACTGTAAAAAGTCAAAGGAAATTAAGTACATTAGTGGGGTTACATTACAGAGGCAAAGAAACCTTCTTCCTCTGAAGAGAGCAAAGAAGCTCTCTTCACTCAAGAGCAAGACTTCAATGAATGTTTCAAATAAGCTGTTTTAAAAAATACTCCTGCCATTATTTACTTCATTTACATCTAATTGAATTTGGAAGGAACTTAGACAGAGTAAAATATATTTGTTAATATTACATTGGTAGGAAGCTTGGATAAAGAGCTTGGGGTCCCTCTATATTTGCTCCTTCACTTCTCTTACTTACTTACCTAATGCTCTGAAAAGGAAATTGAGGATTCCAGATAAGGTTGAAACTTCATACTCTGTAAGAAAGTAAACAAGGAAAAAGAAAAAGCCCACTGGCAGGTGACAAAGACCAGGGTTACAGGCGCCTACAGTCCTCAGCCTAGCTGTCTTAGACCCAGACCAGACTGCCACAGGGCTTCAGAAACTCTCCCACTCCCCTCAGAGAGGCCCTGGCCAGAGATCTAAAATCATTCACCAAGATGGAGACTGACCCAGTGTTACTGTGGTGTGTAGATGACCTCCTTTCAGCCGCACCAACCCGAGAACGGTGCTGGGAGAGTCCTTGCCATCTGTTTGAACTGCTAACCAGGACAGGGTACCTTTACTTCCCTAACCTGGCTATGCTCTGCGCCTCTGTGGAGATGTAGTGTGTTACGTGTGCCCGTAACAATGCGGCAGGGCACCCAGGGTTAAAGCCAGGAATACAACACCCAGGGAGGCAGCTGTTTCAGGATTTGCAAGTGGACTTTACTGAAGTCAGACTAAGCCCCTCTTAAGTACCTCTTAGTCTTCATGTGCACCTTTTCTGGGTGGGTAAAAGCCTTCCCCACCAGGACTGAGAAAAGCCCAGAAGTCACCCGGGCCCTGATGAAGGAAATCATCCCAAGGCACGGATTGCCTCTGACTATTGCCTCTGACAATGGTCCAGCTTTCATCTCAAACATAATACAGGAGGTAACAAGGCTCTTCCATATCACATGGAAATTGCACACTGCATACTGACCCCAGAGCTCGGGAAAAGTGGAGTGCATGAACAGGACTCTCAAGGAAACTCTAACAAAGTTCCACCAGGAGACTGGACTACCTTGGACTGATTCGCTGCTATACCCCATATGAGTTAGTCTTTAGGAAACCGCCTCCCATCCTCGGAATAGATAAAGGGGAACCCCAGACCTCCCGTGGTGATGTTGCCTTCTAGGGAGGTGAGGCCCACTATGGCTCCTCCCACCCTGCAAGTGGGAGAAGTCTCCACTACGGATTCACAGCCTCTGTGAGTGGGCTCTGCTCACCTGCTGCACCAGGGGCCTTGGGGGCCTCTGGGGCCTCCTTAGCTCTGGAGACTGGAGCCAGAGCCTCTGAGCTGACAATGCAGGTGTGCGGAACCAGAGTTGGATGTTCCCATAGTGTTTGTAGTTTACAGAACTCTTCCACATAGAGTACCCCATTGAACTCTCACACACCCAAGGAGGGCGTTATCATTACTTCATGTTTTGTAGAGGAAGGGATCATGTTTTACAGGGGTTTACACCTCAACTTTAAATCCTCTCATCTCTCTTCTTACTTCAGCTACTGCCACATCAGCCAGTTCTCTGCAGGGATTACTCGGCTTCACTTGGGTACGGCTGCACAGCATCTGGCCTTGGCTTGCTCTCCTGCTTCCTGCCCTGGGATGTCTCTGAACACTCAGATGGAGGATCTGCTACCTCTGGTGGAAACTCATGTATTGTTGAGCTTAGAATAGAGAGGTGTCTGTGCTCATGCAGGCTCCCTTAATCAGTGGGAAGTTGGCCAACAGATAAATGCTCTCCTCAGTCATCTGAGACCCATTTCTTAGAGCTCCTCCCAAAGTCTAGTTGTAGTGATGTCCAATTCAATAATGCATCCTTTTGTTTGCTCTTCCTCATTCCCCATTTTACTTTCCATCCCTTACTTCTATAGTTTGGGGTCTTTCCCATACAAAGTATCTGTACAAAAGCCTTTATACCTCCAGCTCTGCTTCTAGGGAACCAGACTGAGATCATGAGATTCTATGACTCGTCATGTATCCAGAGTATATGTGAAAGACTGGAATTTAGAGTCAGGTGTTCTGACTCCAAATTTCATGTGGTTTACTCTCTATTCTCCTTCCAATGAGAGCACTAATAGTCTGAGTGCTGAGAGCCTTGGATATAGAAGCAATCGACTACAAAAGAAAGGTGTCAAAAGTAGAAGCAAATGATTTTGGAGCACGGAGAAAAATGGCCAATTGAATGTGGGCTGGTGAGGAAATGCTTCATAGGGGAGGTAACCTCTCCTAACCACACTCTCTATAGTCAGTCCATTCTGGTATTTTTTTCTCCTAATATAGTCATTTTCTTCTTAGAACTGATCACAGTGTATAAATAAATATATATTTCTATTTGTTTATTGCCTCTCTCTCCTGAGAGACAGATGTCTGTTTTGATCACCACAATATTCCCAGCACCTAGAGCAAAACCTGAGACATAACTGGTGATCACTATATTGGCAAATCCAAAAATCAGTCATGTTGGGGAACGAATCAACAAATTTGTTCCTGAATGAATAAATGGATGAATAAGTGAATAGTATTATAGGCAAAGTTAATAGCATAAACAAAGGCATGGAAGAGTATAAGAAAAAAGGACCTATTCAGAGAATGTCTGTGGTTGGTTATATAGGGTGCACTTAGTTGGAAAATGAGGCCAAGAGTGGCTGGGGAAATATTTCTCATGGTATATTGAGGATGTTTAAGTATTCTGGCTACCTTCTTTGTATTGGAAAATAATAATGCCTCTGCCTGATAACTGGACATGTGACTTGGGTTCTCAAGTGTCTGCTATTGTCTGCAGAAGTGCTTTTTTCTCTGTCAGGCAGTTGGGATAGGCACTGGCAGGGCCTGACCTTGTTTGCAGGTGTGGGCCATTACATTCCAGATATGTCTTGAATTATCTGCTGCCATTGTCACCTGTTGTGTTTTGTGCAGTTGAGTATTGGCAGGTCCAGTCCTAAGTCTCATGCACTGACTGTACTTCTAGTTCTGACTAGCTTAGAGTATCTGTTTAGGAGGCTTGCTGCCATTCATGTTCTGCCTTATTTTTCTTATCTGAATTCTTATAGCATTTAACACCATCTTCCAGATCCTTAATAATAATATAAGGTGGTATACGATACCTTTTTATTCATTTATTCAAACACATATTAATGGCACACTGTGGGACAGACAACAAGTCAGGCTGATTTGTGATTCTGAGCACTCTGCACTGCTCAAATGCCCCATCCAGCATCTGATACTGCAGAGTTCATGACATTCTCTGCCATAGTTTGCTGTGGTGGGCTCGCCAAGCTTCAGTTCCTTTCCTGTGCATTATGTGTGCTTAAGAAACTTGCTACAAAAAGATTACACAATGGATCAACTGTTCCTTCTGGTCCAGCCTTCCTCACAACTGAAGAAAAGAATCAAAATATTCTAGCTATTCAGCAACCCTCAGACAGTGTCTCTTCTCATTTGCAAAAGCCCAATTAAAAGTGGATAGCCACCTGTTTCTTCCTGGCTCCTTGAGAGCTAAATTTATACTTCTCAGTGTACTGATATTTTAGGAACAAATAAAATTCACCTTTAACACTGTTTATTTTTAGTTTCTCTGCATTTATATTTAGAAGAGAAGCTCTGAAAGTCCTCCAGGAGTACCATTCCTGCAATTTTTGCTGGAGCATGAGGAGGCCACGAGGAAGGAAAATAAGTCATGCCTATAACTTTCCATTTATTTCCTGGAACCAGTGACACTGCACAGACACGTGTACCAGAAGAAATGAGGAGAGAGTGGGAGTCAGAGCTCACCTTCATTTGCTCAGACCTGGCCGCCAAGCCTCCCGGCTGGCACATGTCTGCTGCTTTACTTGGCAGGCTCCTAAGAGAAAAAGCAAGTCAAAGTTGTGAGGAGCAAGAGAGGCGCTTACTAAAAACTGAAGTAAAATTACTTCTAACCTGCAACTTGCCATGTTTTTACTTCTTTCTTTTCAGTTTCTACAAAACATATTCCAGGACATTAAAAAAATTTATAACATAAGTATTATACTCATGTAATATAGAATTCAAAAGGAAGACTTTGTAACATATGTCAGACAAAGGGTTACTATTTTTAATATGAAAACACCTCTTAGACACTGAAGGACAAAGTTCCAAAAGCTTGATTGACAAATGAGCAGAAGACATGAACAAACAATGATAGGAGTGTGCCACAGGACACACTGGCCAAATTCAAGGTGTTCTTCCTAAATGTCAGTGGATTATAACACACAAAATAAAATAAATATCCATGAGTCTATACTGACATAAATAACTAAGAAAATAAGTAATTAAAGTGGAGAAGGGAAATCTCCTCCTCACAACAGAAATACAGTTTATAAGTGTAGGAGAAAAATGTGTAGAAGGAATAATGATAATAGAAATTACTAATTGGTAAACATCATTAAGTGTTGTAGACAAAAGTCCCCAATAGATGCTGAAATTATTAGGGTAAATAAGTTGAGAAAAAAATCCATATCAACAAAGTATATCCCCACAAAAAGGGGGTAAAGAATAACTTTAGGAGAGAAAGCTGACTTAACAATATGTCAAAGTTAAGGTCACCAGTAACGAGACATTGACATCACATGTCTCCTGATATTATGAACTGAGAAGAGCACAACACTGCTTCTGTCCTATTCTTGCCAAAAGTACATACCTTACCTGAATTTTATCAGGAGGAAACACTAGACAAACTGAAATTCTGTATACTTTATGCAAAAATTTGACAGTATTGGGCAAGGTCATGAAAAAAAAGAAAAATTGAGAAGCTATTCTAGGCTGGAGGCAACATGAAAACTTGGCCATGGAACAGAAAAAGGACATCAGTAGGACAATTGGTAAAATCTGAAGAAGGTCTGTAAATAATTAATAATATTATATTAAGATTAATTTCCAAAGTAGGAACAACTGTATCAGCATAAACAATAAAGATAAAACTAATAAAATAAAATGGTTAAAAAAGATTAATTTTCTATTTGGTGGTTTCATAAGGCATTGACATATGAAAAGTAAGATACAAGAATTTCTTGATTTTTTGCAACTTTTTTATGTCTGAACATTTTTCAAAATGAAAAATTAAAAAGGAAAAGTAAATAAATAAAATTTTAAAAGGAAGAAAAGGTCAATGTTTCCATTACCTTATTTAGTAAGAATCAGTTTCTTCCCAACAGCTACTATCAAAGGCTGTTTATATATACTTCCACAAATTTTGTATACCAATAAGTACATGTGTATTCATCATATATCTTTATGCATATTTATATGAGATCTTTCCATACATGTTATTCTTTTAATGACTGCATAATATTACATAGGTAATATATTACATGTGTTAATTTAATTATTGATTATCATTTATAATGTTTCTAATAGTTGGATATTAAAAACAATACTGTAATAACTGCTTTATTTCCTATATATACTAGTACTTACAGTATAAATTTCTAGAAGTGAGATTTCTGGTTCAAAGTGTATTGTGACTTTAATTTTTATTTTAATTATATTTCATTGATTATGCTATTACAGTTGTCTTGATTTTCACTCTTTGTCCCCCTTCCACCCAGCACTCTCAGCTTCCTCAGGCAATACCCCATCATTGTTCATATCCATGGATCATTTATATAAGTTCTTTGGTTATTCCATATCCTATGCTGTATTTTACATCCCCATGGCTATTTTGTAATTACCTATTTTTACTTCTTAATCCCCTCACGCTTCACCCATTCCCCCACACACCCCTTCCATCTGGCAACCAACAAAACTCTCTTCGTATTCATGATTCTGTCTTGTTTTCTTAGTTCTTAGATTCAACTGTTGATAGTTGTAAATTTATTACCATTTTAATGTTCGTAGTTTTGATCTTTCTCTTAATACATCCCTTTAACATTTCATATAATGATGGCTTGGTGATAATGAACTCCTTTAGCTTTACTTTGTCTTGGAATCACTTTATCAACCCTTCAATCTTAAATGATAGCTTTGCTGGGTAGAGCAATAGTTCTGGATAGAGCTGGTTTGAGCTGGGTGGAGCTGTAGTTCCCTGTTTTGTTTTTTTTAAATATTTCTTGTCAGCCCCTTCTAACGTGCAAAGTTTCTTTAGAGAAATCATCTGATAGTCTTATGGGAACTCCCCTATAGGTAACTAACTTCTTTTCTCTTGTTGCTTTTAAGATTCTTTCTATCCTTAACCTTTGGTATTTTAATTATGATGTGTCTTGGAGTGAGCCTCTTTGCGTCCATCTTGTTTGGGACTCTCTGTGTTTCCTGGACTTGCATGTCTATTTCCTTCACCAAATTAGTGAAGTTTTCTTTCATTATTTTTCTAAAAAAATTTCCAATTTCTTGCTTTTTCTCTTCTCTTTCTGGAACAGCTATGATGTGAAAGTTGGACCTCTTAAAAGTGTCCCAGAGGCTGCTTATACTTTCCTCATTTTTCTAGATTCTTTTTTTCTTCTTGGTTGTTTTTCGTTTTCTTATGTTTCACATCACTGATTTGAATCTCATCTTCATCTACTCTACTGTTATTTCCCTGTAAATTGTTTTTTATTTCAATTAGTACATCCTTTGTTTTTGACTGGATCTTTTTTGTACTGCTGAGGTCCTCACTAAACTCCTTCAGCATCAATATAACCAGTGTTTTGAACTCTGCATCTGATAGATCACTAATGTCTATTTTGTTTAGTTCTTTTTCTGGAGTTTTGATCTTTTTCATTTGGGTCATGTTTCTTTTTCTCCTTGTTTTGATAGCCTTTCTCTGTTTGTTTCTATGTATTAGGTAGAGCTGCTTTGACTCAGTGTCTTGGTAGCCTGGTCTAATATAGTAGGTGTCCTGTAGGGTCCAGTGGCATAGCCTCCCCTATTACTCAAGCTGGGTACTCAAGATGGGCCCTTTGTGTGGGCTGAATATATTCTCCTGTTGTAGTTAAGCCTTGCTTGCTGTTGGCAGATCAATGGGAGGGATTTACCCAGTCCAGTCACCTGCAACAACTGGCTGTGGCCACTGACCACCAACCTCTGCCCTCTGTGGAGAATCAGCTATGCAGGGTCAGAGTGATGGCACTCCAGCATGATCTGTAGCTATCCACTGGGTGTGCTGGCCCTGGGATTTTCCAGGTGATACAGGCCAAAGTCAGCCTCCACATGTGTTTTGCTAGGGGAGGCCCCCCTTCCTGAGCTATAAAGCAATCTGAGATGGCTGCTACTTGTGCTGGGCTTGGAGATTCCCAGACAAAGCCAATCAGTGCTGTGCCTAGAGCTCACTGAGGCCAGCTGCTGCTAGTTTGATAGGATTTAGGAAGTTATAAAGCATAAACCAAGAACAGCCATTCATATGGAAAAGAAGCTTGGGTGGGGCAGAGTACTGGGGATCTCCTAGGTTGGTCAAACAGTGTTAGCCAGGTTGATGTAGTCTCAGATATGGCACCAGCTGGCTGGCTCAGTATCGATGGATATGGTTTCTGTAATTCTGTAATTATCAGACTTCCATTCAACTCAATTTCTGATGGTTTTGAGTGATGGTTGCTTTATATTTTAGATGTAATTTTGATGTGTTTGTGTGAAGAGGCGAGTTGTGTCTGCTTATGCCTCTATCTTCAGTGGAAGTCAAGATTTTAATTTTTATTGATATGGCGAAATTGACTTCAAGTTCATTTTCACTATTTATATTTTTACCATTAGCATGTCAGAGTGTCTATTTTTCATTCTTTTACCAACACAGGGTATAAAATGATCTTTGTCAATATGATGAGTAAAAAACCTGCCTCATTGTGGTTTTAATATGCATTTTTCTCATTGTGACTCAAGTTAAGGCTTATTTCAAATATGTATATTCCATTTGTATTTTTTTCTATGAACTAAGTATTTTTTTACTTTGCTTACCAGAAGGAGGTTACTCATTCATATTCCTTTGCATTATTTCCAAATTTAATACAACCTTGCAGTGTGAGTGTAATCCCCACTTAGCAAATAAAGCACTAGAGACTCCAGAGTCAAGACATTTCCCCAAAATTATAATCCTGTTTGTATACCTGTATAGCTGAGACTCCCAGTGTGCCTAACTTCAATCTGAGTCCTTTCTACAGTCTTGTTTCCAAGATTAAACCAAGTAAAGGAAGGAGGACCTTTTTCTCTAATGTTATCTTAAAAGTGGTGAATTCATTATAGTTACAGGTGGACATTGTCCCCCAGATATTAAATTACCTCCCTTCTTACTGGGAGAATGACCTCTGGACTTGCACCTGCTCACTGGTTCTAGCTTTTCTACTGTATTTGCATTTTTCTCTCTCAAAATGTGATTAATTTTATTACTGGTTCTCTAATTCTATACACTATATGTAAAAAAAGATAAAGGAAAAATTTAGAAGGAAGACTTGGACATATTCAGACAGTGTCTGGAAATCTGAAAATTATTGATTATGTTAGATAACATGGCCAGATTAGTTTGCAAGCCTTTGATTAGTGTTTTTCTGGGTGTGGTGGGTAAATATTAGAGGATCAAGAGTCTTTGAGGGTCTTGTGAATAATGCAGCTCCAGGCTCTATCACATGCCTATGGAATCCTCATCTTTGAGTACAAAATATGTTCAAGTTCCTAAAGCCTCCCAGGTGATTCTTATATACCCTAAAGTTGATGAACCACTGCACCTGCCCTCTAAACTGTGACCCACAGACTAGCAGCAATGGCACCCTCTGGGTGCTTACAAACACAGAACCTCAGGTTACCTCCTAGTAATCTTTGGATCCTAGTAGATCCAAATCTGCATTTTAATATGATGCTCACATGATTTATGCACATGTCAAAGTTTCCTAACTCAGTGCTCTAGAATGAATTAGTAAAGGGTATGAGGCATAGACTTCTCTTTAATTGGGGTAAAGTGGACATACAATAATCTGTACATATTTAAACTGTACAACTGGATAAATTTTGACATATGTTGTTAGCCATAAGCCACAACCACAACCAAGACAGTGATCATATCTATCATCCCCTAAGTTTGTTCTTCATAGTCCCTATCTGCTGCCCCTTTTCCAAATACTTCCATCCCAAGGGAACCACTTATCAACTTTCTGCCTTATAGATTAATTTACACTTTCTAGAATTTTATATAAATGGACTCATATACTATTTATTTTACCTAGCTTACTTTACTCAGCACAATAACTTAGAGATTCATACATGTTGTATTGCACATATTAATAATTCATTCCTTTTAAGCTGAATAGTATTTCATTGTTTGGATATATCAAATTTGTTTATCTATTAATCTACCTTTTGGGTTGTTTTTGGCTGTTATAGGTGCTATAAACACATGTGTATAAGTCTTTGTAGAAACACATGATTACATTTCTCTTTGGTAAATACTGGGAGCAGAATGATTAGGTCATATGGTAGGTGTATGTTTACTCTAAATGCCCAATTATCTAAGTAATCTTAGAAATGATTGGCATAAGTAAGACTAAAGGCAAAAGAAATTATAAATAAGTCCTGTATTCCAATTAATAAAGTTGTTTCTTTATGTTAAAAATTTTGATACTGCTATACATGTCTTACTGTGTTTCACTTTATTATACTGCACACATAATACAGTTTTACAAATTGAAGGCAAGACCCTCATTGCAAAAAGATTACTCACTTTATTGCAATACTTGTTTTGCTGTGGTATCTAGAACCAAACCCACAGTACCTCCGAGGTATGCCTGTGTTCTGGAATTGAACAGTTAAGTAAATGGATGGTGAATGTGAGGAGCCAGTTTTTCACTGTTGAAGTGGGAATTTATAGATAAGCAAGGGAAGGAAGGTAGAATGATCCTTGTGGTAGTGGGTTAAGTTTGGAAACATCAGTATTAACTTATGTTTAGCTTAACATGGATGCAGATGGTTACAAATAGAAAAATTTGTTGATATGCATATACACATATATTTCCTCATTCTATCAGCTTAGAATGCCTAGAACAACAAACATTTCTAGAGTTTAATTTTTGGTTTCTAATACTATTCTCTAATAAAATGAATCAGGAATCCTTGGAAAAGTGGTTTGCATTAGGACTGGATGGAAAATACAAAAATGAACCTAGAGTATCTTGTAGTCCCAGAAACTAAGGAATGCTCAAAAACAAACAAACAACTCACCACAATGACGGAGATATACAAAAAGGACATGGAACCAACTGAAAAAGTTTCCAATGGTCAAAGCTGGAATAATCTGAGCAACAATATAAAGTAGTATTGGAATTATAACCCAAAGAATAAAATAAATATTCATGCATCCACATTAATATAAATAAATGATTAATTGAATAAATAAATGGGGAGAAGAGATAAATCTTCTGGGTAAAAACATTCCACATAATTTATGTAAATACTCTACCCTCCAGGAGATGATTCATAATTCTTCACACCTTACATGTGGGCTGTGCACAATAATTTCCTTCCAAACACTAAAGTATGGGAAGAGTGGGGAAAAAAAGAGTAACTTTACAATGGATAAACTTGACAAGCATTGCCTCGGTCAGGTGACTGAAGTCAACATCAACCATCACAGGTCATGCTGATAGTGTACACCCTTCATTATCATGTTATAGGAATTTACTTCTGATATTCCTCCCCAAAACACATATCCCTAGTATAACTATGAGAACATATTAGTTAAATCTCAATTTATACACACTCTAAAAAATGCAAGGTAGGGAAAGTAGGTTTATAGCTGTGAGCACAAGAAACACAGTTTGTTCGTATATTATTACTTATTAATTATTGCATTATTTTCCATATGAACAGCTATAAACCTACTTTTGTCCCACTCTGTATTTGACTAGTACTCTTAAAAACTGTCAAGTTCACTTAAAAAAGGAAAAGTCTGGGGAACTGTCACAGCCCAGAGCAGCCTAAGACATGTTGACTAATGTAATGTGGTGTCCTAGACAGGATTCTGGAACAGAATAAAGGTATGGGGTGAAAACCAAGGAAATCTGAAGGAAGTATGGACTTCAACAAAATGTATGTTGGTTCTTTCCTTGTAATAAATGTACTAGTCTAATGTATAGTGTTAATAATAGGAGAAACTAAGTATGATGTATATAAAACTCTCTATAACTCATCTTCCAAACTTTTCTGTAAATCTAAAACTGTTCTAAAAATAAAGTTTATTAGAAAAAAAGAAATAGAGGGAAAACCTGTAGTTTGGAAGAAGCATAAGAGACAACCAAATCAGAATATGTAGACTTTGTTTGGATCCTATTAAAAATAACTGTTTTTAAACACACACACCAAAAAAACAAAATATAACAAAAAACCATTTATAAGACAATTAGAAATTTGATAATGGGGGTAAAAAGGGGAAGGATCTTCAAGGAAGATGTATGAAGGACTCATGGACAAAGACAATGGGGGAGAGGATCGAATGTGGGAGGTGGGGTGGGAAGAGCAGGGAAGAGTAATGGGACAAAAATGTGGACAAGTAATTGAAATTTTTCATTAATTAAAAAAATAAAGAAATGTGAATACTAATATTTAATGATCTCAGTGAATTTATTGTCACATTTTAGGTATAATAATAGAATTATAGATTTTAAAAAATAGAATCTTTATGTTTTATAGATACCTGCGGAAACATACAGAAGAAATGGTATGATGCTTCAAAACCACCTAAGGTAAGGAAGAGGTAGGAGAGGCTATAGCTGAAACAAAGTGGGTCATAAATTGATAAGTGATGGTTACATGGAAAAGGTCAAACTACTTTATTTACTTTTGTAAATGTCTGAAAATGTCCACTGCAGAGAGAGAGAGAGAGATATTTTTCAGCAACTAGAATCCAAAAGAAATGCACAGTGCCCTCTAAGGATATCAAACCTCTGTATCCCACCTTGATCTACTGTAAGCTTTTCTGTTTCTAGACCCTATTCCCCAAGATTGCAGTTTCATAACCTTGATGTTCATTAGTGCTTTCAATTTCCTGATTTACTTAAGAAAGATTGTGTATGTCCAGGCACAGGTTTGCCAGAGGAAACAGGGCGGTATTTGATAGCATACAAGGAAAAGTCTGGGAGCTTCCATATAAATTCCAATGCCTCCAAAACCAGATATTTTAGTAATCAAAGCTCGCTGTAGAGTTTTCAGTGGTGGTGTGGCTTTGCAGCTCCACAGAATGAAATTCCCAAAGAGTACCTTTGTCCTGGTAAGATTAATCCATCTCCAAAGCCTACTGCCAGCAACAAAGAGACATATACATTTACTATAGAGCAAGAGAGGAAGAGAAGGAAGGGAAAAAAAGAGAAATGAGGGGGATAGAACACTTCTTACATATTCTCCTTACAGATCAGATCAGAATCAAATGAATATCCACAAATGATCACTAAATGATCACCTCCAACAAGTTCAAAGGGATTCTGAAAGTTATAATTAAATTCAGTGCTCATGGAGTCTTTGAGGTCTTGATAGTACTAGAAATATTATTACTTAATTAAAAGAAAACATTGAGACAATTTACATACAAAAAAATTCAACCATCTGGCATACAGTTCTGAGTTTTGCCAAATCCAGGAATATAACCATTACCACCATCAAGATAGAATAGTTTTATCACCTCCTCAAATTGTCCTCTGCCCCTTCCTACCTACCAGCCCCTGGAAACCACTTATCTATTTTTTGTTTTTGCTTTTATCAGAATGACATTAAGAAGTAGATTTTGAGTCTGGCTTTCTTCACTTAACCTTAGTGCCTTTGAAATTCAGTCATGTTGTTTACATGTATCGGTAGTAATTTATTCTTTTTTATTGTGGCATAGTATTCCACAACACCAGTTGCAGTTCATTTCATCAAAAACTGGGTCATTTCCAGTTTTTGATGAATACACATAAAATTGTCATCTACATTCATAACCACGTTTTTGTTTGAGCATGAGTTTTTATTTTTCTTGGATAGGTATCAAGGAGTGAATTTGCTGGGTCTCATGGTAAATATATATTTAAAATTTTAAGAAACTGGCAATCTGTTTTCCAACGTAGCTATACCATTGCGCCTTCCCAACAGCAACTTATGAGCATTCCAGTTGCCTTCCTCCCATTCTAACAGGTGTATTGTTATATCTTGTTGTAGTTTAAACCTGTAGCTTCCTGATGACTGGTGGTGTTGAATATCTCCATGTGTTTATTTGCGATCTATATACATCTCCTTTGGTGAAGTGTCTGTTCAAGTCTTTTGTGCAGTTTTTAATCGGATTATTTTCTTTGTGAGAGTTCTTTATGTATTCTGGACTTTTACCAGATGTATGTGTTTTGCAAACATTTTCACTCTAATTATAACTTGTCTTTTCATGTTCTTAACAGTGGCTGGATGATTAATTTTATGCATCAACTTGACTGGCCAGGGGCGCTTAAATGAAACGTTATTTCTGGGTGTATCTGTGAGGGCATATCCAGAAGAGATTAGTATTTGAGTTGATGGACTCAGTAAGATAGATAGCCCTCTCTGAGGTCAATGGCATCATTCAGTCCATTGAGAATTTGAATGGGAGAAAAGTCAAAGGAAGGAGGAATTATCCCTTTTTTCTTTCTGCTTGATTGCTTTTGAGACATACATTTTTCCTGCCCTGATGCTCTTGGTTATTGGGCCTTCGGACCTGGACTGAAGCATTTCAGCTCCTTTGGTTCCCTAGCCTTTGGACTCAGTATGAATTACACCACCAGCTACCCTGGGTCTCCAGTTTGCAGACAGAAGATTGTGGGACTTAGCCTCTACAATTGTGTGAGCCAATTTCTCATACAAAACAACAACAACAACAAAATGCACCTACCCAAAACCCTTTCTCTCTCTCTCTGTATCATGCATTAATATAATTGCTTTCAAATAGAATATTTTGATACTGATGAAGTTTAATTTAGCAATTTTTTAAAAATATTTTATTTATTTATTTTTAGAGAGAGGGGAAGGGAGGGAAAAAGAGAGGGAGAGAAACATCAATGTGTCATTGCCTCTCATGTGCCTCCTACTGGGGACCTGGCCCAAAACCCAGGTATGTGCCCTGACTGGAAATCTAACAGGTGACTCTTTGGTTCACAGGCCTGCACTCCCTAGATAGGGCCTGAATTTAGCAAACTTTAAGCTTCATTGTTTATGCTTATTGTGTCCTCATCAAAAAATTTTTGTCTAACAAAATCATAAATATATTCTTCTATTTTCTCTTCTAGAAGTTACATAGTTTTAGGTTACACTTAAGACTATGATTTGATTTGGAATAAGAGCAGAGTGTCATTTAATTTATCTACTTACATGTGAATGTCCAATTGCTCCAGCACAATTTTTTGAAATATTTTTCCTTCTCTATTGAATTATCTTGTTGTATTGGTCACCATCAATTGACTATATATGTGAAGGTCTATTTCTGGACTGTTTTGCTCCATTAAACTTTAGGTCTGTCCTTAGATTAGGACCATGCTGTCTTTATTAATGTAGCTTTTTTTAAAAAAAATATTTATTTATTTATTTTTTGAGAGAGGGAAAGGGAGGGGAAAAGAGAGAGAGAGAAGCATTGATATTCCAGAGAGGCATGAATTGGTTACCTCTCATACACCCCCAACCAGCAACCTGGCCTGCAACCCAGGCTTGTGCTGCAACTGGGAATCCAGCTGGTCACATTTCTGTTTGCAGCATGATATTCAACCCCTGAGTGACACCAGTCAGGCCATTACTATAGCTTTACAGCAAATCTTGAAATCACACAGTGTGAGCCCTCCAACTTAGTACTTTGTTTTCAGAATTTTTTGGCTACTTTAGATCTGTTGGCCTTCCATATATATTGTAGAACCAGTTTGTTAAGGTCTATAGAAAAGCCTTCTGGTTTTGATTGGATTGTAATCTGTCAATCAGTTTAGGAAAAATTAACATCATAAGAGTATTGAGTCTTCTTATCCATGAACACAGGGTACCTCTCCATTTATTTAATTCATTTTTCCCCATGGAGATTTTATAATTACTAACATATAGGACTTGCATATATTTTAGTCAAATGTATTACTAAGCACTTTATGTTTTGATGATATTACAGATGATTCTGTGTTTTTTAATTTAATTTTTAATTATTCATTGCTCATATTTGGATATACAATTGATTTTTTATATTACTCTTGCATTCTGAGAAATTATTACAGGATAAGTAGGGATTAGTTACATTGGGTGGGGTTGTAACAGGGCACAGCCAATAGAGAGGCCCCAGAAAAGAATTTGGAATGGGGTCCAGAGCTCAGGGTGTCCAGGAAATATTAAGATGTCCTCACCCACCTAGCCCCAGGAGGAAGGGACAAATGGAGCAGGGCCATTGAGAGCTGTTTAGCATAGCAACAGTTTTGCAGTTAACCCCTGGAATGGTCATTTAACATATCTATAACTTTTAACTGGTTTCATAGATATGTTAAATAGCCGTGGCCATGCTCTGAGCCAGGGGGATGGAAGTGACTTCCACCCAAGATGTAACTGGGGGCAGGTCCCCTGAGTTACAGTGCTTGCAAGAGAGCTTAGAAATGAGTGGCTTCATGCCATGGGGCCACACCAGCCCAGACACATGATGGCAGCCCAGTAAACTTGTAATAATAATACGGAAGTCCTGGCAGGTGTAACCAATTGTGGGAGGAGTTGGAAATGGGGCTGCAAAGGAGGATTGGCATAAGGATTTAAACCCAGACACGGCAGCTATTGAGGGGAGAGCCATCAGGTTTTGGAAGAATGTAGACCCCTGCAGTCAGGGGAGAGAGCCACGTGGTTTTAGCAGAGTAAGGATCCCCTCTTGGCAAGGCGAAGGGTAGAGCCACCCTCTTTTGGAAGAGTGCAGACCTCTGCAGCCAGGTGAGGAAGAAAGCCACATGCTTTTGGTCAGAGTGCTGACCCCTGCAACTTTGGTAGAAGAGGCCCACTTGGCTTTGGGGTGCTCCCTTTGGCTGCGTGGCCTGGGAGGCAGGAGAGACTTTGCCTGGAAAAATGGGTATGAAGAACTCTTGCCAGTGGACTGTGAGAAGGTGCCACATCACTTTGGATTAACTAGATTCTGCCTGGATGGCAACACAGCTGATGGTGCCAGCAACCTGAAACACAGACATGTGCTTCTTTTCCTGAGATACAGTACCCCGAATTAGGGAAGGGGGAGAAGAAGGTAGCACTCTGGGTGTCCGTGGTTATTCTAAAGAATTTTGATATTTTTTATGGGGACATTGGTTTACTACTTTAAGTCTGTACAGCTTTAAATAAACCTTTCCTTTCCTTTTCACAAATCTCTGGCATTGAGAGATGTCTTTCCAATTGGCAGCAGACAGATGAGCCCAGTAGGTATTAGTATACCATCCTTGGGAGAGGCCCCTGTTGTTCTGTAGCAGTTTTTAGCATCCCTTGGTGGGCCAAATATTGCCCCCCCCTTGGACCTCTGCTCGTTAACAGGGTGACTCTGAAAAAGAGAGAACATCTGATATGAAAGTACTGAGGTTGTTACAGGGTGCAGTCAAGGGGCAGGGTGGCCCAAATAGGGATTTGTAAAGAGGTCCAAAACTTGGTGTCCAGGAAATACTAGGAAATATATATATATATATATATACGATGTCCTCACCCCCACAAGTCTGAGCTGGGGGATGGGAAGTATGGAGCAGGGTCACTGAGAGCTGTTTTGAATAGCAACGATTTTGCAGATAACCTCTGGAATGGTCATTTAACATATCTATAACCTTTAACTGGTTTCATAGATATGTTAAATAGCTGTGGCCAAGCTTTGAGCCAGGGGAATAGAAGTGACTTCAATCCATGATGTAACTGGGAGACCACTTCTTCTGGTTACAGAGTGTAAGTAAGAGCTTGGAGATGACTGGCTCCATGCCACAGGGCCACATCTGCCTGGAATTACTATGGCAGCCCAGTAAAGCTGGAAAAGTATGGATTGCTGGGAGCTGTGGCCAATTGTGGGCAGAGTCAGAAATGGTGCTACAGAAGAAGATTGGCACTTGGATTTAAACCCAGGCATGGCAGCCATGTGAGATCTTTTTGAGACCACACAGCTTGGGCAGAGGAGAACCACAGACTTTTTCTTTTTCTGAGATACAGCACCCTGGACTGGGCAGAGGGGGAAGGAAGGATTGGGTGTTTGTGGGTATTCAAAAGGACTTTGGGATCTCAATGAAGACATTAATTTATTACTCTTAAGTCTGTATAACTCTCTGAATAAATAATCCGTTTCCTTTTCACCAGTCTCTGGCTTTGAGAGATGTCTTTCCCTGGCAGTGGGCAAGGTGAACCTAGTATGGGTTGCGGGAACCCCAGAGCACAAGGGTGGGTCCTTTTGGCAATAGTATATCATTTGCGCCATACCCCCCACCCCCAGTCTGTTCTGTAACAAAGTGAGAACAAGGTAAAGTGGACAGAGTGGTAATTCTAAACATTACATTCTGATCCAAGTGTTGGGAGTTGACTACAGGTAGGAGGACATGAGTCTGCTGGCCATAAAATGATGGAAGGCATTTATTTAATCCAGGCTGAAGAGTTAAGAGACTTGGACTTCTTTCTGTGGAGAAAGGGAAACTATTGAAATGTTTAAAGTATTGAGTTCCATATCAGATTGTAATTTAGATAGAATACACTAATGGCTATGAAGAGAATGGAATTATCTTAGGGGAGAAATAAAATTGTTGAGAAAATATTTGAGGCAGGGAGATGTTAACCTAATTCAGGACAAAAATGATAAGGCAGGGACTAAAGAGGATGAGGGCAGGGGTAGATTTCTAACACATCTGAGGTTGAGTGAGTCAGCTATTTTTGGTACCTATGTACTCAGGTACTGGTCTCTCCACATTGCTCAACAGGACCCTAGCCACACATACACAATAATGCCAAGTCTCTGTAGGAAGTTCTCATAATCCTCTCTGTTATGTTGTTTGTAGTTTACTTTTTTAAGTTCAATGTTATGTTTAAACTGAATTTATTGGGGTGACATTAGTTAATAAAACCATATAGGTTTCAAGTGTATAACTCTGTAACACATCATCTGCATCATGTGCTCACAACCCCAGGTAAAGTCTCTTTCACCACCATTTATTCCCCCTTTACTCTTTTCCACATCCTCCCCTCTTCCCTCTGGCAATCACCATACTGTTCTCCACATCTGTTTTATTATTATTATTTTTTGCTTAAGCCCTTCATCTTTTTCACCCAGTCCCCACCCCACTTGTCTCTGACAGCTGTCAGTCTGTTCTCAGTATCTGTGAGTCTGTTTCTGTTTTGTTTGTTAGTTTATTTTATTCATTAGATTCCACATATAAGTGAAATCACATTCTCTGACTTCCATATTTCACTTAGTATAATAGTCTCCAGTTCCATCCCTGCTGTTGGAAAAGGTATCATTTCCTTCTTTTTATGACCCAGTAGTATTCCATTGTGTAAATGTACCACAGCTTTTTTATCCATTTATCTACTGATGGACACTTGTGCTGTTTCCAGATCTTGACTATTGTAAATAATGCTATAATAAACATGGGGGTGCATATATTCTTCCCAATTAGTATTTTGGGTTTCTGTGGATATATTCCCAGAGGTGGGATTACTGGGTCAAAAGACAGTTCTATTTTTAATTTTTGAAGGAAACTTTATAATGTTTTTCAGAATTGTTGCATTAATCTGGATTCCCACCAACAGTGCACTAGGTTTCCTTTTTCTCCACATCCTCCTCAACACTTGTCATTTGTGGATTTATTGATGATAACCATTCTGACAGGTATGAAGTGATATCTCATTGTGGTTTTAATTTGCATTTTCCTTTTATATGTTAATTGGTTGTCTGTATGTCCTCTTTGGAGAAGTGTTTATTCAGGTCTTTGGACCATTTTTAAATTGTATTGTTTATATTTTTGGTGTTTGAATTATTCATACATTTGGGATTTTTAAAATTGATTTTAGAAAAATAGAGAGGAAGAGTGAGAAACATTGACTTGTCATTCCACTTAATTATGCATTTATTGGTTGATTCTTGTATGTGCTCTGACCAGGGGTTGAACCTGCACCTTGGTATATCAGGATGATGCTCTAACCAATCGAATTATTCAGCCAGGGCTAAATATTGGATATTAATACTTTATTGGGTATATCATTGGTATCTTGCAACCATTCAAAGTTGGGCAGGTTCATACAGGATTTTGGCAGACAGAAGAATATACCCAGAACAATTGGGATGTCGGACATGCCTTTGTTCCAGGATAGGGTGATCCACGTGCATGCCACAAGTCCCGAGTCATACCCCAGGAAGTCCGGACTCTTTTATATACTAAATGCACACAAAGCCAGCAGGATGCCAAGATATTATATAACAGAGTGTGATTCTGCACATGTGGGCACATACTCAAGGCTATAGGAATGCTGCTGCCATAGTTGCCTGGACATCTGGGTAAGGGATCCTGACTGACTCTTTTTTCCCTACAATTGGAAAATATGCTTTCCCATTCAAGACAATGGGTTGTCTTTCCATTTTGTTGATGTTTTCCTTTGCTGTGCAAAAGCTTTTTAGTTTGATGTAGTTCCATTTGTTTCATTTTTCTTTTGTTTTCCTTCCTTCCTCAGAGAATGTCTGAGATTTTACTGTCTGTTTTCTTCTAAGATTTTTATAGTTTTGTGACTTACATTAAAGTCCTTAATCCATGTTGAGTTTATTCTTGTGTAAGGAAGTAATCTAGTTTCTTTTTTTGTGTATGTAGCTGTCCAGTTTTCCTAACACCATTAATGAATAGACTGTCATTACCCCATTGTGTATTCTTGTGTATCAAAAACAATTAATTGACCATAAGACAAGGGTTTATGTCTGGGCTCTCTATGTTGTTCCATTGACCTATATACCTGTTTTTATGCTGGTGCCATGTCATTTTAACTACTATTACATGGTAGTAAAGTTTGATCAGGTAACATGACTCCTCCAAAATTGTTCTTCTTTGTCGAGATTGCAGAGGCTTTTTGGGTATTTGTGATTTCATATAAATTTTGGAAATATTTAATCTAGTTCTGTGAGATCTATTATTGATGTATTAATAGGAATTACACTGAATCTAAGATTGCTTTGGATAGTATGGACATTTTAATGATGTTAATTCTTCTTATTCATGAGCATGACATATACTTTCACCTATTTGTATCTTCCTCAATTACTTTCTTATAGTGTCTTATAATTTTTCAAGTAGAGGTCTCTTACATTGTTGGTTAAATTTATCCCTAGGTATTTTATTTTTGTGCAATTGTAAATTGATTTTTTTAAAGTTTTCTTTCTGATAGAATGATATTGATGTATAAAATGCAATAAAGTTATGAATAATTATTTTGTATCCTGCTACTTTACTGAGTATATCAGTGGTTTTTTAACAGAGTCGTTAAGGTTTTCTATATACAGTGTCATGTCATCTGCAAATAATGAAAGTTTTACTTCTTCCTTTCCAATTTTGATGCTTTTTCTTGCTTTTTCTCGTCTGATTGCTATAGCCAGAACTTCCATTACTATGTTGAATAGGAGTGGTACAAGTGTACATCCCTGTCTTTTTTCCTGACCTTAAGGGAAACACTCAGTTTTTGCCTGTTGAATATGATGCTTGCTCTGATTTGGTCATATATGGCCTTTATTATGTTGAAGCATGTTTTGTCTATTTTCACTTTCTTGCAAGTTTTTATCATAAATGGGTGCTGGATTTTATTAAATGCTCTCTTTGCATCTATTCATGTGATCATGTGGTTTCTAATCGTTCATTTTGTTTATGTGGTATATCACATTTATTAAAATACAAATGTACCAACCTTTCATCCCAGGAATAAATTCCACTTGATCATGGAATATGATCTTTTTAATGTATTACTGTATTTGGTTTGCTAATATTTTGTTGAGGATTTTAGTATCTGCATTCATGAAAGATATTGGCTTATAATTTTCTTCCCTCATAGTGTCTTTGTCTGGTTTTGGAATTAGAATAATGCTCGCCTTGTAAAATGAACTTGGGAATCTTCTTCTTTTTGATTTTTTGGAATAGTTTGAGGATACTGACATGTCAGGGTTTTTTTTTTTTAATATTTGGTAAAATTCACCTGTGAAGACATCTGCTACAGGACTTTTGTTGTTTTCTGGGAGTTTCTTGATTACTGCTTTGATTTTATTAATTATAATCTGTCTAGTCATATTTCCTGACTCTTCTTGATTATATGTTTCTAGGAGTCTATCCATTTCACCCAGTTTCTCTCATTTGTTGGCATATAGTTATTCATAATATTTTCATACAATATTTTGTGTGTCTTTGGTGTCAGTTGTTACTTCTTTCATTTCTGAATTTATTTGTACCCTCTCTCCTTTTTTCTTCATGAGTCTGCTTAAGGTTATATCAGTCTTATTTATCTTTTTAAAGAACCATCCCTTAGTTTCTGTAATGCAGGATCCCTATCCTGGTAGCTGATTAAATGGTCATGATATTCTAAAAAAAACCCATCCAGTGGACTAGCAGGTGTGGACATGACATATTACATCAGTGAGGAGAACACTGATGGCAGTGAGTCGGTGTAAGACATACTGTACCTCCTTCAGTCTGAGGCTCGTTATAAGCAACCCCAGACAAAGGAAGCACGTGTCCTACACCTGACTCTGAACTATATTACCTCATGTGTATGTGCAGAAAGAAAAGGTCAAGAAGCAGTTACAGGACAAGAAACCACTCCCAAAAGGAGATAAGGAGTAAGTCATAATCCATTCCCAAAATAATACACATTCTTTCTGGCCAGCAGACCTCTGGCCAGCTTGATGGGAGAGCCGTGTATTGACCCCACACTCCATTGCTCTTCTCCCTCATATTCTTTATATTAATTCTTCCAGTAGGGGGCCTGTGTGGTGAGCATGTTGGCACTTTGCATCCATATACCACAGATACAGTAAAGGTTATACCCCAAGACTAAAAGTGCTATACAGAAGCCAAAGAGGCCCAGGAAGAGGGAACACCACTAATAGTCCATAGCAGTCACTACCATAATATCCTTGCACAGGGTTGCTGGCATCCACCCCATGAGTTGCACAGTTTCATTTGCAGTCCTGTTTTTTGCATTCAATACATATGGGTATGGGCTGTCATACTTCTACTTGTAATGCTGACAGCCACCCCACACCATCCCAAACTGAGTACGTGAGCTATGGCTTGGTGCAGTTAACCTGCTCTCTAATGATAGAAACACCTACTCATGTGTCTGTTTGAAGGTGGGGTCAGAAGCCTTCCAGCCCTGCAGCCAGTCCTAGTGTGTCTGGTCCACAGGGTGAATCCACTGTGGTAGCCAGCAGAGGCCACGGTTGGGAGATCTATGCAGACCCAACAGTCGAAGTGTTGTTCACAGTGGCCACCATTCCTGCCCACTGGGGAAAGGTGTTTTTGCAGAATCTAACCAGACAACCCCCAAGAATTTGACACAGAAACCAGGTAAACAAGGTCATACTATGCAAGTGCATTTTATGAAAACAGAAAGAACACAAAGGTTAATGAACACAGTAAATCATAAACCAGTTTCTGAGTCTGCAAGAGTGTCAGATGAAAAGACTTATACCTGCAAGGCTTTTGCTGGAATGAAGATAAACAGTACAATCTGATACATCCTCTTTATATGTAGTTTAAATGTCTCTGGTGATGTCATCAGGTGCTCGGGTACATTCTGTATGGTTGACACTGCATCAGCAGTTCTCAGTAATTCCAAATCAAAAGATGACAGAAAAATGAAATACTAGTGTAAAAGAAAACTGGAGAAATTTAGGATCCAGTCTAGTTCATAGGTGAGAAATAAAATTTTATAGACAATTCACTGAATTAGAGGCTACTTTCCATAATTGTGTATAACAGATTTTATTGAAATATAATTTTCATCTAAAATCACCTTCATTTTTATCAAAAAGCCAACTCAAAACCAATTCATTTACTGTATTAAGTTGTTGCAATTTGTCATGATTAACACAATAGGAATAGTGATTGATCGTATAGGCTTTCTTAAATCTACTTTGCTGGAATATTACAAGGAATTCCTGGATTGAGCTTTAATCAGCCCCTCATGGCTGGGAAGCCAAGACATACAGCTGCCATCAAGTCTTGCCCACAATACCTGCAGGTATGTGTGAGTTTCTCCAGTGCTCGATGTCCCTAAAATGTCTTGGGTTCTTCCCATGACAACTTTCAGGGAAGTAACCATCACTCCTTACCTGGAAAGACTGCCAAGAACCATGTGACCAAGCAAGGTACCTGGCCATTTCTTCAAGGAGCTTTTATAAAAATTGCATCTTTATTGTACTTTCTTCAATTACCATTTAGTCCCCTTGTACCCCCTCCTGCCAGCAATCGCCACGCTGTTGTCCATGTCCATGTCCATGAGTCCTTTTATCTTTTCATTCAAACCCTCTGCCCCCTAACCTCCTCACCCCAGCAGTCATCCTGCCCTCCATCCAAGGGGCTTTTATGGGCTTCAAAGTCAATCTTAATTTCTTACAGCTTTCTGATGACATCCTGAGTCCAGGCAAGATTCTTTTGATCATGACATTCCAAACAAAAAGGAGTCGATAAAAATCATAATTGGAAACTGACTTTTAGGTCCTGTTATGAAGAAATCAGATTTTTATTGGATTTATGCAAATAAACATTGCTATGGAAAGAATAATACTCATGCCACTAAGAGCTTTACAAATTCCAGAAGGATCGGGTAGGGAGAAATATATAAATGCTTCAATATTGCTTATGAAAGAATACTTTACCAAATTGCTTTAAGAAATACAAAGTTTTCTTATGTCTCTATAAACCCAGTCATTTCACAGAGCTCCGGCAATCTTCATTTAGTTCAGAGGTCTTCAATAGGTCTAAAAGTCTACTCTAAGAAATATGCACTCAGTCAGAGACCTCTTCATGAATCCTTCCCAAGACATAATATATTTTTGTAAATGTATTAGAGCAAGCAATGACTATTTATAAATGACAAAATTTAAAGTCACATGGTTACAGAGTTAAGTATAATGCAACTGACAAAGAAATTTGCTTTCCTGCAACATTTTAAGATAACTAAAATTACAAATGAAAATATGTCAGAATTATATAATCTCTAGAACATCTACTTTAATAAAAATATGTGTATACAAATAGAACACACTTATTATTTCTTTATTTGACAAAATCTCCTGTGTACTTTAAGCATACCAAATAGGCCCAATTAGTTTCAAAACTTCTCTTTTGTGAAACAGGAAGAACAAATACTTCAGGTATTCTAGGAGCCTATTGGAATAACCTGAAGTCATTTCTCAGTTAAAAAGTCTCTTAAAATTTAAACTTTGGTAAGGCTGTCAAACAAACTTAACCAAAAGATTATAACATAAACTTTTTGTAAAACAAAGTATTTTTATGGCAATAACCTTAAAAAACACTAATTAAATTTACAATCAGTTTTCACTTTAAATAATTTGTCCAAGCCACAGGATCCTGTTTAATTTATATATATTTACTTTCTTTAAGCCAATAAAGTACTGTACCCTAATTATGCCATCCAGAGGCAGAAAACACAGCACCACCACATGTAACACAGAGATAAACACATATCACATAAAGAATACTGAACATATAAAGACTAAACACATGATTTGACTTACTAATTTGGGTAGAGAAAGCACATGACATTCTCATTTGCCTCTTCCCTATACACAATCCTTCTACAACTTTTCTTAAGTTTCTTAAAAAGATGAGTTCCTTTTAACTCATCCAGAAATCACAACAATCTACTTTTAATTCTAGTTCATTCAAAATATATTGCCATAATTTACTTTTTGTTACTAAAGTCATATATTTTTTCTAACTTAAATGTAAGTAATTAGCATTCTATGGATTGATAAATTTCATAAATCTTTCCTTGTTCCCTAGACCTTTAGCAAAACAATTCTAATTAGTCTAAAATGAGACCTAAGCCACTCCTTTCCATAATAGAAACAAAGATAAAATCTAAAGCAAAGGCAAAATTTTAAGGGACAAGGAATAGGTTTAGAATTTTATCTCCTTATTTTTTCTAACAAGCTCACCCTTTTGCTTCAGCTGCTCCCTCTCCCCCCATTGCAGGTCCTCTGCAAGGCCCACCAAAGTGTTGGTGGCATCCCCCTAATACTGGTGCAGCATCCCAGAATTACCCCTGTTATTTCCAGGATTACCTCCTGGCCTCACCTACCCAGCATGTTATCACGTGCAGTGTACTCAACTAGGGTATTTTCCAGAATATCCTGTTTGCAACACCAATTGTAACACAGGATCGCCAAAACATGGGGCTGATTATGTGTTTGTGATATTCTGAAAAAACCCACCCAGTGGACTAGCAGATGTGGACATGCCATTTATTACCCACATGATGGAGGAGTGTGCTGGTAACTGCTGGTTGGTGCAAGAGAGACCACACCTCCTCCAGTCTGAGGCTCATTATAAGGGGTCCCAGACAAAGGAGCCATGTGTCCTACATATGACTCTGAGCTACATTACCTCATGTGTACATGCAGAAAGAAAAGGTCAAGAAACAATCACAGAACAAGGAGCTGCTTCCAAAAGGAGATAAGGAGAAAATTACAATCCTTTCCCAAAACAATACACATTCCCCCTGACAAGCCCTCATCACAGGTGGTGAGAGAGATATGTATTGACCCCACAATGTCATTGATCTTTTGTATTTTTTTAGCTTCTATGTCATTTAATCATGCCCTGATATTTATCATTTCTTTCCTTCCTTCTACTTACTCTGGGATTTGTTTTTCTTTTTCTAGTTTCTTAAATTCTAGAGGTAGATTGAGGGTTTTTTTTCTTCTTCCTGAGGTAGGTCTGTAATGCTGTGAATGTTCCTCTTATGACAGTTTTTGCTGTGCCCCCTACATTTTGGATCATTGTGTGTTCATTTTCATTTGTCTCAAGGTAACTTTTGATTTCTTCCTTGATATCATTGTTGACCCATTGTTTAGTAATATTTTGTAGCCCCCACGTGTTTAATTTTCAGTTTTCTTAATTGTAATTGATTTCTAGTTTCATACCATTGTGATCAGAGAAGATGCTTGATATGATTTCAATCTGTTTGAATTTATTAAAACTTGTATTGTGTCTTAATATGTGGTCTATCCTAGAGAATATTCCATTTGCACTTGAAAAGAATGTATATTCTGCTGCTTTGGGATGAAATGTTCTGTAAATATCAATGGATTTCCATCTGGTCCCATGTGTTATTAAGGTCATTGTTACCTTCTTAATTTTTTTATCTGGAAGATCTATCCATTGATGTCAATGAAGTATTACAATTCCTACTATGATTGTATTACTCTTGATCTGTCTCTTTATGTCCACCAAGATTTTCTTTATATATGTAGGGGCTCTTATGTTGGGTGCATATATATTTATATGGCTTATATCTCCTTCTTGGATGGATCCCTTTACTATTATGTAATGTCCTTTGTTTTTTTTTTAAGGCCTTCATTTTGAAGTCATTTTGTTTGATGTAAGTATTCCTACCCAGGTTTTGTTTTTTTGTTTCTATTTGTATGAAATATATTTTCTATCCCTTCACTTTTAATCTGTGTGTATCTTTTGTTCTGAGTTGGGTCTCTTATAGACAGTATGTATATGGGTCATGTTTTCTTGTCCATTGAGCTACCCCATGTCTTCTTTTCTTAAGATTTTTATTATTTATTTATTTTTTAGAGGGGAAGGGAAGGAGAGAAGGAGAGAAACATCAATGTGTGGTTGCCTCTCATGAGTCCCCTGCCAGGAACTGGCCTGCGACCCAGGCCTGTGCCCTGACTTGAATCGAACTGTGATCGTGTGGTTCGCAAGCCCTCACTCAATCCACTGTATGCCAGCCAGGGCGAGCTACCCCATGTCTTTTGATTGGAGACTTTAATCCATTTACATTTAAAATTATTATTGATAGGTATTTATTTATTTTTACTTTATTCTTTATACCTATGCTCTTCTCTTTCTTTTTATTCTTTTTTGTTTTTAAAGAAGACCCTTTAACATTTCTCGCAATACTGGTTTGGTAGTAATGAAATCCTTTAGCCTGTTTTTGCCTGGGAAGTTATTTATTTTGTCTTCCATTTTAAATGATAGCCTTGCTGGATAGAGTAGTCTTGGTTGTAGGTCCTTGCTTTTCTTTTTTTTTTAATCTGAAGATGAAATTTTATTTACTTATTTATTTATTTATTTTTAAGAATTTATTTATTTATTTACCTTTAGAGGGGAAGGGAAGGAGAGAGGGAGAGAAACATCAATGTATGGTTGCCTCTCATGGGTCCCCTGCTGGGAACTGGCCTGCAACCCAGGCCTGAGTCCTGACTGGGAATCGAACTGCGATCCTCTGGTTCACAGGCCCGCGCTCAATCCACTGAGCTACACCAGCCAGGGCTATTTATTTATTGGGCGGGGGGGGGTGGCCACACGGGCGTTTTGGGTCCTTTTTAGGATTTATTTATTTTTAATTGTCGTTCAAGTACAGTTTTCTGCCTTTTCCCTTCACCCCTCCCCACCAGCCTAGCCCTCCCCACCTGCCTCTCCCATTTCCACTCCCCCCTTGTTGTTGTCCATATGTCCTTCATAATTGTTACTATAAACCCTTCCCTCTTTTCATCGCTTTGAATATTTCATGCCAATCCCTTTTGACCCCAAGTGTTTCTCTTGAGAAATCATCTGACAGCATTATGGAAGCTCCCTTGCAGGTAACTGTCTTTCTCTTGCTCTTCTTAGGATTCTCTCTTTATCTTTAACCTTTGGCATTTTAATTATGATGTGACTGGATACTGGCTTTTTTTGTCCTTATTTATCTTGTTTGGGGCTCTGTGCTTCCTGGACTTGTGTGTCTTTTTTCTTCACCATGTTAGGGAAGGTTTTGGCCATTATTTCTTCAAATATGTTCTGGATCCCATGCGCTCTCTCTTCTCTTTCTGGTATCCCTATGATATGGATGTTATTATGCTTGGTGTTATCCCAGACGTCCCTCAGACTTTCCTCATTAAAAAAAAACTTTTTTTTTTTTATTTTTGCTGCTCTGTTTGGTTGTTTTCTGTTATGTTGCTATCTAAATCACTGATTCAGTCCTCTGTGTCCTCTAACCTCCTCTTGTTTTTTCTAGTGTATTCTTTATTTTAGATATTGCATTCTTGATTTCTGCCTGATTCTTTTTTAATAAATTTTATGTTCTTTTTAATGCTATATCTTTGTTTATGTTTTCACTAAGATCATTTATTCTTCCTAGGTCTTTCATCAACCATATGACCATTGTTTTGAACTCTGTATGTAGTATCATGGTTGCTTCCTTTTTAATACTTTTTCTAGGGATTTCTCTTGTTCTTTCATTTAGGGCATGTTTTTATCTCACCACTTTGTCTGCTTTCTTGTGCTTGTTACAGTATATTAGTTAGATCTGTTATTACTCTCAAACTTTTTATGGTGGTGTCACATTGTAGGCATCTTGTGGAGTTCTTGATGCAGTCTTTCAGATCACCTGATCTAGGTGCTCCAGGAATGTCTCTAGTGCAGTTTATGTGTACCCTCCTGTTGTAGTTGAGTCTTGAAGGATGTCGGCTTGTTCATGGGTGGGACTAACTCTCAGGCTGGGCGACTGTAAGGACAGACCTCAACCATGGTGTATAATCTACTGTGTGGTAGTGTCCCCTGATATGGAGTTGTTTCCAACAGGATTTGGTTTCTTGTTAGAATCTCCCTTTTGGTGTGTCACTTGTGTGGTTAGTTGGGTCAAGTTCTGGTATGTTCTGAAGCCCACCACTGTTTGTGTTGGTTCTGGATCCACTTGAGTGGGGTTCCAGTGCAGTTGATATCAGATGCTGCATGTCAGATGCCTTGGGATACCTGTCTGGAGCTACCACACAATTCACTGTTTGTGGCTGCTTCTACTGGGCCTTGGTATTGGGGGGAGGGGCCAAGAAGTATACAAGGGTTCTGAGCTGGAGAAGATTGGTAAAAGTTCCAAGGCACCTTGAGGTCTGTCTCCTCCTGCTGGCCACATTGCTACCTTCTGAGGTTACCTGACCTTCCTTGAGAGCCTTCTGTAGAAAGACTGTAGAGTGAGTCTGGAATGGCCACTATCCACAGCATGAGTTCAGTAGGATGGTGAGACAGGGTCGGGAAGACAGGGCTAGTAGGTCTTCTGCTTCAGTGCACCATGGTCAGGCACTCAAGGTGGGGAAAGTGGTCCTTATTCCAGAACCATACCACTCTATATATGCCAGAGTCTCTCACTCTAGCTCTCAAGGAAGGAGTGCACCATAGGTTCAGTTTGAGTAAAGCCAGTTGGACCCTCTGCAGGAGCAAGCTCAGCAGGGCAGGGCCACTGGGATTTAGCAGAACAGATAAAAAGAGTCTCCCATTGGGGATGGTGCCAGTCAGGCTGTTGAGGGGAGGCAAGAATGTCTTATTTCCCTCATACCTCAACTGCACAACCCAGTGCCCATGTTAGTCCCAGACAAGAGTCTCCAAGGGAAATGTGCTCCAAAGGTCCTGGGTCTGCACAGCACTCCAATTCCCCTAAGAGAATGAACTCAGCATAGCTGAGTTACCAGGATGGAAGGACAGGCCAAGTGATTCAACTGGGAGGCACCAGCTGTTAAGTGCAAGGTAGAAAGAGTGGGCCCATTCCAAAGTTACACAGCTCAATTACTGTCTGAGCCTCCAGCAAGAGCTTCCTCAGAAAACAGAGTGCCTCAAAGGACCCTGTTGGGTATAGCCAGCCAAACTTTCTCATGTCTCCAGTAATTGGAGGACCAGGTAGTACACTACTCAGGGTGGTACTGTAACAATAGGTGTTCTCAACCCTGGGAAGATGGTATTAGGGTCTCTAGCTGACTCCTTTCTCTCTCAAGTAGGCTGAATTTCCACTGAGTACCACCAGATTTATATGGGCTTCTCTTCCTGGCTCTGGTGTTCTGGGTTAGGTATCATGGCATGGGACTACCACCCTGTACATGGGTGCAGAGGCCCACCCCTTCTGTGTCTCTGCCCTTTTTACCAGTGTCTATGTGGCTTCCCCTGTAAATTTTTGGTTATAATATTTCTTTCCAGCTAGGCTTCGGTTGCTTATTCTGGATAATTATTGTACAATTTTCCTATAAATCTGATTTGGTGCTGGTAGGAGGTACATGTACCTTCTACCTATTCCACATTTACCTTGGAGTCCCTGTAATTACATAGGTGAGTACATTAGTTTTCATTGAAATTCAAGGGATATTTAGTTATCATTTGAAGAGCCCTAATCAGAACTAAACACTGAGATTAGTTAGCATTTGAGGTCATCTCTCCAAAGGAGATGGTTCCCTCAACACTCCCTATGTGAATATGCATTAGGGGAGGGGCCGCTAACATAAAGGGAATTAGAAGTCCTGTTTTACTGGTGAAACTTTAGTACACATGGATTGACTAGACATGTTTGCACTTGTGTGCATAGAAGTAAGAATGAGGGCTGTAGCCCAGTTCTCTTTGGAGGGCATTCCAGGCTTAGGTTTATTTTTAAAAAAGAAAACAAAAAAATAAACAAAAACCCTGCAGCTCTCCTCCTGTGTAGTGAAAAGATGAGGTCTAGGGAGTCTGGGAGGGTCCTGGGTGTAAAAGCTTCTGTTTCCATGAAGTTAATGTGTTACCCTCCTGAGTTGGATGTGTTTGCCAACCTGGAAGCTCTCTGAATGCTGTACTATTTGGATTTTATGGAAGTTTCCTCATGTAGCCATGATCAATTATTAACTACATTTCCAAACTCCTTTCACCTCTGTGGAGAAGGGGGATGGGGACCTGAAAATTCCAAGCTTCTAATCATGATGACCAGTCCCTGTTGAGAATCCCACTCAGAGTCACCTCAGTAGAACAGAAGATGCTCCTAGTATTCTTATGACTTAGGAAATTATAAGCATTTCAGAAGCTCTGTGCCATGAGTAGGGGACAGAGGTCAATCAAGGTGTGTCCAGAAAGTATGCAGCCACGTAATATGAAAAATAGAGATATTTATTGAAGAAGTTACAAGAAACACTGTACATAGAAAAATGATGCTTCAGTCCCCTTCAAAGTAGGCACCTTGGGACCTCACACAGTACTCCCATCACCATCAACTTCCCCGTCATATTTTTCTAAATCTCATCAATGGTCTGAAATCTCTTCCTTTTCAAACGTGATTTTAGTTTTGGGAAAAAGCAAAAGTTGTAGGTCATGAAATCTGGGTGGTAGGGGGTCTGAGTCACCTGTGTGACTTGATGTTTTGCCAAAAGACTCTGCACGAGACGTGGTGCATGAGCAGGCATGTTGTCGTGATGAAGCTGCCAATCACCAGTTGCCCATAGCTGTGGCCTTCTGAATCACTGGAATAGTTTTTGCAGAGAAATGTTAAAGCTTAACACAAAATTTGATGCAGATTCATTGCTCTACTTGCTCAGTCATTTTGAATGTGATGGCCACACAGTGCACATGCTCATTCAATGGCATCTACCACCCTCACTGACTAGTACAGTGAAGTTGTCATTGTTTACAAATTCCCATTTCAGTCCCCTATCCTTGGCTGCCAGGTTATATCAATGTTGCACAAACCATTCTCATTATATTAACAATGGTTGGGCTTTTTCCAGACAGACCTCATATATTTTTTATTACTTCACAGTTTATTTTTAGGTTTTCATGCCATCTCTTAGAGAATTTTGTGTGCTAATCCACCTAGAAGTCTAGTGGAGTCTTCTTACTCTAAAATGCTGTTAACACCTATTTTAAATGAACCTTTCATGCAAAACACTTGTCACATGCCCCAGAATCAGAGTTGGAAGTAAGTGTATTGGGAAAGATATCACTATTATTGTCTTTCCTGCTAAGACAGGATTGTGTCTGAGAGGCCAAATTCTACCTGCTTTCATGGTAGCCCAACTCCAGGCAGTAATATTGAGGAAAAGAGAAGTAGAGTTTTCACTCACTTCTAATCATTCTATTCAATGTCTTACCCTAAATTCAATTGCCTTAGACCAGTGAACAATTCTTTGTACCTTTCAAAACCTCTGCACTCCCAATACTGTCCCATCTAAACTGTGCTCACATAGTCAGTCCCATGGCCAGTCTTTTCTGGGGCAGAGCTTTGTAATTCTCTTGGTCCCTAGGCAATCCATCTCCACCTTACAGCATCTTGCTTTCTCTGGGCATCTCATGCCCTCTGAATGTCACAGCTATGAGTTTAGCTGCTTATCATTCTCAGATTATTCTGTCTGTGTTAATGTGACTCCCCCAACTAGAAGACAAGCCTTTAGAGGATCTGGATCCCTCTGTCCCTCCCTTCCTTCTTTCCATTTCTAAATACTTATGGTCTGACAGTACGGTGGCACCGGGATGCACAGTCTTGGTAAATAAGGCAGATAGCTGCTGACCTAAAACAGGTACTGCCTTAAGTCAACATCCAGTTTCGTGGGGCAGACAGACCAGAAAATGGGCAATTACAATAAACCATGATAAGGGCCAGCAGTTCACCCATTCATTTAGTCATTCATTTGGTTCATTTCACAAATGTATTTGAGCTTGAACAGAACTAGGGGAGATACATGCTCAAGATGCAGCCTGTCCTTATCAACTCATAGTCCAGGAAAGGGGAAGTCCATGACAGGAGAGCTAAAGGCGGATCAAGTAGCCCCCATTCAGAAGGTGAGAGGGAGGTTGAGTCCTACAGGATGGGTAGTTGGAACTAGTGTTGATAATCACCAATTAGTGAGGGGCACCTCCCTTCTCCAG
Organism: Artibeus jamaicensis; assembly: GCF_021234435.1. Classification (NCBI taxonomy): domain Eukaryota; kingdom Metazoa; phylum Chordata; class Mammalia; order Chiroptera; family Phyllostomidae; genus Artibeus; species Artibeus jamaicensis. The sequence goes on along the minus strand of NW_026521981.1, from coordinate 1,909,994 downwards.
GCCAGAGTTCTCCTGGGAAGCAACTTCTGGTGGTGGAAATCCCCAAACAAACCCCAGTTTGGGGAGGGGGATATTCATGTTTTCCAATGAACAGCTGGATGTTATTTTTTTCCCATGAAACCTGCTAAGAATCCAAAATTACATTTACAGTCAATCCACAGGAATCCCTTTTTCCCTGAAGTAAGTAATAGCCTATTTGAAGAAACAGATTTCTCAATGGGAGTGAACACAGCAAAATGTAACAACACAGTGAGTCACCCTCGGGTTTTTTTTTTAATCTCTGTTTCCGAGCTAAATGGCTCCAAGTTCCTCTCCTTGCTCTAAGGTGAAGGAGGGGGACCTGAACAAAGCCTGCATTCAGGCCACAGCTCTGGAGCTGTGCTCAGCCTGCTACGAGACTTCTACTCTGTGTCACACAGTCTACGATCTTCCCAGGCCCACAGTAAGAATTCTGCTGTGTGAGGATGAAAAGGCAGAATTTTGACAAAGCTTGCAGTGCGAGGGACCGCCTCTGTCACCTCTGCGTCATGGCTGGGGAGCTGCAGACTCATCTCTCTGCTTGGCTGGCTTTCAACATCCCAACCGCAGGCATCACTCAAGATGAGGGCTGGGCAAATTCTAAGTCCCCAGTGTGTTCTGCATCCCCAACTTGACCATGCAGACCAACTTGTAAAATTATTGGCATGAGAACATTCGACCTTTCAACACTGAATAAACAAATAATACTACTTTACATTTTCTAAAGAATGAAATGATTTTTTAGAGGTGGTGAAACCTATTTAGAGAGGGGCAAAATCAGCCTGAGAACAGAGTGGCCTAGTTTTACAAATAGGTTCTTTCTCTGTGGCTGATCCTATATATCTCAACACAAAGGCCTTATCCTCCCTTCAGTTTTAGAAATTTGCCTTCTGTTTTTGCTTTATATTAAATACATTTGAAATGAGCCACTGGTAATCCCAAAATCTCACTGGAGACAGTTGTTTTAATCCTCTCTTGTCAAGGTGAGCTACTATGTAGATATTTTTATTCTACCTTTTTTCACTTTTCTGCCTCCTCCTGGTGGTAATACTAAGTTAGGAAATTATTATTTTATAAGGATACTTTTTATAGCATTAAATAAAACACATATTTCTCATTATGAGCCTCACAGCTTCCACCTGTGGTGAGCAAGGCTGGTAGGTCTTACCTAGTTTCAAATGAGAAAATGAAGCCTCTGTGATGTAGTATGACTTAGCCAAAGTTACACAAGTTCAAAGTGGCAGAGTCAGGCCTGAAATATTTTTTCTTTTTTTTTATGCCATGCTTAAGATTTGTTTTGTTAAAACGAGCAAAAAGGGGAAAAACTAAAGACCTGGATAACTCACCAGGGATAACCAGTCCAGTAAATGGGTTACCGGCTTGTTAAACTTTTAAGTTTCTGATATTTCCTTCTACCTAAATTGTGATGGGCATAGAGCCAACCATATTTCCCACTGATGATCACACTCTGGAAATCCATGATCCATGACAGTGTTAAATGGACCCAGGGAAGGTTATGTTTTGGTTTTTTAATCACTACTCAACTTAACTCAGCATATTTGTCCAGGTTTTTGCCCTCAGACATCCTAAAACATCTGCAATTAGCTCAAGTGACAATGAATGATAACCATTAAAAACTCTCAGCCTAAAAGCCCTCAAGAAAACCCTATGTAATTAAGATGAAAGATGCAGGTGTGTATCTACTGCATCTTGGAGAAGAGATGGAAGGGCAGAGGTGTGGGAAGCAGGAGGGTTTGGAAAATGTGGTCAGGGCATCATTGCTGTGGAGCAGATTCGGTCTTCAGTCTCTTTGTTGAGTAGAATACGAGAAGTTAGCTTCCATAGCTCTCCCGGTTTCTGGGTCCTGGCATCCTCTCTGGCTGTCCAGGAGCCTTTTCTGCTCACACTCCTTGACCCCAGATTCCCTGGGGAGGAAGGAATCAGTGATATTTGTCCAGGGACTTCCTATACCCAAAACCAATGTTTCCCGTCCATTCCCCTACAGCTTGTGGTGACAGGCCTGTGCACCAGATACAACACTGCAGCTCCTCTCTCGATGCTTTCTGGAAATTTATTTGGAAAATACCATCCTACCTATCACTTATTCTATTTCCTGCACAAAGAGATTACAGTTAGTGGGGTATACAGATGTAAAACCCTATCATTTGTTTATCAATGAGATGAATTTAATTGGAGGAGGCTCAGTACAGAGTACTGAGGTGAGACAGGCAGGGTCACCATAGATCCACCTGAGGACATCAAGCAAGGCATGGGGACTGGGTGTTTACCAGAAACAGGCAGGGAACAGCATTCTAGATAGAGGGAACAGTGTATGCAAACTCAGAGATGTAAATAAAAACAACCCACATATTTGGCAGAGAGCAAGAAGTTCTGTGTTGTTTAGTTAGTGTGTGTATGTGTGTATGTGTTGTTATTAACATAAGAAACAAATGTGTAATAATTTTTGAGTTTATTTCAGCCAAACTGATGACAGTTGCTGGGAAGCCAAAACCTCAACAGACTGAGAAAATGCTCCAGAGAATGGCAGTTTTGCACCTTATTTTATACATTACAATAAAAAAAGGATGTATAAGTGGATTACATAAAATCCATTGGTGATAGGGTAGGAAGGCAGGAGAAAGAAAAGCAGGGAAACCTGTGGGATTAAATAAAAAGTTAAATGATAGACATAAACAATATTTTACATAGGTGGCTGCAAGTGAACAGTCAACAATTAATGTGATAAAAACTTTTCGGGGATTTGTGGTCTCGTGTGGTACCTGGGCTTTGAGGGATCCAGAAAAGGGAAAGTTACTTTGTTATTGCAAGTAACTTTGTTATTACTTTGTTTATTAGGTATGTTATCTTACATGCAAAAAGACCACAGAGGGACTTAGTTTAAGTGAAGACTGACCTTTGTCAGGGATTCTAGCCTGGGACGTGACTACCCACCATGACTCACTTTTAGCTAAGAAGTTTTAATTTCAGACCGTCCTATGTGATTACTTTAGGTCTCTGAGTTTGTAAGGCTGCCACATAGGCCTTCCCTGAGCTTGTCAGGGTTAGTATGTGTCCTCTTTTTCATCCACGGTGTGTGTGTGTGTGTGTGTGTGTGTGAAGATGGTCGAAGACCAGGTCAGATTGGAAAACCTTGCTCTGCTGTGCCTTGGAGTTTGCACCAGAGAGGTAGGCTGGTCAGTTGGGAGACTTAGAAAGGCGACTATGGTGGCTGTGGCTTAGAAGGGGAAGACACTAGAGGCAGGGAGGCCAGGTAGGACCACTTGTAGGAGTCTCAGAAGTTACAGAGGACACCTGGCCCAGCCAAGGTGGGCAATGAATCAACAATGACAGTACTTACAGGCACTGAAAAGGAAGACACTATTGTAAATAATCCAGTTGGTTAACAAGACAATTGAAAACTCCTGAATGCTAGAAGTTGAATCTGGGGCTTCTGTGAGAGCCTTTGCCAGGCAGAACTCAAGCAAGCTGTGCATTTAGGAAGACAATGAGCAGAGGGATTTTGGTAGCTTTTAAAATTTTATTTATTTATTTTTATTTCAAAGAATAGGAGAACACTTAGGCTTTAGAAGAAAGTCTTTAAAGAAACGCTTATAAGGCTTTAAAACCACTGTTGCTGGTTTTTTAAAATCAAGTTTAACTTATGATCGGAGAGGTCTGTCCCACAGAAACTGATAGGGTGAGATAGGATGTTTCTCTACTTCACTTTGGCTGAGGAAATTGTACTATTGCTTCTGCACTAATGTTTCTCCTTCAATTAATCTGCCATCTAGTGGCCTAAGGAGAAATTTCAGTTTTTAAAGATTGAAAACAGAGGATTGATGAAGTAGGAATCAATATTCTTTTGGCTAATATAGCACTGGTATGCTTTTGACTGCCAAAAATATATCAGTGCAAGGGGGCCTTTCTCAAACTATGTGATGCCCCCTCTTACCTTCAATCCAAAGGGCATTCTGTAATTTCCCAAGAATCTATGAGATAATACGGAAGTACTTGAATCACAGACACTCCTTACATCTGTATGCTTCTGACTCCATAAAATGAAAACTAGAGTTCAGTGTTTGTATTCTAATGAAAGAGAAATTTCCCTGAAAGCTATAGATTAATCTTAACATTGATTTCAACTTATAAAATTTTGCTTGAAACTAATGAGTTGAATTTAAAAACATAGATGAAACCTGGATCCTGAGTGCACACACCCATTAAACAAATAAAAAATGTGAATACGAACCAGTGAATGGCATCTCTTTCCTCGGTCGCAGTCGTGAGACCAATATGTAATAACTGATCTTCCTGAGAAACTGAGAGGGCTGCTTCTGTGAGAGATGGGTAGGCCTTGGCTCTACACAAAACAAGTAAAAATTGGCCCCATCAGGAATATGTCCCCTTAGTCAGGAGCTAGTGCAGCAAGGCTGTTAAAGAAGTCAGCCCAGGGTGCTGTTGGCCCTGCTCTGTAGACTTTTAACCTTTTAGTTGCTATAAGATAATGAGTCTGGGAAAGGAGACCTAGAAAGGGGACTTGGGAGAGGGGATCTGAGTGGGAGTGCAGGGAACTGGAGAGCCAGACTAGGGCAGACTGGCTGAATTTCAGCCTTGCCCTTAGTGCAACCTATTCTCAACCTCAGAAATGGTGCCTAGAAAGATGTCTTTTTTTAAAAATTGAGCTATAATTGGTATATAACATTATTTTACTTTCAAATTATTATACAACATAATGATTTGATATTTGTATATGTTGCAGAATGATAAAATATATCTTTTAAGAGCTTTGCTCTTCTAATATAATATTTACAATATAAAATTATTAACACAGAGGTGGCCAAAGTTTTTTGCTGTATTGTGAAGCAGGGTAAGCAAAGCCAATTCAAAAGCATAAATAAGTTTTTATAAGGTTGTTTAAAACACCTAGGTGCTAGTGATTTTCCTAAACTTTTGTTTCTATATATTTATTTTAATCTGACAACACAACTGGTGTTAATTCTATAAACTGTTTCAGTCAATACTCATGTTTTCTTGGTCTAAGTATATTGTTCATGAATAGTGATAGTTTGGTGTCTTCTTTCCTAATCATTATACTGCACATTTGTTATATGAGGGGACACACACACACACACACACACACAACTGAATTGTCTTCTGGAAGGCAGGCCCCTTGTAGTACAAGCTTCCCCCACTAGGTGAGTGTTCTAGGAACCCATCTGTATCAGTGCACCAGCTGGTGTTGTCGTGAGAGGCTGCTTCCACTTCAGTGAACTTTTTTTGAGGACTCTTTCACTGTGTTTGCCCATTTCATGATGGGGGATTTATGAGCTCACCTGCCCACACCACTCTGAGTGTTCAGCAGTTTTTGACCAAAAACAGAGTGATCTCTGTGCCCCACCCTCCCTATGCACCTGATCTTGCCTGAGCAGCTGTCTCTCTTGTTTTCCTGGTGAAAAAAGTCTTCAAAAGGAAATGTTGTGTAAATATGGAAGAGGTGAAACCAAAGCCATTAGAAGCACTAAAAGGCATCAAAATTGATGGTTTTAAAAACTGTTTTCAGCCGTGAAAGAAGTGTCTCAATAGGTGTATTGCATCAAATTGAGGATATTTCGAAGGTGACTGTAGTTTAAACATATAAGGATAAATACATATTTTTTAATAAATAAATTCTGGATTTTTTGATCCCCCTCATATATCTTAAGAAATGAGCACACAAATTGCATAAGCTTCTTTGTGAATTTGGTAATAGTTTATCAAGGAGTCTCAATTACTCTTTAATACACAAAAAATGCAGTTTGGGGATATTTCAGTCCAGACGAAGATGATGATAAGGAGGAGGAGGAGGACTTGACTTTATTTGTGATGTATCAAAGAATGTGAGAGCTGGCAGGAAACTAAAAGGTAATTGAGTCTACTCACTGCTGTTTGAGTTACTCGGTTTGGTTTTCATTTGTTCTGCCATGCAAATCGACGGAAAGGAGAAGACTATTGTGTATAGAATCATGGAGAATATTATGCAAATAATATGGAAACAAAAATGATGACGCTTGGACCCTCCCAGTAGGAGAAGTGAAGGCAGCAGCCTTGACTGAAGTTGGGCCCTAGAGTTTGGGACAGAGGTAGGTGTGAACAAAAGGGTCAGAACAGTTTAGACTTGGAAAAGACATGAGGTAAGTACATGGCTCAATCACTTCTCTGAGTTTATAGTCTGTTGGAAGGACTGCACGGGTAAGAAAGGAAGTCTCACAGATTTGGCTCTCAGCAGAGTGCAATGAAGTAGAAAATTGGGTGGTGACCTGGAGAGTGGTAGAGAACACTAGTTCTCAATTCCAGTTGCACGTGAGAGTTATCTGGAGAGCTTTGAAAAATCCTAATTTCCAGGTGCCCCAACCACTCTGGGAGTGAGACCCAGGCATCATAGATCTTAAAGCTCTTCAGGTGATTTCAATGTGCAGTGAAGCATCAATGTAGAAAACACAATTAGGAAATTTCTACCTCCCAGCAGGTAAAAAGGCTATGTGATCTCAGAAGATTAGAGGACATGCAGCTAATCTTTCAGATCCCTGAAAAAAGGTACTTTAACCTTTAGAGCTGAGCTTTAAGGAGCACTTGGCTTACTTCTGACCAGGCCCTGCATTGTATTAAGAACCCATTTCACATCAGCTGGTGGGAGAGCTGGAATTAATTTTGCCACCTTCATGTAATTCATTCCTGGGGCACTCCATTCTCAGAGAGTGTCCTTTCCCAGTGTCCTCCTGACTGATATTCCTGGGTTTCATTCCTGTGCCTGCTGGAATTAGAGCCATCCTCAGCACACCAGCCAACTTTAGCAGAACACACTTCTCCCCAGAGCTGGATTGTGGCCCTTTGTCACCAGCTGCTAGCTGAGGGCCTGCTGAAGGCTGATAGATCTTACCACTGGCTCACCAGGTTGGACACCTCTGGCGTCAATTGCAGCCTGGGAGTGTAGGTCCCAGAATCCTCTGGGGCATGGAAACGTCATTGCCAGCCCCTCCTGTTTTCTGGAGATTGAACATTCCAGTTCTTTGTTGCCTCTCTTTCCCACTAGCCAAATGCTGCCTCAGCACTGAGACAAATGGTCAGAGCTCAACCACATGCCACCCAGTTGGCTGGTGGGAGGGTAAAACCTGAGCACTCCTCAGAGGGTTCCAATGTTTTGGTGACTGTGAAGTCTATGGGCACCAGCTTGAAGAACACAGTATTTCTCTAGGAGCGTATTACCTGGAGTCACCATAAAAGCTTCTGAAGGAAAGAAAGGGATGGGGCAAATGAGATATGAGTTATGAAAGTAGCAATTGGAAAGGAAAGGAATGCTCTGCTTAGAGAATTGTCTAAAGCAAAACTGGCATTCAAGACAGCGATGGGCCTTTCCATATCCACAGCAGATATTACTCATTGATCTCAACATTCTTGACTGCTACACCTGGACCTGGACTTAAAATTAATCTTGATAGAGCATTCTGGGTATCTGCTATGAATCAGAAGCTGTCATGCAAATTGAAAACCACCAGCCATCCTGATGAAAAAAATACCTTCTTCTTGCTAAGCCACAGACCCCTCGGTCTGCATGGATGAAGGGAAGTGAGTGCTATGGAGAAGCAAACTAAATTTTTTAAGATCTTGTGGTATTAGAATTTAATATTTTTTGTATGGAATCATGGCTGATTTACACATTTTTTCTAATTCCCTTTTTATACCCAATGCCATTTCCTCTCAACACAATCTCTCCCATAACCCCATCCTCCTCTTCTTTCTCTCCAAAGCAGTGTGCTGTTGGAAAAAGAACACAGCTGCCTGGAAGTCCCTCCTGACCCCTAGGCAGGCTGCCAGGTGAGGCTGTGCACAAAAAAGGAACCTTAGGAGCAGTCATGAGATCCAGTCATGCTTCTCCATGCTCAGTGGCCATTCATCCCAGTGGAATCCAATTTGTGATCCTGTCCCAACCCCTGCAAATGCTTTCAGTTCTGCTTGTACCAAATGTTCCCTGAGCATGTCCTTTTTCTCAAAGTCAAACAAAGCCACACACACACAAAAAAAGAACAGGAGGTTATTTCACACAACCTCGTGGAAGGAAAAGAAAAAAACACTAGAGGCTGAAAGATGGCTTTCCATATGATGGGGTGGAGGTGTGGGGGTGGGGGATGGATGAAATCAAATGCCCTTATCATCCCTTTAGAATCTACCAAGTACAGCTTGGCAGCTAATCCTGATTAAAGCCATTCCCAAATCTCTAATGATTGGCATGTCCTACTGTTACCTATGAATGTTACTATCATTATCCTAGTCACCCCAAATTTAAACCTCAGACTCATCAATGAGGCTCCTTTCTTCTTCATCTCTTTAACTTCTAACTGCCTTAATGTCTGTTAGATTTTTCTCTGAGAATGTATCCAGATATACTCCTTCCTCTCTCTACTTGTAACTACCATCTGTGTGTGTCCTCATGGATTCCCCCTTGGATTACCGAAGCCACTTGGTCTTACTGACTCTCCAGCTTCAGCCCCTTCACTACCAGACCAATATTCCCAAACTCAAATTCCATCCTCTCCCTTCCCCGGTGATCTCTAATGGATTCCCATGCTGACATTCAGAGCCTAAAAACTTCTGGCAGCCGTGCGAATCCTCCGTAGAATAGTCTCCCCTTATCTTTTGGGGATACATTCCCAGATACCTGCTGGGTGCCAGAAACCACAGTTAGTACTGAAACCCATGTATACTATGTGTTTTGTATACCCACATACTTACAATAAAATTTAATTTATATCTTGGGAAGAGTAAGAAATTATCAATAATAAGAAGTCACAAAATAGAACAATTATAATAATATACATTAATAAAAGTTATGTAAATGGCTTTGGGGCTATTATTAAGTAAAATAAGGGTTACTTAAACACAAGCACTGGGATGCTTCCATAGTCAGTCAGGCACCTGAGACGGCTACTAAGTGAGTAATGGAAAAGGAGTGTATGCAATGCAGATATGGTGGACAAAGGGATGATCCACATCCCTTTGCAGCAGGACAGTCCAAGATTTCGTCACACCACTCAGAATGGTGGTGTGATTTAAAATTTATAAGTTTTTTATTTCTGTAAATTTTTATTAAATGCTTTTAGACTGAGGTTTGCCATGGGTAACTGAAACCATGGAACATGAAATAGCAAATAAGGGTGAGGGAACTATTGTAATCAGCCCCCATGTTTGTTGCCTCCATCATTTCTAATCATCTTTATTGGTTCACATGTGCTCCAGAAATCATCTTCACACCCACTGCAAGTCCCTGACTTGTACAAGTGGCTTTCTTCTTGCCTTTCAGCATCAGTGCATTTCTAGCAAGATCTCCTCACCAAGCTCACCTCAACCATCCAAGCTAATTTTATTCTGCCTTTTAGCATTTTTTGTGTTTGTCTCTATGAAAATCTCAGGTGTCCTGGCTCATCACCATCTTCCAGACTGTAACTCACATTCTCTTGTCTCACCCCATCTCCCATTGGTCTTTACCTCCTGTCCATCAGAAGCAAAACTTCCTACATACTCGATTCTCTGAATGCAGAACAGGAACCTCCTTCGTCCTCTTCCTCTCAGTGACAGGTGACTCTTATTTCCAAGTGTCAGGAAATTTTTCTGACAATTGGCAAAATCCAAAATGTGGTTAAATCCAAGTTTTTGCATTCACACCACACAGTTAAACATGTCTGTGAAACCTAACACCAAGGCTCTGAGCTGAAATTCATGATCGCTAGTTTCAAGTAGACTCTTACTTTTGTGCAGCAACCATGTTCTACTGACTGGGCCCGTTTGCTATCCCTCTCTCCTAGGTGATTAGGTCACACTTCCTCTACCCTCAGAACTCAAACACTTCTTTTCTATTTTCACTGTAAGCCAGCAAGAGTGTGCTGAAAGAATTTTTAAAACATTTAATAACCTATCTGTTTAGTCAGGGGCACTGAGCTCTTTTAACTTAGATTGTCAAACAAAAAAGGACAACACAATAGCTCTCTGGTGTGAATGAATCAAAATTATACCATTTTTGTCATGTCAGAAAAAAATATATATTTCTTGCTATGCTGCAGAATTTTAGTAATTAGTTTATGTGTGCCATGAGATGAAAAGAAAAAAATGAAAATCACTGCTTTAAGCCAATCACTTTGAGACTATTTCACTGAAAAAAAGCAGTAAAAAATAAAACCTGTAAGCTCCCAATCACCACATTTATCTTCTTCTGTGCATCTGTGTCTATATATTTCGTGAGAGAATACATTCTTTTGTATTACTGTGAATACCCTGTCCATACTCCAGAAAAGGTCAACAGCTCAACTTTAGGCTCTGGCCTTTACCAGGTAATGGGCCTAGACTTAACCTAACCCCTTAAACTGTGTGAACATGAGACAAAATGTATGAATGAGAAGATTTCAGGCATTTGACAACAGGCAGCACAAGATAGTGAACTTTAAGAGAAAGGATACAAATGAAATGAGGCCTGTTAATGCCCCAGCTTACTGTCCAGAGGCATTTCAGAATACAGTGCCAGGAGGGGCACCCAACTAAAACCTAGTAGTCTCACTGAGTGGAGGAGACATGCACTGGGGTTTGAGCAGATCCGCACATCTAGAAAAATAACAGGAGGCAGATGCGAAAAGAAACATCTGTGGTGATATACAGAGAAGACCTCCAGAGTCTTTGGCCAAGTGCTTATCTGTATATTTATATGGGAAAATAGGCCAAAGCTGGCAAAGAACCACAGGAAAAGAGTAGTCAGAACAATCCATAGGGGCCACACAGAACTGATTATTTGTTTGCACAGAGTAAAAAAATCTCCTAATATCTAGGACACCTAGCAATGTCCTCATAAGTGGGGTTAAAGTAACCCTGAATTAAAGCCTTGAAAAGATCAAACTAATTCCAAGTAATTCAACATGCCCCAGACAGAGTCTAAAGATATTAAAGTGATACATTACATCTTGTACCCAATCATGTAAAAGTTATAATATCTGGCATCTAATTAAAAAATAGAAGTACAAAGAAGCTGGAAAAATGTGACATATAGCTGGGGTGAGAGGAGGATCTGTCAATAGAAACAGACTGAAAAACTAAAGAGATAATAGAATTAGCTAAGAATGAAATGAAAACAGCTATTATAAATATACTCCATATGGTCAAGAACAAAAGCAAAACATGAACAGAATGAAAAGACAAAAGAAAGATATTTAAAAAGACCCATGGTGAACTTGTAGAAATAAAAGATATCTGAAATGAAAAATGCTCTGGATGGAAGTAATAGCATATTACACACTGTGGAAGATAAATAAGTAAATTTGAATACACATAACATTAGAAACTACTCAATTTAAATATGGAAATAAAAAATCTGAAATTAAGAAACAAAATGCCTAGCATCAATGGCCTGCGATACAGTATTAAGTGTCTAATACAGATGTGTCATTGGAGTTTCAGAAGGAGAGGGGGTGAGGAGAGACAGAAAAAATATTTGAAGAATTAATAGCCCAAAACTTCACAAATTTGATGTAAACTAAAGACCCAGTTCCAAGAAGCTTAGTTAATCCCAAACATGAAGAAGAATCATACAGTGCACATTACAGTAAAATTGCTAAAATCCAATGAAAAACAGAAAAAAATTTTAAATCACCCAGAAGGGAAAAAGAGACACATTTTTGCCTATAAAGGAAGAAAGATAAGAACTACTGCAGACTTGCCTCACATTTATAAGCCAGACGTTATCTGTAAGGTACTGAAGGAAAAAAGCTGTCAACCTAAAATTCTGCACTGGTCGAATTAAGGCAAAACCCAAGAGAAATGAAACTGTATTTCCAAATAAAGACATGCTCACAAAGGTTTCACAGCAGTTTTAGTTGTAATAGCTGAAACCTGAATACAACCTGGATGTCTATTAGAAGGTAAATGGATAAACAAATTGTGTCATATGAACTATCAATACATATGACAACATGAGTTATGTTAAGTGAAAGATGCCAAATACAAATGAATTCATACTCTATGATTCATTTACATACAATTCCAAAAAGTGCAAACAAATCTGTACTCATTGAAAGTAAATCAGTTCTTGTCTAGGGAAGCAGAGGCTAGAAGTTAAAAGGAGTTAAAAAAAGAAAATGAGGGAACTTTTTGGTGTGATAGATATGTTCATTATTTTAATTGTAGTCATTGTGTGTACATAGAAGGTCTGTCCAGAAAGTATCCAGACATGTGCTGTGAAAAATAGATAAATTTATTGAAGAAGATGTAAGAAACATTGTACACAGGACAATGATGCCTCAGTCCCCTTCAAAGTAGGCACCTTGGGCCCTCACACAGTTCTCCCAACCTCCGTAAACTGCCCCGTTGTATTTTCCTGAATCTCATTGATGGTCTGAAATCTCTTCCTTTTCAAAGGTGATTTTAGTTTTTGAAAAAGGCAGAAGTTGCAAGACACCAAGTCTGGGCTAAGATGTAGAGGGGCCAAGTCACCTGGGTGGTTTGATGTTTCACCAAAAATCTCTGCGAGAGACGTGATGCATGAGAGGGTGTGTTGTTGTGATGAAGCTCCCAATCACTAGTTGCCCACAGCTGTGACCTTTGGAATCACCTAAATAGTTTCCATGCAGGAATATTCAAGCTTAATGCAAAATTTCATGCAGATTCATTGTTCTACTCACTCAGTCATTTTGAATGTGATGGCCGCGCAGTACATAAGCTCACTCAATGGTGTCTACCATCCCCCACTGACTAATACAGTGAAGTTGGCATTGTTCACACATGTGCATTCCAGTCCACTCTCCTTGACTGCCAGTTTACAGGGATGCTGTGCAAACTGTTCTCATTATAGTAATAATGGCTGGATTTTTCTGGACAGACCTCATATCCCAAAGTTTATGTTTTTGTATTTTTTTATTTATTTTTTAATTACCTTTGACATTCAATGCCATATTACTTTCAGGAGTACAGTACAGTGGTTAAATATTTATATAACTTACAAAGTCTAATACCCACCTGGCATGATAGTTATCACATTATTATTGACAATATTCCCTATGCTAAACTTACATCCCTGTGACTATTTAATAACTGCCAATTTGTACTTCCTAATTCCTTCACTTTTTCACACCTACCTCTCATCTTGAAACCATCAGTTTGTCTCTGTATCTATGAGTCTGTTTCTGTCTCGTTTGTTCATTTACTTTTTTTTTTGATTCCACATACAAGTGAAATCATATGATATTTTTCTTTTCCTGTTTAACATTTCACTTAGGGTAATATCCTCTAGGTCCAGTCATGCTGTCACAAATGGTAATATTTCATTATTTTTAAGGCTGAGTAATATTCCACTGCATATATGTACCACATTATCTTCATCTAAGCACTTAGGTTGCTTTCGTATCTTGGCTATTGTAGGAAACACTGCAGTGAACATAGGACTGAGTATATCTTTTCAAATCAGTATTTTGGATTCTTCAGATAAACACACAGAAGTGTAATCACTGGGTCATAAGGTAGTTCTATTTTTTTTCAGGAACCTCCATACTATTTTCTATAACTGTACCTGCTTGCTGTTCCATCATCAGTATTTGAGGGGTTTTTTTCCTTCACATTCTCAGCAGCACTTGCTGTTTATTGATTTATTGATGATAGCTATCCTGACAGGTATGTGGTAATATCTCATTGGGGTTTTAATTTGCATTTTTCTGATAATTAATGACTTTGTGCATCTTTTCATATGTCTACTGGCCATCTGTTTATCCTCTTGAAAAATGGCTATTCAAGTTCTCTGTTCATGTTTTAATTGGATTGTTTGCTTGCTTGTTTTTTTGTTGTTAAATTGTGTGAGTTCTTTATATATTTTGGATGTTAACCTCTTATCAAATGTATCATTTGCAAATATCTTCCATTCAGTGCATTGTCTTTTGATTTTGTTGATAGTTTTCTTTGCTGTGCAGAAACTTTTTAGATTTATGTTGTTACATTTGTTTATTTATTTAGTTTATTTGTTTTCCCTTGCCCAAGGAGATATATCTAAAAATATTATTAAGATTAATGTCAAAGAGTTTGCTACCTATGTTTTTCTTAGGGGTTTTATGATTTCAGGTCTTACATTTAAGTCTTTAATCTATTTTGATTTTATTCCTTTATATGACGTAAGAAAGTTCTCTAGTTTCATTTTTTTTGCATGTATCTGTCCAGTTTTTCCAAAACCATTCATGGAAGAAACTATCTTTACCCCATTGTGTATACTCTTGCCTCCTTTGTCATAGATTAATTGACCATATAGACATGTATTTATTGCTGTGCTCTCTATTCTGTTCCATTGGTCTATGTGTCTGTTTCATGCCAGTACCATGCTGTTTTGATTACTATGGCCTTGTAATATAGTTTCATATCAGTTAGTATGATACTTCCAACTTTTTTGTTCTTTCTCAAGATTGTTGTGGTTATGTGGTCTTTTTTAGTTCCATATAAATTTTAAGATTATTTGTTCTAGTTCTGTTAAAAACTGGTATTTTGATAGGCATTGCACTGAATCAATACATTGCTTTGTATAGTATGAATAGTTTAATGATTTTGATTCTTCCTGTCATGAGCATAATATATGCTTTCATTTATTTGTATCTTTTTAAATTGCTTTCATTAATGTTTTATAGTTTTCTGAACAGGACTTTTACCTCCTTGTTTGAATTTACTCCTAGGTATTTTATTTTTTGATACAATTGTAAATGAGATTGTTTTCTTAATTTCTCATTTTGATACTTTGTTATTGATGTATAAATATGCAACTTATTTCTGAATATTAATTTTGCATCCTGCCACTTAACTGAATTCATTTCTCAGTTATAATAGGGTTTTTTGTGAAATTTTTTAAAGTATATTTTATTGATTATGCTATTATAGTTGTTCTTTTATCCCCCTCCTCCCTGCATCACCCTCCTCACCCTCCAGCATTCCTCCCCTCACAGTTCATCTCCATGGGTCATACATGTAAGTTCTTTGACTTCTCCATTTCCTAAACTAATCTTAATCTCCCCCTATTTTGTGCCTACCTATTCTGCTTCTTATTCCCTGTTCATTTTCCCCCATTCTCCTTCTTCCCTTTCCCACTAATAACCCTCCATGTGTTGTCCATTTCTGTGATTCTGTTCCTCTTCTCATTATTTTAGTTTTAGTTTTAGTTTTTTATGTTCAGTGGCTGATAGTTGTGAGTTTGTTGTCATTTTACTGTTCACAGTTTTTGATCTTCTATTTCTTAGATGAGTCCTTTTAATATTTCATATTATAAGGGCTTGATGATGATGAACTCCTTCAACTCGACCTTATCTGGGAAGCACTTTATCTGCCCTTCTGCTCTAAAGGATAGCTTTGCTGGATAGAGTAATCTTGGATGTAGGTCCTTGCCTCTCAGGACTTCAAATACTTCTTTCCAGCCCCCTCTTGCCTGCAAAATTTCTTTTGAGAAATCAGCTGATAGTCTTATGGGAACTCCTTTGTATGTAGCTCTCTCATTTTTTCTTGCTGCTTTTAAGATTTTCTCCTTATCTTTAATCTTGTGTAATTTAATTATGATGTGTCTGTTTATGATGTGTCCTCCTTGGGTCCAGTTTCTTCAGGACTCTCTGGGCTTCCTGGACTTCCTGGAAGTCTATTTCCTTTGCCAGATTGGGACGTTTTCCTTCATTCTTTTTTCAATACGTTGCTCTTCCACTTCTTCCACACTTCCATGATTCAGATGTTGGAACATTTAAAAATATCCTGGAGGTTCCTAAGCCTCTCCTCATTTTTTTTTTTTTGGCATTCTTGTTTCTTCATTGTGTTCCAGTTGGATGCTTCTCTCTTCCTATTATTCCAAATTGTTGAAATGAGTCCTGGTTTCCTTCCCTTCACTGTTGGTTCCCTGTATATTTTACTTTATTTCACTCTGTAGCCTTCATTTCTTCTTTCATTTTCCAACTGAGCTTAATCAGTTCTGTGAGCATCCTGATTACCGGTGCTTTGAACTCTGCATCAGAGAGGTTGTCTATCTCCTCATTGTTTAGTCCTTTTTCTAGAGTTTTAATCTGTTTTTTCATCTGGACAGTATTTCATTGTGTCGGCACACCTGATACACGATAAGGGGTGAAGCTTTAGGTATTCATCAGGGTGGGGCAAGCCACTTGATGTATTGTGGAGCTGTCTATGGGGGAGGGGTCAAAGAGGGAACAATGCCACTTGCTCCTTTTTTGTCCCACTTTCCCTCACTTCCCTTGCCCCCCACAAGCAGATTGTGCCATTTCAGGTGCTGATTCACAGATGAGTGGGTTTGTGTACATTTTAGGACCCTGCGGGTCTCTCCAGCTAACTGTCCTGTGAGGTAGGGGTTTCTCCCGCCTTCCACAACACCTACAGCTATTTTTACAGCCTGGAGTTTTGAGTCCTTAGTATCCCCACACTGACACCCTGGGTTTTGTGGTCTGTCTCTTTCCCTCATTGTTCCCCCTGGCTTCTCAGTGCAAGAATATGGGATCACCTGTGCAGTCTGCCAGCTGTTGCCTTTCCATGCATCCTCTCTGCCCTTCCTACCATCTGGGTGAATGTTTCTTTAACTCCTTGGTTATTGGATTTGCATGCGAATGGTTTTCTGGCAGTTCTGGTTGTTCTTTGTTTTTAAGTTGGTCTTTATCATTTTTTGGTTGTGCGAGGAAGTGAAGCACCTCCCTCTGCCTATACCTCCATCTTGGCCAGAATCCAAATACTGTGTGTGTGTGTGTGTGTGTGTGTGTGTGTGTGTGTGTGTGTGTGTGTGAAATCTGTAGGGTTCTCTGTAGTATCAAGTCACCTGCAAATAATGATAGTTTTATTTCTTCCATTCCAATTTTGATGCCTCTCATTTATTTTTCTTGTCTAACTGCTGTACATAGGACCTCCAATACTATGTTGAATGAAAGGGGTGAAAGTGGAAATCATTGTTTTGTTCCTGTTTTAAGTTTTATGTAGTGCCATAAATGGCTTTTACCTTTTCTCCAGTGAGTATGATGGTAGCTTTGGGTTTGTCATATATGGCCTTTATTATATTGATGTATTTTTCTTCTATTCTTATTTCACTGAGAATTTTTATTATAAGTAGATGCTGAATTTTGTCAAATGCTTTTTATACATCTACTTATATGATGTTATGATTTTATCCTTCATTATTTTATGTGATATTTCACATTAATTGATTTGTGGATATTGAACCAAACCTGTATTCTTAGAATAAATAACACTTAATCAAGGAGTATGACCTTTTTAATGTATGGCTTAATTTAGTTGGCTAATATTTTGGTGACAAATTTTGCATCTATGTTTATCAAAGATATTGGCCTATAATTTTCTGTTTTTGTAATGTCTTTGTCTGGTTTTAGAATTAGGGTAATGCTGGTCTTAATAAAATGATCTTGGGAGTCTTCCCTCTTGAATTGTTTGGAATAGTTTGAAAAGAATTGGCCTTATTTCTTCTTTGAATATTTGGTAAAATTCATCTGTGAAGCCATCTGGTCCAGGACTTTTATTTTGGGGAGTTTTTTGATTACTGAGTCTATGTCTACAAGTTTATTCTTCCTTTTATTCTAAATCATTGATTTGATTCTTAGCTTCATCCACCCCACTGCTGATTCTTCTCTATTTTTCTTTATTTTACTTGGTGTAACCTTCATTTCTGCCTGGTGCTTTTTTTATGTGGTTGAAGTACCCAATGAGTTCTTTGAGCATCCTAATAACCAGTGTTTTGAACTCTGCATCTCATAAATTGCTTATCACCATTTTGTTTAGTTCTTTTTCTAGAGTTTTGTTCTGTTGTTTCCTTTGGACAATATTTCCTTTTCTCATTTTGTCAGCCTCCTGGTGTTTGTTTCTATGTATTAGGTAGAGCTGCTTTGAATCCCTGTCTTAGTAATGTGGCCTATTTAGAAAAACACACCCATAATTTGGATAGAGCAGACCCTTAGGTAAATGCCAGGACAGGGCAACCAGGTTGATAGAGTGTCAGATGTGGTGTTGCTGCTCTGTGGCTTTGTATGGAGGAGGGCTCAGAAAAGGGACAATGACCACTGCCTGGCCTCTGGAGTGTTACCTGGAAGGAAGATGTCCCCTGGCACTCACCCTGATGTCACACCCTTCAGTTTCTTTCTGCATGCCACTGGTGCCCTTCTGGTTGCTGCCGTGGTGCTAGAGCCCAGAGAGAGTGAGTCTGCATAAGTCCTAAGTCCATTGTGGGCTGTTTAAGAGGAGACACCTGGGAATCCCACAGTATTTTTTCTGCTACCCCAAGCCCCAATGGTTTTTATAGCTAGAAGTTATGGGGACTTATCTTCCTTGCACTGGAACCCTGGGCTGTGTGGTTTGGTATGGGGCCTGGGATTCCTTGCTCCCAAGATATCCCTCCCAATTATTATTCACCACAGGTGAGTGTGGGACCACCTATTCCACGTCTCCATGTCTGTCCTCTTACCCATCTGGATGAATGTGACTTCTTTATTCCTTGGTTGTGGGACTTCCATGCAGCTTGATTTTCTGACAATTCTGGCTGATATATATTTTGTAGTTTAGTTGTAGTTTTTGCTGTGGCTGTGTGAGGAGGCCAGCATGTTTACCTATGCCTCCATCTTGACTACTGTTCCTTTTCATCACTTTTGATACTTCATGCCAGTTTCTTCTGGGAGCTCCTTTGTAGTTAACTATTTGTTGTTGTTATTTTTGTTATTGTTTTTGCTGCTTTTAAGATCTCTCTTGTTTTAACATTTATTATTTTAATTATGATGGGTCTTGGTTGGGCCTCTTTGGATTCATCTTGCTTGAGACTCTCTGTGCCATCTGGACTTGTATATATATTTCCCTTGCAACATTAAAGAAGTTTTTAGTCATTATTTCTTCACATAGGTACTCAATTCTTTGTTCTATCTCTTTTCCTTCCAGTACCTCTATGACACAAATGTTATGTTTGATATTGTCCTACAAGTACCTTAAACTATCCTTATTTTTATTTTATTTTATTATTATTTTTTAACATTTTATTTATTTATCTTTAGAGGGGAAGGGAAGGAGAGAGGGAGAGAAATATCAATGTGTGGTTGCCTCTCGTGCGTCCCCTGGGAATTGGCCTGCAACCCAGGCATGTGCCCTGACTGGTAATCGAACTGCAATCCTTTGGTTTGCAGGCCCATGCTCAATCCACTGAGCTATGCCAACCAGGGCTAAACTATCCTTATCTTAAAAAATCTTTTTTTTCCTGTACTGTTTTGATTGGGTCTTTTACTACTCTGTCTTCCTAATCACTAGTTTGATCGTCTTATTAATCTAATACAATGTTTATTTCTTCTAGTGTATTCTTCATTTCAGTTAATGTAGTCTTCATTTCTGACTGATTCTTTTTTATGGTTTTTATGTCCTTTTTTAATGCTACTGTCTCTTTGTTGAAGTTTTCACTGAGTTCATGTATTCTTTCCCTTAGTCCATTGAGCATCCTAATAAGCAGTGTTTTGTGTGTGTGCATGTATCTGTTTATTTTTTAAAATATATTTCATTGATTGTGCTATTACAGTTGTTCCATTTTCTCCCCATAACCAGTGTTTTGAACTCTGTATCTGGTAGACTGCTGTCCTTTATTTTGTTTAGTTCTTTTTCTGGAGTTTGCTCCTTTTCTTTCATTTGGGGTATGTTTTTTTTGCCTGTTCATTTTGGCTGCCTCTCTCTTTGTTTCTATGTATTAAATATATCTGCTGCATCTCCCAGTCTTGGCAGGATGGCTCTATGTAGAAGGTGTCCCTGGGGCCCTGTGTTGCAATCTTCCTGATCACATAAGGCAGGTGTTTCAGGAGTGTCCCTTTTGTGGGTTGTATTTGTTCCTCTGTTGGAGTTGAGCCTTGATTATTATTGGCACATCTGTAAGTGGGATGGACCCTTAGGCTGATCAGCTATGAGGATTGACCTTGAACACAGCATACAAGTTGCTATCCAGAGGCTGACCCCAAAGAACATGTTTTTCCCCACTGGGCTCTGTTTGCCTGCTGAGACTACCATATAGGTGTGCTGCTTATGTAGCTAGTGGGGTGGTGGTCTACTGTGGTCTGAAGCTGGCCACCAGGTTTGTTGCTTTTAGGGCCTCTTCTGAAGGGCTCCAGTGCAGGCCACATTTAGCCACTGGCTGTGACTGGGACAAGGCCCCCTGATAGGAGCTACAAAAAATCCTCAGTTTGTAGCCGCCTGTGCTGGGCCTGGGGACATGTAGGAGAAGCCACACTGCAAATCAAGGCCAGCTGCCACCAGTACCAGGCATGGGACTGCTCAGCAAAAGGCAGTAGGTACCCGGAGGTCTACCACAATCTGACAGTTGCCCATAAGGCTCAGTCACTGAAAAAAGCCTCTGGTGTTTTATGAGTTTGGTGAGGCAGGGCCTCAAGGGGTCACCAGGCTGACATGAGTGCTGTTCACCCTGTCATTCCAGATTCAGATTTGGCAAAAGTGTTGAGCCTTGAGGCACTAAGGAAAAGGCATAAGGTACACCAACATCAGCCACTGCCCACCTGGGCCCTGAGTATCTTTGAGTTTATTTTTAAGGAAGACTGGAGTGTGGGCCAAGTCTGGCTGTCTGCTGCTGAAAGAGCCTCTTGAGCTGTGTGAGCTGTGTGGGGTGGGGGTCATTGGAAGTGATCAGGGTGGTGCACATGGAATTCACAGGCTAATGTAGATTCAGATTTGGTCGTGGAGGGGAGGGCTAAACATAGGAAAGATTGCATTCCCCTGTCGGCTCTATTGGAGGAGAGCTGAACATATAGATAATGGTAGTTGTACCTCCAGCTTTTGCCCTGAAGCCACACAACTCAGATTCTCCCTGTACGTCTCTGGTACCTCCTAAACCACTGTCTCTTTGCTTGAGCCTAGAGTGAGTGCCTGAGAGCCAGTGAATCTATGGGCAGGCCTGTTAATGGGATGCTTGGGTTTGTAGCTGCCCTCTGTCCCACCCAGTAAGATGGAATCCTTATCCATTTTCATAGCCAGATCCTGTGGGAGCTCTTCTTTCTGACATGGGTGACCCTGGCTGGAGATCCTGATGTGGGCTGGTACCCCTTGCTCCTCAGTGGACAACTCCGAAGCTGAGATATTCTTCCTAATTCTTAACCTCCACATGTGGGTTTATAACCAGCTTGTTTCACACCTCTGCCCCTTCTACAAGTCTCAACGTGGCTTCTTTATATTTTTAATTATAGGACTTCTGTCTACCTACCCATCAGATGGTTCTTCAGGTTGGTTATTCTATAATTTAGTTGTAATTTTGCTGTGGTGATGGAAAAAGGAAAACACAACATTTTCCTACTCTGCCATCTTGATTGGAATTCTAGTCTTGAAAATTATAAATTTTAAACTTGAAAATTGTAGTTTAAATTTGTACAGTTTATCACACAGCAATTATACCCCAATACATTGTTTTTAAAATTAAAACAGAACTAAGACACTTTCAGACAAAAATTAAGACAATTCATTGCCAGTAGATTTGTGCTATAAGAGATGGTAAACAAAATTCTACAGGTAGGAGAAAAATTACACCAGAAGGGAAATTTGGACCCGCAAAGAGGAGTAATGAGCAAGAAAAATAAGTATGTAAACAATTGCAGAAGACTTTTTCTCATTTAAAAAGATATTCTGAAAGAATAATTGTTTAAAGTAAAAGTAATGACAATATGCTGAGATGTTTCTACATATGTAGAAGTAAAATATATGCCAATTGCACAAAGGATGAGGGGGAAGTAAAAGTGACCTTTTATATGACTCTTAACCTTGTATGTGAAGTAGTATATATTTCAAGGTAGACTTTGATAGTGCAAAGAACTATATTTGAAAGCTTAGAGAAGTGACTCAAAAGAAATAAACCAATGGAGCACCATCCCATAAACTGAAAGTTCATGGGTTTGATTCCTGGTCAGGATACATGCCTGGATTGAGGGTTGGACCCCAGTCAGGGTGCATGCAAGAAGTAACTGACCAATGTTTCTCATCCTCTCTCTTCCTCCCTCTCTCTCTAAAATCAATGAGCAAGTTCTTGAGTGAGGATTTTAAAAATAAATAAGTAAACTACTTAATCCAAAGAAGAAAAACAGAAGGAGAAAGAAACAAAGAATATATGAGGCAGATAGAAAAAAATTGCAACATGGTATATTTATACTCAATTGTATTGGTAATTACATCAATTGTAAATATTCTACATAGTCCAATTTAAAGGCAGAGATTGTCATATTAGATAAGAAGGTAAGATCTAACTTTATGCTATCTGTAAGAAACATACTTTAAATATAATGCCCTTCAGAGTCTAAACTTGAAAGGATAGAACATGGTATACCATGCTAATATTAATTCAAATAAAACTGGAGTAACTAAATAACCTTAAGAAAGTAGACTTCAGAACAAGAAAAGTCACTAAAAATAAAAAAGATAGTTTCATAGTGATAAAGGGATGACTTCATCAAGAGGATATAAAAAGTCTAGTAAGTGCCTAACTAGATCCCACTCCCATTAACCTATTCTAGGACAACATTTCAACAAATATTACCTCTCCAATAGCACCGATTTTTTTCTTTCCTGGAACTTTTGTATTCACACAAAAAGAAGCTATTATTTATTCTGTTTTTTAAAAATCCATTATCTCTTGACCCAATCTTTTTTCAATTAATGCTTAACTCCCATTTGTCTTTATATAAAATTTTATTAAATGTCATTTATACTTAATTTTTAAATTTTTTTCTTCCATTCTTTTTAAATTTATGTATAGTTGGTATACAATATTATATTATTTTCCAGTGTACAACATGATTTGACATTTAAATACCTTACAGGGTAATCACCCATTAATTCTATAATCATTTGTCACTGTGAAAACTTACCACAATATTACTGGCTATACTCCCCTTCACCGTTTTCACCATCCTCCCATCCTTACCTCCCCTGCAACTATCTTTTTGGTTTCTGTTTCTTGTGTCTGTTTTTGTTTTGCTTTGTTTGTTGATTTATTTGTTTTGCCTTTTAGATTCCAAATATCGGTGAAACTATATGATATTTGTCTTTCTCTGTCTGATTTATTTCACTTAGCATAAAAATATGATTATATACCACAAAGTACTGTCAACGCCTTAACCATATACCATATGCATGTTTCCAGGCACAAGGGCCTCTTTCACCCTTGCCACAGGAAGTGCTGACCTCTCCTTTTCATACAACACTCTCCCATTCACTTTTTTTAAAGCTTCCTGATAGATCAAGAACTTTATTGTTGGATGAAAACAGTTCCTAGTCATAGATCCTATGCTATAGCTCTCCTTGTCCAATTATTGACCCAGGCTGCCTGGTCCTAGGCTCTCTTCCATTTTGACAAGATGACTTTGAGCCAGGGAGACTTCCCACAGGCTTTTCCAAAGTGTGGCCCAAGTATCAAGGAAATAGACTCCAGTTTTTGGTGAAAGCCCTGGAGCAACTGGGGTTCTTCAAATTATCACACTTGGCTCTTCTAGAATCTGTCCCAAGGGAGAAGTTAGAATCCACTCAACAAAGTGAAGAATTCAGGGGCCACACTACCCAACAGTCTTCACTGTGCTCCCAGATTCCCAGCTTTGTCGTCCAGCTGAAGGTCTGCCACATCCCTCCTTCACAGGCCTGCCTGCCAGCTGATCCTGCCTGCCCTGAGGTCCAGGAAGGAGGAGCTCAGCTTGGGCTCAGGCTTCCTGGCTACTCTGAGTGCTCTCTGAACCATCTGGGCTTAGAGATGCCAAGTCAGGATCCCATTCACTCTTATACCCACTCCAATCAGGGCTTTGCCTAATAATTCTACTAAAACTATTTTGTCAAAGTCACCAATGTTCTTCACCTCATTAAATGTGACGCTCAAATCTCAGGCCTTACATGATCTAATAGTAGCATTTGACGTAAGTGGTCATTCTCTTCTTTCTTTCTTGACTTCCATGAGTCCATACTTTCTTGGTTTTCTGATTCTGGTTTATTCCTGACTGTAATATTATGGTGCTCTAGGAATCAGACCTTAGTCCTCTTCTCTTTTATATCTACACTCCCTTGGCAATTTCATTGAGTCTTGTAGCTTTAATTGCAATATATATGTTTGCTAATAACTTGTAAATTTGTATCTCTAACCTAAATTTCTCACGTGTTATAGGGACTCAAATATTTAATGACCTATTCATCAGCTCTAACCAGATGTTTAATGAGAATCTCAAACTTAATATGTGAAAAACTGAAAGGAATCTACTCCTTCCCAGTCTTCTTCATGTGAGTAGTGACACCTCTGTTCTTTCTAATGCTTTCCCACATCCTTAATGATCTCCATTAAGTCACTTTTTCTGTTATATATTACAGTCAATCTGGCAGCAAATTCTGTCATTTCTACTTCCAACGTAAAATATCTAGAAGTCAACCATATCTTAACATCTCCACTGCTACCACTTTGTACAAGTCACAATTATCTCTCAGCTAGATTAATGCAATAGCTTTTAACTGATCTCCCTGGCTTCACCCACAATGCCCTTCCGTCCATTTTTGACATCAGTCGCAAAAATGATTTTTTCAAGATCTAAGTTATTTTATTCCCATTTACTCAAAACTCACCACTAGATCCTTATATATCTTGGAATAAAGCCGTTAAGTCACATTCACTTAAAAATATCTACTTTGGGCTCTGCTTCTAGGAAACAAGCAACATAAGAAAAGCTGTCAGTGTGGAAATATTCATTAGCATAAGGTGACATTAAGAAGAGAAGAGGGGGTGATGTCTGTATCATGCCAGCATAAGACATTCCTCATTTTGTCCCGCCCTTTAACAATTGACAGTTGAGGGTCACCACAGCCAGGTGACCCGGAAAAAGCCTCACCTACCGGTGGGCAGACAGATCTGGGTCTTGGCTGTGATTCCTGTAGTAACCCATGAGGTAGCTCCTCTTGATTATGCTCTGGGAGCCCCTAGTGAACACAGACTTAAGACAGTTACTCACAGAGGAGAGAGCCTTTGTCCAGGTTTCCAGCACTCCACCAGAGCAAAATAATATGAGTTAGAATGCACTGGAGAAGGTAAGAAGAACAGTTTGACTTTACCTACATGACCCCTCCCCCAAGGTGACACAGTTTAGGGCCAAGAAGGAAGAAAAATCTTGTCTGGCCCTTGATTTATCCTACAGGTAAAAGGGAGAGGATGGGAGTGAATACTTCCCCAGCTGTGCCTGCCAGATGGGTTTATTTCTCTCTTGCCCCATCCAGAATCTAAATTGGGAGCTCTATAATTTGGAGAGTGGGAAGAGGTTGTGGGAGAGCAGATAGAACTCATGGAGGACATTAAAGGCGCATATATCCTAACTGCCTCATGGATTCATTCCATCAAGAAGCATGCCCACAAGCTGCTGGGAGTGCCTCACCACAGATCAACTCCAACTGGCCCATGGGCACCCACAGTGCTACGCATGCCTCACGCCCCTCTCCCCCACAGACCCCCTTCCCCTGGCTCCGTGGCCAGCTCTGTGTGTATGATACTGACAATGGCATAAGTGGGTTGTGGCAGAATGCCAGTGAGCATACACAGAAAGTTGGCTCAATTTGCAGGCCAGGGAGAGAACAGATACTTGAGCTTTGGGGCCACGTGTGGGAAAACAAAAGAAAGGCTGTGAGTACTGAGTCTGGTACAATGCAGGATCCAGGGAAGGCATACAAGTTCCAAAGTTCTGCCACAAGAGGGAGCAAGAAGCGTGGGAGTAAGCAGGTGTAGTCATAGAAAGTCAGAAAGCCTCAGAATTTCTAGCAGGGCTGATGGAAGCTCTCTCTTCCACAAATGCAGTTAGTAAAAAATGCAGGCCTAGCCCGAGAAGTCACGGATGCAAAGCTTCAAGGAACACAAAAAAATCAAGTAACGTGGCAAAGTAACATGGCAACACCAAAGAATCACACTCATTTGGTAACTGAACGCAAAGACAAAGAGATCTGATCTATAATTTGCCTGATAAAGAATTCAAAATAGCTGTTTTAAGGAGATTCAGTGAGCTACAACAAAACACAGAAAGATGATTCAACAGGAAATCAGGAAAAAATACATGAACCAAATGAGAAGTTTAGTGAAGATATGGAAAATATAAAAAAATAAAGAACTTAGGCAGACCATGGAGCTGAAGAATCCTTCTCAATGTCTTCCAAAAAAATTGAAGAGAATAATCCCAAACTCATTTTATGAGGCCAGCACTACCCTCATACCAAGCCAGATAAGGAAAATAGATGAAAAATATACTAAATTTTAATATTCACAATAAATATAGATATACAAATTCTTAACAAAATGTTAGCAAACCAAATTCAGTAGTACATTGAAAGGATCATACATCATGATAGAGCAGGATTAATTCCAGAGATGCAAGGATATTTCAACATATGCAAATAAATGTGATACATCACATTTATACAATAAAAGATAAAAATCTTATGATTATCTCAATATATGCAGAAAAAGCATTTCACAAAAGTACAATATTGTTCCATGATAAAAGCACTCAATGAAACAGGTATTAAAGGAACATACCTCAATATAATAAAGGCCATACATCAAAAGCCCATGTTTAACATGATATGTAACTGTGAAAAGTCAAAAGCTTTTCCTCTAAGATCTGAAACAAGATAAAGTTGCCTACTAATCACTACTCTTAATTTTAGTGGATACTGGGAGTCCTAGCCAGAGCAATAAGAATAGGGGGAAAAAAAGGTATCCAAATTGGAAAGAAAGAGGTAAAATTGTCTTTGTTTGCCAATGACATAATATTTATTTTACATAGGAAATCCTAAAGACTCCACCAAAAACTATGAGAACTAATCAACAAGTTCAGAAAAGTTTCAGGATACAAAACCATCATACAGAAATCAGTTACATTTCTATCCACTAACAATGAAATATCTGAAAAGGTATTTTTTTCTGCCTCTCTTTCTTTTTTCTCTCCTTCTGGGATTCCAAGTATATATGTATTGGTATGCATAATGTCCCACAGGTGTCCAAAGCTGTCCTTTTTTTCTCCCATCCTTTTTCCTCTGTTTCTCAGATTGAATAATTTCTATTGATCTATCTTCAAGTTTAGTTTCTTACTTCCACTATTTCAAAATTTCACTCTTGAGACCATCTAGTGACTATTTTATTTTGGTGATCACGACTTTGATTCTGCAATTTACATTTGGTTCTCCTTTTATACCCTTAGTTTCTTTAGTGATATATCCTGCTTGTGAATCATATCACATTTTTCTTTAAAATTATTTAAGCATAGTTTCATTTAATTCTTTTGACATATTTATATGTAAGAGCAGCAAAGTCTTACAGACTTTACAGTCTGCTGCTAAGTTCAACATCAGAATCAGTTTCTATTGACTGTTTCCCCACCCTCCCTACCCTGTGATCACATTTCCTATTTCATTGCATGTCTCAGAATTTTGTTGTGGAAATTAGACATTTTAAATAAAATATTGTAGCAACCCAGGATTCTCATATGTTGATATCAGAAGCTCGGTGTTGTTTTAGTAACTTGCCTGGATTTAATATGAAGATTCTCCTCTGCAATGTGTAGCTTCTAATGTCTCTTCTCAGTTTTTTGTTGTTGTTGGGTTTTTCTGTTGTTGTTTTATACCCTTCTGTTTATTATTTTATTCTGATTTCCTGGGAATCACACCTGTTTGTGCATACTTAGTGGTTAGCCAATAATCAGTCACAAGTTGTGTTCAAATACTCCTGGCCCATAAAGCTTCCTCTCTCTGTCAGTGGAGCTGGGTATGGATTGGACAGTACGTGCAAAATCCAGGCATTTCCAAGTCTGCTTCAACTTTCACTTTCTAAAGGGCTCTTTTGAGCTTCATGAAACAGACACATAGCATCTCAGTCAGCCTGGGGTGTACACAGAGTTTGTGTAATACTTATTTAGCTCTCATTTCCAGTAACTCTCTCTATATTTTTGGCTGGTTTGCCACCCACTCTGACCAGACCACACCTTAATCTAGCAGAGGTACAGATTTTTCCTGTTTGTTTTCTACCCAGTTTGCTACTTATACAGTCAATGTCTCTGAGCATGGATCTTTGTTCTCTTCTCCCAGTCAAATCAGTCCTTTCTGGCTGTGAAGCTGCTGGTTTTTTCAGCCAGCTCTTTTCTGGAAAAACTACATTTTTCACCAGCTGAGCTGGAGAGGATGGGAGCAGCCCCAGGCAAGAAGGCTGGAGCTCCCACTGTTCTTACTCAAAGTGCTAGCAGTTTTTCATCAATGCAAATTTCTTAATTTGTTGTTTGCTTTTAGTTAACTTCCAGAGCCCTTAAGTGATTCTTTCTTTTTAATAATTTTCTCTAGTTTTATACTAGTTTTCATACAGAAAATTTTCTAATCTCTGTGTTCCATCATAGTTGAATGTCCTGCCTCAAAAAAGCACTTTACTACAACATTTGGTTAAATCGATACACAGAATGTACAGATTGTAAACACATAAATGATTTTATCTCTGAAGCAGATTATAAACTATGCTTATTTTAATGTTACTTTAGTTTTTTTCTGATGTTAAAAATAGTTTGTTATTTCATTTGCCCAAATTAAATCTTGCAGGCCATCTTCTCAGTAGAGTTTTACTATAATCAAATATGTCAGATAAACTATCACTTTTTTCTCTGGATGTATTCTTTTTTTTAAAATTTTTTTATTGGTTATGCTGTTACAGTTGTTCTATTCCCCCTTTCATTCCCATCCACCCTACCCCCCCATCCCCACCATTACCCCCCCTTTAGTTTATGTCCATGTGTCTCAAGTCCTTTAGATTCTATATTTCCCATGCTATTCTTGCCCCCCCTTCTATTTTCTATCTACTGTCTATGCTACTTATTTTCTATACCTTCTCCCCCCTTCTCCTCCTCCCACTCCCCTGTTGCTAACCCTCCTTGATGTATTCTTCTTAAAGCCTTTCATTCTTTTATTCCAACTCGACTGTTTTTCTTTGGGCCTGTTATAGAAATATTATTATTTCCTTTATTTCTTCTGAAAATTTCTTTTGTCTCTTTTGACTGTGTTGGGCACATTGTTTTCTGGGTAAAATGTATGTGTCCCGGAGACTGTATAAAGTCATGACCTAAAGCAAGGGCTCTGGAGTTAGACTCCCTTAGTTCAGATTCCAGCTCTATATGATTATCGGTGCCACCACGGAGACACTGCTTACCTACACCTCAATATTCCCAGCTGTAAAATGGCAGTGAAAAGAACATACTACCTCTTCAGTTGTCCTGAAGATTAAATGAACAAATATATACAAATTAACTATACATATTAACTGATATCGTCTTGGTGGAGCAGGTTTTGATAGAGCATATGAAGTTTTTTGAAAAATGTGTGAGAGTATAATTTTTGAGACTTTCATAGTTAATAATTTTACCAACACTTGGTTATCGGGTTGGGTATAGAATTGTAGGTTAATAATTAATTTTCCTCAAAATGTTAACGTAATTCTGCTGTTGTCTCATAGCTTGCAGTCTGATGACATTCTGATTGCCATCCTTTTGTGTTATTTGGTGCTTTTGGGGAAGTTTTTAGAATGTCTTACTCTTGGTGTTTTGAAATTTATCTGATATACCTTGGAGTATTTCTTTTTTCTTTTTTTTAATTTTATTTAGTTATTTTTCAAGTACAGTTTTTTGTCTATTTTTCCCATCCCAGCCTCCCCCGCCCCTTGCTCCCCACCTCCCTCCCATTTCCACCCCCCCTTAGTTCTCGTCCCTGTGTCCTTCCTATTTGTTCCTCCAAATCCCTCCCCCTTTTTCCCCCTTAACTTCCCTTCCTTCTCCCCTCTGGTCACTATCCCTTGTTCTCTATTTCAGTGTCTTTGTTTTTTGTTTGTTTTTTTTTCTGCTTGTTTGTTTGTTTTGTTGTTTAGCTTCCTGTTAAAGGTGAGATCATATGGTATTTGTCTTTCAACCCCTGGCTTATTTCACTCAGCATAATGCTTTCCAGTTCCATCCATGTTGTTGCAAAGGGTAGTAGCTCCTTCTTTCTCTCTGCTGCATAGAATTCCATTGTGTATATGTACCACAATTTTTGGATCCATTCATTTACTGATGGGCACCTAGATTGCTTCCAACTCTTGGCTATTGTAAATTGTGCTGCTATGAACATTGTGGTGCATAGGTTCTTTGATATTGATGTTTTAGGATTCTTAGGATATAATCCCAGCAGTGGAATTGCTGGGTCAAAAGGCAGGTCCATTTTTATTTTTCTGAGAAAATTCCATACTGTTTTCCATAATGGTTGTACCAGTCTGCACTCCCACCAACAGTGAACTAAGGACCCCTTTTCCCCACAACCCCTCCAACATTTGTTGTTTGTTGCTTTGTTTATGATAGCCATCCTGACTGGTGTAAAGTGGTATCTCATTGTGGTTTTAATTTGCATCTCTCTGATAGCTAATGATATTGAGCATCTCTTCATGTGTCTCTGAATGTTCTGTATGTCCTCCTTGGAGAATTGTTTGCTCAAGTCCTTATCCCATTTTCTAATTGGGTTGGGTGTCTTCTTAGAGTGGAGTCGTGTAAGTTCTTTGTATATTTTAGAGATTAAACCTTTGTCTGAGGTATCATTGGCAAATATGTTTTCCCATACAGTTGGTTGTCTTGCTAATTTAATACTGTTTTCTTTAGCCATGCAGAAGCTTTTTATTTTGATGAGATCCCATTTGTTTATTCTTTCCTTTACATTCCTTACTCTAGGGGACATATCAGTAAAGAAGTTGCTGCGTGAAATATCTGAGATTTTCTTGCCAATGTTCTCCTCTAGGACTTTAATGGTGTCATGGCTTATATTTAAGTCTTTTATCCACCTTGAATTTATTTTGGTGTATGGTGTAGGTCTGTGCTCAAGTTTCATTTTTTTGCATGTAGCTGTCCAGTTCTCCCAACACCATTTGTTGAAGAGGCTATCTTTACTCCATTTTATGTTACTGCCCCCTTTGTCAAATATTAATTGACTGTAGATAGTTGGGTTTATTTCTGGGCTCTCTGTTCTGTTCCATTGGTCTATGTGCCTGTTTTTATGCCAGTACCAGGCTGTTTTGATTACAGTGGCTTTGTAATACAGTTTGATATCAGGTATTGTGATCCCCCCTACTTTGTTCTTCTTTCTCAAAAGAGCAGCTGCTATTCGGGCTCGTTTATGGTTCCATATAAATTTTCGAAGTGTTTGTTCTATGTCTGTGAAATATGCCATTGGTACTTTAATAGGTATTGCATTGAATCTGTATATTGCTTTGGGTAGTATGGACATTTTGATGATGTTAATTCTTCCAATCCATGAACAAGGTATATGTTTCCATTTGTTTGTGTCCTCCTTGATTTTGTTCTTCAGGGCTGTGTAGTTTTCTGCATACAGGTTTTTTACCTCCTTAGTTAGGTTTATTCCCAGATATTTTATTTTTCTTTTTGCTTTATCAAATGGGATTTTTCTCTTTATTTCTGCTTCTGCTGATTCACTGTTGGTATACAAAAATGCCTTTGATTTCTGGATATTGACTTTGTATCCTGCTGTTTTGCCAAACTCATTAATTAGTTTGAGCAGTTTTTGGGTAGAGTCTATAGGATTTTCCATGTACACTATCATGTCATCTGCAAACAGTGACAGTTTTGTTTCCTCCTTTCCTATTTGGATGCCTTTTATTTCCTTTTCTTGCCTGATCGCTGTGGCTAAAACTTCCAATACTATATTGAATAGAAGTGGTGAAAGTGGACATCCTTGTCTTGTTCCTGATCTTAGTGGAAAAGCTTTTAGTTTTTGTCCATTGAGTATGATGTTGGCTGTAGGTCTCTCATATACGGCCTTTATTATTTTGAGAAATGCTCCCTGTATTCCCACTTTGCTGAGTGTTTTTATCATAAATGGGTGTTGTACCTTATCGAAAGCTTTTTCCGCATCTATTGATATGATCATGTGATTTTTGTCTTTGCTTTTGTTTATGTGATGTATTACATTTACTGATTTGCGAATATTGAACCATCCTTGCATCCCTGGGATGAATCCTACTTGATCATGGTGTATGATCTTTTTGATATATTGTTGGATGCGATTTGCCAATATTTTGTTGAGGATTTTAGCATCTATGTTCATCAGCGATATTGGCCTGAAGTTTTCTTTCTTTGTTGTATCTCTATCTGGTTTTGGAATTAAGATGATGCTGGCTTCATAAAAAGAATTTGGGAGTTTTCCATCCTTCTGGATTTTTTGAAATAGTCTGTGGAGAATAGGGGTTAGCTCTTCCTTAAATGCTTTATAGAATTCTCCTGTGAAACCATCTGGTCCGGGGCTTTTGTGTGATGGGAGTTTTTTGATTACTGCTTCAATTTCTTTTGCTGTTATTGGTGTATTTAGATTTTCTGCTTCTTTTTCACTGAGTTTTGGAAGATTGTATTTTTCTAGAAATGTGTCCATTTCCCCTAGGTTCTCAAATTTCTTGGCATACAGTTCTTCATAGTAATTTCTTACAATCTCTTCTATTTCTGTGGTATCAGTTGTAATCTCTCCTTTTTCATTTCTGATTGTGTTTATTTGTGTCCTCTCTCTTCTTTTCTTGATGAGCCTACTTAAAGGCTTGTCTATTTTGTTTATCTTCTCAAAGAACCAACTCCTGGATTCACTGATCCTTAAAATTGTGCTTTTAGTTTCTATGTCATTTAATTCTGCTCTAATCTTGGTTATTTCCTTCCTTCTGCTTGCTCTGGGCTGTCTTTGTTGTTGTTCCTCGAGTTCTTGCAGGCGTAGGGTTAGGTTGTTTGTTTGAAATGTTTCTATTTTCTTTAGGTAGGCCTGTATTGCTATAAACTTCCCTCTCAGGACTGCCTTCGCTGTGTCCCATAAGTTTTGGATTGTTGTGAGATCATTTTCATTTGTTTCCAAAAACTTTTTGATTTCTTCCCTAATTTCATTCTTGACCCATTCGTTGTTTAATAGCATACCATTCAGTCTCCATGTTTTTGGGTGCTTTGGGTTTTTTT
The DNA here is from genome assembly GCF_021234435.1 of Artibeus jamaicensis. Classification (NCBI taxonomy): domain Eukaryota; kingdom Metazoa; phylum Chordata; class Mammalia; order Chiroptera; family Phyllostomidae; genus Artibeus; species Artibeus jamaicensis. The sequence continues at coordinate 1,876,926 of NW_026521981.1, read as the reverse complement.
CTTCGGGGTCGGTTTCTAATTTCAGTCCCTTGTGGTCAGAGAAGATGCTTGGTATGATTTCAATTTTCTTGAATTTTTTGAGGCTCGTTTTGTGTCCTATCATGTGGTCTATCTTTGAAAATGTTCCATGTGCATTTGAAAAGAATGTGTATTTAGCTTTGGGATGAAGGGCTCTATATATATCAGTTAAGTCCATTTCATCTAGGGTGTTGTTTAATGCCACAATATCTTTGTTGATAATTTGTTTGGAAGATCTGTCCATTTTTGATAGTGGGGTGTTCAAATCCCCTACTATGATTGTGTTGCTGTCAATATCTTTCTTGAAGTCCTCTAAGATTTTCTTGATATATTTGGGTGCCCCTATGTTTGGTGCATATATGTTTACAATGTTAATGTCTTCTTGGTGGATTCTTCCCTTGAGTATAATGAAATGACCTTCTGGGTCTCTCTTTATAGCCTTTTTTTTGAAGTCTATTTTGTCTGATATGAGAATTGCTACCCCAGCTTTTTTTTCTTGTCCGTTTGCTTGGAAAACTTGTTTCCAGCCTTTCACTTTTAGTCTGTGATGGTCTTTTGTCCTGAGGTGAGTCTCTTGTAGGCAGCATATGTGTGGGTCATGCTTTCTTATCCATTGAGCTATTCTGTGTCTTTTGATTGGAGAATTTAATCCATTTACGTTTAAGGTTATTATTGATAGGTACTTATTCATTGCCATTTTTGTACCTGTGTTCCTCTCTGTCTCCCTCTTATCCTTCCTTCCCTTAAAGCAGTCCTTTTAGTATTTCTTGTAGAGCTGGTTTGGTGGAGGCATATTCTTTTAGACTTCTTTTGTCTTGGAAGCTCTTTATTTGGCCATCTATCTTGATTGAGAGCCTTGCTGGGTAAAGTAGCCTTGGTTGTAGGCCTCTGGTTCTCATTACTTGAAATATTTCTTGCCATTCTCTTCTTGCTTGAAGTGTTTCCATTGAGAAGTCGGTAGCTAACCTTATTGAGGCTCCCTTGTATGTTATTTCTTTTTTCTCCCTTGCTGCCTTTAAGATTCTCTCTTTGTCTTGGAATTTTGCCATTTTGATGATGATGTGTCTTGAAGTGGGCCTCCTTGGGTTCCTCTTGGTTGGGACTCTCTGTGATTCCTGGATTTGTGAGACTTTCTCTTATCAAATTAGGAAAATTTTCTCTCATTACTCTTTCAAATATGTTTTCTATCCCTTGTTCTTCTTCTTCTCCTTCTGGTATTCCTATTATTCGGATATTATTACGTTTCATATTGTCTTGTATTTCTCTTAATCCCTCTTCATTCTTTCTGAGCCTCTTTTCATTTTCTTGCTCTTTCTGTAAGATGCTTTCTACCTTGTCCTCCAACTCACTAATCCTATCCTCCGCTTCATCTATCCTACTTTGGAAACTTTCTACTGTGTACTTCAATTCAGAAATTGTATTCTTCATTTCCTCTTGTCTCTTGCTGATAGTTTCCATTTCCTTTTTGATGTTGCTGTAGTTTGCAGAGAGATCATTATAGTTCCCCTGTAGTTTCTGGTAGTTCACTGTGAGCTCTTTGAACTTTGTAATAACCAGTGCTTTGAATTCACTGTCTGATAGTTGATCAGCGTCTATTTCATCTAACATTCTTTCTGAAGTTTCTGCTTTTTCTTTCATTTGGGGATTGTTTCTTTGTCTTCCCATTGTTTGAGACTCTTCTTGTTAGTCTCTGCTTCCAAAATTGATCTGTTCTGAAACACTGGTTTTATGGTGTAAATTTCTGTGGTATGATCCTTGTGAAGTTCAGTGGTGCAGACTCCTTGAAGTTTCTTGATGTTCTTAGTCTCCACCTACACTCACCCTGGTCCTCGCGCTGGTCCCTGTGTTGGTCCCCTACCACTGCTGAATGTCCCGGCTCTAGTAGCCGCCTCCTCAAGCACCCAGGCCCGTTACTACGGCAGTGGCACAGAGGCTGGGAATGTCCCGGCTCCCGTATCTGGCTCTCTCTGCCGCCCAGGGCCCTCACAGGGGCTTGGAGTGTCCCGGTTTCCGTACCTGACTCCCCGGCGTCTAGTCCTGTCTCTATGGCAGTGGCACAGAGGCTTAGAAAGTCCCAACTCCTGTACCTGATTCCCCAGTGTCCAGTCCCGTCGCTATGGCAGCAGCACAGGATTTGAGGGCTTCCCAGCTCCCGTAGCTGGCTCCTCTGCTGCGTCACAGGGGTTTGGAGAGTCCTGGCTTCCGTACCTGACTCCCTGGCGTCCAGTCCCGTTGCTATGGCAGTGCGCGAACGTCCCGGCTCCCGTAGCTGGCTCCTCAGGGTCCAGGCTTGTCTCTATGGTGGCATCACAGGGGCCTTTGGTGTCCCAGCTCCTGCAACTGACCCTTCCGTTGCCCAGGCCGGTAGCTATGGCATCGGCACAAGGGTGTCCTCACTGCGGTTCCTGACTCCTCTGTCTCCCAGGACCGTCACAGGGGCTTGGAGTGTCCGGCTTCCGTGCCTGACTCCCCGGCTCCCAGGCCTGTTGCTCTGGCGGCAGCACAGGGGCCGCGTGAGACCCAGCTCCAGTAGCTGACTCTGCCGCCGTCTGGTGTTTCAGTGTCGGTCACAATCTCTGGTCTTTTAATTTCATAAATGCTGGGTAACCGATGGTTTATTGTGCTGTTTCTCTATAGATCTGCCAGGATTTTCACCCATGAGTACAGGAGCTAGTATCAGCTCCATCTTACTCCGTCGCCATCTTCCCAGCATCCCCCGGAGTATTTCTTACTTTATTAATTTTACTGACTATTGCATTTGCCCATTACTCCAAGATTTTGGTTTGTTTGTTTGTGTTAGTTCTGTGATAATTACCTCCCTTGTTCTCTTTTTCTGTTTAGGCTTCCTGCAACTTGTATTGATTAGCGATTCAAGCAAGGGACTGAGCCTCTATGGATATCTTTTTACTCCTATTGTCTCAATGAAAAAGAAATCTCATTCTGAGAAAGTCCTCTTCCAATCTTTCTATTGAATTATTTTTATATTAATGCTACCATTTCTTTCATCTACAAGAGCTCTTTTTAAATTTTCTTATTTTTTATTTTATAGAACTTTCTGTTTTGTTTCATGGATGCAATATCTCTTGTCTTTCTGATGATATAAATGCTTTTATTTTCTCTTATGCCATGAATTATCTGTGGGGCTTTTTTTCTGTGTTTTTTTTTTCTTGTTTTGCTACTGGGCCTCTCAAACTGGAGGCTTTCTCAAATATTTGGTTATACTTAGCTCCTCTTTGTCATTTAACACCGAGGCACAAAAATTTCAAAGACAAGACTTGCTGACTGAATAGCAAGTAGACTTTTTAATTATATGATCCCAAAATATCAATATAGATTTTTTATATGAGGCGAATTGATATCACAATAGTTAGTTTAGCTAAGATATGCTAGGTTAGCTGCAGTAATAAGTAAACTAAAAAAAAAGCTCAATGGCTTAACACAATAAATATTTACCATTTTTACTATATGTCCAATGATATTTGATGGCAAGCTTGGCTCCAAGTAGAAAATTGCACCAAATCATCTTATAATACAATATTACATTATAATACTCCAAATGTTTGTCACTGCAAAGAAGAAAAGCATGGAAAATTTTGAATTGGTGTTGAATGCCTCCACCCAGACTACACATGACTTCTTTTATGTCATTGACTGAAGCAAATCCTGTGTTCACTAACTTCAAGGTGGGACAGTGCAGTCCTCCCAAATGTTCAGAAGGAGAGAAGAACAAGCAATACTTAAGAGCAGCACTAATGTTTACCACATTGACTGAGTCACTCACTTAAGAGTATTTCTTATTTTTACTCTCCACAATTTTTTTTTAATTTTTATTTTAAAGTGTTGTTCAAGTACAGTTTTCTGCCTTTTACTTCCATACCAGGCCACCCCCCCCCCCTTGTTGTGGTCCATGTGTCCTTTATACTTGTTCCTGCAAACTCTTCCCCTTTTTCCCTGGAATTCCCTCCCTTCTGGTCACTGTCAGCCTCTTCTCTATTTCAGTGTTTTTGGTTATATATTTTTTTCTTGTTTTTGTTGATTAGGTTCCCATTAATGGTGAGATCATATGATATTTGTCTTTCACTGCCTGGCTTATTTCCCTTACCATAATGCTTTCTAGTTCCATCCATGCTGTCACAAAGGGCAGTAGCTCCTTCTTTCTTTCTGTTGCATAGAACTCCATTGTGTATATGTGCCACAGTTTTTAATCCATTCACTTACTGATAGGTACTTAGGTTGCTTCCAACTCTTGGCTATTGTAAATCATCCTGCTATGAACAATGGGGTACATAGGTTCTTTTGGATTGGTGTTTCAGGGTTCTCAGGGCATACTCTTAGCAGTGAATTTGCTAGGTCAAAAGGCAGATCCATCTTTACTTTTCTTAGAAAATTCTATACTGTTTTGCATAGTGGTTGTACCAGTCTACAATCCCACCAACAGCCCACTAGGGTTCCCTTTCTCCACAACCTCTCCACCACTTCTTTGTTGCTTTGTTTATGATGGCTATTCTGACTGGTGTGAAGTGGTATTTCATTGTGGCTTTAATTTACATCTGTCTGATAGCTAGTGATATTGAGCATATTTTCATGTGTCTCTGGATCCTATGTATGTCCTCCTTGGAGAAGTGTCTGTTCAAGACCTTTGCCCACTCAGCCAGCGAACAGCACCCACAGCCCAGCACAGGGCTCCTGGTGCATCTACCTCGGACTCTTTGGGAGCCCTGAGCCTGCTGAAGGGTCCTTGGGAGAGAGCTGGGTTTTCAGCTCCCTCCCTCCCCAGCCAAGCAAGGATGGGCGCAGGGAGACACTTGTTTGCTAGAGTTTGCAGAGAGGGTACTAAGGACAAAGGGCTGAGATCAACTGCGGACTCTCTGGTTACCAGGTTGGGAGAACTGAGAGGTGCAGCGTTGGTCTCTGACTCTGATAATCACCGGTCTGGCTGGGGGATTAAGCTGTGCTGAGAGGCAGGCTTTCTAAAGAAGAAAATCTTTGGAAAGTAAACTGAAGGATTCTTCTGAGACAGCCACTTGGACTGCTCCCCACCCAGCCTGGCAGCGAACCTGAGGTTGGGCAAAGAGCCTGGAGTTCCCCCACAGAACTGGGACTGGTCTGTGCCTGAACCCGCAGGACCCAGGCAGCCTGGCCGATGAGTGGGCATATGCGTGCCCCGCAACCCATTCCCAGTGATAACCCCCGGGGAAAAGAGTTTTATGATGAAGACCTAGATTTCCTTCGTGGGGCACTGGGGAGAGGTGCTGGGTTGGCTTTTGGGAGAGCGCTTGCAGAAAGACCTTACCAATTGCCTCTCAGCATGCTGCAGCCAGAAAAACCAGTTGGGCAGTTTGAAACCAACAAAAGATGTTTTTTTCCTTGTTTTTTAATTTTTATTTTTTTAAGTAATCTTTTATCTTTTTAATTTTATTATTGTTTTATCTTTGAATACTTTTTTCCTCTCTTTTCTTTTTTCCTGTTTTATTCCTTCTTCCTTTGTCTCCAAACTTATTGCTTTTTCTTCCCTTCTCCTGCCTTTTTTGTTTCTTTTACCCACAAGAGACACAAACAACTTGGAACTGCGAAAAGACCAGAGTTGGACCCAAAGAGGGGGCATCCCAACAGTAGAGACAGAGAAAAATTTCACTTTGCTATAGGAGAGAAGCCACAAGTTGCTGCATATTTGTATTATTATTATTTTTCATTATTCTCAGTTCTTTTATGTTTTAATAGTATCTTTGTATTCCTCCTATTTCCGTATAGGCTTCTTTGCCTTGGTTGATTATATTGTATCATTTGACAGGTTTCCCCTGTTCTCTCCTCCACGGTGTATTGCCAGTTTTCTATACTTCACACCACTTGTTTTCATTTAGCACACTACCCAAAGTTCTATACCACCTATTCATGTTATCCAGATCACATGGAGTCTGTCATATGATTGTTGCTCTAATATTATTATAAATAATAGCTGTTATACACAATTGTAAATACTTCACAACACACCTTCAGGATCTTAGTTCACTTCACAGTTTCCAGAATTCTAGTACTGGAGTCATTAACTCTATTTGCTCACACACTATACCTATTTACTATCCTTTACTCTCACCTTACCTCAGAATCTGACCACCCACAACCTCACTGCTTTCTAGATCCAACTGACAAGCCTTCCCTGTCCAACAAGGGGCTTTTGTCTATCCTTTCTTAAAAGTGGCAATTTGGATTGAAGATTACGGTTAACACTATTTATAGCCTAAAGATCTTCTATCTGTTCTCTACGTGCCATGACTGTAAATATCATAAAATATTCTCTTGCTGTCATAAACCATTTTGCCTCCCCCTCCAACTGATCACACACACACACACACACACACACACACACACACACAAAATAGGTGGAAGCAGAGAACACCAGGATAACCATGGAAGACTGCACCACTGAATTTCACAGGCATTCCACCACAGAAGTTCACACCACAAACTCAGGGAGTCAGAACAGATTAATTTAAGAAACTGAGGCTAACAAGAAGAGTCTCACAAACAATGGGAAGACAAAGAAACAATCCCCAAATGAAAGGGAAGGAGAAAGCCTCAGAAAGAATGTTAGATGAAATAGAGGCAAGTCAACTATCAGATATTGAATTCAAGCACTGGTTATCAGGAAGTTCAAAGAGCTGACAGTGAGAGCTCACAACTCACTGCAAACTATATCAACATGAAAAAGGAAACAGAAACTATCAACAAGGGCTGAAAGGAAATTAAGAATACAATTTCTTAACTGAAGAACACAGTGGAAGGAATCAGAAGCAGGATAGATGAAGCAGAAGATCAGATTAGTGAGTTAGAGGACAAAGTAGAAAAAACACCCAGAAAGAGGAAGAAGAGGAAAAGAGGCTCAGAAAGAATGAATAGGGATTAAGAGAAATGTAAAATAATATGAAACACAATAACATCCAAATAATAGGAATACCAGAAGGAGAAGAAGAAGAGCAAGGGATATAAAACCTATTTTAAAAAGTAATGATGGAAAACTTCCCTAATTTGATGACAGAAAGGGTCACACAAATCCAAGAATCACAGAAAGCTCAATCAAGAGGAACCCAAAGAGGCCCACTGGAAGAAATATCATCATTAAAATGGCAAAATTCCAAGACAGAGAATCTTAAAGGCAGCAAGGGAGAAACAGGAAGTAACATACAAGGGAGCCCCCATAAGGCTAGCTACTGACTTCTCATTGGAAACGCTCCAAAGCAAGAAGAGAATGACAAGAAATATTCTAAGTAATAAGGACCAGAGGCCTGCAACCAAGGCTACTTTACCCAGCAAGGCTCTCAATCAAGATAGAAGGCCAAATAAAGAGCTTTTAAGACAAAAGAAATCTTAAAGAATACACTTCCACCAAACCAGATCTGCAGAAGATGCTAATAGGACTGCTCTAAGGAAAGGAAGGAAAAGAGAGAGACAGAGAGAAACACAGGTACAAAAATGGCAATGAATAAGTACCTATCAATAATAACCTTAAATGTAAATGGATTAAATGCTCCAATCAAAAGACATAGAATAGCTGAATAGATAAGAAAGCATGACCCACACATATGCTGCCTATAAGAGACCCACCTCAGGACAAAAGTGAAGGGCTGGAAACAAATTTTCCAAGCAAATGGACAGGGAAAAAAAGCCAGGGTAGCAATACTCCTATCAGACAATATAGACTTCAGAAAAAGGGCCATAAAGAGAAACCCAGAAGGTTACTTCATAATACTCAAGGGAAGAATCCACCAGGAAGACATAAACATTGTAAATATATATGCACCCAACATAGGAGCACCCATATATATAAAGAAAATCTTAGAGGACTTCAAGAAAGATGTTGACAGCAACACAATTATAGTAGGGGATCCAGGCCTTCTTCAGAGCGCATTCTCCCTGAGGTTACAGGTGTGGGCTTGGGCACTCTCCCCAGGCTGTGGGCATGCTCACTTGGCCAGGCCGTCTCTGGTCTTTCAGATTTGGATGTGCTCTCTTCCCAGGGATATGGGAGTACACGGGGCCTTCTGTGCCACCTCGGGAGCATTGCCTAGGTGTGTGGGAGGAGGCCAGGGTGACTGCTGCAGGAGAATTTCCCCAAACAGTGTCTTTTTTTTTCACTTTTTCTATTTGAGAAATTCCTCCTACTCAAGCCTGCCACTCTGTACAGTGGCCTGGCCTCTCACACAGCCCAATTCTCCAACCAAATCGGGAACTATCAGGGTCAGGGCCTGTCACAGACCAACTCTCAACTCTCCCCAGCTGGTGTCCACAGACTGTGGGTGCTCACAGCCCCTGTGTGTTTGCCATTTAGTCCTTATTTCCCTCTCTATGACTTCAAGCAACCAAGTCTCTTCCAGTGCTGCTCAAACCTTGTTTGGCCAGGAAGGGAGCTATTGACCTGACTCTCTCCCAAGAACCCTGTGGCAGACCTGGTGGGCCCTGACCCCTGAGCTGGTCCCTGGGACCTTATTTTCCTACAGCAGCCTCCTTACCGTCTGGTTTTTCAGTGTCCGCTACAATCTTTGGTCTCCTATCTTCATATATGCTGGTGAACTGTTGGCTGTTTGTGATGTTCCTCCATAGATCGGCCAGGTTTTTCTCTTGTGTGTGTGGGGAAGTGGAATCTGCTCCCTCCTACATTGCTGCCATTTTCCCTCCCTCCCTTAACAGTCTTATTCTTGGTTTTCTCATTCCTCCTTAGCAGATTATTCAGAAAGTAAACATCCACCTCCTTAGATATTAGGAAGTCAGTTACTTTCTTTTTTTCTGATGAATAAAATATATTGACTAAATTAAACAGAACTTGACAAGCTAGACGCAGATAAACAATAACAACAGCAACAGAAGTATTCATTTGAATACTAAACTTCCTGCAGAAGTTAGACAGCAACAAAAAGCCTTCATTTTTTTCTTTTTCCATTATTCTGTGCCTTCCTAAAGTCACTCTTGATGGACATTGATCAGTTATTGGATGTGGGTCACCTTGAGGAGGGGTATAACCTTAAAGGAGGTGGCTCGTTGCAGATAGGTCAATTCCCAAATGAGCTGACAATGAAAGTCTGCTGGTCCACAGCACTCCCAGGAGCTGGGACAATCAGCTTCATTGGAGGGAGATCCGAGAACACATTCCAGTACCCAGTCTGCTATTTCAAGTCATTTCTTCCCTCAGACCCTCCAAACAGGCTTTGATCTTCTTCAGATTTCTGCCCCATATTCACTTTGCCCACAGTTTTCAGACCCACATTATTCCTGTCCAGTCTCCATCCTTTCCAACGACCCACATTATTTCCCTACTTTATCTCTGATTTGTCACACGGTTTCATGTATCTCTGTCCCTCTGGGTAAACTTAGTTCTACATTTACATTTATGTTCACTTAGTAACTTTGCTTCATTGTTTACAATGGACAGCTCTTTGTCTATAAAAACAAAGAGTCAGACCCAAATAATGAAATAATTATTGAACACACCCAGCGTTTTATCCCTTGAATATGTTTTTAATGTGTAACTAGCATACAGAGGGTATAGTGAACAGACTTTTCCACTCTATGTTGAAAACTATTGTTTGCTCCCACATACTTGGCTTCTTGTGTGTTTCCATGAACCAAACTCAATCTAATTTAATGCAAAAAGTATATTCTAGTCAGCTCACTCTATTCACATGGGAGAATTTACTGTTCTCTTTAGGGGAGGAAAAGGCTCATTTCCCCAGAATGACAAGCGAAACTAGGCAAGGGGGAGTTAAAAAAAGAAAAAAACCACTTTGTCACTCCTCTTCTGGCCCTTACTGAGAAGATGAGTTGATAAACTCACTCCCACTATCTATATAGCAGCCTCACCAATACTCACGTTTATTGGGTAAAACAGCTTCTGAGTCTCAGTTTATACCAAATAGCACCAAAATTCATTCTGAAAGTTCAATGACTAATCATTTCAGTACTATTTGGCTGCTTCCCTTGGTGCTTCCTGTATAATAAGACAAATTAAGTAATACATTTTCTGGCATTGGTTCAATTCCTCCCTGTATTTAGCTATAATCTTAAAGTATTGTCCAGTGTAAATGGTCTGTGTGAGAACTGTGAATTTTTTTCCAATACGGTTTCTTTTCCAAGCATAATTACATCTTAGGCTTAAAGGCTCACCTACTCCTTTCCAGGGCACTACACAAGATCCCAGCCTTGATTTTCTCATCTTTGCCACCCTTTACAGATTCTTCTGCCACCCTTAGTTCCTGGTAAAATCTCCTTGCTGTTTCTAAACAAGGCTTCCAAAGTACACATGGACAGGGAGACTCCAGATCAAAGTGAGATTCAAATTTCCTCCAAAGAAGTATTTGGGGTGGGAGGGAGGAAAGGGAAGAGCTGGTGGGGGAGATATTTGAAAAGTTAGGAGAGACAGAAGATGTTTGTATGCTACCCAAATTATTTATTATCTCTGTGTCTACATGCTTCATAAGGAGAGAAAATCAGATTGATGCTTTAAACTATCCAACTTTAAGAAGATATTACTACTGACCTATTATCGAAGAAGCAATATTTGGGTTCTCTCTCTCTCTCTTTTTGGTTGTAGGGATGAGAACCCACAAGACACTTTGTCTCTTGTAATCAAAAGCACACTTGATCCACATGGCTAGTTAGGGAGAAAGATGAGGTGTTGAATGAGAAAGCAGTTGCTCTATGGAATGTTACTTCGTGAATGGAACCCAAAACTGAGCATAGTGACTTTGCTACTGTCAGCTATTTGGCTCAGGAGGAGCTAATAATGAAAAGAAATAGTTTTCTTGTTTAGACCATAGCTTTTTTTTCAGTTATTATAAGTATCATATCATTACATAAGGCCTTAGAATTTATTGCGAGTCTATGGACGATGGAAAAGACACTGAAGATATAAAGCAGTTAAGACATATTCCCTGATGTTGAGAGATACAGGATCTATTTGCAGAAACTTGAAATTGAAAGATTTAATTCCTTTCGGGGGCTGAAAGGGTCTTTAGAGATCCCCTAGTTCAAGTTTCTCATTTCAGAAAGAAAAGGAGACTGCAGCACCCAGAGCTAAAGTGATTTGTGATTTATTTAGAATCACTCAGCTGATTAATGGTAGAACTGAGACCAAAGTTTGGGTCTTCATATTTCTAGTTCAATAAACTTTTTATTACCCAAATTGATTTCAGGGTCTGAAATAATTCAAATTAATCTATGAGTCAATTTAACCTAAAACAATTTTTCATGTACTTTTATTCTTTAAGGAAAGTATTTCAGATATATGCAAACTGAGACAATCTAGTAAGCTAGGACAAGTGGAATAGGGAAACTGAGACAGATACTTAGGCAGAGCAGTATACAGTCATCTGGTAAATTGCAAAATCCTATCTTCTGTAACCAAAGACAATTAAGAGTAAATGGTTTACACTTCTCTTCCTCCAACCAGATGATTAATTATAGGAGACCATTCTGTATGGTGTGGGCCCAGCTCCCACTTGGAGATGCACAGGACCCACACCCACAGACAGGTTCTTCTGTGGGGAATCAGGCCTGCATTGTACCTAGACTGCTATGAGACTTGCTTTTGCTAAAACTCCTTCACCGTGGATTGAGACCAAAAGTGCTTACTGTAACTTCCTAAAATCCATGCTAAAACTCCCTAGTATGGAGTACAACCAGTTCAACCACTTTTCCCTATGCATTTGCAAATATCCTCCTTCTGCAATGTGATTAGCAGCAGCATCTCCTTTGTTTTCTGTAAAAAGTAATCACCTAAAGCAAACCTGTGCATAGTAAATGAGGACCATCACGTAATGTGCCGAGAAAAGAAATAAAGGCCTATCATGGCGAGGGCTGTGACTTTTTTCCTCTTGAAAGAAAAGCCATGCTGTCCCTTTTTCTCCACAGGACTTGGTAGTCCGTGTGAATTTCTCATGCCTCATCCACAACGTGGTGGACCCCATGAGCCAGGGTCTGCATCAATAAATAGTTTAAATCACCCTACTCAGGGAGATGGATAGCAGAAATCCAATTAGTGCCATTTGTGCCAACCACACTCAAGGACAGATGAAGTTAAGGGAATAAATCTCATTATGGCACATCAGCATAAAGCTGATGAATATTCCACTGAAATCTTACCCTAAGACCTCCCCTAAACTCCCAACCTTAAAAATCCTCAAGATAAAGGTCCCAGGGTGTACTCTCCCTCCTGGGAGCACGCCAGTGCCTTTCTTCCCTCTCAGACCTGCATCTCCTAAACATAAGAGTCCCCATCAGACTTGTAACCAGGGAAGCAATGGGCAGTGGCAGCTCCTCCTGGGATAACTTCCTGACCCTGTGTCCAAGGCCCCCTTTTCTCTGATCTCCCAGTGAGCCAAAGCAGCCCTGCCTTGCCTCATTTCTTTCCTATAATGTTTCTAGGAAGACAAAGCAGCTTTGCCTAGGCTCTCTCCTGTTGCTTCTTCTATCCTAGGTTCTTCCTTGTTCTACTGTCCCAGCTTTAATAAACATACTCCAAAACCTGGACTTGTGTTGTAAATTCTTTTCTGCATGAAGTGAAGAAGCCACACACTACACGCCAGTTGGAGGCAGATCTACTCTGGTCCTGGTACCTGTTCAGTAACAAAAGTACCAAGAATAATATATTGATTCTCCTACCCACTACTCAGATTAAAAAATAAAATATTATAGTCACCATAGAATCTTTCTATATCTCTTTTTCATTCCATCTTGACATATTCTTCCCAAGAGGTAACCAGTACCATGAATTTGCTATTTGTCATTTCCATGAGTTTCAAACTTTATTACATATGTATATATCCAAAAATAATGTATAGTATTATTTTGCATGCCTTAAAGCTTTAAAACATGGTATCACTGTATTTGTTATTCTGAGCCCTGCTTTTTTACTCGATGTATTTTTGAGATTTATGGATATTAATATATATAATTCTAGATCAGTTTTGCTGCTACATACAGCATCATATATTTATGAATTCTTATTTTTTTATTCCTAGATAAGTAGAATGCTTCCAATTTGTTGTTGTTTTGTAAATATTTACACACTGTTCCCTTGGGCACATTGAGGATTTATAGTAGGAGTCAAATTGCTGGGTGACATGATATACACATTCGAATTTACTGGATTTCGATTTCAGCTCTAGGCGGCTCCACTTCACTGGGTTTGGTTTTATAAACTTACCTTCTTACTTCCATACAGCTAAGTTTCAGGTGACTGCAAGTTTGAAAATTTGATGATGAAGACCTTAACACAGGTTGCTACCTATTGAAGACTGAAAAATGCAGGGTTGGTTTACTAATGAGTAACATTCTTGGGAAATACAAGTATACAGAAATCTCTGAATAGAACTGGTTAATTTACCAGGGCTTATGGTGAGATCCAAAGGGAGGATCAACAAATGGAGAGATTGTTCCTTTCTGTCATCCTGGGAACATAGGAGGGGCGTACACTTCTCCATGTGAGTAGAGCCAGCCTCCTGTAAGGGTAGTATAGAGTGATTATGTGATACAAGGTCATTAATGCTGTAAGTTCTTCCTCCCAAAGCCCTTGCCTTGTAGTTGTTCCTGAAATTCAGCCGTTCATTCATCTAACATAGTCCTTCATCAAAATGAAAAAATGGAGTGGGAGCAAATAAGTCAATTACTAATATTTTTTTAAAACTTAGTATGATGGACACTTTGGTGGGGGGAGAAGGAGAGTATAAAATCTCCTGAGGAAAATAGGTGCCTAGAGGTTAAGAGTGATGAGAAAACAACTGGGCTGAGTTTTTAAAGCCTATTATTTAATATCTCCTCCATGAAGCATTCTTCAATACCTCTGGCTACATATAAGTTCATTCTCTAATCTCCTACAGTACTTTGTTCCACTATTGTAATAATGATCACATACACTAATTTTATTATAAATGGGCAAGTTCAGGGGTCCATGCATAGTAGATCAGATATCTGTTGTTTCATAAGAAGTCCCCTTATATCCCCTATCCCAACCCCCCCCCAAAAAACAGTGGTTAAAGTAACTATTTCTTTGCTCACAATTCTGCCATTTGGTTTGGGCTTGGCTGAGTCATTTTCATCTCAGCTCTGGGTGGCTAGGGTCCCTCATGTGCCTGTACTCAGCCGACTCTCAGCTTGGGCTGTAATTTCCAAGCACTCTGACATATTTCTGGATTTCTGTCCACATGGGGTCTCCAGGATAGCCAAGACCTCCTTACGTGATAGCTGGCTTCCAAAAAAGCAAAAGCAGGGGCTCATTCTACTGGTTGAAGTAAGCCACAAAACCAGCCTAGTTTGAAGAAGAGAAGAAATAGACTCCACGTCTTGTTGGGAAGGAAAACATAAATGTGTAGACATGGGAGGACATGCTGGAGGATATCTTTCGAGACAATCCACAAATCTTAAATAAAATATTTGGTGAATAAGTGAACAAAATTGCTGCTTTCAGAGCACTGGTCAAAGGGGACTGAAGAAAAACATCCCTCTGAAGGTGCCAGTGAATGAGAAAATCAGTCTGTACTATCTCAGGCAGTATGGAACCCAAGAATTGAACCATTGATGGACTTTGCCCCAAAGCACTATGCCCTCATTTGGTTTGGTTGGGGCTTACTGACTGCTCTAGCATAGTGTGATAGCTATTAACTGTTTGAAAAAATTCCCATTTTCCTGCTTGCACAATTGCAATTTCCTACTTGCTCTGAAATTAGATGTGAGCCATGCAACTTGCTTTGGATAGTAAAATGTGAACAGACATGACATTTGTCACTCTAAACAGAAATTGAGGGACCAGCGTGCACCTTGCCACACTGGGTCCCTGAGTGATTACAATGAGGAAAGCCCCAGGGGGGGAAGCCCACAGAATTACTCCAGGGGCTTGGAAGACCAAGATTCCAGTCAGGCAGCCAGGACCCAAACAGATGCCTTATGGAACATGAGTAAGAAATACACGTTTGTTTTGTTAGGCCACTATAATTTTTAGCTTTTTTTCCTGTAGCACAAATGTATTATTTTCTACTGTTACATAACAGATCACCACAAATTCAGCACTTGAAACAATACGCATTATCATCTCAGTTTCCATGGGTTAGTACTGGGCATGGTTGAGCTGGGTCCTCTGCCCAGAATCTCACAAAGCAGAAATCAAGGTGTCAGCTGTCTGCATCCTCACTGGGAGACTAAAGAGAGAAATATCTCCTGCCAAGCTTTCTGGAGTTGCTGGTAGAATTTAGTTTCACACAGTTTTGAGGTCTCTGTGTACTTGCTGGTTGTCACCTAGGGGCTGTTCTCAACTCTCGATGCTTCTCACATGCTTGGCCACGTTACCTCCTCCACCTCCGAAGACAGCTATGGGAAACTTCTTTCTGTCAAATCCATCTACAAATCTCCCTGACTTCTCCCGTCTGTGACCTCTAGATTCAGTCAAGCCCACTAGGATAAAAGCCTTTTCCCCCAAGTTGGCTGTGCCATATGAATCCATAATACATATAGTACTGGGGCTTATACAGAGTGTGTACACCAGGGTACAGGCATCTTAGGGACACCTTAGAATTCTGCCTGAGAAAATAACAGCCAGTACTGGCTGACATGTGGTTCAGAGGCACCAAGAAACCTGAAAAAGTAACAGAGTGAATCCCATTCTCTTCTTAATCCTGATCTAATTCCTTTTTTGGTTCACAATATTTTTCCAGAGTGTGTATTTTGGGACTTTTCCAACAGACAGGACATGGGTTTGTGAAATGTATGTGCTTTGGGTATACAAGGGAATGAAGTAAATCCCAGGGCTACATTATTTCCTCTAAACTCTAAGGTTTGTCTCAGCCTGGCTGGTGTGACTCAGTGGATTGAGCATGGGCTGTGAACCAAAGGGCTGCCAGTTTGATTCCCAGTCAGGACACATACCTGGGTTGTGGACCCGGTAGGGGGCATGCAAGAGGCAACCACACACTGATGTTTCTCTCTCTCTCTTTCTCCTTCCCTTCCCCTCTCTTTAAAAATAAATAATAAGATCTAAAAAAAATTAACTATAAGGACTGTTTCTCACCACACCTCAGCCTCATGAAGACTTTCATATCTTTCACCACATTTATTAATCACGTGTTAATTATTATAGTCATTTTTGAAAACTTGATACTTATGTGAATCTGTATCAATGAACTTTAAATTGTTCATTATCCTAAACTTAGAAAACCAATTTCTGAAATAATGAAAGTAATTGCTCACATATATGTGTAAGGGAAGGGATTGCAAGGTTACTTATCACCAAATAAAAATACGTCAATATTCAACCTTAGTAGACTAGATAAATTAAAACAGGTCTGTATTATGGACTGTTATGTAGCCATTAAAATTTATATTTTTGAGCCGGGATAGGGTGGCCCACTGGATTGAGCACTGGCCTGTGAACCAAAGGGTTGCCAGTTCAATTCTCAGGCTAGGGCACCTCCCTGGGCTGTGAGCCAGATCTCCAGTAGGGGACACGCAAGAGACAACCACACATTGATGTTTTCCTCTCTTTCTCCCTCCCTTTCCTTTTCTCTGGAAATATATAAATAAAATTTTTGAAACAGAAAATTATATTCTTGAAAAATATTTAAAGACATCATCTTAACTTTGTTAAGTTATTAAATAAAATATAAATTATATACAAAGAATTACTTCACTTTGAAATATATAACTATATACACAGGAGTATCTTAAGGAAATATGAAAAAAACATTTCAATTGTTTATTAAAAAGTGATAGAATTATTTCTTTCATTTTCTTAAATTTCTATTTTCCAAATTTTATCAATGAAATTACATTGCTTATAAACCAGAAAAACAAAGAATAAATGTTAGTATTTTAGTTTTATTTCAGCTACCTCTAGCATTTTCAAGGCAGCTTCTTATAAATTATTAATAGTTGGTAACAAAAATGTTATTTATTTTTGAAACAAGGCAACAATTTGTTTACTTGGTTTGCATGTCTGCAAGTACTTGAAAATTGCAGAATTTATGAATAATTTAATTGCCCATACTTTGGGCCTATTTAAATTAATTTCCAAAGTAGTCTGCATTTTCTTTACTAGCAAAAGTTTGTGTGCTTTGAAAACTTAGAGGAAATAGATAATTCCTTAGAAACATACAACTTTACAAGACTGACATGAAAAAATAGAAAGTCTGAATAGACCAACTACTAGTAAGAAGATTAAATTAGTAATGAAAAAAACTTCTTAATTAAAAAAGATATCTGTACCTCTATTTTCATTGCTACATTATTTACAATAGCCAAGATATGAAAACAACCTAGGTATCCATTAGTGATGAATGGATGAAGATGTGGTACACACACAGACACACACAAGGGAATGTTACTCAGCAATAAGAAAAGAAAATTTTCCATTTACAATAAATGGATGGCCTAAAGGGTATTATGCTAAGTGAAATAAGTCTGACAGAGAAAGATAAGTACTATATGATTTCATTTATATATGAGATCTAAAAAAAATTAAACAGAAGCAGACCTAAAGATATAGAAAATAAGCTAATGGTTGCAAAAAGGAGTGAGGGGAGGGGATGGGTGAAATTAAAAAAAAAGAGAACAATTCTACAGTTGATCCTGAACTTTTTTGAAACTGCCAGTATGCCCCAAGAGTTAAAGATTTCTAGCCCTTGGCTTGTTAAAAATAACAATAACAACAACAAGGACAAACAAACATTTTCCAAAATTCTGGGATCAGATAGCTTCACTAATAAATTCTATCAATAGCCAAATAAGAATTAATATCGATCCTCTCAAACTTTTCCAAAAAAATAGAAGAAGAGGGAATACTCCAAACTCATTTTACAGGCCAGCATTACCCTGATACCAAAACCAAACAAAAATACCTGTGGGAAATTATACACCAATATCCCTGATGAACATAGATGCAAAAATGCTCATAAAAATGTTAACAAGCTGAATTGAATAATATACTAAAAAGAACATATACCATAATCAAGTGGAATTTATTCCAGGGATGCAAAGATGGTTCAACATCTGCAAATTGATCACATGATATACTGCATTAACAAAATGAAAGATAAAAATCATATGGTTATCTCAATTCATGCAGAAAAGTAATTTGACAGAATTCAACTTTCCTTTTGTGATAAAAAGTCTTGATAATGTGTATGTAGAGGGAACACACCTCAACATAAAGGCCATATACCAAAAGCCCACAGCTAACATCATTCTCAATGGTGCAAAGATGAAAGCCTTTCCAATGGGAAAAATAGACAGAAAACTGTACTTGAAAAATAACTAAATAAAATTTAAAAAAAAAGAAACAAGACAAAATGCCCGTTTCCACCACTATTATTCAGCAGAGTACTGGAAGTCCAGATCAGAATAATTACACAAGAAAAAAAAGGAGAAAGCATGTGAATTGAAAAGGAAGAATTAAAAGTGTTACAATTTGCAGATGACATGGTATCTTACATAAAAAACACTAAAGACTCTACCAAAAAACTGTTAGAATTAGTAATGACTGAGTTCAGTAAAGTTGCAGAATATAAAATTAATATACAAAAATCACTTGTGTTTCTATAGTCTAATAACAAACTATCAGAAAGAGAAATTAAGGAAACAATGTCATTTACAATTATTTCCAAGAAAAAAATAAAATATCTAGAAATACATTTAACCAAAGATGTGAAAGTCCTGTACATTGAAAACTATAAGACATCAAGGAAAGAAATTAAAGATGACAAATAAATGGAAAGGTATTTCATACTCGTGGATCAGAAGAATTAATATTATGAAATATCCATACTGCAGATTTATTGCAATCCCTATCAAAATTCCAATGGTAGTTTTCACAGAAATGGGACAAAAAAAATTCTAAAATTCATATGAAACTACAAAGAAAAATCCCCCAAATAACCAAAGTAATCCTGAAAATGAGCAGAACTGGTGGCTTATTTGCAGGACTGTTTCTTTGCTTGTTTGGTTTTTAAAAGACTGACTTGAGAAATTAATAAGTTAAAGTACAGAAAGTGGTAGAATTACTTTTTAAGTAGCTTGTTCTTTGCAAAAAATCAGCAAAATAAGCAAACTTTAGCCAGTCACTCCTTAGAAATAAATTAAAAAGTGCAATTACAAAAAATAAGGAATAATAAAAGGAGCATTATTTTTTAAAGAAATCACAAAAGATTATTTTGAACAATTTTATGAAAATGAATTAGAAAACCTAGATGAAATGGCTAATTTTATAGGAAAACAGGGTTTATCAAAAGAAAAAAATTATAGAAAACAAATAAAGTGAATAAGGAGCCACATGTCACTAAAAGCAGCAAGCCAGTGACTATGGTTTCACAGGAATTTTATTAAACTTTCAGAGACTAGATACACCCAGTCCTGTTTGAACTCTTCTAGAGCATAGATCAAGAAGATAAACTTCTAACACTTTTTTATCAAATGAATGTAGTGCTGAGATAAACTTGATAAATATTGTATTAAAAAGTACATGTAGAAATTTAATATTTGATAAAGGTAATATACAAAATCATTTTGTAAAATATACATTTTCATAACTAGTACTGGGATAATTAACTAGCCACTTAGAAAAAGTTAAGATTAAATTCATAGTTCACACTGTGTACCAGGATAAACTCCAAATGAATCACAGAACTAACTGTAAAAGAAAGAAAGAAAGAAAGATAGAAAGAAAGAAAGAAAGAAAGAAAGAAAGAAAGAAAGAAGAAAAAAGAAAGAAAGAGAAACCATACAAGTAGTTGAAGAAAACAGGGATGAATTCATCTATTACTTGGAGAGGGGGAAAATCCAAAAACAATAAAGAAGAATATTTTTAATTCAAATATATTAAAATAAAAATATATCATTTAGCAAAGAACATCATAATGAAATTTTTAAATGTCCAAGTTGGAGTAAATATTTGCTGTCTACATTACAGAAAGAACAGATCTCCTAATTGTTGAAAGAGCCCTTATAAGTCTAGAAGACCTGAAATCTATGAAAATATTAGACAAAAGACCTAAATAAATATTTCAGAGAAAAATAAATGTAAATAACAATTAAATGCATAACAAATTCATAAATCTCAGATGAGAAATATAAGTAAAACTTCTCTGATATAACAATCCTCATAGTGAAAAAAATCTAAAACTTTAAAACAGACCCTAGTGGTGAGCAAACAGAGGCATACATTGATGTCCAGAAGTGGGAATGTAACAGGGTGCAGCCAAGAGGGGAGCCCCAAAAAAGGGATTTGGAACAGACTCCAGAATTCAAGGTGTCCAGGAAATATTAGAAAGATATATATTATGTGCTCACCCGTTCCCCCTCACCCTGTGCCCATAGGCGTGTGTTGGGGGAGGGGACAAATGGAGCAGGGCCATTGAGCTCTATGCCATTGGGCCACACCTGCCCAGACTCACGATGACAGCGCAGTAAAGCTGGAAGGATATGGGAGTGCTGGCAAGTGTAGCTGATTGTGGGAGGAGTCGGAAATGGGGCTGCAGAGGAAGATTGGCATGAGGATTTAAATCCAGGCATGGCAGCCATTGAGGAAAGAGAGCCATGCAGTTTTGGCAGAGTGAAGACCCCCTTGCAGCTTTGCCAGGGAGAGCCATGTACAGCTTTGCAGAGAGAGCCACGTGCTTTTTGGCAGAGTGGGAACCCCGCAGCTTGGGTGGAGAGAAGCACCATGGGGCTTTAGCAGAGAACCGCCACTTGGCTTTGGCAGAGTCGTGACCCTACCCTCTCTGCAGCTTTGGTGGAGAGAAGAGGACCATGTAGTTTTGGCCAGAGTGGGGACCCCTGCAGCTTTGGTAGAAGAGGACCACACAGCTTTGGGGTGCTCCCCTTGGCTGCATGGCCTGGGAAGCAGGAGAGACTTTTCCTGGAAGAAGAGTGAAAGAACTCTTGCCAGCAGACCATGAGAATGTGCCACACGGCTTTGGATTAATTAGAGATCCTGCTTGGATGGCAACACAGCTGATTGTGCCGGCCACCTGAATCATGGACCTGTTTCTTTTTTCGAGTAACAGTACCCCAAATTAGGGCAGGGGGAGAAGGAAGCACTCTGGGCATCCATGGATATCCAAAAGGACTTTGATTTTTTTTTTAATTTTTTAAAAACATTTCTCTATGCTTTTGTTAAAAAGATTTTATTTATTTATTTATCTTTAGAGGGGAAGGAGAGAGGGAGAAACATCAATGTATGGTTGCCTTTCGTGCGCCCCCTGCTGGGAACTGGCCTGCAGGGAACTGGCTTGCAACCCAGGCATGTGCCCTGACTGGGAATCAAACCGCGATTCTCTGGTTCGCAGGCCTGTGCTCAATCCACTGAGCTACACCAGCCAGGTCAGGACTTTGATATTTTAATGAAGACATTAGGTCACTACTTTAAGTCTGTGTAGCTTTAAATAAACATTTCCTTTCCTTTTCACAAATGTCTGGCATTGAGAGACATCTTTCCTAAGGCAGCAGAGGACAATCGAATCTAGTGATGGGTCCTTTTGGTAATAGTATATTGTACCCCCCTTGGCCCTGTGTGTCTGTTCTATAACAGGAATATAGCACAACTCCACATGAACAAGAATTTAGCAATATCTAATGAGATTTTACATGAATTTCACTTTGACTCAGCAGTCCCACTTTTAGACTC
Source organism: Artibeus jamaicensis (assembly GCF_021234435.1). NCBI lineage: Eukaryota > Metazoa > Chordata > Mammalia > Chiroptera > Phyllostomidae > Artibeus > Artibeus jamaicensis. Next base: position 1,855,253 of record NW_026521981.1, on the reverse strand, counting down.
GACCAGGAAGATACTCCCCCAGAAAGACAACATAACACATGTACAATGTTACTCATGATGGCACTATTTAAAGTATCAAAAGACTAAACATCTCAAAAGTCTACTAAAATAAAGGACTCATTAAATAAACTATGATTAATTCTACACAATGGTGTACTATGTAGCTGTAAAAAAGTGAAAAATAAATTTAAAAAGGAAAATAAAGTGATCTTTTTGTACTAATACAGACAATTGTTGCTGAAAATAGCAAGACACAAAACAATGTATATCAGTAAGCTTCCTTTTTATTAGAAAATATAGATGAATTGATAAATTATGGACCAACAGATGATAGGAAGGTAGATAGACATAAATGGTAGATATTTGCTCATTTGCTTATTATTGTCAAAATGAAAAATGAATCAGAAACTAAGACAATAGGCCTTCTATGTGGAAAATAGAGTGGAAGTGATAAGAGTGGAAATGCCACTTCTCCGGGGATTTCATTTTATGTAGTTTCTACTTTTGAGCCACATAAATGTTTTACTGTGGTATAAAACCTAAATTAAGGTTCCAAATGATGTGCTACCTTAACATCTGGTAAAATTAGGAGGGCCTTGAACTGGAAGTTTTCACTCCCCACTCTGCTCCCTGTAGGCAAGCTCCTTCAGCAAAACAACCCTCCCTACCGAACATATAGGCACAAGCAGCAAGATGGTGGCAGAGTAAGAGGATATATCCTGCATCTCCTCCGAGAACCAAACTGGAAATAAAACTAAAGAGAGGACTAGACATCTGGAATAAACCAAAGACTACCCGAAAAAGAGACTTTAACCAAGTTTTTGGAGAAAAAACCCCCACCACAACCAGTAAGAGGGGTGATATTGTTAAAGAGGCAGACTTGCTCACATGGGCAGTTGGCCCAGGCAGTAGCACAACTACGGGAGCTTCCCCTTGAAAGGAGAGAAGCTGGGACCACAAACTGGCTCCCAAGCGCAGAGCACCAACTCCAGGATCAGCAGACCACATAGCACCAGAAAGTAAAAAGCTGTGGGGTTTGTCTCTGCTAAGAGAGAAGAGACACACTGGAGAGAAAGCCACTTTTTTTTTTCTGTTTCTTTATTAATTTTTTAAGAAGCCAAAGCACAGGTTTTGTATTCATAAACACTTACGTCGGGCCCAAGTGAAGGGAGGACAGAGCAGACTGGACGTACCATGATGAGAGTCTGGAGTGGGAGACACAGGAGAGACGTGGGGAGCAGCCATGGGTTTCATGTGCTGGGATATCCCTGAATTCTGCAGCAGCATCTTTCTTGAGAAGAACAAGCTCTTCCCAGAAAGCAGTTACCTTACCCTGAGAGATTCAGTGTCCCTTAACCTCTGGAATCCTGTTCACCACACACTGCATATTTTTTGTTTGTTTTTGTTTAATTCTGTGTTTTGCCTTGTTTTGTCAGGTTTTTTTCTTTCCTTCCATTTTTCATCTTAAGTCTTGCTGAAGAGATAGTAATCTATGCAGACTCAGGCAGTATCAAAGATGGATTCTTGTAGGGCACAGCCATATCGTACACTTTCCTGGGAAACAGGCTGGTGCTTCCCCCTCATGGAGAGACATAGAAACACCCTCCTGGTTTCCAGCAGATCCAAAATCTGGCCTCTGAAGACTGCACCCCTTGGCCTACTAGGGGCCCTGCCCTGCTGAGTACAGGGAAAAAGATCCTAGACAGACTCAGACTAGTGGCTCTGGGCAGGGGAACATGCACACCATCTTCCATAAAATCTGAAAAGCATCTGCCATGGGAGGTCCAGGAGTCCCTCCCTCACCCCCACTCCAATTCTGCTGGAAGCCCTTTCAGAAACAGGTCTATGACTAATCTAAAATTGGCAGCAGATGGGCAGGCAGAGACAGGCAGAAGCCGATCTTGCAGTGACTTGGGTTGCTTGCTGACATATTCCCAGACCCAGTGCTGATAAAACCCAGCTTGGCAGAGCCACTTGGCCCGATCTAGTTGCAGCCAAGGCCAGAGGAATCAACCACAAACTCTTGTAGCTTCAAACATCCTGCCAAGAGCCAGACGTGGTCAACACCTGACATAGGCTTATACCAGACTCAGGCAACATAAAAGCCATAACCAAAGAGAGAACACAGTGGGAGCTCCCTGGCATGAGTTCTCCAGAAGCCCTCTTAAAAACAATCTGGTCTGTGACTACCCTAAGACTAACAACAGGCCAGCAGGCAGAGACAGGCAGAGGTGGATCCTGCAGTGACCTAGGACATTTGCTGACACATATCTGGGTCCATTGCTGATAAAACCCAGCTTTTAAGAGCAGTTGGGCTCATCCTGGGTGCAGTCAAGCCAGAAACTGTTGATCGGCTTCAAATAGGCTGCCGAGGTCTAGATGTGGACAGCCCCTGACATTGGATTGTACCAGCCTCAGACTACATCAGAGCCATATTCATAGGTAGAACCCAGCAGGCAAGCACTGAGCTCTTCTGAGAATTCCACTTTGTTCCTTTTCATTATCTTTGTTATTTTCTTTTTCATAGCCTTTGTATTATTGTTTTTCTATTTTTGCTCTATTTTTTCTTTCATATCTCTTATTTTACTCTTACCATTGATGACCTCATTGTTTTCTTCTTCTTTCCTTTTCTTATTTTTGTTATTCTTTCTTTTTCCTTGTCCCCTTTTTCTGTTTTCCTCTTTCAATTCATTATTGATATTAGTTGTCTTCCCCTTTTCTCCTCCCATAATCACTTTGCTGCACTTTGGTCTTCTATTATTCTTTTTCTTTTATTTTTCTCTTCTCCTTATATTCCATTTCTCCTTCCACTTTTAGTATTCTCTGATCTTTTGTCATTGAAATTGCTGGGGGGTTGCTTGTTTTGGTTTCTTTTGTGTGTGTGTTGTTTTGCTCTATTCTGCCAGTGCCTGTACAAGACATGGTGGGAGTTGAGCCTCTCAATCAGCCAGTGGGCCAGAGGGGAGACCCCATCAACAAATAAGCGAACAACCTTCAGGACCCAAATACAACAGGAAATCCCACATAACCCATACCATACAAAAGGCATTGGTAGATTACAAAAATCAGGTGATCAAAGAGTCTGTACCACTAGGTCCCACAGGACTTGTACCACGTAAGTCCACCCCACAATACAGGGAGTCAAAGCAGAGTGATCTAATACATAGAAACAAACAAAACAAGACAGCTAAAATGAAGAGTCAAAAAAATTAACCTCCAAATGAAAGAGGAGGCATCCCCAGAGAAAGAGATAAAGTGAAATTAAAGCAAGAAAATTATCAGACATAGAATTCAAAGTAATGGTAACGAGGATGCTCAAGAAACTTAGTGAGAACTACCAGCATTATAAAAGATATAGAAGCTTTGAATAAGAACCAGTTGGACACAAAGAATGCAATATCTGAAATAAAAAAATGCACTAGGAGGAATTAAAAGCAGGGTAGACAAAGCAGAGGATTCAATCAGCAATTTAGAAGACAAGGTGGAATAAAACACCCCATCAAAGCAGCAAAATGAAAAAGACTCAAAAAGAATGAGATAGTTTAAGAGAGTTTTGGGACAACATGAAACATAACAATATTCACATCATAGGAATACAAACTACAGGAAAGGGAACAAGGGATAGAAAGCCCGTTTGAAGAAATAATGACATAAAACTTCCCTAATTTGGTGAGGGAGAGAATCATGAAGGTTCAGAAGGCACAGAGGGTCCCAATTAAGATGAACCCAAAGAAGCCCACACCTACACACAACACAATTAAAATGGCAAAGTTTAAGGACAGAAGGAACCCTAAAGGCAGCAAGAGAGAAATAATTAGTTACCTACAAGAGAACTCTGATAAGGCTGTCAGCTGATTTCTCAACAGAAATACAAGGCAGAAAAGACTGGGAGGAAATATTCTAAGGAATGAAAAGAAAGGACCTGCAACCAAGACTACTTTATCTAACAAAGCTCTTATTTAAAATGCAAAGTGAAATGAAGAGGTTCCCAGACAAAAACAAAAGGCTAAAGGAATACATTTCCACCAAACCAGCATTGCAAGAGATGCTAAAGGGTCTGCTTTACAAAGAAGAAATAGAGAAGAGAAAGGAAAACAGGCATGAAGGGGGGAAATGGCAATGAATAAGTACTTATCAATAATAACCTTAAATGTAAATGGATTAAATGCTCATCAAAAGGTATAGGGTAGCTGAATTGTTACAAAAACATGACCTGCATTTATGCTGTCTACAAGAGACCCACTGTAGAAGAAAATATTTACACAGGATGAAAGTGAAGGGATAGAAAAAAAATTACATGTGAATGGAGGCCAAAGGCAAACCAGGGTAGCAATATTCTATCTGACAAAATAGACTTCAAAACAAACCATAACAAGAGACATAAAATGTCACTACATAATACTTAAGGGGTCAGTACAACAATAGGATATCACCTTAGTAAACATATGAATCCAGTATAGTAGCATCTAAATATATAAAGAAAATCTTCAATGAATTTAAGAAAGAGATCAATAGCAATGTAGGCATCGCAGGGGATTTTAACACCTCACTGTCAACAATGGACAGAGATCTTCCAGACAAAAAGTCAAAAGGATATAGTGGCATTAAATGACACATTAGATTGAATGGATTTAATGGACATTTACAAAATATTTCATCCAAAAGAAACAGAATATACATTCTTCTCAAATGATAGACTACACAATAGGACATGAAATAAGCCTTCACAAGTTCAAAAAATTTAAGTCATATCAGCAGTTTCTTGGGCCACAGTGGCTTGAAACGAGAAATCAACCTCAAGAAAAAGCCTCAAAAACATTCAAATAGTTGGAGTCTAAATAACATGTTATTAAATAATTAATGGGTTAATAGTAAGATCAAGGAAGAAATGAAAATAACTGGAAACAAATGAAAATGAACACACACCAACCCAAAGCCAAAGAGACAGAGAAAGCAGTCCTAAGAGGGAAGTTCATAGCATTACAGGCCTACCTAAAGAAGATAGAAAAATCTCAGATAAACAACCTAACATAATACCTAAAAGGACTAAAAGAACAACAACAAACAAAGCCCAGAATGAGTAAAAAGAAGGAAATAATGAGGATCAGAGGATAAATAAATAACATAGAGACTAAAAAAACAATTCAAAAGATCAATGAATGTAGACTGGTCCTTTGAAAAGATGATCAAAGTTGGCAAACCTTTAACCAGACTCATCAAGAAAAAAAGAGAGGGGAGAGGACCCAAATAAATAAAATTAGAGAGGAGAAGTAACAACAGATAACATAGAAATACAACAGATTGTAAGAAATTATTATGAACAATTATATGCCAAGAAATTGGACAACCTGGGCAAAATGGACAAATTTCTAGAAACATACAATCTTGCAAAACTAAATTACAAAGAGGTAGAAAGCCCTAATAGATCAATAACAACTAGTGAAATCAAAGCAGTAAACAAAAATCTTCCCAAGCACAAAAGCCCTGGACCAGACAGCTTCATAGGCAAATTTTACCAATTATTCAGGCACTAACAACCAAGCACTAACAACTATCCTTAAACTGTTCCAAAAAGTTCAGGGAGTGGGAAGACTTCCAATCTCTTTCTACAAAGCCAGTATTGTCCTAATTCCAAAAATCAGGTAAAGACAGAACAAAGAAAGAAAATTACAAGCCAATATCTCTGATGAAAATAGATGATAAAATCCTCAACAAAATACTAGCAAACTGGACCCAGCAATACATTAAAAAGATCATACACCATGATCGAGTGGGACTTATTCCAGGGATGCAAATTAATAAAGGTGATACATCACATATATGAAATGAAAGACAACAATTATATGATCATATTAGTAGATGCAGAAAAAGCATTTGATAAAATATAGAATCCATTTATGATAAACAACACTCAGCAAAGTGGTAGTGAAGGGAGCATATCTAAACATAATAAAGGCCATATATGAAAAACTTACTACCAACATCATACTAAATGAGCAAAAACTAAAAGCATTTCTCTTAAGACCAGGCACAAGACAAGGATATGTGCCTTTATCACTCTTATTCAACACAGTACTGGAAGTTCTAGCCATAGTGGTCAGACAAGAAGAAGAAACAAAAGACAGCCAAAAGAGGAAGAATAAAAAAGAGGAAGTAAAATTGTCATTATTTGTAGATGATATGATATTGTACATAAAAACCCTATATATGTCATCAAAAAACTACTCAACCTAATAAATGAATTTGGCAAAGCGATAGGATACAAAGTCAATATTCAGAAATAGATGCCATTTCTATTCAGCAATAATGATCAGAAAGAGAAACTAAAAAAAAAAAAACCCATTTACTACAGCAACAACAAAAAATAAATATACCTAGAAATAAATTTAACCAAGGAAATAAGACTTGTATTTGGAAAACTATAGAACACTGAAGAAAGATATTGAGGAAGATACAAATAGTGGAAGAATATTCTGTGTTCATGGATTGGAAGAATTAACATAATTAAAGTGTCAATACTACCCAAAGCAATCTATAGATTCAACAAAATTCTAATTAAGACACTGATGGTGCCCTGGCTTGTGTGGCTCAGTGGATTGAGTGCCAGCCTGTGAATCAAAGGGTCACCAGTTAGATTTCCAGTCAGGGCACATGCCTGGGCTGTGGGTCAGGTCCCCAATAAAGGGCATGTGAGAGGCAAACACATGTTGAGCTTTTGGTCCCTCCCTTTCTCCCTCCCTCCCCCTCTCTCTAAAAATAAATAAATAACATCTTTAAGAAAAAAATTAAGTTAAGAAAGATAGCAATGGCATGTTTTATAAATCTATAACAAATATTAAAAAAATTTATATGGAGCAAAAAAGACCCCAAGTAGTCTTGGCAATCTTGAGAAAGAAGAACAAAGTTGAAGGGATCACAATACCTGGTATCAGGCTATATTACAAAGATACTGTAATCAAAACAGTCTGGTACTGGCATAAGAATGTACACGTAGATCAATGGAACAGAACAGAGAGCCCAGAAATAAACCCAGGTCTTTATAGTCAAGTAATATTTAACAAAATAAAGAAGAACATATGATGGAGTAAGAACAGTCTCTTCAATAAATTGTGTTTGGAGAATTGGACTGGTACATGCAAAAAAAAAATGAAACTAGACCACCTTTTTATACTATATACCAGAATGGATAAAAGACATAAATATAAGTCATGATACCATAAAAATCCTAGCAGAAAACATAGGCAGTACAATTTCAGATATTTTCATAGAAATATTTTTTCTGATATATCTCCTAGGGCAAGGGAAAAGAAGAAAAAATAAATATGACTACATTAAATTAAAAAGCTTCTGCACAGCTAAAGAAACCATAATTAAAATTAAAAGGGAACAGACTGTATTGAAGAACATATTTGCTAACAACACATGGACAAGGGCTTAATCTCCAAAACATGTGATGAATTTATATGACTTGACATCAGGAAGACAAGCAATCCAATTTTAAAAAATGGGCAAAGGGCCTGAATAGACACTTCTCCAAGAAGGACATACAGGGGGCCCATAGACATATGAAAAAATACTCAATATTGCAAGCCATCAAAGACATGCAAATTAAAACCACAATGAGATATCACCTCACACTGGTCACAGTGGCCATCATTAATAAATCAATAAACAACAAGTGTTGACAGCATGGGAAAAAAAGAGAACTTCAGTGCACTGTTAGTGAAAAATGCAAACTGGTATAGTCACTGTGGAAAACAGTATGCAATTTCTACAAAAAATTAAAGATAAAACTGTCTTTTGACCCAGTAATTCCACTGCTAGGACTACAACCTAAGAACCCTGAAACACTAATTCAAAAGAATTTATGCAGCTCCATGTTCATAGTAGTGCTATTTACAATAGTCAAGATTTGGAAACAGCTTAAGTGCCTATCAGTAGATGAGTGGATTAAAACAAACAAACAACAAAAAGCCCAGTGGTACATTTACACAATGGAATACCATGCAGCTGAAAAAAAAAGGAATTGCTACCTTTTGCAACAGTATAGATGGAACCGGAAACTATTAGAGTAAGTAAAATAAGACAGTTGGTGAAATACCATAGGATCTCACTCACAAGAGGAATCTAATGAACAAAATAAACTAATGAGCTAAAAAGAACCAAAGCCGTAGAATCATGGAACAGTCTGACAGCTTTAAGTAAAGAGGGGGAGGTGAGGAGAGATTGAAAGAAGGTGAAAGGATTGCCCAAAAAAAACATATGACCCATGGACTTGAACAACTGTGTGGGGACTGACTGTGGGAGTTGGGGGTGAGGTGGGTAGAAAAGGGTGAAGGGGAAAAAGTGGAATAATTGTACCCCATGGACTTGGACAACTGTGTGGGGATTGACTGTGGGAGTTGGTGGTGGGCTGGGTAGAGAAGGGTGAAAAGGAAAAAGTGGGATAATTGTAATAGCATAACAGATTTATAAAAAGGGGCTAGGCACAGTTATTGCTTATTTCCAATTAGAGGGTTTAAAGTCTCTGCCTGCCTATGGAATTATTCAAACAAGCCAATCATATCCTCCCACAGGAACCAAGGGCAACCCACCCTCCTGATGCTACAAAACCTGCTTCCCACAGCTGCTGGTTGCTCACACTCTTCCTGAGTGTAACCCTGTGTGGCCCTGCATGAAGTACAATGTCCTTCTCTCCCAGAATTTTGAGTATATGTGACTAATAAACTTCTGTCTATCTTATCTGTCCATTGTTGGGTATTGTATGTCCAGCTATTTCCCCAATCCTAGGGTAGAATGTTTTCCTCATCAATGGGGTGAATAGAAGGCAATTAAAACATTTACACATTCAAGAACAAAATAAAAAATCAAACTGTAATAAGAATACATCAAATTGGTAATATAATCATTCAGAAAAAAATTACTCCAGTTGACTTTTGACTGTTTATTTTTAGTGGAATGTATCCCAAGATTTAATGGTAATAGCACTATAATTTTTAAAGAATTTGTAAGACAGAGAAAATTAGGAAATATCTTAGTAGGGACCAAGATTTTTAGTGGAAACAAAAATAGATACAAATATAACATCAAAGAAGTTAAGTAAGGGGATGGGTGGAGGTGGAAGAGGGTGTAAGGGAAATAAATGGCAATGAAAAAATACAATAAAATTAAAAAGAAAGGAAAATGAAAATAGAAGTTAAGAAAAATTTAATGTTAAATGGAGATAACAATGAAAATTTATAATTAAAAAATAGATATACATGTATAATATCTCTGTCAATATAAAGGGTCTTTATACAATGACATCCTTGTAGTAATGAGCATCACTAGCCTGATTATTTCTGTTTCCATATACCAAGTTAAAGGATCAGGACTTCTTAAAGAAATGGCTTGAATAAGTACAAGGTGAGAATAAAACATCTCGTTGTTACAGAAAGCATAAAAATACTCAAATATGACATGCAAGGCAACTTAGAGCAGCTGTCACTGGTAATATTTGACGTAATTTAAAATCAAGAATAATGACTATAATTCAGTGAACACATTGAATAAATAATAATCCACGAGTCTATGCTGGTACTTAAATAAATAAATAGATAGATAGATAGACAAATAAATAAATAAATAAACAAACAAATAAATAAATAAATATTTTTGGCCAGCATTAAAGGTGACATATCTCCTTATTCAGAAATGTGCACTTCTGGCCAAGATGGAGGCATTGGGAGATACTCTGCCTCCTCACACAACCAAAAGAAGGATAACAATAAAGTTAAAAGCAAAAAGTAACCAGAACAGCTGAAATTGAACTGTATGGAAGTCCAACAACCAAGAAATTAAGAAACATTCACCCAGATTGGTAGGAGGGCAGCCAGGGTAGAAAGGATTCTCAGCAAGGCAGTGGCTGGTGGACTAGTGTGTTCACACATTTGCATGTGGATAAACCAGGAAGAACAACTGGGGAGCAAGACAGACCACACAACCCAGGGTTCCAATGTGGGGAAATAAAGCCTCAAAATCTTTGACTGGAAAAATCTGTGGGGATTGTGGTGCTGGCAGGAGAGCCCCCAGCCTCACAGGAGAATTTGCTGGAGAGACCCACAGAATCCTAAAATGTACACAAAATCATCCATCCAAGAATCAGCACCAGAAGTGCCCAGTTTGCTTGTGGGTACTGGGTGAAATAACTGAAAGTCATCCGAGAGCTGAGCAAGCAACACAAAGAAACACCATGGGTTGCCCCTCCCTGGCAAGTAAGGCTCCACCCCTTACTACATAACAGGTGTGCAGAGACAAAAAATATGGCCCAAATAAAAGAACAGATCAAAACTCCAAAAATAGAACTAAGCAATGAAGAGATAGCCAGCCTATCAGATGCAGGTTTCAAAACACTGGTAATCAGGATGCTCACAGAATTGGTTGAGTACGGTTACAAGATAGAGGAAAGAGTGAAGGCTGTGAAAAGTGAAATAAAGGAAAATGTACAGGGCACCAACAGTGATGGGAAGGAAACCAGGACTCAAATCAATGGTTTGGAGCAGAAGGAAGAAATGAACAACCAGAACAGAATGAAGAAACAAGAATTCAAAAAAATGAGGAGAGGCTGAGGAACTCTGGGACAACTTTAAATGTTCCAACATCTGAATCATGAAGGTGCCAGAAGGAGAAGAGAAAGAATAAGAAACTGAAAACTTATTTGAAAAAATAATGATGGAGAACTCTCCCAGTCTGGCAAAGGAAATAGACTTCCAGGAAGTCCAGGAAGCTCAGAGAGTCTCAAAGAAGTTGGACCCAAGGAAACACACACTAAGGCACATCATAATTACATTATGCAAGACTAAATATAAGGAGAGAGTCTTAAAAACAGCAAGAGAAAAGGAGAGAGTAACCTACAAAGGAGTTCCCATAAGACTACCAGTTGATTTCTTAATAGAAATCTTGCAGGCAAGAAGGGTTTGGAAAGAAGTATTCAAAGTCATGAAAGGCAAGGACCTACAACCAATATTATTCTGTCCAGCAAAGATTACTCTACCCCATCTTACTCTTGCTTCTCAATGTGCTTCTCCGACACTTGGAGAGGCATCTCCAGGAAAATGGCCAGCAGAGTGTAAAGTGAGGCCCACAGGGAAGACCTTCCTTTCCCCCATCATTTACTCCTTCTGGTGCCCAAATCCTGACTTTAATGATTTACTGATTTATTACTTTTCAATTAATAAAACTGGTCAGAAGTGAACCAGTAAGATATAAGAACCATGGGATAGATATGGCACATGTTCTCAAAGTCCATTTTCACTGAAAGATTTGAGGTAGGATGTAGAGTTAAATAATTTAATAAGATATACACTCATATCAAGTTTAATGAAAGTAATTATTTTATTTTAACACCAACATAATTATGAGATAAAGAACACAAAAATTTCATGGATTTTAGAAATAATATGCAAGACCTGAAAACTTCCATTAAGTGCAGCTAATTGACCTCTGTCTTCTGCCTTTGGGTCACTGCTGTAGGAAAGGTTTAGAAGCATTATGTTTCAGATTCAATAAATATTCTGGACTCTTTTTTATGCAAATCAGAGGAATCTATACTGTGTTTAGAGGAGAGTTTTTTCTCTGAATATCAGGAGTGATGGGGGTGCATACTGGCAGTGGATTCCTGTGGGAGAGAGGCGATCCCCAGAGAACCAGGAAAAATGTCTGAAATGAAGGATTTATAGGGAGAGTGGACAAAGTCTAGGGCCACTCTGGTAGCTTTCATGTATTCTCACATTGATGAAGCAATAGAGAGTAGAGGCTAAGAATGTGGATAAACGCTTTTGGCTATGCCAACTGCAGTTTTTATCACCCTGATCAATGTAATCTAAGCCTTAATTCTTTCTATTGACCAATGGGCCCAATGATAACTCCTTTATTGTGTTCATGGTAGGAATCAGGTTAAGGAGGCTGATGTAGTTAAGGAACCATACTTAGTATGGTTCTTGAAACAAAGGTAAGTGTTTAGTAAGTGTGATATAACCTATAAGCCTACTTTACCAACTCAACGGCTCAAAAATCCTTTCTGTAATTATTGAAATTAATATCTATGAGCAGTGCTTCTATGATAACCAGAATTTATCTCCCCCCATCAAGGCACATGCCCAGCTATAATAATCATAACACCAGGGGCATATTTTGTGCAAGGAATTATACTAATAATGGAGCAGTTCAGCTTTGTCCTTGGTCATATAACTAATTACTCTTGGTAACCTACTTCAAAACAGAAGGAGCTGGGCTAGTTGGTTGGTATAACAAAGTAACAACTCACCCTCTAGGAAGGGAGATAAGACATCTCAGTAACCACCATAGCAGGTTAGAAATTACTAAGTGCCTCAAAGTTACAGATAAATTACTGTGAGAGTTTTAAAAAACCTCCATATAGTCCCTACTTCAAAGCCAGATTAGTTACCAAGGAAGGGGGTCAAGATTTAATGGATGAATGTTTTAGTCAAGCTCACTTGGTCTTTTACAAGTAATGTTGCCATCTTGAAACTTTAATTTTTGAACAAGGAAACTCACATCTTCATGGGTCCCTGGGCCCTGCAAATTATGTAGCTGGTTCTGGATTAGAGCCATGGGATCAGGAAGGTAGGCTGGGATCAGGTCAGTGTTCAGGGTCTGTTAGAGTACAAGTGACAAGGTCGTTGTTCTCAGGGCCCTGGGTTCCTCCAAGTCTGCTACCACTCCTGCTATTATCAACTGATTACTTGACCTTTTACTATACTCATCTTTTGGATTTTGTTTAATTACGTTTTTGTTGGCTGACAACTTCTCAATGGCCTATTACCTCATAGCCTCTGCCTGTGTTCCACTAACTGTGTATCTACTTCTTTCCTTTTCTTTCTTTCTTTCTTTCTTTCTTTCTTTCTTTCTTTCTTTCTTTCTTTCTTTCTTTCTTTCTTTCTTTCTTTCTTTCTTTCTTTCTTTCTTTCTTTCTTTCTTTCTTTCTTTCTTCTTCCTTTCTTTCTTTCTCTCTCTCTCTCTCTCTCTCTCTCTCTCTCTCTCTCTTTCTTTCTTTCTTTCTTTCTTTCTTTCTTTCTTTCTTTCTTTCTTTCTTTCTTTCTTTCTTTCTTTCTCCTCACCTAAGGACATTTCTTTCATTGCTCTCAGAAGGGAAAAAAGGGGGAAGAGAGAGGGGGAAACATCAAAGTGAGAAACATAGACTAGCTGCCTTCTTGTACACGCCCTAGCCAGGGATTGTACCCACAACCTGGGTAGGTGCCCTGACTGGGAATCGGACCCCAGACACTTTGGTCTATGGGATGATGCTCCAACCAACTGAGCCACACTGGCCAAGGCTTTATTTCTTTAACTTATGTAAAAACTGCCTAAAAAAGAATATGCTTGGTCCAGTGTAGTCAGATTTTTGTTGGGTGAAGCTTTCATCTGCTCTCCTTAGAATCTGCTGCCTGGACTCCACTCTCCATCTAGTTAGCAGTGGCAGAGGGAGAAGGCATCACAAGTTACTCAGCCACTTAGGTCACTTCCCTCAGAAGTGAAGTTATAGGTGGAAATCCCCATCGAAGGGATTATGGATGCTGTCGTGTCCTAAGACTTCACCTATTTGGTAAACGGAGTTCAGATTTTAGACGACCTTAAAATATCAGTAAGGAATGCCCACATGCAGACATGGGAGAGAGCATTGCAAGGGTGATCTGAGGCATGGAGATAGGCAAGCACAGTCCTGGGCAACAGGGTGGCTGGAGCCAAGGGTCTGTGAGTTCAGGAGGGCCTTGACCACACAGCTAAGGAATCTGGGGTATTTGAGTGATGAAATGAATAGAACCTACAGTGACAAAGTTATCCGGATTTATATTTCACTGCCTCTGGGTAAAGTATCTACAAAGCAGTTAGGCATATCCCCCATGGAGTAAGCTCACCAGGCTGCAGGTTCATCTAGCCCTGCTTCTCTTGGTTTCCTTATTGGTGTGAAGAACACAAGTTGCCGACCAGCTGAGGGGACAGAGGCCCAATTTGGTCTCTCCTCTCTCTAGACATTAAGGTAGGACAAGCCTACAACATAGGAAGCCTTCTAAACACAGGTCCCCAAGTGTTCCAGGGCCTCAATATTGATGTCTTATCTGACAGCTGACTGCAAGGGTATGATGACCTGACTAGTATTGGTGTTACAGCATCCTGGGGTTTCTCCAGTTCTCTTAATGTTATTCCCACTTAACAACCTGTCAAAACACTTCACTGTTTTGAAGCAGGAAAACGTTTCTTGAATTTCAGCTTGTTTCTACTCCCTCAGACATTTTCATGCCTTAGGAGGCATAGTGAGGGAACCAAATATCGTAGTTCAATTCCATAGGCAGCTGTTGGGCTGGGTCCTGGGCCTATGCAGGTGAATAAGACCTGCTTTCATGGCTGTCACAGTCTGAGTGAGGATAACCATGATGCTCACAACAATTATTAATATGTGCTATAACAAGCCATGTACTGGTCACTGCTTTTATTGTGACGCAGCCATTCAGGGGTCCAGGGACCTGAGTGTCCAGACCCACTGTGGGTTCTTGGCTTTACCCAAGAAAGAATTCAAATGAAGCCAACATAAAATGTCAAGTGCAAGTGAGCTTGTTAGGGAAGCAGTGAGACAGAGTGAAGGCTTACTCCATAGGCAGAGCAGGCCCCCTTTAGTGCAATTTGTTTCCTTTACTGAGTGAGGTTCATTTGATTTGGGGGTAAGGCACTCAGTAAGAGGGAGGGGTATTCAGGATCTTTCCAGGAAAAGGATGCAGATTTCTCAGAACTCCATAGATCATTTTTTTCATCCTTATATGGGCTTACCATTTTCAATTGTAGCATTGTGGAGTGTGTCATTTAGCATACTAATGCATTTCAATGAGCATTAATGAGGCCAGGGTTTATGGTAAGGTGAAATTAGTCATTACTGGATCAAGCTGACCTGTGCTGATTTTAAGACATAAATCCATTGTGCAGGTAGGGTCTTCCTTGTTGACAGTTTCTATAGCTTTGACGGATTACAGCCAGTTTGCCACATACCCTATGTCAATTGCTGTAAATATAGATGATATAAATAGATAGATACACATAGAGGTCAACAGATATAGATATAAATGTAGATACAGATAGATGATACAGATATAGATACATAAATGTAAATATAGATTTCATTTAATCCTCATAACAGACAGCACTATGAGGTAAGTGCTACCATTATCTCCATTTCACAGATGAAGACCACTGAATTATTATACAATAATGATACAAATCTCTTCCAGAGATATAGACAAAATGCCCTGAGAACAAAGATAAGTACTTGAATAATTATAAATTTGGTGGTTAAGTATATAATTTCAAGAAGCAAGTAACTACTGAGTCTAGGCTTAAAAGATCACAGGGTTTTTCAGGCTAAAAAGGACAAGGGATTATTCAAGGCAAAGGGAGCAGCATAAGCCAAGACACAGAGAAATGGAGTCTGTTCCTTCTGGCCCAGGAGCATCCGAGGTGCACAAGGGCTAGTCTATGAGGAGAGGGTGGCACGACTGAAGAAATCTGGAAAATAACTTGAGGTCCTGCATTAGAATTTGGATTGTCCTATAGAGTTTCATAAAGTATTAGATATTGGGAGCATGTGTGGCACGAGCAGTGTTTGTTTTTGTTTTTAGGGAGCAGGTGACAGCCAGGATGGTGGTCATCACTGGAAGCGTTTGGTGACTGTGATTCTGCTATGCATCATCTTGGCTCTGGGCTACCACCAGCTGCAAGTAATTGGGGGAAGGGGGGAGGGCTGGAGAAGGGGCATGGAGCCCAGAGGGAGGCCCTGCAGAGGATGGGACCCAGGAAAGGGGAAGGAGTCTGGTCTCAAAGAAGGTGAAAAGCAGACAGCCCCGGCCTGACTCCATCTGCGAGGTGTCAGTGACCGTGGCTGCCTGGCTCACCTTGCCTAGGGCTTCTCAAACACTGAGGCACAGAGAGGGTAAGGGACTTAGCCAAGGGCACACAGCCATTAGGGGTGGAAGGGGTGAGCACATGGGCCCTACTCTCCCTTCCCCACCCACAGGGCAGTGTAGGGTGGGCAGCTTATCTTTCTGAGAGAGGAGGGGAAGCTGTGTGCAAGGCAAGGCAGCACAGCCAAGTGCCCATAAAATGTGCTGAGGCCAGGCTACCTGACTTCTCTGTGCCTCAGTTTCCCCACCCACACAATGCAGATGGTAATTATACCTGCTCTTGTTGCTGCTTGGATGAAATGAGTGAACCCCCCATTGCAGAGTGTTTGGCAGGGTGTCCAGCCTCAGCAAGCTCCACATAAGTGGTGGTTGTAGGGACTGGGATCTGCACCCAGCCTGCCCTGGCCTCCTTCCCTTTCTGTCAGGAGCAGTTATTTTTAACTGCGTAAGCATGAGAATGGAGAAGGAAGAAGTGGAGTAGGAGGCCTGGAAGCAAGGAAAAAAGGAAACGGCAGTAATGGTTTCAGTGGTTTTGTAACTGGGCAGATAGGGGCCTGTCTACATGGCGCCTTGGTGAGTCACCCAACAATTAATGATGGAAGGAACAGGTCTTTATTTACAATATTTCAACCTGGGGATGGGGGAGCTCAGAGCACTTATGGTTGGAACCCTCTTTTCCCATGAGACTCAGCACTTCCTTTGTTTCCCAAAATGCTGTAAGCCAAAAGACCCCAAAGTTTTCTCTTTTCTTATCTTAAGCTGGCTGCAGAAACAGTTTTCCAATCCTTCTGTAAGGTAAGAAAGTCACCATCCTCAAACAACAGCTCTCTCCTCCAGAAGCTGGGGTGTATTGCCATCAGCCTCTGTGTTATAGTCCAGGAATACATGTGATGGGGTGCACTGGATCATGGTGAAGTCCAGGAAAGGCACAAGTTTCAAGAATCCAGGTAAAGTCTGAATTTGCATGGCAGCAGGTCAGCGTCTTGCAAGGGAGAGTCCTTGGCAACTCCAGAGCCAGCTAGAGTGGGCACAAAGCAGCATGCCTGCTTTCTTACTAGCCCATGGTGGACCGGCTCCTATAACCCACGTCTCCTATCTCACTACAAGCAGCAAGGCTCTTCTAAACTCCTCCATCACGGCTCTATTACTCCATTACTCCTTTCCAAGCTGCATGGCCAAATCCCTCATGGATACCTGCCCTTAGTTTAAATCCTGACCTAGAGCCTCCTAGGTGACCTCATCTCCAGCTCCTCCCACAATGAGCTACACATTTGCCAGTTTCCTAGGGTCTTTCTATCTTCTCTTGGCAGCCATCCCAAGTCAGGGCAGGAGCGCCTCAGCGATCCAGGGGCCTCTACCTCCCCTGGCTATGTCACGAGTCAGGATACACCCTTCAAGTCAGGTACACATCTTTTACACTTTTTGCTCAGGGTGGTAGCACAGCTTCCCTTCAGGATAGACATGGCTACTCAATTGCCATTGTAATGAGAAGTATCTTACTGCATATCATCCACTTCTCCCCTTCCCCAAACATGAGCGGTGGGGGAACATGTTCTGTGTCCCATTTCAATTCCTCCCTTTTTGACTTTGGAAGCTTTTAATCTTATAAAGGGCAACAGGCAAAAGTCTTGTGATCTTCTGGAGCTACTTCCTACTGGACGTGGCTGTTGTCCTACCTACTCCTGGGTCCAGAGATCCCTAACAAAGTGGGGGTGTGGAGCGGGGCAGAGGGCGGCCTTCACATGCGGGGAAGGACCTTACAAAGTCCAGGTCAGTTGTCTATACTTGGTGAATGGCATGCTCGGTGTCCAAGGGCTGTCATATTTTTGGGGCAACAGATTTGGCAAGAAGGTTAGAAGGCACAAGTCAAAACCCTAACCACTAAATGACAAAGGCAGGGACCAAATCTTCAATGCCTCCCTTTAAGAAAACTATGGCTTCTCTGGAGGAAGGTGTGCAAGGTATGTCATACCTGTCCAAAGCCATTTTTCCGACTATGCTTAGCTTGGGCTGTAGGCAATATTTTAGGATTCCCCCCTTTTATACATCTGGGTCCTTTCTGTCCAAACCATTAGGGCAGTAAAAGGAACTAGTTTTAAAATGAAGTATCTACACTTCACCAACCCAACCACTTAGTTCAGCCAAATCACTGACTCTCACAGGGTGGTGCTGCAAATGGGCTTCTTAAGTGAGGCCTATATTGTGTAAACATCACGCAGGTAGTGAGATCATAACCTTATGACCTATGAAAACAGAAGGAAGAATACACATGTTAATTCACACAATGACCCACAAACTGGTGTCTGGGACTGTGAGACTATCTTTTGGGAAGATAGCCAGTTGCAAGGCCTTTTGTTGGCATGATATTTAACAGTGGCAATTTGACAGATCATTCTTGTTTGTAAAGTGAGCATCTTTGATTATGTCACAAACCCAGTTTTTGCTTCCAAATGAAAACAAACTTTGAAGACAGTTAGCTGCACTAGACTAATGTCCAACACTGAGCATTGTGACTTTCCTTGAATCATTATTTTTCTAAGATCACCCTCATTGTCATTAAAGGAACTGCATTAAGTCCAGCTTTAATTTTGCCAGTTTGTTTGCATAAATACGGCAAGAGCCACAATTGATCACATGATCTTTAAGTCTGCTTTTCTGGACTATCACATGGACGTTGATGACAACATACCCTAGAAGGAGAGAGCTGCTGCAAAACTGTTTGTGCAGCTTAAATTCAGATAAAGACATGAGGAACTTCCGGGGCTTTGGGTTTATAGCCTGGTGGGGAACCAGGGAAGTGCTGCATCTCATGGGAGAATGGGGTTCTGAGCTGAAATGCTCCCAGCACCCCAAAGGTGGAATATTGTAAATAAAGACCTGTTTCAGCATTACTTGTCGGACCATTCATCGAGGTGCCATGTGGACAGGCCCCTGTTTACCTGGTTAGAGCTTGAACCAGTGCAGCAAGAAAGCAGACCAACACACACTCCCAGAATAACACTGACAGTAGTTGCTGAGCTGTGCAGAAGGGTGAAAAGACAGAATTCAAAGTGGTCATAACTGAGGGGAGGTTCAGTGATGGAACAAAGATGGGGAAGAGTCAATGACTATTAGAAAAGAGAGAAATTAAAGTCAGCATATTTTTCATGTTGAGAATGGTAAAAGAATACTAATCTAAATGTCACCTTTGGCTGATGGGACAGGAGAATGGGGAGCAGTGAAAAGCCTGGGGGAGGATGAGGCCATGAGGAATGAGGAAATGGAAGAGGTGGAAAATGAAAGCATGAGGTTAGAACTTGGGGAATAGAACTGGATCAGCCTGAGCTGCTGTGACCTACAGGCAAAGGCCCTGAAGGAAGAGCTCACCCAGCCCCTTCAACTGCCCTCCCTGCTCCCCCTCCTCCCTGCCCAAGGGGCAACAGTGGGTCCACAGGGCAGCAAGAGTCAGGATGAAAAAGGAAAGGGTGGATAAAACCATAATTTTTTGATGCTTTGGGACCAAGAGAGTTGGAAAGATATCTCCACTTGGTAAAAATAGTCAGCTAGCAAGCAAGCATCCCATTTCATTTTACATCTCCAACTTTAGCTTAGTTCTTTGTTTATTATAGAATGATCATGAGACAAAGAGAAAATAAGGAAAGGATCTTCATTTTTATTGTTATTGCAAGTGGCTGATGTGGTTCATTTTTAAGGGACAAAGTTTAAAATACTAAACATTTTAAATGGAAATATCTAAGAACATAATGCAGGTGTCCACAATGTATATGAAAGTTTGCTTTTAGGCCCCTTTGCTTTGATAAAAGATCTACTGTAGTACCTGTTTTTGCTAATGGAAAGAAATCTGAAGAGGATTTTTGCTTTAACAAAAAAAGGCCAAAACCCACAATAGTGTCCAGCATTTACTTGTTTTGCAGCGAGCCCTGCCCGAGGGAACCACACCCAGCATCTCAGTCAGCATCAAGATGCCATAGCTTTCAATTGTGTCAGTGAGCATCTGTGCTTTCTCCTGGCTTATTCTGAGCATTTGTTAGCAAGATGTGGCCTAGGTTAATTGCTTCTTCGATTTACATTTCATTTTATGAAAGTTTTCATAGGAAGGATTTACTTTCCAATAGTGCAGAAACCTATTCATAATTCCCTTTCTTAAACAGGATGTATACAAGGGGGACCCCCAAATTTATTTATAAAAATTGTGTATTTATTCTTACATGTTTAAACTTCAGTCACCTTCAAAGTGTTCTTTATTGATGCATTACATCTATTGAGATGTTTTTCCACTGCTCAAAACAGTTTT
Organism: Artibeus jamaicensis; assembly: GCF_021234435.1. Lineage (NCBI taxonomy): Eukaryota > Metazoa > Chordata > Mammalia > Chiroptera > Phyllostomidae > Artibeus > Artibeus jamaicensis. Next base: position 1,835,012 of record NW_026521981.1, on the reverse strand, counting down.
TAACTCATTGATTTTGATACCTTTTAGTGCTTCTGCTGTTTTTTTTTTTGTATCACCTCTTCTACATCAGCAAAACATTTCCCTTCGAGGACTCTTTTCACCCAGGAAAACAAAAAAATAGTCACTGGGGGTGAGGTGAGGTAAATAGAGAGGGAAGGGGATGGTGGTCAATCTGTTTTTGGTTAAAAACTGCTGAACACTTAGCACAGTGCAGGCAGGTGCACTTGTAAATCACCCATCATGAAATGGGCAGAGAATTTTTTTCAAAAAAAATTCTGAAGCTGGATACAGCCTCTCACAACAATGCCAGCTGGTACACTGAAATAGGTGGGTTCCTAGAACACTCTCCTAGCAGGGGAAGTCTGTACTACAAGGGGCCCACCTCCCAGAAGATAATTTTGGATTTGGGGGGGTCTTTCCTTGTATACAATATCTGAGGGAAATATTATGTACATAACACTCTGATAAATATCCTGAAAGATGGAAGGTTTTCAATAAATTGACTATTATTAACAATGCTTTAACTTTTCTTGGTCACTAAGCTTATGACCATCAAGTCAAATGTTTCTCTACTATAATGATGCCTTCTGTTAAGATATGGAGAATCCTGGCACACAGCAGGCTCAGTACCACTGGTCAGGCTAAATGGCCTCACATTTCTGTGCTACTAAAGGGCCTTAAGTCTGTTTTAAAAAAATTACACACTCTGTCTTCTCCTTCCTATTAGCTCTCACTGTTGATTATGCTCAGCACAGCATGATGGGGAAGAAGTACAGTGTAGCTGGAAAATGGGTGTTGCAAGAGATTCTAGGCTCTAGATGGTAGAGGAGCTGAAGAAAATGTTGAGAAGTTGTTGACAACCATACTGGTCCCTTGCCTGCTCTGTTTCTTCCCCAGCTGTGACAGAATGGGAGGAATTAAATACCCTCTCAGCTTTGAGTTTCTTCACATCTGCAGAATACTACAGTGTGCAAAACATGCAGTCAGCAGGTCTGACTTACAAGAGTCTGGGACACCCTGTTCTATAAACATCTGTCCTGAAACCAAAATAACCCATGTCTCTAGAGGCCAAATTTTAACAGCTATAAACTGCTTCCTGCTTTTAGTATAGAATCATTAATAAACTTTTTGTTTTTCATGTTCCACTGTGTAAAAACATTAAAAACAGGGAACCGCTGGATGGAGGGGAGCAAAGAAGAAAAATTAGAATCACTGTAATAGCATAAACAATAACATATTTTTAAAAATAAAAGGATTAAAAATATAAATGACAAATGTTTATACAAGATACAAATATGCATAAAGAAATTAAAAGTCGCCTATAATATCATTACCCAATGACAACCACTAATAACATGTTATGAACATTCATCTATATACACATATTTTTCTTATATTTTGAAGTTGTATACTCTATACTATTTTGCAACCTTTTTTTACCAAAATTTTGTATCTACATTAATAAGACAATGAATATGATTTTACATTATTCTTGTTAGTTATATAACATCCCCTTGTATGAGAGTTAATCTGATTGTATTCATTTATACTTTTCTCATCTTAACATTTGATTTTCTATGTCCTTACCCTCTTAGTTCCCCACATCGATTCTGTGCTTTTATTTGCCCAGGTCAATCGGACCTATGTGTTTTACATATGGGTCAGCACTTCTCTCTCACTAGGAAAGTCCAGTCTCGCATTGACCTAGCCTGTGATGTTCCCCTCCCCAGACATCCCACCACCTGACTCACTATCCAAGACTCTTAGTTTCTGCCACAGAACAGGTTCATAGTCAGTCACCTAGTTCTTTTAAAAAGGGTTGCTTGTTAATAAGCTCATGTGTCCTATTCACATAAAACCTGATAGAGAGGAAAATTTTCCCTTCCCAGGTGTAATTTTTCTCAATCATTGTAATTTTTCTCACAAACACAAGCTTACGGAGAAAGAGAGGACAGGAAAGGAGAGGGGTGGGAAAGGAAGAAGACAGCAAGAATGGTTGGCTAGTTCTCTGTAAATTGACAGTGTAAAATTGAACATAAAGACGAGGCCTACTAGTGCTCAATATTTAATGTCAGCTTAATTTTATTTGAAATTCGCCTTTATCTTTAGTATCAAGTCTTTAATTTTGGGGAAATGGAGAGTATAAAAACACTGTAATGTTAGATGTTGCTGACTAGTTGGTAACTCACTGATATGTCAGGATTGATGCCAGTGGGTAAGAGGAGGCACTAGAGAAGAAGGCTATCTGACATCTTCAAGTGGTGGGGCGGACAGGTAAGGAGATTTGGATCATCTTGGGTAGGTTAGTTATAACTCCTCTACAATTAAATTGTTGGATCTATGAAATTGAGCAGTACAGGGAATGTTCATTAAATAGTAGTTTTTTTCAGCACCTCATAAAGTGTTGAGTTCATAACACTCACTTGACAAATTTTTAAGATGGATATCGATTGAATGTAATCATTGCTACTATGCCAGAGATACGTATAGGTGACCCTTGAATAACATGGATTTGAACTGTGTGGATCCATTTGTACAGTAAATACTGTAAATGTATTTTCTTTCCTTATGCTTTTCTTAACATTTTCTATTCTGTACATTATTTTATTGTAAGAATACAGTATATAATACATGTAACATATAAAATATGTATTAATAAACTATTTGTGATATCAGTAGGCTTCCAGTCAACAATAGGCTATTAGTAGTTAATTTTGTGGGGAGTCAAAGTTATACATGGATTTTCAACTGTACAGGCCTTTGTGCTCCTAATCCCTGTGCTGTTCAAGGGTCAACAGTATTTCAAATTGTTCCATAGTCTGATGGGACAAACAAACAAGCAAAAAAGACAATTGTTCTGATTCCACATTCTCCAAACAATCTCTGACAGATTTGGGATATCAGGGCAGACATGTCCAAGCATTCTGACTACTAGAAAAGACTACCTCTCTTTAAAAAATGAATGAGCATTCTCTTTGCCTGGATTGGTATAAGTCAATCCTATAGCACATGGTCAGTTTTGGGTGGATTATAGAGTGTGCCCCAAAATATTTATGAAATAAATGAAAGAATGAATGAACTTGAGCCTTTATATTTGGGAAGGCAAAACCATGGTCTACTGTTGATTCCATAATATTGTGGTTTTCTCTATTCAGAACAGAGATAAAGAATGGGTGGATACACTAATCAAGAATTTTGGATATAAGAAGCTTAAAGTAATCAATCATAAATATCATTCAGTTACAGTGGTTTCCACTTATCTGCAGTTTTGCTTTCTACAGTTTCAGTGGTTTGAAAGTATTAAATTAAAAATTCCAGAAATAATTCATAGGTTTTAAATTGCATGCTATTCTGAGTTGCAGGATAAAAATCTCCAACGATCCTTCCTGGGATGTGAATCATCCCTTTGCTCAGCATCTCCATGCTGTAGACATTCCCACTCATTGATCACTTAGTAGATTTCTCAGTTATTAGATTGACTATCATGGTATTGCATGGTATATTCAAGTAACCCTTGTTTTACTTACTAATGACCCCAAAATGCAAGAGTAGTGATGCTAGCAAAAGTGTTTTCTTAACTGAAAAGTTGAAAGTTTTTGACTAAAAAAAACACATTCACATGACTTTTATTATTGTACATTGTTATAATTGTCCTATTTTATTATTAGTTATTATTGTTAATCTCTTACTATACCTAATTTATAACTTAAACTTTATCATAGGTATATATGAATGGTAAAAGACTTATACATAGGGTTTGGTAGTAGCCATGATTTCAGGTACCCCTGGGGGTCTTGGAAAATATCCCCTGTCAGTAAGGGGGGATTACTATATAGAGTTGAAGGGTATATCAAAGTAATTGCAAATAGTACTTTGTCCCTATCCTTATGAAACTGAGAATCTAAAGTCACTTTTCAGGTATTTTCAACATCATTTTTCTCCCCCTACACTTCTATATTCCCTATCTCTACTTCCAAAGTATTAAACCAGCTTCTATACTAACCTTAGCAAAGAGCTCCCATAATAGAAATTACACGTCTCGGAATAACTTTGGATAAAGTTACAACCTTAAAGAGATTCATAATCTGTAGGAATAGTGTGCCACCTAAATTTCAGCACAATGATACTAGAAAGGTGTTGCTGGATTTTCATTACCTTACCTGGAAATCTTTTATAACATGGAACTCTATATCCAGGTGAATCAATACCCTTACTGTTGTTAATCCCCATGGATCAATAAGAACTGAACTAACATTTCTAAATCCATACAGTTGTAGGCTTGATCAGACTAGCAGAGACAGAATTACTGTCCAGTCATGAAAGGTGAGAATTTGCAAGTAGGATAAATCATGCTGTCATGATGTCCTACTGATTATATGGATAGGATAATCACTGAAACTATATCAGCATCATTTTTTTCGTATGCTTAAAATGAAGAAGTTGGGCTGTGTGAAGGTTCTGACCATCTATGACCTTTTTTCTCTGATAAAGCAAATGTAGGTAGCCAGGAACAACTCTGGCAGCAGCTGGAGTGAGGGAGGAAGGAGAACTAGGCAAAGCATATCCATTGTGCTTCTGGAGTGTGGGTCAGATTGGGACACTAAGACTCAAATTCATGGAGATACCCATAGCATTCAGAGCAAATTATGCAAGTGATAAAGGACACCTTTATCATCATTTCTACTTAATTTCATCTTCATGCTAGTTTGAGGGTTACTCTTATTTCCATTTTAGAATTATAAGCCACAAAAACTTTCTTGCTTAATTTTGTATCTCCTTGCTCTTGATCTTGCAAAGAAGGATAATAATAGTTCTACATTTATTGTAGCTGACTCCACAAGAATACATATCCTGCAAGTAGATTGATTTTCTCTATTTGAATGTCAGTTCTGGACATGTTGGTGTTAAACTATTTCTATGGTTTGCTTTATTTTATGTGGTTTATGTTTTTCCAGACATATAAATACATTTGGCAATACTGTTATTCTGTCACCATGACAATTTAAAATCAAAGAAAATTCATGGAAAGAAAAAGAAAAAGAAAAGCATTTAATATGGTGAGAGTTGACCCACCAGCTTTAGCATTCAAGCCATACTATTATAGCAACTTGTGCTGACATTTTTTAAAGATTTTACTTATTTTATTTTTAGAGAGAGGGGAAGGGAAGGAAAGAGGGAGAGAAACATCAATGTGTGGTTGCTTCTCAAGCACCCCCTATTGGGGACCCAGCCTGCAACCCAGGCATGTGTCTTGACTGGGCATCAAACCAGTGACCCTTTGGTTTACAGGCCTATGCTCAGTCCACTGAGCTACCCCAGCCAGGGCTGTGCTAACATATTTTGATAATTCAGAATAATGATTTAATCAGTAGCTATAACAAAAAGGCTTTTATAAAACTACTTTTAATGGGCAACATCAGATTTTATAAATTCCTATAGAGCACTTGAATAGCTTGATAAGGAAACTAGGAAGAAAAAGTGAAAGATACCTTCAGCTGAGGGTCACAGGTGAAATAGTCAATGTTAAGTGGGCACTTTAATTACTTATTTCTTCATTTTTGGGACAAAAATAAATATTTCTGAAGTAAATATCAGAGTTAATACATTTAATTTTATTCAATATGAATGTTGATTCACTTGCCACAATGCTCTACTGCCTGGGGTGGCTGTTCACCTGAAGTTCCCTGTCTCTTGTCCTTCCATGGTGATTTACTTTGGAGATAAAGTTGTGAGTACTTTCCTGATATTCTTATAGTAATTATGCTACCAAGAGCTTGGAGTGATTCAAGACAAAATGAAAGCTGACACTTTGGCTGTAAGCACTGTCCTCATCCTCACATCTCCTACTCCCCTGTTCATCATGCTACCCCAGCCCGAGGCCAGTGTCTGGCTCTGGCCTGCCCCCTTGGCCAATGCCCTGCCTGGATCCAAAGTCATCCCTCCTCACTGAAACATGACTTTGATTTTCCAAAATTTGGAGAATTATATGGGATCAGGGACTCTCTCAGATACAGTTTCAAGCTCCAGTTATTTATTCACCTATTCAATAGATATATTTGAGTGCCTATTCTTATCAGGCAACTTCTTACCAGGCTTACACTCTTCACTTCTGAATCAATCATTTGTCTACTATTTACCTATCACTTATCAAGTACGTATTTAGCCAAGTCGACCACCTCTAGTGCTGAGGAACCCATCACTTTTTAAGGAAGAGTGTTGCAACTTTTGGAGGCTTTGTTAGAAATTTGTATTGAGAAAAAATATCTTCCTGAAGTTTCTCCCCACTAATATGGCTTTCTTTCCCTTTTTCATGAGATAACTCTTCAAATATTTAAAGATAGATATCACTTTCCCTTCAAGTTATCTCTGTACCAAGTGAATCATTCTTCATTCCCTCCACCATTTTTTTTGTATGACAAGACTATGAATTCTTTTGCCTTCATTAGAACATGCTCTAAGCTCCTCTTAAAGTGTAGTATCAGAGAAACCAAAACAATTCCTCAGATATTGTCAGTTTGCCCATCAAGAAGAGCAGAATTTACCCTAGCTGGTATGGCTCAGTGGATTGAATGCCAGCCTATGAACCAAAGGGTCACTGGTTCGATTCCCAGTAAAGCACATGCCTGGGTGGCAGGCTAGATCCCCAGTGGGGGGTACGTGAGAGGCAACACATTGTTGTTTCCCTCTCTCTGAAAATAAAAAAATAAAAATTTTTAAAAATTAAAACCAGTAGAATTATCTCCTGTCTTATTCAGTTATTGCATCCTCAAAACTGTGCTCTTTTCTCAGTTGTGAGGTTACAATAATAAATATTGTAACAGCTATTTATTTAATGCTAGGCATTCTACCAAAAGAAAAAATTTTGTGACATGTTATGAATGGAATTTTTTCCTATCATCCCACAACGAGGGCAAAGAATTTGAAGCTGAGTTAAATTATGCTAAGGATTCCTTTCCCCACTGCCTTCTATGTTCAATGAGCTTGGTGCTACAATAAAGAAGACTGGGTGTGCTGAGAGGTGGTCTGCCTCTGAGAGAAGTGTAAGTATTTCTATCCCTGCCCTCAAAACTTTATGAAGTTTGGGTTCTCTAACAAAATCACCAGTAAAGGCTGGGGTGTCCATGGGGAGAGGGAATAGTAGTCTAATCTAAAACTAGGTATTTGCTCACATCTCTCTCATGCTACCATTCATTTCAGCTCTATAAGATTCGGCCCATGCCTGGTGCCCTGATTTTTTTTGCATTCTCCACTATTCTGAACTTACTTGATTCTATTTGCCAAATGCATACTCATTTAGTTACTAACATTGAAGATTCAAGACTCCAGGTCCACCACTGTTTATCTGACTTTGGACAATTCACTCAATTTCTCTGTGCCCTAATTCCTTCAAATAATAACTACTTCCTAGGGCTATGGTTGGGATCAGGTGAGTTAATAAATTTAAGGTGCTTTACAGAGTGGTTTGCATAAAACAGTGTCCTAAGAGTTCTCTCGTATGTTGCCTTATTTTTATCATCATTACCTACAAACATATGCTTGTGAACTCTTTTCAATCTTTCTCTTTTTCTTATAATTCTCACCCAGAGTCTCAGAAAAATTGTTTTTAAAATTTATTATTTTTATGTTTTTAAACTTTTACTCATTATTTATTTATTATTTTAAAAATATTTGTTTACTTTTTAGAGAGAGGGGAAAGGAGGAAGAATGAAAAAAAGAGAAACATTGATGTGAGAGAGAAACATCAATCGGTTGCCTTTCACACTCACCTTACAGGAACCAAACTCAAAACCTAGGCATGTGCCCCTGACTATGAATCAAACCAACAACTTTTGTTTTGTTTGTTTTGTTGGACAATGCCCAACCAACTGACTCAGTTGAGCACACTAGTCAGAGCTCATTTTTTATTTTTAATTACAGTTGACACACATTATTATATTAATTTCAGGTGTAAACCCTAGTGATTAGACATTATAAACTTAATAAGTGATCATCCCAATAATTCTCACACCCATCTGACACCATACATAGTTATTAGACTATTAGTCACTATATTCTCCATCTGTACTTTACATCCCCATGACTATTCTGTAACAACCAATTTGAATTTCTTAATCCCTTCACCTTTTTTCCCCATCCCCCAAACCCCTCCCATAAAACATTCTCCATATCTATGAGTCTGTTTCTGTTCTGCTTCTTCATTTATTTTGTTTTTTTAGATTCAATTGTTGATAGATATATATTTATTGCCACTTTATTGTTCATAGGTTTCTTCTTCTTCTTCTCTTCTTCCTCTTCTTCTTCTCAAAAGAGATCCTTTAACATTTCATATAATATTGGTTTGGTGATGATGATTTACTTTGGAAAGCTCTGTATCTGTTCTTTGATTCTAAATGGTAGCTTTTCTCAGTAGAGTAAAGTAACCAAGTAATCTTGGTTGTAGGTCCTTGCTTTTCAATACTTTGAATATTTCTTGCCTCTCCTTTCTGGCCTACAAAGTTTCCTTTGAGAAATCAGCTGACAATCTTTTTTTTAATTTAATTTAATTTAATTTTATTTTATTTTATTTTATTTTATTTTTTATTTTTATCCCCCCCTCCCCACAGACCTCATCCCTGTGTCTTTCATACTTGTTCTTCAAAATCCCTCCTCATTTTTCCCCTTAAATTCCCTTCCCTCTCCCCTCTGGTCGCTGCCCACTTGTTCTCTATTTTAGTGTCTTTGTTTTTATTCTATTTGCTTGTTTATTTTGTTATTTAGCTTCCTGTTAAAGGTGAGATCATATGGTATTTGTCCTTCAATGCCTGGCCTATTTCACTGAGCATAATGCTTTCCAGTTCCATCCATGTTGTTGCAAAGGGTAGTAGCTCCTTCTTTCTCTCTGCTGCATAGAATTCCATTGTGTATATGTACCACATTTTTTTGATCCATTCATTTACTGATGGGCACCTAGGTTGCTTCCTACTCTTGGCTATTGTAAATTGTGCTGCTATGAACATTGTGGTGCATAGGTTCTTTGAGATTGATGTTTTAGGATTCTTGGGATATAATCCTAGCAGTGGAATTGCTGGGTCAAAAGGCAGGTCGATTTTTACTTTTCTGAGAAAATTCCATACTGTTCTCCATAATGGTTGTACCAGTCTGCAATCCCACCAACAGTGAACTAAGGACCCCTTTTCCCCACACCCTCTCCAACATTTGTTGTTTATTGCTTTGTTTATGATAGCCATCCTGACTGGTGTAAAGTGGTATCTCATTGTGGTTTTAATTTGCATCTCTCTGATAGCTAATGATATTGAGCACCTCTTCATGTGTCTCTGGATATTCTGTATGTCCTCTTTGGAGAAGTGTCTGTTCAAGTCCTTTTCCCATTTTTTAATTGTGTTCGGTGTCTTCCTAGAGTGGAGTCTTGTAAGTTCTTTGTATATTTTGGAGACTAAACCTTTGTCTGAGGTATCATTGGCAAATATGTTTTCCCATACAGTTGGTTGTCTTGCTAATTTAATACTGTTTTCTTTGGTCATGCAGAAGCTTTTTATTTTGATGAGGTCCCATTTGTTTATTCTTTCCTGTATATCCCTTGCTCTAGGGGACATATCCGTAAAAATGTTGCTGCGTGGAATATCTGAGATTTTCTTGCCGATGTTCTCCTCTAGGACTTTAATGGTGTCATGGCTTATATTTAAGTCTTTTATCCACCTTGAATTTATTTTGGTGTATGGTATAAGTTGGTGCTCAAGTTTCATTTTTTTGCACGCAGCTGTCCAGTTCTCCCAACACCATTTGTTGAAGAGGCTATCTTTTTATGGCTACTCCATTTTATGCTACTGCCCCCTTTGTCGAATATTAATTGACTGTAGAGAGTTGGGTTGATTTCTGGGCTCTCTGTTCTGTTCCATTGGTCCATGCGCCTGTTTTTATGCCAGTACCAGGCTGCTTTGATTAAAGTGGCTTTGTAATACAGTTTCATATCAGGTATTGTGATCCCTCCTACTTTGTTCTTCTTTCTCAAAAGAGCAGTTGCTATTCGGGCTCGTTTATGGCTCCATATAAATTTTTGAAGTGTTTGTTCTATGTCTGTGAAATATGCCATTGGTATTTTAATAGGTATTGCATTAAATCTGTATATTGCTTTGGGTAGTATGGACATTTTGATGATGTTAATTCTTCCAATCCATGAACAAGGTATATGTTTCCATTTGTTTGTGTCTTCCTTGATTTCGTTCTTCAGTGCTGTGTAGTTCTCTGCATACAGGTCTTTTACCTCCTTGGTTAGGTTTATTCCCAGATATTTTATTTTTCTTTTTGCTATATCAAATGGGATTTTTTCCTTGATTTCTGCTTCTGCTGATTCATTGTTCGTATATAAAAATGCCTTTGATTTCTGGATATTGACTTTGTATCCTGCTGTTTTGCCAAATTCATTAATTAGTTCGAGCAGTTTTTTGGGTAGAGTCTATAGGATTTTCCATGTACACTATCATGTCATCTGCAAACAGTGACAGTTTTGTTTCCTCCTTTCCTATTTGGATGCCTTTTATTTCCTTTTCCTGCCTGATTGCTGTGGCCAAAACTTCTAATACTATATTAAATAGAAGTGGTGAAAGTGGACATCCTTGTCTTGTTCCTGATCTTAGTGGAAAAGCTTTTAGTTTTTGCCCATTGAGTATGATATTGGCTGTAGGTCTCTCATATATGGCCTTTATTATTTTGAGGAATGCTCCCTCTATTCCCACTTTGCTGAGTGTTTTTATCATAAATGGGTGCTGGACCTTATCAAAAGCTTTTTCCGCGTCTATTGATATGATCATGTGGTTTTTGTCTTTGCTTTTGTTTGTGTGATGAATTACATTTACTGATTTGCGAATGTTGAACCATCCTTGCATCCCTGGGATGAATCCCACTTGGTCATGGTGTATAATCTTTTGGATATATTGTTGGATGCGATTTGCCAATATTTTGTTGAGGATTTTAGCATCTATGTTCATCAGTGATATTGGCCTGAAGTTTTCTTTCTTTGTTGTATCTCTATCTGGTTTTGGGATTAGGATGATGCTGGCTTCATAAAAGGAGTTTGGGAGTTTTCCATCCTTTTTGGATTTTTTGGAATAGTCTGTGAAGAATGGGGGTTAGCTCTTCTTTAAATGCTTTGTAGAATTCTCCTGTGAACCCATCTGGTCTGGGGCTTTTGTGTGATGGGAGTTTTTTTTTATTACTGCTTCAATTTCTTTTGCTGTTATTGGTCTGTTCAGGTTTTCTACTTCTTTTTCATTGAGTTTTGGGAGGTTATATTTTTCTAGAAATGTGTCCATTTCCCCTAGGTTCTCAAATTTCTTGGCATATAGTTCTTCATAGTAATTTCTTACAATCCTTTCTATTTCTGTGGTATCAGTTGTAATCTCTCCTCTTTCATTTCTGATTGTGTTTATTTGTGTCCGTTCCCTTCTTTTCTTGATGAGCCTACTTAAAGGCTTGTCTATTTTGTTTATCTTCTCAAAGAACCAACTCCTGGATTCATTAATCCTTAGGATTGTGCTTTTAGTCTCTATGTCATTTAGTTCTGCTCTGATCTTGGTTATTTCCTTCCTTCTACTTGCTTTGGGCTGTTTTTGTTGTTGTTCCTCGAGTTCTTGCAGGCGTAGAGTAAGGTTGTTTGTTTGAAATGTTTCTGTCTTCTTTAGGTAGGCCTGTATTGCTATAAACTTCCCTCTCAGGACTGCCTTCGCTGTGTCCCATAAATTTTGGGTTGTTGTGAGATCGTTTTCATTTGTTTCCAGAAACTTTTTGATTTCTTCCCTAATTTCATTCTTGACCCATTCATTGTTTAGTAGCATACCATTCAGTCTCCATGATTTGGGGTGCTTTGGGTTTTTTCCTCTAGGGTTGGTTTCCAATTTCAGTCCCTTGTGGTCAGAGAAAATGCTTGGTATGATTTCAATTTTCTTGACTTTGTTGAGGCTCATTTTGTGACCTATCATGTGGTCGATTTTTTAGAATGTTCCATGTGCATTTGAAAAGAATGTGTATTTAGCTTCTTTGGGATGAAGGGCTCTATATATGTCAGTTAAGTCCATTTCCTCTAGGGTGTTGTTTAATGACACAATATCTTTATTGATATTTTGTTTGGAAGATCTGTCCATTTTTGATAGTGGGGTGTTAAAATCCCCTACTATAATTGTGTTGCTGTCAATATCATTCTTGAAGTCCTCTAAGATTTTCTTGATATATTTTGGTGCTCCTATGTTGGGTGCATATATATTTACGATGTTAATGTCTTCTTGGTGGATTCTTCCCTTGAGTATTATGAAGTGACCTTCTGGGTCTCTCTTTATGGTCCTCTTTTTGAAGTCTATTTTGTCTGATATGAGAATTGCTACCCCAGCTTTTTTTTCTTGTCCGTTTGCTTGGTAAATTTGTTTCCAGCCTTTCACTTTTAGTCTGTGATGGTCCTTTGTCCTGAGGTGGGTCTCTTGTAGGCAACATATGTGAGGGTCATGCTTTCTTATCCATTCAGCTATTCTGTGTCTTTTAATTGGACCATTTAATCCATTTACGTTTAAAGTTATTATTGATAGGTACTTATTCATTGCCATTTTTGTACCTGTGTTCTTCTCTGTCTCTCACTTTTCCTTCCTTTCCTTAAAGTAGTCCTTTTAGTATTTCTTGTAGGACTGGTTTGGTGGAGACATATTCTCTTAGACTTCTTTTGTCTTGGAAGCTCTTTATTTGGCCTTCTATCTTGATTGAGAGCCTTGCTGGGTAAAGTGGCCTTGGTTGTAGGCCTCTGGTTCTCATTACTTGGAATATTTCTTGCCATTCTCTTCTTGCTTGAAGTGTTTCCATTGAGAAGTCAGTAGCTAGCCTTATGGGGGCTCCCTTGTATGTTACTTCTTTTTTCTCCCTTGCTGCCTTTAAGATTCTCTCTTTGTCTTGGAATTTTGCCATTTTGATGATGATGTGTCTTGAAGTGGGCCTCCTTGGGTTCCTCTTGATTGGGACTCTCTGTGATTCCTGGATTTGTGTGACTTTTTCTGTCATCAAATTAGGAAAATTTTCTCTCATTACTCTTTCAAATATGTTTTCTATTCCTTGTTCTTCTTCTTCTCCTTCTGGTATCCCTATTATTCAGATATTATTACGTTTCCTATTGTCTTGTATTTCTCTTAATCCCTCTTCATTCTTTCTAAGTTTCTTTTCATTTTCCTGCTCTTTCTGTGAGATGCTTTCTACTTTGTCCTCCAGCTCACTAATCCTATCCTCCGCCTCTTCTATCCTACTTTTGAAACTATCTACTGTGTTCTTCAATTCAGAGATTGTATTTTTCATTTCCTCCTGTCCCTTGCTGATGGTTTCTATTTCCTTTTTCATATCGATATAGTTTGTGGTGAGGTCATTATAGCTCCCCTGTAGTTTTTGGTAGCTCATCGTGAGCTCTTTGAATTTCGTGACTACCAGTGCTTTGAATTCACTATCTCTTAGTTGATTAGCTTCTATTTCATCTAACATTCTTTCTGAAGCCTCTGCTTTTTCTTTTATTTGGGGATTGTTTCTTTGTCTTCCCATTGTTTGTGCGACTCTTCTTGTTGGCCTCAGCTTCTAAAATTGATCTGTTCTGACTCCCTGGGTTTATGCTGTGAACTTCTGTGGTATAATACCTGTGAATTTCAGTGGTGCAGGCTCCTTCAGGTATCTTGATGTTCTCCGTTTCCACCTACTCCTTTTATTGTGTATGTGTAATCAGTTGTAGGAGGAGGCAAAATGGTTTATGACAGTATAAGAGTTTTTTATGATATTTACAGTCACACCTGGTAGAGAGGAGATAGGCGATCTTTAGACTGTATATTGTATTAACCGTATTCTTCAGCCAAACGACACTTTTACGAGATGATGGACAAAAGATAAGCCTCTTGTTGGGGAGGGAAGTCTTGTTAGTTGTAACTAGAAAGCAGTGAGGTTTTAGATGGTCAGATTTTGAGGTAAGGTGAGTATAAGGAATGGTGAATAAGCGTGGCGTGTGAGCCAATAGAGGTAACCACTACAGTGATAGAGTTCAGGGACCTGTACAATGGATTAAGATCCGGGAGATGTGTTGTGAACTATTTACTGTTGCATAGATCAGCTATTATTTACACTAATATTAGAGCAGCACTCGTATAACAATCTCTATGTGGTCTGTCTGAGTAGGGGGTATAGTGCTTTAGGTGCCTTTAGTAGTGTGCTAAAGGAAAACCAGTGGCGTGTAGTTTAGAGGGTTAGCACAGCACTGTGGAGGAAAGGACAGGGGGAGCCTGTCTAATAATACAATATACCTACTCGAGACTAAGAAGCCTCTACAGAAAAAGGAGGAATACAGAGATATTATTAAAACATAAAAGAGGTGAAAATAATGAAAAAAAATGCATCTCCTCGTGGCTTCTCTGCTATAGGAAGGTGAAGTTTGTTTCTCTGTCTCTACTGTTGAGATGCCCCCTCTTCGGGTCCCATTCTGGTCCTTTCACAGTTCCTAGTTGTTGGTGTCTCTTGCGGGTAAAAGGAAACGAAGCAACAAACAGTCAAACGAAAAGGCAGGCGAGGGGAGGCGAAAGCAATGAGTTTAAGAGGAAAGGGAGAAGGACTAAAACAGGGAAAAAGAAAGGAGAGAAACAAAGTATAGAAAGATAAAGCAGTGATAAAATTTAAAAAATATATAAGGTTACTAAACTAATGCACAAAAAAGTTACTAAAAAAAGGAAAAAAACCATAAAAAATTTAAAAAAACCCAAAACACAAACAAGTAAACAGCAAAAAAAAAAAACCCAAATAAACAATAACAACAACAGAGAAACCCTTCCCTTGTTGGTTTCAAACTGTCCAGACTGGTTTTTCTCGTTGTAGCAGGATCTCTTTGTGTGCTGGGATGCTGGCGCAAGTGCGCGCACCAGCCGGGCTACCAGCTTGGGGTGTGGGCGCCTGCGTACCCGCTGCGCGCACCAGCCAGAACACCGGATTGGGGTGTGGGCGCCTGCGCACTTGCCGGGCACGCTCCAGGGGCAGTCCGGGACTGCGCAACCAGTGCTTCCCGGTCCGCGCCGGCCCCGAGCACTTCCCGATCCTAGTGGCGTCAGCCTAGAGTTCTCTGTGTCCCCGCTCGCCCGGAAACGGTCCAGCGCTTCTAGGTCCAGTAGCCCCAGCTCAAAGATCTCTGCGCCAGTGCGCACCAGAGTCCGGCTATGAGTGCGAGCAGGAAACCGTCAGGGAGCGTCTTTGTCCTGCGGCGCCTCTCTGAACTCTCTGCACCCACGAGCTCGTCCTTCTGGGACTGGTGTAACCAGCAGCGGGCTTCCCAGACCCCTGGTGGTGGCTCAGAGGCCTCCGCTTCCAACAGACCTTCTGGGACCCGGAGTAACCGGCAGGGCGCTTCCCATTCGTGTGGCTAGTCCCCAAATGCCTCCACTTTCCCCCTGGCTCGCTGCAAGGCCGGATAGGAAACAAGCCAATCTGCCTTGGCAGGAGAACACCTCAGTCCACTTTCAATAAAAAAAAATAAAAAATAAAAAATAAAAAAAACTTTCCGGACAGCCTGTCTCTCATTCCCGCTCAGTCCCCAACCAAACCTGTGAGGCTAATGCATCTCTGGATTCTCCCAGGCTTGCAATCACAGAGTCTGCAGTTGAACCGGGCCCTGTGTCTTTGTACCCCTCCCCAAAAATGCAAGCCGGCAAGCAGACAGGCCTCTGCCCGGTGTTGTCCAGTTTTGCTTATACAGGAAGCAGGGGAGCTGCTGGCCCACGCTGGTGGCCACTGGAGCCGCTGGGTGCCCAAGCTCCCGTGGTAGACCTCTCTGGGTTGGTCTCAGACCGATGGTTCTAGACCCTGGCACCGGGGCCACCTGGCCTGGGGCGCCAGCCCCCGCTGCTGCTTTGTCTTTAAACTGGTCCCCAAAGCCCCACTGACCTGCCGCTTTCTGGTGTTTCAGCGTCCAACAGAGTCTCTGTTCTTTCAATTTCACAAATGCTGGATAACTGATGGATTAGTGCGCTGCTTTTCTATAGATCTGCCAGGATTTTCACCCACAAGTGCGGGAGCTAGAATCTGCTCCCTCTTACTCCGACGCCATCTTCCCCATCCCAATCTCAGCTGACAATCTTATGAGAGCTCTCTTACAGGTAACTAACTATTTTTCTCTTGCTGCATTTAAGATTTTCTCTTTGTCTTTAAATTTGGTGTTTTAATTATAATATGTCTTGGTGTGTATCTCTTTGGGATCATCTTGTTTTGGACTCTCTGTGCTTTCTTGACTTGTATGTCTATTTTCCTTCATCAAGTTAGGGAAATTTTCTATCATTTTTTTACTATGTATGTTCTTCCTGGGACAACCTAGCTAAGCTACAAAGCAGTTTTCAGATGGTTGCTGTTTGTGCTGGGCTTAGAGGTGCCCAGGTGAAGCCAAGCTGTGAACCAAGGCTACTGCTGCTAGTGCTGAGCCTGGGGTCACTTATCTATAGGTACAGGGCACACTGAGGCCAGATGTTGCTTTTTTTTTAATAGAGAATTTAGGAAAATATGAAGCATGAGCCAAGACAAGACATTTGTATGGAAAAGCTAAAAGAAACACCTTGGTTGGGGCTGAAGTGAGATGGGGAAGGGTCTCAGGGAGTCACTGGGATGAGGTAAACAGTGTCAACTAGGTTGACAGAGTCTTGCCTTGGCATTCCCCTGCTGGCTCTATGTGGAAACAGCTCATCAAAGGAATAGTGGCCTCTGCTAGCACTTCTGTCCTGGAGAAACCTGCTACTCCAGTTCTCTCTCACATGCAAAACAATTCAGTTTCTCCCCTTATGTCTGGTGGTTTTCAAGCTGCTGCCCCCATTTTGGAGCTTAGAGGGAGTAAGTTCAGGTAAGTCCATGCATGGGCCCTTTAAGAGGAACTACCTGGTACTTTAAAAGTTTCTCTCTTCCTTGGCTGGCATAGCTCAGTGGATTGAGTGCGGGCCTGCGAACCAGAGTATCGCAGTTCGATTCCCAGTCAGGGCACATGCCTGGGTTGCAGGCCAGTTCCCAGCAGGGAGTGCATGAGAGGCAACCATACATTGATATTTCTCTCCCACTCTTTCTCCTTCCCTTCCCCTCTCTTAAAAAAAATAAATAAATAAAATATTTTTTAAAAAAGTTTCTCTCTTCTTCAGACTCATCCCCACTGGTTTTTACAGTCAGAAGTTATTGGTACTTCTCTTCATGGAACTGGAACCCTGGGTTGGGGGGCTTCGTGTGGGGGCTGGAACCCCTTGCTTCTCAGGGGATCCTCTGAAGTTGAGATCCCTCTCAATATTTATCCACCACACATGGTTGTGCAACCAGCCC
Organism: Artibeus jamaicensis; assembly: GCF_021234435.1. Lineage (NCBI taxonomy): Eukaryota > Metazoa > Chordata > Mammalia > Chiroptera > Phyllostomidae > Artibeus > Artibeus jamaicensis. The sequence goes on along the minus strand of NW_026521981.1, from coordinate 1,817,675 downwards.
ATTCCATTTCTCCAACCCTTCTACCAGTATTGATGTGATGTCTTCTTTACTTCCATTGTTGTAGGATTTCTATTCCATTTAATTTCTGGTAATTCTGAGTAATAGTTGTTCTGTTGTTTAGTTGTAATTCTGCTGTGGTTGTAGGAAGAGACAAGTACCATGTTTATTTACACTGCCATATTGACCAGAAGTCAGAAATATATTTTTTACATTATTTTTTAGCTTCTTTACCTTTAATTATTCTCTTTGAAAGTTAATAAATAAGCCTGATGGTGGCTGATAAGAATGGAAGTATACTACTATTGAGACATCAAAGGAAAGAAAACTAACACACTTTAAGAGAAATTAGACAAGAGACAAATAGAAACTAATGCTATTAACCTCCAAAAAGACCAGAAATAGCCCGTAGAATTACTCCATCTTCACACCTCCACCTACTTCCCAAGAAACTCTAATCTGGCTTCTATTTCCATCAATATCACCAAAACCATTCCTGCAAGTTTACTGATGACATTCATTTTCATAAATCAGAACACATTTTTCATTCCTTATTTTACTTGACCCCTCATATCACTCAACAGCACTACTTCTTTCTTGAAATTCTTCCTTTTACCCACACCTTCTATGAAACCACAATATCCTGGGTTATTTTTTGTTTTACTTTGGCTTTTTTAAACCTCTCTGCCTATTCCTTCTCAGACTTATCAGGTTCACCCTTTTCTACTTAGCATAAATATTGAAATTCCCCAGGAATTTGTCTTAGAACCTCCTTTCTCTCTCTAAATGCCCATTCCAAAGTATTATTGATGATTAAATCTTCAGTAATAATGTAGACATTAAAGACCCTTATTTGTATCTTCAATTCAATCTATTCCAGTGAGTTCTGGGTGTCTTTTTCCAACTGCTTACCTACACATCTCCACTTTGGTATCTCAAACTCAACATAGCTAAGAACAAACTCATGACTTTCCCCTCAGTACCTGGTCTTTTACATTATTTTTTATTTTAATCAGAGTAGTGCCCCTTTACCCAAGGGAGATATGTTCCAAGAACCCCAGTGGATGGTTAAAATCATATACTACATGTACTGTTTTTTTTTTCTATACTTACATGCCTTTCAAAGGAAATACTTTATGGCTTCTCTTTGGCATATCCAAATCATCGGTGTCACTAACTATGTGCTTTGAGACTATTATTTTTTAAAGATTATTTTTGGAATAATACTTGGCTATAAGAAAAAGAAAATTTTACCCTTTGCAGCAGTATGGATGGATGGGGAGAACATTATACTAAGGTGAAATAAGCCAATTGGAGAACGACCAATACCATATGATTTCACTCATATGTGGAGTTGAATGAACAAACTGAACTAGCAAAGAAAATGTGGACAGATTCATAAATGAAGAGTGGGATGATAGCTGGCAGGGGAAACTTGGATGGTGAAGGGATTGAGCAAAAATTAAAAAATGGACATGGACAAATGTGGTGATTGCTCATGGTGGGGATATAAGGGGACTAAGTGTAATGTAAAAAAATACAATAAAGATTACATCAAAAAATAAAATAAAATAAATAAAGGGTTACCTGAAGACAACACTGCAATACCAGAACAATTGATCTGATAACCAAGATGGCTCCTAAGTGAGGAACAGGGTATGGAGAGTTGTACAGCCAGGACTCACTGGACAAAGGGATGATTGATATCCTGGGTGGGACAGCAAGAGATTTCATCATGCTGCTCTGAACTGTATGAAATATAAAACTTATGAATTGTTTATTTCTGGAACTTTTAATTTCATTTTTGGACTGCATACACACAAACACACACATGCATATGGGTGTGCATGATGATTTTAGGCTAACCACCAACATCATTATGCTAGGCCCACGAGAGTCCTGACACATTTCTAGTCTTTTTAGTGTGTTAATATAAAATGTGCTAGTAGCATCTTGACCAGCCATAAAGCAATAAACTTCTTCATGTTAATTTTGACATGTGAATAAATAATGACAACTTTCTAGTTTAAGGGTATGTATCCCATCAATTGGAATTAGTACCTTAAAAAACCGCAGCTCTTTGATGGAATTAATAGTGATATAAAATATTTGATTTTGCCATACTTTTATAAAATAAAATATGCTGTAAATCGATCCCTGTAATTTTTAAAAATAAAATAAAGTTCAATTATGCTTCTTCAGCATCTCCAGTCCTGCCACACTGGCTTTCTTCCCATTTCTCAGCCAGGGAAGCAGCTCCTCCTCCACTACAGAACTCTGCATGCAATCCTCTTAGAATGCCCTCGGCCCCAGACACATCGTCAGCCCATCAGTCATGCATCACTGAGACAATTTATTTCAGATCTCAGTCCAAGTAGCTGCTCCTCAGGAAAGCTTCTCTCCAATGCCCACCCAACCCTGCTCTGCCTCAGTTTCCTTTATCATACATACACTTTCAGAGACTGTTACACTGTTTTCTTCAGAGTACTTAACCTTGATTTGTGATTATTTCTTCATTTAGTATGATTATTTTATTAACACCTGCCTCCCCCACTGACTACACTCTGACAGGAATAGTGTCTGCCCATTGTGTCCTCCTATCTAAATCAGTGCCTGACCCTAGGTAGAAGCTCAAATATTTGTTAAGGAGATAATTGAATCAGTATCTGTATTCTACTCTAAGTCTGCTTTTCAATGTACACCAATGTTGTGGATATTCTTTGTAAATCTATTCTAAACATTATTTTTTCTCAAGCCAGAACTTTAATATTTTTCATCCAAAATGCTTAGTATTTCAGTACATTGTGGGTTAAATTGCCTCTTTGTCATGCTTCTAAATCATCTGTGGGGGTGGCACATTATTTGAAAATAGAGATACACAGATCCTCTGCAGAGGTACTAAATGGGTGGGTCTAGAAATCTTTTTTTTTTTTAACAAGCACCACTACATGATTCTTCTAGTCACTAAAGTTTGAGAATGAATGCTATAGCAGTTTAGACTAAAAATCAAGGAGAAAGTGTACTGAGCCCAAATAACTTCTGTATACACTTCTTGAATAAAGCCTTCGAGAATGACTTAACTCTGTTCTACAAAAAAAGGTCACATTTTTTGCTTCTATAAATAAGTAGGAACAAAAGTGATGAAACCCAAAATAATTTTGGCTTTGGAACCAATAATTCATGGTTCCAAATCATGTGGAACAACAAGACAAAGGAATTCCAACATAACATATAAGACAATGAGGAAAGGATTTAGCCAGAAGTAGCTCCAAAAAATAAATTTGCATTTAAAAGTAAAGCTAATTCAACCTTGTTTTGCAACTTGGTGTTCAAAACTTGCTTTTCCACTAGCTTCAAAAGACTGACAAGTAAGTGTAGTTTCCAGCAGTTAGGAAGGTGAGTTCCTACCTGCTTCTCCTTGGCATAGTTTCAGGCTCCTTATTACAAAAAACACAATTTGAACACTGTCTCAAGAACAGCCAAACATACCGTTTCACACCTTGCCATGGAATGCAGGTAGCAGAACACTTTCTAAATGTACAAGCAGAAAGAGAAACCAAGAAAAGTATTTGTTTCCTACTATCAGCTCTTGGGTGTCAGTCAGCCTCGTTGGCCAACGTAATTACACGTAACTAAGTGGGAAACACCTGAGAGTATAAAACAGGAAGGAGCAAAGCATTTAGAGCAAGCTTTGAGATGATCCAAAGTGGGTCTTTTCCTCTTCCTTTATGTTGGAGATGCTTTTATGGGAGAATTGAGTGGTTAAGAGAGTGGTGGTTACCCAGCATTCCACACCTCTGAACCTCCCTAAGGGCTCTCCAGGATCGCCTGTCCTTTATTTACTTACTTATTTATTTGTTAATCTTTGAACCAGAGCTAGAAACCAAGACCAGGCCATGTGGACAAGAATCAAGTTACTGTTATCATGGTCAGCAATGACAACTTACAATACAGCTAGAAGCAGAGGTAATGACGTGGCTAGTGTTTAGGGTACTCAGTCCTCGCTAGTGGCTAGTGATGTGGTTGAGCTGTTAGGAATTGTGGGGAAGGTATTTTTACATAAATATTCAAGAATAGTGATCTCCAGTTTACAATCCTTGGAAGGGAAAAATTTTTGAGAAATTGACCACCATATAGAAATATTTACTTATTTATAAATTATATGTATGTACTACTCTAGTTTTCCATTTTGAATATTGTAATTATGTATGAAAATAGACATTGAATTTATCTACTAGGAAATTCAAAGAATAATTCCAATTATTTTCTATGCTTTATAATGTTCTAAATAAAACTTAATGGCCAAAACTTCTGAGAAATACAAGTCATAAAGCCACCTTCTGTCTACTTCCTTAGCACATACACAGAAGTAACTCTGTTTAAACCAGATTTGAGTACAGTAAGACAATGCAACTATCAACCCATTCATGTTGGGGTGGGAGGGAATCTCATAAATCATCAAGTTCACAGCAGAATAAATTATAATAGGAAAATAAAAGCAGCAACTCAAATGTTATACAATACAGGATTGGTTAAATAAATGATGTTATATTTACACAATGAAATATTTTCAATAAAATAAAAGTTTCAAAGATGCTTTAATGCTATGGGTTGAACTGTGTCCCCTCAAATCTATACATTAAAGTCCCAATCCCTGGTACCTCAGAATGTAATCTTTGGAAATAGGATCATTGCATTAGCAATTAGTTAAGATGTCATTGTACTGGAGCAGGGTAAGCCCCTAATCCAGCATCACTGGTGCCCTTATAAAAGGGGAATTTACACACAGGTATAACACTGTGGGAAGATGGGAGTAAGCTAATGTTGCTGGCAAACTACCAGAAGCTAGGAGAAAGTCATGAAGCAGGTTCTTCCTCATAGCCCTCAGCAAAAAGCAACCCTGCTGATACCTTGATCTGGGTTTGTAGCCTCCAGGCTGCAATAAAATAGACCTGCTTTATTATTATTATTATTATTATTATTATTATTATTATTATTATTATTATTATTATTATTATATTACAGTTGTCTCCTTTCCTTTGTTGCTCTCTCCTGCCTCAGCTCCCACCCTTCTACCCACCTCCACTCCCACAGTCAATCCCCACCCTGTTGCCCATGTCCGTGGGACATTTATACCTGTTCATGTGATTAGACCCTTCTGCTTCTTTTCCTCCTTATTCCCCAGATTTGTTTTTTAAGCCATGCCATCTATGGTAATTTGTTATGGCATGCTTACCAGACTTAACACAGGTGCCATGTTCTGACATCATGTTCAATTGGAAAGAGCTGGCATAAAATGCCCAGGTAAGGCTATCCCAATTGAGTGTGCACATACTCGCACATGCATATGTACATAAAACCCTGGAAATATCATTGTTACTTTGAGTTCTGGGTACTTTTTATGTTTATTTAATTTTTTCCTATATTTTCTAAGTTTTCTGCAAAAGGATTTAAGTTTGTGCTGATATCTGTACTTTCTAAGTTGCTGATTAATTTTATTTAAAACATTTAAAAATTTTTTATTAAGTAAAAAATAAATTACTCCAAAGAACCTACTTCCCTTGTTCCTAAGGTGGGTAATGGTGACCATATAATTCAATACAAATATCTCCAGGATGTACACTCTCCAATATGTGTGCCATTTGAAGTTCTCAGTGGAGAGACATGATTCAGCCATTATCTGTGATATTCAGCCCTGCTCAGTAGCTCTGTCTCTCCTTGCTCTTCTCTGACCCATGAACACTTTCACATAAGTCACTGGACTTCTAAAAGCTTCTGCATCTTTGTCAGTAAGTTGAGAATAGCATGGTACCCTGTCTCCCTCATCCCAAACAAGATAATGTATATGAAAGTGTACTGATGAAAGACAGAGCCCAACAAGCATAAGGTGCAAGTTGTGCTGGTAATGGTACAGAATGGACCAGGGTGGGGGTTGGGGGAGTAGGGATGATATACTATTACTGAATGGACCCTCCCTTCTCCCAGGGACCCCTGTACTAGGTTCACCTTGCATGTCACCAGGGAATTATAGCTCTCAATGCCAGAGATTGGTGAAAAGGAAAGGAATTATTTATTCAAAACTTATACAGATTTAAGAGTAATGGTTAAAGTCTCAAAGACCCTTAAAACACCCACAAACACACACAGTCCTTCCTTCTCTCCTTTGCCCAATTTGGAGTACCATATCTCAGGAAAACAAATAAAAGTTAATGGCTCAGGTAGCCCCCAGTTCTTCCCAGTAGTCCATGATCGACTGGCAAGCCTCTCTCAGTTCCCAATAACATCAGCTGTGTCACCACCATGATCTCCAGTTCTTAATCCAAACCTGTGTGGCACCTTCTCCTGGCCCACCACCAAGAGCCCTTTCACTCCTTTCCTTCCCCCAGCATCTCTTCTGCATTCTTCCAAACTGCCCAGAGAGAGCTCTACATTACTGCTACATCTTGCTTTCTGACTTCCTAAACTACGTGGCAAAAGGGAGCTCCAAAGCCTCATGGTTCTCCCTGCATGGTTGCCATGCCTGGGTTTAAATCCCAGCACCAACCTTCCTCTGCAGCCCCACTTGCGACTCCTCCCACAATCAGCTACTCCTGCCAGCATTCCTGTATTTTTCTAGCTTTTCTGGGCTGCCATAGTAAGTTAGAGCAGGTGTGGGGCCAAGGCATAGAGTGAGTCATCTCCAGGTTCTCACGCAGGCATTGTAACCAGAGGGAGTTGCCTCCCAGTTACATCTTGGGTAGAAGTCACTCCCATCTCCCTGGCTCAAAGCATGGCCACATCTATTCAACATATCCATGAAATCAGTTAAAAGTTATAATATGTTAAATGACCACGCCAGAGGTTAGCTGAAAAACTGTTGCTATGCAAAACAGTTCTTGATGGCCCTGCTCCTTGTATCCCATCTCCCAGTTCAGACTTAAGGGGGGTGAGGACATCTATTTATATATTTTCTGGACATTCTGAGTGCTGGACCCCATTACAAATCCCTATTTGGGGGACTCCCTGCCTGCACCCTGTTACAGTAACAATGCTATGGAAGAATAGTGGTGAACCCTCACTTTGGCTGTCTGGCCTGATTTAGAAGCAAGTAATTACTGGGGACTCTCCAGGGTAGTGTGCGCTGCCCTCAGGCAGCAGCAGCCACCACCTCCAGCAGCTCCACATCGCCTGATTGACAAGCTAGAGGATCACCCCTCTATCACTGATACTCAGAGGTTCTTTCCTAACATGAGATAGACATTGTTCCTGGCATCTTGGCTTTAAAATACCTGTCCACTTCTGGGAACCTCATTTCTCAGAATTCAGACTGTTAAGTCAGGTTCCTTGCTTGGCATTGAAACTTCATATTCTTTGGTTTCTTGGTCCTCATACTTTGTTTAACAGGAGCAGCTGTGGTAGTAATAATAAGGGAAGAGAAATATCCATGGTGTGTTTTAATCCTCAGCTGACTTCCTCTTGCCAGGATTTACTGTCATGTAATATACCATCTGATAATTCTTAGAAGATGCTTAGGAAGTATGCAAGGGAATAGCAAATTTATGTCTATATCCCTTAAAAAATGTACTTCTCTCCTATGCCCTTCACATATGATGTATTCTAAAGGGATAATATTTTTAAATGGATAAAAATAAAAAAAAATGAAAAAAAAAGCTGAAAAGAAAGTTCTGTTTTCCCAGTTTACTAAGATCACTAACATCATAGAGGTTGACCTAACTTAACATAGCACACGTTAGTTTTGCCTCACATTCTGGGATGTAAATTTTTTCAAATTTCTTTTATTTTCTGAATTCAATTTCATGTGCTCTGAGGCCCCATCCTAAGAGGCTAGCTAGTAAAGAGTTCTATTGTGATCATTACCATGGCCCCTTCCCTCCCTGGTAGGTCATGTGAAAGTTGCTAGAGGTAGACAGGTCAAAACACTTATGGAGAGTGTTGGGAGGAGGGTTGGGGGTGTACCGCTGCTATTCAAGGACCACCCTGCTCACAGACAAAAATACCCTTTTTAGGTCTTCCTCCAGGCTCACAAAGCTCCCAGGTGTGTTCACTTCTACCTTCCTATTTTTCTCAGAATAGAACCTCAGAACTTGGAAAAGACAAGCCTTACTTTCTACAGCCAATTCTTTTAAAACAAGACTCTTAGTTTTGCCCTGAGGGTGAAAAAGCTCTTCGGGACTGGGAATTCTGGATTGCCCTCTTGTTTAGAGGTCAAGAGGAGAGAGTGAGCTGGAAAGAAAGGGAAGATACCTCCCATTCCTTTATTCTTCTATATCAGAACATAACGCAAGTTGATATCTCAGAAAGTCATCCTGCCAATTTAAAAATAATGAAGGGTTAAAGGCACGGGTGCTTTTAGAAAGGCAAGTAGGGCACTCTATCCTAAAGAGACCCAGACAGCCACCAGGCCATGGGTATCAATGTGAAGTGCCTGCCTTTGCTAAGATTGTCACCAATGTTTGCCAAAGTCTTAAAATCACATCCTTCTTTTATTACCCAGTGAAAGTTCATGCATGACAGATCACCAGAGAAGGATCGTGGTTCAGCTTGCACAGAGACAGACTAAAACCTGGAAATTCTTCTAGCTCACAATCACCTGGGCCCCATAGTCTACCTCCTTGCTTCATTAGCCTGTTTTAATCAAGGGTATTTCCTAAAGAGTTAGCGTGGTGGAAGAGACAAAAGGGATTTGGGGGTCCTCAGGAGGCCTGTGCTGTGATACAAATCACAACTCAAGGACCCAGAGGCCCAGCAATGAAGGCTTTAGTGCATGATGCTTAATAAATTAACCAGATGCAGGCTTCAGTAATCCAGGCGTGGCGATGTGGGTTGGCGTTATGCCCAGCTTGACAGAGCACCCTGTCATGTGAGTCCAATTGCAGCCCCTGCAGGGATTGAAATGGGAGCCAAGAGATCATCCCAGAGTTCAAGGAAATGTAATGAGCCCAGGAGTTTCCTCAGCAAAGGCACCTGGCCGAGGAGGCCTCCTCTGCAGTGTATGCCTTTTTCTCACTCTTTCCTTACCTTCCACATGAGGACCTGGGAAAAGTTTGTTTTTACTTTTGCCTCTCACAGGACAATAACTATTTTTGACTAAATGTGAAAATTATTATATTTGTTTTTTGTAGAACATTCAAGCAATGTGGAAGAGTATCCCGATGACAAAGGAAATCGTGTCATGATTTCATCTAAGCCAGACGAGGATATACAAGTGCTGGGCAGCCATGAGTAAGCCTCCTGTGTCAGGACACCCCTTAACATTTATTCACCACTTCTCGACACGGGTGGCTCGGTGAAAGTGGCAAGTGTTCATGGTCTGTCTTGTTTTATTCCCAAGGGTGTGCTATTCTATCTAATGGGATGGATGTAGGATATCATGAGACATTTATGTCATTTATCATGAGAGAACAATGGACAATTTCTCTATTTTCTTTTTTTAACTTTATTTTTATTGTTGGCACTATTATGGTGTCCCCATTTCCCACCTGCCACCTTTGCCCACCTCCAACAGCCCTCTGACAGTCACCACACTGTTGTCTGTCTCTATGGGTCATGCATATATGTTGTTCGGCCAATTGTTGTGGACCGCGCTGCCTGGTTTTAGGAATTGTAACTGGACCTCCTGTGGCTAAGGATGAGCGAGCTATGACCTCTGGAATGTGAGCTGCAGGAGACAAGGCTTGTCTCTGGTAGCAAATGCTGCCTCAGTTTCCTCCCTGCCCCCAAAGCATCGTCAGAAGTCCTTGGCAGGTAAGACCCCTCAGAGGAGGGGCAACCTAGGCCAAACACAATCACTTGGGAGGCCATCATAGAAGGAGTTGGAGGGCTACAACAAAGAGCAATGGACTCTCGTTCCCCGGCTTTGACAAAGCCTGTGTCCCCATGTCCTCTGGGAGAAGTGCTTCCTGGCTCTAATCCTCTTAAGCTTGAATACCTGATGGGGAGGGGTGCAGCTCCTGGCCTTGCTAGAGCGTGTCTGGGGAACAATCTGGCATCACAAAGACTTCCTGATAAACCTGTGAAATCTGCTCTCCTAAGAGTGCTTTCATTCATATGTTAAGGGTTCGAGCAGGAAACCCTAAAACTCTGTTCCTGACAGACTTGGACTCACAGTAAGCCCTCAGATTTCTTTGAAATGTTATGTACTCTTTGATCCTTGCTGCCCTGTATTCCTTTGTATTACAACCCAATAAAAGCTCTTGGAGGAAGGGACTCAGTGCCTTTTTCCCCTGAGAAACTAGCCACTGCTCAAGGCATTTTTCCTCTGGGAAACTGGTCCCCTCTCCTCCCCAAGCAGAGCACATCATGTCTCAGTCATGTTTACTCTCATCTGTGGTGGCCGGGGAGACTTGCGAGGAAAGTCGCCCCCACAGACAATATTTTCACCTTCTTTCATTCAGTGCCCTAGCACCACTCCCCTCTGACAGCCGTCAGTCTATTCCCTGAACCCATGCCTCTGTTTCTATTTTATTTATCAGTTTATTTTGTTTCTTAGATTCCACATATAAGTGAGCTCACATGGTATTTGTTTTTTTAAATGAGTTCTGTGTAGCAAACTGGGTTAACCAATACCACATTTATGGATGAATCCAACAATCTATTAGTGGTCCTATATGGTTTGATTCTTCATCCAGGTATGACCCTAGACCATAGTCACAACCATATTTGGTATACATTCTTTCATATTTTTGCCCTATGTATATATAAATTTATACACACACACAAAGGGATAAGACTGTATATACTGGTCTGACTTTTCCTCTCAACTCTAAGAAAGAAAAACTAATCTGACTGGGCTAAATTCTGTGACACAGATAGGCTCAAAGTCAAAGATCATGCACATAGGTGTGACTGTCAAGGTATTCTTTCTGTGTTTTTTTCTTTTGTGTAGTAAGTCTACCCCGAGGCTGGACCCTTGGAGTGAGAGGCAAGGGTCTTACTCTTTCCTTTCTTTCTCTTATTTGTTTGCGCCAGTGTTTGTTTGATCACATGGTAAGGCTTAGACTTCTGAGAAGTGAGAGACCCACGTAGCCTTGAATCTAAACCTCACAATCCAGCTCAGTTGACCAGAAAACTGTTTGTTAGAAGACTGCCCATGAGCAGTGACAACAGAGCAGTATCTTATGTGAGATTTACATTTGTTTTTTGATATTTTTGTTCCTTCATGAAATCTGAAAGGAAAGTGAGTGGTAGGGCAGAAATGAGCAGAGCATTACTGGGCCCCATGGCTGCCATCTCACTACGGGGAAGCCTCACTGACATTCCTTCTGTTTTATTTCTCTCATGCTGTTTGTGGACGTTTTCCCACTGACTAAAAAATATGCTGGAGTTGGAGGATGAGGGTATGTGATTCACAGTGGGAATGAAAAAATTACAAAGGAAGAGAGAAAGAGAGAGCTTTAACCCAGAAGCCAAAAAGCCCAAGGCTAGAATCCCAGAAAGCTTCAGACAGTGTCAGATCAAATTTCAGGAGCTGGGCAGGAATAGTCAGAGCTTCCAGGGCTCAAAAGTTTATAAGGCAATTATCATGAAAAAATTGTTTCTTGAGACAAGGAACAGTTCTTTTCAGTCATGATTTCTGATCTTGAAGTTTTCTTACCCTTTCTGACCTCAACAGGCATGGAAGGCTCTGGCAGACATTTTGAAATGTTAGAGCTCAAAATACAAGTCAAGTAGTTATAGAGCGTTGCCTGATAGAGAACACACATTCATTTAGGGTTAGTTTAACATGAACTTATCCTGGATGAATGGTCGCCACAGAGGGACACCATCCATAGAGAGTACCACAGGAATGGGACTCCCTGGAGCTGTGCAGTGCAGGGGCATGGTGCTGACCAGGGGACCAGGGGCTGTTCAGAGCCCCAGGACCAAACACTAAAATAGACAGTTAAAGGCCCTGCCCTCAGGAGACATATTCTAGTGGGACAACAACGAGTAAGCAAACAGATGATCAATTCCAGACAGTGAGAGTCCAGTGAGGAAAACAAGGCAGGATATGGAACAGAGTGTGCCGAGAGAGAGGAAATGCGGACGCTCTTTTACAGAAGTCAGTGAAGAGACTTGTTTGAAGGATGTGAGCAAGCATTCCAAACAGAAGGTATAACAAGTGTGTAGTTTCAAAGCAAGAACTGTTCTTGTTGTGTCTGAGGACACAGCAGAAAGGCCGATATGGCTAGAGAGAATTGGGCTCAAAGAAGGCTGTTTGGGATGTGAGATCTGAGAGGCAGAGGAGATTGCATTTCAGTCTAAAAGTGGGAGGAGGGCCAAGTTATCAAATGTCTGCTTTTCCAAGGTCACTCTGGCTACAGTGTGGGGAGTCATTGGCTGTGGGACCTGAGAGAGGAAGTAGTAGTGTGCTGGAGCCATAAGAGCCACTGCCAAATTTTCAGGAACTTTGTGAACCAGTTGTTACACACAACCATTATTTAAAAATCAAATTATATAAACTCATGATTAAATTATATTAAAAACAAAGTTCACAAACAATGAAAACTCTTTGCTACTATTTGTTGTACTACATTTCCTTGTTATCAGCATGGTGGAAATACTATATAAGGGGGTGCTATTGTGCATCTTCTTCCAACTCCACATTTACTGAGGTCATGTTGGTAGCTTGAAATTGGCCGTGTTGGGACGACTTACTCCACAGAAATTGGCAAATGCTACAGAGAGAGAGTAGGGCTTCCCCCTTCCCCTCGTCCCAGAAGAGCAGCTGCTAAACATTTGCCAGAACACCACTGGAACAGGAAGACCAGGAGCACGTGTGAGAGATGACTGCGACTTGAATGAGGGTGGTGGTGGAGGAGGTCATGTCAGCAGGGGTTGCACCAGGTATAAAGGTGAAGTTAACAGAACTTGCTGATGTATTGGATATGAAAAGTGAAGTAAAGAGAGTTGTAAATAATGATCTCTGAGATTTTGAATGTGAGTTTGGATATAAGTTTTTAAATTTGAGAACAGAATAGAAAAAAGCCTACAATAATAATTATTATTATCTTGTAGTAATAATAGAAAAGTTTCTTTTGAAATTTCCTCTTCTACAGCTTTTTGTCAAGGCTTCTAAGATAGTTATCCTTTGTATAAGACAGCAATCCGAATGTGGTAACTACATAAAGGACTTCTCTTTACTTTCCCAGGACTGAGTACTGTGCCTGCTACATGATAGATGGTCGGTACAAGGCAGTCATACCCCTAGAATAAGATGATTCTATGTAGTTGGGCTCTGCATGCATTTGGGGATCTATAAGAAAGGCCATAGTTGTGTAATCTAGATGTGGCTATTACATCAATTTACATGTAGCTATAAATAAATTAATTAATTAATTAATAAGCTGTCACTTTGTAACACAGGGCTCTCTAACTAGTGCTATGTGCTTGGTGGACTGTATTTATTGGTACTAAAGACTGCCTTTTGAGAGATTATGCACTATAGCAGAAACACTTTATTTTTAAAGAAAATTAGACCAAGATTTGTTTTTCATTGAGCATCGTATCACAATGTCTCATTGGTAGGAATGGGAACAGATTTCTTTTTCTTTTTTTATTTTTATTTTTTGATTTTTTGACTTTAGAGAGAGGGAGGGAAAAAGAGAGAGACAGAAACATCAACTTGTTGTTCCACTTATTTATGCATTCATTTGTTGATTCTTGTATGTGCCCTGACTGGGGATTAAACCTGCAACCTTGGAGTATCGGGACAATGCTCTAATGAGCTACCTGGCCAAGGTCTCTTTTTTTAATTTCAAATTTTAAGGTCATTTTATTAAGTTCATTGATTAAAGCTTTTAGAAGAATAATATTCTTTTGAAAATTATTTTTCTTAGGAAAAAGGGGAAATGAACACCCTCTGAGTGTAGCCACAGATGCTGCAGCAGTCAAGCCTCGCTGCAGATGGGGAAGGTCCAACAGTCAGTCGAGTCACTCCGTGGGTCAGCAGCTGTAATCTAGAGCATCCTCATCATCTTCTAGCTCCAAGTCTTCCATTTCCTGGAAAAGACTTATCTACTGCCACACGATTTCCAACATCCTCCAAGAACTGTGTGTCGAGATTATGATCTGTTTCCAATGGCTGTTTCCCTGATTTACTTTTTATTTATTTTTCTTTACTTAATGAATTATTTTTTTCATGCTTGTCCTTCTTTTTTTCATTTCTTTTTAGTTTCCAAGAGTTCTGGGTTTTCCAACTTAAGAAATTATCAGCTGTTACAGGAGTGCCATGAAATAATTGCTTCTTTTGCCTTTTGTTTCTTTTCTTCTTCTCTTCTAGTTTTTATTTGATCCACTATTTCATTTACTTTTTTTTACACAATTGTCACTAATGATCATCACCACACCAAGCGTTTTACTGCCCATAATCTAAAATAATTTTAAAATGCCTGAAACATCATTATCTTTTAGACTTTCCTGGAAGAATATTTTACAAAGAAGGGCTTCATCAGGGTATTTCTCACTGTACGTAAACGTGTCAGTGGTCCCCAGGGTGCTGCCTGGGTGTCTGCACGATCCAGGAGCACGATGACATGATTACAGAGAGAGCAGCACAACAGCCTGGAGGCTCCGGAATCTATCTACCCAGCTTCACCATCACTGTGACATCTGAGGCTGGAGAAAATTATAAAACTGTCTAGATTCATTTTTAATGTAAAATTCAAGTTCAACTTTATTCGCCAGCTGCCACTATAGCTGTCCTTCACAAGTTGATGTCTCCTCATATCCATGTTTATTCCCCTGCACAGCTCAGTTTTTTTCTTTGAAATACTTATCACATTTTTAATTAGCCTCATTATTTGTTGGTTTAATTGGTAATTGCCTGCCTTCTCCATTTGATTTTTTTAAAAGGACAAAGACCTTGTCTGCATTAGGCATTGCTGTAGTTACAGCACTTACTACAGTAATGGTCATACAGTAGGATCTCAGTAAACACTTACTGAGTGAAAGGATTTTTTAACTTATGAGCATAAAAGTAGTTTAAGGCACTTAGCAATTTATCAAGTAACTAATGCCTCACATTTAATCCAATAAACACCCCCCACCGCCCCATTGAGGTCTACTGAACAGAGGTTTGTGACTGAAAAGCATCAATAGCTTCTATTTAACATGCTGAAGAAAATCTTCTTGTTTAAGAGGTACTGGACAGTATGCCTCTGTAAATTTTTGGAGAGTCTTATTATTTGTTACAAAAGGCAGAATCCATCATAGTTAGATTACTGGAAAATTGAGTTCATTAATACATATTAGAGAGTTCAGAGAATCTCCAGTAGAGCTAGAGGATCAGACTCGAGGCTCTGCAGCTGAAAACAACACCCAGACCATCCCAAAGGACAGCTCCCTAAAATCCACTTTCCCTGTGGTTGAACAAAAGAAAGCAGCTTGTACCAATGACACTGTGCACTCGATGCCATACCCTCTGCTGATGCCCCCCCCCCAAAGCAGGGTGCAGGCACTGCTACCACCTCCAAAGCACAGATTCTACCTGGTGACTGCTTTTTTGAAGTATCACTTTCTTCTAAAACCAAGTCTTAGTCTTATTTGGGTATTAGAATCTAGGTCATGTATAGGTCTCAAGGCTGGACTCAATATAGAAAACTACCCAAAGATGAGTAATGGGCAAATAAGCTGGTTTGCAAAACATGACATGTGTCCTTTCAGTTCTGTCTTTGTTCTATGTTATAAGTATGTCACCACCATTAACAACAAAATGACCACATCAACATAACCCATCTCCCCATTGTACAAACAAAAGCAAATTTATCCTCTCCTCAAAAGCACAGAAGAGAAAGTCTTAGCAATTACCGCAGACAGCCAAAGTCCAGAATCTCCAGGTGACTACTGTCCTCTTATTCTATCATGAGCATTTATGTGTATTCTGAATCCAATAAATTAAAACATAAATTTAACCAATACATTCTACATGAAAAAATAGAGCAGGAGATGAAAAAGAGAAAGTTATTTGAAAATATATATTTAAATGATACAATAAGAAAATTCAGGTAGACTCCATAATTTTCATTTATGCTTCTGTTCACAAGGCTCTGGTCGATGTTGATGATTTCAATACTTTATTATTCATTCCATGTTCTTTTTGTCCTCAGTAAGGACATCAGTTATTTGGGGTTCTTCTCCTAGTAGGTTGACTTATATCATCTTTCTTAAATGATTGAGTCCCAGATAGTTCTGCCTATGTGAGATTGCTATAGTCTTCCAATAACTTTTACTGTAAGGTATACTGTATTAAAAAAGATCAAACATAATACATCCTGCTCCTATTATGTATCAAGTACACTATTTTTCCTTAGTAATCAAGCGCAATCTCCCCAGCCAATCCCTTTTTATTTTTTGCCTGATTATCCAATGGTATTTGCCTGCTTACCCAAAATGTCTGGGCAGCTGTGTCAGCTCTAATGCAGTGGAACTGTTATTGGATGCCCTAGTACCAGCATTCCTTCCTTGGGTACTCAGGTCTCTAAACTGGCAGAGGCCAGTGTCATGGGGCCAGTAAGCAAATATTTTGTGAGTCTATCAGTGGGAGTAATAATGAAAGGTGCTATTTCCACTTCTACTTTTGTTCCCTGACAAATGCTTTACCCGAGGGAGAAACTAGTTGAGTACTGTATCGAAACAGAAGAGGCCTTTGTTGAATTTGTTGTAAAGTTTTACCAACAAGTTATTATTCATAAAGTCACAGCAAATACTCAAATATCATTAATTAACAAAGTTAAATACTTTCCCACATGAATTTGTGTTACCTTTGGGATTTTTCAATAAACAACTGTCTAGAATTCCAAGGTATAACATTTCAATGATCCTAATAATGGAATCAACACAGAATAAATCCACGAAAATAGTAAAAGAGAATGCATCTATGGAAATAATAATGCTGCTTATAAAAATCAAATATCTAAGTGAAGTATTAAAAGTGGGACATAAGAACTTTTATTTCTACAATTTTAGAGTAATGCTCTCTATAAGTCAGTTCCCACATGGAGAAGACCCCAAATCTCAAAGACTTACAATAATAAATTGTATTTTGATCATATTACACCAAAGCTTTAGTTTAGTTGTGACTCTGCTCCACATCTTGAATCCAGGACCAAGCTGGGACAGCAGGTCTTACACATTTTGGAGCATGAACCTTCTGTGGCAGAGGAAAACGGAAATGAGAAATGGCAGAACTTCAGGAAGGCTCTTAATATTCTGCTCAAAAGTGCCATGTGTCAATTTCACTTACATTGGCCAAAACAAATCACATGGCCTGATGTGGGGAGAGGAGAACTTTGACATCAGTGGGGTAGAGAAGTATATACCTGGAAAATAAAATGCAATCTCCCACATGCCCTCACACTAGTATTTACTCCAGTCAAGGCAGAAGAGTGCAATATAAACTAAAACTACTTTTTAAAATGAGTTTTAAGCTTTGAACTTGAATGGCCTAAAATAGGCTTAAAGTAGTAGTCAAATATTGCTTGGGGCTGTTCAATTCCTTGATAGTTTTCTTCCATAAAAGGCATGAGAATTTCAGTGTGAAAGTGCTCTCCAGAGCATCAAGAAGACGTTGACTTCTGTCTCTACTGACATAACATAAACAACCCTGGAATTTTTGCAAAAAAGTTATTGCACTAATGTTCTGAGAAGTCAAATAAAATTCCCAAGATCATGGTCATAGTCATATTAAATGGTGTTTACTGGGCTCAAACCAAAGATTCAGATATTTAATATAGTCACTATTCCTATTTCATAATGATAAAGAAATCCTTATTTTCCCATTACCATGTGAGTGAAGAAGCTCCATGATTTCTCTGTGCTTTAATGATCTTAAACCTCCTTTGGGACTCTATATAAAAATAAGCTTGTGTACTTAATTATGTCACTGTGAATGTCGACCTGCTTATTATGCTTCATATTTGATTACATATTTGGCTACACACTAGGAAGAGAATGACCTGGAACCAGCTGCTACTATAAATACCAGATTATGCTGTGTTGTTTCCACCAGAAATTGTGATATATTATATTTCATTGATATACTGCTCTGGGTTGATCAAAGAATATTCTAAGATTCCATGACAGATCTATTTTTATTGAATGTGTTTGAAAGAGGTGATTGGCAAGGGAAATGCTCAAATAAATCAAATTGTTCTCCAGCTATCAATATAAATTATCTTCCTATAAAACATACATATTATAATAAATTTTTTTCTTTTGATTCACAGGCCAGCACTCAATCCACTTAGCTGCACCAGCCAGGGCTTGGGATTTTTTTCTTTTAGATTTCAGCAGGCAGTTGGTAATTTAGCTTAGCCACATTACATAAAGCACAGTGGGGAATTTTTTTTAATTTTTATTTAGTTATTTTTCAAGTACATTTTTTGTCTATTTCTCCCATCCCACCCCCCCAGCCTGTCTCCCCCCTCTCTCCCATTCCCTTCCCCCAGTCCTCATCCCTGTTTCTTTCATACTTGTTCCTCAAAATCCCTCCCCATTTTTCCCCTTAAATTCCCTTCTCTCTCCTCTCTGGTCACTGCCCCCTTGTTCTCTATTTCAGTGTCTTTGTTTGTATTCTGCTTGCTTGTTTGTTTTGTTGTTTAGCTTCCTGTTAAAGGTGAGATCATATGGTATTTGTCTTTCAGCACCTGGCCTATTTCACTCAGCATAATGCTTTCCAGTTCCATCCATGTTGTTGCAAAGGGTAGTAGCTCCTTCTTTCTCTCTGCAGCATAGAATTCCATTGTGTATATGTGCCACAATTTTTTGATCCATTCGTTTACTGATGGGCACCTAGGTTGCTTCCAGCTCTTGGCTATTGTAAATTGGGCTGCTATGAACATTGTGGTGCATAGGTTCTTTGAAATTGATGTTTTAGGATTCTTGGGGTGTAATCCCAGCAGTGGAATTGCTGGGTCAAAAGGCAGGTCGATTTTTATTTTTCTGAGAAAAATCCATACTGTTTTCCATAATGGCTGTACCAGTCTGCAATCCCACCAACAGTGAAGTAAGGTCCCCTTTTCCCCACAACCTCTCCAACATTTGTTGTTTGTTGCTTTGTTTATGATAGCCTCCTGACTGGTGTAAAGTGGTATCTCATTGTGGTTTTAATTTGCATCTCTCTGATAGCTAATGATATTGAGCATCTCTTCATGTGTCTCTGGATATTCTGTATGTCCTCTTTGGAGAAGTGTCTGTTCAAGTCCTTTTCCCACTTTTTAATTGGGTTCGGTGTCTTCCTAGAGTGGAGTCGTGTAAGTTCTTTGTATATTTTGGAGATTAAACCTTTGTCTGAGGTATCATTGGCAAATATGTTTTCCCATACAGTTGGTTGTCTTTTTAATTTAATACTGTTTTCTTTAGCCATGCAGAAACTTTTTATTTTCATGAGATTCCATTTGTTTATTCTTTCCTTTATATTCCTTGCTCTAGGGGACATATTGGTAAAAATGTTGCTGCTTGGAATATCTGAGATTTTCTTGCCAATGTTCTCCTCTAGGACTTTAATGGTGTCGCGGCTTATATTTAAGTCTTTTATCCACCTTGAATTTATTTTTGTGTATGGTGTAAGTTTTTGTATGAAGTCATTGACTACAGAAGTTGTACCTGGAATTGATTTTGATATTTTAAAATGCTCTAAAGGAATATCTTCATAGGCTTTACCACTCAAAATAATTCACCAAAGGAATTTTTTATTCATGAGGAATAACCAGGAATCTTAGTGTAATATACATATTGGAATTATAGAATTATTTTAGCAGAAAAACATCTGCAGTAGATTCCTTGTCAATAGGATTAAAGTAGCCTGTGCAGCCCCAGGTTTGTTTTGTTTTTTAAATAAATTTGAAGAAGATAGAGAAATTTAAAAAATTAATTTAAATGTCATTGGACACACATATCAAAATGACCTGGAAAGGTAGAGGGATAAGAAGAGATGGAAGAAAGTAGTGAAGAAGGAAGACTTGCCTGCTAACTAGTAAACATAGTTACAAAAATTAAAAACCAGTACTGAGCTACAAACAGGGAGACAGATCAGTGAACCAGAATGGAGGATAAAGATGGCAGCTGAGTAGGGAAGCTGGGCCCACTGACTTGTGCTTCTAGGGTGGATTTTTGGCTGATCTTTGGACAAGTGACCTGAACAGTCAATGGAATCTCAACTTATATGATTTTTTGAAGCCAAGGAGTACAGAGGATGCTTTGCACTGTCCAGTAAGAGATTTTATAGATTGAGGGGGAAACGCCCTGTAGGAGGCACCTCCAACAGAGGAGAGATTAGTCAGAAAGTGCAGCTTAGTGGCTCCCTCCTTTTCCAGAGTAGAGCCCTGGTCCCACACAGGGAAACCACCAACCCAAACTGGGAGAGACTTGGAAGGATATCCAAAGTCCGGGAGACTTAGGCTACACACACACAGTGAGCAGCAAGTCCACAGCTACTTTGCCATCAGAAGAGTTACAGAGAGAAACTATCTAAAACTGTCTGAGGCACTGGCAGGCTGTGAAAGGCCCTGACTGAGAGAGACTTGGTGCTATTTGGGGAGGTGGAGCTCACAGAGAACCAGCCCAGGACTTGATTGCTGCAGGGAGGGGCCACATGGAGACTCTTTTAAAAGAGGAACTGAGGAGAGACTCTAGACTCTGAAGGGGCCCTGTGCTCATGCGTGCTCAGAGGCTCCACCAACAAAGAAATCAGAGTGAAAGTGCGGTTCAGTCATCCTGAGTCCATCTGCATAGGAAGAGAAGAAAGTGTCACACTGAAGGGACTATGGGACCTGACCCAGCATGGCTGGTAAACAAGGAACTGTACAGAGTGGAGGGTTTAGGCCTGAGTCTCCTAAAAGAGTGGCAGGCTGGGGATTGGGGAACCAGGAGCTGAACACCTAAGATTCATTGCACCTAGACAGGTATCCCCTCATAGGCAGGTGCCTAACCTCCACCTGCAGGACTGCAGGCTCTGCAGATCAGTGAGGGCAGGCTCAGTAACCCCCTGCTCAGCACATATCCACAGGGGAAAGAAGGAGAAGCTCTGAAATGACCCTTTCTGAACTTCCATTAGATACTAGGAGCTACACTTGCTCCTGGGGCCCTGATCCGCTAAAACCAGCAGAACAGAGAGATTAGAGACTGTTGCAACAAGGGGTGTTCAGGGCCCCACCCTGCCTCGGGTCTTAGAGGTGCTATCAGTAGCAAGCAGGAAAGAGCTGCCCTGTTTACACAGATTGGTCCCTGGCAGGAAATGGACAGCTGATTCACCAGAAACCATACATTATTGGAAATAATCTAGGACAGATGAACACATGTGACAAGGGGGTGGGGAAACACTCCCATAATCTTCCCTGAAGACTGAACAGCACCTCCCTGGGGGGAACCCAGGGATTCTACCTCTCAATCCCACCAGAGGCCCTCCCTGGAGGCAGGTGGAAGTGCTACTGGTAGTGATCTCAGACATTAGATGAACTACTCTTGGGTCTTATGCTGATAGCAAGCCAGCAGGGCAGAACAGTGGGGACCAGCCAAGCCTCAAGCAGACAGCCACAGACTATGGATCACTTGTACTCTCAGACAAGCTGCCTAGGGCCAGACTAGGACACTTATCTGACATTAGCAAGGGCAGATCCAGAAAGAAAAGACAGTGACACTAGACTCTGCTGAGACAAATTTCACCATGGACTTCATATTTATGTTAATTTTTCTCCTACACAAATTTTAAAGATTTTTTCTTTTTCTTCAAGTTTGTTCCTATTATTTCATTGTTTTTTATTTTATTATATTTCAAATCTCATATTTAACTCTTTTCTTCTCTTATACCATTATGCCTTCTTCCTTCCTCTTCTAATTATTGTTTTAAATTTTATGTTTTTCTATGATTTGTTTCTATTCTGGTCTCTTACTCCAGCCTCTCAAAACCATTTTTCTTGTCACTAGTCACCTCAAATTATTTTTTCCATTCTTATAATATCCTTATTCTCTCTCTACCTTTATTAATCTTTGCTCATTGGTTATTAATATAGTGGTGTTGTTGCATTTCTTCAATTTATTACTAGATGTTCACTATTTTTGTATTTAATTTTTAATTTTTTAAGGTTTTCTCAAAAGTGTTTTATTATTTTTATTTATTTTTAGAGAGAGGGGAAGGGAGGCAGAAAGAGAGGAAGAGAAATATCAATGTGTGGTTGACTTTCATGCACCCTCTACTGGGGACCTGGCCTGCAACCCAGGCATGAGCCCTGACTGGGAATCCAACCTGTGACCCTTTGGCTCTCAGGCTGGCACTCAATCCACTGAGTCACACCAGCAAGGGCCTATTTTTGTATTTTAAACCTCAAATTTTACTCTTCCCCTCTCCTACATCATTTTGTCTTCCTCCTGCCCTTTCTTTTTTTCATTTTAAATTTTACCTTTTCCTTGTTTTAGCCTGGTTTTCATTCCTCACTCTTATTATTTATTCTACCTCTATCCTCTCAAAATTACTTTTCTTTCCTTTAGACATTTCATAAGCTTTCTTTTCTCCTTCTTATTCCTTTTCCACCTGTATTAATATTTGCTCATTTGTCATTGATATTGCTGTGGTGGATGTTTTTCTTCAATTTTGTTCTTAGTTTTTCAGTATTTTAAAATTTTTTCTATAAACCTCATACTATACCCTTCCTTTTTTTTATACCACTTCCCTCTACCCTCCTTTTTAAGTCTACTATTTAAATTTTCTTTTCTTTCTTTATTCACCATGTTACTATTCCCTACTTTCATTATTTTTCCTCCCTCTACCTTCTCAAAACCATTGTTCTCTCTATTAATAATCTCATATTCACTTTTCCTTTCTTATAATAGTCTTAATATGTTTTCACCTTTATTAATATCTGCTCATTTGTTATTGATGGTGTGCTTGTGGGTAGGGGTTATTTTTGTGGGTGTAGGTTTTGTTTCCTGGCTTGTTTTGTTTTGTTCTGGCAGCACCTGTAGAACAGCATATAAGATGTGGTGGGTGGTATGACTCAAAGTCAGTCAGGTGGAGGGAGGAACCCACTAAAGGATGACCCAACAGAAACCAAAACTCAATTACTACCAGAGAGCCCACATAAATGGCATAAAGCGTGCCCCAAGACCAAACAGCTTGGGAGAACTAGGAGACTGCACCACTGAGTCCCATAGGTCCTTTACCACAGAAGGCCACCCCATGGTGATAGGGAGTCAAAGCAGATCAATTTAATATACAGAAACAAACAAGATGAGTCACCTAAAATGGGGAAACAAAGAAACAACCCCAAACAAAAGAAAAGAGAAATCTCCAGAAAGAGTGCTAAATGAAATTGAGACAAGCAGTCTTTCAGACATACAGTACAAAATAATGGTTATAAGGATGCTCAAGGAGCTCAATGAGAACTACAAAGAATTTTTTAGAAGATAAAAGGAACTTACTGCGAACTATATCACCATGAAAAAGGACATAGAAACCATGAATAAGAGCCAGGAGGAAATGAAGAATACAATATCTGAAATGAAGAACATACTAGAAGGAATTAAAAGCAGGCTAAATGAAGCAAAGGATCAAATTGGCACGTAGAAAGACAAGATCAGAGAAAAATGAACAAACAGAGCAAAAAAGCATAAAAAGACTCACTCAAAAAGAATAAACATAGCTTCAGGGAGTTCCAGGACAACATGAAATGTAATACCACTCACATCATAGGGATACCAGAAGAAGTAGATCAAGGGATAGAAAACCTGTTTGAAAAAGTAATGACAGAAAACTTCCCTAACTTAGTGAGGAAAAAACTCATGCAAGTCCAGGAAGCACAGAGAGTCTCAATCAAGAGGAACCTAAAGAGACCCACTCCAAGACACATCATGATTAAAATGGCTAAATTTAAAGACAAAGAGAGAATCTTTAAGGCAGCAAAGAAGAAAGAGCTAGTAACATACAAAGGAGCTCTGATAAGGCTAGCAGCTCTTTTTTCAACAGAAACACTACCAGTCAGAAAGGACTAATGTGGATTATTTCAGGTAATGAAAAGCAAAGGCCTGCAACCAAGACTACACTACCCAGCAAGCTCTCATTTAAAATAGAAAGCAAAATAAGGAGCTTTAAAGACAAATGAAAAAAGGGCTAAAAGAATACAACTCCATCAAAACAGAATTGCAAGAGATGCTAAAGTAAGCACTTTAAGAAGATGAAGAAAGAGAGAGAGAGAGGAACACAGGTAGAAAGGGGAAAATGCAATGAATAAGTACCTATCAAAAATAACCTTAAATATAAATAGACTAAATGCTACAATCAAAAGACACAGGGTAGCTGAATGGATAACAAAATACAAACTGCATATATGCTGTCTGCAAGAGATCCACCTCAAAACAAAAGATCTACACAGGCTGAAAATGAAGAAAAGGAAAAAAATATTCCTAGCAAATACACATGAAAAAAAATCTGGGGTAGCAATATTTATATCAGACAAAAAGACTTCAAAACAAAGGCCATAACAAAAGACAAACAAGGTCACTACATAATACTTAAGGGAGTATTCCAACAAGAAGATATAATAACTTTTATAAACATATAAGCACCCAACATAGGACTACCTAAACATGTAAGGAAAATCATAAAGGGCTTCAAGAAAGATATTAACAGCAACAGTCTTCACAGGGGATTTTAACACCCCACAGTCAACAATGGACAGATCTTCCAAACAAATAATCGAAAAGAATATTGTGGAATTAAATGACATTCTAGATCAAATAGATTTAATCACTAATTACTGAACGATTCACTCCAAAGAAGCAAAATATAACTTCTTTTCAAACACAAGTGGAACATTTTCATAGGTAGACAGTACAATAGGACACAAAACAATCCTCAATATATTCAAGAAAATTGAAATCATATGAAGCATCTTTTCATATCACAATGGCTTGACACTAGAAACAAACCTCAGGAAAAACTCAAAAACATTAAAATACATGGAGACTGAATAGCACATTATTAAATAATGAATGGGTTAACAATGATATCAAAGAAGAAATAAAAAGTATGAGGAAGCAAATGAAAATGAACACACAACAACCCAAACATACAGGACACAGTGAGGGCAGTCTTGAGAGGGAAGTTTAAATCAATACAAGCCTACCTAAAGAAGATAGATAATTTTCCAATAAACAACCTAATCCTGCATCTTCAAGAACTAGAGGAACAACAACAAACAAAACCTAGAGTGAGTAGAAGGAAGGAAATAATAAAGATCAGAGCAGAATTAAATTACATGAAAACTAAGAACAATTTAAAGGATCAGTGAATCCAAGAGCTGATTTTTTGAAAAGTTAAACAAAATTGTCAAATGTTTAACCAGACTTATCAAGAAAAAAGAGAGGACCCAAATAAATAATTAGAAATGAAATAGAAGTTACAACTGATCACAGAAATACAAAGCATTGTAAATAATTACTAAGAACAACTATATGCCAAGAAACTGGACAACCTCAGCCAAATAAACAAATGTCTAAAATCATATAATCTTCCAGAACTGAATCAAGAAGAAGAACAAAACCTGAATATACCAATAACAACTAGTGAAATTAAACCAGTAATCAAAAAACCCTTAAAAAACAAATTCCCTGGACCTAACAGTTTCAGGGAATTTTACCAAACATTTAAAGAACTAACTCCTATTCTTCTCAAAATATTCTGAAAAATCAAGATGAGGGAACCTTCTCAAACTTTTTTTATGAGGCCAGTATTATCCTAATTCTAAAATCAGGTAAAGACATAACAAAGAACAAAAACTACAGGCCAATATCTCTGATGAACATAGATGCTAAAATCCTCCACAAAATATTGGCAATCTAGATTCAGCAATACATTAAAAACATCATACACCATGATCAAGTGGGATTCATCCAAGGTATGCAAGGATGGTACCACATTCACAAATCAATAAATGTAATACACCACATAAACAAAATGAAGGACAAAAATCATATAATAAATAGCTGCTGAAAAAGCATATGATAAAATCCAGCACCCATTTATGATACAAAAAAAAAAAAAACTCAGCAAAGTGGGATTAGAGGGAGCATACCTCACCAATAATAAAGGCCATACACAAGAAACCTACAGCTGCCATCATACTCAATGGGCCAAACTAAAAGCTTTCCCCTTAAGATAAGGAAAGAGACAAGGGTGTCTGCTTTCACTACTCTTATTCTACACAGTACTGGAAGTTCTAGCCACAGTGATCAGACAAGAAAAAGATATAAAAAGCATCCAAATTTAAAAGAAGTAAAACTGTCTTTATTTGCAGACAATATGCTAATGTATATGGAAAACCCTATAGTTTCCACACACACACAAAAAAAACACCCAAACTACTTAACCTAATAAGTGAATTTGGTGAAGTAGTAGGATACAAAGTTAATATTCAGAAATCAAAAGCATTTTTGTACAACAATAATGAAACATCAGAAAGACAAGCTTGGGTGGAAATCCCATTTACTAGCAATAACAAAAAAATAAAGCATGTAGGAAAAAACTAACCAAGGAGGTAATGGACCTGTACTTGGAAAACTATAGAACACTGAAGAAAGAAATTAAGATACAAATAAATGGAAACTTATACCGTGTTCATGGATGGGAAGAATTAACATCTTTAAAATGTCCATACTATCCAAAGCAATTTACAGATTCAACACAATTCCCATTAAAATAACAATGGCACATTTCACAGATCTAGAACAAATATTATAAAAATTTATATGGAACAAAAACAAACAAACACCTCTGAATAGCTTCAGCAATCCTGAGAAAGAAGAAGAAAGTAGGAAGGATCACAATTCCTGATTATCAAAGTATACTACAAGTCCACTGTCATTAAAACAGCCTGGTACTGGCATAAGAACAGATACACAGATCAATAGAGCAGAATAGGGAGTCCAGAAATAAACCCATATCTCTATGCTCAATTATTATTGATAAAGAGGGCATGAGCATACAATGGAGTAAAAATAACCTCTTCAATAAATGGTGTTGTAAGAACTGGACTGATACAAGCAAACAAGAAAATGAAACTAGACCACCAACCTACACCATACACCAGAATAAACTCAAAATGGATAAAAGACTTAAATATAAGTCATGACACCATAAAAGTCCTAAAGGAAAACATAGGCAGGAAAATTTGAGATATCCCTCATAGCAATATTCTTGTCAATATATCTCCTAGGGCAAGAGAAACAAAGGTAAAAACAAACCAGTTGGACTACATCAAATTACAAAGCTTCTGCATGACTAAAAAAGTCATTAAAATGAAAAGGAAGCCAACCATATGGAAGAACATATTTGCCAGTGAACTCGGACAAGGGTTTGATCTCCAAAATACATAAAGAACTAATATGACTCAACACCAGGAAGACAAACAATCCAATTGAAGAATGGACAAAGGACTTGAATAGACATTTCAAGGAGGCCATACGGATGGCCTATAGATGTAAGAAAGGATGTTCAACATCAGTAGCCATCAGAGGGATGCAAATTAAAACCACAATGAAATATCACCTCACGCATGTCAGAATGGCCATCATTAATAAATCGACAAACAACAAGAGCTGCTGAGGATGTGGAGAAAAAGGAACCCTAGTGCACTGATGGTGGGATTGCAGACTGGTGCAGCCACTATGGAAAATAGTGTGGAATTTCCTCAAAAAACTAAAAATAGAACTGTCTTTTGATTCAGTGATTCCACTGCTGGGAATATACCTTAGGAATCCTGAAATACCAATTCAAAAGAATATATGCACCCCTATGTTAATAGCAGTGCTATTTACAATAGCCAAGTAATGGAAACAGCCTAAGTGCCCATCAGTAAATGAGTGGATCTAAAACTGTGGTACATTTATACAATGGAATACCACTCATCAGAAAGAAAGAAGGAAATCCTGCCTTTCATGAGAGCATGGATGAAACGAAAGGATAGTATGCTAAGTAAAATAAGCCAGTCAATGAAAGACAAATATCATGATATCAACTATAAGAGGAACCTCATGAATAAAAATAAGCAAAGTGGAACCAGAGTTATAGAAACAGAACAGATTGACAGTGACCAGAGTCAGGGAAGTGGGAATAATGGTGGAAAGAAGAGGAATGAACTAGTCGAAGAAGAGATATGAATGACCCATGGACATGAACAACAGTGTTGGGATTGGCTGTGAGAGCAGGGGGTGGGTTGGGTGGAGGAGGGCAAGGGGGAAAGGTTGGGACATCTGCAATAGAATAACAATAGAATTTTTTTAAAAGAATGGAATACTGAAGTAGTACAATGGTTATATGTGAATTTAGTATACGATAAAGTTTCTACCTCAAATCTGTGGAGAAAACTTGGTCCATTTAATGTATGATACTGTGACAACTGACTAGTGTTTTAGGGAAAAACATTTAGATTTCTATTTCACTCCTGGACTTTGACTTTTTAACTTGCCATTAAGTTGTATGTTTCAACTACAGATAGACAAGGACTATCTTTACTTCAGTCCTCACTGTATCCCTAACACCTAACATGTTAAAGAATTATTTGCCTCTTATGATTTCTAGATACTACTGTTTCTTAGAGTGGGACTGCATGTTTATTTGCTCTGTTTAACACACTTATGGTTTGGGTAGGCTCTCATCTCTCAGCCAGCTACTCTGCTAAATTCCTAAAGTATTGACATACTGAGATTTGCTTTTTCTGTACACATCAGGTTAACTGATGACTTATAAGACAAACCAGAAATTATATATATCACTCTTGTTTTTAACCACAAATATTGGTCTTTGCAAGGAACTGTGACCCAGAGTTCCCAACACTCCACCATCAAAGAAGACCTATATCTATGTCTTAGATAACCTATGATGAGATTGTCTGATATGGTCTTCTCTTGTTGGTGATCAAGTGTCCTGGAATTCATTCAATATGGTACAGCATAACATACTGATTATTATTATTAGCTAAACTTCCTCAACATGTGTTAGAATGACAAGTGGACAGAGCAGCAGTTCCACTTATACCAAGACTTCTAAAGCAGTTCCCTGGTGTTTTAATGCCATTAGTCGTAGTGGGTAGAGCATGAGCCTTGGACCAAGACATACCCAGTTCCAACCCCTGATTTAGGTACATACTAGAGACACTCTGGGTTTTTCTCTTACCTGAAAGACTCTATTGAAGATTTGTCTCTCCTGGCTAGTTCATTGCTAACCCAGGACACAGGAAACCACAGACATTATAAGACCACCTCCTGGTGTTGTACACACCCACTTGTACAGAGCCTTCTCCCCTTGAGCCAGACACTGGTAGAGGCAAACATAGTTAAGAGTGGTGGAAATAAAATCATAAATCCTCCAAGCCCATTAAGGAATAAACCAAATAATCTAAAGGAGGACTCGTACAGGAAAACAAGTTAATACAATTAACCAGAGGTAAAGGGTAAAGTATAGAGTTGGTAGGAAAAAGAGGGAAGAACATTAGCAAAAGCCGAAGGGTTGAATTATTCAAGATCTATATCTGGAATCAAATGGGAGAACAAGTAAACCTAAAGAAAAATTGTAGTAATGTGTTCATGATCATTTGTGAGAAGGAATTCAGAGGGCTTCTGTGATGAGAAGAAGAGAGATGAAAGTACGTTTATGGGCTAGGAGAGAGAGGTATAAAGGAAAATAATTTTTAGAGCCCATAGGAAGAGAGAAAAGAGAAGAATAGGACATAAGAGGAAAATTAGATAAGACATATGAATAAAGATAGAACTTATTTCCTCTTAGAATCTTTTCCTTTGTATAAGGTCTTAGTGGGATTTGTCAAGACACAGGTATTTTACTTACTGCATCTGGTGCCTTGCACAGTGCCACAGGTGCAACCCCACTTATGGAGGTCACTTTCCATTCTTCATGGCTGACCTCTTCCATAGGAGCTTCCCAAACTCAGACAACTCACTGAGTTGTAATGAAGGCTATATACTGCCATTGTTTCAAGATCTGTGAGTCTCTTGAGATTATGGCTGAATGTTGGGCAGTTTTTGATAGATTGTAAAGTCAGCCGTGACCTTCTTCACCTCATTTATTCCATCAGCCATAGGAGTAGATGATTGAAGGGTCACTGAAAGGGAGATAGAGAAAAATAATGTAAACCTTTTTTAAAAAATTGAATTTATTGGGGTGACATTGATTCATAAAACATACAGTTTTCAAGTGTACAACTTAACAAAACATCATCTTCACACTGCATCATGTGCCCATCACCTCAGTCTCCTTCCATTCCCATTTCCCACCCTTTTGCCCAACTCCACCTACACTCCAACCTCCTTTCCCTCTGACTACCGCCACACTGTTGTCTGTGTCTATGTGTTATATATGTGTGTTTACCTTCACCTTCTTTCATCCTGTGCCCCATCCTTCCTCCCCTCTGACAGCTGTTCCGTGTATCCATGCCTCTATTTCTAGTTTGCTTATCAGTTAATTTTGTTCATTAAATGCCGCATATAAGTGAGATTATATACTATTTGTCTTTCTCTGAAAGGGTTGTTTAATTTAGTACAATAATCTCCAGGTCCATCCATGCTGTCACAAAAGGTAAGATTTTCTTTTCTTCTTTCTTTTTATTTCTTTTATGGCCAAGTAGTATTCTACGGTGTAAATGTACCACAGCTCTTTTATTCACTCCTCCACTGACATGTACTTGAGCTGTTTCCAGATGTTAGGTATTGTAAATAACACTGCAATGAACATAGGAGTTTATATATTCTTTTGAATTGGTATTTTTTTTTCAGATATATTCCCAGAAGTGGAATTGCTGGATCAGGAGGCAGCTCCACTTTTAATTTTTTGAGGAAATTCCATACTGCCTTCCACAGTGGCTGCACCAGTCTGCATTCCCACCAGCAGTGCACAAGGATTCTCTTTTCTCCACATTTGACAAACTTTGTTTACATCTAAACTTCTGTGAGGTCCTGCTTAGTACATAATTTGAAAATCTTCAAAGTCAAGCCAAATCCCCTAAACCCTACCTACAGAGGAATTGCTGCCTGTCCCTCTCCTCTGAGTCCTTTAAACTGGCATAAGGGCCAGACCAAATTTGGTGATAGTTAGGAAATGAACACTTACTGAATCCCATGCCCACAACTGTCACCTGAATCTACGGCTTACCAGAGTTTAGGATGTCATTATATGTTAATAATTTCAGTAAGCCCTTCTAATAATCTAGAAAAGGCACTTCAGGAATAGGGTACACAGACACAAGTGTACATGCACATAGATTTGAAATTCAGAAATCAGTGAAAGTCAGTCCTATATGGGATGGATCTCAAATCTCTTTACTGAAAGGAAAACTATTAAACTCAAAGGAGCTGCCAGAACCACTCTCACTCCTCACAGAGGCCCCAAGAGACACAGGTGTCAAGCTTTTCAGAAGTGAGTATACCAGAAAGCAATGTGGGGCTGGGAGAGAGGAAACCCATGCTCTAAGACCAGCAATGGCCAGTAAGAACATTATGCAAGCCACATATGAACATTTAAATTTTCTAGTAGTCACAGTAAAAAAGTATACAAACAGTATGAAATCACATTTAACAACATATAATATTTGACCAACATATCAAAAGATATGATCATTTCAACAGGTAATCTAAATATAACCAAAATATAAAATGAATGAGACATCATTTATTTTTTTTACTAATTCTTTGACATCCATGTGTATTTTATTCCTACAGCACATCTCGGTTCAGCCTAATCACATTTCAAGTGATTTCAAGTGCTCAGTAGCCACATGTGGGCGGTGGCTACCATATTAGACCTCACAGATGTCTGACTATTCATTCCTCTGCCAGTGTAGTCTCAGGGAATAACGATGGCATGAGGCTCAGGCTATTGTTCCAGAGTCTCTGACAAGCAAGGATGGCTTTGCCAGGCAGGCCAGTGGTTCTCACCCTTTTTTTGAGGTGACACACTGAAGTGTTACAACCAGTTCTAAGATATGCTGTTTGTTACTAATGGCCCAAAGTATCAACAATTGCAAACAATTTATAAAGGAATCTTAAGATTACCTAACTTGTTCACTTGCCTTTGACATTCTTTCCTGAGTGAGGAAGAAAAGGGTATACTGATGGTCATTGTAGCAGATATTGTGTATAACCCTTGACTGTGCCCATGGGAGTGTGTCACCCATGTAAACACCATCACCTCTATGTTGTTGCAGAAAAAAAGATACAAGTGCAAAGATGTTCTGGTAGGTCCAGCACTTATCATTATGCCTTATACAAAGCAATCCTGGTAAATATGAGGTAAATCGTAAAGACCCTACCCCAAGCTGATCCCTGGCCTGCTGACTCTGCCCCTTTTACATTCTGCAATGAAATGATAATGTGCACCGAGTCTGGTTCCCAAGGTTACTATCTGCCCTAACATTATAGGATTCTTTGTGTTCGTGTGGGCCCAGGGAGTTCTGGACAGCAAAGACATAATTCAAGTGATGGCATTTCAGGTAATTTATGGGTAACAAGAGAATTCCTAGGCATATTCAAATTGAGACGCAGTGCCTTAATCCTACCTCCTGTATGCTCCCCAGTTGACTTGCTTAGGGCTGGCCTTTCCCTGTTGCCCATCGCAGTAATGATCCTGCTTTTGCTTTCTTCTAGAAATGTGTGCAGTTTCCACAGTATACAACAGTGAGAATAGGTAAATTTGGAAAGTGTTCCCAGACCAGGGACTGGTTGGTTCTCTCAAATCTTCCCATGTCTGAGGCAGCACCTCCAACCAAGTCTCAGGATT
Organism: Artibeus jamaicensis; assembly: GCF_021234435.1. Taxonomy (NCBI): domain Eukaryota; kingdom Metazoa; phylum Chordata; class Mammalia; order Chiroptera; family Phyllostomidae; genus Artibeus; species Artibeus jamaicensis. The sequence continues at coordinate 1,784,926 of NW_026521981.1, read as the reverse complement.
TGCTGCAGTAGGTCACCATTTACCATGCACCCACTTTGCCTACTGTGGAATAGACCCTGAAATACCTAGAGGGGAATCATGACATCCTCCCCACCCCAAGTCAGCTATTGCAGCCTGCAACCTCTCTTGCTTCTCTCCTGACTTGCTGACCTCCCTGCAGGTCCTGCAGCACCCTTTGTTCATCCAAGTTCCTAACTGAAGTTAGGATGCCAGAGATGGCTCCAGTTCATACTGACACACAGCCCAACACTGGGTTGCTGAGAAGGACACTAAAAATGTGACACTTTCTTATCTTAAATCTTATAGGTATTACCTGGAGTCCTCAAACAGCTGATGGGAGATGCAAATCAAATAGACATGAGCACAGTCTTACTCATTTTAGGCAGGACTTGTGTGATAAGCACAGCTGCTGAACTAACAGAGATCGATAAAGTGACACATATATCAAATAATCACTTGGGGTGCTTAAAATAGGATGTAGAATGTACAAACTCTTTCTATGAGAATGACAAAAACAGAAAATCACCAATAGACAAATCGCAATAATACTAATTGCAGACAAAAGCTATCTGTGGATACTAAAGTTAATGGGCAATGTATACTAAGAAACAAAATATTCACATAGCTTCAACATATTTTTTCACAAGGCATCTATTAATTACAAATTGAAAAACAGCAATTTGACAGTGGAGACACTGAGCAGATATTATCTTACCTGGGAAATGAGTGTTAGCATCATTTTTGAAGTAAGACACATGCATATCCCCTACCATAACACATAAAGAAGGGCATACAAGCCTATCCAGAAAGTATTTAACCATGTAAGATGAAAAATAAAGACATTTACTGAAGAAGATACAAGAAACATTATACATAGAAAAATGACACCTCAGTCCCCATCAAAGTAAGAACCTTGGGATTTCACATGGTTCTCCCAGTCACCATCAGCTGCCCCATCGTATTTTCTTGAATCTCATTGATGGTCTGAAGTTTCTTCCTTTTCAAAGGTAATTTTAGTTTGGGGAAAAGCCGGAAGTTACAGGGCACCAAAACTGGGCTATAGGGGGGCTAAATCACTTGGGTGATTTGATGTCTCCCAAAAAACTCTGCACAAGACATGAGGCATGAGCTGGCCATCATAAGCGTTGTTGTGATGGCCACTCATCAATTGCCCATAGCTGTGGCCTTCTGAATCATTTGAATAGTTTCTTGTGAGGGATTTTCAAGCTTAAGGCAAAATTCGACACAGATTCGTTGCTGCACTCTCTCAGTCATTTTGAATGTGACAGCCACACAGTACATATGCTCATTCAATGGCATCTACCACTCCCACTGACTAGTACAGTGAAGTTGTCATTGTTCACACATGCACACTCCAGTTTACTTTCCTTGGCTACCAGGTTACATCGATGTTGTATAAAAACCATTCTCATATATTAAGAATGGTTGCACTTTTTCCAAACAGACTTTGCGTCTCTCTAGTTATATTTTTGTCAAAAATGTGTAACTTCAACCTAATTATTTATGATATTGTGATATAATTAAAAATATCTATTTGGTCTACACCCTGATTCCTGGCACACAGCTCCTAAAACTCTTATAATTTCCTGAGTGATAGGGGTAAGAGGAATATTTTTTGTTATTCATAATGAGCCTCTTTTAACCAAACCCGAATATGGTTGCTAAGGTGCCACCTAGTAGGCCCCTAGATAGTCTCAGTGTTGGGCTGGTTGCCAGTGAAACCAGCCATGTGGTTAGAGGGTTGGAACTTTCAGCTCCATCTTCTGATGTCCAGGCAGGGAGAGAGGGAAGTAGGAGTGTAGATTGAGTTCAGTCATGCTGATGACTGAATCAGTCGTGCCTACCTGATGAAACCTCCATAAGAACTCTACACAATGTGGTTTGGGGAATGTCTCTGCTGGTGAGCACATCAAAGTGTGGGGTGGGTGGTGTGCCGGAAGAGTGTGTGGAAGCTCCGTGACCCCCATTCTACTCACCAATATTTTGCCCCTTGAATCTCTTCTAGTTGATTTGTAACCTTTATAATAAATGAGGAATAATAAGTAAAGTGCCTTCCTTACTTCGGTGAGATACTCTAGCAAATTAGCAAACCAAAGAAGGGTATACTAACACAAGCATATTATGCCTGTATTAACTTCCTCATTTTGATATTTGTGACGTTCTATACAGTAAATATTAGGGAAGGTTTATGAAGGGTATATAGGAATTCTGTACTATTTTCTTTTACATGGGAACTTGTCGATTTGTAGCCATGTCAGAAGTGCAGGTATCTTGGGCACCCAATACTTGCAATTAGTGTTTAAAATGTGGGACAGTCTCATAAAATGAATGCCTTAACTTGTGCACTCTGACAATAACTACCCAGATTAAACTGAGTCATTGGACACCCAGCTGGTGTCCAAAGAGTTCAGGAATTTGCTGGTGTAGTGGGAAAAATAACACACACATTTGGTGTCAGAAATGTTCTATGGGTAGAAACAGATCTTAGGATCATGACAAACCCAAATTGAGGTACATTCTACAAGATAACTGATTAGTACTTTTTGAAAGTACCAAAGTCATAGACACAAAGGTGGAAGGATTCTCTCAGATTAGACGGTATGAAGGAGCATTTTAGATGTGAAACTAAATACACTTAGGATCCTAGTTAGATCCTGGACCAATAAACAGAACATTAGTGGGAAAACTGGTAAAATTCAAAAAAGGAATTTGGATTGGTTAAGCATATTATGCCTGTGTTAATCTCCTCATTTTGACATTTCTACCATGTAATACAGTAACTATTAGGGAAGATGTATGAAGAGTACATAGGAATTCTGTACTTTTTTCTTTTACAGCTTTTTGATAAGTCTAAAATTACTTCAAAATAAAAAGTTTTTAAAAATGTGTCTTCAAACACTTCCATAGCATGCTGGTGTGGCATCATGAAAATCACATGGACTTTAGAGCCAGACAAACCTATATTTGAACTCAGACTCTGTCACTTGCTAGCTTCATGACTCCAGCAAGCTACTTAGACTTTCAGAGCCTCAGTTTTCTTATCTGCCAAATGGGAGAAATAATCTCAGCTTCGTAGCATTGACATGAGAATTGAGGGTAACATGTACAAAACAGGAAGCACAGTGGCTGTCACAGAATCTGGGGCCCCAAAAATGTTACACTGTCTTTTAATGGCTTCTTAATGTTTGCAGGAGTGTCCAAACTGCAGCCCATGGGCCACATGAATCCCAGAATGGCTATGGATGTGACCCAATACAAAATCGTAAATTTGCTTAATCATTATGAGATTTGTGTGTGTGTGATTATGTACCACAATGTATTTAATGTGTGGCCCAAGACAACTCTTTTTCCAGTGTGGCCCAGAGACATCAAAATGTTGGACACCCCTGGCTTACCAAATAGAGATATTTCTAATCATGGCTTTCCAGTTCCTCCACAGCAGTCCCAAACTGCCTCAGCCTCTTCTTCCCAAGATATGCATGGCCAGCAATCCTAGTTGGCTGCTTATACCTTGACACACCTGCATTCACTCCTCTATATACTCATACCATTCCTTCTGGATGCATTATTTGTCCCCAGGAAGCTTGTAGGTAAAAAGTAAGCAATGTAGTCAACCATTTTCTGGGTTTGAGTCTCACTTAATGAAGACCCTAGCAACCTTCAACAAATCCTCACCTTTCTTTGTTTCCATGTCTAAACTAAAACCTCTCCAAGTGGGACAGCGATAATAATACCTACCTCAAAGCATGTTCCCATGTTCCCATCAGTGGACTGTATGAAAGTGCCTTGTAAAATGTAACCCGAAGATAAAGGTTCTCAACCTTGGCTACCTATGGAAATAATCTGAGGGGCTATTTTTCTTTTAATACCAATATCTTTGATGCCATCATGAGAACCTTTTTAAAAAGATACCCAGGAAATTCTAAAGTGAAGTGAAGCCAGAGCACACAGCTGATCTTAACTTAACATGCCTCAAAGTGTAGTCATTGGACCAGCACCATCAACATCACTTGGGAAATTGTTAGATGTGCAAATTTTCAAGCCTGGCCCCAGACCCTACTGAATCAGAATCTCTGTAGCCAGAGCCCAGTACTCATTGTTTCAACATGCCCCAGGCGACTCCAATGCACAGCTAGAGGTTGAGGATGTGCGCCTTAAACAGTTTTTAATCTTCTCCACCTGACAACAATCTCGCACTTCATGGTCCAGCTCAAAGGTCGCCCCTTTCTGCAAAGCCTTCTTACCTTCTAGTCAGAATCTTTTGCCCAGCCTCCAGGAGCCTACAGTTATACTATTGTTGTACAACTGTTGTACCATTGTGGTATTATTGTACTGTTTCTCTTGTAATGTTTATCACGGTGTTACTTCTTATCCAATTTAACATCACAATCTTTCCTAAGATTTTTGAAGCTGTTTAAGGCAGAGTCCATATCTGTATCCTATTCCTCAAAGTGCAGGTGACACTATGCTGTATGTGGAAGCTTTTTTAAAAATGTTACATTGAAGAGACCACTTTAAACCTTATTGAGGGAAGAGTTACCATAGTGTAAGGACTAGCTTATGTAGAGAAACAGAAAAAGAAGAAAGCTTCTATTAAATTAATCTATTCTGTTGATAGAAGTTGATGTTAAGAATGTTCTTGTATGTGTCTTCTTGGCAGCATTTATTTAAATGTTTCTACATATGTAGTCAAGAGTGAAATTCCTGGATCATCAGGTGTGTTTTTTCAACTTTACCATTTATCCCCAAAATTGTTTCCAAGGTGATATAATTATTCACTCTCATAACAGTAGCCCCACTCTTCACAAGTACTAACACATATATTTTTATTTCTCTAGCATCTTTGGTACAAATACATTCTGCTGGTTTTGGCCTTTTCTTACCTTGTTCACATGTAAGTTGGAGTTTATAGGTTTGTTTTCTGTGTTTCACAATAGATGCTTTCTTGTGGGAATTTTTGTTTTGTTTACTTTTTAATTTTCTCTGTATAGATTTTAGAAATAAATGTGGTGATTCAGAACTAATAGGCTTTTTTCATGCTACAGGAAAAAATAGGAAAAAAAGAAGAAAGCTTAGTATGTAAAAGAAAAAAAATTATGGGTAAAATACTGTTTCTCATGTAATAGCTAATATGTAGAACTTGCTATACCCCAAGGCCTGATCTAAGTACTTTATATGGATTATCCCATTTAAGATCTCACAACAACAGCTATGTGGTAGCTGCTATTATTATTATTACCACCATTATTTTACTGATAGCAATGAAATACAAAGAGTTAAGTAAATTGCCCAAAGTCACACAGCTTGTAAATTGCAGTCAAATTTGAACTCTGACAATCTGACTTACAACCTAGGCTTCTAACTACTGCATGCTACTATCATTTGTATGGCAATATGATGTTATTTATTCATGTTATTATCCATAGGCATATATTCTATTTTACCTATAGAAACTGTACAGAATACCCAACTACCAACCTTTTTTATCCAGTCCTCCCTAAAACAATATCAATAATGACAGGTATTTCTGTAATGCTTTTTATGTACCAGCTCTGCTCTAAGTGCTTTATAAATAAAGTTATTTAATTCTTCAACAATCTTATGAGAAAGGTACTGTTATCACCCTCCTTCCTCACATGTAAGTGCAGCACTAAAATGTTAAGGAACATGTCCACAGATAGTGAATGATGGATCAGGATCAGAACCCAGGCAACCTGGCTTCAGGGTCTGTTTGTTTGCTGCCCTGCTATGGCGTCTTTCTTTGTAGGGGATTTGAAAAACATGGTCATAAAACAGAATTTTTTTAGGGTTGGTGGGAGATATATACTCATATAGTCAATAAAATAAAGTATTTAAAACAGAGCCTAATATGTAGGAAGGAGTGTATTAACCGTTAATTATTGTTGTTTTGCAATTTTAGATAGCCTGTCTGGCTTATCAGATCATAAATCTGGCTTTCTAAGGCCTGTTTGAAAATCAGCATATTATGACTTTTTTCCTGTGAGATCCCGTCACCAAGGCTACAGCTGGGTCTGTCACCAGGAGGGAGGCAAACCAACTTTCTGGGTTTTTCCAAAATTTCCTATTGGGAGTGACATGGAGTCACATGTTCAGGACTTGAGCCAGGACTTATGTAATGCCAAAGTATGGCCAGGGGAAGCACAGTGTGTGCCTCTAGTACATGTAAACAGTGATTTGAACAAAAGACATAAATCAAGGTATAGCAATCCATGTATGGTCAACTGCCTTGCAAGTGAAATATCCCATTGCAATTCACTGTTGTAATGCTCTACCCTATGGTTAATTAATTAAGACCGAGAAGTCAAGGACATCTGAGCAGCAACTCACAGTGGTTATCCCTCCAGGGATCAGCACAGAAGCAGCAGACTGAAGTGTTCATCTCCCAGTCTTTCTCTGTAAGAGGCCTATTTGCTTATCTTAAAAGCTGCAGTCTGAGAGTTATGCTCCTAACCTAACACAAATCTAGGGACCAACTGCAATCCTTTTTAGAGACTTGGGGAGGCTAGTGGGTGCCAACTTTGTGCTCTCTGTCTGCCCTGAAACTGTGCTCATATCCAGTGTCTTGGCTTTTGCAGTTACTGCCCAGGGGATGAACCCCTTAATCGCCTCACTCTGGTTGGTGGGCAGTGGGCTTCTGTTCACAGGTTCAATAGGAATGCAGCAAACAGAGAAACAGTTCTTAACCAGCTATTCCTCCAGGACTCAGCAGAGAGGCATCAGTCAGAAATGGCCAATTTCCAGCCTTTCCAAGTAAGAGGCTATTTGCATACCTTAAAAGCTGAAGCCCAAGAGTCAGGCTTCTAGTGTAACATACATCTAGGGGCCTAACTGCAAGTACATCCTGAGGCCAGTGGCACCTTCAGACCCTCTTTAGGCCTACATCAGATCACCAGTATCTCCCTAAAAGGAGTTTGTGCACATGTTTTGTGCCTTGGCTTCTGCATCAGCTACCCAGGGACACACTCCCTGGCCTCTAATAGCTAGCAAAGCTTCTGCTTACCAGTCCCAGGGGATGTAACAAACAGTTCTTAATTCTCAGTTCCTCAAGGGCTCAACAAGAGAGATCAGAGAAATCACCATCTCCCAGTCTTTTCCTTAAAAAAAAATCTATATCAGACTTTTGAAGATGCTATCCAAGAATCTGGCTTCCAAATAGCTTATATGTAGATGTGACTGAGATCCTTGCCTTTGGGACACTGACAGATCCTGGAACACCCTCAATTCCTGGGAGCCACAAACATTTAAGAGACCATCATGAAGGTCTTAGACCTAGGAACAAGCTGAACAATAAGATTCTTCTCTGATAGGAAACCATGCCTCCAAGACTATGAGAGAGGGCTGTTGTATCTAATGTACAGGAACCTACACAGACAAATAAAATGAAGAAATAGAGGAATATAAGGTAAAAGTAAAGAAGCAGACTTTAATGAAACAGTGATAAGTTATTTACCTGATATAGAGTTCAAAATAATGGTAATAGAAATACTTGCCCTGGCTGGTGTAGCTCAGTGGATTGAGTGCCGGCCTATGAACCAAAGGATTGTGGTTCGATTCCCAGTTGGGGCACATGCCTAGGTTGCAGGCCAGTTCCCAGAAGGGGACACACGAGAAGCAACCATACATTGATATTTCTCTCCTTCCCTTCCCCTCTAAAGATAAATAAATTAAAAATCTTTAAAAAAAGAATACTCACCAGGGTCAGTAGAAAATTTGTGAGCAAAGTGATCATTTCAACAGAGAGCTAGAAAAATATGAGGAAGTATCAAACAGAAATCACAGAGATGAAGAATAGAATAATTGAACTAAATTCAATAGAGGGGTTCAAAAGCAGAATAAATGAAGCAGAAATGATCAGTCAACTCAAAAACAGGGTGGTGGAATTTATTCAAGCTAGAAGCAAAAAAGAATAAAAGAGACTAAAGATACCTTAAGAGACTAATGTAATACTAACTATCAAGAACTCTAATACTCACATCATAGGGGCCCCATAAGGAGAAGAAAGGGGCAGAAAATTTATCTAAAGAAATCATGACTAAAAAGTTTTTCTAACATGAGAAATGAATCCGACATCCAGACCCGGAAAGCCCTGAGAGTTTCAAATAAGATGAATCTAAAGAGACACATATAAAGACATATTATAATTATAATGTTGAAAGTTAAAGAGAAGGAGACAATCTTAAAATCAGCAAAAGAAAAACTTGTTACAAAGAAAACCTCATAAAACTACCAATTTTTTTGTAGAAATTTTGCAGGCCAGAAAAGAGTGGCATGGTATATCCAAAATACTGAAAGAAAACAAAAACTGCTAACCAAGAATATTCTGTCTAGCAAAGTTTTCCTTCAGAATTCAGGGAGAGATAAGTGTATTCCAGGAAAGCATAACTTAAATTTCATTACCACAAGATTTGTCTTACAAAAAACGTTAAAGGGATTTTTCAAGCTGAAATGGAAGGGTTACAAGGAGGAACAGGGAAATGTGAAAGTATAAATCTCACCAGTAAATGTTAATATACAGTTAAATTCAAAGTACTCTAATGTTTTAATGGTGCTAAGTAAATCATATACTGAGCTAATATAAAGTTAAAAAAACAAAATTAAAAAAATAGTTATAACTAATTTACAAAGGAATGCACAAGGTACAGTGAGGTAAATGGTAAAATCAAAGTTAAAACTTGAAGAGAGGGGTAAAAATGTAGAGCTTTTGTATGTATTCAGTCTTAAGTTGTTATCAGCTTAAAATAGATTATTAAAACTATGTTTTATATAAACTTCATGGTAACCACAAAGCCAAAACTATAGTAAATGCACAAAAGAGAAAGAATCTAAGTAAACCACAACAGAAAATCATCAAACCACAAAGGAAAAGAGCAAGAGAAGAAGAGAACAAAGAAATGACAAAAACAGCCAGATAATAATTAAAATGGCAATAGTAAGTCCATATTCATCAACAATTACTTTAAATGTAAATGAAACAAATTATGTAATTAAGAGACACTGAGTGGCTAAATGGATAAAAAAATAAAACCCAACTATATGTTGTCTATAAGGGACTCACTTAAGCTTCAAGAATACATGTATGCTGAGAGTAAAGGGATAGATAAAGATATCTCTTCCAAATAGAAACCAAAAATATTGGGGTAGATATACTTATATCAGACAAATGGACTTTTGTACAAATACTTCAATAAGAGACAGAGAAGGTAATTATATAATTATAAAGGGGTAAATCCAAGAAGAGGATATTACATTTGTAAATATTCTGTACCTGATATGGAAGTACTTAAATATAGAAGCAAATATTAACAGACCTAAAGGGAGAAAGAGACAGAAATACAAGAATAGTAGGGGACTTCAATACTCATATTCAACTGTGGATAGATCATCAAGACAGAAAATGAATAAGAAAACATTGGACTTAAAAAACAGATTAGAACAATTGGATTTAACAGCCATTGATGGAACTCTTCATCCAAAAGCAGCAGAATACACATTCTCAAGAGTACATGGAACAGTCTCCAGGTTAGATCATATGGTAGAGACCTTAAAACAAATCTTAATAGACTTAAGAAGGTGGAAATCATATCAAGAAACTTATCTAACCACAATGGTATAACGCTAGAAATCAATTAAAGAAGAAAAAATAAAAAATTTACAACCCTGTGGAGATTCAGCAACATGCTTAAAAACAACCATGGGTCAAAGGAGAAATAAAAAATATCTGAAGATGAAAGTGGAAATACAACATACCAAAATTTATAGGATGCAGCAAAAGTGGTGATAAGAGGGAGGCTTATAGCAATAAATACTTACATAAGAAACAAGTAAGGCCCTGACTGGTGTAGCTCAGTGGATTGAGCATGGGCTGTGAACCAGAGTCACTGGTTCGATTCCCAGTCAGGACACATGCCTGAGTTGTGGGCCAGATCCCCAGTGGGGGCCATGTGAGAGGCAACCACACAACAATGTTTCTCTATCTCTCTTTCTCTTTCCCTTCCCCTCTCTCTAAAAATAAATTAGTAAAATATTTTTTAAAAAGAAACAAGTAAGATAACAAATAACAGTCTAACACTGCACCCCAAGGAACTAGAAAAGTAAAAACAAGCTAAGCTCAAAGTTAGTAGAAAAAGGGAAATAATGAAGATCAGAGCAGATATAAATGAAAGAGACTACAAAGACAATAGAAAAGGTCAATGAAGCTAACAGCTTGTATTTTTTTTTTTAGAAATTAATTTTTTTAATTTTAAAGTTTTTTTTTAAGATTTTATTTATTTATCTTTAGAGGGGAAGGGAAGGAGAGAGGGAGAGAAATATCTGGATTCCTGTGGGTTAAAAGATAAACAAAATAGACAAGCATTTACTTACATTCACCAAAAAAGGGAGAAAATGGGGTTAGTAGGTGGCAGGGTCCTAATATGTAGCGAGAGAAGATGTTTTGACCTTGGGTACTGGGCCCAAAGTGCAATATACAGATCTTGTATCATGGAAATGTATACTAGAAACCTATATAATTCTACTGACCCCAGTAAGTTTGACCCAAGCAAATTTAATTAAAAAGAGATGATTCATGTGCATAAAATTTAAAATGAAAAAGTAGACAGTATGATTGATTCCATACAAATACAGAAAATAATAAGAGAATACTGTGAACAATAATATGCCAACAAACTGGACAACCTACAAGGCAATGGTAATTCCTTGAAACATACAGCCTACCAGGAATGAATCATGAAGAAACAGAAAATCTGAACAGAACAATTACTACTAAGGAGATTAAATCTGTACCCAACAACATCTCAAAAAACAGAAGTTTAGAACAATATGGCTTCACTAGGAATTCTACCAACAGAAGAATTAATACCAATCCTTCTCAAACTCCCCTAAAAAATAGAAAAGAAGGGAACACTGCCAAACTGATTTTATGAGGTTAGCATTACCCTGATACCAAAACTAAACAAAAAATCATAAAGAAAGAAAGAAAGAAAATTTCAGGCCAGTATCGCTGCTGAATATAGGTGCAAAAAACTTCAACAAAATATACCAAACTGAATTCACGAATACATGAAAAAAGATTATAGAGCATAATCAAGTGAGATTTATTCCAAGGATGCAAGAATAATTCAACATCTACAAATTAATCAATGTGATACACCATATTACCAAAATGAAGGATAAAAATTGTAAATAAATAGGGGAGTCATAAATAAATGTAGAGAAGGCATTTGACAAAAGTCAATATTTATTCATGACAAAAACACACAAGAAACCTGGTATAGAAGAATGTGCCTCAACATAATAAATGCTATATATACAAGGCCACATCTCACATACTCAACAATGAAAAACTAAAAGCTTTTCTTTTTAAAAAATTTTATTTAGTTATTTTTCAAGTACATTCTTTTGTCTATTTCTCCCATCCCAGCCCCCCCGCCCTATGCTCCCCACCTCCCTCCCATTTCCCCCCCCCCTAGTCCTCATCCCTGTGTCTTTCATACTTGTTCCTCAAAAATCCCTCCCCCTTTTCCCCCTTAAATTCCCTTCCCTCTCCCCTCTGGTCACTGCCCACTTGTTTTCTATTTCAGTCTTTGTTTTTATTCTGTAAAAGCTTTTCTTTTAAAATTAGGAATATGACAAGAATGTCCACTCTCATCATTTTTATTCAATGCAATGTTAAAATTGCAGACAATTAGGCAAGAAAAAATAAGTAAAAGTCATCAAAATTGGAAATAAGTAAAACTGTTGCTGTTTTCAGATTACATGGTATTATACAGAGAATACACTAAAGACTCCACAAAAAATGTTAGAACTAATAATGAATATAGTAAAGTTGCAAGACACACAAAAATCAACATACAAAGACACGTTGTGTTTCTATACACTAATAACAAATTATCAGAAAGAGGAATTAAGTACACAGTCCCATTTAAAATTGTATCCAAAGAATAAAATACTTAAGAATAAATTAACTAAGGCACTGAAAACTATAAGGCATTGATGACAGAAACTGAAAAAGATACAAATAATGTAAAGATATTCTGTGCTTATGGGCAGGAAGAATTAATATTGTTAAAATGTCCACAGTACCAAAGTGATCTACAGATTAAATGCAATTGCTATCAAAAATCCAATGGCATTTTTCACAGAAATGAAAAAAATAATTTTAAAATTTTATGAAACCACAAAAATCCCAAGTAGCCAAAAAAAAAAAATCTCAAGAAAAAACAAAGCTAGAGGTGTCATACTTTTTGGTTTAAACTATACAGACCTTGGTATCCACAAGGGTTTGGTTCCAGGACCCTCCCCCACACATCCACCCTGCACATACCAAAATTTGTGGATGTTCATTCACATCCTTTATATAAAAGAGCAATAAAGTCAGCCCTTTGTACTGAAGTTTCTCAACTATGGATCAAAAACATTTCTGATGTACAGTTGTTAAAATCCCCAGGCTCAAAATCCATGGATAGAGAGGGCTATATCTATTGAAAAAATCTGCATGTAAGTGGCCCTGAAGAGTTCAAGCTCATGTTGTTCAAGGGTTAACTGTTATTACAAAGCTATAGTATACAAAACAACATGTCACTGGCCTAGCCTGGGTTATTTCAACTAAAGCTATGAGACAAGTTCATGGGAGAAAAGACATCCCCAACTCCTCCCCCAGGCAGCCCTTTAACCAAGAGCTGGTTGTATGCAGGCTGAGGAAGTCTTAACTAGTCCCCTTCAGCCCTTTGGGCCATACCCTATTTACTAAGTGTCCTGAGACATTTCTCCACCTTATTGTGGCTTCTCTACACCCATGTTCTACATGGTCTAAACCAATGCAGAGGAGCCATTATAGTTCCCAGTCAGGAGAATAGATCTATTATTTTCCCTCAAAATGGTACCACACTTAAAACAAAGTGTGAGCCAGCATTATTTTCTATAGTCATATTTGCTGTGTGTATTTTAAACATTCTATTTCAAAGGATTAACCATACATAAATTAATGGAATTAAAGAAAAAAGAATGTTAGTAAAATCAACAGTGATGCAACCTCTCTTGACCAATCTCAGAAAGTTGGGAACAAGTAACTTAACCTGAAAATCAATTATACCAGAAGCATTAAGGTACTTCTGTTTAATCTTTCAGGTTACATTAAAATCCTAGCTTCAGACCAGAATTACAGAATGGTTATTTGTTGATTAGCTTGAAACCTATTGCAAGAAAATTACATCACTCTTTTTCTTACCTGTGAAAACAGTGACTAAATCTCCTAAGAACCACAACCACTCAATGTGCAGAGACTCAATACCAAGATAAAGCTTTCCAGATATTGGGCCCAATCGTCCCCTCTTCTTCCTGTTTTTTAAAGATTACAATTTGGACCCAATTTGAACATTTTCCAGACCATTTTCACCAGAGGTCTTAACCCCCTTCATCCAGATCCTTTGAGGAAGGCTTAGGGGCTCACAATGGGATCCATAATATTTGGATCAAAAGGGTGATGATAGCTGTGCTGCAACCCCTAAGGAGAAGCAGGAAACTCACCCTAGAGGAGTGAACATGTAGCCAAGAGTTAGGAAGTACACAACTCACTTCAGTCTCAAAGAAATTTTGAAAGAGGAGAGTCTTCCTCAATCCCAAATACAGTTTTCAAAAGCAAGGTTCTTGAGAAGGATGGTATTGAAAAAGCAGGAGCTTGCATAGGTTGGTAAACAGTACCTCATGGAGTGGACTGGGGATACCCAGGCACTGCTGCCAGAGTTGAGATGTAAAAGAGCAGGTTGACTTTGGATGAGGAAAGAAATCAAGAGATGTGGAAATGGGAGGAACCATGCATATTACCTCCAGCATAGCATGTAGTAAGTGACCATCGCTTTTGGTACATGAATACGTTAATTACTTAACTAATTTTAATTAATTTATAATTCTATGCTTTCGATTTCTCAGTGGTGGGTATGGGTCAGGTGATTTGGGTTTTACCTATTTAGGGAAACTTCTTATTTATTTACTTAATTAATTTTTTTCCAATCACAGTTTACATTCAGTATTTGGATCAGTTTCAGTTGTATAGCATATTGGCCTTTTACATGCTCTACAAAGTGCTAGTTCCAATATTTCCATTATCCAGCTGGCATCATACATAGTTATTATAATATTACTGGATATGTTTCCTTTTCTGCAATTTCATGACTATTTTGTTACCACCAATCTGTACTTGTCAATCCCTTCACTTTTCTCATTCAGTCCCTCAAACAACAACCCCAGTAACAATCAGTCTGTTCTCTGTATCTATGAATCCATTTGTGTTTTGCTTTTTTATTTATATTGCTCATTATATTCCACATATAAGTTAAATCATATGGTATCTGCCTTTCTCTGACTGACTTATTTCACTGAGCATAATACCCTCTAGAGCTATCCATGCTGTCACAAATAGTAAGATTTCATTCTTTTTTATGGCTGGGTAATATTTATTGTATATAGCATCACAACATTTTAATCCACTCATCTACTGATGGGCAATGGGTTGCTTCAATATCTTGGCCATTGTAAATAATGCTGAAATGAACAAAGGGATGCATATATTCTTTTGAATTAGTGTTTTGGATTTCTGCAGATATATACCAGAACTGGAATTTGTAGGTGATAAGGCAGTTCCATTTTTAAATTTCTGAGGGAACTCCATGCTGTTTTCCACAATGGCTGCACTTTCTGTATTGTCAGCAATAGTACATGAGGGTTCCCTTTCCTCCGCACTCTAGTCAACACTTGTTTGTTCATTTATTGCTAATAGCCCTTCTGATGGGTGTGAGGAGATTATCTCACTGAGGTTTAAATTTGCATTTCTCTAATGATTAGTGACATTGAACATGTTTTCACATATGTGTTTAGGTCCTTTGTCCATTTTTTAAAAATTAGATGGTTTGGGGTTGGGTTTTTTGGGGGGAGGGGGATGTTGTATTCTTTATAAATTTTTAATATTAACATATTATTCGATGTATCATTGGCAAATCTGTTCTCCCATGAAGTGGGTTATCTTTTCATTTTGTTGATGGTTTCCAATAATTTGCAAAAACATTTTAGTTTGATGTAGTCCCATTTGTTTAATGTACTTTGTTTCCCTTGCCCAAGGACATATATCAGAAAACATATTGCTATGTGTTGCATCCGCCATCACCAGAAACAGAGGTTCGGAGACTTTCAGAATTTTCAAGATGTTACTTTATTGGCCAAGTTTTACCTGCACAGGGGCAAGCTCTCTGAGTGTCCGAGGACACTCTGCTCAGGAGAGCTGCAGATGAGAGCCGCGCCCTGGCGCTTACAGCTATGTCCTTCTTTGAACAGAAGCAGACGTGGCTGTTAGCTATTAGCTAGCTCTAAACAGCTGATTGCCATTGGCTTATTAGGGAAATTCAAAAGGCTCTTTAAAAATTTCCCTGTTCCTGGTCAGCCTAACTTTAGTTCCTGGTCAGCCTAACTTTATCCGGGGCTCGTTCGGGATTGTCCCTTTTCAACATCTGTTTTGGACCTCAACACTATGGAAATGTTGGAGACTTTACTGTCTGTTTTCTTGCAGGAATTTCATAGTTTTGAGTCTTACATTTAAGTCTTTGATCCATTTTTGAGTTTATTTTTGTGTATGGTTACAAGGAGGTGATCTAGTTTATTTTTTTTGCATGTATCTGTTTAATTTTCCCAACACCATTTGTTGAATAGGCTGTATTTAGCCCATTGTATGTCCTTGCCCCCATTGTCAAATATTAATTGTGTATACATATGTGGGTTTATTCCTGGGCTTTCTAGTTTGTTCCATTGATCTATATGTTTGTTTATATACCAATACAATGCTGTTTTGATTAATATTGTCTTTCAGGATATAGTTTGACATTAGGCAGCATGGAAACTTCAAACTTCGTTCCCTCTCAACATTTCTGTGGCTATTTGAGGTCTTTTGTGGTTCCATATAAATTTTTGAAATATTTGTTCTTGTTCTGTGAGATATGCTATTAGTATTTTTATAGGCATTGTGTTGAATCTATAGATTACTTTGGATAGTAGGGGCATTTTAATGATATTGATTCTACCTATCCATGAACAAAGTATATGCTTCCACTTATTTGTATCTTCCTCAATTTCTTTCTTCAGTATCTTACAATTTTCTAAGTACAGGTTTTTTACCACTTTGATTAAATTTATTCATAGGTACCTACTATTATTTTTTAATTGCAAATGGGATTGTTTTCTTAGTATCTTTCTGATATTTCATTACTGGTGTATAAAATGCCACCAATTTCTCAATATTAATTTCGTATCCTGCTGCTTCACTGAATTCATTGATCAGTTCTAGTAGTTTTTTGGTGGAATTTTTAGGTTCTCTATATACAGTGTCATGTTATCTGCAAATGATGACAATTTTACTTCTTTTCCAATTTGGATGCCTTACATTTGTTTTTCTTGTCATACTGCTGTGGCTGGAACTTCCAGAACTATGTTGAATAAGAATGGTGAAAGCACACATCCCTGGCTTTCTCCTGATCTTAAAGAAAATGCTTTTAGCTTTTTCCCATCAAGTATAAAGTCAGTTGTGAGTTTGTCATATATGGTCTTTATTATGTTAAGTATGTTTCCTCCATACCCATTTTTGCTGAGAATTTCTAATCATAAATGGGTGCCATATTTTGTCAAATATTTTTCTGCATCTATTGATATGATCATATGATTTTTATCTTTCACTTTGTTTATGTGATGTATCAGATTTATTGATTTGTGAATATTATACCTACCTTGCATCCCCAGGATAAATCCCACTCGATCATGATGTATGATGTTTTTAATGTATTGCTGGATCTGGTTTGCTAATATTTTGTTAAGAATTTTAGTGTCTATGTTCAGCAGGGATACTGGCTTCTATTTTTTTCTTTCTCTGTGGTATCTTTATCTGGTTCTGGAATTAGGATAATGCTGGCCTTATAAAATGAGCTTGGGAGTCTTCCTTCCTCTTGAAATATATGAAATAGCTTGAAAGGAATATGCATTAGTTCTTCTTTGAATGTCTGGTAAAAGTTACCTGTGAAGTTGTCTGGTCCAGGAATTTTGTTTGCTGAAAGTTTTTTTTCATTACTGATTCAGGTTTTGTCTTGAATCAGTAATAAAAAAACTTTCAGCAAACAAAATTTGTTGCTGATTTTATTAGTTGTAATCAGTCTGTTCAGATTTTCTGTTTCTTCTTGATTCAGTTTTGGGAAATAGTAAATTTCTAAGAATTTATTCATTTTTTTCCATTTGGAATCCAATCTGTTGTCGTATAGTTGTTCATAATATTTTCTTATAATACTTTGTATTTCTGTGGTATCATTTTTTACTTCACCTCTATCATTTCTGATTTTCTGTATTTGGGCCCTCTCTCTTTTTTTCTTGATGAGTCTGGTTAAAGGTTTATCTGTGGGGGGTGACTTTCCTCACCAGTCCCCTCAGGCACCACAGATGAGAGTAAACATGACTGAGATATGATGTTATCTGCTTGGGGAGGAGAGGTGGCCATTTTCCCAGAGGAAAAAGGCTGTGAGCAGTGGCCAGTTTCTCAGGGGAAAAAGGCCTCGAGCCCCTTTCTCCAGAGACTTTTACTGGGTTCTAATACACAGGAATACAGGGTGGCAAGAATCAAACAGTAGATAACATTTCAAAGAAATTTGAGGGCTTACTATGAGTCTGAGTCTGTCAGGAACAGAGTTTTAGGATTTCCTGCTCAAATCCTTAACACATGAATGAAAGCACTTTTAGTACAGCAGATTTCACAGGTTTATCAGGAAGTCTTTGTGATGCCAGATTTTCCCCCAGACACACTCTAGCAAGTCAAGGAGCTGCGCCTCTCCCCAACAGGTGTTTAGGCTTAAGGCGGTTAGAGCCAGGGAGCACTTCTCCCAGAGAACATGGGGACTTGGGCTATGTCAAAGTTGGGCTATGTCGAAGTTGGGGGGTGAGAGTCCATTGCTCCCTCTTTGTTGCAGCCCCCGAGTCCTTCCATGAAGGCCTCCCGAGTGACTGAGTCTGGCTTAGGTTGCCCCCGCTGTGAGGGGTTGTACCTGTCATTGACTTTCAACCAATCTTTGGGGCCAGGGAGAGGAAACTGAGGCAGCGTTTGTTACCAGAGACAAGCTTTGTCTCCTGCAGCTCACATTCCAGAGGTAGTTTGTTGGCCCTTAACCACAAGGAGTCGAGATACAATTCCTAGAACCAGGCAGAATGGTCTACAACATTTATCAATGTTATTTATGTTTTCAAAGAAGTAGCTCTTGGTTTCATTAATCTTTTGTATTGTTTTTTAGACTTGGTTTTATTTCACTTGATCTTTACAATATTTTTTTTCTATTCACTTGGCTTTGTTTTTCTTTTGACTAGATCCTTTTGGTGTAAGTTAAATTGTTTATTTAAGTTTTTTGTTTGTTTGTTTCTTTATGTAGGCCTGTATTACTATGAATTTTCCTCTTAGGATTGCTTTTACTGTGTCCCATTGATTTAGGGTTGTTGTGTTCTCCTTTTCATTTGTTTCAAGCTAACTTTTGATTTTTCCCTGACCTCATTATTAACCTATTCCTTGTTTAGTGGCATTTATTTAGCCTTCATGTATGTGTTTTTAGTTTTTCTTCCATGTAATTGATTTCTAGTTTCATGCCATTGTGATCAGAGAAGATGCCTGATATGACTTCAATCTTCTTCAATTGAAAGTGTTATTTGTCTTAACGTGTAGCCTATCCCAGAAAATATTCCATGTGCACTTGAAAAAAATATATATTCTGCTGCTTTGGGGTAAAATGCTCTGAAAACGTCAATTAAATCTATCTGGTCTAGTATGTCATTTAAGGCCATTCTTCCTTGCTGATTTTCTATCTGGATGACCTATCCACTGATGTTAATGGGGTATTAAAATCCCCTGCTATGACTGTATTACTGTCCATCTCTTCCTTTATGTCCATCAGTATTTGATTTGTATCTTTAGGTGCTCCTATGCTGGGTGGATAAATGTTTACTAGAATTGTATCCTCTTGTTGTATTCCTCCTTTTATCATTTTGTAGTGTCCTTCTTCGTCTCTTATTATAGCTTTTTTTTAATTTGTCCCAGGCATGAACCACCTCTGGCCACCAATGCAGGCAACAAGCTAGGATGAACTAAGGACCATACAACTGCTTTGCCCCTGACTGATATAAGAGTAACACCACCAATCATGTGTGTCCTTGCCCATTGCCAGGGGGTTTATAGCTTTTGTTTTAAAGTCTGTTTCATCTAATATAAATATTGCTACCTCAGTTTTTTTTTAGTTTTTCATCTGCATGAAATATCTTTTTTAATCCAATTAGTCTGGGTGTATCTTTCAGTCTGAGGTGGGTCTCCTATAGGGCAGCATATATATGGTTTTGTTTTTTTATTTATTCAGCTATGCTATGTTTTTTTATTGGAACAATTAAGTCTTTTACATTTAGGTGATTATTGGTAGGTACATACTTATTGCCATTTTATTCTCTATAACTAAATTCCTCTTTTTTTTCCTTCCTTCTTTTTGAAGAAGACCCATTAATATTTTTGTAATACTGGTTTGGTGGTAATAAATTCCTTTATCTTATTCTTGTCTGGGAATTTCTTTATTTCTCTTTTAGTTTTAGATGATAGCCTTGCTGAGTAAAGTAATCTTGGTTGTAGGTCCTTGCTTTTCATCACTTTGAAAATTTTGTGCCAATCTCTTCTGGCCTAAAATATTTCTGTTGAGATCAGCTGAAAGTGTTATGGGAGCTTTCTTGTAGTAACTGTTTCTCTCTTGTGGCTTTTAAGATTACCTCTTTGTCTTTTACCTTTGCCATTTTAATTATGGTGTGTCTTGGTGTGGACCTCTTTGGGTTCATCTTGTTTGGGACTCTCTGCACCTCCTTGACTTGTGTGTCTTTTTTTTCACATTTTAGGGAAATTTTCAGTCATTATTTTTTCAGGGAGGTTCTCAGTTTTTTGTTCTCTCTTCTCCCTCTGTTACACCTATGATGAAGTTGTCATTACAATTCATGTTGTCCCAAAGGTCCCTTAAACTATCCTTATTATTTTAAGGGGCCTCTTGGGAGAGATTCTCATGCAGGTCAATGGCAGATGCTGCCTATGACTGGCCCTGGGAAACCTATTTGGAGCTACTAAGCAACACTGTGGCTGCCTCTGATGGGCCTGGGAGTGCATGAGAAGTTACAAGATGTGCACCAAGAATGGCTGCTACCAGCACTGAAATTGAGGCCCAGGGAATCTAGAGATCCTCATCCACCTGCCTCCACCTGCCTCTGCCTGTCTCTGTTTACTGACTGTCTGTTAGGCTCAGTCACTAAAAAAGCCTCTGGTGGTACCTGAGTTGCATGAGGTAAGTTCTCAGTGAGTGACCAGGTAGGGGCAAGTGGTATTCCACAGATTGATACAGATTCAAACTCAATGTCAATGCTGGGTCTAAGACCACTCAGCAAAAGCTCCAGGGTATATCAACACTGTCCAGTCAGGTGTCCAAACACCTTTGTAGTAGGATGGGGTTTCAATGAGTTGTCAGAGTAGGCTCAACAGGTTTCACCAGGCCCAAACAGACCAAGATTTGGCTGTTGCAAGGATGGCTCTGTACTGATCTGTTGTGTGAAAAAAAATGACCCCACATTAGAGTCACATAACTCAGTCACTATCACCCACCACCACATCTGCCCATGCTTTTATAACCCAGGCCTAGGCAGCTGACTCCTCTACAGGGTAAGAGAAGTTGCAAATAGGGGGCAACAGGAAGTTTTTAGAGTGGACCTGTGGCATTTCCACAGTCTGATGCTGTAAGAAGGCGAGTGCTTCACCTAAGAAAGATGGCATCTGCAGTGTTTGGCAAAAGACTCGACACATGGACTTCAGTGGCTGTCCCTTCAGCTTTCTCCTTAGAGCCACAAACCCCAGTCTCTTTGCACAAGACTCTACTCTACTATGCCCTCCCTCCACCACAGCCCAGGTGAGTGACTACAAATAAGATTTTGTGCTTGACTCTTTAAAAAGGTACCGCATGTGGTTTAGACCCTTTTCTCATCACGGGGAACCTTTGCAGTTGAGATATCCCTCTTAATCTCAGGCACTACCTGTATGAGCATGGCCAGACTTTTTAGCATCTCCACTCCTCCTATCAGTCTCATTGTGGCTTCTGTAAATCCTTGGTTATAAAATTTCTGTTCAGCTAAGCTTTAGTTGGTTATTCTGGTTGATTGTTCTATATTTTAGTTATAATTTCAGCTTGGTCCTGGTAGAAGATAAGCTATCTTCCACCAACTCTGCCACCATCTTGGATATCCTCCTAGGAAAATGTCTTATCAACCAGTACCAAGGTGAGCCAAAGTAGGTTTACTGTGAGTAAATGAGACAGTTTATTCTTGTATTATTATTTATTATTGTATTATTTTCCACATGAATGACTATAAAGCTACTTTTGCCCACCCTTGTATAAAAATCTGATTCTTAGTCAGCCAGTAGAAAGGGTGTCAGTCTAGAGAAAACAATGTGTTATATTTTGCTGGACTTCTTGATCCATCCCATGTTAGTTAAAAGCAGCAATTAAATGGAGAGTTTTGTTTGGTGACCCATGTCATAATTTTGCATTGCCTAGGAATTCAAAAACTATAGACTGAAATTTGTAGTTGCCATTTACTATGTTTCCATGAAAGCAGTATTGAGACTGATGACCAGAACTTGGGTAGAATTTTGTCTCCTTCTCCCAATATTGTTTCCACAGTTAGTCAATCCACCATCAGAGCACATGACCCTAAACACATACCACCACCACCACCACCACCTTGATTTTGCATCAGTATAACCCTACAGAGTTAACCAAGTCTTCCTTCTGGTACTTATGACCCCATTCACTCATCTGCTAGATGATGTAGTGAGATAAAACAAGGATGCCTTGAAACTGTTATTTAGGGAGACAGCTGGCTAGAAGCAGTTGTTAACTTACCTATATATAAGTGGATTCAGGGGACTAATTCACAAGGGGTTGACATCAAGCGGCCCATCTTTTTTTTTTTTTCCAGAGAAAATGCAACTGCCCAGTAAGCAGAATGCCTGTAAGAGCTGGTCAATAGTCAAGAGTATTTTCCCTATAGAGAAATGTATTTGGAGAGGGAATTCATAGTCAGAAGCTTGTTGATAAGCATCAAGTCTAAGCACAAGAAGTTGTCTTGGTGGTATTAATGATGTGTGCCTTCAAGTTTGGTCACACAAACTGCTGCTTTCCTTTCCACTATGGTATATTCCAAGCCCTGGAGAGTTAGGGCTTCCCACTGTTAATTGTTGAAGGGACACTTCCACATTCTTTCTTCTGAGCCTCTTCTCTAAATTCTATGGGACACTAGCTTTCTACTGAGGTATTCTTGTGCGTGCAATTTGGCCTCAGTCACCTTAATTCTATATCTTTTCAGTCGCCTATTTGACTGGATGGTGGCAACAGGGGGGTACTTCTGATCATTGATTTCATCCACATATGAAAGATGAAATCTACATGTCATCTTTTATATAAATGTAGGCTCTTCCTAATTTCAGGCCAAAGAATAAGTTTATATTTAAGTTCTTATTTACTACTTTGTTCTCTATTAATTACTTCTACGTCAAAACATAGATCAAAATGTTATGTTATGAAATGTGGGGGCTTTACACAACTGTCAGTGGTAGTGTTGTACTGATTAAGTCACAGGTGGAAACACAAGGCCCACAGGCCAAATCCAGCCCTCCACCTCGTTTTATCTGGCCCAGCACCTCGTTTCTCCCTAGTTAAGAAGTAGTTACATTTACACAGTCCTAAAATTACATTCATCCCTTTGAAGGCAACCATGAGGCTGATGTGGCCTCCAGTGGAGGGGAATGAAAGGGGGAAAATGGGACAACTGTAATAGCATAATCAATCAAATATATAAAAAATAAGAAAAAAAATGAGTTTGACACCCCTGGATTAAGTGAAGGTAAAAGTGACTTAATCCTAATCTTTAAATACCTTAATTTCTATATTAGCATCCAACATTTTTTTCCTTTAGACATCATGAGCTAAAGACACTCACACAAGTAAACTTAAGTAAAAGGGGATTTCTCAGAAGATAACTCTCACAGAAATTAATATGACCAGGCCAAAAGTGAACTGGAACTAGAACTTGGAACTGGGTACTGAGACTATTCTATTTCTGAATGGTTTCTAATGAGTAAGGGCTGTGTGGGCAACTCATACTGCATCTTCACCTCCTCTTACCTTGTTCAATTTTTTTTAATTTTGTATGATGGCCCAACTAGGCAATCAGTCCCAAAGTATAGGTTCTAGATAACCCCATAGCTTCATTTTCCAAAACTAATTCAAGATGGATGTCAAGATGTATATATAAATGAGGGGCAAAACAGGACTAAAATAAATGCAATAAAGCTACTCAGTGGGATTAAGGTATAAATATGGCTCTGAATTTATAGAACTTTTGTTTGAAATATTTGTTTCTTAGATAAGGATTTTCTAAATCTGCTATTTGATTTCTTACACATTGTGTATTCTTACAATAGGCCTGCTGTAACAAAGCAACACAAACTGGGAGCTTAAAACAACAGAAATTTTTTATCTCTTAGTTCTACAGGCTAGAGATGTGTAATCAAGGTGTTGACAGGGTTATGGTCCATCTGTAAACTTGTAGGGGAATCCTTCCTTACCTCTTCCTGGTATTTGGTAAGTGGTCAGAAATTTTTGGTGTTACTCAGCTTACAGATGCATCACTCCAATCCTCCATCTTCACATAGTGTTCTCCCTGTGTGCGTTCATCCCATTTCCCCTCTATGCATATCCGTGTTTCCAAATTTCCTCTTTTTATAAGGACACTAGCCATATTGGATTAAGGCCCACCCTAATTACCCCATTTCTATTTTATTACCTCTCTAAAGATCCTACATCTAACAAGGTCACATTCAGAGATACTGGGGGTTTATACTTCAACATATCTCCTTTTGGGATAAATAATTTAACCTATAGATTATAGACTGCCAGCCAAGCTGGAGACATAGGTAGATACACTGTGCCTCCTCACACAACCTAAAGAAAGACAACAATAAATTTAAGAACAAAAAAATAACCAGAACTGACAGAAAATCAAACTGTATGGAAGTCCAACAACCAAGGAGTTAAAAGAAGAAACATTCATCCAGACCAGTAGAAGACAAACAGCCAGGGGTGAAGACAAACAGCAAGGTAGAGCAAACCTGCAGCAAGGCGGTGGCTGGCAGAGCAAGCAGTCCCACCTCTGAGTGCAGATAAACCAGGAGAAACTACTGGGGAGTGAGCGAGAGCATGTGACCCAGAGTTCCACCATGGGAAAATCAAGCCTCAAAACCTCTGACTGAAAAAAACCTGTGAGGGCTGAGGCAGTGGGAGAAACTCACAGGAGAGCTCATTGGAAAGACTCACAGGGTCCTACAATGTTCAGAAAACCACCCACCCTAGAATCATCACCAAAAGGGCCCAATTTGCTTGTGGATAGCAGGGGAAGTAAATGAAAGCCAGTTGAGAGCTGAGCAAGCAGTATTATTCCCTCTCAGACCCCTCCACCACAGACAATGCCACAGGAAAGCGATGTGGGCTGGCCTGGCCTGGTGAACACCTAAGGCTCTGCCCCTTTGGATGTAACTGGCAGGCCAAGATAGAAAAAATGGCCCAAATGAGAGAACAGATCAAAGTTCTAGAAAAAAATACAACTAAGTGATGAAGAAGTAGCCAAACTATCAGATGCACAGTTCAAAACCCTGGTGATCAGGATGCTCACAGAATTTGTTGAGTATGGTCACAAAATAGAGGAAAAAAATGAAGGCTATGAAAAGTGAAATAAAGGAAAATGTACAGAAAGCCAACAGCTACAGAAAGGAAACCAAAATTTAAATCAACGTTTTAGAACAGAAGGAAGAAATAAACAGTCAACCAAAACAGATTGAAGAAACAAGAATTCAAAAATATGAGAAAAGGTTTAGAAACCTCTGGAACAACTTTAAATGTTCCAACCTCTGAATCATAGGAGTGCCAAAGAAGAACAACAGTGAGAAATTTCAAACTTATTTGAACAAATAATGAAGGACAAATTTCCCAGTCTGGCAAAGGAAATAGGCTTCAGGAAGTCCAGGAAGTTCAGAGAGTCCCAAAGAAGTTGTACCCAAGGCAGCACACACCAAGGTACATCATAATTACATTAGCCAAGATGAAAGATAAGGAGGGAATCTTAAAAGCAGCAAGAGAAAAGGAGACAGTTACCTACAAAGGAGTTTCTATTAGGGCATCAGCTGACTTCTCAAAAGAAACCTTATAGGCAAGAAGGGGCTAGAAAGAAGTATTCCAAGCATTGAAAGGCAAGGACCTACATCCAATATTTCTCTATCCAGCAAAGCTATCATTCAGAATGGAAGGGCAGATAAGTTGCTTCCCAGATAAGGTCAAGTTAAAAAAATTAATCATCACCAGGCCTTTATTATATGAAATGTTAAAGGGACTTATCTAAGAAAAATAAGATAAAAAATAAGAATGATAAAATTACAACAAACTCACAACTATCAACAACCAAACCTAAAAAAACACAAAAACAAACTAAGCAAACAACTAGAACAGAAACAGATCACAGAAATGGAGATTCTGTGGAGCATTATCAGCAGGGGAGTGGAATAGGGAGAAAGAGGGAAAAGGTACAGGGAATAAGTAGAGTAAGTTGTAGGTAGAAAACAGACAAGGGGAACTTAAGAATAGTATGGGAAATGGAGAAGCCAAAGAACTTATATGTACGACTCATGGACATTAACTAAAGGTGGGGAATGCAGGTGGGAGGCGGTGTGCAGGGAAGAGGGGAATAAAGTGGGGAAATGGGACAACTGTAATACTATAATGAATAAAATATATTTAAAAATAATTCAACCTATAGTACAAAAGTAGATGTGCAATTGTTTGTATGGCAAAAGACAAGCAGTAGCTTTATGAACTTAAAAGAATGATTTATTGACTTAAAAGAATATCGCTGACAACTTTAAACCTATTTTTGCCCCCCTGTATATGTAATTTTATATAAAGTCATAAATATGGCCATATAGATAGATTTTTAATATATTTTTAGTGAAATTATTTATTTTACATTTTTTCTTAGCTCTGTCTCCCCCTTTTCCTCCCTCTTCCACTTTCATTCATCTTCATCATCCCTTCTTCATCCTCCAACCGAAGAAACAAATTTTTACAACCTAATTAATATTATTATATTCCCTCAAAAATAGAATCATAGGGAGTTTTCTTCATCTTTTCTTCTCAACAGTTAGCTCATCATCTTTTTCCATTATAACTCATTTATTTATTTATTTATTGTTCAAGTACAGTTTTCTGTCTTTTACTCCAATCCCATTCCACCCCCCCATGCACCCCACCTCCTTCCCAATCCACCCACTTAATTGTTGCCCATGTGTCCTTTATACTAGTTCTTGTAAATCCTTCCCCTTTTCCTTTGAAATTCCCTCCTTTCTCCCCTCTGGTCACTGTGCCTCTGTTCTCTGTTTCAGTGTCTTTGGTTATATTTTGCTTGCTTGTTTGTTTTGTTGTTTAGGTTCCTATTAAAGGTGAGATCATATGGTATTTGTCTTTCATTGCCTGGCTTATTTCACTTAGCATAATGCTTTCCAGTTCCATCCATGCTGTTGCAAAGGGTAGGAGCTCCTTCTTTCTTTCTGCTGCATAGAATTCCATTGTGTATATGTACCACAATTTTTTGATCCATTCATTTACTGACAGGCACCTAGGTTGCTTCCAACACTTGGCTGTTGTCAATTGTGCTGCTATGAACATTGGGATGCATAGGTTCTTTGATATTGATGTTTTAGGATTCTTAGGATATAATCCTAGCAGTGGAATTGCTGGATCAAAAGGCAGATACATTTTTAGTTTTCTGAGAAAATTACATACTGTTTTCCACACTGGTGTACCAGTCTACAATCCCACCAACAATGAGTTAGGGTCCCATTTTCTCCACAACTGCTCCAACACTTCTTGTTTGTTGCTTTGTTTATGATAGCCATCCTGACTGGCGTGAAGTGGTATCTCACTGTGGTTTTACTTTGCATCTCTCTGATAGCTAGCAATACTGAGCATCTTTTCATGTGTCTCTGGATCTTCTGTATGTCCTCCTTGGAGAAATGTCTGTTCAAGTCCTTTGCCCACTTTTTAATTGGGCTGCTTGTTTTCTTAGAGTGGAGTTGTGTAAAGAAATGCACAAATTCTTTGTATATTTTGGAGATTAAACCCTTTTCTGAGGTATCATTGGCAAATATGTCTTCCTATATAGTTGGTTCTCTTTTATTTTAAAACTCTTTGCTGTGCAAAAGCTTTTAATTTTTATGAGATTCTATTTGTTTATTCTTTCCTTTATGTCCCTTGCTCTAAGGGACACATCGGTAAAAATGTTGCTGGGTGAAATATCTGAGATTTTCTTGCTAATGTTCTTCTCTAGGACTTTAATGGTGTCACAGCTTATATTTAAGTAATTTATCCACCCTAAATTTATTTTGGTATATGGTGTAAGTTGGTGCTCGAGTTTCATTTTTTTGCACGTAGCTGTCCACTTCTCCCAACACCATTTGCTGAAGAGGCTATTTTTAGTCCATTTTATGTTGCTGCCCCCTTTGTTGAATACTAATTGCCCATAGAGACTTGGGTTTATTTCTGAGCTCTCTGTTCTGTTCCATTGGTCTATATGCCTGTTTTTATGCCAGTACCAGGCTGTTTTGATTACAGTGGCCTTGTAATACAGTTTGGTATCCGCTCTCGTGATCCCTCCTGCTTTGTTCTTCTTTCTCAAAATTGCAGCTGCTATTCAGAGTCATTTATGGTTCCATATAAATTTTTGAAGTGTTTGTTCTATACGTGTGAAATATGTCATTGATACTTTAATAGGTATTGCATTGAATCTGTAAATTGCTTTGGGTAGTATGGACATTTTGATGATGTTAATTCTTCCAATCCATGAACATGGTATATGTTTCCATTTGTTTGTGTCTTCCTTGATTTCTTTCTTCAGTGTTGTGTAGTTTTCTGCATACAGGTCTTTTACCTCTTTGGTTAGGTTTATTCCCAGATTTTTTTTTCTATATCAAATGGAATTCTTTTTTTTTTATATCTGTTTCTGCTGTTTCATTGCTGATATAAAAAAATGCCTTTGATTTCCAGATATTGACTTTGTATCCCACTGTTTTACCAAATTCATTTATTAGGTGGAACAGGTTTTGGTGGAGTCTCTAGGGTTTTCTATGTACACTATCATGTCATCTGCAAACAGTGACAGTTTTGTTTCCTTTTTTCTGATTTGGGTGCCTTTTATTTCCTTTTCTTGTCTGATTGCTGTGGCTAAAACTTCTAATACTATATTGAATAGGAGTGGTGAAAGTGGACAACCTTGTCTTGTTCCTGATTTTAGTGGAAAAGATTTTAGTTTTTGTCCATTGATTATGATGTTGGCTGTAGGAATCTCATATACGGGCTTTAGTATGTTGAAGAATGCTCCCTCTATTCCCACTTTGCTGAGTGTTTTTATCATAAATGGGTGCTGTACCTTATCAAAAGCTTTTTCCACATCTATTGATATGATCATGTGATTTTTGTCTTTGCTTTTGTTTATGTGATGTATTAGATTTACTGATTTGCGAATATTGGACCATCCTTGCATCCCTGGGATGAATACCACTTGGTCATGGTGTAGGACGTTTGTTAATGTATTGTTGGATGCAGTTTGCCAACATTTTGTTGAGGATTTTAGCATCTATGTTCATCAGCAATATTGTCCTGAAGTTTCTTTCTTTGTTGTGTCTTTATTTGATTTTAGGATTTGGACGATGCTGGCTTCATAAAAACAGTTTGGAAGTCTTCCTTCATTTTGGATATTTTGGAATAGTCTGTGAAGGATAAGGGTTAGCTCTTCCTTGAATGCTTTTTAGAATTCTCCTGTGAAACCATCTGGTGCAGGGCTCTTGTGTATTGGGAGATTTTTGATTACTGCTTCAATTTCATCAGCTCTTATTGGTCTGTTCAGGCTTTCTGCTTCTTCTTCATTGAGTTTTAGAACATTATATTTTTCTAGAAATTTGTTCATTTCACCTAGGTTTTCAAATTTCTTGACACACAGTTCTTCATAGTACTTTCTTACAATCCTTTATATTTCTGTGGTGTCAGTTGTAATCTCTCCTTTTCACTTCTGATTGTGTTTATTTGGGTCTTCTCTCTTTTTTTCTTGATGAGCCTGCTTAAAGACTTGTTGATTTTGTTTATCTTTTCAAAGAACCAGCTCCTGGATTCCCTGATCCTTAGAATTGTGCTTTTAGTCTTTATGTCATTTAATTCTGCTCTGAATTTGGTTATTTCCTTCCTTCTACTTTCTCTGGGCTTTTTGTTGTTCCTCAAGTTCTTATAGACATAGGTTTAGGTTGTTTGTTTGAAATGTTTCTATCTTTTTTTGGTAGGCCTGTATTGCTATGAACTTCCCTCTAAGCACTGCCTTCACTGTGTCCCATAAGTTTTGGGTTGCCGTGAGTTCATTTTCATTTGTTTTTAGAAACTTTTTGATTTCTTCCCTAATTTCATTCTTGACCCATTCATTGTTTAATAACATGCTAGTCAGTCTCCATGATTTGAATGTTTTTGGTCTTTTTCTTTGGGATTGGTGTTCAGTGTAAGTCCCTTGTGGTCATAGAAAATGCTTGGTATGATTTCAATTTTCTTGAATTTGTTGAGGCTCGTTTTGTGTTCTATCATGTGGTCTATCTTTGAAAATGTTCCATGTACATTTGAAAAGAATGTGTATTTAGCTTATTTGGGATGAAGGGCGCTCTATATATCAGTTAAGTCCATTTCATCTAGAGTGTTGTTTAATGCCGCAATATCTTTGTTGATATTTTGTTTGAAATATCTGTCCATTTTTGACAGTGGGGTGTTAAAATTCCCTACTATAATTGTGTTGCTGTCAATATCTTTTGTGAAGTCCTCTAAGATTTTCTTTATATATTTGGGTGTTCCTATCCTGGGTGCATATGTATTTACAATATTTATGTCTTCTTGGTGGATTCTTCCCTTGAGTATTATGAAGTGACCTTCTAGGATTCTCTTTATGGCCCTTTTTCTGAAGTCTATTTTGTCTGATATGAATATTGCTACCCTGGCTTTCCCCCCACCCCCCTGTTTGTTTGCTTGGAAAATTTGTTTCCAGCCCTTTGCTTTTACTCTGTGTAGGTTTTTTGTCCTGAGGTGGGTCTCTTGTAGGCAGCATATGTGTGGGTCATGCTTTCTTATCCATTCAGCTATTCTATGTCTTCTGATTGGAGCATTTAATCCATTTACATCTAAGGTTGTTATTGATAGGTACTTATTCTTTGCCATTTTTGTATCTGTGTTCCTCTCTCTCTCTCTCTCTCTCTCTCTCTCTCTCTCTTGTCCTTAAAGCAGTTTTTTTTAGTATTTCTTGCAGAGCTGGTTTGGTGGAGGTGTATTGTTTTAGACTTCTTTTGTCTTGGAAGCTCTTTATTTGGCCTTCTATCTTGATTGAGAGCCTTACTGGGTAAAGTAGCCTTGGTTGCAGGCCTCTGGTTCTCATTAGTTAGATTATTTCTTGCCGTTCTCTTCTTTCTTGGAGCCTTTCCATTGAGAATTGAGCAGCCAACCTTATCGGGGCTCCCTTGTATATTACTTTCTTTTTCTCCCTTGCTGCCTTTTAGATTCTATCTTTGTCTTGGAATTTTGCCATTTTAATGATGATATGTCTTGAAGTAGGCCTCTTTGGGTTCCTCTTGATAGGGACTCTTTGTGTTTCCTGGATTTGTGTGACTTTTTCTCTCATCAAATTAGAGAAGTTTTCCATCATTACTTTTTCTAATAGATTTTCTATCCCTTGCTCTTCTTCTACTCCTTCTGGTGTTCCTATTATTTGGATATTATTACATTTCCTATTGTCTTGCATTTCTCTTAATCCCTCTTTATTTTTTCTGAGCCTCTTTTTCTTGTCTTAGTCTTTCTGGGAGTTTTTTTCTACTTTGTCCTCCAACTTGCTGATCCAATCTTCTGCTTCATCGATCCTGCTTTTGATACCTTCTATTGTGTTCTTCAGTTCTGAAATTGTATTCTTCATTTCCTCTTGGCTCTTACTGATAGTTTCCATTTTCTTTTTCATGTTGATATAGTCTGTAGTGAGTTCATTGTAATTCCCCTGTAGTTTCTGCTGGCTCATTGTGAGCTTTTTGAACTTCCTGATAACCAGTGCTTTGAATTCAATATCTGATAGTTGACTTGCAGTTGACTTGCCTCTATTTCATCTAACATTCTTTCTGAGGCTTCCTCCTTTTCTTTCATTTGGGGATAGTTTCTTTGTCTTCCCATTGTTTGTGAGACTCTTCTTGTTAGCTTCAGCTTCTTAAATTGATTTGTTCTGGCTTTCTGGGTTTATGGTGTGAACTTCTGTGGTATAATACCTTCTGAGATTCAGTGGTGTAGTCTTCTAGATTTCCCCAGCTCATTGGCCTTAGGTTGTTCTTTATATTGGCTCTGAGTTTGTCTTTGAGTTTTGGTTGTATTTGGGTCTTTCTTTTGTGGGTCCTCTCCACCAGCTGGTGAACTGATGGTCCCTCTGTCCACCACCCATTTTAATTGTAGTTCTGGTGAGGGCAGGTTTTGTTGAAGTTAGTTCTTCCATGTGTATAAGGTTTTGAGAATTCTCTTTTGCTCTTGTTCAGTTGTTTGCACTGGGTATTTTCTCCACTGTTTAGTTGTATTTCCAGATAGGTCTTGGATTGATGTTTGTGTGGTTTCCACTCTCTGCTTCACCTTCTTCTGTTGTTATCTGTTGGTGGTTCTCTTTTTGTTGGGCTTCCTGTTCCAGTGGGTATCCTGGTGTTCACCGCTTCCACCTACTCTTCTTTTTTTGTGATCAGTTGGAGGGGAAGGCAAAATGGTTTAAGACAGTAAGAGTATTCTATTCTATTTTCAGTAGCAGCAGGGAGAGAAGAGATAGGAGATCCTTTGCCTATGTATAGTGATAACTGTAATCTTCAACCCAACTAGCCACTTTTAAGAAAGATGGAAAGATAAGACCCTTGTTGGGGAGAGAAGTTTTGTGAGTTGGATGTAGAAAGCAGTGAGGTTGTGGGATGTCAGATTCTGAGGTAAGGTGAGAATAAAGGATAGTAAATAGGTGTAGTTTGAGAGAGAACAGAGTTAACCACTACAGTATTATAGTTCTGGAAACAATGAAGTGGGCTAAGATCTGAGGAGGGTTTTGTGTAGTATTTACAATAGTGTGGAATAGCTATTATTTACAATAATATTAGAGGAACAATCATATGACGGAATCTATGAGATACCAAAAATAGGAAGTATCAGACCATAAATAGTGTGCTAATGGGGCACAGGTGAAGTGAAGGACAGTAAATTAGCAATACACTATGATTGAGGGAACAGAGGAAACCTGTCAAGTGATACAATATGTCCAGCCAAGGCAAAGAAGACTATACAGAAAGAGGAGGAATACAAAGATACTATTAAAGTCAAAGATGTAAGAATAATGAAAAAATATTAATACAAATATGCAGTAACTTGTAATTCCTCTGCTATAGCAAAGTGAAATTTGTCTCTGTCTCTGCTATTGGGATGCCTCCTCTTTGGATCCAATTCTGGTCTTTTCACAGTTCCAAGTTTTTTGTCTCACTTGTGGAGGAAAGAAAAGGCAGCGGAGGGGAGGAAAAAGCAATAAGTTTGGAAAGAAAGGAAGAAGAAATGAAACAAGAAAGAAGGAAAGAGAGGAAAAAGGTGTTGAAAGATAAAATAATAATAAAGTTTAAAAATAAAAGATTACTTAAAAACAAAACAAAACAAAACAAAACAAAACAAAACAAAACAAAACAAAACAAAACAAAAAACACTTCTTGTTGGATTCCAGCTGGCCAGACCGGTTTTTCTGGTCTCACTGGCTGCAGCAGGCTGAGGGGCAATTGGTGTGTCCTCTCTCCCTTCCCAGTGTGTACTCAGCCAGTCTCATGAGCACTCTCCCAAGATCCAGTCTGGTGCCTCTCCCCCGAGCCCCACCCAGGGAATCCAGGTCCTCTTCAGAGCACTCTTTCCCCGGGAGTCACCGCCAAGGGCTGGGGTGGGGGCACACATGCCCAGCCAGGCTGCCTTTGTCCCTCAGGCTTAGGCACAAACCTTTCCCAGTGCTATGGGGGAATGCAAGGCCTTCTGCCCAACCTCGGGATCACTGCAAGGCTGGGTGGGTAGTAGGCTGAGTAGCTGTCACAGGAGGATCCCTCAAGCAGTTTACTTTTCAAGGAATTTCTCCCACTCAATCCTGCCGCTTAGCTCAGCCCAATTCTCCAGCCAGACTGGCAACATTCAGGGTCAGGGCCGGACACTGCAACTTTCAATTCTCCCAAGCCAGGGACCACAGACTTCACGGGTGATTGTGGCCCCTGTGTTTGCATCCTCATGCCCATTCCCCTCTCTGCAACTTCAAGCAAACAGGTCTCTCCTGGTGTTGCTCAAACTGTGCCCAGCTGGGGAGGGAGGGAACTGATGACCCGGCTCCCTCCCAAGGACCCTGCTGCTGGCCCTTAGCTCCCAAAGAGTTTGCAGCAGACCCGGCACCAGGTCCCTTAGACCTTATTGACCTGCAGCCATCTCCTCACCATCTGGTCTTTCAGTGTCTGCTACAATTTCTGGACTCGTATTTTCTTATTTGCTGGGGCACTGTTGGCTATTTGCTGTGTTCCTCCGCAGATTGCCCAGGTTTTTCTCTCATGTGTGGGGGGAAGCGGATCCTCTCCATCCTACTCCATCGCCATCTTCCCCCTCTTCATTTTTTTCTTTTTTTTTTATTGATTATGCCATTACAGTTGTTCTATTCCCCCCCTTCATTCACCTCTACCCTACCCCCCATCCCCACCATTCCCCCCTTTAGTTTATGACCATGCATCTCAAGTTCTTTAGATTCTATATTTCCCATACTATTCTTGCCCCCCCCATCTATTTTCTATCTACTGTCTATGCTACTTATTTTCTGTACCTTCTCCCCCCTTCTCCTCCTCCCACTCCCCTGTTGCTAACCCTCCTTGAGATCTTTATTTCTATGTTTCCACCCCTGACCTAGCTGTCCTTTTAGTTTGCTTTGTTTTAGGTGTGGTTGTTAATAACTGTGAGTTTGCTGTCCTTTCACTGTTCATGCTTTTTTTAACTTCTTCTTCTTAGGTAAGTCCCTTTAACATTTCATATAATAAGGGCTTGGTGATGATGAACTCCTTGAATTTGATCTTATCTGAGAAGCACTTTATCTGTCCTTCCATTCTGAATGAAAGCTTTGCTGGATAGAGCAATCTTGGTTGTAGGTCTTTGGATTTCATGACTTGGAATATCTCTTTCCAGCCCCTTCTTGCCTGTAAGGTCTCTTTTGAGAAATCCGCTGACAGTCTGATGGAAACTCCTTTGTAGGTTACTGTCCCCTTATCTCTTGCTGCTTCTAGGATTCTCTCCTTCATTTTAATCTTGGCTAATGTAATGATGATGTGCCTTGGTGTGTTTCTTCTTGGGTCCAACTTCTTTGGGACTCTCTGAGCCTCCTGGATTTCCTGGAAGTGTATTTCCTTTGCCAGATTGGGGAAATTCCTCTTTATTATTTGTTCAAATAAGTTTTCCACTGGTGGCTGTGCCTTTCCCCCTTCTGGTACCCCTATAATTTGGATGTTGGAGCATTTAAAGATGTCCTGGAGGTTCCTAAGACTCTCCTCATTTTTTTGAATTCTTGCTTCTTCACTCTTTTCTGTTTGGCCATTATTTGCTTTCTTCTGGTCCACTCCATTGATTTGAGTTCCAGTTTCCTTTTCATCGCTATTGGTTTCCTGTGCAATTCCATTCATTTCAATTAGTTTTGCCTTCATATGTTTGTCTAATTTGTGGCTATAATCAACCAGTTTTGTGAGGATCCTGATCACCAGTGTTTTAAACTGTGCGTCTGAGAGTTTTGCTATTTCTTCATCGCTTAGATTTATAGGCTCTGGGGCTTTGAGTTCTTCTTGAGCCATTTTTGGTCCATTCGTTCCTGTTAAGTGTGAGGAGTGAGCCTTGAACTCCCAGGTCGCTGGGTTGTGATGCTGTATGTGGGGGCATGGTCAGAGCGGGGAAATGGCGGTCCCCTCTGCTGTTATGCGCTGTTAGGTGAGGAGCTGGGTTATGACGCTGTATGTGGAGGTGGGGTCAGAGCAGGGAAATGGCAGCGCCCTCTGCTGCCGCTCGCCGTGGGGACCCGCTGGGACCCGGTCCAATCACCCGCACCCTTGCTTTTCTATCCGAGCATGAAAGCGCGACCACAGTCAACCCGCAGCCCAGGTCCCTCGCTGTTTCCTCGTGGTCACTGGGTCTCTCACTAGGTCCAACCCTGCACCTGTATTCCGCACGCCTGAGTCCATCTGACCGAATTTTCCTGTGCAACTCCACTCCGCCAGCTGCTGGTTTTGCCCTTTACCGATCAGGCTGAAGAATTTGTTGTTAACAGACTTCCGAAAAGTTCAATTTTCTGTGTTCTGGCTGTGTTTTCTGTTGCTAATATTTAGTTGTCTCTAAACTTGGTTGTGTGAGAAGGCAAGGCATCTCCACCTATGCCTCCATCTTGGCGAAATTCCTCCATTTTTTTTATTAATTGCAAAAATATTCTCTTGTATGAGGTGTATCATGAATCATTAAACTACTGCTCTGTGGAAATGTACTTTTGTTTCCCCTGTTTCTTCCCCCTGAACAATGATGCACTAAAGCCAGCTTGGACATATGTCCTTAAAGCTGTTACTTTTATTTCTGTGGGCTAACTTCCCAGGGGCAGAATTCCCTGGATCAAGGAGTACATGCACTTTTTATTTTAATAAATGCTGTCAAGTTTCTTTCCAAAAAGATTTTTAGCATACCACATTTTATGAGCCAATTATCAGAATACATTCCCCCTCTCCCTACCAGCATATGATATTATGACTCTTTCTGCCCACCAAAGTGTAAAATAGATTTTTACTGTTAAGTTTAATTTGCTTTTCTCTGACAACTAGTAAATTTAATTATCTTCTCCTGTTTGTCAGTTTTTTGAGCATTTGAATTTATTCTTCAAGTGAAATGTTCATTTGTATGCTTTGAACATCTTTCTTTCTCCTATCTCACCCTTTTCTCACATTTAAGAGTTTATGTTATAAGACTTCTGGCCAAGATGGAGGTGTAGGTAGACACACTGTGCCTCCTCACACAACCAAAAGAAGGACAACAACAAATTAAAAAACAAAAAATAACCAGGACTGACAGAAAATCGAACTGTATGGAAGTCTGATAACCAAGGAGTTAAAGAAGACACATTAATCCAGACTGGTAGGAGAGGCGGAGTCAGGCAGCCGGGTTGGAGAGAACTTGCAGCAAGATGTTTGGCTGGCTCCACATTCATGCTCAGATAAACCAGACAAAACTGGGGAACAGGATGGACCACACAACCCAGGGCCCCAGCTCATGGAAATAAAGCCTCAAACTACTGATTGAAAACACCTATAGGGGTTGGGGCAGCAGTGGGAGAAACTCCCAGCCTCACTGGAGACTTTGTTGGAGAGACCTACAGGGTCCTAGAATGTACACAAACCCACCCACCTGGAAATCAGCACCAGAAGGCCCCAGTTTGCTTGTGGGAAGCAGAAGAAGTGACTGAAATCTGGCAGAGAGTGAAGCAAGCACCATTGTTCCCTTTTGGACCACTTCCACACATACAGCCTCACAATGCAGCCATGTGGCTTACCCCACCCTGGTGAACATCTAAGGCTCTACCCCTAACTACATAACAAGTGCATCAAGACAAAAAAAATTGCCCAAATGAAAGAACAAATCAAATCTCCAGAAAAAGTACAACTAAGCAATGAAGAGATAGCCAACCTATTAGATGCATAGTTCACAACACTGGTAGTCAGAATGCTCACAATTGGTTGAATTTGGTCACAAATTAGATGAAAAAAATGAAGGCTGTGCTATGTGAAATAAAGGAAAATGTACAGGGAATCAAAAATTATGGGAAGGAAACTAGGACTCGAATCAATGGTGTGGACCAGAAGGAAGAAAGAAACATCCAATCAGAAAAAAATGAGGAAATAAGAATTCAAAAAAAATGAGGAGAGGCTTAGGAACCTTCAGGACATCTTTAAACATTCCAACATCTGAATTATAGGGGTATCAGAAGGAAAACAGGGAGAGCAACAAGTGGAAAAGTTATATTCTATCTATTTGCTGAATTGCTCTATCCAGCAAAGCTTTCATTTAGAATGGAAGGGCAGATGAAGTGCTTCTCAGATAACGTCAACTTAAAGGAGTTCGTTATCACCAAGCCCTTATTATATGAAATGTTAAAGAGATTTATCTAAGAAAAAGAAGATAAAAAGTATGTACAATAAAATGATAACAAACTCACAATTATTAACAACCACACCTAAAACAAAAGCAAAAGCAAACTAAGCAAACAACTACAACAGAAACAGAACCACAGAAATGGAGATCACATGGAGGGTTATCATCAGGGGAGTGGGAGGGGGAAAGAGAGGGAAAAGGTGCAGAGAATAAGTAGCATAGATGGTAGGTAGAAAATAGGCAGGAGGAGGGTAAGAATAGCATGAGAAATATAGTAGTAGCCAAAGAACTTAATATGTGTGACACATGGACATGAACTAAAGGGGAAGAGGTGTGCAGGGTGAAGGGGAGTGAAGGGGGGAAATGAGACAACTATAATAGCATAATCAATAAAATCTATTTAAAAATAAATAGAGTTTATGTTATAAATTTAAACTTTCTGTCCCTTGAAGTACAAATGTACTTTTCTTATGATTTTTTTGAGTTTATAACTTTAAAATCAGATATAATTATATTTTTCTTTATAGCTTCTGGTTTTGATTTTAAAAGTTCTTTCACACCCAAAGAATGTACATGTAGCCTATTAGATATTTAAATATACTCACATTTAAATATTTAATCTCACCCTGGCTTGTATAGCTCAGTGGATTAAGTGTGGGCCTACAAAGAAAGGGGTCACTGGTTCCAGTCCCAGTCAGGGCACATGCCTGGGTTGTGGGCCAGGTTTCCAGTGGGGGGTGCATGAGAGGCAACCACACATTGATATTTCTCTCCCTCTCATTCTCTTTCCCTTCCTCTCTAAAAATAAATAAATAAAATCTTTTAAATAAATATTTAATCTATTTGAAATGATTTTTTCCATGTATGTAGGATTTATGTTCATTTTCTTCCAACTAGAAAATATATTATATATTATGTATTTTCTCCATTGTTACACATTAAATTTTCGGTTATATTGGGATTTGTATATGGCTCTTTCAATCAGCCAATTCAAAGAGGAAACAAAAAAGACTGGAAAGGTAAGTGACATTTTAGCTATGATAGCTTTTCAGTGCTAAGAATTTAGGTAACACTTATTCTTCATTTTGCATAGCAGTATATATTTGGACTTTTCCAAATATACTGATCATGTATTACTATAGTAACAAAAATTAACAAACAAATAAAGGGAAAAACAGTAACCACAACTAGTTTCATCATTGATAGAGTCCTGGGACAACAACAAACTACAAGTAGGGAATGGCACTACTATTCCCTGAAGGAAGATCTGAGAAGCTTTTCTCCATGGGGGGGTGGGGGGTAGGGGGGTAGTGAACATGCATAATAGGGCTGTTCCCAAGAGACCCTGGAAAACCTCTTTAAAGGCCAGTTTGTCCGAGGTGAGGACTGATTAAGTTTTAGGAGCCCTCCTTGTGCCACAGGTTGTGAGGTAGAGATTTCAAGTGTAATTGACCAGCATCATGTTCAAGCGCAATGAGTTTAATTGATTGGAAGAGCAGGTTGCTCTGAGCTGATGCAATAACTACTAGGGCTGAGAGTTCTGTTTGAATGTGTGGAATGATGCAATAATTGCATACTTTAAACAGCAGCTGAATTACTGGTAGGAATTTAAATGCTTAAAACAGTACTTTGAACTGGTGAGTAGAGAGCATGTTCAAATTAAGTATAAGTTACCAGATCCCCTTAACCCTGGGCACAACACCTGCCCCTAAATGATAAGGGTCAGTTAAAGCCGTAGTGTCTCCATAAAACAGTGGGTGGTCCTAGTGAACCCCCTGCAGTAAACTTGCATCTCATTTGTCTGTCAAATACTAAAATAATAATGGCTGGTGGGGACCCTCCCAGTAAACATGACCACCAGCTGCACAGCCCAAGGTAACTCAGGCAGACTCCTACCTGGCACATCACTGCAGGGAAAGTCAGTATGTGAGGAGCAGGCCAAAGCCTTGTACACCTCCGGGCAAGGCCTGGGACTAGGGGCAGAGTAGGGGAGGACCGTCTGAAAACAAACTTGCACATAGGAATTCTAGTTCATGCAGGAGCAATCCTAAAACAGTCATGAATACTTTCTCCAGACTTGCTTATAACAAGTTCAGCATCATGTTTCTTGGCACTGCTTCTTCCTCCTCCCCTCAGAGTACATATAGGGCAGAATGCCAAAGCTGGGCTCAGTAAAACTAACTAGGTGGGAAGCCAGAACTTCATGATCCAGGTAGTCTGCTCTCTAAGGGTCTGCTAACCCAAGACTTAATTTTGGTGTCATGAGGGCATCTCCCTGAGGTAGTCCTCCATAAAACAGAATCTCTCACAACTGAGTCCTTGATAATTATTGATCCTCCTGGTGTATCTTTGGGCTAGGACTATTCTATGATGATGCTGAAAAACAATGGTATATGTTTTGGCAGTCAGCCATGCTTGCAGAACAAGGTGGTGTAAGGACAGAGCAATTTTAATCTAATCTTCTTATGACCAAACAAATCTTGAGGCTCTAGAGTTTTACTTTACCATATCATAATAATTTTTGTCTTGAACATTTAAAGGAGGCATTCTCATATATCCACCTCAGCCATTAACTAAACAATAAAAATCTCAATAAGGCCCAGACAGCCCTTTAACTTAGAGAAATAAAAAAGTACTTCCTGATGTATCTTCCAAGACAATTTGATCAGGAGATAAGTGCCTTGTAAAATATTGGGGGTGTCTTCCCAAATTTGTAACTTAAGTTTCAGAATCATTTGTATCAAATCCATTATTTTTCTCAGAAATGGATGATAAGACCAAAAAAAGCTTTACGTTCACTTCTAGGTGGCTACCACTGAATTATTTTTCCTTCCAATCACTTTAAGAAGCTAGTCAGGTTTTCCCACTTGTTTGTTTGTTTTTTGTTTTTTGCTATATTTTACCCTCTGTCATGGTTGTTTATTTGCTATTGGACAGTCCTTATCAATTCTGGCACGTGAAGCTCAGAGTCCCAGACCATAATGCCGATAAAACTATGTAACTTTAAATTATTAGCAACAATCTTGATAGCAGATGAGAACAGAAAGTTCCCCTTTAAGACACAGGAGGTGGACTTGTGTAAAGTTCAAGTGTGACAGCAGAGCACTGAGGAAGTTTGTAAACCTCAGGGCCCCCAGCGTCCTGTGATCACAACCTGTTCTTCAGGACTGGGAACCCAGTGTCTGGCAAGGTAGAACTTCCAACCTGAGGAAAATGTGGATATTCCTGGCACGATGGAATAAGGCAATAAAGATGCTGGTGTTTTCAGTTCCCCCACCCCCACCCCACACCCAGACTTGCCCTGTCCCCTCCACCGTCCTACCAGTCAGACCAGTTCTTGGGTTTTATGTAAGAGACTAGGGTGGAAAGACAGAGAGGAGGAAGGGAGCCTGAAAGTTGGGCAGCGTAGTGTCCAGGGTGGCTGTGGCATGTGAGAGGATGGAACTGGATAAAATAACAGGGCACTTTAAGAAGTGTGGTTGAAGACTTCTGGACAGCCCTCATATTAAACTAGAAAAATAAGTAAAACATTTCATTTATGCTGACCTGTCTGGAACACAGCATCTGCTCTTTTCACTTGTTTATCACCCATTCCCCCTTCTTCAGCTGAGCAGCTTGATTTTGTTTCGGGGTGGGGGGAAGTTTGGTTAAGAAGCTCCTGATCCCTACTCTGCCACTGCTTTATTGCCAGTTCAGCCAATCAGCTCCTTTCTCCCCAGTCATGGAATTTGGTTGGTGAATGTCAATCCCCAGAGTGTGCTAAGAGCCACTGTGAATGGGACTGCTTTTAAGCAGTGGCTAAACTGCAGGCTCTGAACTGGGACGGCCACCAGCTCACCCCATCCCCCTTCCCCTTGGCCCTCAAAGGCTGGCCGAGGTACTTGGGG
The DNA here is from genome assembly GCF_021234435.1 of Artibeus jamaicensis. NCBI lineage: Eukaryota > Metazoa > Chordata > Mammalia > Chiroptera > Phyllostomidae > Artibeus > Artibeus jamaicensis. The sequence goes on along the minus strand of NW_026521981.1, from coordinate 1,743,564 downwards.
TTGCGTAGTAGGCAGTAGAGGGGTTGGGGGGCAGGCTTTGAAGGCCAGGGATGGAGAAACTGGTTTCTAGCAACCAATGGGAATCCAGGGCTGACTGAAGTCACTCTATCGCAGCTGGCTTCTTCAGTCATTAAGTTCCCCCTTCAGTGTCTTAATGAGCTGGTTTGTGCTGGGGTTCTAATTCACTGCACTTTTGGCTGCATGCTTTGGGGGCTGAGTCACCCCAAAACACCTGAGTGTGAAATTACCCCTTGCACCTTCCTCTCATTGACTTTATTCCCTTGGAACCAACAAAATAAATCTCTCTCCTCAGGTGACTGCTATCAGTTTCTCTTTCTAGCATTCTTTTCTTAAGTCTAACACTCCCAGTTTCTCTATGCTTTTATGGTATTTACTCACAGAATGAGAAGGTGAAAGATCAGATGTCAAGTTGTCTTCTCAAAAGGGTGTGGAGTTCCTTGTCTGAGTTGCCTTTCTTCTCTTAGAAGAATGAAAACTACTTGAAACTTCTCAGTGTTCACTTAAAAAAATTTTAAAGGACCTTCTAAGCAAACAGAGCCATATGAGCCGCTAAATTAGAGCCTCCTACCTACAAGTTATCAGCATGACCCAAGTCATTTATTACTATATATAAGATTACAAATAGTATACTTTAAAATTATTTTCTGTAACTTAGAAAAGATAAGGGTTTCCTCTTGAATAATATTGCTCTCACCCATTAACCTTCTGCTATTTTCCCAAGAGGGGAATGAAGGAGAGGGAGTACCAAGGACTATATAGCCCGTAGGATAACAAATCAATGAACAACCCTCCATTATTTGTGCCAGGGTGTAGGAACCACTGTTTGGGAATAGAAACCTGTCCAGAAGGGCATTGGGTCTTGTTTGCTCTTGTGTTTTCAGAGCCTGGCAATAGTAGGTTCTCAACATATGAGCAGTCAATGAATGATGAGCAAACAAATGAGTGAACAAACACATGGATTTTGGGGGCAATAAGGAGAATAACCTTGGAGCAAGGTCATTTTGAATCATAGGAGAAGGTGGCAGTGGAGTCAGGTAACAAAGGGCCTTGAATTTCAGGCAAGAGCATTGAAAAAAACAGCCTCTACAGAGGCAGGAGAACATAGCTGAGGCACTAGATACCAGAACCTTGGTCACAGTTTAAGTACCAATGCTCTATGTCACTTCCCCTACAGAGCCTTAGGTTTCCTCCTAGATAAGGAAATCATAACATGGCTTTTTTTCCTCATCTAAAATTGTGATCTAAGACTCATGGACATCTAGTATGACATGGAGAGCCATTGGCAGCATCACAGCCCCTATGCCCAATGGCACTTTCCTACACACTTTCTGGCACACAGTGCCCCATTGCTTTGTGAGTTAGTCTTCATTCTCTGGCCTGACCATTCTGAAAGTTAAAGACTTTCTCACATTTCTTGTGTCTCCATGAAGTCTAGCACAGCAATGAAGTGAGGATCACAAATAGACACTGTTAGAAATGTGGAAGAGATAGCTATAGGAGGAGCCAGATGATGTGATCCGAGTGCCTTTATTTGATGCTACACTTATAGGCAGGCTGTCTGAATAGACTACAGCCCTGAAAGCAGGCAAGAATGGGGTTTTAAAAGAAAAGTGGTGTTCGTGGGGGGATAAGGGGAGGTTAGTCTCTTGTTCCTCTGGGCTGTTGCCTCAGGGTTCTGGGATGTGAGTCAGGAAAGTGGGTTAGGTAAAGGGTAGGCTGTTCCCAGGTACAGGAAGGTCAGTCTGACCACTGGCCATCATAGTTGGCTCCAGATGTCTATTGTGCAAGATGGGAGAGAGTTTCTCTTAAGCCTCTGGCTATCGAGTGTTGGGATAACTGAGTCATGAACAGTCAAACTTAGCTGACCCTTTCAACTCGGAATGCTTTTTATTATTTGTGTGAGGCTGGGGGTAAATAGATGAAGCTCTGTCTTCTGGAACTGTGTCTGGCTGGGAATGGACTTGGAGCTGTCCCTAAGCCATATCCATGAGCTGTGCTGGCTCTGGTTGATAACGTTACAGGACAAGTACTGCCCCAATTTGGTTTTGAACTGCTCCAGCCTGAAAGATATAAACTTTACAAGCAGGTTAAAGATACATGCTCTGAGCATAAGGAGTAAGAGTATTGAGAGGAGGCAATCCAGGAAAGGCAGTAGCCAGGTTATGCCAGAGAGCCTGGAACTAGGATTTATGGACAGACTCAGATTTTTTATTTTTAGATGCAGACTCCACTATAACCCAAATGTTTTGTTGGACCTTGCCTGACTTGTTAACATAGAAACAGCACTCTTCTTTGAGATACAGACATGTCCCCCTTTCTGATGCTGTGAGTAGGTCTAGGGCTCTTCGATTTTGAAGGGCTACCCCTGCTAGGGAGTCTAACGGTTCCTGGAGTGCAGCTAGGGTTTCCCTCGTCTTAGTCAGTGCCTCTACTGTTTCTAGAAATAATTGGTAATGAATTATTGGTCATGGCCCCAGCCAAGAGAGGACTCCTAGTAATGGGGATCAATGGGCAGCCCCTTTTGCATAAGTGTCCCTGTCCCTAAGGGGAAAGGGGAGTGAGGCATCTTCCCATGTGATTGATTTGTCAGGAAGAATGTATCCCAGGGAGCAGACCCCTGTCCATTTTGGAGGAAGGGTCCAATGGGCCCGTGATCCACAAATCCAAAATGCCCCTAAAGAGTTGTGGATTTCTGCAGAAACTTTGTATTTGACAGACCTAGGTAGGCCTAGGAGGAATGGAAAATCACCAGGTGGGAAAACTGTACAGTGGGAAAATGTAACCTGGGAAAATGCCTGCTACCCTACCCAGGACACCTGGCTAAGACTGGGGTTTGGAATCAGCCTATCTGGCATAACAGGATGCAGCTTTAACTTGAGCCTGACAAGATATATCAGGAACAATGGTCAGTAGAAATGGCACCTAGCAACCAGCTCTAGCCAATCAGACTCTGACATCCCAACCAGTTACCCTTCATGGGTTTTTGCACTTAAAAACCCTGCCCTAAGAACAACCGAACGAGTCTTAACCTCCCTTGGTTGGCTCCCCAACCTCCATAGGTTGGCTCTACTTTCTTTCTTATTCCCTGCTAATAAACCCTGCTCCTTAGCTCGCTGAGTCCATCTGGTTTCTTGAGCGACTCCTGCCTAACAGTATTCTGTCAGCAGGATGGGCTGGGTTTCTACTGAGATATATTTACCATTAACAAATGCTTTAGTAATAGTGTATCTGATGCCCCAGTATTAAAGGCCTTGTGCAGCTGGGATGTTGTGACTATGGCATCGATGAGGAGATTTTGGAAGGGTTTGTCCAGAAATTCAGAATGGACAGAGCCCTGCTTTTTCCTGTAATGAACTGCCACATTGTGATCTCAGTACAGGGAGAGAGACAGTCCTTGTCCTTTTGGGAAAGAAAGTTGAGAAAGTTAATTTTTCCAGCTGGTCTGCTATTGCAGTAAGTAGACAGACATCTGCGTTGGTATTGTGCTGGTGAGAGTCATGGGTTTGGGGAGGCAAATATGTAAGAAAGCAGTTTCATCTCCAGGATTTTGGATTCTGCCTATTCCAAGGTTTGGTGACCAAGTTAGGGAGAATCTTGAGATGTTTCTGAGAGAAGGTTGTAGGATTGTGAAGCTCCGTTGGCACTAGCTTGGGTTAAGTGAGCCAACTAGGGTTCCCCAACTCCTCTGACTTATGTAGAAGGGGTAGGTGGCTTGTAGGTGATTAATCATGTGAGAGACTAGGGGGCCTTGAGGAGAGTGCCAGTTGTGGGCAGAGGTATCTGGTAGTTTGTTGTGACAGTTGTTGGTAACCTGAGGCCCCCAAGCATTTGTGTGGGTGGTTTTGGGGTCAAGATTGCCAAAGACATTACCCCACTGACCTGGCAGTAGGGGTTGGACATGCCCCCAGCTATGGCAAAGCCAGTGGGAGTAATTTAACTTTAGGGATTGGGCTGTATCGATGGCTAGGTTGAAGGAGATTTCTGGCCCAGGTAAGACTGAGTAAGAAGGGGGAGGAAAAAGAGTAGGAAAATGTCAATTAGGGTTAATCTAGCTAGAGCCATGCAGAAACTAGTTCCCAGAAAGAGTCCTGGATATCCCCCTGGAGGTAAGCATCCTACAGTATTTGGAGTACGTCCTGTTTGGTGGAGTGCTGTGGTGCTGTGTCCATTATGATGCTTATACAGGGGCCATAAAAGGCCTGGACACTAACTGGTAGGGGATTCTTACTGCTCATGGGAAGGTCAGGGGTGTGGATTATTTGGGAACAAGGATGGAATAATGCAAAAAGCTTCTGAGAGAGCAAAGAGTTATAATAACAACAGTGAGCAACAGGATAAGACAAAGGAGATGCTCAAGAGTTCCCACACTGTTCCTGCTGTGGGACACATTCTGCTCGGGCTCCCAAGGAGAGTGGTGTGGTGAGGGACACAGTGGTTATGGCAAGATTAGGAGGGCAGGTCTCTTATGACCTTGTTGTCTTCTTCCTGGATCCTAGTTAGCTGCAAATGGGTACATATTAGGACTTCTGGTCCATACTGAGGCAGATCATTCTTTGGAGAAGCAATAGATTCAGGCTGGGAGGTCTTTAGCCTGGAGGAATGTATCCATTGAGAAAGTCCTTGCAGTTTGCCAGCAGAGGGTGTGGTGAGGATGACCTGGTAGGGTCCTTCCCAGCAGGGGCTAGAGTCCCTCATGCTTCTAAGGGTGTCTATAGCAGGACTCAGTCCCCCAGTTCTAGGGGAATGGGAGCTAGGGTGCCTTCTACTGGTTTAGGGAGAACCTTGTTGGTGTGTTCCCACAGGAGCTGCCTGGTTAAGGCAAGAGTGGGGGGATAGTCTCCAAGAGGGGGTGGGAATTTGGAAAGTTAACAAGCAGAAAGGGCCTGCTGTACATTCAAAGGGACTAAGGAAGGTGGGTGCCCATGGAGTGGCTCAGATTCTGGTGAGTGCTTGGGGAAGCAAGGAAATCCAATCCATCTGCAGTTCTAGAGATAGTTTAGTTAGTTTTGTTTTCAGAATGATATTGGGCTTTTCTACTTTAGCCAAAGATTGAGATGGTATGATATGAGAAGCTCCCATTGGCTATTTAGTGTGCTAGCTACTTCTTGTGTGATTTGAGATATAAATCCAGGGCCATTATCAGATTGTATGGAGGTAAGGACCCCAAAGTGGGAAACAATGTGATCCAGTAGGATGCAGATTATCTCAGCTGCCTTTTCTGAGGTAGTAGGAAAGGATTCTACCCACTCCAAGAAGGAGTCTACTAGAGTTAGGAGGTATTTGTGTTTTTTAATGAGGGGCATATGAGTAAAGTCAATTTGCCAGTCTTGTCCGGGAATCTGTTCCCTAGCTTGGTGAGTGAGGAATGAGGGTGGAGGTCTAATCCCTTCCTGCAGGTCCTGGATGCAAATGTTGCACTGGTGGGTGATGCTCTACAGTGTGGAGGCCAGGTGAGGGCAGATGACCAAAGGGGCAAAAAATTTTAATAGTGGCCTAAATCTTACATGTAGGGCCTCAAGGAACTGTTTAAGGATTTGTTCCTTCTCTTTGTTGGGGAGTATTAGCTATTCTCCAGATATGAGCCAACCGATTTCCACATTACTTTCTCATGGGTTAGTGATTGTATTTCTTCAGCTGTATATTGAGGAATAATAGAGGGAATGGCTAAGAGCTGAAACTCTGTGTTCTCTATGGCTGCATATTTTTTTTGCCTGTCAGTCATCTTTTTCATTTCCTAGTGTGATATTGGAAGATGTGACTTGATGGCCTCAGCAGTGGGTTACTGCCATTTGGGAGACCTCTTGTGCCTTTTGTAAGAGTTTGGAGATCAGGTCAGCATTTGTGATAGGGGATACTTTGGTCATGAGAAACCTCTCCTTCTGCCCAGATTGCTGCATGGGAGTATAGGATGTGGTAGGCATAGCAGGAGTCAGTGTAAATATTAATTTATTTGTTGTGTGCAAGTGCTAGGGCTTGGATTAATGCCTTAAGTTTAGCCCTTTGGGATGAGGTTCCAGGAGAGAGAGGACTGGATTCTATGACCTGGCATTAATGAACCAGGTGTCATCCAGGTTGGGCAGAGTGTTTCAGAGATGTGGGGAAAGGGAGAAAGGAGATTAGATACAATTTCAGAGCATGAGTGGGGATTGTGTTGAGGGTCAGGCAAGGGAAGGAGAGTTGCTGGGTTGATTGTGGTATGCCTTGCCACTGTTATATGAGGAGCTTGTAGTAGAATAAGGAAAGTTTGCCGTAGTTGGGCAGGGTGGAGGAATTTTTCTGCCTGATTGAATATTAGATCAGAAATAGCATGAGACCTGGTTGGTGTGGCTCAGTTTGGACCTGGTAAACCAAAGGGTCACCAGGTTGATTTCCAGTCAGGGCTCATGCCTGGGTTGCAGGCCAAGTCCCCAGAAGGGAGCACATGAGAGGCAACCATACATTTTTTTCTTTCAGTGAACTTTTTTATTGGCCTTCTCCCCTGCCAAAAGATGCCCCACTCCTGCTGCCTTTAATGCCTCAAAACTTTGGTGTCACTGACCTCAGACACCACTCTGCCATCCACAATCCTGTGTGTCGTGGTCTTTGGATGGTTTGGAAAGAGAAAGAGGGGCTCTTTTCCAGGGCACTGACAAGATTGAAGTCCTCCCCTTTTTCCAGTAGGTTGTGGTATGTGGCAATCTCAGCCTCCAGCTTGACTTTGATGTTCAGCAGGACCTCATACTCCTGAGTCTGGCACTGCCCCTGTCTGGGTCTGGGCCAGCTCTAACTCCAGGTGCAACAGGATTCCACTTAGTTGTTCCATCTGCATTGCATAGAGCTCCTCCCCTTGCTTCAGGCTGTTCTCCAAATTTCCCTCATTCCTCATTGAGTCAGGTTGATCTCCACGACTGGACCCTACATCTCAGCTCCATAAGTATCATCTCAGCAGTGCCTATCTCAGGTGGTCTGGGAGGTGAGCACTGTGAGGCTCTTTTCAGTCTGATGGGACCAGTACTTATCTAGCTCCTCTCAGTTCTTCTGAGCCAGCTCATCATACTGGGCCCAGAAGTCTGCCATGATTTTGCCAAGGTCCTGAGATTTGAGGGCATCCAACTCCACAGTCTACCCAGAATTGGCAATTTGGTTTTGTATATGATTCCCTTCCTCCTTTCTGTTCTTCATGAAGAGCAGCTTCTCTTTGAGAGCCTCAATCTCTGTCTCCGGAGGCAGCCTAGTGATATCGGTGTCATCAGTGACCTTTTGGAGCCCACTGATGTCATTCTCCACAGGCTGGCACATGGCCATCTCCATTTCATACTTGACTCTGAAGTCATCAGGAGCAAGATGGGCATTGTCAATCTGCAGAATGATGTGGGCATTGTCCACAGAATTTGCAAAGATCTGAGCCCTCAGTCCTTGATGGTCTTGAAATAATGTCCCCAGTCTCCGATCTGGGGTCGCTTCTTCTCTAAGTGTTCCCAGATTTTAATCTCCAGTCTCCCATTATCAGCCTCCAGGCTTCTTACCCTCTCCAGGTAGGAGACCAGGTAGTCATTCAGGCAGTTCATAGTCTTCTTCCTGCTCTAGATGCCCCTTATGCCCACCAGACCCCTGGCCATCCCTGCAGCCAGGCCCTCAAATCCCAAGCTGTCCCACACACTGGTAGAGTGGGGCATAGAGATCCAGAAGCCCAAGCCCCTGATGCCTGCATAGACACTGGCTGCACTGCTGGCCAGCTGGATGCAGTAGCTGGGTAACTGCACGGAGCCCAGGGTCTGGTAGCTTGTCAAGAAGCTGGAGCATATGCTGAAGCTCATGTTGTTCAGGGAGGAAGGTGAAAAGCTGAGACTCAGGTTGAAGCTGCCGGGAGGCAACCATACATTGATGTATCTCTCCTCTCTTTCTCTCTCCTTTCCCCTCTCTCTATAAATAAATAAATAAATAACTCTTAAAAAGAGAGAAAGAAATAGCATGAGGAGAATATACACTTATTTGTTGAGAGTAGGTCAGCTTTTGTGCCTTGAGAGCGAGGGCAACTGCTATGGCTAATGCTCTGAGGCAAGTAGGCCAACCTCAGGCTGTGGGGTCTAGTACTTTGGATAAATAGACTATAATTTTTAGGTATGGGCCTGACTTCTGTTCTGAGACCTACAGCAATGCCCTCTCTTTCATCTGAGTATAGAATGAAGGGTTTATTGAGGTCCAGAGGGCCAGAGCAGGGGGTTTGGTGATGGCCTCCTCTAGCTCCTGAAAGAGTCATTCAGTGGGCTTCCCAGGCAATAGCAGTTCCCATAGGGGTACTTTTATTGCCTCCTATAATGACTTGGCTAGAATACTGAAGCTTGGAATCCAATTACCAAAGTATTCAGCCAGACCCAGAAATAAGAGGAGGTCTTGTTTAGTAATAGGGATGGGCATTGAGGCTATTAGTGTTCAGCTACCTGGTGGCATTCCCTTCTCAGTGGGTGTTAAGGTGAAACCTAGGTAGGTGACTGATGTCTGTGATATTTGAGCTTTTTGGGATGAGACTCAATATCCTAGTTGTTCTAAATAATTTAGGAGTTTAGCAGTGCTTTGTTGGGAGTCTGGAAAGGATGGACTGTATAGTAGGAGGTCATCTATATATTGAAGGAGAATAGATGGGAAGAGATCAGTGTTACACAGGTCACAGGCCAGTTCCTGTCCAAACAGGTGGGCGCTGTCACAGAACCCTTGGGGAAGAACAGTCCAGGTTAACTGTTGGGAATGATGTGTGTCTGGGTCCATCTAGGTGAAGGCAAATAGCTCTTGGGAGTTGGGGTGTAAGGGGATGGTAAAGAAGGCATCCTTAATGTCTAGGACAGAGTAGTTGGAGGTAGTGGGTATTATAAGGGAGAGAATAGTATAGGGGTTTGGGACTATTGGATGTATAGGAATTACAACCTGGTTAATGATTTGTGGCTTTTAGACTAAGTGATAAGTTCCATTAGGTTGTTTTTTTTTTTTTTTTTTTTTTTTTACCAGTAAATCTGGGGTATTATATAGGGAATTAGTTGGTCATAGAAGTCCTGCCTGCAGGAGATGAGTAATTGCAGGTTTAATTCCTTGCAATGTTTTGAGTGGAATTGGGTATTGGGACTCGGCCAGTCATTGCATTGGATCCCTGACAGTATAGTGACTGGTTCATGGTGGCTGGCAATGACTAAGGTGTTAGTGTTCCATACCTCTGGATTACCAGAGGGGGTGGGGGCAAGGGAAAGAGGAGGGGTGGGTTAGGGGTGCATTTGTTAGAGAGAGAAAGAAAATACCCTGTGCGTTTTAAGGAGAAAGAATGAGTAATTGGGCCTTTTAAGCATGGCAAGAATGTCTCTTCCAAGAATTTGGTATAAGGCAGCAAGAAAGGACTGGAATGAGTGAGAAAATAAATGGTCCTCTAGTGAACAGGGTAGGAGAGAGGTGGGTAGCTAATGGTTGTGAGACTATGACATGGACTCCTGCTATTGAGACTGAAGAATTGATTGTTGGCCCAGAGTAGTCAGGGAGAGTAGAGTAAGTGGCCCTGTGTTGATGAGAAAAGAGATATGCTTATTTGTTACTGATAGAGTTACTCGAGGTTCTGTCCTGTTGATTATTCTGGGGCCATGTGTGATTCCAGGACACTGTCAGTCTTCTGCTTCTAAACCCAGAAGGTCACGGAGTTCAAAACCAGGGATCTGATTTGAGTAGGTAACCTGTACCCCCTTGCCTTGAGAGGTGCAGGAGCAGTCAGACTTCCTATGGCCCTCCAATTTGCATAGCGGGCATGGCCCTGAGGGTCTAGGGGGTTTGAACATTGTTTGGCCCAATGCCCCGGTTTCCCACACTTGATACAGGTCTCCAGAAGGGTTTTTCCCTTTTGTCTGGGGAAACCTTGGGTCTCTTTTAGTGCTGAGGCAAGTAGCTGGTAGGCCTGGTTGCAGGACTTGGCCTTAGCTTCCTCCCTTTGTCTCTCCTGCTGGGCTATTACCTTATCTCTGTTGTTGAAAACCCTAATGCCTAGATTAACATTAACGCTTATTCTGGTTTGTTTGAGGGCCTGCCTCTAATTTGGGGGGCTTTTGGCATATGTCTGGACCAATTCGGAGATAAAATGCACATGGAGGAGTAGGGTGCCCTCCCAGGTGTCTCAGTTCAGATTACTAAAATATTGGAGGGCTTCCTGTAGTCTAGCAAGAAAGGCAGTGGGATTCTCACCTGCCTCCTGGGAGAGCTCTTTTAGTCTATCACAGTCAACTGCCTTGTGTGTGGCAGCCTGCAGTCCTGCCAGGAGGCAAATTAACATGCAGTTATGGGACTGCCAACCAGGTTTCCCATCTCAGTAGTCCCAGTTAGGGATTTCATGCAAAACAGCAGTAGCTCCTACAAGGCCGTTGGTGGGGTCTTGCCTGTTTAGGGTGTCAGCGTGAGCCTCAGCCACCAGCCAAACATGTTCCTGTTTTTTTTCCTCTGAGGAAAGACAGGTGGAGAGTATGACATAAAAGTCTCGCCAAGTGAGATGACAGGAGACAGATACTGAAATTCTCTGAGTAAATGAGTGGGATCAGAGGAAAAGTACCCAAGGCATTGTTCAATTTGGAAGAGATCAGGGAGGGAGAAGGAGACATAGACTTGGATGGGCTCTTCTGGTCCTGCTACCTCTCGAAGGGGTAAGGCAGGCTGAGGCCTGCTGGACCTGGTCTGCAAGGGGAGGGAGGTAAGGGATCTGAGGTAGAATCAGGAGAGGTGGGGGATTTATAGTCTGCAGTCCTAGCCCTGGCTAGGCCAGAGGGAGGAGGAGAGGATGCATAGTGAGGGGGAAGAGAGTCTTCAGAGGGACTGAAAGATGTTTCTACCAGGACACTGGGTATAGGCAGATTCTGCTGGGGAAGGTGAGGATTCTGCTGCAAAGGAAAAGGACTTGGTAGGTGGAACAGGTCTGACATAGAGAGAGGTGCCTGAGCAGCTCAAAGAAGGCCTGGACATATGGGGCCACTTGCTGAGACGTGAACAGAAATTGTCTCAGTCTGTGAGGATTCAAGGGTCAAATATCCCGTTTTCTGGCCAGATGGATCCATTATCCCGTGTATAATGAGGCCAGGCAGTTTTACAGAAGAAAAGAAGTTTCTTGGGTTTTAAGTCCATTTCTAAGCCCAGGTCTTTTTAGATTTCTGAGCAGTCACCACAAGGGGGTGTTACAGGGAGGCAGCAATTGCTCCCCACCCCCACCTTATGAGGAATAAGATTGAGAGGGGGCAGGGAAAGGAGCAAGCCTAGTCTCCCTACCCTGGGACAAACAGGGAGGCATCCCACCCTCAAGTGTCTTAGGGTCGTGACCGGAAAAGAGAGGAGAGGAGGGAGATGTCCCACCATCTTTTTCACTTCTGAGGGTCCACGACATGTCAGGCAGCAACTCTCACCTGGTACTGGGATTTTCGAGACATTGTCCAGGACAACAGCAGAACAGAGAAGGAGAGTGTCGAGATGAGGCAGAGGGATATACTCCTTACCCTAGTTTATTTTGCTGGTGTGGATGTGAAGGTCAGGCAAGTGGGCTTCCCTGGTCACTGTCCTCCCAGGTTTCAGCATCAAACTGTTAGAAATGCATGGGAGATAGAGGTGGGAGAAGCCAGATGATCTGACCCAAGTGACTTTATTTGATGCTATGCTTACAGTTGGGCTGAGTCTACATGGACTACACCCCTGAAAGGAAGCAAGAATGGGTTTTTTTAAAGAAAAGGCATGGGGTTGCAGCAGGGTGGTGGGGGATGGCACGGAAAAGAAGGGAGGGGTTAGTCTTTTGTTCTTCTGGGCTATTGCCTCAGGATTTCAGGATGTGAGTCAGAACAGTGGGTTAGGTAAAGGGCTGGGCTATTCCCAGCTACAGGAAGATCAGTCTGACCAGGGCCATTGTACCTGATGTCAGATGTCAGCTGTGGGAGGTGGGAGTTTAAGCTTCTGGGTACCAACCGAGTTGGGATGACTGAGTCATGAGCTGTCCAGCAGGTCAGAAATCTGGCCTGAGTCATGAGCAGACTGATGGGTCAGGAAACTGGCCTGACTCTTTCAGACAGCCCATGGACTTCATCTAGCTTTAGTTTGATTGTTTTTATAAAGGTTATAGCAGGCAGAATAATGGCCACCTGAAGATGTTCACAACCTAATCCCCAGAATCCGTAATGTTTACCTTACAAGGCAAACAGGATTTTGTAGATGTGATTACATTTTTTAAAATAGGAAGAATATTCTGGATTATTTGGGTGGGTCCAGTGCAATCATGATCCTTAGAAAATGGGAGAGAGTGCTGAAGAGTCAAACTAGAGGGATGGCATTATGAGATAGACTTGACTGGCAGTTGCTAGCTCTGAAGGCAGAGGAAAGAGGCCATGAACCAAGGAATGCAGGTGACTTCTAGAAGCTGAAAGCAAATTCTTTCCTAAAGCCCCCGGAAAGAACAAAACACTGCCAACACTGCTTGATTTTAGCCCTGTGAGGCCCATTTCAAACTTCTGACCTTCAGAAGTGTAAGCTAATAAGTTTGTGTTGTTTTAAGCCACTAAATTTGTAGTAATTCATTACAGCAACAATAGGAGACTAGTATAGGAGGTAAATCTGAATGCCTAGTCAGGGCAGGGCATACTACTTCTGATTGTTCACCACTACGCATGATTTGTTCATTTCTACTACATTTGTGACTTCTGGTTAAGCCATGGTCATGACTCAAGTTAGTAATCAGATACCATGAACTTAGGGCTGAGTATCAGAGGAAGACTGTGGCCCTTAACTCTCCCAATAACCAGTGATAAGACTGTGGGCCTGTTGGTTGACCTCATTTGTTCTCCCTTTCCTTCTTTGTAAAATCAATGGGTTATACTAGACTGCCTTAAAGGACTCCTATTCTAGAGAATAATGTTTAAATGGCTGATCAGTAATGGTTTCCTACCCTATTACTATCATATAATTTGGGTTTCTATGCTTCAGTGGCTATTGCTTCCCTGATGATTGGGATAAGAGTAGTTCCCAGCATCCTCTCTCACCATACTGGCTTCCAGCAGTCAACACACATTGAAATGCCTGCCTCAGGCAGGACATGCACCACCTGGGAAAAAATGAGGACTTAGATCTTGGTCCCTGAACTTGCTACAAAGAAGCAGTGATACAAAAAGCCTATGATTAGATCTAGATTCTCACAGCACAGGTACATAATGTCAATATATGTTAAAGGCAACTAATATGTGACCAAAATATTATTCTAACAAATTCCATTTGTACTTCTATAAACAAGAAATGGAAATTCTTTTTATTTTTTAATTCTTTTTAATTTTCTTATCTTTATTGTATTTTTTTCGTTCCCACTTAGTCCCCTTATACCCTGCTCTCCTCAGCCATCACCACACTGTTATGATGCCCGAGTCCTTTTTCCTTTTTGATCTATCCCTCCATCCCTAACCTCACCTTCCCCTGCTAGCTGTCAGCCTGCTCTCTATGTATGAATCTGTCCCCATTTTCCTTGTTAGTTTAGTTTGTTCATTATTAGATGCCACATATAAGTGAAATCATGGTATTTGTCTTTCTCTGACTGGTTTATATCACTTAGCATAATGATCTCCAGGTTCATCTATACTGTCACAAAGGGTAAAATTTTCTTCTTTTTTTTCTTACAGCCAAGTAGTATTCTATTGCGTAAATGCCCCATAACTATTTTATATACTCATCTACTGATAGACACTCATGTTGCTCCCACATCTTTGTTTACAAGCTACAATAAACATAGGGGTGTTTATGTTCCTTCAGATAAGTGTTTTGTGTTTTTACCCAGGCATGTGCCCTGACTGGGAGTCAAACCAGCGACCCTTTGCTTCACAGGCCCGTGCTCAATCCACTGAGCTACACCAGCCAAGGCTGTTTTGTATTTCTTAAGATATGTCCCAAGTAGTGGGATTACTGGGTAAAAAGGCAGATGTATTTTTAATTTTTTGAGGTATCTTCCTACTGTTTTGCACAGTGGCTGGCTGCACCAGTCTACATTCCCACCAACAGTGCAAAAGAGTTCTTCTTTCTCCACATCCTCGTCAGCACTTGCTGTTTGTTGATTTGATATTATTCATTCTGACAGGAGATGGTATCTCACTGTAGTTTGAATTTGCATTTCTCTGATGATTAGTGAGGTGAGCAACTTTTCATATGTCTATTGGTCATCAGTATGTTCTTCTTTCAGACACTGAAAAGCATCTACTGAGGTCCTTTGCCCATTTTTTTTAATTGGGCTGTTTCTTTTTTCAGTGTTGAGTTTTATAAGTATTTAATAAATTTGTATATTAACCCCTTATCTGAAGTATTGGCAAATATGTCCTCCCATTTGGTGGATTGTCTTTTTTTTTTGTTGATGATTTCCTTTGCTGTGCAAAAAGTTTTAGTTTGACGTAGTTTATTTTTTCTTGTTTCTATTGCCTGGGGAGTTACATCTGATACACTATTGTTAACAGCAGCATCTGAGATTTTGCTGCTGATGTTTTATTCTAGGATTTTTATGGTTCTAGATCTAACATTTAAGCCTTTATTAATTTTTAATTTATTCTTGTGTATGGTGTAAGCAGGTAACCCAGTTTCATTTTTCTGCATGTATCTAATTTTCCCAAAACTATTTATTGAATAAGTTATCTTTAGCCCATTGTGTGTGCTTCCTTCCTCTGTCAAATATTAATTGACTACAAAGGTGTGTGTTTATTTCTGGGCTCTTTATTCTGTTCTGTTGTTCTATGTGTCTGTTTTTGTGCCAGTTTTATGCTGTTTTGATTACTATGGCTTGATAGTATAGTTTGATATTAGGTAGCATGATTCCTCCAATTTTGTTCTTTTTCAGGATCGCTGTTGCTATGCAGGGACTTTCGTGGTTCTATATAGTTTTGAAATATTTGTCCTAGTTCTGTGAAATATGTCTTTGAAATATCGATAGAAATTGCACTGAACATATAGATTGCTTTGGGTATTACGGTCATTTTAATCATGTTAATTCTTCCTATCCATGAACACACTATGTGCTTCTACTTATTTGCATCTTCTTCAATTTCTTTCTTCAGTGTCTTATAATTTCTGAGTACAGGTTTCTTCCTTCCTTGGTTAGGTTTATTTTTAGGTATTTTATTCTTTTTGAAGCAATTGTGAATGGGATCGTTTTATTAGTTTCCCTTTCTGTTGGTTCATTATTGACATATAAAAATGCATCTGATTTCTGAATATTAATTTTGTGTCCTCTTACTTTGCTGAGTTTATCAATTCTGGTAGTTTCTTCATGGACTATTTTGGGTTCTCTATGTACAGTATCATGTCATCTGCAAATTAAGACAATTTTACTACTTTCTTTCCAGTTTGGATGCCTTTTATTTCTTCTTATCTGATTGCTATAGCTAGACCATCCAGTACTATGTTGAATAAGAGAGGTGAAAGTAGACAATCCCTATCTTGATCCCCATCATCAGGAGAACATTTGTAGTTTTTGCCTATTGAGTATGATGCTGGCAGTGGCTTTGTTGTATATGGCCTTTATAATGTTGAGGTGTGTTCCCTCTAATCCAACTTTGATGAGAGTTTTTATCATAAATGGGTGCTAGATTTTAACAAAAGTTTTTTCTGCATCTATTGTTATGATCATGTGATTTTTATCCTTCATTTTTTTATGAGGTGAATGACATTTATTGATTTGTGAATGTTGTACCAACCTTGCATTCTTGGTATAAATCTTATTTGATCAATGTGTATGATCTTTTTGATATATTGCTGTATTTAGTTTGCTAATATTTTGCTTGAGGACGTTAGCATCTATGTTCATCAAGGATATTGGCCTACAATTTTCTTTGTAGTGTCTTTATCTGGTTTTGGAATTAGGCTAATACTGGCTTTATAAAATGAGTTTGGAAACCTTCCCTCCCCTTGAATTTTATGAAACAGTTTGAGAAGGAGAAGTTCCCAGAATGTTAGTTCCCAGAACATTTGGTAAAATTTACCTGCGAAGCCATTGGTCCAGGGGTTTTGCTTCTTGGGATTTTTTAAATTAATGTTTCAATATCATTAGGTGTAATCTGTCTATTCAGATTATCTGATTATTCCTGATTTAGCTTTGAAAGATTGTATATTTAAGAATTTATCCATTTTGTCCAGGTTGTCTGATCTGTTGGCATATAGTTGTTTATAATGTTTATTATAATCCTCTGTATTTCTTTGGTGTCAGTTTTTATTTCTCCTCTTTTGTTTCTGATTTTATTTATTTAATTTTATTATATTCAACTCAATGTTATCTAAAATATTTCTTAAGCTCTCATTTTTTAAATTTGTTTTTCTTTTTGCTGCTCTTCCTGCATGTTTTGTACTGCCTTTTGTTCTCCCAAATTACTGATTGAATCCTCTGCTTCATCTAAACTGTATATTCTTTCTAGTGTATTATTTACTTTATATGTTTTCAGTGTATTATTATTTTAGCTATTGCATTCTTTATTTTTGACAGGTCCTTTTTTATGGTTCCTATGTCTTTTTTTCATGCTTTTGTATATCCTTATAATCATTACTCTAAACTCTCTGATAAATTGCTTGCCTCCATTTCATCTGGTTCTTCTGGAGAATTCTCTTGTTCTTTCATTTGGGGTCTGCTTTTTTGTCTTCCCATTTTTGCTGCTTCTTTGTGTTTTCTGCCTTCAGTGTTAAACTAATGAGTCTTTAATGTTTAAAGACTGATTTGGTCAGTGATCTGCTATTAAACTAATCAAACTGTAATCAGCAGCTCTGCTTAAACTCCACAGGGTGGGGCAGTGTAATTTCTCTGGGTGGGGCTCTTGCTTCCCCTCAGGCTGATCCACTTGGAGAAGAGTGCTGTGTCTGAGAAAGATGGCTTCTGAAGAATGAGGAGTGGTTTCAGCACAAGGATCCTGGCTGTTGTTCCTTCAGGTCTCTCCCTAGAGTCACCAACTTTAGACTCTCCTCAAGCATGTCTAGCCCACTCTGCCCTCTTTCCGCTGGAACATAGGGAAAGTGGTTGCAAATGAAATTTTGTGCATCTGCCCTTTAAGAGGCTCTCTTTGTCTCTAGCCATCTCTACTGGCAAGACAGAAACCCTGCTGCTTTTCACAGCTATGTTATCTGGGTTCCTTTCTGGCTCTGGTGCTGGAGCCCAGCGTGGGTATTAGACCCCACACCTCTCACGAGAACTCCAGTGCTGAAATATCCCTCAAGAACTTCAGCTACTGCCCGTGGGAGCCCAGCCAGGCCTCTCGTGCCTCCCATGAACTCCCTACCAGTCTCATTGTGGTAAAGTGCTTTCTTCTGTCTGTCCTTGATCATAAGGCTTTTCTCTAGCTGCTGTTCCTTGATTATTCGGGATGATTTCTCTACAATTTAGTTGTAATTCCAGATTGGTCCTGGGAGGAGTTTAGAGTAGCTTCCCACTTACTCCTCCACCATCTTGGATCTGCTGGAAACTTTTTTATTGTCTGCCCCTCTTCTTTTCAATCTCCTCAATATCTACCCCATGTTATGGATATTGATCCTGTCAGTATCATTTATGCTTTTTCTTTGTCCTAGTAGAAAGGAAATAGCAGTATGTATTTAAAAATGAGCAATGTTTCAACTTTTTTCTCCATTGGACTTAGAACAAGAAAGGAGGGTTGAGAGAAAAAAGAAGATAATTCGACAGATGGTAAAAAAGGTAGGCAAGAATGTTCCCAAACTCAGTTCAAGACATCAACTTGACATTTTCCCCACACTGAGGGAAATTTTATTTTAGGGAGTTAAGTGGGTTGGTCAACTCTGCTGGGGATGAGGCTTGAATGAATATCTTCCTAAATAATAGTCTTGCCTGATAAAGAAGTTTTTTTTAAGTGGCCTCGATTTTCCAATTTGTAAAGCTGTATTTTATAAAAAAAGAAAAAATATCCCTTTACTATCATGAAAAATTTCCCAGGCAGTAAAGTTATTTAGGTTCTACCTTAGTAAACATCATCCCTTCAGGATGTGGCTCTTCAGCCCATGTCAGAGTCACCAGATCCCCTGCTCAGGGGAGGTTGTGAAGAAATGTAAATTGCACATTCCTAGAGATACAACTCACAGCTTCAAAAGAAAGGACAATCTAATATTATCTGTGACTCTGCATATTTATATAGTGAGAAGGGAGTCTCCAGAAAGAAAATTTGAAGGAAAAAACAGAGTTCCTTCCCTTACCCCCATTCTGGGATACTACAAAGTGTCAACCTGTCTGGAGTAGGAGTGTCCAGATAGCCATTGAAACATCCACTATCCAAGTCCACAGGGGACCACATTCTAGTGAGTCTCTGCTGCCTGTGTTCCATACTTGGGACACAAAATGCTTTGATCAGGCTGCCCATGGCCTATCTGCCTGGATGCACCAAGCTCCACTTCTCTGGGGTCCTGCTTTTCCCCCAAATATTCCCCACAACCTCATATCTGCTGTGCCTAAAACCACAGCTCTCTCTCCCCTCTGTTGTAACTCTGGAGGATGGAATTTTTTCCAGTGTGACAGCGAAGCTCCAAATTACCTTGGTTCCTTCAAGATATTCTGTCTTTTTCAGCAAACCCTATTCTCCCTCTCAATTCTTTCAAGACACTTAGGAATCAGATTTTCGAAAAAACAAAACCTAGAAAGAATTATAAATCACTTCTGCTTGCCAGCCCACCTTATTCCTGTTTGGGCAAGGGGCATGGAATAGACTGTCAGCTTGAATGAATGTAGAAGAAATTATATGAAGGAAAGAAATTAATATGTCAAAATATTACCTAGTCATATTAGGTACTCTTTAATGGTACTCCAGAAAAGGTTGCCTCTTGAAAGGGAAGTGTGCTGTGGACACACCTCAGTGCTTCTCATCACTATCCCAGCACCAAGAATACAAAAAAAGATTTCAAAAAATGTTTGTTCCTTCTTATCTTCTCTTGGGAATTCAACCCAAAGGTTAAAATTTTTTGCTCAAAGAGCTAAATTCTTTATTTCAGAGCTCCTCCTCATCTCCATTGTCAAGCTCAAAAATTCTACACACTGTGTCAAAAATTCACTTTCATTGCTCTGAAATACAAATACCTGCTCATCATGTTCAATTTTTTTCTATTTTAATGTTTTTAATTAACCCAATATATTAAAATAATTTTAGCATACAATCAATATAAAATTATTAATCAGATATTTTACATTTTCTCTCTTTTGGTAGTACATCTTTATAATCTGGTGCGTATTCTAATGTATGGCACATATCAATCCAGAGTGGCCACATGTAGTTAGTGGCTATTTCAAATATTTTTTAAACACTGACCACCTGAGAAATAGATATTGTGTCACCTGACTTAAACTAATGCAAAAAGTATAGTGCTTTGACCAGAATGGCTCAGAAACAGAATTAGTTACTTGGCACAGCCACCTCAGAGAGGTTCATGTTATAGGAATAGCAGAATTAAGGAGGAACCCAATAACTAAAAATAAGAAATTCAAGCTGGGTTGTCTTTGTTTGTATTTTATGTAGAGATTTCAGAATATCATAGTTCAGTCAGAGACAAGGTCAGAATTCTAAAGTACTCTGCATAGAAAGATTTTCAAAGAGACCATTTCAAAATTGCACTGGTCAGTCAATTGTTTGGAATTTAGAATTTCTTTCTTTCATAAAGACATTATAAACTATGGGTGCTTTCCAGGCAGGCCCAGAGATACAACTAAAACAAAATGAAAAAATCATCAACATATTTTATTTCTCTTAATGCCATTTTAATAAAGCCAAGAAAGTACCAGCTTCAAGTTATATTGGTTCAGATTTATATGAGAGCTGAAATAACATATTAAATTTTTCAAAGATTTCATTTACTTACATTTCTTGATTGTAGTGGTGGTGTTTTGCATGGTATGTGGCAGTGGTGTGGTTCTGTAGCAGGATATTGTCTAGCTGGAGTGGAGATGTTGTGGTGTCTTGGTTATTTTTTAAAGTATGTTTATTGATTTTAAAGAGAGAGGAAAAAAGATATATATATATATATAGAGAGAGAGAGAGAGAGGGAGAAAGAAACATCAGTTGGTTGCCTCCCATATGTACCCTGACTGGGAATGAAATCCCCAACTTTTTGGTGTATGGGATGATGCTACAACCAACTGAGACACACCAGCCAGGGCAATGTCTTGCTTATTGACCACTGGGATTTGTTGTGTCCATTTAACAATGATCAATCACCCAATTTATTAAGAGCCTTCTTTGTGCATGAGAAGGCAAAGGGAATGGTGACACCCAGTGTGGTGCTGGTTTCATCTGGAAGAAGACTTGGGTACAATCTCCTAGTGGGAGAATGCCTTGCATTGATCTGGAATGCATGAATGATTCATCAGTCTGCAACTTACCTACTTTTGCTTCTAGTGATTTACACTCAGCCGAGCTATCAACTGCATCTAGGACAGAATCAATTTTCCCCAATAGCCAATCTCTAATTTATCTTGTGTCAGTATATCACTGGTCTCTTCACTTGACTCACTTCTAAATGTCTTTTCCTTTTTACTCTTGTCATTTGTAGAGTCATCTCGTCTGTTGGCACTGCTTCCATCCTTGTTTCTGTTTCTGTGACAGCTGGAGATAGAGTTTGGGTCATCATTTTTTTGCGATATATTGTCAGGAGTGACAGTGAATCTCTGTAAGCTGAATCTTTTGGTGGACCTGCTTGATGAGGATCCACTGACTTGGACACTGTAATCAATGATGGCCTGCCTGGATTAAAAACCATTTTGGTTAAAACTTGTTGGATCAATTTTTTAATCATCCTCGATCATTAAAAAAGTAGGAGACTAATTCCTGATTCATTTGCATGATCCAAGCATAGCATTAATGATATTTGAGTAATACCACAAGATCTCAGGACTTCCCACTATTCATCAGTAAACAATGACTGTCCCGTTTTATTAAGCTTCCAGCAAAATACAACCTGGAGCTTTGTCTCAGGTACTCCACCTGGGATAGGATGGCCTTGTTGGTAATCCTTCATAGTAGCCTTCATCTCAGATGCATGTTATAAGATAGCTGATGAAAGTTTTAGGAAGGCAGACAGGGCCACCTTGGCAGCTTCTGGGTGATGTGTAGCCTTGGCATATGAAAACAAGTCGGGTCCTACTTCTTGGTCAAAGTGTCTCCATGCTATGCAAAATTTTGGTATTTCACCTGTAATTCCAGTTTTTAGGATGAGAGCTGAGTCAAATTCTTTGAGAAATGTATTGATAGCCATAAGTGAAGTCATCTATGCTTCTTTGGCTATTATATGAATCTGGATCATTGACAACTGGGGTATGCCAACAAACTTTGTAGACAAAATATTAATTAGCATATAATGGGACCAGTTGTAAGTGGCTATACTTGCTGCATATGATAATGTACATAACAGGAAGTCATTTACATACATGATGTTCAAGCCAGCTGTAGCCTAGAATGCATTAAACCAGTTTTCCATGACTCTTATGTGTGAATTGTCTCTAGAGCCTTGATGCAAAGTCACCAGTATATGTCATAGGGTTCAAGATGATGAGGTGTATCATCAGGTATTACTGAGATTCTATTTGAACTTTGAGATCCACAGCCTGTGGACAACCAGGATACAACTGAACCATCCTGCTTCTTGAAATGGCTTTTAGCTCTAAAAAAAAAAAAAACTGGCAAAATGCCAGAATCACACATAGTTGTACCCACAGTAAGAGAACAGTGATTCCAACAAACGTCATTGTTACATAGGATGAGGAGAGCAGGAACATGTCCCTCAGTAATGAGTGGTACAACATGTTCAAATTGTAGACCAATGGTAGGGAGACTTTCCACAAGAGCTTCTGGCCAAGAGTCCTGATTCATCACTATACATCAGGGGTGTTAGGTATTCATATAAGAGGGTTAGATCCTTCAAGGTGTTCAATGTTTAGGGAATTTTTTTATGATGTCCATTTTTACTTCCTTCTTTATCCTTAATCCTACAGTATTGCCAATAATCTTAGAGGATATCAACCACAATCATATGCAGTGAAGATAAGGCTAAAATACAATAAAAAGAGTGAGAATATTTGAGTGGCACTGAGGTTATTTGGTAGGAAATTAAAGGGAAATGGGAAGAAGAAAAGAAGTAAAAATGAAGGGTGTGTTTGTGATGAAAAGGTCACTTGAAATGTAGTTAATGGAGCTGAGAAATGAGGAAGATGAGCAGTGTCACTCCAAGAAGGAGACAGGATAGAAATTTGCAAAAGCAAAACCCAAAGCCCTTTAGGGTAAAAATCCAGAAAGTTAAATGAAAGAAGCAGGCTGGTTATGGGAAGAAAAAAAAAAAAAAGGAAATAGTAGGGACTGTTGCAAACTGGAAAGTTTCAGGAAATTCTAATTTAATTTTTTGTAAAACATCAGTGTGAGCCAACACAAATAAATCTGCAAGCTGAATTTTGTCTGCTGGCCACCTTTCTGCATCTTTGGCAAAGAGATTACAAGTAAGGGATCTGGTGGCAACCTGACTGGGTTCATATCTCTGCTTCATCACTCAGAGGTTCTGTGACCTCAGTTTCTTTGTTCCTATCTCATAGGACTGTTGTGCAGATTAAGTAAGATGTCATAGGTAAGGTGACTTGCACAGGCACTATCAGGCCTCAAATAAGTGCTTAATAAGTATCTACTAGAACGTAACCCTCTGGTTAGTCTATTTGTTGCTGTATCCCCAGAGCTTTCCATAGTGTCTGGCACATACTTACTATAAAGTACCTGGATGAACAAAAACAAGAGAAGTAACTATAGCAAAGAAATGCAGGGTCATAAATTTTCCCACTGACTATGAGGCAGATTATGATTGTTAGGCTATATTTTAAGGAGTATAGAGTATGATGATTTCGTAAACTCAAAAATATTTAGAACTAGAATGCAATGAGTCTTGCTTCTCATCTGTGATGGTTAATTTTACATGTCAACTCCATAAAGCCATGGGATGCCTAGATATCTGATTAAAAATGATTTCTTGGTGTGTCTGTAGAGGGTATTTCTGGAGAGATTAGCATTTGAATCAGTGGAGTCCGTTAAGCAGACTGCCCTCTTCCATGTGAGAAGGCATCATTCAATTTGTTGAGGGCCTAAAGAGGACAAAAAGGCAGAGAAAAGTTGAATTTACTCTCTTCTTGACTAAATGAGCTGAGACAGTGTTTTGCTTCCTTAAGAGCTCCTGGCCACCACCAATTTTCCTGGGTCTCCAGCAGATGACAGATCATGGGACTTCTCAGCATCCATAATCACATAAACCAATACCTTATAATACACCTCTTTCTAAATTTTCATTATCTATCATCTCTCTCTCTAACATCTATCATCATCTATTCTCCTATTGGTTCTGTTTCTAGAGAACCCTGATTAATCTATGGCCTAACCCCTACATTTTACAAATAAGGAAATCATGACCCAAAGAGACTAAGCCAGGTGTGCAAACTAGGTAGCCAATGATGAGGAAGTAACTGTTTTTTTTCTGTTAGGTTTATATGATTCAAAATGCTATTGGAGCAACATGTACCAGATTTATCACTCACTTGAAACAGTTTAAAAAGTTGACAAAAAATAACCAATATTATGAAGTGTTACAAATAATACAAATTTCTATTTCAGACAAAATATATGAAACAATACTTTCTAAGACTTGGACATCAGGCAACCAAGGACAGTGACCCAAGGAGATGGGAGAAAATAGGGTTAGCCCTTTAATTGCCCCTGCTCACTTCCTTGACTTTCAGGCCATGGTCCAGGGAGAGGGAACCCAGACAGAGAGTAGTAGATTCCCTGTGTGGAAAAGACAGAGTTGAGTCTGGGGAGATCAAGGCAGCTTGAGTTTGCAAGATAGAGTACTGGAGAGAAGAATGCTGCAAGAGAGAGAACTCTGGAGGTCTGAAAAGGATCGTCCTTGAATATTCAGTAGACTACTCACGTTTATGAGAGGAAACTGCTGGAGAATGGGGAAGGAATCACCTGAAAGAATTAGAGGAACATGCACAAAGCCTGAAATAGTGCCAATTCCTATAAGTCAAACTGGAACATCTCAAAATTCATGGGACATTGGTAGAGTAGTCAAAAAGTCTTGCCACAGTAATGGGAAATAATTGGTTCCAGACAAAAAGGTGCTTTGGTCCTTCCTAAAAAAAGCTGAAGAGCCACTGGCAGCCATTGAAAGCATTGTGCTAAATAAAATAAGAAGAGAAAGACAGATAGTACATGATATTTTTTTTCTTCAGATTCCACATAGAGTAGAAAAGTTGTTGCCAGGGCCTAAGGGTGAAGTATGGGAAAAGGATACAAATTTTTATCTGTGAGATGAATAAGATCCTATTTGGTTAGGTTAATAAAACTATATTTTATAATTAAAATTTGCTAAAAGACTAGTACTTAAATATTCTCACACATACAAATATATATGAGGTGGTGGATATGTTAATTAACTAGATTGTAGGAATCCATTTACAGTGTATTTGTATATCAAATCACCATGATGCACACTTGTATCTTACAATTGGGTTTATCATTTATACCTCAATAAAGATAAAGATGAGCTTAAGAGTAAATCCAAAAAGATAAACCCGTTCCCCAATAATATTGCATCCCAGAAGAAACATCTAGTATTTATAGAAACAAAAATATCCAGCAACCAACAAGATAAAATTGAAAACATGTGCTATTCAATAAAAATTACTAGGCATGAAAATAAGCAGGAAAATGTCACCCATAATAAGAAAAATCCATAAAAAACAACCTAGAATTGTCACAGTTGATAGAATTAGTAGACAGAAACATTAAAATAGTTATCACTATGTACAATACGTACAAAACTCTAGAGGAAAGATTGAATATGTTAAGTGGATACGTGGGTGATAATTTTTAAAATATTCAAACTGCACCTCTGGAGGAGAAAACTACAATATATGAGCAAAAAGAAAATGTACTTGATGGGATTAATGGCAGCTTAGGCATTAGAGGGGAAAGAGTAATGGATTTGAAGACACAACAATAGAAATTATCTAAAATGAAACAGAGAGCCCTGGCTGGTGTGACTCAGTGGATTGAGCATGGGCTTGAGAACCGAAAAGTCACTGGTTCAATTCACAGTCAGGGCACATGCTTGTGTTGCAGGCTGGGTCTCCAGTAGGGGGTGTGTGAGAGGCAACCACACATGGATGTTTCCCTCTCTTTCTCCTTCCCTCACTCTCTCTCTAAAAATAAATAAAAACATTTTTAAAGTAATAATAATAAAATAAAATGAAATGAGAAAAAAAACTGAGAACATAGTCTCAGAGGGATTTATCCTAGGAATGCAAGTCTGGTCAAACATTTGAAAATCTGTTAATGTAATCCACTCTAGCAATAGGCTAAAAAGAAAAATCACATGATCATATCAATCAATGCAAAAAAAGCATTTGACAAAATCCAACATCCAATTAGAGTAAAATTTCTCAGGGAACTGGAAGTAGAGAAAAATTTTCTCAACTTGATAAAGACTACGTACAAAAAGCCTACAGCTAACATATTACTTAATTGTAAGAACCTAGAAGGTGTCTTTTTCAACACAATACTGGAAATTCTAGCTAATGGAAAAAGACACAAATAGGAAGTAAAAGATATGCAGATTGAGAAGGAAAAAATAAAACTTTTTGTTTGCAGACGATATGATTGCCTATGTAGAAAATCTAGAAGACTTCCGCCAAGATGGAGGCATAGGTGGATGTGCCCTGCCTTCTCACACAACCAAGTTTAGAGACAACTAAATATTAGCAACAGAAAACACAGCCAGAACACGGAAAATTGAACTTTTCGGAAGTCCGTTAACAACAAATTTTTCAGCCTGACCTGTAAGGGGCGAAACCAGCGGCTGGTGAAGCGGGATTGCACAGGAGGTCTCGGTCAGCCGGACTCAGGCGTGGAATCCAGACGCGGAATTCAGGCGCAGGGTTGGACCTAGTGAGCGACGGAGCGAGCCACCAGGCGAGCGACCGCGGGGGAGACAGCGGGGGAGCGGTGCTGCGTGTTGACTGTGGTCGCACATTTGTGCGCGGGTGGACAGGCGAGGGAGTGGGCAGTTGGACCGGGGCCCGGCGGGTCCCCGCGGCAAGCAGCAGTGGAGGGCGCCGCCATTTCCCCGCTCTGACCCCACCTCCACATACAGCGTCATAACCCAGTGACTCTGACCCCACCTCCACACCCAGCGACTCTGAGTGGCCTGGCCCAGGTGAACCACCTAAGACGCTAATCCTCCCTCACCCAGCTGTGAGAAACAGCAGAGGGGGTCGCCATTTCCCCGCTCTGACCACGCCCCCACATACAGCGTCACAACCCAGCGACCTGGGAGTCCAAGGCACCGCTTCTCACACTTCAAGGGCCAGAACAGACCAAAAATGTCGCAAATTCTCAAAGCCCCAGAGCCCATAGATCTAAGCGATGAAGAAATAGCAAAACTCTCAGACGCACAGTTTAAAACACTGGTCATCAGGATCCTCACAGAACTGGTTGATTATACCGACAAATTAGACAAATATATGAAGGCGAAACTAATTGAAATGAACGGAATTGCACAGGACACCAATAGCAATGAAAAGGAAACTGGGACTCAAATCAATGGAGTGGACCAGAAGAAAGCAAATAATGGCCAAACAGAAAAGAGTCAAGAAGCAAGAATTCAAAGAAATGAGGAGAGTCTTAGGAACCTCCAGGACATCTTTAAATGCTCCAACATCCGAATTATAGGGGTACCAGAAGGGGAAAGGCACAACCACCAGTGGAAAACTTATTTGAACAAATAATAAAGGAGAATTTCCCCAATCTGGCAAAGGAAATAGACTTCCAAGAAATCCAGGAAGCTCAGAGAGTCCCAAAGAAGTTGGACCCAAGAAGGAACACACCAAGGCACATCATAATTACATTAGCCAAAATTAAAATGAAGGAGAGAATCCTAGAAGCAGCAAGAGCTAAGGGGACAGTCACCTACAAAGGAGTCCCCATCAGACTGTCAGCTGATTTCTCAAAAGAGACCTTACAAGCAAGAAGGGGCTGGAAAGAGGTATTCCAAGTCATGAAATCCAAAGACCTACAACAAAGATTGCTCTATCCAGCAAAGATTTCATTTAGAATGGAAGGACAGATAAGGTGCTTCTCAGATAAGATCAAATTCAAGGAGTTCATCATCACCAAGCCCTTATTATATGAAATGTTAAAGGGACTTCTCTAAGAAAAAGAAGTTAAAGAAACATGAACAGTGAAAGGACAACAAACTCACAGTTATTAACAACCACACCTAAAACAAAAGCAAACTAAAAGGACAGCTAGATCAGGAGTGGAAACATAGAAATGAAGATCTCAAGGAAGGTTAGCAACAGGGGAGTGGGAGGAGGAGAAGGGGGGAGAAGTTACAGAAAATAAGTAGCATAGACAGTAGATAGAAAATAGATGGGGGGGGCAAGAATAGCTTGGGAAATATAGAATCTAAAGGACTTGAGACACATGGTCATAAACTAAAGGGGGGGTAATGGTGGGGAAGGGGGGTAGGGTGGAGGGGAATGAAGGGGGGAATAGAACAACTGTAACAGCATAATCAATAAAAAAATTTAAAAAAAAAGAAAATCTAGAAGAACTGACAAAAAGCAAACAAACAAACAAAAAACAAACCTGGAACTAATAAGTGATTATAGCAAGGGTGTAGGACACAAGATTAATATACAAAAGTCAATCACTTTCCTATATACCAGTACTGAACAAGTGGAATTTGAAACTAAAAGCATAATACCAATTACTCAGCACCCCCCAAAAGGAATACATAGGTATAAATCTAACAAAATATGTACAAGATCTATGGGAGGAAAGGTATAATCTGAACAAAAATCAAATAAGAATCAAATACATGGAGAGTTATTTTATGTTCATAGATACAAAAACTTGATATTGTCAAGATGTCAGTTCTTCCCAACTTGATGTACAAATTCAATCCAATCTTAATCAAAATCCCAGCAACTTATTTTGTGCACAGTTTCTAAAGTTTATATGCACAGGCACAACAGCCAGAATAGCCCACACAATACTGAAGAACTAAATTGTAATTTACTGGTATTATCTGACTTTAAGACTTATACTATAGAGCAACAGTAATTAAGACAGTATGGTGTTGGTGGAAAAATAGACAAATAGATCAACAAGACAGAATAGAGAACCCAGAAATAGACCCATATAAATACAGTCAACTGACCTTTGGCAAAGCAGCAGATGTGATACAAAGGAGCAAAGATGGTCTATTCAATACATGTTGCTGGAAATGACTGGACATCCACATATGATCAAATAATGAATAGAGACACAGAACTTATACCCCTCACAAAAATGAACTCAGAATGATCATAGACCTAAATGTAAGATACAAAATGGTAAAACTCCTAGAAGATAACATGAGGAAAACCTGTATGATCTTAGGTATGGCAATGACTTTTTAGATACAATACCAAATGATCCATGAAGGAAATAATTGATAATTAGATCTATACAGAGTAATGAGAAGCACCAGAAATTGGTTGAGTTCCTTCTCTGTAATTTGGGTGTAGCACTTGTGGATTTGAAGTTTTCATCATAATCACCAGGACCAACATGTATATTTGTGTAGGTTGTGACATTGTACAAATTAATAATTCAACCCTGTTAATGCTTCCAGAGTTCAAAGACTGTTTTCAGGGGGTGATCACAAGGAAAGTCTCTGGGAGGTTTAGACAGTCCAGAACATGGTCTTCTTTGATCTCTTGATCTAATATAAATAGTCTATTGGCTGAACCAATTCATAAATTCAGGTTATGAGCTTTACCTACACAGAAGTAAGCTTGAACAGGCTCAAGATTTTCCCTTGGGAAAATATGAACCTAATCTGCCACTGGGTCAAGTAAATATATTTATTAAGTGTTTATTACATTCATGGAACTATGCCCAGTATTATAAATGCTGTCATTCTTTATTCACACTGGAACAAAGTAGATGGGCAACTAAAACCCCCTGTACTGCAATTTCTTTATCTCTCAAATAGGGATAATGTTGCCTATCTTACAGAGCTGTAACCAGAATTCGATAACATAGTGCACAGAAAGCCTGTGGCTCAGTTCTTGACACGGAGTATGCATTTCACCAATAAGAGCTTTTCTAATACAAACTCACTTGTCTGCCATTCAGCAGTCTCTTCTCCTGGGGCATGATGGTGAAAGTCAGAAAGATCACAGTCTAGAATCTTGCTATGCAGAGTGTGTGCCAAGGCCCGCAGAAACAGCACCGTAGAGTTTTTTAGGAATGCATAATTTCAGATCTCAACACAGACCTATTCAATCAGATTCAGGTGATTTGTTTATATATTTGGATTTGAGAATTGTTCCAGAAAATTGCCCTTTCTACATCTACCTTTCCAGCCTGGATAACATCTGTAACTCTCCAAAGTAATGCCATTTATACGAGGTCTGTCCAGAAGGTATCCAGCGATGTAATATGAGAAATAGAGACATTTACTGAAGAAGATACAAGATAAAAGAAACTTAGGACAATGATGCCTCAGTCCCCTTCAAACTAAGCATCTTGGAACCTTACGCAGTTCTCCCAGTTGCCATCAGCTGCCCTGTTGTATTTTCCTGAATCTCATTGATAGTCTGAAATTTCTTCCCTTTCAAAGGTAATTTTAGTTTGGGGAAAAGCCAGAAATTACAGGGTGCAAAATCTGGGCTATAGGGGGCTGAGTCACCTGGGTGATATGATGTTTCACACACACACAAAAAAAACAAACTGCGTGAGATGTGATGTATGAGTGGTGCATTGTTGTGATGAATTTGCCAATCACCAGTTGCCCATAACTGTGGTCTTCTGAATCGTTTCTGTGGGGGGATGTTCAAGCTTAAGGCAAAATCTGATGTGGATTTTTTGCTCTACTTACTCAGTCATTTTGAATTGACAGCCACACAGTACACATGCTTACTCAATAACATCTACTGCCCCTATGGACTAGTACAGTGAAGTCATCATTGCTAATGCATGCACCCTCTAGTCCACTCTCCTTGGCTTCCAGGTTACATCAATGTTGCACAAACTGTTCTTGTTATATTAACAATGGCTGGACTTTTTCCAGACAGACCTTATATATTCTGCCTTTCCCTCTCACTCTGCCTCTCAGGTTTTTTGTGCTCCTTCCCGGTCATCTCCTTCAGCAGACAAGAGGAGGAAACATTTACTCAAAATAAGTAAGCCTTGGTGCTGATATCTATTTCCTACAATTTATAACCAATATGTCAGAGAGGAATGAAGGGTCACATATCTGATTCTCATTTGGTTTGGGGCTTCCTTGCCTGTTTTTCACATCCAGTTCTTGGCACTTTTGTAGCAAAACTATAATGATGGTTCACTATTAAGCATCAAACATTGTATTGGTGGGAAAGCATAGTCCACATTTGCATAATAAATGCTTTCAAACCTATCAAGAAAAATGTCTGATTAATTCTTCTTAGCACCCCCCTGAAGAGTTTGGTACATAAAAGCAAAGTCCATTACCAGTTCTTGGAATCTCCATGCTAATGGCCTTAACATCAGTCTGTAGAATCTGAAACATTGACTCCAAGCAGATAACAAAGTGTACGGAGCTATTGCCATTCACTAGGAAGGGAAGTGATTTTGACTCAAAGAGATTGCATTAGTTAAAAATGCAATTACATAAACAACTAGAAATCCCATAACTGAGAAGTGTGGTGAAGGCCCCAAGGGGCCACCTAATCAGCGTTCCCAGCCAGCGGGTATGGCTATGTGTCACAGGTTGCACTGCGGAAGAGTCTTGGTTCCTCTGGAAGAGGTGAGAATGAAGGATTTGGAAAAGACTGTTAAGTAAACAAGCACTCCTGAAAAAGAGAATGACAAATAACACTACCATTCTGGAGAGACTTCAGCCTGAAGCCAAAGTCGATCTTCATCCTGAGCCACCAAGTGCATATTAAGAAGAGTTACTTTTGGGAGTAGCAGTGTTCAGTGTCTCTTAAATGTCTTCCATCCTCAGAGGAGCTTTCTGTCCTTTCACATTTTGCAAGAAAAGGGGAATATGAAAGTATTGAGGGTCTAAAATACTTCAAACATCATGGCTGCTGTAAGGTACTCTAAACACAAGCTTGTTCTGGTAGATGCCTTGTAAATAACTTGGATTAAAGAGGAGTTGCCACATTTGAGAGCAAACAGCCACAGGAGCTCTGAGAGTGGCCCAGACAAAGGCAACTGATGGTTTTCTCTCAGGAGCAACTCAGCAGAATGTGGTCCAGACTGAAAAACTTACTGGGGGCCACAGGGACTATTAGAAAAGCAAACATAGGGATAGGTGTCCCTGGGAATATCAACACTGGTCTATCCCTAGAGAGAAACCTCCTACATAATCTTTGTCTCTAGAATTTGCCTGTTGCCTGTACCTACCAAACTGAATTACTCTAGGTTTTTTTTAATGTTTCTTTCTCTGCCTAGACTAACGCTCTCTAAGGAATAGGACTGAGTCTTGAGTCTTAGTAATTTTGCATCTCTACCCCCTTAGCGAAGAGGCTAGAACTTTATAAATTTCAGTTGAATGAATAGTGGGGTTCGAGAGGCAAAGGCTGCTTTACCACTTGCCATTAGCATGCAGACGCCTGACGGTCACACTACTGCTGTGGACTAAATGTTTCCATTCCTTCAACGTTCAGATGTTAAAATCCTACCTCCCAAGGTGATGGTATTAGGAAGTGGATCTTTTAGGAGATTAAGTCATCAGGGTCATAAGACTAACATCTTTACAAAAGAGACTCCAGAGAATTGACCTGCCCCTTTCCATCAAGAGAGGTCACAGTGAAAAGATATCATCTATGAACCAGGAAGTGGGTTCTCACCAGACCCCAAATCTGTTGGGGACTTGGTCCTGAACTTTCAGCCTGCAAAACTGGGAGAAATAAATTTCTGTCATTTATAAGCCACTCAATTTACAGGGTGGGGAAAAAGTAGGTTTATAGCTGTTAGTATGGAAAAATACAATAATTAATAAATAATAATATAAGAACAAACTCTGTGTTTCACGTACTTACAACCATAAACCTACTTTTGCTCAACTCTGTACAGTATTCTATTACAGCAGTCCAAACAGACTAAGACAACTACTGTACTCATCAATCCATAAAGGAAATAATCTTCCTTGGGAGCATCCTATGTGATCAGAATATCTGAAGAGTTTTTATGCAAAAAATCATAGCATGTTAGACTGGTAACAAAAATGGCTTCATTGCCCTGGCTGGTGTAGCTCAGTGGATTGAGCACAGGCCTGTGAACCAGAGGATCGCGGTTCGATTCCCAGTCAGGGCACATGCCTGGGTTGCAGGCAGGTTCCCTGCAGGCCAGTTCCCTGCAGGGGATGCACTAGAGGCAACCATACATTGCTCTCCCTCTCTCCTTCCCCTCTAAAGATAAATAAATAAAATCTTTAAAAAAAATGGCTTCAATTCTTCACCCCTCCCTGTACCTGTACCTGTACCTGTTCAATATGACTCTGTGCCTCCTCTCATAAAGAAGTGGAGTCTCTTTTCTCCACTCCTTGAATCTGGACTGGCCTCGTGACTTACTTTGACACAGAACGTGACAAAAGTAATGGTGTGCTGGTTCTGAGCTTAGGTCTCTACAGACCTTGCACATTTCCACTCTCTCTTGAACTCCTGCCACCACTATGTAAACAAGCCCAGGCTAGCCTGCTAGATAATGAAAGACATGTGGCCTAGTCACTCGTTGACTCAGCTGACAGCCAGCCAACTGCCAGATGTGTGAGGCCATCCTAGATGAGCAGCTCAAGAAATAGCTAACTAATATATAGAGTGTTTAAAAGCTGTTTTGCACTCTGATCAATAACTTGGCTAGTTATATTCTACCTTTAATCAGACCAGACCTTCAAATTATTTTCATATTTTAAAATGGTCAAAGGGGAAAATGATCAAGTCTTCATATTTTTCTTGACACAGACCTTGAGGATAGGCTCAAAAGAACTGATTACTTGCAAAATTGACTGACCTTTTCCAGGTTTACTGGCAATTGGAAGCAATCGATAACAGAAATATTGGTGTTATAGTTGCATGCTAATCAGAGACCTTACTAGCCTGAAATGCTTTATACCAGGGGTGTTAAACTCATTTTCACCAGAGGCCACATCAGCCCTGTGGTTGCCTTCAAAGAGC
This sequence comes from Artibeus jamaicensis, assembly GCF_021234435.1. Lineage (NCBI taxonomy): Eukaryota > Metazoa > Chordata > Mammalia > Chiroptera > Phyllostomidae > Artibeus > Artibeus jamaicensis. Next base: position 1,710,332 of record NW_026521981.1, on the reverse strand, counting down.
TGAATGTAACTCCAGGACTGTATAAATATAACTCTCCTTACCATTTAAGTGAGAGCTTGGTGCTGCCCTCAGGTAGAACCGAGGTGCTGGGCCAGATAAAACAAGGTGGAGGGCCAGATTCAGCCTGTGGGCCTTGTGTTTGCCACCTGTGCTTTATACTGACAAGAGAATATTAATGTTTGCAAGGCTCATTTACAAAAGCAACTTAATGTAGGTGCTGAGTTACCATATTTTTCAAACTATAAGATGCATTTCTTGATCCCCCCAAAATTTGGCAGGAATAATGGTTGTTAATGCTCCTGTTGAGTTCTGTTTACATTTACATTGGTGAAATATTATGTTATTTATGTTATTAAATATTTTACCACATTTTTTGCTTCAAAATGTTTTCCCTATTTTCCTCCTCTAAAACCTAGGTGCATCTTATGGTCTGAAAAATATGGTAACACCAAAGGGTTAGAATCAAGTGTGTTACTATTAAGAGTTATGGTAGTAAGTGTTTATTTGTCAAAATTAGGTTCAGCTGTGACAGAAAGCCCTAAATTCAATAGTTTAAACAGGATTGCAGTTTATTTACCTTACATAAACATCCATGATGCGAGATCAGGATTTGATGCTCCATGGTGCCAGGGGCCCAGGCTTTCTCTATCTGGGTGCACTGCCAAGGGCGGCCTTGACTCCATGAAACAGCATGGCAGCATGTACACTTCAAGCAGCAAGAGGAAGGAAGGGAAGGGCCCTACACCCAACTCTCCCATAATTAAGCATACAAACACACCATATAGAAACACTCATGCCAGCATCTTCTTAGCCTATTAGTCATCAGGCACACCTAGCTATAAGGAAGGCTCAGAAGGGGAATCTTTGAAAGTTTATGTGCTTAGTTAAGTTTGGATTACTATGGAATTGGAAGTAATGAACAGTCTCTGTCACAGAATGCTTAATATCATCATATTATATGTTTCTACTACATGCCAGTAAGGACTGTCAGGTGAGTTGGGTTCCCAATTATGCTTATACCTCAGTTGTTTATAAAGCAGAAAGCAATTCCTCACAGAAAAAAATGTTATTTATGATGAATATGTTCCCTAACCAATAAACAAAACCTATTTTAGCCTACACTATCTTTGAAATATGGTTTTTCATCTATACTTAGCAACCCCTTATTCTATCATTTCAAGGAAAAACTACATTCCTAATGACCACAGATTGTTTATCTAAGAAACAAGAAGAGATCTCTTGAAACAGCAAAAGCTCAGGGGAAAGGAAACCTCTCGGGTCAGGAGGGTGCCCTACGTTTGCATCAGAGAATATGAATTTTCCTGTCTAGGGCATTAATCATACACTAAGGTTCTGATGTAGAACTGAGAGACCAGTGGGGGATAACCCACTCTGTCTCACTTTAACCTATTCATCCCTCATTTTGGGGGGAGAAACTGTGCTCTTGGAGTCCGCATGGCCCTAGACATGCTTACAAGATACATGAAGATGAGTGCAGTATTGAGCTATCCCAGACCCCAAGGTAGTCCTTTGCCTTCACTCTGCCTCAGTTCCAGGTTTTACCAAATGCAACTGCAAAGACATTAAGCCTCCCATGAAGGCCAGTCTTTCACCAGTTCACAACTGGCCTCATCTGAAAAATCCCTAACTGTGTGTATGTACTAAATACATTCACACTTCCAAAAACAGAGACCAAGAGATAGAGAGCAGGACAAGAGAAAGACAGGGAAATAGAGTAAAATTTAAAATTTCATAGAAGTTGACTTCCGGCCAAGATGGAGGTGTAGGTGGAAACACTATGCCTCCTCACACAACCAAAATTAAGGACAACAAAGATTTACAAATAAAAACATAACCAGAACAGACAGAAAATTGAACTGTACAGAAGTCCAACAACCATTCATCCAGACTGGTAAGAGGGGCAGAGAGGGGTTGCAGTAATAAAAATTGGTGGCTGGCAGACCCAGGTGTGCAGGTGGTGCAGGGCTAGCTGACCCCAGGCACTGGGAGGAAATGAGCAGACCCAGTGAGGAACACAAGACAGCTGGCTGACTGCGGTCACACATTCACATGAAGATAAACTAGGCAAAAATGGGCAGTGAGATAGACTGTGCAACCTAGGGCCCCAGTGATGGGTAATAAAGCCTAAAAGTGACTGAAAACACTTGTGGGGGCTGAGGTGCTGGGAGAGACTCCCAGCCTCACAGTCTGTTTGTTGGAGAGACCCATAGGGTCCTAGAACATACACAAGCCCACCCACCCACGAAACAGCAGCAGAAGGGCCCAATTTGCTTGTGGGAAGTAGCAGAGGGGACTGAAATCTGAGAGAGAGCAGAACAAGCACCATTGTTTCCTCTCTGACCCTGACCCCACATAGAGCATCACAACCCAGGGACTGCCCCACCCTGGTGAACATCTAAGGCTCCACCCCTCAACATAACAGGCACAACTTGACCAAAAAATTATGGCTCAAACAGAAAAACAAATCAAAGCCCCAGAGCCAATAGTTTTAAGTGACCAAGAGATAGCCAACCTATCAGATGCACAGTTCAAAACACTGGTGATCAGGATGCTCACAGAACTGGTTGATTTTGGTTGAAAATTAGATGAAAGAAATGAAGGCTACACTAAGTGAAATGAAGGGAAATGCACAAGGAACCAATAGTGATGGGAAGGAAACTGGGATTCAAATCAATGGAATAGACCGGAAGGAAGAAAGAAACAAACCAACATAAAAGAATGAAGAAACAAGAATTCAAAAAAATGAGGAGAAGCTTAGGAATCTTCAGAACATCTTCAAATGTTCCAACATCCAAATTATAGGGGTACTAGAAGGGGAAGAGGAACAGCCATGAGTGGAAACCTTATTTGAACAAATAATAAAAAAGAACTTTCCCAATCTGGCAAAGGAAATAGAATTCCAGGAAATCCAGGAAGCTCAGAGAGTCCCAAAGAAGGTGGACTCTAGGAGGAACACACCAAGGCACATCATAATTACATTAGCCACAATTAAAATGAAGGAGAGAATTCTAGAAGCAGCAAGAGATAAGAGGACAGTCACCTACAAAGGAGTTTCATCAGACTGTCAGCTGATTTCTCAAAAGAGACTTTGCAGGCAAGAAGGGGCTGGAAAGAAGTATTCCAAGTCATGAAATGCAAGGACCTACAACCAAGATTGCTCTATTCAGCAAAGCTTTTATTTAGAATGGAAAGGCAGATAAAGTGCTTCTCAGATAAGGTCAAGTTAAAGAAGTTAATCATCACCAAGCCCTTATTTTATGAAATGTTAAAGGGACTTAACTAAGTAAAAGAAGATATAAAATGCAAACAATGCAAGGACAGCAGACTCGCAGTTATTAACAATCACACCTAACAAGTAGAACAGGAACTGAAACACAGAAATGGAGATCACATGGAGGGTTAGCAACAGGGGAGTGGGAGGAGGAGAGAGGGGGAAAAGGTACAGAAAATAAGTAGCATAGATGGTGGGGGGAAAATAGAGAGGGGGAGGGCAAGAATAGTATGTGAAATGTAGAAGCTAAGGAACTTATGACACATGGACATGAACTGAAGGGGAGGAATCTGGGTGGGAAGGGGTGTACAGGGTAGAGAGGAATGAAGGGGTGAATGGGACAACTGTAATGGCATAATCAATAAAATATATTATTAAAAATTTCATAGAAGTTAAATTCTGTCATTTTATAGTCCATGTAAATTGTGGAGGACATGGACCATGACGGATTTCCAGCACATAGATCTCTGGAATGACTGAATTTGGAATTTATGTTGTTTTCTGCTACCATCAAGCAGTTCACCATTTCTGACAGATGTCTTTGCTGATTATCACTGGGAGCCTTGCTACTTTGAAAGCTATTGATTAATATTTCCATCTTCCCAGCCTTGGAAGCCTTTTCACTCAGCTGCTTGGGAAAGTTGATTAACAGGCCTTCTTCATATTTTCAATCCCTCTAAAAATCCATATTAGGCTATATAGACCAAATGGGGACAATAAATCAAGGTTTTCGGAGACAAGTTTTCAATGGGCTTAACTTTTTTTTTAGTCAACTCTTCAGAAATTTGCTTTGTCACTTGGCCAAAGGACATGACTGATGATAACACAGCCTCCTTTTAACTTACTTTCCAACAAGTGAGGGATGGGTATCCCTTTTTTTTCTTTTTAAAATATTATTAACAAACTAAGTGTCTTTCAAGAGGTTCAGTTTTGACTTAGCTTCAATCACAAGGAAGGTCCCAAAACTTTCCTGTGGCTATATGCCAAATTACTTTTTCTAATGAGTTTCACTAAATTGGTTGTCAGCAGGACAAACATGTTTGTAATCTCTCATGCCACTTCCTGTGGGGAGGCTGAAATACTGTAGACACTACCACAAGGTTCAAGAATGGAAACAATTTGCATAGATCCAGGATGACTAAGCTACACAGAGGTCTCAGAGCAATCGAGATACACAGTGTAAGATCCAGGCTGCTCCCACCAGAGTTAAACCTGCCTTCTCTTTCAGTAATCAAATGAGCACTAAGACCACCAAAAATGTTTTTTAACTTCCCTCTTTTCCCCTTGGCATTGAATACTATCCAAAAGCCCTGTCCTTAGATTCTGGTGCCTAATCTTTTTTTCCTACCAAGGCTTTAGAGATATTCAAAAATATGTTTACCATTGAGCAGCCAAAGACTCAGAATACATGTATCTTTGTATAGCACTCCTTATACCAGTAATATGAGTGAGTTGGTCTGTCCCCTCAGAAAAAGTAGGTGTGATGCTCATATTTGATAACACATAAAGTATAGCAGTCATCAGCCCAGAGGGATGATGGGCAGTATGTCAGATCAGTACATACCCCAGAAGGTCAGCCCCGTCATGAATGGGGAGACTTCCCCTGGTGAGTAGACCCCAATTTGAAAGACTCACCCCTTGTTTCTTTTTCAAAAAGAGGGCATAGCACTTTGTGGCCTAGGGTTTTTTTTTTCCTTATAGAAGATTCATCCTTCCTTCTTCTAGAAGTTTGAGTGACAGTCTTTTTAAGACTTGGTTAAGGCTGAGAATCTATTTGTAGATTCCAAAAACATTCATAATTTGTAGAATGCCCCTTTCTTCCTAACCAGTCACTAAGGTCTGTCAATTCTACCTTTTAAACAGTCCCAGATCACTCCTGCCTTTTGCCCTCTCTCAGACTTAGGTCAGGCATGGATCATGTCTTATCTAGATTTCTCATAATTAGTCTCTCAGGCATGCCCTTCTAATCCAGGGTACACACACATACAGGGAGGGTCTTCAAGTACAAATCTGATTTTGTTACTTCAGTGCTTAAAATAATTAAATGCTGCTCCATAGTGAGATAGAGTATGTGGTAAAAGGGCTATAACCAAAAAAAAAAAAAGCTATAGGGACAGTCAAGGAGATAGTGAGACCAACTATCAATGGGTTTATGGCTTAGAACCAGAAAAGATCAGCTCAGTACAACATGGCTACTAATTTCACCTTGTGGTAAGCCCTAGCTTCATTATATGCTCAATGTAATACCTTAGCACACTAAACACCACTCCTGGTGGTACAGCGTATGGTGTTTAGTATGCTAAGGTATTACCTTGGCTTGGAGCTCTTCCAAAGAGTCTCCACACCTTTTCTGAAAATATCCTGAATATTCCTTCTCCTTACTGAATGCCCTACTCCTTGATTAAATGAGCCTCAATAAAAAGAAGTAAATCCCAGTAGGGAGGAGCTGCTCTGCCTGTGGAGTGGCTGCTCTTCGTCCTACTGCTTCATTAATAAACCCATTTTCACTTTAAACTCTATGCTGGTCAAGTTTAATTTTTTTCTTCCTCGAAGTCAAAAACCCACAGTGGGTTGTGAACACTCGGGTTCATGAAACCCCAGAAGACCTGCATCAGTAAGAATACAAAGTGTCTGTAATATTTCCAGGCACTCTGTGGTATAACCCTACAATCGTCCCTCACTTCCCAATTAAAGTCTGAAGCTCTAGCCAAGCTCAACTACTTAAAATTCCTTGAAAGTATAGTTCTTCCTCACTTCAGAGACTATATGAGTTGCTCTCACTCAGTCAGGAATGTGGGCTACATGTTTTTCCTCATCTCTCCAAGATTTTGTTTTTTACAATCTCATAGAGCCTCACCTAATGGCTTTTACTGAGGTAGGTAGACATGCTTCACCTCCTTACACAACCATAAGAAGGATCACAACTAACCTCAAAACAAAAAACAGACAGAACTCCAGAAAATCAAACGGTATGGCAGTCTAATGACCATGGATTTAAAGAAGAAATATTCATCCAGAAGGGTTCCTCTCTGGGGCAGAGAGTACACGGTAGGGTGGTGGCAATGTGGCAGGGTGGTGCCAGTAATGAGGCAGTAGCAGTGGTGGCTGGCAGTATGGGCAGTTCTACATTTATATGTGGGTGTGTTCTGTCTTACTCCCCAGTTGTTCCTCCAGGTTTATCTGCATGTAAATGGGGACTGCTCTGTCTGCTAGCTGCTGCCTTGCCAGTTTATTAATATAACTAGATCACAATAAATTAATAATCATGTTAGCACTACAAAGAATTGGTGGCTGCAGAATTTCTGGCCAAGATGGAGGTGTAGGTGAAAACACTGTGCCATCTCACACAGCCAAGTTTAAATACAACAAAGTTTTAGTAAGAAAAATGCAACCAAACACAGAAAATTGAACTATATGGAAGTCCAACAACAACTAACCATTCAACCAGACCGGTGAGAGGGGTGGAGCCAGCGACTAGCAGAGTGGGGTCCACAGGAAAACTTGGCCAGACTGACCCAGGTGCGGGGGCCACAGTTGGCAGATCCCAGGCATGAGGTTGTGATAGGCGGACCCAGTAAGGGTGCAGAGCGGCTGGCTGACTGCAGTTACACATTCGTGCGCAGATAGACCGGGTGAGGGAGCGAGCAGTGAGACCGACCACTCAGGCCCCAGTGGCAGGAAGCAGCAGAGAGGACCACTAATGCCCCTCTTTGACCCCGCCCCCACATACAGCATTACAACCCAGCAACTGAGTTGCCCCACCCTGGTGAACACCTAGGGCTCTGCCCCTCATATATAACAGGTACCAACAGATCAAAACATGGCTCAAACAGAAGAACAAATCAAAGCCCCAGAGCCAATAGTTTTAAGTGACCAAGAGATAGCCAACCTATCAGATGCACAGTTCAAAACACTGGTGATCAGGATGCTCACAGAACTGGTTGATTTTGGTTGAAAATTACATGAAAAAAATGAAGGCTACACTAAGTGAAGTGAAGGGAAATGCACAAGGAACCAATAGTGATGGGAAGGAAACTGGGACTCAAATTAATGGAATAGACCGGATGGAAGAAAGAAACAACCCAACATAAAAGAATGAAGAAACAAGAATTCAAAAAAATGAGGAGAGACTTAGGAACCTCCAGGACATCTTCAAACGTTCCAACATCCAAATTGTAGGGAAACCAGAAGGGGAAGAGGAACAGCCATGAGTGGAAACCTTATTTGAACAAATAATAAAAAAGAACTTCCCCATTCTGACAAAGGAAATAGACTTCCAGGAAATCCAGGAAGCTCAGAGAGTCCCAAAGAAGGTGGACCCAAGAAGAAATACACCAAGGCACATCATAATTACATTAGCCAAGATTCAAATGAAGAAGAGAATTCTAGAAGCAGCAAGAGATAAGGGGACAGTCACCTACATAGGAGTTTCCCTAAGACAGTCAGCTGATTTCTCAAAAGAGACCTTGCAGGCAAAAAGGGGCTAGAAAGAAGTATTCCAAGTCATGAAATCCAAAGACCTACAACCAAGATTGCTCTATCCAGCAAAGCTTTCATTTAGAATGGAAGGGCAGATAATGTGCTTCTCAGGTAAGATCAAATTCAAGGAGTTCATCATTACCAAGCCTTTATTATATGAAATGTTAAAGGGACTTATCTAAGGAAAAGAAGATAAAAAAGATGAACAGTGAAAGGACAGCAAACTCGCAGTTATTAACAACCACACCTAAAACAAAAGCAAACTAAGAGGACAGCTAGATCAGGAGCAGAACCATAGAAATGAAGATCTCATGGAGGGTTAGTAACAGGGGAGTGGGAGGAAGAGAAGGGGGGAGAAGGTACAGAAAATAAGTAGCACAGATGGTAGGTAGAAAATATATAGGGGGGAGGGCAAGAGTAGTATGGGAAATATAGAATTTAAAAACCTGAGACACATGGACATAAACCAAAGGGGGGGATGGTGAGGGAGGGGGTGTGCAGGGTGGAGGAGAATGAAGGGGGGGTAATAGGACAACTGTAATGGCATAATCAATAAAATATATTTAAAAAATAAAAATAATACATTCATATGTGGCAGATAAAAACCAGGAGAGACACCTGGGGAGGGAGTCATCCCAGCCGTAGGCCAAACCATGAAACCCAGGGACCCAATGCTGGAAAAATAAAGCCTTATAATGAGCTGTAAAAACCAGTGGGGGTTGGGGAGGTAGAAGAAACTACCAGTCCTCTAGGAGAGTCTGTTGAAAGGTCCCACAAGATCCTAGAATGTATTCAAACCTACCACTCTGGGAACTACCACCAGGGCAACAGCTACAGGTACAGCAGTCACATATGAGAAATGGGTGAAGTGACTGGAAATAAGAGGAGTGCCCAGCAAGTGGCATTGTTCACGCTCCAACCCCTCCCCCACATTCAGAGTCACAAAGTGATAAACTGGATTGACCCACCCTGGAGATTACTTAAATCTCTTCCCCTTACAACATAACAGGTGTGCCAAGACAAGTAGTCAAAGCAGTTTTACCTAATACACAGAAGCAAATACAGAGAGGCTGTGTTTGAGGAGACAAAGAAATATGGTCCATATGAAAGAACAGACAAAACTCCAGAGAAAGAACTAGGTGAAATGGAGGGAGCCAAGCTATCAGATGCAGAGTCCAAAATATTGGTGGTAAGGATGCTCAAAGATCTGGTTGAGTGTGCCAAATGCATAAGGGAAGGAACAAAGTCTCCACTAAGTGAAATAAAGAAAAATCCACAGGGAACCAACAGTGGAGTGAAGGAAGCAGGGTTCAAATCAATGATTTGGAGCATAGAGAAGAAATAAACAGTCAACCAGTACAGAGTAAAGAAAGAATTTTAAAAAATGAGGAGAGAATAAGAAGACTCCAGGACATCTCCAAAAGTACCAATATCCAAATCATAGGGATCCCAGGAGAAGAGGAGGAGCAAGAAATTTAAAACTTATTTGAAAAAATAATTAAATAAAACATTCCTGCCCTGGCTGGTGGAGCTCACTGGATTGAGTGTGGGCCTGTGAACCACACAATTGTGGTTCGATTCCCAGTCAGGGCACATGCCTGGGTTGCAGGCCAGTTCCCAGCAGGGGACACATGAAAGGCAACCATACATTGATATTTCTCTCCTTCCCTTCCCCTCTAAAGATAAATAAATAAAATCTTTAAAAAAAGAAGAAGAAAACATCCCTAATTTAGCAAAGGAAGTAGTCATACAAGTCCAGGAAACATGGAGATTCCCAAATGAGATGGACCCAAAGAGGACCACATCAAGATACATCATAATTAAAATGCCAAAAGATTAAAGATAGAGAGAATCTTAAAAGCAGCAAGGAAAGACAGATAGTTACATACAAAGGAGTTCCCATAAGACTATCAGCTGATTTCTCATAAGAAACTTTGCAGGCAAGAAGGGACTGGTAAGAAGAATTCAAAGGGATGAAAAGCAAAGACCTACAACCTAGATTACTCTTTCCATCAAAGCTATCATTTAGAATAAATGGGCAGATAAAGTGCTTCCCAGACAAGGTAAAGCTAGGCCTTATTATTTAAAATGTTAAAGGAACTTATTTAAGAAAAAGAAGATCAAAATTATGAATGGTAAAATGACAACAAACTCACAACTCTCAACAACTGAATCGAAAAAATAAAAAACAAAACAAACTAAGCAAACAAGTAGAACAGAAAAAGAATCATAGAGATGGAGATTATATGGAGGATTGTCTGTGGGGAGGGGGAAGGAGAGAATTGGGGAAAGGTACAGGGATTAAGAAGCATAACTGGCAGGTAGAAACTGGACAAGGGGGTTGGTAGGAATAGTATAGGAAATAAAGAAGACAAAGAATTTATATGCAGGACCCATGGACATGAACTAAAGAGTGGGGGATTACTGGATGAAAGCAGGGTACTAGGAGGAGGGGGCAAAGGGGAAAAATTGGGACAAATGTAATAGCATAATCAATAAAATATACTCTAAAAAAGCTTTTATTCAGGTTCATTTTAGAAATGACATTTTCCACCACATTTCCACAAAGTGGTGAGACCCCAAAGGATGGCAACCTTAAGTCATTTAGGAGTAAATTCGACATTTACTTTCAGATTGAGTGGAGTAGTAGAAAGAATGTGATTTTAGGGTCTTAGCACGAACCTTGGTTAACTCAGTCTATTAAGTTGTATCATATGACATTTTTGTAAGTCAAAAATAATAAAATCACCAATTTCATGTTGCTTATATGAACCAAAATCCCCTGCTCTGTAAAATGCAGCTATGTCTCTACCTGCCAAGTCTGCTGTGAGATGGTTTAGCATCGAGGTTAAAGCATGAGTGATGAATTCAGAAATGGGTTAAAGTTGTCAATACAAGTTGTGTGTGGCTTTGGACAAATAATTTGACCACTTTGGGCATCAGTGTCCTCAGTTATAAAATTGGGGATAATAGCAATGCCTTATTCATCAAAAAGTGAGAATACACTAATTTGCATAAGAGGCTGAGTTCATAGTAAACTCCCTAAATAGCAATTTTTGTGAGCAAATACAATGATATATATATGACTCACTGTAAAATGCTCTAATTTCAATTGCTCTGTGTGTAGCTTAATAATACAACCAATTTGCAGTCTGATTGCTTTGTTGATGGCTATCTTTAAAGCCTGAATACTGTCCTCACCATTTAGCAGCCTTCATTTCTATTTATATATATTGATCAGGATCCTGGGTGGGTATGTCTACATGTTTCCTTCTCTTTCTTATTCCTGCCTGTATAGTCCAGATGCCACCATTATGACCTCATAAGGTTGGAACAGAATTACTGTGGACCCCAAAACGTGCCCCATCCCATTTCTCGGACTCCCATTAACTCCTCAAAAAGACAAAAAAAAAAAAAAAATGAAGAAGCCATGCTTAAAAAGGCATATAAAGAGACTGTTTTACTTGTAAGACCTCAGTGAAACCATCCCTGGTCCCAGGAGCATGTTGTAAAATGACTATGCTCTTCTTTGGGATGTCTCCTGTCTTGGCCTCTGTTTACAAAGTCACCTGGATCCCCAGGCCTGGGTCTGCTAACTGCTTCACCCACTGGTTCTCCTCAATACCCCACAAAGAAAGATATCAACTCTACAAAAAGAGATACCACAGAGCAATCTGGCCTGCTCAGGCCAGGTCCAGCATATTTGGTCCACTTATTTTATTCACATTTCACAGGGACATTCCAGAGATATTGCAGTTCAGTTTCAGAACACCACAATAAGTGAGTATCACCATAATGTGAGTTGTAATCTTTTTGCTGGTACAGGATTTAATTTTTTTTTATTTTTTTTTATTGATTATGCCATTACGTTTGCTCTATTCCCCCCTCCCTTCCCCTCCACCCTGCATACCCCTCCCCCACCATTTCCCCCTTTAGTTCATGAACATGTGTCTCAAATTCTTTAGATTCTGTATTTCCCCTACTATTCTTACCCTCCCCCCTATCTATTTTCTATCTACTGTCTATACTACTTATTTTCTGTACCTTCTCCCCCCTTCCCCCTCCTCCCACTCCCCTGTTGCTAACCCTCCATGAGATCTTCATTTCTATGGTTCTGCTCCTGATCTAGCTATCCTCTTAGTTTGCTTTTGTTTTAGGTGTGGTTCTTAATAACTGTGAGTTTGCTGTCCTTTCACTGTTCATCTTTTTTTATCTTCTTTTTCTTAGGTAAGTCCCTTTAACATTTCATATAGTAAGGGCTTGGTGATGATGAACTCCTTGAATTTGGTCTTATCTGAGAAGCACTTTATCTGTCCTTCCATTCTAAATGAAAGTTTTGCTGGGTAGAGCAATCTTGGTTGTAGATCTTTGGTTTTCATGATTTGGAATACCTCTGTCCAGCCCCTTCTTGCCTGTAAGGTCTCTTTTGAGAAATCAGCTGACAGTCTGATGGGAACTCCTTTGTAGGTGACTGTCCCCTTAGCTCTTGCTGCTTCTAGGATTCTCTCCTTCATTTTAATCTTGGCTAATGTAATTATGATGTGCCTTGGTGTGTTCCTTCTTGGGTCCAACTTCTTTGGGACTCTCTGAGCTTCCTGGATTTCTCGGAAGTCTATTTCCTTTGCCATCTTGGGGAAATTCTCCTTTATTATTTGTTCAAATAATTTTTCCACTGGTGGTTGTGCCTTTCCCCCTTCTGGTACCCCTACAATTCGGATGTTGGAACGTTTAAAGATGTCCTGGAGGTTCCTAAGCTTCTCCCTCATTTTTCTGAATTCTTATTTCTTCATTCCTTTCTGTTTGATCATTTTTTTCTTCCGTCTGGTCCTCTCCCTTGATTTGAATCCCAATTTTCTTTCCATTACTATTGGTATCTTTTGTATCAGCATTCATTTCAATTAATTTAGCTTCCATATGTTTCTCTAATTTGTGACTAAAATCCACCAGTTCTGTAAGGATCTTTATAACCAGTGTTTTGAACTGTGCATCTGAAAGACTGGCTATTTCTTCATCACTTAGGTCTATCGGTTCTGGGGCTCTAAGTTGTCCTAGAGCCATTTTTTGGTCTATTCGTGCTGTTAAGTGAGCGGAGCGAAGCCTTAGTTGTTTACCAGGACGGGGCGACCCAGGTCGCTGGTTTGTGACGCTGTGTGTGGGGGCGGGGTCAGAGAGGGAGCAATGGTGGTCCTCTCCGCTAGCCCAGCTCATCCAGTCACTCAAACGCCTCGGGCTTGCTTATCCGATCCTAATTTTGCGAGCCTGCTGCACCACGCGGGTTTCCCTTCTCACTGGTTTCTCCACACGTAAATGCGCGCGACCGACCGACCCACCACGCCTCTTCCCTGTGCGCTCCGGCAGCCAGCTTGCTGGCGATCAGCGCACCGCCCCGGGAATGTTTTCTTGCTAACCTGCTCCGCTGCTGGCCTCGCTCCTCGTACCGGTCCAGCCGAGTATCTAGTTGTCCTTTGGACTCTGTATTGTCGATTTTCCGTGTGGCTTGGTTGTGACTGCTGTTAAAAATAGTTGTTCTTAGATTTGGTTGTGCACAGAGGTGAGGTGGAACCTCCACCTACTTCTCCATCTTGGCGGAAGTCGCTGGTACAGGATTTAGCTTTCAATTTGTAAAAAATGCAACATCTGTGAAACACATTAAAACACAGTGCAATAAAATGAGGTATTTTTTTTCTGGTTCCCCTTTGCTGGCCCTTTAGCAAATGCCCATTGTGATAGACTCAAGAATTGGAAAATTTTAGTTTAAGGTAAAAAGTTATAGGCCAAGCAACTAATGTATATGTTAAAGCTTTTATTTCATAAACTACAGATTAGGCTCATCCTGGCTCCTGGGAAAACTGCTGGCCTCCTGGGGCACTGCTAGAGATTACCACCTGGAGACAAGTGGAGGCATCCAGGTCTATGTGTTCCAGGAAGAGACAAAAGACCACCCATCTCTGGGAACCGCTAACTGCCCAGGACAAGAATGCTGAAGTCTTTTTCACCTATTCCTCCCTGAATTTCAAAACCCCTCACTGCACCTTGCTTATTCCCTGTTATAAAAAGTCTGGCCTGGAAAGAAAAGGGAAGACGGTTCTTCTGGGTGTGAACCCTTCTCAGATCTGGCCATCTGAATAAAATATCCATAAATATCCATTTGCTGGGCTTGGTAGTGACAGGCAGCCTGAATGCTGGTGTCTTTTCCAGTTTCAATTAAATTTGGAACATGCAGCTCTCATCTACTTCAGATGTGGCCCAGTAAAAACCAAGACTTCTCTGATTTTGAAGAGAAGATACCCTTCCGAAAGACTTTAAAGTTCCCCATAAAGACACATATTCCTGAGGTGATCCAAAGCCAAAGAGAGGGGAACCACAGTGGCAGCTTCACTGAGCTTGCACTTCCCTCCAGGGCCTCCTCTGACTCTGATTTAGAGGAGGAGCCCAAGAGGGAAGGAACTGAGGCCCCAACCACAGTTCCTACTGCGAATGTCCTGCCAGTCTCCAGCTCTGCACCCCTCACTCCTGGCCATCACTGCTCTCTACTGTGGGACAATCCTGTGCTAGGGCAGGTAAACCCAAGGAGCCTGTCCTGCAGCCAGAGTAACCAGCTTCCTCATTCTGGCTGCTCTCACCTTGTCTGGGCCCTTATTTTGTCAACTAACTTTCATATAGTTAAGGGGAACAATCACTACCTGTTCTCAGTTCCACTAGCGTTCTCTTGAATTGACACCTCATTTGGAGAGGTGAGGGCCTGCCTATCTGCTGCCAGCCCTCCTGAGGACCATGGCCTCCATCTTAAAACCCAACCAGAACTGAAGAGAATTCTGCTGTATGACATGGTGCAGTGTGGGGAGCAGCTACTGTTCCCTGCTGGCAGCAGAAGAAAAAGTCATCACAAAGAAGGTATAACAGAACAGAGAAAAGACACAAAAGAGGAAAGATAGATGGAAAAGAACATACAATGGGGCGGTGGCAGGGTGAGGAAAGAGAGGAGAGCCAGCAAGAAACCAATTGGAACAACTGTTAGTGTAACGAGGTATAGGCTAGGAAGCTCCAGGGCCCCCCAAAGGGGGGATTTGTATGGGGCCCAGCACTTGGGGTGTTTGGGAATATAGGATATCCCCCATAGGCCTGGCTGGGGGAAGGGAGACATGGAGCTGGGCCATTGAGAGTTATTTTGCATCTCAGTAACAGCAGGATAGCTTCATACCTGATATGCAAAAAATTGTTATTTTGCATATGAGTAACAGTGGGCCAGCTTCCAGCCTGAGTGGAGCTAGAAAGGTATTCATGACTTTGACCCGTGATGTAACTGGGAGGCAGCTCCCCCTGGTTACAGGACCTGGGTGAGAGCTTAGAGATGGTTTGTTCCACACCATGGGGCCACGCCTTCCTGAACTAACTATGGCGCTAAGAAAGGCTAAAAATGTGGGCATGATGGCTGATTGTGAGAGGAGTTGGAAATGGGGTTACAGAGGTTCCAGGCCAGAATTTAAACTAAAGCAGCCGTGAGGGATGGAGACAATAAAGGCAACAACAAGGTCTGCAGGAAAATGCAAGACCATTGGAGAAGGAAAGGGATGCAAGGACTCTTCACTGGTAGGCCATGAGGAGGTGCCATGTAGGTTTGGATTAAGGGCTGGAGATCCGGAGGACACAAGTGATGGTGCTGGGAACTGTGGGCAGGCTGCACAGTTGAGCACAGATTACTGGGAGGAACTGGGAGTCGAGCCAAGCTATGGACATCTATTTGTTTCCTGAGATACAGCAATACCCCTGACTGGCCTGGTTGGACAAAGGGGGAAGGCAGGACTGTGTGTATGTTTTTGGGTGTTTTAAAGGGACTTTGGGGGTTTTGATGGCGATATTCTAAACCTGTACAACTTTTGAATAAATAGTTTTTTTCCTTTTTACTGAACTCTCACACTGAGAGCCACAATTCCTAACACAGTTCTTCTTGTGGCAAGGAAAAGGAACTATAGCACAGAAAGACCCTTGGGGAGGGAGCTTGTTTGCATAACAGTATCTGGGCCCTCCAAATGGGCTGACATTTTGTAACATTGGGAATCTAGTACTTAGCTTTTCTGCTCAAATAGTTTTGAGGAACTGAATGTAACTTTATTTTACCCACCTGATTCAGCAGGGGAACACTGGGCCTAGGAGAGAAAGAGAGAAACATTGGTAAGAAACAAACAGAAATTTACACTAAGCATTCCTTCTTGGCTATTAATTTATTTTTAACACAGGGTGTGCACCTGTAAGGCAGGGAGGACACTCCTAATTACTGGTTTTAAAAGCATCTAGCTTGTTTATACATTTTTGCTTCCTTTTTCACATTGCCAAAATGCAAACCTTGGACAAGTCTGTCTTCAGTCTGACCACAGTTACTGGGACAGCTCTGTCCACTAATAGTGCCCCTTGAACTGTACCCACTGAGCTCTAGCAGCTATATAGGGTAGCCCCCAATTTGATTCCAGGATTCCTCCCTCTGTTCAGTTTTCTCTTGATTGAATCAGTTTTCTGGGTCAATTCAGAAATCATACAATATCCAGTATATCTTCAATCAGTTATCATAATCTTGTTAGAATTTACCATTATCTCTCAGCTATCTCAATTTCCAGTAGGATTTTCTTCCTGTAGCACTTCGTTTCCCACCTCTGCCCGTAGTTATTCACTGGAACATAGGTATGATGGCAATAATAACAACAGGTATTTACAAAGAACTTACCTGACAGACACTGAGCTAGGGACTTTACACTTACTCTCATTTTATACTCACAAGCTGGAGAAATTGTCATCTGTAGACTAGTATTTCTAATCATAGGAGAGAATAGCTATTCTGAAAAGCCACTTACTGCAAAACATTTATAAATGATTCCTAAAATATAACAAGCAGACTTGTAAATGCAAATCCGAGCTGGTCAGAAAGAGAAAAATTCCCTAGGAGTGAAAACTATAGTGAAGAAGAACAAAAGGTCAGGTGGTCAGCAAGCTCTAATTGCCTTGACTGCCCTAGGGCATTGGCTGACCTTCCCAAACAAGGAATTTGGATTTTAATATCCACTTGGGAAAGTAAGACTAAGCCTTGCACTCACTCCAGGTAAAAAGTTGGAAGTTAAATGCCTGTATTAGGAAAAATTGATGTTGAAAATCAATTATGTAAGCATCCATGTTAAAAATTAGATAAAGAACTGCAAATACAATCCAATGAAAGTAGTAATAAAGAGCAAAAATGAACACAAAACAAAACATAAACAGGCCACATAAAGCTATAGCCCCTGAAGATACAACTTCAGTGAAAAGAGGGCCCTAGAGAAAGTTCTGTCCCCTGGCAAAGGGAGACCACAAAGCAACTTGCCCGTGTTGGCCTGGTTCTGGACTGAAAACCAAAAAGCTCTTAAAATTCATAAACATAAACCTCTGCTGGCTCAGATTGAAGCAAACAAACAACAAGTGAACAAATAAGCCTAAAAGAAGTCCCTGATTGGCAAGGCCCCTGACACAGGACATAACCTCCACACAGGCTGCATCCATTCGCCTTCAGGAGAATAGAGGTCTGAGAAGCTGCCGAGTGCAGTCATTCCTCAAGTCCCCGAGTCCCAATCCATATCCATCACTTTAAAAAAGTGGTGCTAGAAGTAATTGCATCAGCATCACCTGGAGCTTGTTAGAAATGCAAGTCATTGGCCCCAGTTTAGGCCAGCTGAATTAGGACCTCTGAGAGAGCCCAGCACTGGGTGTTTGACAAGCCCTCCAAGTGATTTTGATGCACTCAGTTTGAGAACTTTATACTGGGTCTCCTCTCCATGGACTGCCTACAAGACAAACATTCAATCAGTTCCAATAGATTGGGAATTATCACTCTAGATCTTAAATTACCTTATGTCTACCACATCCTAACAAATATAATTTTTAGAACACCAAACAATTTATATTTTTCAAATGTTTGAACATATATGAATCATTCTTTTCATGTTTTATATTATAAAATAGTAGACCTTTTAAACAAGTAAGATTTTAGTTTAAAAAAATTAAGTCCTTGCACTTGATTATTTATAATCTATTTATAATTAGCATATGACAGAGATACCAATTATATTCACATGAATAGAGCAGCTATTTACATAAATTATAATGCTAATAATATTCTATTTTCAGTCCAGAATTTGGGCGTATGTACTGTATTACTTGATAGTAGAAAGAACCACTACCTCTTAAGTAGAAAGAGCATTTATTCTGTTACTTGAATATATGAATAATTTTGAAATTAGAAAATCTTGCTTAGGACCCAATTAAATCATCTAATCACCTCTGATTGCTTACACCCTGAGTTCTTAATTTTTGTAGTTATTCATAGTTCTACAGGTCTGAAATGATGGCATATCTCATTAACAATGAGAACTTTTCTCCAGACAAAATAGGTTTTATTTAATATTTATTATATTATTTTCCATTACCATTAAGATACTTTATACCCCCTGCCCTCCAGCAGTCCCCACACTGTTGTCCATGTGCACAAATCCTTTTTCCTTTTTGCTCAATCCCTCCACACCCTAATTTTCTCCACTTAGCTGTCATCCTGATGCTTTCCATCTGTGAGTCTGTCCCCATTTTGCTTGATTGAATTTGTTCATATGATTTCATATATGAGTGAAATCATATGGTATTTGTCTTTCTCTGATAGGCTTATTTCACTTAGCATAATGTTCTCCAGGTCCATCCATATTGTCACAAAGTAAAATTTTCTTCTTTTTTTAATGCTGAGTAGTATCTTATTGTATAAATGCCCCATAGTTGTTTTATCCACTCATTCATTAATGGACATTTGGGCTGCTTCATATCTCGGTGATTGTAAATAATGCTGCAATGAACTAGTGTGCTTATGTTCTTTCAAATTAGTATTTTGGGTTCCTTCGGATGTATTCCCAGAAATGGAATTGCTGGGTCAAAAGGCACATTCATTTTTAATTTTTGAGATATCTCCATACTGCTTTCCATGGTGCCTGCACCAATCTGTATTCCCTACAATAGTGCAAAAAGGCTCCCCTTTCTCCACATCCTAACCAGCACTTACTGTTTGTTAATTTATTGATATTAGCCACTCTTCCAGGTGTCAGATGATATCTCATTGTGGTTATAATTTGTATTTTTCTGATGATTCATGATATTGAGCATCTTTTCATATGTTTATTGACCATCTGTATGTCCTCTTTAGAGAAGTGTCTATTCAGGTCCTTTGCCCATGAGATTGTTTGCTTTTGTGGTGCTACACTTTGCAAGTTCTTTATAAATTTTGGATATTAACCCCTTATCAGATGTATAGGTGAATTTGTTTTCCCATACTGTGGGTTGTCTTTTTATTTTATTGATGATTTCCTTGCTGTGCAAAAACTTTTAGTTTGATATAGTCCCATTTGTTTACTTTTTCTTTTGTTTCCCTTGCCTGGGGAAGATATATGCAATAAAAATTTTCTACAAGCAGTGTCTGAGATTTTGCTGCCTATGTTTCATTCCAGAATTTTTATGGCTGTGGGTCTAACATTTAAGTCTTTGAAACATTTTGAATTTATTCTGTGTGTGGTGCAAAAAGGTAGTCTAGTTTCACTTTTCTGCATGTATCTGTCCAACTTTCCCAACACCATCTATTGAATAAACTATCTTTAACCAATTGTATATGCTTGTTTCCTTTGTCAAATATTAACTGACTATGAAAGTGTGGATTTATTTCCAGGCTCTATGTTCTGTTCCATTAATCTATGTGTCTGTTTTTATGTCAGGACCAGGCTGTTTTGATTACTATGGCCTTATAATATAGTTTGATATCACGTAGGGTTATTCCTCCAACTTTGTTCTTTTTTTCCTCAGGATCACTACTGCTTTGTGGGGCCTTTTGTAGTTCCATAAAATTTTTTGAAATATATGTTCTAGTTCTGTGAAATAAATCATTGGAATCTTGATAGGAATACTGTTGAATCTACAGATTACTTTGGGTAGTATGGACTTTTTAATGATGTTAATTCTTTCTATCTGTAAATATGGTGTGTGCTTCTACTTACTTGTATCTTCTATTTCTTTCTTCAGTGTCTTTTAATTTTCTGAGTGCAGGTCTCTTCCTTCCTTGGTTAGGTTTATTCCTAGGTATTTTATTGTTTTTGTAGCAATTGTGAGTGAGATTATTTTTCTTTCTTTTTTTTTGGGGGGGGTTATTTATTTATTTTTAGAGAGAGTAGAAGAGAGGGAGAGAAACATCAATATGTGGCTGCCTCCTGTGTGCCCTGCACCAGGAACCTGGCCCACTACCTAGGCATGTGCCCTGACTGGGAATCAAACTGGCAACTCTTTAGTTACCAGGCCAGCACTCAATCCACTGAGTCAAACCATTCTGGGCTGGGATTGTTTTCTTAATTTCCTTTTCCATTAGTTCAATATTGGCATATAAACATGAAACTGATTATGGATATTAATTTAGTATCCTACTACTTTGTTGAATTTATTTATCAGTTCTAGTAGTTTCTTGGTGGAATCTTTGGCATTCTCTATGTACAGTATCATGTCACCTGCAAATAATGACCATTTTACTTCTTCCTTTCCAGTTTGGATACCTTTCACTTCTTCCCCTTGTCTGATCACTGTGACTAGGACTTTCAGTACTATACTGAGCAATAGAGGTGAAAGCAGACATCCCTGTCTTGTTCCAGATCCCGAGAGGAATGCTTGTAGTTTGCCTGTTGAGTGTGATGCCAGCAGTGGGCCTGTCATATACAGTCTCCACTATGTTTAGGTGTGTTTTCTCTAATCGAACTTTGCCAGGAGTTTTCATCACAAATGGATGCTGGATTTTATCAAATGCTCTCTCTGCATCCATTGACATGACCATGTAGTTTCCATCCTCCATTTTGTTTATGTGGTAATCACACATATTGATTTGTGAATGTTGTACCAAAATAGACTCTAAAACAAAGACTGTAAGAAAAGACAAGAAAGAGTATTACATAATGGTAAAGGGGATCCAAGAGGATATTACATTTGTAAGTAATCATGCATCCAATATAAAAGCACCTAAATATATAAAGTAAATATTAATGGACATGAAGGCCAAAACTGACAATAATACATAAGTAGTAGAGGACTTTAACATTCTACTTCCATTAGTGAATAGGTCATCCAGACAAAAAATCAACGAAGAAACAGTAGCCTTTACCTGACAGATTAGATATGAGAGACTTAATAGCTACATGCTGAACATTTCTTCAAAAACCTGAGGAAAAAAAAGATTCCTGAGGAATCTTTCTGGATTCCTAACATGGAACATTCTGTAGGCTATATAACATGTTAGTTCACAAAACAAGTCTCAATAAATTCAAGAAGACTGAAATCATATCAAGCATCTTTTCTGACCACAAAGATATGAAAGTACAAATCCATTACAAGAACATAATACAAATATGTGGAGACTAAACAATGTGCCAGTAGACAACCAACAGTTTAACCAAGAATTCAAAGAGGAAATTTAAAAAACCTTGATAAAAATGAAAATACAACTTTCCAAAGTTTATGGGGAAGTACCAAAAACAGTTCTGAGAGGGAGATTCATAGGGATACAGGCCTACCTCAAGAAATGAGAAAAATTTAAAACACACAATCTAACTTTATACCTTAAGAAACTAGAAAAAAATATAAAAAGCCCAAAGTGAATAGAAAGCCTATCTTTCATTTTTAAAGAAATTTTCATATTGTTTTCCAAACTTGTTTTAAGAGGAAAAGTGAAATTGTATATCATACATGTTCTTAGCTTATATTTATTCTTCTCCAAAATAAAAATCCTTCAGAAATTGTTTAATAAAAAATCAGGTTTTTTATTTATTTTCCAAGATTTAGTTTTAAAACTTTATTGGTAAATTGTTATAATACCTTAAGCCATGATTTTTAAAAACATGATTACCTCAACAACGTCATTTGATATTAGATGAAGTAAAGTAAAACGTTAAAAATTTGACATAGGTACATAGAATTTTTTAACAATAAAAAGCTCTATACTGTTAGTAACTTTTAGTTTTCTAATTTGGTTTACTTGAGTTTTCTGTTTACAAAAAAAGCTAGTTTTGATTATAATGATTTTCTTTTGGTTATTTTGATGAAGAAGCCAGTCTTTATTATTTATCTTTTAATGCTATTAGTTTTCTGCATTCTGATTTTTTTTAATCTCTAACTTCTTGAGTAAAAAGCATTATTTATCTACTTTAACTCAGTCACTTAAAAAAAACATAAAGTTGTCTGCGTACAGCTTTGATTATATCCAACTATTTTTTATTTGTGCTATTTCAAATTAGCCTGCTTTTGGGTGTTAATTTCATCATTTTGCTCAGTCATCCCTTTTCTCAGTTTTATATTTTAACCCTCCATTTGCTCTCTCAGGCTACTCTCTTCTGGTGCCTCTCTTCTAAAACAGATATTCTCTTGACTCAGTTTATCTTTTCCCAATGTACGGTGATTACACATAATCCAATGAGGGATGGGAGATCAGGAGATTATCATTTGTTTTTCTGATCCAGTTACATTATTCAGGCTCACAAAAAGACAATAGATAATTTTGCCATAAAAACAAAAAGTAATTTAAAAATATAATGAAAGAATTGGTACCATTTATCATAACAGAAGAAAAAGGAGTAGAAGGAGGAAAAGGAAAGGAAGGAAGAAGGGAAGGAAGGAGGGTAGGGAAGAAAATAGAAATGCATTATAAAGAATATGCAAGAACTATATAAGAAAGACTTTCAGAAAACTGTAAAACTCTTCTCGAGAAATTTATAAAGAAAAACAGCTTAAATATAAATGGAGAGCTATTTCTTCTATTGGAATAGGGAAAGCCTATATTGTAAGAATGTCAATTTTCTCTAAATTAGTATGCAAATTTGTTGCAACCCCAATAAAATAACAACTAATTTTTAAAAATTAGAGCAGCTGGTTCTAAGATTTTTGTATAAATATTAAAACTCAAACTTAGCCAGACAAAAAAATTTCTGAAAAGGAAGTATATGAATTAGGCAAGTTCTACCAAATAATAAACTGTTATAAAACAAATGTGGTTAAACTAAGCAAATAAATTATGATAGAAAATCCAAAGCTAGATTCAAATCTATATACAAATTTAGTATATGACAAAAGTGACATTTCCAAACAAATGCATTGTTATAATAGTAATAATGATGCTATTTATAAAGTCATAATACTTTTTCTTATGAATGTTTTAATTATTGTTACAATGCTATATACATTTTTTTATGTTGTAACATTTGTCATGAATATTATACATTTTATATATAAATGAATTTGTAAAGTTCTAGGAGAAAAGAGGAGAGGATTTTTTTCAAAGACTTTGTTTGTTTATTTATTTTTAGAGAGAGGGGAAGGGAGGGAGAGAAACATAGATGTGCAAGAGAGTAGGTTGCCTCTCAATACCCACAACCAGGAACCTGGCCCACAACCCAGGCATATGTCCTGCCCAGAATGGAACCAGTGACCCTTTGTTCTGCAGGATGATGCCCAACCCACTAAGCCACACCAGTGAGGGCAACGGGGGAGTTATTTTTATATTTTGGATCAGGAAAGGCCTTTTTAATATTTACTGTGTACATGTTGCCAAGAATCTTGTAAGCACTTTACATATATTTATTAATTTAATCACCACACTATGTTATAATCACCATAACAGAGGAAGCATGAAAGCACAAAATGGTGATGCTAATTTGGCTTCTGACCCAGAGCTCAAAAGTGGCAGAATGAAAGTACATACTCAAATAGTTTTAATCTAGAGCATATGTTCTCAACCTTTATGATAACAACTGAAAAACCACCTGGGAAAAAAACAAAGATGGAAAAATATCAGTGGTAAGTCCTGGTCCAGCCTGCTGGGCTGTCATTCCTTGACCTTGAAACATGGCCGGTATCTGATTGCAAATGTTCACAGGTGGGTCACTGTTAGCAGATGTATAAAAATGTCTTGGCATTATTTTCTAAACTGTGAACAGGTAGTAGGATGGCCCTGGTGGCAGAGAAAGAAACTGTGCCCATCACCAGGAAGTGAAACCCAGATGATATGATATGCGAAAGGCAGCTTTGCAACCTTGTAAAGTAATTAAGATGGACCTGGCCGGAACTTACCCTGGAAATACAAAATGCTATGTGTTTCTCACAGGAAGAAGAAGAGAAGCCAGGGAGGCAGGCTCACCCAACATCTGCATGCCACACACAGCTCCTGGCATACTTTGTTTAAAAAACCTGTATGGCATGGATCATAGTAAACTACTACTTCTGTGGACTTAAGTGTCAGAGGGCTCATTTTGTAAATGCTTCATCCCAGTTGTCTGCAGAATTTCTTTAATTATTACCTCACTGTCTACCCAAAATTCAATTGTATGTGGAGAAAATATTTTTGATAAGAACTAATTAGTAAAGCCCTAGGAGAAGACATGGGGAAATTATTTTTATACTCCACAGTGAGAAAGATTTTTCTAACATAGAAACATAAAGCTCAGATGTTATGATGAAAAAGAAGGATCATTTTTCCTGGATTAAAATTTAAGATTTTTGTATAGAAAAAGTCAAAAGACCAGTGAAAGATAGGGAAATAATTGCACCACCATAGCAGACAAAAGCTAATTTCCATAATACTTCGTTTTCAGAAAACAAAATGCAATATAAAGCAGAACAAAAACCCAATAGATAAATGGAGGATACAAAAAGGAAGTTCACCAGAAAATAAATCTAAGTGGTTAAAAAAATACAAAAACAGTACAACCTCATAAGTTTAGAAATAAATTTAAAATAAAAATGAAGCATCACTTATTTATCTACTGGACAAAAATCCTTGCTAATGCACAGCACTGATAAGGGAAATAGAGATACTTTCTAACTCTGAATAAACTAGTTGGTACATATTTTTTGGAGGACAATTAAATACAATAATAGTAATAATAACAATAGTAATAGCTTACATTTGAGTGTTTCCTATGTTGGACAGGCAATAAGCTCTGTGTTTCAGATATATTAATTCCTTGACTCCTCATAACAACAAAGTAGTTTCCATTATTGTTCTTATGAGAAAACTGAGTCACAAAAAGATTAAAGTACTTGTTCAAGATCACATGTGTTATCAGTAGAGTAGCTGGATTCAAACTCAGTTTGAAAAATTCCGTTTAAAATGGCAAGTTTGACAATATCCATAAAAATTCAAAATGTTATATTTGTTATCTATTCGTTTAGGAGTAAGTTTGGCTACACGAGATGGAAAAGAAAATAACTATGATTTAAACAAGATAAAACTGTCATTCTCTCCGAAGTAAATGAAGTCTGGCAGCTCTATTCTATAAAGTGCCTAGGAACCTAGTTTCTTCCAGCTTACCATTTACCAAAGGGTGTGGCCCTAGAGCTCACGGTCTAAGGCAGCATGTGAATTACAACAAAGAATAAATAATAAGACACAGAAGGCATGCATCAGCTATCTCTCAAAGAACTTCCTCAGAATCTGCCACATGACAATTCTTGTTTTGCTTTGGCTGCAAGGGAGGCTGGGAAATGTGGCCTTAATTCTGAGCAGCTATAGGCACAGCTGAGCATGGGTAATAAGCATGGAAGATGAGGAAATGGATGTTGAGGGGGCTCTTTCCTTTTGACTGATACCACAATTCCAGTCCTAGGAGATTTTCCAACATACGAATGACACGTTTGTGCCAAAACATATTATATTACTTATTCTCTATTTATGCTGCCAGATATATTTTGACCCCACTCTGTTTGTCTGTACTCTGGGGCCTGACCTCCATGGACTGCCTCACCTGGATTTTCTTGTCCTTTGGCTTTCACTTGTATTCAGTTGATGGATTCAGTTTTGGCAGCAGCTGTATTTCTCAATCAATGGCCACATCTCCTGTTGGGTGGCCTCCCTCTCACTGCTATGGACTCACTGGCTGGTATGGACTCACTGGCTGGTACTAAATAACACTGCTTCCTTCCCTTGTCTCCTTGTGCATATGAAGGTGAAGGCTTCTCACTCCTGCTTGTTCCTGAGTACTTAACCATTTACTGTTGGATCCATTAACCCAGCCAGCACCAGTACCAATAGTCCCTCCATTAAACTATCTTCATTTAAGCTTTGGATGTACCTACCATCTGCTTCCTGCTGGACTCTGGCTGATGCAAACATGTGAAAATTTTCATTGCAGCATTGCTTGAAATAGCAGTAGAGTAGAAATAAATTACATATTCATCAATAGGGGACTAATTAAATATATAGTGCAGTCTGAGTGGAAATATTATGTAGTAGTTTAAAAAATAATTTCTCACTGTACTATACACTTAAATTTTTAATAGGGTAGATCTCATGTTATGCCTTGTTACACAATTTTTTAAAAAGTCTCTATAAGCTAAACTGGAGAGCTCTTGATGATAGAATGCTACTGACTATATAAAAATACAGATATAAATATGTATCTAAATTTGGATTTATAGAAGTTAGCACGTGTGATATTTCATATATATATGCATATATATATATATATTTATGGAGAGAGAGAGGTTTGGAGGAAAAACAGAAATTGATAATTGTGGTTACTTCTAGGGAGGAATAATAGAGGCCTTGGGTAGGACAAAGATTTATTTTCATTGAATACCCTTTTATATTATATGAATTTTTCCATTTATATATTTCCTTTTAAAAAACTAGTTAGTGGAAAAAATATTATTTTCCTCAGGACAAATATAGACAATCATATAAATAGGACAATAGCATTCCTTTGATGTTCCATTGCTGTAATTGGAGTCCAACTTCCTCCCCTACCTCCCCCCAGACAGGGCTACTCAGGACTTTCCTATCTAAGAAAGGGAAGCACCTCATTCCCCTGGGCTACTGTGGTCCTTACTGTGGCTCTCCCAAAGTGTCCACTGCTCTCATAACACTTGAGAATAAATAGCTTTACTATGATCCAGAATCTTCTTACCTACATATAGTTATTACAAATAACATTTTAAAGTCTGGCCTCAAGAAATTATAAACTCCCTTTCAAGTTTCTGCTGAAGATCTTACTCTCTAAACTTACAGCTCTTTGAATATGATGAATTCTCCTACAATAGGTTGAAAGGACCCTCTGGTCAAACTCAAAAGCTCTGGTTTTACTCTGGGTTAAATTTAAGTGCATCAGTATCCTTAGTGAGGTTTTTGTCTTTGGATCTCATTCCTTCCTTCATTTGATTCAGCATCGATTTATTAAGCATCTGCTCTGCCCAAAAATTGTAGGAGGTGCTGGAAATTAAGAAAATGGATGAAGCTATTTCTCAGAGATTAAATCTTACATAGAGGACACAAAAGTGTAAGAGTTGTTGCTAGAGTGACTATAAAAATTAGAGTCAGGGCACAGAGAGAGAGAGAGGTAGCTGATTGTAATTGAGGACTAGGATGGGAGAATAGAATGACTTCCTAACAGTATTGAGAAGGGGTGGTGGCAATAAAAGGAGAGTAGGGTGTTCTAGGAAGACATGGGAAAGGGAAGGAAGGGCATTTAAAGCAGCAGAAGCAATATAACTTGATGCAGAACACTTCAGGTAACTTAAGACTGTTGGTGGAAAAATGAAATGGGGAGTCAATCTGTTAGAGATCATTATGTCTTTCTCATCCTGGAGAGAATCAAAA
Source organism: Artibeus jamaicensis (assembly GCF_021234435.1). Classification (NCBI taxonomy): domain Eukaryota; kingdom Metazoa; phylum Chordata; class Mammalia; order Chiroptera; family Phyllostomidae; genus Artibeus; species Artibeus jamaicensis. Next base: position 1,682,889 of record NW_026521981.1, on the reverse strand, counting down.
CAGAAAAGTGGAGAAATGGATCAAGAGTGTCTACTACAGTCGTTGTGTAGAAAAGAAAAGAATAGCTAAATGTTCGATTGTTGTTTTAGACTGCATTAAAACGTTCATATTAAAATGCTGCATCAAAATACTCTCATATCTGTGTGGGGAGAGGGAGGTGGAAGACATCTAGGCATAAAATAATAGGGCATATTAAAGAAAATGTTGATATTTGATCATACTAGGGTCTAGGGGCATGGATGAATGGCCAGTGACTGATAAGAATGTAGATATCGCAGCAAGGGTTGTATGGAAAGGCCTTTCCTATCATGCTGGAAGTATGGGAGAGACACAGCTTGGCCAGGCAGTGATGTAATCACTTGTACATGGTAGAAAGATCTCTCTAGAGGGAATACAGATGTGAGGACAGTTACGAAACTGTTGCACTAATGCTGAGCCAAGATGAAAAGGGGAGAGGAACAGAAGAAATGTTGATGCTGTAGAATCAAAAGAAGTTGTTACTAGTCAAAATACCCTAAGTTTCTGGTGACTCAATGAGTAGTGGTGTCATATAGTAGAATAAAAAATAAGCAAGGAGAAGAAAATTGGGGGGAAATGTGTTGATTTTGAGGTTATCTGTGTGATGGCCACACAATGAGGTCCAGGACATAGTCAAGAATTAGGGTAATTCAATTGCATATGTTTACTTATACCATCTTTCTAAACTCAATTTTGCTTTTCTCTGTCCTCTAATCTTTGACCTTCCTGTCTCCTTCCTAATCTAGTTTTGCCTAGTTAATATGTACTTACACTTAAAGGCTTAGTTCAAGCAACACTACATTCAAAATGCTCTCCATGACACCTCATCTCCTTTCCATGAAGGTTGTGTTCGGTGGCTTTTTCCCTTCGCACTGTTATAATGTTCTGTGTATATTTCTACCATTATACCATCATGCCCATTGAATTATAATTCATTTATAGGCCTGTTTATCTTACATGATTTCAAGCTTCTTATGGTAGTGTCTATTCTTCTTCATCTCTAATATCCTCAGCATAGAACACACTATTTATTAGGGTATAATACACTCTCAGTAATTAGTAAATGAATAAGTAAGTAATGAGTAGAAGAAGGAATGTTTCTATCTCTTAGACTGGGGTGGAGATATTGGAAGGTGATAAAAGTTGTGGTTGTAGGGGGCTGGGTGAGAGTTCAAAGTTGTCTATATTCTAAATTTTGTCCATGAAATAAGAGTCATTTTCCAGGAGAAAAGTGAGAAGGATAGGCTGGGGAAATGATTGGGGTTTGGAATAGATGCTGTGGGAAATGGAAGTGGGAGGTGCCCAGGCCTATTTAAGACTGTCAGAGAATCCTAAAGTCTAGCTGACATTAGCAACAGTAAAGTGTCGACCAAAGGTTATTGGCACCAATTACACACCAACAGGAATCCCCAATTTGGGGTGTGGTGAAGAACTCTTTAATCAGTGCAAAATAGCTCAATAGTGGTACAGCATGGCTGTGAAAACAGTACAGCTATAAGGCAGCCCTAGTGCCAGGCCCTTCTCTGGCTAGACAGCTCTGCTCTGGCAAGAAGTCTTCAGTGTTTAAGCTCAGCCAAGGAAACATAGTCTTCATTCTTATGGGAAAGTAAAAGTGCACTCCCTAAGCCAACAGGAAGCTGGCTTATATAGACAGAAGTTCCTGCCTCTGGTCCCTGATTGGTCTGTCCTCATGCAAATCAGGATTCCAAATCCTTGCAGTTTGATTAGTCCAAAAAGCACTGTACTGATTAGTTAGAATGAAGCTGCTCTGATTGGTTGGTGGAGATGTTGATGAGAATATAGCTGCACAGTTCTGGTTGGATAAGGAAAGCCCGAGTCCTGTTGGTTGAAATAGGATTCCAGGAACTCCTTTAGAAGGGCTGGCTCAGATGGCAGAAACAGTGCAGGCAGGCAGTTCATTGCAGAGGTGGGCAACTCAGTGCAGGCTTCTCCCTGAAATGTAGTTGGCATGAGAGTCTACTGTGTAGAAATGGCTACTAGACTCTATTAAAAAAAAATTGAGCCCAGTTAGCTCCCAGGAGCCCTTCTACTTTAGTAGCTATCTTCTTACTCATGGCCCACAAAAAATGTAATACCAGTGACTACAATGACTGGGATTCCCTCTAGCAGTTTAGTAGGTTGAATGTGAGAATGAAGGGGACTGGTGGTGGGATGAATCTAAGGTTCAAGTCCAGCAAGACAAATTCAGAAGAGAACAAAGAGGTTCTGACACAAAGGGACACACTGTGGGGTGCAGAACAGATTAGGAGGGGAATTGAGCCACAAGGGATAATAGGCAGAAAAATGAAAGTGAGCAAGGAACTACAAGTCATCATTAGGCTGAAGAAAAGACATTGTGGAGAAAGTTAGTGGGACACCTCATTAGTGGAGGATCTTTTGAGATATCAGGATGTAAGTTTGGGATTTGCAGTTGAATATCTGGATGATAACAGAGCCCAGGGTGCAGCCACAGGAGTTAGTTGCTAAAGGGACTACAGTTGATGTTTAGAACTCAGAAAGTTATAGAACTTTGAAGCCACTGTTGGGAAGCAAAAATCTACTACCTCAAAGAGCATCTCTGGCATAAGGACTGTATCAGATTATTTTTAAGACACAAAAGACTCAGGAAGATCTTTTAACCTTCCCCTTAAATAGCTAAACAATCTTAAAGGGTCTGTTCCCGGAATAGAGCTATGACCAGAGATATGTACCAAGAATATGGGCTAGATGTAGTGGGAGAGACTCCGCAGGGTCTAGAGATCAGAGTCTGCTCTGTATACTGTTGTCTCTGAATGGCCATCTCCATGTGAATGCCTCCCATTTAAAGTCCCAAACTGTAGGGGACCAGTTTGTTTTGGTCTGGCAAATGTGACTCAGCTCTGTATGGAAAACCTACAGAAGCCAGGTGGTAGGCAGGAGCCAGACCTTCAATCAAGTCTTCCGGTAGGAATCAGGCCTAGAAAATGCATAGACTGTTATGGCTTGCTCTTGCTAAAACTCTCACCCTGGTCTGAAACAGTAGATGTGTATTGTCTATCTTCAAGGTAATATCCAAAGCCTGTGTAAATTTTTTCAAAGATGGAGCTAATTAGCTCACTGCCTTTCCTCATGCCTTTCTGCATGTGTTATTTTTATTTCCTTGATTGTACCTAAAATGTAGACAATAATATTCTATATAATAGATAATTGTGGGCGCCACTGGCCCCCCATGGCAAAGCCAGGGGGTCAGGACTAGCCCGGCATAGCCACTGCTCGTGGAGACGTGCGGTAAGCCCCCCCTTGGCAAAGCCGGGGGGCCAGGGCCAGCTGGCAAGGCCGCTGCCCGATGCTGAGACCTCTCCAACCTGACTCCCTGCGTCCTTGACTCATTTCCACCCCCTCCCCTCTCCTGGCGAGGCTGGTCCGCGGCAGATAATAAATCCTTCTTTGATGTAAGACCCAAGAAAAACAATAAAAGCTTGTCTAGGCAAGGGTCAGGGTGCTCTCCTCTTGAGAGAGTGGCCACACTGTCACCTTTTTCTCCACAGGATTGCTATAGCCTGACCATGTTTCTCATGTTCAGTCACAACAGTTGTATTCTGCTGGCCAGAGTCTGCCACACCAAACCACTACCCCTTCTCCTTAGGAAAACATGGCATGTAAGCCTCATCTGCCCAATTAGTCCTTGGGCCACTCATATTCTTATGAAATGCCCACTTGTATGAAATTAAATTGGATTTTTTGGTTAATTCATGATATGTCAATTTAATTCTTAATCCAGCCAGGAGAACCTAGAAGGATAGAGGAAAATATCTTCCTCCCCAACACAACGGTACCAGGACTCTGAAATTGCCTATAATAGAGGCAGAAGCAAGGTGAGAAGAGTAGAAATAGGGTTCCCGAGAACTCAGTGAAAAATAAGTGGTGCTCAGGAATTGCATAGATGGATTGAAGAGGATAGAAGAAGAAATTTCAAGAGAAGATGAAAAGAATTTCTGCATGAGAGTTAAAATAATTCTGGTGCTGGTAATGGGGAGCCTGTAGGATACTGACCAGTATGTCCCCTAACCCTAACAGTTTTTTCCCTACTAGAACAAACTCTTTCATCTCTACAGATAAGACAGCCTTTACCTTTGTTCTATGTTTGGCATCTTGATTCTATTTTCTGGGATGACTCTTAATTTGAGTTCCCAGTTTCGTGCTCTTGTTTTGTCCTTTCATGGGTATCAATCTATGTTCTCAGAATGTTCTGGTGCCTGTTCTCATCAAAACTAATCTGTCCTGTTTTTAATTCCTTAATGTGACTAATATAATCCACTGGAAATAAGCTGAGTTTCTTGCTAGATGATAATGGATAACATGCTACTCTGCCCGAGAAATATATTTGCACCTTAGAAGATCCTCCTAGAAATAAAACTGCATAACCCAATCCAGCCTACAAAGTCAGAATATGAGGCAGCCTCCCTGGTATACCTCACAATACAACAGTTCTGTGTTTTCTAGAGTTTCTTCTTTTGTGAACTTGAAGCTCACATGAGCATGTAGCCCAAAGGGAATGTGCTAAGTTATTTGCAGTTAGGATGTGAAAGGAAGATAAACTGCCATAAAGGTATTATAAATTGTTGGGAAGAAGGGGTTGAATAACAGTATCCTAAATCCAGTCATTCATGCAGGACATCCTGTGTTTCCAGGACTTCAGGTTGAGCAAAATGTGGTTTATATAGTAGAAAAAGCTCAATCCTTGCTTTCTTCTTTATGCTCTGTCTGTACCTGACCACTATGAAAACTGCTGAAACAACCCAGTCAGTAACAGATGGTAATGAAGTACCCATAAAATACTGTGGTAGGTATGTATGGGCAGAGGATATAAAGTACAAAATATGGTTCTTGCCCTTAAGAAACTTAAAACTCAAAGGAAAGGTAAGACAAGTAGATAAGGACAATTAACTAACAAAGTTAGAACTTGTGTTTAAGTAATACTACTTCCTGTCAGCATCAAGGATCAAACACTTTATTGCTTTGGAATTGTTAACGTTGCCAGTGTGTTAGAATGTTCCCTTGATTGTTGGAATATTGTGAAAGTTTGGCTTTTCTGAGCACAAACATTTCCTAGACCTGTGCATTGTGACATAAGCAAGTAAGATCAGGAGGCTCATTATCCTCTGCTTTTTGAAGAATGTGCTGGCACTTTTGTCTGTCTACACCACCTGGCTTAGCAAAGTAGGTCACATCAGGGCTTTTGGCTCAGAGGCAATGAGAGGCACTGGAACATGTTGTAACTGAAAGAGATCATGATGATATCTTCTGTAGAGACTTTTTAAGAGTAGAAAGACCAAGAAGATTACAACTATAATTATGCTTTTTATCTTTAACCCATTCCTCTCTTCCTTTGTTATAGTCTATACTATAGTAAAATATACAAATTCAACATCTTTCTATTATCTTGTCACAGAGTATTATATGAAATAGTATCTTACACTGCATAGGACATTTTCATTTACAAAATTCTTCTACATACACGAACTCATTTGATCTCAAAGCAAACTTTGTAGGAGTAAGTATTACCAACCCAATTTCCTTGGGTTTCATTTCAGGTTTAGGCCCCATTTTACTGCACCGTTAGAACTGAGTAAGCAGTTAGTTATCTACCACCCTCATGGGCACGAGCTCCCCTCCTCATAGAGCAGCTGAGCCTGGTTCCAAATGCCACCATTTTCTGTCCCTAGACCCTACCTCTCCTACCCACAAACTTTTTCTGCTGATCCTTTTTGTACAATTCAATAGGCAATAGACCAACCATGGGCCTAAAATACCATAGTAGAAACTGAGATGACCAAATTGACATCCTCGAAGTATGGCTGACCTAACTGTGGAAAGAGGGAAGCAAATTACTATAATAATATGACAACTATTATAGTAGAAGGATGCACATGGTACCATGATAGTTTCAAGAAGGGAGTAATTAATTCTGCCCGACAGGCTTAATTAAGTGGCAGTTAAGCTAAAAGTTAAAAAATTAATAAACACAGTAGAGAAAGCATTCCAGATGGAACAGCCTGTGCAAAGGTAAAGGAATGGAGAACTGCAAGAAGGTCAATTTATTTTTACCTCTCATCCATATCAATATCAAATTTGACTAGAGAAAAACACACAACAGTTACTTCAGAGTCATTGTCCCCAAATGAGGTCAAAGGCTATTCACACACACCTCTGAATTAGTACTTTACAACTTCTTTCTCTGCAAAACTACAAATGTCACTGACCCCATATTCACTCTCATCTTACAACTTTGCACTGAGCAAATTTAATCAGTGAGAATAGAACTTTGCAAAACCACCTGCCACCACATCTACCATTGTACCTCTATTACCATGTACTCTGCTCTCATCAAAGTTAGTGTGGAGGATCTGTTCATCCCTCTCTGAGCCCACTCTTCACTGGACACTAGACTTGAGGCACTTTTGCCATCTCAAGGACATTGCTGCAAATGATAGTCCCCAACTCTCTCATAAGACCATTTTTATCTGTAAAATGGAAATACAAAAGTGATATTATTTCTCAAATCTTAAAAAAGCCCTTTCTTGATCCCACTTCCTTCCCTCCCCCACTACTGCCTCATTTTTCTTCTTCACTTTGTAACAAAACTCTTCTGAAAAAATTACCTTACCCACTGTCTACACTTCCTCTCCTCTAATTCTCTGTTGAACCCACTACAGTTAGGCTTTCCCCCAATGCTACTGAAACTTCTCTTATCATGTTTCAATTATTTCCACATTTAAAATCCAATGATCATTTCATTAACTTCATCCTATTTAACCTGCCATCAGCACTTGGCCCATTTGCCTCCCCCTTTGAGAAATGTTTTCCACTAGGCTTCCAGTACTTCATCCTTTCCTAGAATCTCTCTTCCTCCTTCAGTGGCCACTCCCTCCAGTTTCCCTTGCTGATCCCTCCCTTACAAATGTTAACTGTGTTAAGATTTGGAACCTCAAAGTTTCAGTTCTTGCAGTTCTTCTTTATTTACTCTCACTCCCCAGGTGATTTCATTCAATCTTATAGCTTTAAATATCAAGTAAACCACAGTGAGTCCTGCCTGAACCTCTCCTGTAACTCCAAATGCCAATATCTAACTACACACTCAAAATGCAGCTTGTAGAAGAGGATAAAGAAGGGATAAATGGTGATGGAAGGAGAATTGACTTGGGGTGATCAGCACACAATACAGTACATAGATGACATATTATAGCATTATATACCTTAAACCTATAATTTTATTAACCAATTCACCCCAATAAATTCAATACAAAACTATATAAATAAATAATGCTGTTTTGATTTATGATAGGCATCTCAAAATTGCCATGTTAAAAAAAAAGTCCTGATATTTCTTCTAACACCCACTCTTCTCATGATCCCAATATCACAAATGAAAATACCTCCATCCTGTGGCTGCAGCCTTGGTGTTATCACTGACTCCTCCTTTTTCTCAGACCCCACCCTATATTCAATCGACCAGCAAATCCTACTATTGATACCTTTAAAATATATTCATAAACATAGTCCTTACCATCTCTCCAGCTTCCATCGTGGTCCAAGCCACAGTCATTTCTGGAATTTTACAGTGACTTTATTATTCATCTCTTTGCTTATATGCTGTTTCCCATCCTATTCTACTCTTCAGACAGTAGCTGGGATGATTCTTTTAAAACAGACGTATCAAGCCACTCAACTGGCTTTCTTTTTTCTTTTATTAAAAGATTTTTTAAATTAATTTATTTATTTACTTACTTTAGAGAGGGGAAGGCAAAAACAAAGAGAGGCAGAGAGAGATTGATATGAGAGAGAAACATTGATTGGTTGCCTTTCACAGGCACCTCAACTGGAAACGGAATCTGACACTTAGGCATGTGCCCTGACCAAGGCTTGAACAGGCAACCATTTGCTTTTCTGAATGGTGCTTAATCACCTGAGCACAATCACCTGAGCCACAGCCATCAGAGATCAACTGACTTTCTACCTCAACTAAATAAAGCCGAAGTCCTTTTTTTTTTTTTTTTAAAGATTTTATTTATTTATCTTTAGAGGAGAAGGGAAGGAGAGAGGGTGAGAAACATCAATGTATGGTTGCCTCTTGTGTGTCCTCTGCTGGGAACTGGCCTGCAACCCAGGCATGTGCCCTGACTGGGAATCGAACCGTGGTTGTTTGGTTCCCAGGCCTGCGCTCAATCCACTGAGCTATGCTGGCCAGGGCCCAAAGTCCTTTCAATGACTCATGCATACTACATAATACAGGATAATCCCACCACACATGCACGCACACACCTGACTAAATAAATCAATGAGAAAATGAGTGAATGGATTGAAGGGGAGAGGAAACTGGGAAGTGTAACACTAAAGAGTTAGGTGATCAACAAACTTTCTAACTAAGCTAAGGAGCTCAGACTTTATTTGAGGATAATGGGTAGTTACAAAGGTTAAGAATTTTAATAAGACAAGTATTTCCAATAACCCCTTTCTACATTCCAACCAATATATGATCTTCTATACAAATTCTGACTTGATTTCTCTACCAGCTTCCCATCCTCATCCATAAATCCAGTCACAGCAAACTCATTGCTTCTCCTTTAATATTTCACATTTCCAAACTCCCACACCTTTGCCCTCCTTGTTCCTTCTGCCTGGAATGTCCTTCCTTACTTTGTCTGTCTGAAACATGTCTATTCATCCTTCTTGACTCACCTCAAATGCCATTGTCTTTGTGAAGCATTCCTTGACTGCCTCAGAGAGGTATGTGTTTTCTTCTTTAGACTTCCAGAGTACATTTTATCCACCTCTGTTATAGATATTATCACCTTACTGTGGATATTTAGTTACATATTATCAGGTCCTAGGAAGACAAGATCCATAATCAGTCCTTGATGAGGCCCTAGTACTTGCACATATGATGTCCTTAACACTTTTGTTGAATGAAAATACATCAGCAAAACAAAATTAAAATTAGTAGAGGAAATGTGTAAGAGAAACCAGAGAAATAAGATGTCATCAAAATGAAAACAAGAGGGATTTTTAATAAATAAAGAGTGGTCAGTACTTCAGAGATTTAAATAAGCTGATAGATGCCACTGTATTTAACAAGTAGGAGAGATTTGGAGATAAAACAGTCAAGGTTCAGTAGCATAAATTGGACTTTTTATATTTAAGCAGTGATCTTAATATGAGAAATTGGTACTCAAAATATCATTAGAATGGCTGGGGAAGTGGGATCTAGACTACACTCCTGGGATCCTAAGACAATACTTCAGAATTGTCCTGCATAATAACCCCAACCTTTGTCACAGTGTGAAAGCTGGAAACAAGGTCAGCACTGGAACTGCTGGCTTCACAGACACTATACCTGCTAGGTCTACACCAACCAAAACACATTCCCTATACCTTGCTTCTTGATACCGATAACTTGTCCCTAAATCTCTGCTAATACTGCCACAGGAAAACACACTTCCATAATTATGTGCATGAGTTTTCTTTGCTGTGTAACAAATTACCACAAACTCTTAAAACAATACCCACTTATTGTATGAATTCTGTAGGTCCGAAATCCAGACAAGCTCTACTGGGTTCTCTGCTTAATGTCTCACCAGGTGCAAGTCAAGGTGTCTGCAGGCTGGGTTTCTGTATGGAGGATCTGGGGAAGAAATTACTTGCAAGTACATTCAGGTTTGGCAGAATTCAATTCCTTTCAGTTGTAGGACTGAGTGTTCTGTTATCTGACTGTTGGCTAAGAGTCATTCTCAATTTCGAGGGCTCATTCACAGTTGTTTATTTATTTATTTAAATTTATGACATTTATTTATTTATTTATTTTTTTTTAATTATTTTTAAGTACAGTTTTCTGCCTTTTACTCCCTTCCCAGCCCCCCCATGCTCTCCACCTCCCTCCCATTTCCACCCCCCCCTTAGCTGTTGTTCATGTGTCCTTTATACTAGTTCCTGTAAATCCCTCCACTTTTTCCCCTGAAATTCCCTCCCCTCTCCCCTCTGGTCACTGTCTCCCAGTTCCCCATTTTAGTGTCTTTGTTTTTATTTTGCTTGCTTATTTGTTTTGTTGTTTCACTGACCCTCTCATATGCCCTCTCACGGCACCATAGCTGGTGCAAGATCTGTCATGTGGAACCCTCTTCACACTATTCCCTTTAACCTCCATTACCACCTCCAACCAGAGAAAACTCTGTTTTTAGATGGGCTGATGTGATGTGATTAGGCCCACCTGTGTCACCTCTCCACCTTTCCACAGTTGATCATTCAACTGTGCCATATAATATAACATAAGCAGGGGAGTGATACCTCATCTTATTTACAGTTTCCAAGGATTAGGATTTGGAACCTTGGGGGCTGATTTTAGAATTCTGCTTATTACACTGTGTTTGCCAGGAAAAGCAATATAACCAAATAGATACACCCTTTACCTTCTAAATTAGTTAAAATTCTCAAGAGAAACAGAACCAATAAGGTATATATATAAAGAGACTTATTATAAGGAATTGGCTCACATGATTGGAGTGGCTGGCAAGTTCCAAGATCTGCAGGGTGACCTGGCAAGCCACAGACCCAAAAGAGCTAATGGTGTAGTTCTAGTACAAGGGCCAGCAAGCTTGAATCCCAGATAGAAGTGATGTTTCAGTCTGGGTGTGAAGACAGGAAGAAACCAATGTCCCAGCTTGAAGGTAGTTAGGTAGGAGGTATTATCTCTTGGGAAAGTCAGCCCAATCAGGATAAGTCCCACTTACATCAGGAAATGTAATCTGCCTTACTCATTCTACTGATTCAAATGTTAATCTCATCCAGAACACTGTCATAAAGCATCCAATATAATATTTAACCAAATATCTGGGCACCCCATAGTCCAGTGAAGTTGGCACATACAATGAACTATCATGCCTTCTGAATCTCATTCAAGTACATCCAATTGGCTGCACCTAAGTTATATCTAGAACTCCAGCTGCAGAGGAGTTGAGCAGTTCAGGAAGGTGTATTACAACAGTACCTTTTAAAAATTTTCACCCTGATCTATGATAAGAAACAAATACTGCGTCACAGTCCAGTGTCAGTATGCACACATAAACAGAATAAAATTTCATGAAATATTGCTTATCCTTACTAAATGTAATGCACTCTGATATTTTCTTTATGGTCCTATTTGATTTTAAACCATGCTGAGCTGGATCCACTAAGTGGTTTCATGATCTTCAAAAAAACAAGGCATCATTAGGAAAGTGAACTGATTTTGAGGGTCAATCTTCAGTATCCATCACAAGTCATCTTTGAGAACCAATTTTTCTTCAGTTATATGTCTCGCAACATCTGATATGTAATACCATGTTTGTTAAGTTGAACTGAATATTTACAATGGGCTTCCAGCTGAATCTGAAGACTGAAAAAGTTTAAATTCTTTTACAGGGTTAGGTCCATAACTATTCAATAAAATCAAACAATGGTCATCAAGGAATGCTCTGTTCTGTCCCCCACCCCCATGCAGAAAGGCTAAATTTGCAAATCCACTGTACTATATAGGACCCATTTTTAAGGGGAAAAAAAACTACCAAGGGGATGTTCATGTGACAGTACAGACTTGACTAAATATTATACAAATAGGTGTTGAAGCACATAGAAATTGTCAGCCTTTGTGCTAATAAGCTTCTGTGCCATAAGTGTCAACTTCTGTGCCATAAGCACTTAATTACTCCCTTGGATTATTATGCCAGAATGTAAGGCACAATTTAGAGAATTCTATTACTCAGACAACTGTGCCCTTTCAACAACTACATGAATTTCACATTTTTTATTCCCTCCCCCCCCCCCGCCTCCGCCAGTGGTGAATTGTGACTCTGCACTAGGAAAAACCCTGAAGAATTCTTCCTTTTTGAACTTCTCAATATCTGTTGCAAAACCGTTTTCCAGTAAAATGACTCACTTGTCTAAACACTTGTTTTTTGTTACTTGGATGACCAGGAGACATATTTCTGAGTGCAACATTTCCATTTAACTGCATTCATGAGGTAGGCAGTTTATAAGGATCAGCCCAGAGAGTTCAACTTGAATTGATCCTTTCTCTCTGTTGCCACATCAATGGCAGTGTTTCACACAGTCAGATTTAATTGTCTGACAGAGAAGAAAGTAAGAATTTGGACTCCTTAAACAAGAATTATATTATAGCGTCTTCCTCATTCAGTTGCTCAATAGAGTGAATGGAAATAAGGGCATTGTATGACCCAGGAAATGAAGCTGTCTCAAAACCTAATCATTGCTTAAAGACCAGAAAATCTTGAAACCAGAAAAATTGCCATGATTTGGGGGTTTTTACCATTAGGATTGTCAAATATCTGGATATATGCTCTATATGAAAACAACAAAACTCAATTATTCATTTAAGAAAGATTCAATGAACACCTACTACGTGATATTTATAACTCTACTATAAACATAGATGTGATCAAAACAGACTAACTCCCTGCTTATTATATAGTAGGAGAAGGCAGAGGACAACTAGCTGGTGACCGAGCACTTAAGAAATGGGCAATGTTAATGATACACTGCAATTCAGCATCTGGGACATGCCACCATCCCCAAGATGCCTAAAGCAAACATACACTACATTGCCCATCTCATTTATGGACCGCAGTTCCAAGAGCTGTGACATCTCTAACTGCTACATATTATAACTGCCAGAGTGTTTCCCTTTTCTCCCAGATACATTTATTCCAAGTCATTTATTGATAGATACTGAGGATTCAAAGAATCAGTGGAGGCTGAAGCATCGGGTTTGAAATAGCAGCCCTGGAAGTGGAGAGGCAAGATATCTAATTGTGTTTTCTTTATAAACAGCTTTATTGAGGTATAACTGATATACAATAAACTATATTTAAAGTATTGGGTTGGCTCAAAAGTTCATTTTTTCCATAACATAAAAGGCACACTTTTCATTTTCACCAATAACTATTGATTTGGATATTTTGAGTATGTTGGCTATCTCCCACTATTGGAATCTAGTTGGTAGAGGCCAAGGGTACTGCTAAACATCTTCCAATACATAAGACAGCCCCACAGCAAAGTATTATCTGGCCAAAATGTCATTAGTACCAAATCACTTTGACATGTTTGACCAGTCACAGCATCCTCTCCATACACTGCACAAATCTTTTTTTGCATTTCAGTTGTGTTTTTGCCTTTATTGAAAAACTGTACTTGAGAGGACTTCTGCCAAGATGGAGGCATAGCTGGAGATGCTGTGCTTCCTCATACAACCAAGTTTAGAGACAACTAAATATTAGCAACAGAAAACACAGCCAGAACACAGAAAATTGAACTTTTTGGAAGTCTGATAACAACAAATTTTTCAGCCTGACCGGTAAGATGGGCGAAACCAGCAGCTGCCAGAGCCGGGTAGCACAGGAAAACTCGGTCAGACGGACTCAGGCACGCAGAATCCAGGCACAGGGTTGGACCTGGTGGGCAACTCAGCAAGCAATCACGGAAACAGTGAGGGAGCAGGGCTGCAGATTGACTGTGGTCTCGCATCCGTGAGTGGATAGACAAGCGAGGGAGTGGGCGATTGGACGAGAGCCAGCAGCCCCAGCGGCAAGCAGAGGTGGAGGGTGCCGCCATTTCCCTGCTCCAACCCTGCCTTCACATACAGCGTCATAATCCAGCGACATAAGTGGCCCTGCCCCGGTGAACAACCTAAGGCTCTGCTAGTCACCCAGCTGCCAGAAACAGCAGAGGGGGCCGCCATTTTCCTGCTCTGACCCCGCGTCCACATACAAAGTCACAACCCAGTGACCTGGGAGTCCAAGGCTCCGCTCCTCATACTTAACGGGTGCAAACAGACCAAAAATGGCTGAAGAAGATCTCAAAGCCCCAGAGCCTATAAATCTAAGCGATGAAGAAATAGCAAAACTCTCAGATGCATAGTTTAAAACACTGGTGATCAGGATCCTCACAAAACTGGTTGATTATAGCCACAAATTAGACAAACATATGAAGGCAAAACTAATTGAAATGAATGGAATTGCATGGGAAACCAATAGCAATGAAAAGGAAACTGGGTCTCAAATCAATGGAGTGGACCAGAAGAAAGCAAATAATGGCCAAACGGAAAAGAGTCAAGAAGCAAGAATTCAAAAAAATGAGGAGAGCCTTGGGAACCTCCAGGACATCTTCAAACGTTCCAACATCCGAATTGTAAGGGTACCAGAAGGGGGAAAGGAACAGCCACCAGTGGAAAACTTATTTGAACAAATAATAAAGAAGAATTTCCCCAATGTGGCAAAGGAAATAGACTTCCAGGAAATCCAGGAAGCTCAGAGAGTCCCAAAGAAGTTGGACCCAAGAAGGAACAGACCAAGGCACATCATCATTATATTAGCCAAGATTCAAATGAAGGAGAGAATCCTAGAAGCAGCAAGAGATAAGAGGACAGTCACCTACAAAGGAGTTCCCATCAGAGTGTCAGCTGATTTCTCAAAAGAGACCTACAGGCAAGAAGGGGCTGGAAAGAGGTATTCCAAGTCATGAAATCCAAAGACCTACATCCAAGATTGCTCTATCCAGCAAAACTTTCATTTAGAATGGAAGGACAGATAAGGTGCTTCTCAGATAAGATCAAATTCAAGGAGTTCATCATCACCAAGCCCTTATTATATGAAATGTTAGAAGGACTTATCTAAGAAAAAGAAGTTTAAAAAAGATGAACAGTGAAAGGACAACAAACTCATAGTTATTAACAGCCACACCTAAAACAAAAGCAAACTAAAAGGACAGCTAGATCAGGAGTGGAAACATAGAAATGAAGATCTCAAGGAGGGTTAGCAACAGGGAAGTGGGAGGAGGAGATGGGGGGAGAAGGTACAGAAAATAAGTAGCATAGACAGTAGATAGAAAATAGATGGGGGGGGCAAGAATAGCATGGGAAATATAGAATCTAAAGGACTTGAGACACATGGTCATAAACTAAAGGGGGGGTAATGGTGGGGAAGGGGGGTAGGGTGGAGGGGAATGAAGGGGGGAATAGAACAACTGTAACAGCATAATCAATAAAAAATAAAAAAGAAAAACTGTACTTGAAAAATAACTAAATAAAATTTAAAAATAAAAATAAAGCATAATACACCAAAAAGTTGTGTATTTTCTTCCATCTTTGATATTAAAATGGCTGTACAATATTCACCAATTTTGATACTTTTTAAAAAGTTCATGCTGATATGACCATACAGTCTGTTACAGTACAATCTAACAAAATTGTTTCAAATGAAAGTAAAGACAACTGACCCCTACTAGAGCCATTGTATGAACTTTTTGGTCAATCCAATACATAATTTGATAAGTTTTGATATATGCATACACCCATGTGCACATCACCACATCCATGCAAAGAACATATCTGTCACCTCTAAAAATTTCCTTGCGTTCCTTGGTTATCCTTCCATCCCACACCTCTTTGATCTCTTTTGGAAAAGTAACTGAGAGTAGATCGACTAAGTCATATGCTAGGTGAATGTTTAACTTTTTAAGACACTGTCAAACTTTCCTTCTAAGTGGTTGTACCGTTTCTAAATTTCCATCAGCAGTGTGTGAGAGTTCCAGTTGTTCCATATCCTAGCTAACACTTGGCAGGCCAGTGTTTTAATTTTAGATATTTTAGTAGGTGTGCAGTGTTATTTTATTGTAGTTTTTATTTGCGTTTCCCTTTATGATATTAAACAGCTTCCAGTGTGCTTATTTGCCATTCATGTATTTCCTTTGGTAACATGTCTTTTCAAATCTTTTACATTTTTTATTGGATGGTTTATCTTTATGATACTTAATCTTAAGAGTTCTTTACATGGTCTAGATATAAATCCTATGTTATATATGTGATTTGCAAATATTTTCTTCTATTTTCTGTCTTGGCACCTTATATTCTTTTTAAAAATATATTCTTAATTTTTAAGTTACATTTAATGTACAATATTGTATTAGTTTCAGGTGTATAATGCAGTGATTAGACATTTATATAACTTACAAAGTGATCATCTCAATAAAACCAGTAACCATCTGACACCATATATAGTTATTATAATATTATTTACTATATTCCCTATGGTATATTTTACATCACATCACTATACTGTAGCTACCAATTTGTGCTTCTTAATCCCTTCACCTTTATCACCCATGTCTCTGACCCTGCCTCCCATCTGGCAACAATCAAAATATTCTATCTATGAGTCTGTTTTTATTCTGCTTGCTTCTTTATTTTGTTTTTAAATTCCACATATAAGTGAAATCATACAGCATTTTCTTTTTCTGACTTATTTCCATTAGCATAATGCCCTCTAGATTTATCCATATTATTGCAGATGGCAAGATTTCATTATTTTTTATGGCTTAGCTATATTTCATTGTACATATGCACCACTTCTTTATTCATTCATCTACTGATGGACACTTAAGTTGCTTCCATATCTTGGCTATTGTGAATAATGATGCAATGAACACATAGGTGTGCATGTCTTTTTGATTTAGTGTTTCAGTTTCTTCATATAAATACCCCAAAGTACAATTGCTGGGTCCTTCTCTGTCTTTTGTTATATAGCTTTTGTTTTAAAGTCTATTTTGTCTGGTATAAATATTGCTTACCCAGCTTTTTTTCCCTTTCATTTCCATTTTCATGAAATATCATTTTCCATCTCTTTATTGTCAGTCTGTGTGTGTTTTCCAATCTAAAGTGCATCTCTATGGAAAGCCTATGTAGGGTTCTTGTTTTGTTATTTATTTAGCAACCCTATATCTTTTTTCTTTTTTATTGAATTTACTGGAGTGACACTGGTTAATAAAATTACATAGGTTTCAGGGGTATAATTTTATCTGTGTATTATAACATTATCTGTGTATTGTATTGTGTGTTCACCACCCCATATCAAGTCACTCCCATCAACATTTATCACCCCTTTAAACTCTTCTACCTTCCCACACTCTCCTTCCTCTAATAATCATCATATTCTTTACAGTTTTATTAAAAGCAAAACAGTTATTTGAAAAGCAAAAATTCTTAGTTTGATGTAGTCCAATTATTTTTTCCTTTTATGGAATCATGCTTCTGTTGTTGTAGCTAAGAAATCTTTTCCTAATGCAAGATCATAACAACTTTTTCTTTAGATACTTTAAAAATCCTGTTCCACTGTTTCATAGATTACATTGGTACTCATGATAAATCTGCTTTAATTTTTATCTTTTTCCTCTGGGTTCTCTTAAGATTTTATCTTTATCTCTGGATTGAAGAAATTTCATTATGGTGTGAGTTGCTGCAGTTTTCCTCATATTTCCTATGTTTGGGTTTCCTTCAACTTCTTAAAAATATACAGTTATAGTTTTCACGAACTTATAAAATTCTTCTATTTTATATATTTAATTAGTTTTCTTTCCTGCTCTTCCCCTTGAGAACCCAATTACATGCATATTAAACCATTTCAAGTCATCTTTTTTTGTGTGTTTCATTTTAGATAGTTTTCATTGCTATGTCTTCAAGTTCACTAATCTTTTCTTTTGCAATGTCTATATAACATTAATCCCATTCAGTAGTCATAGACCAAATTTTTCATCTTAGTCATTATAGTTTTAATTTCTAGAACTTTGATTTGGGTCTTATTTATTAATTGTATGTCTCTATGTAACATAATCTGTTCTCTAATTCCTTGAACATATGGAATATAGTCATAATAACTATTTTAATGTTCTTATCTACTAATTGTATCATCTGTATATTTCTGGGACTGTTTCAATTGATTGATTTCCCCTCTTATTATGGATTTTATTTTTCTTTATTATATTTTTGCATATCCAGTAATTTTTTACTGGATTCCAGACATTGTAAATTTTACCTTGCTGGATATTTTTGTATTCCTATAAATATGCTTGGTCTTGTCTTGATTCTGGAAACAAAGTTACTTGGAAATAGTTCGATTCTTTCAGGTCTTTCTTTTAAGATTTTTTAAGGCTGGACAAGAGCAACATTTAGTTGAGGGAGAATTATTTCCCAGTATTGACACAGGACTTTCTAAGTATTCTTCCAAGTGGCATGTAAATAATGAGTTCTTCCACATGCTTACTAGGAATAGGCATTATTCATGGCTCAATGTGAACCTGGATATTGTTCCCTTTAATCCTTTTGAGTGTTTCTTCCGCTGGCCTCAGATAGTGTCTTTATACACATGAATTGATTAGTACTCAATTGAATACTAAAGGCAGATACTGTTTTTTTTCTGGAGTTCTCTCTCTGTGAAACTTTGTTTCCTCTGACACTCTTCCCTATAAAGTCTAGAAGCCTCCCTGTACAGGTTAGTAAGTCTATCTCCACAATTCAGAGAAACTGCTGGGCTCTGACTAGTTTCATTCTCTCTGTACTGCAGCCTTGATATTATGTCTAATCAGTAAGCTAGGATGATGTAAGGATTATTTCATTTATTTCTCATTCTCAGAGATTATTGTTCTTTACTGACTGATATCTGATGTCTTGAGAACAGTTGTTTCATATATTTTGTCCCCTTCTTTTGTTGTTTCCAGAAGGAGCATAAATTTAATCTGTTTTTATATTTTGGCTGGAAGTGGAAGTGTTAACTCTAAATTACATTTTAATGTTGAGTCTTCCCTAGTTTTATTTTTTATTTTTATCCCTCTTAGATGGTACATATAATGTGGACATATGTGAAATGACAATCAAGACATGGAGAGAAATTAGAGGAAATGAGCTGACAGATGGGAAATGTAGTTTCAAAGAAAGAATTAGAATTGGAATGAGAACAAGCAGTCCGATCCTGGAGAAAGAAACTGATGGTGATTATCAAAGCCATTTAAACCGCCAAATTTCACCTTTAATAGACCTAATATGTGGTTGCAGAATAATTCAAGGTATTCTCTTCACCCTGGAAACTTGAATCAGTTAGTGATCTTTACTAATTTTTACAGTCCTCATAGCTGATGAACAAAGGCAAAGCTTAGAAATTTATCATCTCCATTTCCCAGAGAGAAAAGCATGGAAACTATTGAGTAATGACAAACTCAAAGTCACCCAGAGAATAGTACTTTCTAGGCAAAGAACCAAGAATAGAGGCCCTTTGAATGTGGAGTATGTGAGGGAAATGAAAACACAAATCTCCCAATTCTGTGTATGAACCAACACAAATCCCAGAACCTCCCTGAATGTGTACATGATGTGAAAACAATGCAACACAGAAAAGGTTTATAGATTGGAAAGAAAAAAATAAAACTGTCTCAACTCCCAAATGATAGGGTTATCTACAGGAAAGAGGCATATATATGCAGTATACAAGGTAAATGTGCAAAAATAAGTTTTATTTTCATATACTAACAATAAACAGTTATAATATAAAAATTTTAAACTATCATTTAAAATCACACCAAACAATGAAATACTTAGACTTAAGTCTAACAAAATATGTACAGGATATGTATGCTGAACATTACAGAAAACTAACAATAAAAGAAATCAAGGAAGACCTCAATAAATGGAGAAATATGTCATACATATAGGTGGATGCCTCAGTATTATTAACATAGCAATTATCCTCAAATTAATCTATAGATGCAAAATCATTCCAATCAAAATTCCAGAAGTTTTATGGAAACCAACAAGCTCATTTAAAATATGTGTGGAAAAATAAAGGAAATAGAATAGCTAAAACAGTTTTGAAAAAGACCAAATTTCTACAATTTACACTACCCCAATTTAGGACTTACTATAAAGCTAAGTAATGAAGGCAGTGTGGTATAATAGAAAAGATAAATGCACAAATCAAAGAGACATAATAGTCCAGAAATTGACCCTATACACAAGTGTAGTCACTTGAATTTTGACAAAGGCAAAGAGCCAATTTAATGTGGAAAGGGTAGTTTCTCCACAAATGTTACTGGAACAACTGTAGTTATAGGCAATAAAAGTAAAGCTTGTCCTAAGTTCACACCTTATACAAGAATTAACTCAAATGGATTATAAATGTAAATTAAAGTATAAAACTATAAAGCTTTCAGAAAAAAACATAGGAGAAATATTTAGAAACTAGAGTTAGGCAAAGAGTTCTTAGATATGATGCAAAAATGCATGATGCACAAATTTTTAAAATAGTAAATTGGACTTTAACAAAATTAAAAGCTTCTGCAAAGGACACTGAGGATGAAAAGACAAACATATACTGGGAGAAAAATTTTCAAATTACATAACTGACAAAGGTTTTCATTGAGAATATATTAAAAATTGCTAAACACGACAGGAAAAAGAACACAAACAATCCAAGAGATACTTCACTAAAGATGTATAGATAATAAATAAGCACTTGAAAAGTTACTTAACCATATTAGTCATCAGGGGAATACAAATCGAAACCACAAATTCACACCTACAAGAATAAATATAGTTTTTTTATAAAAGACTGTTACAAGTGTTGACAAAGATGTGGAGAATGTAGAACCCTCATGAACAGCTGGTGAAAATGTAAGAGAGTGCAGTCACTTTAAAAAAGAGTTGGGCACAATGAATCAGCAGAAGCAGAAATCAAGGAAAAAATCCCATTCAATATAGCAAAAAGAAAAATAAAATATCTGGGAATAAACCTAACCAAGGAGGTAAAAGACCCATGTGCAGAAAACTACACAGCCCTAAAGAAAGAAATCAAGGAAGATACAAACAAATGGAAACATATATCTTGTTCATGGATTGGAAGAATTAACATCATCAAAATGTCCATAATACCTAAAGCAATATACAGATTCAATGCAATACTTATTAAAGTACCAATGGCATAGAGTACATTCACAGACATAGAACAAACACTTCAAAAATTTATATGGAACCATAAACGACCCCGAATAGCAGCTGCTCTTTTGAGAAAGAAGAACAAAGTGGGAGGGATCACAATACCTGATATCAAACTGTATTACAAGGCCACTGTAATCAAAACAGCCTGGTACTGGCATAAAAACAGGCACATAGACCAATGGAACAAAACAGAGAGCTCAGAAATAAACCCAACTCTCTACAGTCAATTAATATTCGACAAAGGGGGCAGTAATATAAAATGGACTAAAAAATAGCCTCTTCAACAAACAGTGTTGGGGGACTGGACAACTATGTGCAAAAAAATGAAACTTGAGCACCAACTTACACCATCCACCAAAATAAATTCAAGGTGGAGAAAAGACTTAAATATAAGCCGTGACACCATTAAAGTCCTAGAGAAGAACATCAGCAAGAAAATCTCAGATATTTCACGCAGCAACATTTTTACTGATATGTCCCCTAGAGTAAGGAATATAAAGGAAAGAATAAACAAATGGGATCTCATCAAAATAAAAAGTTTCTGTGTGGCTAAAGAAAACAGTATTAAATTAAAAAGACAACCAACTGTATGCGAAAACATATTTGCCAGTGATACCTCAGACAAAGGTTTAATCTCCAAAATATACAAAGAATTTACACAACTCCACTCTAAGAAGACAACCAACACAATTAAAAAAAATGGGAAGAGGACTTGAACAGACACTTCTCCAAGGAGGACATACAGAACATCCAGAGACACATGAAGAGATGCTCAATATCGTTAGCTATCAGAGAGATGCAAATTAAAACCACAATGAGATACCACTTTACACCAGTCAGGATGGCTATCATAAACAAAGCAACAAACAACAAATGTTGGAGAGGTTGTGGGGAAAAGGGTCCTTAGTTCACTGTTGGTAGGATTGCAGACTGGTACAACCATTATGGAAAACAGTATGTAATTTTCTCAGAACACTAAAAATGGACCTGCCTTTTGACCCAGCAATTCCACTGCTAGGATTATATCCTAAGAATCCTAAAACATCAATTTAAAAGAACCTATGCACCACAATGTTCATAGCAGCACAATTTACAATAGCCAAGAGTAGGAAGCAACCTAGGTGCCCATCAGTAAATGAATGGATCAAAAAATTGTGGTATATATACACAATGGAATTCTATGCAGCAGAGAGAAAGAAGGAGCTACTACCCCTTTGTAACAACATGGATGGAACTGGAAAGCATTATGCTGAGTGAAATAGGCCAGGTGCTGAAAGACAAATACCATATGATCTCACCTTTAATAGGAAGCTAAAAGACAAAACAAGCAAGCAGAATAAAAACAAAGACACTGAAACAGAGAACAAGGGGACAGTGACCAGAGGGGAGAGGGAAGGGAATTTAAGGGGAAAAAGGGGGGGTGGATTTGGAGGAACAAATAGGAAGGACACAAGGAAGAGAACTAAGGGGGGTGGAAATGGGAGAGAGGTGGGGAGCATGGGGCGAGGGGGGGCTGGGATGGGAGAAATAGACAGAAAACTGTACTTGAAAAATAACTAAATAAAATTAATTAAAAAAGGAAAAAAATAAATAAAAAAGAGTTGGGCAGTTCCTCAAAATGTTAAACATAGTGTTACCTTTTACCCCAGCAATTCCACTCCTATGTACATACCCCAGAGAAATGACAACATGTGTCCATATAAAAACTTGTACACAGATGTTCGTAGCAGCATTATTCATAATAGTCAAAAAGTAGAAAAAATCCAATATCCATCACTGGTTAATGAATAAACAAAATGTAACACATCACAAAATGGAATATTATTTGACAGCAAAAAGAAATAAAGTACTGATACATGCTAAAGCAGGGAAGAACCTAAATTATTATGCTAAAAGAAAGAAGCCAGTCACATACTACATGATTCTGTTTTATGAAATATCCAGAATACAAAAATCCACACATTACAGAGTAGATTAATGGTTGCCTAGGACTGGGGGGACAGGCAAATGGGAGTAACTAATCATTACCAGATTTCCTTTTAGGTGATGAAATACCTTGGAACTAGACAGAAGTGATGGTTGTACAACACTGTGAATGCACTAAATGCCACTTCATCAGACACCTTAAAATAGTTAATGATCAATTTCATGTAATGGGAATTTTACATCAATCATATCTTTTATTTTATATTTTTAAAGATTTTATTTATTTATCCTTAGAGGGGAAGGGAAGGAGAAAGGGAGAGAAATATCAATGTATGGTTGCCTCTCACAAGTCCCCTGCTGCCTGCAACTGAGGCATGTGCCCTGACTGGGAATCAAATCCTTTGGTTTGCAGGCTCGTGCTCAATCCACTGAGCTACACCAGCCAGGCTCAATCATATCTTTTAAAGCCTAGATCTCAGGACCAATCATTTCAGCTATGTTCTCATAGTTCGCTTACCCTTTTGGTCTTTTGCTGCAATGATTCTGACACTCCCAGCCATGGATTATCCAGCCACTGACGAACCCCAGGTTGTGAGGCCCTCAACAGTGCCTGCCTAGTTCCACAAGTTTTTCCAAACCTTTATTGTTTATCTAGGCTATAACCACACCTTTCTTCCCTCATATTTAATAAGTGGCGTTCATCTTATAATACAAAGTAAGGAGAAATGATCAATTTTCTGGTACTTAATGGGAGGCACTATTAATATGTATTGAATAGATGAATGAGCACTCTTCACTCCCCTACACTTCATTACAGTCAATTCAGTGTCTGTATTCCTTGCATCCTTTCCTCTTGTCCTAATGAAGTCTGGCTCTATAGTCTTCCTCTCCAAGCTAGCTTCCCTGTCACCTTCCGGGGTTTCTAATGCCCCAAGAAGAGTCCAGACTCCATATCAGGACATTTCCAGCCTCACTTCCCCCACCCCTGTTACAGGGACTGTCCTGCATTCTCATCTGTCTTCTGCCCTTTCTTTTACCTTAACTTGGCGAATTCAGTCAGTCTTCAATAGCTGCCTCGATGCCCATTAAGCCTTCCCCAATTCCTCCACCCAATGAAACTCATCAGTGGATTTGTCAATAATTAGGAGGTTGCTGTTAACATAAACAAAAACCTTTAGTGACCTTTGGTAAGATAAATTCAGTGCACATGACAAATTGAAGCAGAATTAAAGATAAATTATTATTAATAAGAAATTATTTACTATTTTACTCAGTCTCTCATGAGTTGACAGCAGAGTTTTTCAGAGGCTGTATGGAATGCTACATCTCAACAAACTGAACAGAAGCAGATATAAGAACCCAGCGGTCTTTTGCCATTAAAATGATTGGCAAATAGGTAAAACAATGCTCCTCTTCTCACTGATTTTTGGGGGAATATATTGTATATTTCATGAAAATACGTTGTTTGCATTAACATGTATTGTTTTATTGGTGCTATTTTTAAATTATTTGAATATTTAAATATTTTGAAATGTCCCACTTTTATTTTCTAATACAATAAACATCAATAGATATGAGTACATGAAAAAAAAGTTTTTAAAATATATTTTATTAATTATGCCATTAGAGTTGTTCTATTTCCCCCTTCATTCCCCTCCACCCTGCACACCCCCTCCCCCACCATTCACCCCCCTTTAGTTTACGACCACCTGTCTCAAGTGTCTTTAGATTCTATATTTCCCATACTATTCTTGCCCTCCCCCCTATCTATTTTCTACCTACCATCTATGCTACTTATTTTCTGTACCTTCTCCCCCCTTCTCCTCCTCCCACTCCCCTGTTGCTAACCCTCCATGTGATCTCCATTTCTATGGTTCTGCTCCTGATCTAGCTGTCCTCTTAGTTTGCTTTGTTTTAGGTGTGGTTCTTAGTAACTATGAGTTTGCTGTCCTTTCACTGTTCATCTTTTTTATCTTCTTTTCCTTAGGTAAGTCCCTTTAACATTTCATATAATAAGGGCTTGGTGATGATGAACTCCTTTAACTTGACCTTACCTGAGAAGCACTTTATCTGCCCTTCCATTCTAAATGACAGCTTTGCTGGATAGAGCAATCTTGGATGTAGGTCTTTGGATTTCATGACTTGGAATACTTCTTTCCAGCCCCTCTTGCCTGTAAGGTCTCTTTTGAGAAATCTGCTGACAGTCTGATGGGAACTCCTGTGTAGGTGACTGTCCTCTTATCTCTTGCTGCTTCTAGGATTCTCTCCTTCATTTTAATCTTGGCTAATGTAATTATGATGTGCCTTGGTGTATTTCTTCTTGGGTCCACCTTCTTTGGGACTCTCTGAGCTTCCTGGATTTCCTGGAAGTCTATTTCCTTTGCCAGACTGGGGAAGTTCTCCTTTATTATTTGTTCATATAAGTTATCCACTCGTGCCTGTTCTTCTTCCCCTTCTGGTACCCCTATAATTCGGATATTGGAGTGTTTAAAGATGTCCTGAAGGTTCCTAAGCCTCTCCTCATTTTTTTGAATTCTTGTTTCTTCATCCTTTTCTGTTTGGTCATTTTTTTCCTCTTTCTGGTCCACTCCTTTGATTTGAGTCCCATTTTCCTTTCCATTACTATTGGTTTCCTGTGGATTTCCATTCATTTCCATTAGTTTAGCCTTCATATGTTCTTCTAATTTGTGACTAAAATCAACCAGTTCTATGAGCATCCTGATCACCAGTGTTTTGAACTGTGCATTTAAATGTTTGGCTATTTCTTCATCACTTAGATTTATCAGCTCTGGGGCTCTGAGTTGTTCCTGAGCCAAGTTTTGCTCTATTCATGCCTGTTATGTATGAGGAGCAGAGCCTTAGTTGTTCACCAGGGCGGGGGCACCCAGGTCTCTGGTTTATGACACTGTATGTGGGGGTGGGGTCAGAGAGGGACAATAGCAGTTCCCTCTGCCGCTTTCTGCCTCCGGGGCCTGTGTGGTCCCTCTCACTGCTAGCTCCTTCACTAGTTTATCTGCACGTGAATGTGTGACGGAGATCAACCCTCTGTGGGTCCACCCGCTTCTCCACACCTGGGATCCGCCCACGGCTGCTGGCGCACCTGGGTCTTGTGCCCGGGCCAGCCAGGTGGATCTTTCCTGCCCAATCCCGCTCTGCTGCTGGCTCTGTCCCTCTTACTGGTTTGGCTGAAGAGCTTGTTGTTGTCAGACTTCCGTGTAGTTCAATTTTCTGTGGTTTGGCTGCGTTTTTGTTGCTAAAACTTTGTTGTTTTTAAATTTAGTTGTGCAAGAAGATGCAGTGCTGCCACCTACGCCTCCATCTTGGTGGAAGTCGAAAAAAAGCTTTTTGAGGTCCTTAATAAAGGACCCCAAAATGTAAAAGGGGTGCTAAGACCAAAAAATTGAGAACCTCTTCATTCCAGTATTGCTAAGCAGAGCTGTGGGCCTGCCTGAGGTTGGGTATGGCATATTTGCAATGAAGCTGGTTACTCAGTTTTCTTCAAAAGTGACTGTTAGTCTTGGAGCAAGAGGAGAAACAAAGAAAATGCATCATTGTGTTGGTCAATAGTGGGGTTTGGCAGAGTTGCTGTAGTGGGCTGGCTAGGTCAAGCTGTCTTGTGCTTCTGGATAAAAATAAGCTTGTCATCTTAACAAATCACTCTTTATATTTTGCAAGAATTGAGACGATTAAGTGGTTTCTTAATCCTGAACTTCCTTTTCCTTCACAAATCTTCTTTAAATCTGGTTAATTAACCAGATTATTTAAATCTGGTTAATTATGTACTTAGAATAGTTTTTGCAGCTTCTTGTCTCACTTTTATGTTCAGTGACATAAAGAAGCATTATGTATTCAGCCTCATGGTTTGACCTGTCTCTGATGATATACCTGCTCACTTTAAATGATGGAGTCTGTTTAATTTATGTATTCAGTCTCTTGAACCAGATTATAAATTTTCTTCAGTATGGGTATTCAATAAAAGATTTCTTATGGAGATAAGCTATAGATGATGATTATGACGACAGTGACATTGATTCATTCAACAGATACTTTTTGAGCATTTAAAATGAGACAGGCCCAGGCCAGACACTTTGAGGATTCAGCAGTGAACAAAAGAAGCAGTGGTGCTTATGGGCCAGTGAGAGAGACCAACAAGGACCAAGAACAGAAATAGAAACTATGGTAGATATTAAACACTAGAATGCAAAAGTAAATAAACCTTGAGAGATGATAGAAATGGGGTTATATGTGTGAAATGCCAGGTATAGTGACCAGAGAATATCTCACTGAAAAGATGCCATTTGAGTTAGGACTTCAAGGAAATGAGGGAAATGTGGTGACTTGAGAGAAATGTGATCCAAGCAGAAGAAGCCACAGTTCCTGAAGGCAGGAGAGTAACTGATAGAGTGATGGACAGGAAGGAGGCCTATTGTTGCAGAAGTGGGGCAGGCAGTGGGAGTCAGAGACAAGGAAGGGGAGAAAAAAGAAGAGGAAGGAGAGAATGATGCAAAAAATGTTAGCAATAGATAAGGCATAACAAAATTTGGCTGTGTCAGCTCCCCCCCCACATCACTTGCTGTAATTCTTTTTCTTTCAATTGAGATATAACCTGTACTTTAACCTGTTTTCTCCACCAGACAAGGTTCATTCCATTTTTAGCATCATTAAATGCTTTAAATAACAGGAAGAAAAAAAAAAAGGAAAAATCTAAGTGTTCAACAACAGAGTCCAAATAAACTATAGCATGTAATGTGGCCTTTAAAATTCAGAGCTCAGCAGAGCATTTATGACTTATGAAATGCTTATCTCACTAGATTAAAATTGTGAGACTCAATGCTAGACAGCTCGTTTTATTTAAACACCTGCATATATGCACCCTTTTCCCTTCCCAGGTAATTATACCAGTGTTAAAAGTGCTTACTTCCAGATGGTTGAATTGTGAGCATTTTTATTTCTTATTATTTTCTGGCTTTTCTCCTCTAAACTTATATTACTTGTATTACTGTCATAATCATAAAATGATAACATATGGAAGTAAATTATTCAGTCCAGTATCATTTGAATCAATAAAATATTTTAACTCATAAATTTATTAGTTACCCTGAAGATATTACTGGTGATTTAAAATTGTACAGAGTTGACACTGCTAAGATCTATAATATAATCTGGGTCCATAAGCTATTACATTTTTATGAAAATCATATAACTGGCTTTATACCATAAGCTATTTGCTTTAAAACAGAATCAAATGAACAGATTTATTTGGACCCCTATTTACTGCAATTAACATATTAACATCTAAAACACTGTCTTAAGTTGGTCTGTCTCAAAGATTATATTATTTTTAAAGATCAAGAATAGTAGATAGTCAAGACCTAGAGCAAAGTCACTATAAAATCTCATTTTTTTTGACCAGACATTCTTCCAAAGATTATATTGCTTGATATTAGATGTGAATCTCTTTGATTATTTTAAGATAAAGATTTTAGAGCACACTGAAATGATAATGCAGAACCTGTTTTATGTTGTATAACCTTAGGCCTCTAACTTCTGCAAAGCTCAAAAAATAGTTCATTACCACCCCCCTGGATTCTCTCCCTGTGGTCATTCCCAATCACTTCCCAGCTCCCTCTCCAAACTTAACCAATACCCTGACTTTTAAAGTCATACATCAGAATTGTTTGAAGTTTATAAAAATAGAATGAAACCATACGCATTTTTAATCTTTGATTCCTTTCATTCAACATTGTGACGCTCATCTCTGCTGGTTTTGTGTAGTTGTAACTCAGTTACTTTCATTGCTGTATCATATTCTCTAGTATGAGTATTCCACAATTTAGTTATTCGTTCTACTTTGGTGGATGCAAGAGAGAGACCCTCTCTCTTGCACCCACCTCCTGTATATGCTAGCCAGAGCATTTGAGGGATCCCTAGCCCTGGAAGCAGTGTAGCAAATGACAATGCTGACAATACAAGCAGACTCCAGGACAGAGCTTGAGGCCACAGAACCACCCACCTAGCCACCTTGGACTCCTAAGGACAGATAAGGATAGAGTGGGAATTTGGGGCATCATTCATTCATTCACAATTTAGTAGATATTTGGGTTGTTTCCAGACTGCAGTTTTTATAACAAAGGCTGCTATGAACTTTTTAGTTCCATTGTGCTTAGACAGAAGTACCTGTTACAGAGTGTTGGTATTTAATTATCCACCTCAGCCTTAAAGTCTGGCTGCACAGTAGAATTGCATTGGTGCCTGGGGGCTGGTTCCACAGGTAATTCTTATCTGAGCTGGGGTTAAGAACCACTGTGAATCTAAACTCTCAGACAAAAGGAAGAGGAATTTACTACTAGTTCAAAGAATTCTGAGTGAATTATTTCCAGAAAGAGGACAATAAAATGCCATGTAAAAATTAGGTTGTGTCTATATTGACTTTGTCTATTTTTTGCTTTAAGCTCCTAAATCAAAAGTCTACATGTCTAGCTTTATAATGATACTGGCATAACCTGGCTGGTGCCAGTGTGTGAGTGGGGCCAAGGAAGGGACTGCAGAAGAAG
Source organism: Artibeus jamaicensis (assembly GCF_021234435.1). Taxonomy (NCBI): domain Eukaryota; kingdom Metazoa; phylum Chordata; class Mammalia; order Chiroptera; family Phyllostomidae; genus Artibeus; species Artibeus jamaicensis. The sequence continues at coordinate 1,653,549 of NW_026521981.1, read as the reverse complement.
GACGCCTGAGGCTGCCAGGGCTAAGCTGTGTTGCCTGGTAACCAAGCTAACGCAGCACAGGAGGGCAGATTCCACCATCCCAGTGGGTGTGAGGAGGTCTTGCACAGAAAATGTGCAAGGCTACTGAGGCTAAGGGAAAGCCCTCCTACTCTCTTCTGGTCCCTGGGTGGGGGTGGGGCCAGGGAGAAGCAGCCACATGAGATCTTAGAGGTCAACATGGCAGCAGGGGCGGGTGCTGTGCCAGAGAAAACCTGTCAATCTAGCCTGGGAAAAAGACAGGATTGGTTGGAGGGCCAGACCCTCCCTCAAACCTTGGCAGTTTGGGTGGGGAGATATGAATGGAGGGAAGGGAGAGACCCTCTCTCTTGCACCCACCTCCTGTATATGCTAGCCAGAGCATTTGAGGGATCCCCAGCCCTGGAAGCAGTGTAGTAAAGGACAATGCTGACAATACAAGCAGACTCCAGGACAGAGCTTGAGGCCACAGAACCACCCACCTAGCCACCTTGGACTCCCAAGGACAGATAAGGATAGAGTGGGAATTTGGGGCATTGTTTTGGCCTTTGGGCTTTTTTGGGAATGGCTTGGTTTTGTTTGTGTTTTTTGGAAGAGATGAGCCTGGAGACAGGGAGTCCCCTGTCTGCCCAAATTGTACAGTATTTTAATAAAGATCTCTTTTCTTCCTTGCCAAGCTTTGCCTCCCAAATTTGCCTATTGGTGGCAGCAGGCAGCCACATCCCACTTTTGTTCAGTAACAATAGCACTGTAAGTGGCCTTCACATTATTTTGAAAATTTCTCAAATTCTCAAAGCAAAATTACTTTAGACATGTTCTAAAAGTACATATGTCATAATCTGCCACAATTTGGGTGGGAGATTTGGCTATCAAAAATTTACACAGACACTAGTCTTGTTTCCCAGCTCCACAAATATTCAAAAAGGCAAGAGTTAATTTTTGGTTGTCCATACCACAGCCTGGAATTACATCAGATCTGCTTAATAATTATTGTTGCAACTGAAAATTTGCTTGGTGCTTTTAATTCCTTGGTTTTTTTTAAACTGTTTTTTGGACCCATGCCCAGGAGTTGTCTTGATGAATGTATTTCAGAGAATGAAAAACAAAAATGAACAACGTGACTCTAGAAAGTACAGCAGCAGATAACATTGAACATCACAAGGCTCCATCTCTGATATGCATTAGCAGATTGGAAAGAACAGAGGGCATAAATAAAACTACTTTGAGATATGCACAGGATATTTTAAAAGTTAATACTGTTTACGTTTACTCAGGTAGTTGAATACCTTCACTTGCTAGTGTGAGTTGTTTTAAGGTCCCACCCCATCCTAAATAACTCCCTTCACCAGACTGACTTGACATGAACTCAACTATTTAACCCAAAATCATTGTTTGAACTTTGACCATGTGACAGGATTCATGAAAGGTCCTGTAGACATATAAAGACTCCATTCTTGCCTTCAAGAAATTTACACTCTGGGGTGAGGCAATAGGCCTGAAATGAATTTTTAAAGGATGATCAGGCTGCTAATTGGCAGGCCAAAAGGAAGAGGACATTTCAGACGAGAGCAAAGGCACAGGGAAAGAAAGGGGCAGATGTTTAGAGAACAATGAGAACAACCCAGTTTTGAACCTTCTAAAGCAGTGATTATTGAAGGTTTGTGTCTGTGACTACAGCAGAGCGGAAGAGGATGTACATACATAACCCACTAGTTCCATATTAGGATGCACTGCTTTGCTGAAAGCAAATAACTGGGGACAGTCAGGATGGTAATTTGGTAGGCAGTTAGACAGACAAGAGCTGAGCAAGAACCAGGGCCTGGTACAGAAGGTCACTGGGGTGAAAAGCCTTGGATGCCTAGCAACGGGCAAAACTGAAAAAAACAAGAACCTTGACCCCAGGGTAACATTTCTTCCCCTAGCATGTTGTTGTTCATTGGCTCAGACCCTCCCCTGACCATTTTCTCCCCTAGCATGCTGCTAGCCACGTAGGTTAGATCTGTGTGGAGATGGGAACAAACAAGGAGGGCAGAGAATAGCTGGTAAGCATTGAGCCCGTAGGACAATGACGTTCTGACCCACATGAAATACATCTAGGCTTCAGTTGTGTTTCAGCTCCAGGCTCAGAAAAGCAGCCAAACCAGACAAGCAACACCCTGGCTGACATCAGGACCCACTGCACTGACTAATGACTTTCTGCCCTGGTGCCAACAAATCAGTGGAGACCATGGCTCTGAAAGGAGACACCTGCAAAGATGATGAATATTTTATTGGGATCCTTCTCTGAGACAACCAGACAAATGACCTTAAGATTGAGCACCCAATGCAGCTCTCTCTGTGGAGCACACTCGTACCTTTCCCCAGCCCCTTCCTCCAGGAGCATTTTTCTTGCCTCCCTCTTTCTCCTAAGTTCCAAGGGCCCTTCTGGTTCCTCTGTAACTTGTTTTCTGGGCCCATTTCTTCTATGGCTCACTTCTTATGCCTCTGTGACTTTCTAAATATCTCTTATACTTTAATTCTTGGGTCTAAATTCTTTCATAGCCAAAACTCAAGTACCAAGATTGCTGAACCAAGACTGGGTCTGACTCTACCAGTCTAACACCTGGTGATGTTTTGTCCACCAACAGTAACAGCTAAGTAACTTGACAGAAGCAAAACAAGCAAAAAAAAATACTAAGCAAAATTTCCAAAATGTATGCTTTAATACCCAAAGTAGCAACAATTAAAATCTATGGCCAACTTAAGACCACTGTCATGATGCTCTGTTAACATTCCTTCTAGCTGCTGAAGCAAGAAACCTGGAACTCACCTTCCATCTCTCCGTCATCAGCCTTCTTCCTGTGACCCATCCAGCAGCAGCTCTTCTCAGCTCTGTACCCACCTCACACCAGGCCATCTTTTGGCTCAGCTCTGTGCCCCCTTCATTCTTCCCACCCTGATCCCAATTCATTCTTTATGCAGCAGCTAGAATGTCATCTAAAATCCTTAATCTCATTAGACCATTCCCCTGCTCCACACACTCCTATGATTCCCCTTGTACCCAAGATAACATATAGAATCTGTAATATGACCACAAGGCCCTGGAGGGTCCCATTCTGTCCCTTCTCTAATGCTGTCTTTTTTGCTCCCCTTTGTAATGGGGACCCACTTTCCTTTCCTGGTTTCTCAAACTAGATCCTCTTTCCTCAGCCACCACTCAAAATGCACTTTTCCTGACTAGTTTCTATTATGGGTCACAGCTTAAAAGTCATTTCCCCATAGAGGCCTACTTTGACCCATCTCCTACTCTATATTTTGTCTTGTGTCATTCTTTCTCATAGCTTGTAGTCCTTTATTTCATGGCACTTACTACAACTTGTGATTATATAGGAGTAAGCAAAAGCAGGTTTACAGTTGTGAGTGTGTGAAATAGAGTTTATTCTTGTATTATTAACTACTTATTAATCAATACATTGTTTCTATTATTATTATTAACCTACTTTTACCCACCCATGTACATGTAAATTGTATTTAAGATTTGAAGAATTGTAACAGTGTGCAGCCAGGGCCCACCCCCAAAAGATGGATTTGTAATGAGGTCAAAAACTCAGGGTCTCCAGGAAATTCTAAAAATATAGTATGTCCTCACCCCCACAAGTCTGAACTGCAGGATGAGACACAAGGAGCAGGGCCCTTGAGTTATTTTGCATACTGACAGTTTTGCAAATAACCTCTGGAATGGTCATTTAACATCTATAACTTTTAACTGGTTTCATGGATATGTTAAATAGCTGTGGCCAGGCTTTGAGCCAGGGAAATGGGAGTGACTTCCACTCAGGATGTAACTGGGAGGCAACCTCCCTGTTTACAGCTCCTTTGTGAGAGCTTGGACATGATTCGCTCCACACCATGGGGCAACAGCTGCCCTGACTTACTATGGCAGCCCAGAAAACCTGGAAAAATAGAGGAATGCTGGCAGGTGTAGTCTATTGTGGGAGGAGTCAGAAATAGGGCTGCAGAGGAAGATTGGCACTGGGATTTTAACCCAGGTGCGGCTTTGGTGAGGGTTGGAACCACACAGCTTTGCGTGCTCCCTTTGCCACGCAGCTTAGGAAGCTATAAAGCAAGATGTAGCAGCAATGCAGAGCTCTCTTTTAGCAATTTGGAAGAATGCAGGAGAGACATTGCAGGAAGGAAAGGGGTGAAAGGACTTTTGCTGGTGGGCCATGAGAAGCTGCCACACAAGTTTGGATTAAGAACTGGAGTACCTGGCAATACAGCTGTTGGTGCTGGGAACCACGGGAGGCCTGTTGGCTGAGCTAAAATTACTGGAAGAACCGAGGGCTACCAGAACCACAAACTTCTATTTGTTTTCCTGAGATATGGTACCCTGGACTGGGCAAAGTGGGGAAGGAAAGACTGTGTGTGTTTTTGTATGTTTTAAGGGACATTGGGATTTTAATGAAGACATTAAGTCATTACTCTAAGTCTATATAACTTTCGAATAAATAGTTCTTTCCCTCTCCACCAATCTCTGTCATTGAGAACTATATTTCCCTGGTGGCAGGCAAGGCGAACCTAATGCAGGGGGACCCTGAGAGAAGGGGGTCCATCCGGTAATAGTATTTTGCCCCCCACCCTGCAACATGGCTCCATTCTGTAACAGAATCATGAAAATATGAACCATGTGTATTTGATTCATCACTGTGTACCTGAGCCTTGCACCCTGACACCTAAGGTCTTCAATAAACATATTTACAAAGCATAAAATGGAAGGAATTTCAACTACCTCTCTGGGCTACACTATAATATTGATTCAAATCCTCAATATTCTTTACCATCACATTTAGTAACTCCTTTGATCAATTCCTACTATAAGTAGGCCTCATTTATATGTAAACAAGAGTTGTATCCCACAAGCATAGAAGAAAAACTTTGCATTTTGGATAGCCCCATATGGATGCCATTTGACCTACAAAAGCCACCTTGAGATACAATGCACATGGCAGTAGTGAGAAGTATGAGGAACTCATAACAACAGCACAGTGTTTATTGAGTGTGCCCTGCCAGGCTGCCTGCCACACCCCTCACAGGCATTGTCTGTAATGGTACAAGTATCCTGAACATAGGTATTATAGCTCCTTTTACAAATGGGAATAGTAAACTGAGAGATGACGTGCCCACAGTCACAAAGTTAGTTGGCAGTAGGAATTGATGAAGTAAATTTTTAAAGAAATCCACAATGTAATCTTTGTGAAATTGGAAAACCATTGTGGAATTTCCACCTCTGCTATTATTTCCCATATTGGTTGAAATGATATTTACCATAAGTTCTTAAGAACTTTTTATTTTGAATAGTAAACAATATCGATTACAAATAAATGTTTTCTGATCCCAAGGTTTGGGTGGAGGGACTTTAGGATTAAAAAGAAAACTAAAACCAAATTAGGGTGTTTATAAATACCATGTGTCTGACCTAAATAACAAAAAATAACATTTCACCCACATACTTGGGGAATGCATGCAGCTCCCTGGTATGTGTCAGGGAGTCTGTGGGCTGGGTAAACAAATATTTAAGCATGTGTAAGGACAATAATGGCTCCTTTGGAAGTCCTCAACACACTAAAACCATAAATATGCAAGGAAATGCAGCACTGTCAGGGAGAGAATTCCAAGTTGACTTGGCATGAAACAGGAGACTGCTTGAAAGCTTTAAAACTTCTTCAGACTTGGACATTAGAAGAATCCTGGAAGGGAGATGTGGAAAAAAGTAGGGGACCTGCCAGGTAATCCTGAGTTGGGGTATGCAGTTAAATTCTTCTCTTTATGGGCCTTAAAGCCAAGTTTTAAACAACAGAGACTATTTTAGAGACAAATGCCACATTGTTAGAGGGAAAGACCTTCTTGTAAGAATTAAGAAAAGGAGAACTACTATATGCACAAGTTTTATATAGAGGTTGAGGCAAAGGTAAGTTTACAGCTGTTCATAAGGAAAATACAATAACTAATGACTAAATAATATAAGAACAAACTGCATTTTGCATACTCACAACAGAGGCAAAGGGACCCTCCAGTGATATTCAACCACTATTATTTTTCTAGTCTTTCTTTGGCATTAGCTAACGCAGAGTGGGCATGAGTGCTGGGCAAAAGGAACAGAAACTAAGTAACCATTAGAACAGTTCCATCTTGTGTTGGCCTCACCCCCTTTGTGGTAAGCAGGGCAAGTGTTATTAGACACAGGCTGGCAACATCTTTCTCTCCCTATCTCTCTCTCCTGACTTCCACATCTCCTTGTCACCCTTATTTCACCCAGGACTTTGTTTCCTGGCTGGATATTATGTCTGGTCTCTGTAGACTTTAGATTATTCTCTTTTGGCTGGGACACCCTTATTTTACAGTCTTTTCCAGGAGTAAGTATTTGATTCTGTTCAGGAAGAGCTTGAGAATGGCAAAAAATGTCATTTATGCATCATTTTGTTGTGTGAAAAAGTTCCAAGTCATCAGTCTGGGATGTTATATGTAAGTAATGATTCTTCTTAGATATTAAGTGGAAACTAATCATTGCAACAATGTTTATCAAGTGGCAAAGTCTGTGGGGAAAGAGACATGAGAACTAACCACTCTAAAGACCTCCAGCATCTCAGCTGTTCTTGACTGTTGGCTTCTGAACAGGAGAAGCATGTGGCTGTAGTTGGACTCTGTGGGAGTTGGAAGGAACATGCTGAGAAGAGGCATTTCCTATGCCCAATCTGCCTGTACCTTAAGGAATAGAGGTGGGAGACACTCTTGAGAAATGAGTGGCCAATTATGAGTCAGGGTAGACGATGGAATGTCCTGTGGAAAATTGAGAGGGGAATTTACCTCAGAAAATAGGAGAATTATTTAAAGTAGAAAATTACAATAAAATGTTTCCTCTGTGCGTGTGTGTATATGACCCTAAACCCCCATTAATAAAAGTACTCTTCAGACCACCAAAAATGATCTTCTTAACTTTAAAGGCAAAGGGAGCCATCTTTTAGTTTATTCTGAACAGCAACTAATCAGATAAGTTGGGGGGGGGAGTTTAGGTCACAACAGGTGCAGAAATAACTTTGAGCCTTGTGGTGGGTTAGTGACCCCAAAACAATACATCTAAACCCTAATCCTTTACCTATGAATGTGACCCTAGCTGGAAAACAAGTCCTGCAGACATAATTGATTAAGGACTTTGAGACAAAATCATCCTGTATTTAGGGTGGGACCCAAATCTAAAGACTGGTGTCCTTATATGAGAGAGGAAAGGGAGATGTAACATGAGGACACTGGGAAGAAGAGCACGTGAAGTTGGAGGAAGTATGTTACACAGACACCGGCAGTATGTTCCACTGCCAAGGGCCCTAGAATGCCACGGGCTGTGGGCAGCCACCAGAACCTAGAAAAGAGGCATGGAATAGACCCTTCCACAGAAACTCCAGAAAGGACTAACCCTGCTGAGACTTTTATATTGGACTTCTGGTATCTAGAATTATAAGAGAATAAATGTCTATTGTTTCAAACCATCTAGTTTGTGGTAACTAATGGCATCACCCTAGGAAACTAATACAGACCCCCAAGCCTCAGGTATGAGTACAGAAGTGAGTAGGAAATAACTTACAGAAAATATTACTTTGACCTACTGCAATAACCTTTACAACATAAATAACTTCTATATTAGACAGAAGAATATGTTTAAATTCTAGTAGTCTTGCCTAAAATCCCTATGACATCAAAGGAAGAAGGCAGCAGGAAGATCTATGCTCATACCCTTGTTGAATTCAGGATTTCCAAGTAGACCCACCAGGGTTTTAGCTGCAGAAAAGTCCCATAAGTTTCACGTGGGCAGTGGTTTGGTTCTGTGGGGCTGGTAGACATCCTGCAGGGCTAAGGCTACAAGTGGGTGTAAATTGGGGCTGCTCTTCATTTCTAGGACAATAGCCAGGCTGGGGAAGGGACTTGCACCAGGGGAGGAGGAAGTGATGGGGAACAGGGTAAGCCCGCAAAGGGGAGCAGTGTTGGAGTGCAGCACAGTTTTGTATCTTCCATCTTATCTTCTGGCCCTTCCTCTTGTATCACCTAGTTAGAGAGCAGGCAGCAATGGACTGAAATGCAGTTCAAATGATTGGTTCAGAGCATCAGTGGAAAAGAGGCTATGAACACAAGCTCTATTGGGAACTGGTGGACAATGGGAGAAGGGTGGTTGCCTAGCCCAGCTTGATGGCTATTGGAGCAGAAAAATAAGAAGCCACATGACAATGTGGGAATATCATAAGGGATGGCAGGAGTGGCCATTTTGGATATTGGCTCAGCAATAGTATGACATCCATGTTTAGCAGGGGTATCACAACAGTGACCGGATTAACACAAGGACAAAAACAGTACATCAGAGAACCCCACAGACCTCTGAACTATCAGGGATGATTTCAGAGTTAAGATTGTAGCTATTTTAACTAATGGAAGCTGGAGCAAAAGGCCACTGAAAAACCAACATGAGATCCCACCTCACACCCATTTGTTTCTATTAAAAACAAAACAAGACACAGAAAATAACAAGTATTGGTGAGAATGTGGGAAAATTGGAACCCCCTGTGCACTGTTGTTAAGACGTAAAATGGTACAGCCACTGTGGAAAACAGTGTGATGGTTCTTCAAAAAATTAAAAGTAGAACTGCCATATGATCCAGCAATGGCACTGCAGGGTATAAATCCAAATGAACTGAAAGCCAGGTGTTGAAGAGCTATTTGTACACCCATGTTTATAGCAGCATTATTCACAATGGCAAAAAGGTGGAAGCAATCCAAGTGCCCATCAGTGGATAGATGGATAAACAAAATGTAGTATGTAATACAACAGAATATTATCCAGCCATAAAAAAGAAGGAAATTCTGCCATCTTCTATAACATGATGGCTCATGAGAACATTATGCTGTGAAATAGGCTTGTTACAAAAAGACACATACTGTAGGATTCCACCTAATATCGAGGCAGAAAGTAGAATGATGGGGCCAGCTAGGATTTGGGGATGAGAGGAATGAAGAATTTTTATTTAACGGGTCAGTTTCAGTTTTTCAAGATGAAAAGAGTTCTGGAGATGGATGGTGGTGATAGTTGCACAGCAATGTAAGTAAACTGAATTGTTCATTTAAAAATAGTTAGGATGACAAATTTTATATTCTTGTACTTTACCATGATTAAAACAAGACAAAGCAAAAGGCATTACTCCATTCCCCTATTTTACCCTGAAACCTACATACACACAACATACGCCTATCTCCATATCCACACACTTGAGGCAGATGACCTGAAGACACCTGTTGCTGTATGACGGGTTCTATAAAAGAAGTTGTGCCTCAGTGTTTAGTGCCTGGTGGATGTCACAAGCCATCTGGCTGCTCAAACAAAAAAAACTGGAAGTCAGTTTGACTCCTGGTTTCCTCTTGTAGCTATCTTCCATTGGCCAGATCTTGTTTATTCTGCTTCCCTGATATATTTTACATTTGTTCCTGCATCTCTATTATTAGTTCAAGTCTTCCACTTAGGTTTTGCAACAACCTCCTCCTTCATCTCCCTGCCTCCAGTCTCACTCCTCCTAGATTCACCTTGCCCAGGGCTTCCAAAGGGATCCTGAAAACAGCAAATCTGATCACGTCCCAGCTCTGAGAACCCTCCAACTCTTGTCCATCCACTCTAGAAGGTGCCTCCTGAGTCTTGAAAGGTTGAAAGTTTGCAAGTTCTGCCATTATTCTGCAGGGAGCAGCCTGACTCACTAGCCTCACTTCCTACCTTTGGCTAATTCCCAGCTCCTGCTGTATCTCCCTAATTTTACTCTCCAGCAATACTTGTGGTCATATTATGAACATGCTGTCTCATGTCTATGATTTTTCACACACTTTTCCTAGGTCTAGAAATGCCCTCTCTGCCTGCCAATCTGACAACCTGTAATTAACTTTCCAAACTCAGATAAGACCAGAGCCTTCGCTTATCTGTGTATCACCCCTCACCCCACCCTGAATAACACTAGCCTCTCCTCTCTTTCTCTTGCCTCTTTAAACATAACTCTATACTGCTACATGTCACCCAGCATGAGAATTCTTACTATTTTCACATGTGTCTCTTCCCTCCTGAACAGATTCCCTCCCTTTAACAGATTTTATTTAGCAAACATTTATCACATACTAAGTATACTAAACCCCTTAGAGTTTCTTAAGGGTAAGGCCGTATGCTTAGTATGTGATAAATGTTTGCTAAATAAAATCTGTTAAAGAATTCCATCCACTAAAGTGGTCATAATTATAAGATTTTTATCATAACTATAAAATTGGTCATAATTTTATTAAAATTAAGTGATCATAGCTATTTAATTTCTGTCAATCAAGGAATCTTTACAACTCCAAGGAATTGCAGACCCCTGTAGTCAGCCAACTATAGCAGAATATCAAGATTTGGGGCCTGGGCATTAGTATTTTTTAAGCTTTCTAATTGGATGAAAGGACTTCAGAATCATTATCAGCCAAGTTTATAAAGTTCTGATCTCACTTATTTGTCTATGATCAACTCCCTATATCCATCCCAAGAAGATATGTATCTTATTACTTTTTAAATTCATTATTTTTTAGAATCCCTGGGGACACAATTCCAGAGTCTCTCTTGCCTTACACTTTCTCTTTAAAATAAATAAATGAAATAAAGTGTTAAAAGAAACTTGTAATACTTTTTTAAAATATTGTTTTTATAAATTTTAAACAGTCCTGAAGTCTTTTTCTGGGTGTCTGCTCTTCTACCCCCTGTTTGGCATGATGTTCTCCTAATTTACTGTGTCTTTGAAAAATAATTTCAGCATTACTGTTTCCTAAGAAGTCTGGGATCATGACAGAATGAGCTGGCCAGCAGAGTGTTTATTTTTAGCTAGAGACTCGGATCCAAGCTCCTTAGCCAGTGGTTAACACTCTGCTTCCTTATCCTGCCCTGACACTTTTCTCTACTTGTGGGCAAATCCTCCTTTTCAGGGAACATCCCATATATGAAATGTTTGCCTGGCTACAGATAGTTCTTAGCAACTCAAGCCAAAGTGGAGCCTTTGACACCCTCAGATACAAAACTTTGAGAGGGCCTTTCAACATTTGTGTGTTTTGTAAAGTGAACCAGAGCATCTGGGGGAGGCCATTTGGAAGGAACAATGGTTATAAAGATCATTGTTTGAATCTGAAAAAAACTATGTGTAAATCCTAAGTTCTGTTGTTAATTTAAAAAAATCTTCTCTTTTCTACAAGCTTAAATTATTTTTATTTAAAATTGCAGACCAAAACCAGAATTGGCCTGTCTTTGTAAATTATCTCCTAAAGCACACATTCCTGTGACAGTGCATAAGCACAGCAGTATCTCCGATTCCTCATATGCCCGGATGCACGCACCGACATTCCTTCATGATCTTTCTTCCATTAGCCCTTCCCCCCATCTCTCCTCTGTTTCTCCCACTCTCCCCACAGGTTACCCTCTATTTACTGTTTTCTTTTCTTCATACACAGTCAGGACTCACCCTGCCTGCTATAACACCACTTTAACTAGCCCTCTTCCTTGTATTAGTTTTCTTTGGCTGCTGTAACAAATTACCACAGACTTACTGGCTTAAAACAATACTATTTTATTCTCTTACATTTCTGGAGTCAGAAGTCTGCAATGACGCTCATGAGGCTAAAATTCAAGGATCAGTAGGAAAGTGTTCCTTCTGGAAGCCCCGGAGGAATCTATTTTCTTTTCTCTTCCGGCTTTTGGAGGCCACTGGCATTTCTTGGATTACTGCCCCTTCTTTCATCTTCAAAGCCCATCATTCCAACTTCTGCTTCTACAATTCCATCTCCTTCTTTTGCCTTTGACCACCCTGCTGCCCTCTTATAAGGACCCGTGTGATTACACTGGGTACCTGTAAATAATCTAGGATAATCTCCCCATCTCAAAATCCCTACTTTACATCAACAAAGTTTTATGACATATAAAGCAAAATATTCCTATATTGCAGGGATTAGGATGTGAATGCTTTCAGGGAGAGGTATCTGTCTACCACAGGTCCTGAAGCTTTCTGGTCAGCCAGCATTCCAATCATTTTCTCCTTTCTCACTGCTAAAATATAGTGTTGAATTGTGCCCCCTGCCAACCCTTGTCAAATTCATATCTACCTAGACCCTGAGAATGCAAGCTTTTTTGGAAATAGTTTGCAGATGAAGTTAATTAAGTTCAGATGAGGTCATACTGGAGGAGAGTGGACCCTAAATGCAATGTGACTGGTATCCTTATAAGAAGGAAAGATTTGGACACAGAGATTCACAGGGAAGAAGACCAAGTGATGATGGATGTAGAAATGGGAATGATGAAGCTACAAGCCAAGGAATGCTGAGAACTTCTAGCAACCTCCAGAAGTTCGAAAGAGGCAAAATAGGATTTTTTTCTCGAGGCTTCAGAGGAAGCAGAGACCTGACAAGGATTTCAGACTTCTGACTTCCAGAACTATGGAACAAAACATTTTTGTTGTGTCCACCTCCCAAGTTGTATGATCTTGTAGCAGCCCTAAAACACTAATACAGAAGCCCTAATGATGGAAAAGAGGCTCCCTATTTTGCTCATGTTGCCAGGTTTTGCTCAGAGACAGTTTCACTGACAGTTCAGCTTACCAAATTCTAAAAGCTTTCATTGTTCCATTTGTAATGTGCAAAGATCTCTGTAGGTTGTTGGCTCTGTGCCTGGGACTTCTCCATCTCAGGGCCTCAGACTGTCTTCTGGCACAACAGGAAACAAGAGCAGTCCAGGTCAGGGTTTTATGTAAGAACTTGTATAATGAGAAAGAAAACAAACTTCCACACATTTTTTTACTGATAAACTTCAAAATATAATAATAACTTAGATTATAATGAGAATAATAAAATTCTTTGGGGGGTGATAACATTTCACTTAATTGGGGTTCAAATGTAATCAGTCTATTATCAACACTGACTGCTAATGCTCATCTGTTAGGGCTGATCTGTAATGAGATATTACCACATTGAGTATTTCACCTCAAAGATGAATATTGCATCTTTGAAAAGTACTGCCAAATACAGATATTAATTCATGAGCATATAATTTTAATTGGGCACATTGATTGCAAGACATTTATGGTTCTCTTAAATTTTTCTATTGATATTTGTCTTTTAGCATATCATCACATTGTAGATTAATCACTACCAATTGAAGGCAGGTAGAAACTCCTCAATTGCTCATTTAAATCGACATTAAAATACATAAATTTTCTTTGCATTTGCATTGAAGTCTAAGAAATGCTGCTGGAGCTGCAGTTTCAACTCAGAAAATATATCCACTGCAAATTTGCAGGGAAATAGAGATCTCATTACTTGTTTTGCCTTTTTATACCACTGGAAGTGTGCAAGGTAGTTTGATCTTTAAATGATGTTAGTTGTCAAAATGACTTTATAGCAGTGTTAAGTTTCTCACATGAGCACGGTTTAGCCTTGTAATTTTAGGTTGAATTCATTAAGAAACATCAGCAAAAACTAATTTCCAAACCCATTCGGTTTTCAACTGTAGTAGTTGAAGGCAGTTCTTCTCATTAAAAATATTTCAGCCCCAGTTGGTGTGGCTTAGTTGTTTGGGCATTATTTCACAAACCAAAAGTTCACTAGTTCAATTCCTGGTAAGGGCATAAGTCTCAGTTGTGGGTCAGTTCCCAGTTGGGGCATGTACAGAAGGCAGCCAATCAACACTTCTCTCTCACATCAATGTTTCTCCCCATCTCCTTCTTCCCTCTTCCCCTTTCCCTAAAATAAAAAATACTAGTAATCTTAGCCCCAATCTCAAAAAGAGTCACAATGAAACTTTACCACTACCTCAAACTGCTGTGTGGCACAAATCAGGATATTCAGCTTCTTTTTCTAACAAAAATCCATGGAACTAACTATGGTTATGTCCACAAAAGCACAGGATGCAATTATTTTCTGCAAAGCACCTGTTAATAAATAACACAATCAATAACCACAAGCTATAAACACCTCATATTTTCTCAAGCTTTGTAAATTTATTCAAATAAGCTTTTAATGATCCACATATACTTTTGACACTATCAACTGCAACACATTTTAGCAGATTCCCCCTCAGGTTGTACTAAAATAGTTTTCTCAAAAATTTTGAAAATATTCTCACTTGCAGATAATTTATCAAAGTTAAATCCCCAGTTGCTTCGAACTCTGCAGTGACTCCTTGAATAAATAGCATCAACTGAGCAGTATCAGTAAGATCTGTGGGATCATCAAGAGCCGAGAAAAACCTCCAAGTTATTTGTCTTATTTTTTTTAATTGACTAGTGATACTGCTTTCAGTATTTTCATTTCTCTGAGCAACTTTTCTCATTGGAAGGCTAAAAGTCTGAAACAAGTTTCTTTTCTCTGGACATATGTCTTTGGCTGCTGCCATCAGTCACAGTTCAGTTATCCCACCATTGGTAGAGAGCTTCCCTTGCTTGGATTACAAATGAGCCACTCAGAACTTTCTTCTGTGAAGAAATTCTGCTGTGATGAGAAATTCTGTTTTAAGTTTTTCTAATTTCTAACCATTGCTGTCCTGTGAGCTGGGAATATTGTGATGATTGTTTGGTCTGGTGATGCTGACATATATTGCATTCTTTTAGCACAACTATAATGTCACTGTACATTCAGCAAAATGCTTTGCCATCTAATTCTGTAACAAAATAATCCTTACTCCTAAAAGCATAATAGTCAAATCCACTTTTCCTTTCTTGTTTTGACTTGATGGGTATTTACTATAAATTCAAGTGAGTAAATGGGGGTAAATAAGTAAGTTGAAAAAAGTTCAAGTAAGTAAGCAGAAAAAAGGGAAGAAACAAAGAAGCGAAGCAGGAAGGAATGTCATCATGACATTTGAAATGATGTTGAATTACAACTGCATCACTGCAATCTGCAGTGCGCGAGATATCAGGCAATGTGAAGGGAGTGTCATTTAAAGAACCTATGCACCCCAATGTTCATAGCAGCACAATTTACAATAGCCAAGAGCTGTAAGCAACCTAGGTGCCCATAAGTAAATGAATGGATCAAAGAACTATGATACATTTACACAATGGAATTCTATTCAGCAGAAAGAAAGGAGCTCCTTTCCTTTGCAACAACATGGATAGGACTGGAAAGCATTATGCTGAGTGAAATAAGCCAGGTGGTGAAAGACAAATACCATATGATCTCACCTTTAACAGGAACCTAATCAACAAAATGAACAAGCAAGCAAAATATAACCAAAGACACTGAAATAGGGAACAGGCTGACAGTGACCAGAGGGGAGAGGGAAGGAAATTTCAGGGGAAAAGGGGAAGGGTTTACAGGAACAAATATAAGGGACACATAAACAAAAAAAAGGGCAGGGTGGAAATGGGATGGGAGTAAAAGGCAGAAAACTGTACTTGAACAACAATTAAAATAAATAAATAAATAAATAAAGTCTATTACAACCACTCAGTTCTGCCATTATAACTTGAAAGCACAAAGACAATATGTAAACAAATGAGCATGGCTGTGCTCCAACAAAGCATTATGGGGAGTGAAATTTGAATTTCATAGAACTTCCATGTGTCATGAAATCTTTTTTCTACTTATTTATAAATATAAAAATTCATTCTCAGCCTGTGTGCCATACAAAAACAAGTGTTATGTCAGATGTGGCTGGTGAGTTGACTTCTCCTGAAGTGACTAAGTCATCTTCAAAGTTCACCCAGCTCAATAGCGTAAGATACCCTGGAGGTACTGCGTAATTATCTTAGTCACTTCCTTCGCACAGTGTACTTGTATATGACTGTTCACTTGCATACTTCAAAGGAAAGGCTGTGAGATTTGTTTTAAAACAAACTTTTAAAACCATTTTGTCTCTTTTAACTTTTGCTGAATTTATTCTTAATTTATTTTATTTATGTTTGCTAATGGTTCATTGTTGTTTTGTTTTGTTTTTTTAAGTGACAGCACAGAATTGGGAGCCATAGTACATTATAATACCTGGGATCCATACACACAAGTTTTCTTATTTGACTCATTAATAGCCCTATCTCATGACAGTCCCAGAGGATTCTTAATCCTACAGAAGACTTAAAAACAAAATTATAAAACAGATCAGTAGTTGTCATGGGTTGGGAGTGGAGAGGCTGATCACAGAGGTAGCACAAGGGAATCCTGTTGGTAAGGGACTATTCTCCATCTTGGTTGTGGTAATGGCTACATGATTTTTTGCATTTCTCACAACACAGAGCTTTGCACCAAAAGAATGAATTATACTGCACATAATTTTTTAAGTGAGTCATAAAAATAAGATACAAAGAGGACTTTTGGTTTCAACTCTAACATGCAAAGAACGTGAAAGTCATCACTCCCATGCTCAGAACAAGATAAAAACTAAACAAACTGACAATCAGTGACTTTTCTTAGATCCATCAGAAAACTGAGGTCACAAAATTCACAGAGACTGGAGAATACAGAGAATCAAGGTTGAGATCAGCATACTGGGAGCAGAAGCCACTGGAGCCAGTAACTGATACGAACGTTAAACTGTAATTGATGAATTCCTGGAGGCTGAATGTAAACTAACTGGGAAGTTAAAATCTCTGGGGGCCCAGTCCTAGGGGAGGTGCCACACATTGATAGGTTTTGCCTCTAGGAGCAGGTTCACAGGGTGAAGGTTACAGAACAAAATTCCCTTATGATTCTGGCAGAGGAAGGGGGAAGAGGTACTCATTTTGAACTACACCCAGAGTTTCTCCATAGGAAGGCCTGGAGAGCACTTTATCAGAGGCTTAGCCAACCTAGTTGGAGGGCAATTAGCCAACTCCAGCCCTCTCTAGCCTTCTTGTCTCACATAAGGAAGAAAAAATACTGAGTAATGCTTCTGAAGATCATAGCTCAGAGACTCAGACCACTAAAAAAATTGAGATTTAGTTATAAGATCATAAAGTACTTTCCCTCCCCAATATCTTATCACCATAACAGGGCTCCAGTATAGTAATAGTAGCTTTCCACTGAGGGACATGTAGAACACAGACTCTATCTAAAAAGGAATTCTTAGGGAAACCCAAAGACAACAAGGGAGGGGGAAGTCTGAAACCCCAGAACCTACAGCTATAGGAAATACTAAACACAACCTGTCTTCTAGCCAGTTTAACATGAAACCTCACACTAAAACCAGTTTATTACGCTTCCTATGATCAGCACAGCATGCCTGGCTTTCGACAAAAAATTACAAAGCACACTAAAAGATCAGGGGGAAAAAGAGTCTGAAAATACAAAGCAAATATCAGAACCAGACTTCAGAGATAAGGAGATCTTGGAATTTAAAGTTAGGGAATTTAACTATGATTAATATGTTAAGGGCTCTAATGGAAAGAGAATAGACTAGATTTAAGAACAGATAGGTAACGTTAACAGGTAGATGGAAATTCTAAGAAAGAAGAAAATACCTTACCTACAGAGAAAAAAAAGATAAGAAAAAGATTATTCAGGACAGCTCTTCAGAAACCGTACAAGCAAGAAGAAGGTGGAGTAAAACATTTAAAGTATTGAAAGGATAAAAACCACCAATCTGCAATTCTGTCCAGCAAAATTCTCTTTTGCTAATGAAGGAAAAATAAAGACTTCCTCAGACAAGCAAAAACCGGGTGAATTTATCCTTTGTAGACCTGCCTTACAAGAAATGTTTTAAAAAGTTCTTTAGAGAGAAGAAAAACTATATAGACTAGATAAAAAATTCAGATCTACATAAAGAAAGGAAGAGCATTAGAGAAGGAATAAATGATGGTAAAATTAAGTATTTTATTTTTCTTATTACTAATAGATCTGATAATCATTGTTCAAAATAATAACAGCAGCAATATATTGGGTGATGATACCACTTGCATAAGTGAATGCAGTGTTAGGGAGGAGGAATTGGGAAGACTCAATTATAAGGTGCCTGTACTACCCGTAAAGTGGTATAGTATTATTTGAAAGTGGACTTAAATTAGTGGTAAATGTATATTGCAAACACTTAACAAATGATGTGTTATAGAAATTGTATACTTGAAACCTATATAATTTCATTGCTTAATGTCACTTGACAAATATAAATAAATAAATGGCACTAAATTTCTTTTGAAATATAATCGATATGCCTAAGAGAGGAAAAAAATAGAATAACAGTAACTGCTCAATTAAAATCAGAGAAGGAAAGAAGGGGATGGTTAAAATGAAATAAAATAAAATTACAATGAATAAAAAACAGTTACAAACATGGTAGATATGAATCCAATGATATGAATAGTCACATCAAATGTAAATGGTCAATTAAAAGTCAGAGACTGTTGGAGAGGATTAAAACAAAAAAAAACAGAAAAACTAAGATCCAATTATTATGTTGTTTACAAGAAACTCATTTTAAATAAAAAGACACTGATGATAGATTAAAATTAAAGGGATAAAGAAAGATATACTGTGATAACACTCATGAAAACAAAGCTAAAGTAATATTAATTTCAAACAAAGCAGACATCAGAACAAGGAAAATTCTGAGGGATAAAGAGGGGCATCATATAACAATAGTGATTGACTTTCTAAGAAGACACCAGATCATCAATTAACAGAACATTAAAATATTGAGGAAAAAATGTATAGAACTACAAAGAGAAAGAGAAAAATGTATTATTATAATTGGAGACTTTAGCACCCCTCTATGAGTAACTGACAGATACGGAAGGTGGAATGCCAGTAAACACATACAGTCCGTCGTTGAACAACACTGGTTTGAACTGCACAGGCCCACTTGCACGTGGATTTTTTTTCAGTAACTACTGTAAATGATTTTTTTCTTCTTTATGATTTTCTTAACACTTTTTCTCTACTTTACTGTAAGAATACAATATATAATACACATAACATACAAAATATGTGGTAATTGACTATTTATGGTATCAGTAAGGCTTTCAGTCAAGAGGAGGCCGTGATATGAAGTTTGGGGGGAGTCAAAAATTATAAATTTCACAGGGGTTCAGTGACCCTAACCCCCATATTGTTCAAGGGTCAACTATAGTTGAAGCAACAGCATCAATCAACTGGATCTAGTATAGATATATAGATATATACTAGTATAGATATCTAGTATAGATATATACTAGATCCAGTTGATATTTGTAGAATACTTCCTCTAACAATATTTGAATAAACATACTTCTCAAGTTTACACAGACCATTTACTAAGACAGACCACATTCTGTGCTATAAAACATACTCTAACAAATTTAAAAGAATACAAATCATACAAAGTAAGCTCTCAGGCCACACTAGGATTAACTAAAAATAAATAACACAAAAATAGCTGGAAAAATCCCAAAATATTTGGAGATTAAACAACACACTTCTAAATAACACATGACTCAGTGAAGAAATGTTAAGAGAAATTTAAAAGTATTTTGAACTAAACAAAATGAAAATACAACCTTTCAAAATGTGTGAAACTTATAGTAAAATGTGTGAAGCTGTATAAAACTTACAGCACTGAATGCACAGAAGAAAAATCAATCCAAAACTAGTAGCGTAAACTTTTACCTCAGGAAACTACAGAGGAAGGTACAAATGATGACTAAAGCAAGCAGAAGAATCAATAGAGACACCGCAAACTGTTTTTTTTTAAAAGAGCAATAAAATTGAAAAATCTATAGCCAGGCTACCCAAGGGGAAAAAAAAGAAGGCACAAATCATTAATATCAGAAATGAAAGAGAGGTTACCACTACTGATTCCATGAACATCAAAAGGATAATTTTAAAAGTCCTGGCTGGTGTGGTTTAGTGGATTGAGCACCGGTCTGTGAACCAAAGAGTCACTGGTTTGATTCCCAGTCAGGGCACATGTCTGGGTAGCTGGCCAGATACCAAGTACAGGGCATGTGAGAGGCAAATGTACCCTGTTTCTCTCCTTCTCTTTCTCCCTCCTTCCACCTCTCTCTAAAAATAAATAAATACAATCTTTTTTAAAAAAGGATAATAAAAGAATATCATAAAAAATTCTATGCCTCCAAATTTGATAACTTAGATGAAATGGACCAATTCTTTAAAAGACACAATGTACCAACACTCACACAAGGAAAAATAGATTTTATGAATAGAACTATA
This sequence comes from Artibeus jamaicensis, assembly GCF_021234435.1. Lineage (NCBI taxonomy): Eukaryota > Metazoa > Chordata > Mammalia > Chiroptera > Phyllostomidae > Artibeus > Artibeus jamaicensis. The sequence continues at coordinate 1,633,359 of NW_026521981.1, read as the reverse complement.
TTTATTAAATAAATTTAATCAAGGATCAATAACCTTCCAAAAAAAAGAGAAAGCAACAGGCCCAAATGGTTTCACCGGTGAATTCTATCAAATGTTTAAAGGAAAAATTATGCTAATTCCCTAAACTCTCTTCCTGAAAATTAAAGCAGAGGAAACAGTTTCTAACTCATTCTATGAGGCCAGAATTTTTTTAAAAATCAGCTAATATAAAATGAAATAAAGACATTATAAGAAAGGAAAACTACAGACCAATATCTTTCACTTACATAGTTGCAAAAATCCTCAGTAAAATGTTAGCAAATAAAATCCCACAATGTATAAAAATAATTATACACCACAGCCAAGTGGGATTTATTGTAGGTATGCAAGACTGCTTCAGCATTTGAAAATAATTTAATGTAATCCATCATATCAGGAGGCTAAAGAGAAAAATCATATGATCTTAACAATAGAGTCAAAGAAGCACTTGGCAAAATCCAACCCCTATTCTAAAATAAAAATTATAAAAACTTCTAAGGAAACTAGAAATAGAGGGAGACAATTGATTTGATAAAGAACATCTATAAAATTTTAAAGACCCTACAGTTACAGTATCATATTTAATTCTTTCTGAAAAACTGGTTGCTTTCCGAAATCTGAAAACTAAACTTACCAATGAAGAAGCTAGGCAGGTGAAAGACACCCAGGGTACATCACCTTCCATGTAATCCCTTCAAGGACTTACAAATCAAAAATACCTGTTGGTCCTACCCCTTTGTTGTCATCTCTTCTTAGAGTGGTAATCAATAACCCTCAAATAAACCTTTCCTTTCCCTCATCCCTCCAACCATTTCTTTGAACTCTCCAAGCAGTTATCCCTTCTTTAAGGGTCTTTGTACTTGTGATATTACACACCCACTCCTTCCAAACCTTCAGCCTTCAGAGTCCACATCTACAAAGACACCTTCCTTAACAAGTTCCCCATTTAAGTTATATTCATCCCCAGGATATACTCAGATACTGTGCCTTCACCACATAAAAACTAATCAGCTTTATTTTGAATAAAAGCAACTCCCAAACATGACACTTGTTCCTCCTTCCCTATCTCTGTCTGACAGTGCCCATTCTAGGGCCCAGGTTAATTGATGAAGACAATGATGTAGCAGCACACCAAGAACAATTCTGTTCTGATGAAGCTTCTCTGGTTCTGCCCTGTTGGGAACTGCCCTTCCTGGTCTCAGAAGCTGTAATCCCCCATGGCTAAGGCTGAGTTAAGGACTTTGGGACCTTAGGAGACAAGGTCCCAAAGCTTGTCACTTAGGAGACAAAGCTTATCTTCCTTGTAGGGGTATCACCTCTGCCCCCTTTCTCTTCACCCTACTTGGCCCTGGGTGGATGACTGGTTAGCCAAAGACAGGTAAGATTCCTCAAAAGATGGATGACCTAAGATAAGCACGGTCTTAAATGGGCCCTCAGGGAAGGACTTGAGGGACTATAGAAAAGGGGGTGATGGACCCTCACCCCTCGGCTTTGACGTAGCTTGAGTTCTCACTGTGTCTGGAAGAAGTCTCCTAATCTCTTGGCTGCCTTACTTCCCCTGCCTGACTTTAGCCTGAAATAATGCTGGTGGTGAGTGTCACCCTGTGCTGGAAAGGGCAGGTTCCCTAGGGCAATCAGGCCTAAGAAAGAATGCATAAAATCCTATGAAACCTTGACAAGGTTGGACAGCAGGAAGTGAGTTTGTTTCCCAAAGTTTTATGGCCTTTTAACTATCCGATCCTGACTCAGAATAAGCCCTCAGAGTTCTTTGAATGTTACCTATTGTGTAATCATTTCTACCTGACAATGACTGATGAGCTTTATGTATACATCCTGTATTCCTGTGCAAATTGAATCCAATAATAGCTTGTCAAGGCCTGGGTCGAGGTGCTCTCCTCTCGAGAGAGTAGCCACACCATCCCTTTTCCTCCACAGGATTTGGTAGTTCATGTGAATTTGTCTCTGTGTCATCCACAATGCCAAGAACCCCAGGAGCCAGGCTCTGTGTCACTGTTGACCAATTAACAGTTTATGATCCCATCTTCAACAGGCAGCAAGAAAGTGCAACCAGTCAAGTACGCAGAATGTAAAATTCTCAAACACTCAACGGTTTCTCATGTTGTCAAAGTAAAGTCATGAGCCACCTCCAAGTTTACTCAGAGCTCCACAGAGTTAACAATGTAATACTCATAGCCTAAATTTTACCTGCAAATGGCATTCCTGTCTTTACATTCTGTTGCTTTTTCATGTAAATCCAGAGTCTTATAATGCATGATCCTACAAATGAAGAGTTTTGGGTCATTTGTTTAGATGTGAATTTGAAAACCATAGCTGTATAGACTGCTAAAACAGGCTGAGTTTCCAATTCCCATAAATGTGAATTGATGGAAAGGGAAGAGCATGATATTGCTGGAATTCCAAGGATAGGCATTCAGCTAGCTAAACAGTCAGTGGGACCAGGTTAGTTAGCTTTGGATAGTTTGTATACACAAGCTGCTTAAATACAGTTTCAACATTGACTTCACATCATAAAAAATAAATGGCAGGGAAAGTAAAACAGAACCACAATAATGACAGTAATCTGTGCAGTGAAGAAGATGCCACAGAGATCATATATACTAGTATAAGGTGCTCACTTAACAGGTCTTGAGGTTGCCATTCACACTGCAGGCCATATAATCATGCCACCTAGAGTTGTGAGGTGCATAACTTCTGCAACCAGAAACAATGAACCTGCAAACATTCTGTTGCTTGTATATAAAAGCAAATGCATGCCAACAAAGAGCACAAAGTTAATGGCTGAAGTTATAAGCTTTATAAATTAATTTATTTAAAAGAAAAAAATCAATAAATTGGACTGTATCAAAATTAAAACTTGTGTCAAAGACACAGTTAGGAGAACAAAAGACAAGCCACAGACTAGGAGAAAATATCTGTAAATTATGTATCCAGCCAAGGTCTTGTATCCAGAATGTCATATTATTTAAATACATAAAAAAATACAAAACAATAGACCTTAGAGAAATGCAAATTGAAACCACTATGTGATACTGCCACACACCTATTAAAATGATTTTTTTAAGACAATACAAATACTTGCCAGGATGCATAGCAGTTGTTTATATAGTTAAACATTCACTTACCATATAACTCCTTAATCCCATTCCTAGGTATTTACTCTAGAGAAGTGAAAACTAAAGTTCACACAAAACCTGTATACAAATGTTTATAGCAGTTCTATTCATAACTGACAAAAACTGGAAATAACACAAATATCCTTCAGGAGGTGAATGGGTGGTTAAACAAACCCTAATATATCCATACAATGGAATGATACTCAGAAAAAAAGATGAATGAACATTGATAACATGGATGTTTCTCAAAGGCATTATGTTGAATGAAAAAACATCTCAGAAAGTTAAATATAATAAGGTTCCACTTATATGATTATAAAACAAGATAAAGCTATAGGTATGGAGATAGGTGTGGCTGTCGGGGATTTGGGGTTGGGGAGGGGTGACTACAACATGAGGGAATTCTGGGAGGGTAGAACTCTTCTATATTATGATGGGGAGGGTAGTGTTTTCATGACTCTATACATTTGTTAGAACTCATTGTATACAACAAAGAAAAAAATTTATAGCATATTAATTAAACAAAAAAAACTTTAAAAAAAATCCCAAATCTGTCCTCATCTCTCCTTCTGCTCCCCCCCCCCTTTAATCCCTCCCTGTCACTTTAGCCTCTCTGGACTATTGCCATACTTCTGACCGAATTTCCTCTATTACAGTCCTTTAATCTGTTTTTTTAAAATTAATTATGGAATATTGCTGCTGAACAAAATGTTGTAAAGAAAAACATCAGATTAAAGAACTCTAGCCCTGTTGGTTTGTACACATACACCACTCCCAACAGTATCCCCCACACTGAGACTCAATGTGAAAATTAAAATAAGCATCCAAAATAATATGTTTATAGTATTCTGCACACTTATATCATAGTTTAATGAAGATAAAGCTTGATTACAGAGCTGGTAAAACTTTCTTTCTTATAACTAGCCCATTCTGCTCATTTGAGATTCATTTCCATGTCTCCTGCCCTAATCACTGTGCCCACTGCCTCTAGCAGGTACTAACCTGACCCTAATTGAATTGAATTTCTAGCTGTTTCAACTCAATAGCTTCTTTAGCCTATTTGTTGCCTTTGTCACATGGACCTGAAAGTCAGTGAGGGAATTAACATGCTAGGACTGGCATGGCAATACCAATGCCTGGCAAAGAGCAGCACACTCCCAGAGAGAGTATCTATTAAACAATTAATTGGCTATTTAGGAAACACGAGCCAGAAAATAGAAGAAAGAGAACTTCCCAATAGGATGCTAGAAAAAATTGCACTGGAGTTAAAACTTGAAAAAAAAAAAGGTAAAACAAGGTTTCTGAAGCTAGTGATTTCAAAGCAAACAGGAAAAGAATAGTGTCATATACGCATTGGTATAATTTAGCAGGTAATCAGAGCCACAGAAGACTACCTTTATGTGGAAATAATTAGCATGTCATAGCTGCTCAGAGGAGTCACGTTTACTGCTAATAACTAATGCTCAGGTGGCGTTGATCATTTTATCACCCAGCACTAATTAAGGATCTTAAAAATGAGGAGAGAACCCATACAGGGAGACAGAAATGGCTGAACAGATGGGGTGGCTCATGGGCTCAGTGAAACAGGAGGCCTTCATCTCCAAGAGAACAATTAGCCTGAAAATTCAGGCATGCACACAAGGCTGCCAGGCCCCCTGGTATGAGTGCTGGGCAATATTAGGGGGCACTGTGAAGAGCTGACTGTTATGGAGCCCTTCCTCTGTGCCACGCACATTACTTAATGGAAGCCACCCAATCACCTCTGTTTGCAGAAGAAGGAATTGAGGCTTAAGGAGGCCCTGTAATCTTCTCAAGGTCATGCAACTAAGAAAGTGACAGAGATGGCCTATAAATTCAGCCCATGACCTTAACCTGATATTCTATGTCTCAAGTATACAAAATTGAGCTTTGTGACCCTTTTGCCATCTTTGATTACCAATGTCGCCAGTACAAGTCTTGGCCTATGCTCAGAAATTTTCTACGTGTTAATGCTTTCTTGTCCACTCCAAATCAGAATTTACTTGTTCTCAAAACTCTGGAAGAACATGAAAAATAAATTTAAACATAAATAAATAATATATTGGTATATCATCCCTTGATCTTAGCAATATATTTTTAGCTATCAGAAACATAATATTATAATAAAATATATAGCTCTAATTTCACAGACGAAGGCCAAATTCTGGAGAAGTATCAGGGTCAGCACATGTTTTTCTTTAGTCATTCATGCTCACCCAGTAAAGAGGTGCCTGCTTTGTCCATAAGAAGCTTTGCTGGTAAGTTTCCTTTAGGTTGCAAGAAACAGACACTCACTGAAGTTATCTTAAGTAATGGGGGGTGGGGAGCATTAATTGTGAAGGTTGATGAGGAAATTAAAAATACAGGATTCTTAACTGCTGAGCAAGAACACCTAGAAAAAGAGAAACCACAACAGAGCCAGGCCTCCCAGGCTTGCAATTAGTTCAGAAATCCACAAATGGGTGACCGTGTTACCATCACCCTCAGCAACATAATCTGCTGGTCCCTCCTTCAGAGGCTAGCTTCTCTGTCTTCACTTCCACTGCATTTATTTTCACTATCACTCTTCATCACATTGTGTCTGCTCACGTAAAACTTTTGCTTACTTGTGATAACTGTAGAGACATAAAAATATAGGAGTTGAAAAAAATAAAACTGGCTTCAAGCATTTACTTCAGCATACACACACACACACTATTCTATATGTGTATGTGTGTGTATAAATTAACAGATTTATTCAGCAAGTAGTGCTGGAACACGTGAATGTCCACAAGGAAAAAAAAAAACTTCACATTACCTCAGATCATACATAAAAACTAACTATATTATAGACATAAATAAAGCTAAAAATATAAAATTCCCTTTAAAAAGGAAAATAAAAACATAGAAAATCATTGTGACTTTGTGACAGGCACAGATTTCTTAGAGCACAAAAAAACCTATATTGTATTCTTTGGTTGTGACAAATGAACTGTACTGACATTAATGAGAGAAAAGGCTGGAGGTGGGGGGCAGTGCAGGAATTCTCTGTGCTATTTTTGCAACACTTTTATACATCTAAAACTATTCTAAACTAAAACCTTTATTATAAAAGAGTATAAATAATAGAACTAAATATGGCTAAGTATGGATAAAATTTAAATGTTTGCTCTTTAAAAGACTATTACAAAAATGTAGAGATAAGGCATAATCTGGAGGAAATGTTTGCAAATAAAAAGCTGACAATTATATATAGCATATGTAATGAATTCTCAAAACTCAATAGTAAGAAAAGTCCAATTTTAAAAGATTTAGACATTTTACTAGAGAAGATACCTGGATAGCTTATAAACGTGAAAAGATGCTTGACATTAGTTACTAAGAAAATGAAATATGACTGCACCCTATCAGAATGGCTAAAATTTTTAAATACACTGTACTGTGAGCTTAGAGGATACAAAATGGCAGAAATACTTCAAAAAACAGTTTGACAGTTTCTTAAACATATACTTACCCTATAGCCCAGTAATCCTTTTGCTAAGGTGTTTCCCAGGAGACATAAAAACATTATGTCCAGTGGAAACAAAACAACCCATGTGTCTGTGGGCTGGCGAATGAACGAAGTGCGATATGTTCATATACTGCAATACTGCCTGGCAACCAAAGGACTGAAGTGCTGATGCACATAACATAAATGAATCTCTAAAGTGAAAGAAGCCCGGTGCAAAAGGTGAAATGCTGTATGATGTCATTTACCAGGCATTCTGGAAAACGCGAAGCTACAGTTGGTCAGGGAATGGAGTGGAAAGAGAGTATGGAAGAGAGTATGGACTACAAAGGACAAAAGGGAATGTTTGGGGTGGTAAAATCTAATACCTCGATTGTGGCGGTGATTACATGACAGTATACATTTATATCTCAAAAGGGAAAAATCTCACTGTACGTAAGTCATACCTAAAGATATTTTGAGTTATTTGATTGAAAAAATAAATTAGGACCATATCTTCTACATTCTTTATATACTGCTTCTCTTTTTCACTTAACTCCAGAGCACTAAATGTACTATGAAAACATGACTTTAATGATTACATAAATTTTCATTGTGTGACCTACACAGTCACCTAATTATTGTTCCATACTGGGCACTGTTTATTTCCAATTTTTCTTAAATGTAGTCTTCCATGAACATCTCTGTACACCAATTTAGATTGTTATCTTTGATTATCATGTTAGAACAACATTCTAGATGTGCAATTACAGAGCCAAAGGATATAAGCAGGAGTTCAAGGTTCTGGATATTTATTGCCAACTGGCTCTCCAAAAAGGTGGAAACAACTTACATTCCTATCATTGTGAGAGTGGGTCTATAATAGAAATCTTAAATCTATCTCTTGTTTAACATGAAGCAATCACACAAGAAAAGGTTTTCTCAAAGTGTTAGAAAGGCAGCACCTGAACTCTCAGATTCAGAACAACAAACCAAACATTGGAAAAAGGTCTACGCAGTAGGGAGAAAATAAAAAGGACAGATAAAATGGAAAAAAAAACAACCAATATACAGGAAAGTGGCTTTTCTTTCCTTTATAATCAAAGTTCTCTTGAATAATATTTCCCTCAAGAGGAAAAAGTCGTTTCTTAATACATTTTTGAATAATGAAGAAAAATTAGGAAAGTAATTAATCAGAATCCTATTATACTTCTATTTTCAAGAGCAATCATTTCAACTAAGATATCCCTCTCTTCTTAAGCATCAGTGCCAGTGACTAAGCATGTTGGAATTCTCATAATAGTCTTGCAACAACAATCCCTGTATTCCACAACAGAGTCCTAGGCTCACCATATTCTTTCATGTGCTGCTCACCATATTTAAGACATAGTTTATGACTCCTTTATAATAGAAACAGAACTTTTATTCATTAATTTTGTAATGATATTCCTATTCAGACATTAGTTATTTTATAACTAAGATGAACACATTGCTGCTCTAACATTTTAAGTAAAAGGTGACCAAAATAGAGGAACTAAACCTGGACAATGTTAAATTTAGTTTTGGGGTTTTTTAAAAAGATTTTATTATTCTATTTCTAGACAGAGGGGGTGTGAGGGAGAAAGAAAGGGAGAGAAACATCAATGTACAGTTGCTTCTTGCACGTCCCCTACTGGGGACCTGGCCCACAACCCAGGCATGTACCCTGCCTGGGAATCGAACCAGCAACCCCTTGGTTTACAGGCCCACGCTCAATACACTGAGCCACACCAGCCAGGGCTCTAAATTTAGTTTTAAAATGTCTTTACTGGTGATTGAATAAAATTTCTGAACCTCAGACATATGATCCTGGAGTTCCGATCATCATTTTCCATTACAAACTTGAAAGATGAACAATGTCTATCAGAACAGCTCTAACTGAAGCCCTCTTTTCTGAATTATTAAGGCAGGTACAAATTCTGATTGTATGGAATTCATGTAGAACTTTAACCTGCATCATGAAATTTTGGGATAGAAAGATCCCTGATTTGCACAAATTGTCACAGCAGGCTAGCAGTTGTGCTGGCTGTGAACTCATCTTCCAAACTTCACGCTCCCCATGACCTCCCCATTTCACATTGCCCTCTGGTCTACATTGACTGAGATAATTCATTTCTCTGTACATTTCAGAATGTTCCTGCCAGAATGTTCAATCTGTGATATGAATTAAAAATCTCAACAATGAAGATTCTATTCCAAACCATTTTTAATATTCCATTACATCTTCTGGGATTTAGAAGAAACCAAAGCCAACTTCTAAAATCAAAGGAAAAATGTTTAACAATGCACATCAATTTCTAGATCTAATTTTTATTTATTATTATTGCTATTATTCTTTAGAATTTACTTTTTAAGGGAAATGTCCCATGATTTGAATCATTTGCAAATAATGTGAATAAGCATTCAAAACAAACATCACATTCCTCCACTGTCATTCTCTCTCTCTCTCCCTCTCTCTCTCTCTCTCTCACACACACACACACACACACACACACACACACACACACACACACCTGATTCCCAGACTGCCTGGAACTCACTGAGGCCTTCACATGAAACCCTACCAACACTCAGAACCAGACTACCCAGACCTCCTCACAAATGCCAGAGCTGATCAAAATGGAAGGAGGCAGAACACCCCTCAGGCCTCCTCTCCTGGCATTTCCGTGCCCTCTTTCCTTCTAGATCTCCCTGCTTCTCAACCATCCTGCTGTCACAGCCCCTTTCCCCAGCTCAACTACCTGAGAAACCTACCTTTGTTTGATTCCTACTGTAAAACACAATACAAGTCCAAGAAAGGCTAAGCCATCCTAAAGAAATGAGTGGGCAGAAAAAACACTGGACAGAGAATCAGGTGACAAAGATTCTCATACCACCTGGGTTGAAACAGTAATTTGAGGGAGCTGGGCTGGGTTGTTTCCAGAGGTGGCTCTAAGCCACACCCTTCAAGGTCCAGGAAGGTTGCATTTTAATCAGAAAAAAAGAGCCCTCAAGCATCAAAGACTCCATGAGTGATGAAGTCACTTCAGGTGTGGTGGCTGCTGCATTGCGGCAGGTACAGCAGTGGCGCCTCCTCCCTCCATTGCTCCTGAGGCATAGAGGAAGGACATGCAGTGGGGACTCACAAGGGTCCACCTTCACACTCAGTCATCCTCCTGAATCTGCAGTCTGCATCCGCCCCAGGTTTGGGGAGTTAACCAATAACTTTGTCTTTTGACCAAATGCTTCTGGGGAAAAAAAGACACTGACTGTTGGTCAAACCCTTAAGACAAGGGTGGCAAACACAAGGCCTGTGGGCTGAATTCAGCCCCGCACCTTGTTTTATCCTGTCTGGCACCTTGTTTCTACCTAGTGGCAAGGCTGAGTTCCTTGCCCCTAGTTAAGGAGTAGTTACATTTATACAGTCCTAAAGCTACATTTGGCCCTTTGAAGGTAACCTCAAGGCTTATGTGGCCCCCAGTGAAAATGAGTTTGACACCCCTCCCTTAGGACATAAAATTTTGATGAGCCCCTTCTGGTTTGCTTTGCTTTGTTTAAAATATATGGCTCAAATACCACATGATTTCACTCACATGTGGAATCTAACAAACAAACTGCACTAAAAAGCAAACTAGAGACAGACCCACAGATGGAGAGCAGGATGACAACTAAGGGAGGGGAGGTTAGGCAGTGTGGAGATTGAGCAAAAAAAACAAGGACTCTGGACATGAACAACAGTGTGGTGATTGTGGGGAGAAGGGAGTATACGGAGACTAAACAGTAATGGGAAAAAATACAATAAAAAATGTTTTAAAGTCACTTTGGAGCAAAAAGTGTAGCTAATTCCTATTATTAGCATTTTTGTAAATCACTAAAAATTATACCTATTTTTTTGTCAGAAAAAATAAAGATACTTTTTCCAAAAAAGTAAATACATAAAATATATGGCTCAAGAGTAGTTTTTGAAAAAGATATGTAGAATTCACCAAGATATTAGACCATTCAAGAGTCCCTTCACTAGAATCATCCATTATTCTCAAAACCTTGGATTTCACCCTGTGCGTTAGAGAAAAGAAGCAAGCAACCACCAGCCAAATGGCAATGGAAGAACAACAGAAGGTTGTGGAGTGACCACCTGGAGTAGTAGCCACAAGCAAAGAATCCCACACCAGCCTATAAGCACCAGTGTGCAGGGATTTACATCTAGAACAGATCCTGACATACAGAGGCCCTCAACAAACTTTTGTTAAATGATTGAATAATGTCATGGGTGGATAAATGAGCTGAGAAGCAAGTCTGAAACAGGTAAATCTAGTTGTTCTGTGGTGTTATGAGGAAAATAGGTGTTTTAAGTAATACCAGCTGGGGGTAATCACTATAGAGCAAGAGAATGAGGGAATTGTATTGGTGGTGTTCCCTGCCATGGTGCCAGAACAGCTGATCCCCACCACAGCTGTAAAGTGCAGAGCAAGCGGATACCATGAGCTGAGGACAAGCAGTTCTAGCAAAGGAATGCAAGGGATAACTCTCCACTTTGGTTAGAATATTAACTTCCATTTAAAGACTCTCCAAGTTCCCCTTTTTCCTTTCTCACCTCCCCTTTTACCATCATGTGCCCTGTCCTTATATCAGTCTATCTCTGGTTCTGTGTCCCCTATTCCATTTTGTGTTGTCAGCTGTGTAGTAAAAGCCCTGATTTAAAACTTTACGAAGGTGTTTAGAGAGTAAAAGAGAATTATAATACACCCAGAACTTCATGCACATTGTTACCTTGTAGGATTCTAATACAGGGAGGCTGGCAATTGCAGGTAGAGGAAGAAGGGTTTAAAACTGTGTATGACTCTCCATGGTGAGATTTGTAAAATCTGCATTTTTATTGGCTTACAAGTAATTTGAGACAAAAGTTACATTAAACAAACTTCTCTTGCACCTGCTTGTGGCACTTGGAAGAGAAGGCACATTCGATGGCTTATGATGGCTATAAACATAAGCCAGATCGCCCTGAGGTCCTCAGCCAAACTACAGAACCCAATCAGAGCAGCACAGGAATTCACGCTTATACTCATTTATTCATAAACTTATTCTCTCATAAGGTTATTCACCCACGAACATTAAACACTGATGCTGTACACCAGAGAAGCATATAAGTGAATAATACAGGGTTCTTTTTTTTAATTTAATTTTTTTATTGATTATGCTGTTACAGTTGTTCTATTCCCCCCTTCATTCCCCTCCACCCTACCCCCCATCCCCACCATTACCCCCACTTTAGTTTATGACCATGTGTCTCAAGTCCTTTAGATTCTATTTTTCCCATGCTATTCTTGCCCCCCATCTATTTTCTATCTACTGTCTATGCTACTTATTTTCTGTACCTTCTCCCCCCTTCTCCTCCTCCCACTCCCCTGTTGCTAAACCTCCTTGAGATCTTCATTTCTATGTTTCCACTCCTGATCTAGCTGTCCTTTTAGTTTGCTTTTGTTTTAGGTGTGGTTGTTAATAACTGTGAGTTTGTTGTCCTTTCACTGTTCATGTTTCTTTAACTTCTTTTTCTTAGATAAGTCCCTTTAACATTTCATATAATAAGGGCTTGGTGATGATTGGTTTATTTTTTCACTTGGAGATTTCAATTTCTATGAAGTGTTCTTAAAGGGATAAGGAATTTATTTCACTTCCTCCAAAAATATTTATAAAGATTAGTGGAGGAAGGGGTTTACAACAGATGTGAGTTCAAATTCTAGTTCTGCTACATAGATGTATGATATTTGGCAAATTTATTAAACGAAGCTTCAGTTTATTCCTCTATTAAGTGGGAATGATAATACCTACCTCACAGAATTGTTAGTTTTACTTGAAGGAAAAACAAGCATTAAGTGTACAGAATAGTACCTGATAAGAATTATATCAAAGTTAGTTTTGCAACAGCATGGCTGGAATTAGAGGGTATTATGCTAAGTGAAATGAGTCAGACAGAAAAAGACAAATACTGTATCCTTTCACTTACCTGGGGAATCTAGAAAAAAATAAAAACAGACTCGCAGAGAACAAACTGAGTGAAGTAGAAGGTGGGTTTGGGTACTAGGTGGAAAGATAAAGGAATTAAGAAGTACAAGTTGGTAGTTACAGGGTAATCATGGAGATGTAAAGTACAGCACAGGAGATATAGTCAATAATATTGTAATAACTGTATGATCTCAGAGAGGTACTGTACTTACAAGGGAGTGATCACTTCATAAGTTCTACAAATGTCTAAACACTAAGTTGTACACCTGAACTAACATAATATTGAACAGCAATTGTAATAGAAACTTTTTTAATTTTAAAAAACAAAACCAAGAAGTAATTAAATCAGTTACTTTGTCCATTCTATTATACAATGTATTTTTGACCTGAATATATTGACCTGTAGTACCAGTGTATATTTTGACCAGTTTTTACCTAGGCTGAATCTCATGCACCTCTGAGCTCCTCCCAATATCTGGGCATCCTTTTGCATACACCACTTTTAGTGAATTTGACCTCAATCTCCCAAATAAGTTGGACTGATAAGTTGGACTTTGTGTACTATAGCTGTTCTTTGCTTTCAACACATGCTAGTATGAAAATTTTAAGTAAACAAACTGAGACTCTATAAAGTTTTTTACATTATTACTAATAAAAGCTAACATTTATTGAATTGAAGCTAACCAAGTTGCAAGCACTATTCTTAAGTGTTTTGCCTGTGTTTACCTCACTTAATTCTAATAAGAGCTCTGTGAGGGAGATGCTGTATTGCACCAATTTTTTTAAAGATTTTATTTATTTATCTTTAGAGGGGAAGGGAAGGAGAGAGGGAGAGGAACATCAATGTATGGTTGCCTCTTGCGTGTCCTCTGCTGGGAACTGGCCTGCAACCGAGGCATGTGCCCTGACTGGGAATCGAACCACGGTTGTTTGATTAGCAGTCCCGTGCTCAATCCACTGAGCTACACGAGCCACGTGTATTGCACCAATTTTTTAATAAAATATTTTATTTCTTTATTTTTAGAGAGAGGGGAAGGGAAGGAGAAAGAGAGGGAGAGAAACATCAATGTGTTGTTGCCTCTCACATGACACCCACTGAGGACCTGGCCCACAACCCAGGCATATGCTCTGACTGGGAATCAAACTGGCAACCCTCTGGTTGGCAGGCAGGCATTCAATCCACTGAGCTACACCAGCCAGGGCTTGTATTGCACCTATTTTTACAGCTCAAGAAACTGAGGCACAGAGAAATTAAGTGGCTTGTGCAAAGATTCCTTACCAGTAAGAGATGGAGGCAGCCTGGCTCCAGGGTCCACCACCCTGACTCATGCTTTATGCTGCCTTTTGCTAAGGCTCTCTAAGGTAGTGATTATTAGGTGGGATTGGGTTGCAAGTAAAATCGTAAGAGATATCAAACTTTTCAGCCAGTTCACTTGATCACAAAGTACTAGAAATTCATCAAAATTTTATTACATAATTTTCTGTAATATATATACATATATATTTTCTCTATTACAGATTGCTTCTTTTACACATAATACTGAAATAAAAGAGCTAGTTCTTCCATTAAATTTGTGAGTCTGTGTTCTGAGTTTGTCTGAACTCCATAAACACACTGCATTTATTCAATACCTACTGAGCACTTTGCACACAGCCAGCACTGTTGGAATGAAACAAAGATGAGAGAGATGAGCCCTGCCAATGAGGAATTCATGGTCTAAAAGAAGGGAAAGAGCGCTACTTAAGGAGTTAATTATAATAATGTTGTGAAGAAGTACTGTGGACACACAAGACTGAAGTAGATATGCCCCAAGACACTTTATGTAAAAAAAAAAAAAAGTCCCTTTTAAAGTTCTAGAGGCATTTTCCCCTAATGTTCTAAGTATACTTCTCACTAATTCCATAACAATTGAGCTGAGCCCTGCTGAGTCCAGCCCTTTCAACTTTCCTTTGCTCACCTGGCTTCAAGTAAACCTGGATATTCTGCACTTCTACCTGGTCTCCCTCTCCCACTATCATACCTCCAACCCCTTCAAAGCCTAGGTAAAATCAAACTTTTTCTTCCAGAAACAGGGTTTCCACTATGTTATTGATTAATTCAGTAAAATCCTGCTAATGGCTGAAAAAAGAACTCCAAGAGATGAACTCAAAGTCTCCTCAAATGCTTGGTTTTATGACAATTTAAGTTCACTGAGGTTAGGTTAACAATAGTCAACATTATTCCTGATCTCAGAGGTAGTTTTGTACAAAGGATGAAAAGAAAAAGAATGAATAAAAGACTTTTTTAGAAGCTGAGCTTTATGATGGCAAGAAGAAAATGTGGAGGAAAAAAGTTTTTATTTCATGTTAAAAGCAGAAAGAAAAATCTTCAACTTTGAAAAACAAAGAAATAATAGCATTACACAAAGTGAACTATTAAAAGATATGTTTTATAATCTTATTAATAAAAAGTTTTTAGTAAAATTTATAGATTATGATATTTCTCATAACTCCTAGGGAAAAAAATTCATTGCTTAACTTTTATCTGATTGAATGACTTTTCTTTTTTTTTTAAAGCAAAGCTTAGCCCTGGCCTGTGTAACTCAGTTATCTGGAGTGTTGACCGTAAACCAAAAGATGAGAGGTCCGATTCCCAGTCAGGGCATATACCTAGGTTGCAGGTTCCATCCCAGTCAGGGCACATACACAAATCAATGTTTCTCTCTCACATCAGTGTTTCTCTTCCTCTCTCTCCCACCCTTCCCCTCTCTCTAAAACATTAAAATAAAATAGCATACAGCTACCCTAATAAATAAAATTAAAATAATTCATTTATTTTTTGATTACAGAAAGGAAATCTAATTTATACTTCTAATCTTCTTGTGCCACCTTACAACACCTAGCATATTTCCTTGCGCACATATTTGCTGATCCATAGCAAAGACATTTTTATTTGAGATGAAAAATAAAAGACATTGGTTTATTTATCTTCCACAGAGAGAATCAACTCCTACCAGAATAAATAAAACATTTGAGTATTGAACATGTCAATGCTCTTCCAAATGTTCATATTCAATTTGAGGAAAAGTTTGATGAGTATGGGCAAATGCCTAGTGAAATAATGCAAAAAAAGAAAAGAAAGTTTTAGAGAAAACACCATTGAAAGCTAGTGAAAAACTGGAGACTGAGATCCAAATCTTTAAAACCTGTAAATTTATACTGACAAAGACCTTACAAAGATTTGTTCCCAGGTTAAAAACAATGTTTTGGAAATTAAAAGGGCAATAACTTTGTAAGGAAGAGTTTCTCCAAGGATGATCTGACCCTCCCTCAGGTACAGACCCCAAGGTCCCACCATTATATTTTTAGGGAATTCACCATTTATTGGTAATATAGCCAAAACTAGTACCAGTATTCAAATCTGCAGAGGACACACAGACCACACATTCTTTGTGATAAATTTTAGGTTAGTCCGGTAAATGGGTGAAGGTGACACAAACACATCAGCCTGCATGGGACAATAAAGACTCAAAGTGCTTAAATTGTGTCCTGCCCATTTCTGAGGAGGAACACAGACTCTGCACTGCAGTCCCCCACACCAAGTGCTTATACCAGAACTAGCTGGCTCTCCTGGCCACAGCTAAGTTATCCAGGGGGATGGTCTATATCTCTATCTGCTAGAGACTCACTGACTAATCAGACTTTCACTCCTCGTGTGGCTGGGAAGTAAAATATTTGGAGAGAAACAGACAAACCCAAATGACCAAGAACAAGATGGAGTTCACTCAAGCTCCTACCACTGCCACATCTGAAGTTTCCAGAGCTGATACTATACGTGGGGACACCACTGCTCTGTGATGACATCAGCGTAGTTATATGATGACAAGAATTCAAGAAAATGAAACTTGTTAACTTAGCATATGTTAGAAAATGTCAACAAGAATACATAGTAAAGTTCTTTATTTTCATTTTAATTGACAATTATAATGGATATAAAAGTTGAAGTGCCTTATGTGAAGTAAGGTTTTTGTCAACAGAAGCACAAATCCAATACACTCACAGGAGCACCTTCTGAGAATTAATCCTGAGAGGGGAGGGAATTTAAGGGGAAAAAGGGGAGGGATTTAGAGGAACAAGTATAAAGGACACAGGGACAATAACTAAGGGGGGTGGAAATGAGAGGGAGGTGGGGAGCACAGGGCGGGGTGGGCTTGGATGGGAGAAATAGACAAAAACGGTACTTGAAAAATAATTAAGTAAAAAAAAGTTGCAGTGCCTCATGTGAAGTAAGGTTTTTGTCAACAGAAGCACAAATCCAATACACTCACAGGAGCACCTTCTGAGGATTAATCCTGAAAGAATATTAAATATCATGGATCTTTAACATGATTTGAAAAAGTTGGACTGGTTTCTCCATAACACAAAAGCATTAGAGTCTAGAATTCTTATACTTTCTTGGTGCGTTGATTAGCAAAAGAAACCTTGGAGGAAGCCCTAGCTGGATTGCTCAGTTAATTAGAGCATCATCCCAATACACCAAAATTCTAGGTTCACGTACAAGAAACAACCACTGAATGCATAAGTTAGTGGAACAACAAATTGATGCTTATCTTTCTCTTCTCTCTTCTCTCTCTCTCTCTCTCTCTCTCTCTCTGTCATATCAATTAAAAAGAGAGAAAGAGAGACACCTTGGAGGGATTTAGGTGAAGCCATGTGCCCTGGAAATATTACAGCTAGGTTGTGACTTGGAGAAGATGAACAGGAATGACTTTCAAAAGGCATCACTATTCCACTTCACAAGTTTGTTGTGAGCCTGACATGCTGATATATGTAATGTACTTTGAAGAGGGAAAGTGGCACATAATGAGTAAATATTGGTAGTATTAGCATTAATTATTGCAAACATTTCTTCCAATATTTTGAAGTAGGATATAGAGGAATTGGCAGTTCTGTCCTTCCATGCAGCTTCTTTCAGAAGACACTACTGCCTTATAGTAGTACAGCCTGCATCCTGTTTTGTGAGTAAATCTCTCTGTTTAAACCACTAGTGGCAGGTTTTCTGTTACTTGCAGCTGAATGCATTCCTAACTAATACTACTTGCATTTATTCATACCATTGAAATATAGCTTTACATTTTATTGACCCAGATGACATTAATGATTCAGCCTTTATCAAACGTGAAATTACTAGTTAAAAACAAAGATGAACAGGTGACACTTAAGAAACAATGTCAGAAAAGTTTCCTAATTGAAGTAGAGTCTTGGAAATCCCAATATTCTCTGATACAAGCATGCCTTCAGAAAATAAAGTAAATTGTAGGACCTATAGTTACTACAATTTACTCTCTTTGTTACTACATAACAAATGTTGTTCTTCATCAATGTCAGCAGAAGCCCAAGCTAGAGAAGGGTTTAATTAAAAGAACAGAGATAGTACAATGAAATATTGCTTTGAAACCACAAACTTCTAGAATGAGTAAGTAGACTAAGACAAATATGCAGCTGCAAACACAGGCTACCTTTTGTGAAAAAGGAAAAATGATTCAAAGGATGAAATAAAAAACCCAGAGTGTAGGATTTCAAGATGACTGCAGAGTAGGTGGAAGATACACTCACCTGCTCCCACCCCAAATTGGATTTACAGCTGAATTATATAGCAATCAACCTGAATAACCAACTAAAGGCCAGCTGAACTGAAATACTATAACCAAAGATTTACAGAAGAAGCTGCATAGAAAATGGTAAGAAGGGCAGAGATACAGAAAGGACTATCCCCTGCACACAGGTGCAGCAGTGGCTGGAGGGTTATCATGAGTACAAAACTCCCTCCCCACAGGAGTGTACAGTCCCAACTCCATACAGGAAGCCCAAACTCAGAGCAGCAGAAATTGGGAGAGGAGCCCACATGGCAACTGGTGGTGGAAATCAGTGGAGATTCAGTCTACTTGGGAAACCCAAGCCCCACCTTTCAGGGACTGGCACTCTTATTGTTAAGCACCAGCCTAGGGGGTCCACTTCCTGGTCTCTGACTGCTGGTGAGCCCACTCTGCCCTATTCGTGTCCTGCCGAGGGGTCTGCTGGCTGCAGCCAACAGTGACTGTGGGGGCCCTCTTTTTCTGGGGAGGCTCTTGGTGAAGACCCGGATAGTAACAAAACTGTGTGACTTTGGAAAGAGGGCCAGTATCCTCCACTTCTGGAAAGAGGGCCATTTTCCCCAACCTCAAGCACATAGCCAGCATACCTCCTGTCACCTGTTGAATTACTTGGACAGCCCCCATCCTGCTGAGTTCAACTGAGCAGAAAACCAGAGTGCCACAAGAACTGGGACATTTGAATCATGTCTCTTGGGGGCTTTTCTCTGGGAACCAGATGGGTCAAGCCTGAGTGTAAGGCTACATCACAGGGGAAAGGGACACTCCTATCTCCCTGGTGAGCTAAGCTTGAGCTACCCTGAAAATGGGAAGAAGTGCTTGTCCTCACCCTAAGGATTGCAGGCACTACCCCCAATAGGAGACTGTCTGGATCTACCCTTCTGAGTTCTGGATATTTCACCCCTCTGGGCTTAGTTCTGCAGGGATCAGGGAGAATGGCTCAGAGCCGAAATGTTCAAAGGGTGAGTCTCCCTGATGCTATTATCTGGGACCAGGACAAAGTGCTTAGCTCCTTCTGTGGGCTAAGCCAGCATCACCCCAATGGAAGACTTTTGATCTATCCTCCTGAATCTGGGGCATCTGAGTGTCCTCCTACAGAGGAGATGGCTGGCTGCACCCAACCTGAACCTGCAGTGAGCCTCCTCCAAGGAAAAATAGAGTTAGAGACTCTGGCAAAGACTGAGTGCTTTGATTCTAGAGTAGGGGCAACTTTCCCCTCATTGACTGTCTGACTACATGATACTCAAGTAGGGGGCCCACCAGCCCTGTCCTCCCAACCCTGGTTGCTATGCCCTACTGAGCTTGCAACCTCTGGAAGGGGCTGTGGTTTGCCCCTTCCCACTCTAAAGTCTTTTTTTGGAGGGCTCTGGAGAAAGACTTGGCAACAGGAGGAGGCAGAGCAGCTGACAGGTGGAAGTGGAACTCAGAGTCTCAGTCCTCTTACAGAACTTCCCCCAGCTGTAAGCTGGGAGAAGCAGACCCTTAAACACAGGTTGGCCCCTCCCATGCAGGTCAAGTCCTGAAGACACAGCCACAAAGAATAAACAGCATAGTATCTCCAGGCAGTTAGCCCAAGGCCCGTTATACACGAGGTCTCATAGTGACTTGTACTTGAACCCCACCCAGGTGGACCCAGAACCCAACAACTAATGGTGGACTTCAGACAATATTAGAGCTTAACCCAACTAGCCACACAAGTGGCACACCCAAAGGGGAATTCTGGCAGGCATGATACCTGACTGGGAACAACTCCACCTTGGGGGACAGCCTCTGCACAGTATCTCACACGCAGTGATCAATGTTTACCCTTTTCTCACACACAGTGATCAATGTTTACCATCCCGAATGGTTAACTCCACTCCTAAAAGGGCAAACAGCATTCAAGACTGAACTATAACAGAAAAGTACACATAAATCACAAGAAACATTCCTGGAGTACAGAACTCAGGTGATCTGGAAGATGCTGCCACAGTGCCCAACAAGACACTTTGATCATAAAGCCATCATAATGTAACCAAATGCAGATCCACTGCCTGCCACTATGAAAACCAATACTGGAGAGGCAGGTGCTGATTTAAAGGCAAGTGGTTTATTTGCAGGCAAGTGGTTTATTTAAAGGCAGGTGCTGATTTAAAGGCAAGTGGTTTATTTGCAGGAAAGTGGTTTATTTAAAGGCAAGTGGTTTATTTGCTGTCCATCTGGAACATGGCGGACTCACACCTCAAAGCCCATCTCCTAAAAGATGGGGGCTCATGTCACAGAGCCCAGCTCCACCTCTCAGTCAGAGGTTTTTTCATAAGAAGAGAGTGGGGAATGAAACAAAGAGATCAAGGGAGGAGGCTGAAAGTTCTCTGTGTGCAGATGAGCACAGTCCATTCTGATATTAAAAGTGATGGCCCTGTGTGCATCATCCTGGTTTAGTCATCCTGGCTCCATGTCACCTCAGCTTCAGTCATCCTGGATCCATAGATAAAGGTTAGCAAATCTCCCAGTACTAGGATGCTTAAAAGGCCAGAGTCTATATCTTTTGAAGTTAGTCCCTAGGATTCTTATACAAACACGCTGTTCATCTACAAGCTACATATTAATCAGAGTCAGCACTTACAGAAACAATGTCAAAGAAATGGTGGGATGGGTTACAATTTCCCACCATTACAATTTTCCACTGTTACAATAGCAACTTTGGGATTCATTGCACACCTACATAATACCCAGATACAAAATGGGGAGGCAAAGGAATATGCCCCAAATGAAAGAACAAGAGAACTTCCCAGGAGAAGAATTAAATGAGATGGAAGTAACCAAAATAATAAATGCAGGCTTAAAACAATGGTTATAAGGATGCTAAAGGACCATAGGGGAAGAATGGATGATCTCAGGGAGAACTTAAACAAAGAGTAAGCATTTCAAAAGTTATGAAAACCATAAAAAGAACCAGTTAAAAATGAATGCGATATCTGAAATGAGTAATACACTAGAAGAAATCAACAGTAGGTTAGATGTAGCAGAGGATCAAATCAGCAAATCAGAGATCAAGATAACATATCCACCCAAGGAGAAAATGAAAAAAGAGAGTGAGATAATTTTAGGAAATGAGAAAAGTCTAACGGACCTCTGAACATCAAGTGTAACAACACCCACATCACAGATGTATCAGAAGGAAAAGAGAGTAATCGAAAAATATGCCCTGGCCAGGTGGCTCAGTTAGTTGGGGCATTATCTCAATGTGCCAGGGTTGTGGGTTCAATCCCCAGTCAGGGCACATATGAGAACCAACAAGTGAATGCATGAATAAGTGAAACAGCTCAACTTCTTTCTGTTTCTCTCTCCCTCTTTCTCTCCATCTCTCCTTTCTTTTCTCTCAAAAAAATTCAAATTTTTAAAAAAGGGAAAAAACTAGAGTACCTGTTTGAACAAATAATGGAGAAAACTACTCTAACCTGGTAAGGAAAAAAGTCACTCACTGAGGAAGCACAGAAAGTCCCAATCGAGATGAACCCAAAAAGACCCACACCAAGACACCTCATAATTAAAATGGCAAAGGTTAAAGATAAAGAGAGAATCTTAAACACAGCAAGAGAGAGTCAGCTGGTTCCTTACAAGAGAGTTTCCATAGGGCTGTCAGCTGATTTGTCAAAAGAAACACTTCAGGCCAGAAGGGATCAGCATGAAGCATTCAAAGAGATAGAAAACAAGTACATGCAACCAAGACTACTTTATCCTGCAAGACTATCATTATTTAAAAATGAATGCAAAATAAAGAGCTTCCTCAACCAAAAAGAAAAAACTAAAAGAGCTCACTACCAATAAACTGCATTGCAAGAAATGTTAAAGGACCTGCTTTAAACAGAAAGGGGAGGGAGGAGAGGAGGAGCTAGAGAGACAGGGAGAGAGAAAGAGAGAGAAGAACACAGGTGTAAATAATAAAATGGCAATAAGTAAGTACCTATCAATAATAACCTTAAATGTAAATGGATTAAATACTCTAATCGAAAGATACAGGGTAGCTGAATGAATTAGAAAACATGATCCATATAAATGTTGTCTACAAGAAACCCACCTCAGAATAAAAGATACATACACACTGAAAGTGAAAGGATGGGAAAAATATTTTATACAAATGGAAACAACAACAGCAAAACTGGGATAGCGATACTTATATCAGACAAAATAGACTTCAAAGCAAAGGCCATAACGAGACACAAGGAAGGTCACTACATAATACAGAAAAGATTGATCCAACGAGAGGATACCCAACATAGGAGCCCCTAAATATATAAAGAAAATCTTGGTGGACATTAAAGTAGAGATGGACAGCAATACAAACATAGTAGGTGATTTTAACACCCCACAGTCATTAATGGATATATCTTCCTGAAAAAAAATAACAAGGCAACAGCAACCTCAAACAACAGACTAGATTTGATAGATTTAATTGATATTTACAGATCATGTCACCCCAAAGCAGCAGAATATACATTCTTCTCAGATGCACATGGACTATTCTCAAGATAGGCCACATGTTAGGACACAAAATAAGTCTTAACAATTTTTCAAAGATTGGAATCTTATCAAGCATCTACACTTACCACAATGGTATATGACAAGAAATCAACTACAACAAAAACTGAAAAAGATTTAAACACATGAAAGCCAAGTAGCATATTAAACAACGAATGGGTTAATAATGATATCAATGAAGAAATTAAAAATTATAAGGAGAAGATGAATATGAACATATAACAACCCATAATGTATGGGACACAGTGAGGGCAGTTCTGAGAGGGAAGTTTGTAATATTAAAGGCTTACCTCAAGAAGCAAGAAAAATTTCAAATAAATAATCCAACACTACACCTACAAGAACTAGAAAAGAAAGCAGACCAGCGTAAGTAGAAAGAAAGCAAAATAATAAAGATCAGAAAGGAAATAAATGACATAGAGACTGAAAAAAAGTACAAAAGAGCAATGAAATCAAGAGGTAATTCTTTGAAAAGATAAACAAGATTGACTAACATTTAACCAGGCTTATCAACAAAAAAAAGAGAGGACTCAAAGAAATAAAATCAGAAATGAAAGAAGAAAAGTAACAACTGATATCACTGAAATATGCCAACTAATCAGACAACATTGGTGAAATAGATAAATTTCTAGAAACTTACTATCTTCTAAAGCTGAATCAGGAAGAATCGGAAAACCTAAATGGAACAGTTACAACTAATGAAATTGAAGCAGTAATAAAAACAAAAAAAACTCTCAGCAAACAAAAGCCCTGAACCAGATGGCTTCACTGGTGAATTTTACCAAACATTCAAATAAAAACTAACATGTATCTTCTTACACCATTACAAAAAATTCAAAAGGAGAGGAGACTTCCAAGCTCTATTTATAAGGCTAGCAGTATTCTAATTCCAACATAGAACAGAGACACTACAAAGAAAGCCAATTATAGGTCAATATGCCTGATGAATATAGATGCTAAAATCCTCAACAAAATATTGGCCAATATGACCCAACAATACATTAAAGAGATAATACACTATGATCAACTGGGATTTATTCCAAGGATGCAAGTTTGGTACAATATTTGCAAATCAATCAACAGTATACATCACATAAAGGAAGTGAAAGGTAGTCCAGGCTGGTATGGGTCAGTTGGGTGGAGTGTTGTCCCATAACCAGTTCCCAGCCAGGTAACATACCTAGGTTGTGGGTTTGAGCCCCAGTCAGCAGGAATACAATCCCAAACCTGGATGCATACATGAAGCAACAAATCAGTGCTTCTCTCTCACACTGATGTTTCTCTCTCTCTCTTTCTCTTTATCTAAAAAAAATGAAAAAATGTATTTTGTGAGGAAAAAATAATTATAATAAAAAAGGAAAGATAAAATTCACACGATCATATCAATAGATGCAGAAAAAAAGCACTTGATATAATCTAGCATGTATTTATGATAAGAACTCTCCTCAAAGTGAGAATAGAGGGGTTATGATATAATAAAGGCCATATATGAAAAGCCTACAGCCAAAGTTATACTCAATGGGCAAAAACTAAAAGTATTTCCCTTAAGATCAGTAACAAGACCAGGACATTCACTTCCACCACTCTTATTCAACACAGTACTGGAAGTCCTAGCCATAGTGATCAAACAAGAAGAAATAAAAGGCATCCAAATTGGAAAGGAGTAAAGCTGTCATTATGTACAGATGACATAATATTGTACATAGAATACCCTAAAGACCCCATGAAAACGCTATTAGGTCTAATAAATGAATTTGGCAATGTAGCCAGACACAAAATTAATATTCAGGAATTGTGGCATTTTTATACACTGGTAATGAACTATCAGAAAGAAACATTAAATAAACACTTCCTTTTACTATTGCAACCAAAAAATAAATATATAACACACCTAAGAATAAATTTAACCAAAAAGGTGAAAGACCTACGCTCAGGAAATTATAATATACTGAAGAAAGAAACACAATACAAATAAGTGGAAGCATATACCATGTTCATGGATTGCAATAATTAATATCATTAAAATATCCATACTATGAAAAGCAATCTATAGATTCAATGTAATTCCCATTAAAATACCAGTGGCATATTTCACAGATGGGCAAAATCTGCCCATTGAGTAGAACTAATAATCCAAAAATGTATATGGAACTAAAAAGGACTCCAAATGCCTTAGCAATCTTGAGAAAGAAGAACAAACTTAGAGGTATCACAATACCTAATATCAAACTATACTACAAGGTCATTATAATTATAACAGCCTGGTACTGGCATACCAACAGGTATATACATCAAATAGATAGAAAGCCCAGAACTAAACTAATGCCTTTATGGCGTTGGGAATATTGGACAAGTATTTACAAAAAAAAATGAAATCAGACCACCAACATTCATCATAAACAAGAATAAAGTCAAAAGGGATAGAAGACATAAATGAAAATCATGAAGTCATAAAAATACTAGAGGAAAACACAAGCAGTAAAATATCAGACATACTGCTTAGCAATATTTTATTGGCCAACAAGTCTCCTAGGTCAAGGCATACAAAGGAAAAATAAACAAGTAGGACTAAATCAAATTAAAAAGCTTCTGCACAGCTAATCTCATTCAACAAAATGAGAAGAGAACTTATGAGAAAACATGTTTGCCAATGATATATCTAAAATGGGTTTAATTTGTAAGATATATAAAGAACTTACTTATACAACTCAACATCAGAAAGACAAACAATACAATTAAAAAATGGGCAAAGGCCCTGAGTAGTGTTACTCAGTTGGTTAGGTATTGCCCCACAAAGCAAAATGTCACTGGTCAGGGCACATGTCTGGGTTGCAGATTTGGTCCCCGGTCAGGGTGTGTATGATAGGTAACTGATCAATGTTTCTCTCTCACATCGATGTTTCTGTCCCTCTTTCTCCCTCCTTTCCCCTCTTTCTAAAAATAAAAAATATATATATTTTCTAAAACTGGCCAAAGACCTGAATAGACACTTTTCCAAAGAGGACATATCGATGGCCAACAGACACATGAAAAATGCTCAATATCACTAATCCTGAGAGAAGTGCAAATTAAAACCACAATGAGATATCACCTCATACCTGTCAGAATGGCTATCATCAATAAGTCAACAAACAGCAAGTCTTGGCAAGGATGTGAAGAAAAGGGAACCCTCATGCACTGCTGCTGGGAATGCAGATTGGTGCAGCCACTGTGGAAAACATTATGGACTTTCCTAAAAAAATTAAAAATTGAACTGCCTTTTGACTCAGCCATTCCACATCTTGGAATATATCCTAAAAACCTGGAAACACTAATTCAAAAGAATATATGCACCCTACATTCATAACAGCATTATTTACAATAGCCAAGATCTGGAAACCGTCCAAGGGTCTATCAGTAGATGAGTGGGTAAAAAACTATGGTACATTTACACAATGGAATACTACCCAGCCATAAAAAAGAAGGAAATCTTACCTTTGTGATGGCATGGACGGAGCTGGAGATTATTATACTAAGTGAAATAAACCAGTCAGAGAAAGACAAATATTATATGATCTCACTTATGTGTGAAATCAAATTAAAAAAACCAAGGAACAAAATAAAAATAGGCATGATACATGGGACAGACTGGTGGTCAAAGAGGAGGAGGGGGAGGGGGGACTGGACAAAAGAAGGTGAAGGGATTAGTCAAATAACCGGTATACATGACACATAGACACAGACAATAGTGTGCCAGATTGAAAAGGGGGTGGGGGCTAGGTGCAGGTGGGCAAAAGGGGGAAACAGAGACCGAAGAAGACTTTGCTTGGGGTGAGGGGTGCACAATGAAGTGTGAAGATGATGTTGTACTGAGTTGCACACTTGAAACCTGTGTGGTTTTATGAACCAATGTCACACCGATAAATTCAATTTAAAAAAAAACCAACTCGGAGGGTAAAGCTGGAGCCATAGAAAATTATCCCAGGTTTTGAGTCCTAATAAAATAATTGTCAATTGTGCCCAGCTGAATTTTAGAATTACTACTGTTTTGAGTTTCCCTTTTCCCCCCTTTTGAACAGCAGTGTCTATTCTGATTATCCTGTGCCTGTCCCACCATGGTCTGTTGGTTTTATCTTTAGTTTATTGATCTTCGAATTGAGAAAACAGGTATTCAAGGACCTGTGTTAAGAAAGGCGGCCAAGAAGCCCCATCCATACCTGTATCTATTTTAGATGATAACATCTGGTCTTTTGGCTGATTATAAAGTATAAAAGACTAGGACTTTTAGAGGGAGAATCTTAGGACAGGTGAAAGATATTTTGAATATGAGATGAATGTAAATAATTAAGCCCAGAGGACAGACTGTGGTAGTTAAAATGCTCATAAATTCTTTTTGGGGGCCCTTCAAAAGGTTGAATCTCATTTCCCTTGACTTGAATGTGGGTTGGACTTTGTGAATCATTTCAAAGAATAGAATAAGATAAAAATGACAAAATGAGTCAGAAACACTATAAAAGGTAGATATGATCATTCCAACAGCGTTATAGTCTAGGACCATCTAGGGAAGGGGCAATGAGTAATCACAACTTAGAATTCTAAACCTATTAAAACTGTCAATTAAACGTGAGATAGAAAAAAATATATTTTTAGATATAAAAAACCTCAGAACATTTGATTCTATTCCCTCTTTCTTAGGAAGTTATATGAGGATGCACTTCAGCAAAATAAGAAGAGAGGAAAATAAAAAATTCTCCATACTTTCTGGTTAAGCTTTCTGTAAACCCTAAAACTGTTTTAAAAAATAAGCTCTATTAACAAAAGAAAGGAAGGGGGGGTAAAAGACATTGAGAAAACTTACATACATATTGCTAAGTAAAAAAAAAAACAGTCTGAAAAAACTATATACTCTATGATTCCAACTATATGACATTCCGAAGAAGGCAGAACTACAGAGAGTGTAAAAAAGGAAAAAAAAAAAACACCACTGGTTGCCGTGGGTGTGGGGGAAGAGAGGAAGCGATGAACAGGTGGATACAGGGCATTGTTAGGGTAGTGAAACTATACTGTGTGATACTGTAATAGTAGATACATGACATAATGCAATTATCAAAACATGAAACTATACAACATAAAGTGAACCCTAATAATGTGTCAACAATATCTCATCCATAGTTATAATAAATGTACTCACATAATGCAAGGTATTAATAACTGTAGAGAATGGGGTGTGAGGGGAGGCTCTATATTTTCTGTACAATTTGTTTCTAAACCTAAAACTGCCCTTAAAAATAGCATGTTAAAAACATAATCAGACTTTTTAAAAAAAGTGTTGCCTCTAGGAAAGGGGTAGTTGGGGTGAGGTAGGGGATTATTATTATTATTATTTATTATTTATTATAAGCCCTTATGTGCTATTTAAGGTGGGTTTTTAAAACCATATGTGTACATTGCCTAGTTTTAAATGTTTTTAATTTTTCA
This sequence comes from Artibeus jamaicensis, assembly GCF_021234435.1. NCBI lineage: Eukaryota > Metazoa > Chordata > Mammalia > Chiroptera > Phyllostomidae > Artibeus > Artibeus jamaicensis. The sequence continues at coordinate 1,605,094 of NW_026521981.1, read as the reverse complement.
AAAGTCTGTGTACCTACCAGGATGGTGAAAATAAGAACAACCAAAGATACCAAGTGTTAGCAAGGATATGAAAATCCTGAACTCTCATACAGTTTATGTAAATTGGTATAACCACTTGGGCAAAGTGAAAGAATTTACCAAATCTGAGCATTTGAATAATATATAATCAGGCAAATTCACTCCTAGGTAAATACTACCCCACCCCACCCCCCAAAAAAAGTTCACCAAAGGACATCATGTTCTCTAATGTTCACTGAAGCTTTGATTATAATTGCCCTAAACTGGAATCTATCTTAATGCTCATCAAGAATTGCAGAGACACTGTAGAATATTTACACAATAGTAGTCTATACACCAATGAAAATAAATGACTTACGACCAAATGCAATTATATGAATGAATCTCATAAACATAATTTTGAGTGAAATAAAGTAGGCGTATGATACATAATTCTATGTACAGGGGTTGACAAAAGTAGATTTACAGTTAATTGTTCATATGAAAAATAATACAATAACTAATAAATAATACAAGAATGAACTGTTTCACATACTTATAACTGTAAACCTACTTTTGTCAACCTCTGTATAAAAAGTCAAAAAACAGGCAAAAGTTATCTATGCTGAAAAATGCCAGTATAATTGTGATCTGGAGGGGAGATAGATAATGACTGAAAGGGGCATTAGTGGTCCTCTAGGGTACTGGTAATGTTCTGTTTTTCTTCTTCGACTGAGTGTTTATTGCATGAGAATATTGAACTTCTTAAATTTTATGAAGCTGTGCCTATAATATATTTTTTTAAAAATTTTATTCACTAATTTGAGAGAAAGGGGGGAAAGGAGAGAGAGGGAAAGAGACATCGACCAGCTGCTCCACCCATCCATTCATTCACTGGTTGATTCTTGCTTGTGCCCTGACTGGGGAATGCAACTTGCAACCTTGGGGTGTGTGACTATACTCTAACCAACTGAGCTAGCTGGTCAGGGTTATAATACTTTTAATACGTGTACTTTTAATATGCTTCAACACTTTTTAACCTAGATTTTAGGGCCCTAAATTACACCCTTTTTTTCCATGCTCTACTAAATATTTAAAGAACATGTACTTGAAAAAATCCTACAAGATGTGTGTAGATACATACAGACACCTTAAAAAATTAATTTTAGTACTTTGAACTATCTCAATGTAACATTTTTATGAATACTTTCAGAAGCAAAAGAAGTCCAATTTATTCAAACTCCCTGGGCTAGCCATAGTGTATGATGTTGTGTGATCACTACCTCCCAGTTGGGCTCTGGATATGTTTACAGTATTATACGTTATGGTTTGAGGTAACATTTACCAATACCAGTGCTGACAGTGAGAAGTCATTGCTATTGTGAAATCTGCAATCAGGCTGTTTGCAGCTTCTTCCTACAGGGTAACTTCCATCTAAGAAAATTCTTTGGTGTCAACTTCAGATACTACAACTTTGGGTTGCTCATCAAGTTAGAATATACTGTTATTGTTTGTACTATCAGGAATTAGAACTAAATTACAGGCTTTAGATCCAAAATCTAAAAATAAGTGTATCAATGCTTCAAATAGGATCTTTTTTACTTTCAGTAATAATTTTCTGCTGTTTCAAACCTAATTATTGCACCCATTTGTTTCCTTTAACAAAGAAAGTACAAACCTCACACAAATTAAGTCCAATTTAGCTCTGTACATGTGGATTAACATGGTTCTTAAGCAACCCTCTGAATTCGTGCCAAGCAAAAACTGAGCGTGGAAATTTGGCAAGTTCTTGGGTCAGTAACTTTAACTGATTACTTTTATAAATTCTCAGTTTAAAACACATAACAGCAGATTTTAAATATCTTGAAAATACCAGGATGATAAGACCCCAAAATTTTAAGAACCTAAAAAACCTCCAACAGTGAAAACTACTACTAAATCAATTTAAACCAACCTCATGCTGTATAGTTTGTCTTTAATTTGCCCACAAATTACCTTCCCTTGTCTTTTAGCTATCCCAGACCACACTCTGTTCTTGGGATGCTAAATTCCCAAAGGACCACTCTTAGCATATTCTTATGTTCAGTATTCATGACTCCAATTAATAGCATTTATTAAATATTTTCTATGTGTCCACCATAAATGTGCACTTTTAATCTAACAGTTTCCTTTACTAACCATGTTTGATACCTGAGGAAACTAAGGCTCAGTCTATGTAACCTACCTGAAGTTCTAATGCCAATAGTAAAGCCTTAATTCTGTCCCAGGCATTGTGATTCACAGCTGTTACATCATGATGATTCCATTTTTTATAGTAACTCAGGTACAAAGACAAATTCAGATCACAGAGGACAATGAATCCTGTGCTTGCTAATATTCCATTTCTCCCTTCTAGACTGTTGAAAATTCTAGTTCTACTCTGTTAAAACAGCCCTTACTGATGCTACTCATATGGAACACTCTTTCTTTCATAACGTGAAAGAATGTGAGCTTTAGACCTTGTATCACTACCACAGAGGAGCTTGGGGTCAGTGATCAAAACTAAATTCTGATGCATTTTTAGTCTTTATTGCTGACAAAGTGGGTAATGACTTGGTCTTGGGCATGAAGCCCTGTCCTGGAGACTCACTAGATCATTAGAGCTGATGTAACAGACTCCCATTATAGCACCTGCACACCCATCTCAAAACTTCCAGGAGTCTGAAGTCAAAAAGTCAAAATTTATCACATGATAAATTAAAATGTTTTCCAGTTCACGTGTAAACATAAAATCCCATTTCAAAAACTTTCAACATTAGAGAAACCAGACACTGTGTATTCTCTAAAATTTATTTACAGTCAATAAATTAAAAAGCAAAGTACAATCAGATTGTAAATCTTAGTCATATGCACATCAAACTGTCCAAAAAAAATCAGTTCCATTACGAACAATTGCCTTCTAATGCACTTTAAGACATAAGTCCATTAAGAAATATTTTAAACAGGTAAATATTATGTATGTCCATTAAAAAACACCAATTTAAAGGGTGCTGTGGTAACCCTTAAAAGAACAAAAAACTTTTGAGTTAAAAATTTACTTTTCAGATTTGCACATTGCAAATCAATAGTCAGCCACCAGCTTAAGTTACACTTGTCCAATAGGGTCCTCAAACTTGGACAAAATAAATACACATCCCAACAATGACACTTTACACTATCAACAATGAAGCTTGCCCTCAACAATCATGACATTACTGGTTTCAGTAAGGAAAAATAACCTTGCTGGTTGACAGGAAGGGTGAAAAAATGACATCAGAAATTTCGAAAGCTTAACTGAGGTGCCAGTCACCACATTTAGGCACTCTAGAGTTAAAAATTAAATAAAAGCTGAGCAAGGTGATATACTTCCTAGCTTCCCCCTTCTCCTTGTGCCATATGAGATATAAGAGAAGGTAAAATAATGAATGAAGATCATAGGACTTCTTACAAAAACTATATACAAGCTAAACTACAGACTCACTTTAGAGGACAGTAAATGGATGCCTCACAATAAAGGCTACTGTGCCAAGTTCCCTTTTCACATTCTGCCCAAAAGTATCCATGAAATACTTTCACTTTCCTATTAATATACTAGTCAACTATATTAGTTGTTTCTTCACATTATGGAAGTTGTAGCATAGGTGTTGCTAAAGAAAACTTGGCAAAAATAAAGATTTTTTTCTACATCATACAAAGTAGAAAATGGCATGAATTTTTAACAAACCAAAAAAATAACATATTGAATTCAGGATGAACAATTAGATCCAAACTGAAATCAGACAGACCAGATAATCCAAAGAAGCATTATGTGAATTCAAGTGCTCTAAAGAAAAAAGCATAAGAGAAAAAAAGTTAAAACCCTAAGTTACAATGAATGCATGGTGTAAATGATTGTTTCAGTTTTGTGCTGAGCAAAATTATCCTCCCAGCTAAGTCTAATTTCAAAATCCTCTGGGAAATTATCTAGATAAGCAGTATGTTCAAATTACATTCTAATATGGCCATTGGATTTACTTTTTAATTATTATAAAACTATATACAATAGTAGTGGTACAAATACAAATTTTCTTCTCAGATGCTAGCTTAAAAAGTTAACTTTTTTTGGCAGGGGAGGAGAAAACCCTATATAACTAAAATACAATTGGCAATGGAAGCTAATAATCAAAAGAATATAGATGAGCTTCCTATCACACAAATATAACACTCTCCATCTTCTAATCATTCACTTTTATTTATTCATGTGACAGTGTATGTAACAATACATTATCACTGAGTAGTAAATAAAAGACTGTGATGCTTACTAGGAAACTGTATAAAGTCATTATATATATATAAAATGTTTTTAACAAAACAAAAACACTGAAAGTAAACTCACAAAGCTCCTACAAAACTATTCAACTTGGAAAAAAATCATTTCAGAAAGCTATGCTGTTTAAATTCTAAGAACACAAGAGTCAAAATTGCAGCTTTCATGATTCTCCAAAGAAGCTGCCAAGCAGAGATAAACCTTAACATTGAGTATTCCATATGTCAAGTTCCAGCCCAGTACAGGTTGCTCCATGGCAGAATACTTACATTTGAAATAATAGTGGTACAAAAACTTGACCCTTTAGATATTGCAGTAAAATCTGGCTGTGGCACCACTGACTAAAAACCATTAAGTCTTGTTGCCAACAATGACCAAAGGCACTTGGATAATCAAGAGTTACACACTGGGCCATATGATATAAACACTAGTGTAAATGTGTAAAAAGAAGGGTCAGAACTCTGTGTGGCTTGCCTGTTTGATTCCTGTGGTCTTCAGCTGTCAAAGACCCATAACTGCAAACATAAATTGAAATGGAAATAAGATTAAAAAAAAGGCAACTGGTGGAGCAAAAAAGTCAACTGTCATGATGTTTATAGAAGTGGTGATATTAGTCTGGACATTTCTTGTTATCCAACAACAAAGCCAAATAAGAAAGAAAAATAAATCTATTTCACCCAAAGAAACTTCCAACAAGTTATTTATACCAAGAAATGCCCCCACCCCTGTAGATCATTTACAGTTCTGAGGATTCTAGTGGGTATTCTGTTTATCATTTTAATCACAAAATTTATACACATTCGTTTCTCCTATTGGACTCCCATTTTAAAATAAATTATCCTTGAAATATTCCTGGATTTGTATGTTAAATCAGTACAAAGAGGCCATATCATTTCCAATCAAATTTCATCCATCTCTTTAACCAACGCCAGTTTTTTATAATGTATTCATTTCTTTTAATCACAAGCCATGTGGTTTCAATGTACTTTAATTTTCATTCAATTTTTTTAAGTTTTTAACAACTCAACTCGTCCTAAACAAAACTTTATATGAGTTTTGTTTACCATTTTCTTTAGGAGCTCAGTAAATATAAACTTTAAATTTCAATATAAAATATTTAGAAACACCTTAAAATATTTAAAACACTTGTATTTTGCATCTCTTTGCTTGCAATCACTGAGCCTATGAAGTTCAAAGTCATACAAATCCTTGACAGTCCATAAGCTTGAATCACTTAGAAAACATCCCTGGTCAAAAGCACTGGAATCCAGTTCACGTTAGGAAACGAGTGAGATTCAGAATACCCTGAGCACAAACTACTGCAACACCACAAAACATGTTTGATCTTTCGTCCAAAAAGAGGGGTGATAGTTCAAAAGAAAAAAAGGGGGGGAGGGGAGGCGGGTACCGGGGAGGAGAGGTATAAAAAGCAAGTGAATTCTGGCTTATTACACAAGCTCGAAACCAAATCCTTTGGAAAAATAGTGACTTCTTCGGAGGCTTCCAGACCAGTGAGGTAGAGTCCAAAAGGGAGAGAATGTATCTGCCCCTACAGTCCTGGAGACGTCTCAATCTGGGGTTAGGAAGAAAAGGGGCCTGTCTTGCGGGTCCAGCACTGGAAGGCAGGAGAGGGCACGCCTGCCCCGGGGTCCCAGACGGCGGCGCAGGTCCAGGGCGCAGAGCCGGGAACATCATCCGGTGACTTCTTCGCTTGTAAAGTGCACTAGGGGACGGAGTTCTGGCCAGATCTGTAAACACTCGACTGACACTTGTTCATCCCTCCAGGCGGAAGCTCCGTCCGAGGGTCCACCGGGCTGCGTTTCACACCCGAGGCACCGGGAAGCGGCGGAGCCTCACCACCGGTTCCAGGTTCACTCGCAGGACTTGGTGTGCTCGGCGCCGTGCCGCCGCCAGGCTGCGCTCGCCCCACACGTCACAACCGACGCGGATAGTGGGGAAGGTGGTCAGCGTCGGGGTAGCAGCCCTCCAGATCTCCTCTAGGGTGCGGCCCCCGAAGCAGGGGCCGAGAGCCTCGGGCTCAGCGGTGCAGCTCTCCTCTGGGGCAGGCGGCGGGGGCAGCGACGGTTTCTTTCTGTGGGCTGCGGCCCCCCGGGCTCTGCGGCGCCTCCTCCTGGCCGCCCAACCCCGGCCCGGCCTGCGTGTAGGGCCGTGGACAGCGGGGGGTCCTGGGCGGTCAGGGACTAGGGCCCGGCAAGAGGAGTAACCATAAACGTCCTTGCTGCGTAGGATGTGCGGGGAGAACTGGTGCTTGAGGCTGCAGAGAAAGCTCCAGAGCTCCGCGTCCGAGCTCATGAACTCCGTGCTTCGGGGCATGAACAGCTTGAAGGCGTCGCCCAGCGCCTTGGTGGTGTCTGCCAGCGACAGCTGCGAGCGCGAATACACCACCTTGTCCTCCAGAGCCTCCAGCCTGACCCCATCTCCTGCCCTAAAGCCGCCGCCGCCCCGGAAGACCGAGGCTGGGGCCGCCTGAGGCCGCCGCTTCTTCACGTTGCGCCGCATCGGGGCCACTCGGGCCGCCTGCGCTCTCAGGGTTCCGCTGCCGCCGCCGCCCCCTCCTGCGTTCGGCTCCGGGCGGCCGCCGCTGCAGGCGCCTTTCGCCGGTGCCTCTCTCGCTACTTTTCTCGCCTCCGCTGTCGCCGCCCCACCCCCTCCGAGGGCGGAGGACTCGGGTGAAGATCCTGCCACCCGGTACAAGATGGCTGCCGGCGCCCACCCCTGGGCTTTGTCATTGGACGGCGCCTCACCCCCTGGTTTCTCTTTCTTCTCCTCTCTCGCTTCCTTTCGCCCTCTGCCTTTCTTTAAATGTGCCCGCCTCAGGCCCCTCCCACCGCAGCCCCGCTTTCCACCCATTGGGTGCTTTCAGAAGAGGGGCGGGGACTAGTGGGGTAGAGGCCAGTTCCTGGAAAATGGTGCTAGGCTTTACTACCCACTACCATAGTGGCCCTTGAACCTGAGTCAACTGTTGGATGGGTATTGGGAAGGTTGCCGTGTGTAGAGGAAGTAGTGGACACCAGCTCCACCTTGGGGGCAGTCATTCCCAGAATGAATGGGTATGCATTTGTAGATTCAGGTGGGAGATCTACCAGTCTAAATAACAAAGGAAGCTATGCTGAAAAGCTGTTGTTTGTATCACAACAAAGAAATTTAGGTTTAAATCAAGAGAGAATGGTCCTTTCACAGTTCCCCTCTAAACCCTCAGAGACCTCTTTTGGCAGCTTCATCCCACGTCCCTCTATTGGCCCCAATCCATTTCAAGTAAGCACTGGTAATCTAGAATTCTTCAGGTAACAGGGGTGACATCAGTGACATTATCTCCTAGACAGTGACATCATATTTAAGAGATACTCTGCTTATTGGGAAAACGAAGTATTTTATACCTATAAAACTAAATACTATTTGCTCAAGTTGATCAAAGATCAATTACAACAAAGCCATTCTACTTAAAATATCCTTATTTTTAAATATATAGTTCTTTTTAATTCACTGCACTTCATTTTTCATTTAGTTTTAATATGTCCTTTTGCAACGTCTGTCATTTACAAATAATACATCATCATAGACAGTCAAAAGAGCTCTGTTGAAAGAACACATTACCTGTTGTATTTGAAAGGAGGGGATTATGAATAATTATAGAGTAGTGGACATTCTAAAGTTGTCTTTTTCATCCTCAATATTTAGCTCAGTGGCTGTCAGAGAGTGGGCATTCTATTTGCTGAGTGAATGGATGAAATATTTTAGATGAGGTGAGAATGAAAGATAGCGAAATTGCTCAGAACAGGACAATTTTATAATTTGCATTTATATTGCAATTTTCTCTTTAACTCCTTCAAATTTTTAAGGTTAAAAAAATCTAATACTTAAAATTCTGAGGTAGACATGCAAATTGTATCCTTCAGTGACCATCTTATTTTGCACTAGAGAACTGATAAAGCACAGAAGTTTTGTGATTTGCATATAGTTTCTAATGGTTCCCTCAAATATTTTAGATTAAAGATACCTACTTCAATTTCCTATTGTTCAGTAACACAGCTTGGACTGGGACTACAGTTTAGGTCTTAGATTCCTACTCTGGTCACCCTTATATTTCCACTGAGGATTTTTCCAGTTGTGCTGTTGGGACTTTAAAATGTTCAACAGAAAATTAAGCATACATGAGGTAATCAGGAGACAGAGCTATACCCTTATTTCTACTGGCACGATACCCATAATTGAACCATTTTTATGTCTTATATTGTACTTGTATTTTGTTTGAACCAGATAATGTTGTGTAGTTTCAATAATTTTTAAAAAACTGCAAAGAAAATAGTTCTCTACCTACCAAAATCATGGAATATCATGGTAAATTTCTGGTGAGAAGATCGTTTTCCTAGAAAAGCACACCCTCACATAGTTTTACAAATAGTTCCTTATCTATTCTCTGAAGGAAGTAAAATTTACACAGGAAGATGATATATTTCTTCTAGTTTCTGAGACTTTCCTGAGACACTATAAAGTTTATGGAAGTTGACAAATTAAATTTTTGTTTTTGAAAATAATAGTTTAAGTCCTCAATTTATTCCTTTACTTCTCAACTTGATGCCTCTTATATGTCTCTAATAAATGATGGGTAATAAGAATAAGTGGGGAGGGATGGGCAGGGGGAAAGGCAGAAAACTGTACTTGTCAAATAAAAAATGTCAAAAAATAAAAATTAAATTAAAAATATAAATGGGAAAAATCAAGCTGTGTACATTTCTGAATTTATCTAAAAAATGAATACAAGCAAAATAAAGTGATTGGGGGAAATTATAACCAAAATATATCTCTCAGCTATCCGGAACCTTTAAGATAGTACTTCTATAAAGTAATTTGCTTCTTGGAAAATGACCAAAAATAAAAAGTATATGTGAGTGGTTGTGAGCATCAACTCTGGAAACAAATATACTCGGAATCAAATAGGTCTTTATAACAAGTATCTTAGAGGACTTTTTTTTTTACCTGAGCCTCAGTTTTCTCATCTATAAAATGGATATAACTTCTACTTCAAAAATTGTTTTCAAGGTTGCATGAGATAACATTGATAAAACATATACTATTGTACCATGATCACAGTAAGCATCCAATAAATACTATTCTTATTTTTCTTATCTAATTATGAGGATTTTACTGATTTACCCAACATATTCAAACCTGTGGTACAGTGTAAGATTTTTTTCAAATAATGATTGATGAAGAGAATATAAAGATGCTGTTGCTACAAGAAAACTTAGAGATCATCTAACAAGTCCAACTCTCAATTCAGATGAGAATATTGAGATGCCAAGAGATCTGCCTAAGGTCACCATAGCTGAATGGTGAAATACCCTACCCTAAACCAGAATTCTGTTAGTTCAGATTTGTTTCTAACATTTTTATATTAGTACAAGGAGATAGCATTAATTATTAGTTCAAATTAAATTAAATAGAGCATGATTCATCAACAAAACTTTCAGCATTTTCATTAGAACCATTCTAAAGTAATTTAGATTTTTCTACAAGAGTTATCTCAAAGCTCTGATACACTATAAAACTGTGTGATGTGAAGCACACAAAGACCATATAAACTGAGAGGCTAGGACTAATAAGTATTATTGTTTTCCCTATACTTCCTCCAACTTATAACTAAAAACCCTAAACATGCCATGTTAAATAATAGAAGATTGATAAATGGAGAGTGAAAAGTAGACATGCTAGAAATCTAAGAACCTAAAGAAAAATATAGCAGAGAGTTCCCTGGGTTTTCTTTTTAATTTTTTTCTCTTGTCTGCACACTTCTCAGACTTAGTAGTAGAGAAGCCAGCAACCCAGAAATGCCAACAGATGTAGGCAAAAGAAGCCAAAACAAATTCTTGTTCTCTCTTACTATAAAAGCAGGGAAGGAACAGACTAGCAAGACAGAAAACTTTTAAGAAAATAGTCTACTTCAGCAAAACACCACAGGAAACTATGGCATCTACCCTTCTCACCCCGGCTATAACAAGGCACCATGTCAACCATTGTGAGGTGGCATCAGAGAAGGCTAAACAGGGAATCTAAATTCTCACCCATTCTAGGATGTTTAGAGGCCATCCCCTCTCAAAGTGTCAGTGGAGACCATGTGGGAGCAATAATAAGACACTCCTACCCCTCCCAGCTAGGAAGCTATCATTGGGATCTAGTAGAAAGCTAGAATTCCCAACTCTACCCAGCAGTAATGACTTGGGTGTCAAAACAGGCAGACCCAGGATACCTGGACTTCTACCTGGCAACACTGAGGAAGCACCTCTCCCTTTACCTGTTGGAACAGTGTCAGAGAAAAATAGCTAAAACAAGTTTAAATAATATCCAGAATCTCACAACACAATAGTGCCCAGGTTTCAATTGAAAATTACTTATCATGCCAAAAAAAAAAAAAAACAGGAAAATCTAAAGCTAAATGAAAACAATCAATAGATGCCAATATTGAAATGAAGGAAATTTTGGAATTATGTAGTAAAGATATTAAAACAGCCATTATAAAGATAATTTAATAAGCAATTGTGAACACTCTTGAAACAAATGAAAAGATAGAAAACTGCAATAAAAAATAAAACTTTCAGTGAAGAAACAGGAAATATAAACAGGGACCAAATAAAAATTTTTAGAGATGAAAAATACAATAATCAAAATTAAAAGCTCAGCTAATAGACTAAACAGCAAGATTGGAGGAGGAAGGGAAAAGAATCAATGAGCTTGAAGATAGAAGAGAAAATTTAAAAATAAAAATGAAACAGAGCCTCAGACACCTATGAGGCTTACAAGAGCTCATATTTGTGTTGTCGGAAGCTTGAAAGGAAAGAAGAAAATTGTAGGGCTGAAAATGTACTTGAAATAATGGCTAAAAACATTTCAAATTTGGCAAAAGACATAAACCTACAGATTCAAGAAGCTGAACTAACCTAAACAAAATAAATCACAGAAATCCATATCAAGCTTGTCAAACTTTTGAAAACTGAAGAAAAAGAAAATCTTACTGAAAGCAGTGACATAAAAATAATACATTACCTACAAGGGGAAAAAGCAATTTGAATGACAGCAGATTCCTCATGAGAAAATATGGAGGCCAAAAGTAAGTGGCTCAACATTTTTCAAGTGCTGAAAAAAATGAACTCTCAACCCAAATTCCTGTATTCAGTGAAAACATCCTTAAACAATAAAGAGGAAATCAAGACATTCTCACATGAAATAAAATGAAGAAAATTTGTAGCCAGTAGAACTAACCTAAATTAATGGCTAAAGGAAGTTCCCTAAATAAAAATAAAACAATAAAGAAGGAATCTTGGAACATTAGGAAGGAAGAACATAGTAAGCAAAAATATGGATATGATAGACTTTTCTTTTTCTATTGAGTTTTCTGAATTATGTTTGATGGTTGTTATGGACTGAATGTTTATGTCCCCCCAAATTTATATGTTGAAACCTTAACTTCTAATGTGACTTTGGAGATAGTGCCTGTGAGCAGGTGATAAAGATTAAATTAAGGTCATAAGGGTGGGATCCTAATCTCATAGGGCTGTTAAAAGAGAAATAGACATCAGAGCTCGTTCTCCCTGCCATGTGAGGACATAGAGAGAAGGCAACTGTCTGCAAGCCAGAGAGTTCTCATTGAGACCTAAATCAGCTGGCACCTTGATCTTATACTTCTCAGCCTTTGGAACTGTAAGAAAATTAATTTCTGTTGTTGCAACTCTACTGTATATGGCATATTTTGTCATGGCAATGTATCAGACTAATACAACAACTGAAGTAAAAAATATAGCACTGTCATATGTGGTTCTAAAGGTATGTAAAGAAAATACTTAAAACAAATTTATTAAAATCAGGGAGGACAAAGGGATGTAAATGAAGGTAAGGTTTCTGTACCTTACTGAAAATGGTGAAATGACACCAGCATACCAGGGATAAGTTATGTATGTGTAATAAAACACTTAGAGCAACCACTAAAAACCCTATTTAAAAAGTCATACAAAAGCATTATAGATAAATCAAAATAGAACTCTAAAAAATTGGAGGACTTCCACCAAGATGGAGGCGTAGGTAGAAACATTGTGCCTCCTCACACAACCAAGTTTAAAAACAACAAAGTTTTAGCAACAAAAACAGCCAAACCACAGAAAATTGAACTATACAAAAGTCTGACAACAACAAACATTTCAGCCAGACTGGTAAGAGGGGCGAAGCCAGCAGTGGAGGGGGGTCAGGCAGAAAATTCACCGGACCGACCCAGGCACGCAACCCAGGCACGCAGGCAGCTGTGAGTGGATCCCAGGTGTGGAGTAGCAGTGGGCAGACCCACTGAGAGCTGACCATGGTCACACATTTGTGCGCACATAAACTGGCAAAGGAGCGAGCAGTGAGATGGACTGCCCAGGCCCCAGCAGCAGGAAGCAGCAGAGGAGACCGCTTTTGCTCCCCTTTGACCATGCCCCCACGTACACCGTCACAAACCAGCGACCTGGGTGGCCCCGCCCTGGTGAACACCTAAGGCTCTGTTCCTCTTGCATAACAGGCGTGAACAGATAAAAACATGGCTCAAGAAGAACTCAAAGCCCCGGAGTCCATAACTCTAAGCGACGAAGAAATACCCAAACTTTCAGATACGCAGTTCAAAACACTGGTGATCAGGATGCTCACAGAACTGGTTGATTATAGCCACAAATTAGACAAACATATGGAAGTTAAACTAATTGAAATGAAGTGAAATGCACAGGAAACCAATAGTAATGGAAAGAAAACTGGGACTCAAATCAATGGAGTGGACCACAAGGAAGAAAAAAAAATGACCAAACAAAAAAACTTGAAGAAACAAGAATTCAAAAAAATGAGGAGAGACTTAGGAACCTCCAGAACATCTCTAAACAGTTCAACATTTGAATTATTGGGGTACCAGAAGGGGAAGAGGAACAGCCAAGAGTGGATAACTTATTTGAACAAATAATAAAGGAGAACTTCCCCAATCTGGCAAAGGAAATAGACTTCCAGGAAATCCAGGAAGCTCAGAGAGTCCCAAATAAGTTGGACCCAAGAAGGAACACACCAAGGCACATCATAATTACATTAGCCAAGATTAAAATGAAGGAGAGAATTCTAGAAGCAGCAAGAGATAAGGGGACAGTCGCCTACAAAGGAGTGCCCATCAGACTGTCAGCTGATTTGTCAAAAGAGACCTTGCAGGCAAAAGGGGTTAGAAAGAAGTATTCTAAGTCATGAAATCCAAAGACCTACATCCAAGATTATTCTATCTAGCAAAGCTTTTATTTAGAATGGAAGGACAGATGAAGTGCTTCTCAGATAAGATCAAATACAAGGAGTTCATCATCACCAAACCCTTATTATATGAAATGTTAAAGGGACTTACCTAAGAAAAAGAAGATAAAAAAGATAAACAGTGAAAGGACAACAAACTCACAGTTATTAACAACCACACCTAAAACAAAAGCAAACTAAGAGGACAGCTAGATCAGGAGCGAACCATAGAAATGGAGATCACATGGAGGGTTAGCAACAGGGGAGTGGGAGGAGAAGGGGGGAGAAGGTACAGAAAATAAGTAGCATAGATGGTAGGTAGAAAATAGACAGGGAGAAGGCAAGAATAGTAGGGGAAATATAGAATCTAAAGAACTTGAGACACGTGGTCATAAACTAAAGGTGGGGAATGGTGGGGGAGAGGTGTGCAGGGTGGAGGGAAATAAGGAGGGGAATAGAACAACTGTAATGGCACAATCAATAAAATATGTTAAAAAAATAAAAAATAAATTGGCAAATTAAAAAAAAATAGTTTAACCCCCCCAGAAGTCAGGAAATGAAAATAAATGGAAAAATAGAGAAAAGACAGAAAACAAAATTAAGAGAGAATAAATCTATGACATAACATTGTATGTTAATCATTGCTGATGATTGATTAGATTAGAAATTGCCCGGACAAGAAATGAACAAAAATATCGACCATATTTGAAGCAAGCCATGCCTGAATTAACCAAAATTCTTTGTCCCTCAGATCTATTTAAAATATTTTCCTTATGTTTAATTGAAATGTCCCTCCAGATTCCAAGATGGCTGCAGAATAAGTGGAAGTTGTATCTAATAGCTTCCAGCTCCAAACCAAATTTACAGGTTAAATTATAACCAAAGAGTACAGAAGAAGCTACCTAGAGACTGGTAAGAAAAGTTGAGATGTGAAGGGAAAGCCCCCACATGCAGATGTGGTGGTGGCAGCTGAGAAGCTGGAGAGATGGAGATACTGTGCTGCAGAACTCCCTCCCTGTTAGAGCACAAGATTTTAAACCATGCAGGGCTCCCTGACCCAGAGCAACAGAGATGGGAAGAAGAGTCATTGTAGCATATAGCAGTGGGAATCAGTGGGGATACACCCCACCTGGGAGACTTAGAGGGCCCCTTCCTAGGATAGAGTGCTCCAGTTATTACAGCACCAGCCTGGGAGTTCACAGTTTGGACTCTGACTGCTAGAGAGGCTACACTGCCACCCTTGGGTCCTGAAGAGGGTTCTGGTGGCTACACTCAGTATGATTGAAGGGACCCTCTATTTTATGGAGAAACTTTTGGTGGAGTCCAAACCAGTAACTAAACTATGTGGCTTGGGAAAGAGGACTGGTCTCCCCCACCTCAAGGGCACAACTGGTGCCCCCATCCCCTCCCAGTTGAGCCACTCATCCTGCCTGGTTTCTGTAAGTTCACAGGCACAGAGGAGCTGTGCATATCTGGGACCTTTCCGTCTGCTGTATTTGACATTGTAGGAGAGATGCATCAAGCTGGGACCTGGCCCAGACCTGCTGAGACTCACTGCATTGAAAGATCAAAGTATATCGCAGGGCTGGGATATTTGACCCTATCTTGCTTGATTTGGAGGTGTGCCAGAGAACAACACAGAACTGGGATTTTCATACTGTGTCTCCTAGGGAGGGTTCTGTCTGGGAGCCAGAGAAGTGAGCTCTAGGCTTCATGACTACATTGTAGGGAGGCAAATACAATATCCCCTGTGAGTTCAACTCATGTTACCCCACGAAAAGAAAGAAGTGCCTGCCCCTCTCCTACAGATTTGCACAAACCACAACTGGAAACTGTTTAGATCAGACCTGCCAAGACCCAGATAACTGCACTGGGTGCAGTTCAGTTGTGGGGAAGAAAGAGCAACTCAAGGTGAGAACTTTCATATATGTGAGACACTCAGAGTCTATTGTCTAGATCAGAACAAAGAGCTTAGCCTCCTATTGTGGGCTGCACCGGCAACCACCCCAATGGGAGACTCTTGTGATCTATCTCCCTGAGCCCAGGAATGATGAGCTTTCTCCTGAAAAGGGGAAAGCTGGCTGTACCCAAACTGAATCTTCCCGCTGATCCCTGCTAAGGGGACTAGGATCAGAGACTGGAAGAGACTGAAGGGGTTGGCTTTGAAACAGGAACTATATTTCCCTTATTGAGTGCCTAAGTGTGCAACCCTGAAGTAAAGAACCCATTAGCCCTATCTCAACTCTCCTAGGCTCATTCTACAGTCACTCATCAGATGGCTCCAGAGGAAGACCAAGCAACCTCAGAGGAGGTAGTGTAGCTGACAGATGAAGGTAGACTTCAGGGAACCTTGGTTCTTTTACAGATCTTCCCCTAGCTCTGAGCTGGAGGAAGCACACCGATGTACACAGACTGGCCCCTAATGCACACATGCAGGACCAGTAGACACAGAAACAAACAGTGAACAGTATGATAGGTACAGACAGGTGACATAAGACTGGTTACACACAACACCTGACAGTGACATGTACCTGATCCCAACCCATGTGGACCCAGAACCAATGCAAACAGTGGTGGGCTTCATATCACACCATAGCTCTATGTGGCATAGAGCCACACAAACAACATACTCAAAGTAGATTCTGGTAGGCACTCAGCTTTGCTGGGAACAACTCCACCTTGAGGGCAGCCCCTGCACAGTGTCTCATACATGGTGTTTCCCAGCCTGAAGGATTAACTCTATGCACAAAAAGGACAACAGTATTGAAGACTCAACTACAACAGGAGGTACACATAATCTACAAGAAACACCTCTGGAGTAAGAAACTCAGGTGATCTGGAAGATTGTGCCACTAAACCAAACAAGACACTTTCATCATAAAACCATGAAAACAAGTTTGGGAGACATAGCAGATCTACCTAACATACAAAGATGAAATGAGGAGACAAAAAGAAATGTCTCTCCAAAAGAACAGGAGAAATCCCCAGAAAAAGAATTAAAAAATGGATGAAATGGAAGCAACCAAAATGCCACATGCAGAGTTTAAAATAATACTTATGAGAATGCTCAAGGACCTTAGGGAAAAAAAATGGATTATCTCAGTAAAAATTTTAACAGAGGGATAATAAGCATTAAAAAGGACATAGAAACCATAAAGGAAAACCTATAATAAATGAAGAACACAATATCTGAAGTAAATAATACACCAGAAGGAATCAAAAGCAGATAAATGAAGCAGAAGATAAAGACAGCAAATTAGAGGACAAGATAACAGTATCCACCCAAGGTGAAGATAAAAAGAAAACAGAATTAAGAGAAATTAAGAAAGTCTAAGGATCATCTGGGACAACATCAAGCATAACAACATCCACATCATAGGGATACCAGAAGAAGAAGAAGAGAATGAGCAAGAAATAGGGAACTCGTTTGAAAAAATAATGGCAAAAAACCTTCCCTAACCTAGTGAAGAAAAAAGTCACACAAATCAGGAATAACAGAGGATCCCAATCAAGATGAGCTCAAAGAGATCCATACCAGACACATCATAATTAAAACTGCAAAGGTTAAAGACAGAGAATCTTAAAGACAGCAGGAGAGAGGCAGTTAGATACCTACAAAGGAGTTCCCATAATACTGTCAGCTGATTTCTCAACAGAAGAACTTCAGGCCAGGAGGAATTGGCATTAAGTATTGAAAGTGACCCAAAAAACACCCCAAAAAAGACATGCAACCAAGACTAGTCTATCCTGCAAGGCTATCATTTAAAATTGAAGGCAAGATAAAAACGTCCCAGGCAAAATGCAAAACAAAAATACAGAAAAACAAAAAGACAAAATAAAAACCCAAAAGCTAAAAGTTCATTACTACCAAACCAGTATTGCAAAAAATGTTAAAGAAACTGCGTTAAGAAGAAGAAATAGAGAGAACATGGTATAAAGAAAAAATGGCAATAAATACATATTTATCAATAATAACCTTAAATAAAAATAAACTAAATGTTCCAATTGAAAGATTTTAGGGTAGCTGGATGGGTAAGAAAATATCACCCAGAAATAAGCCTCTACAAAAAATTCATACAAGCTGAAAGTGAAAGGTTGCAATAAAATATTCCATGCAAATGGAAATGAACAAAAAGCTGGGGTGGCAATATCTGACAAAATAGACTTCTAAGCAGATGATGACAAAAGACAAAGAAGGTAACCACATAATAATAAAGGAATCAATCCATCAAGAAGATATAGCTCTTCTAAACTTATATAGACCTTTTTATGTATTAGGAGCACCTAATATATATATATTTAAAAATCTTTGTGGACTATAAGAAAGAAATTAAGCAATGAAGTCATGATAGAGATTTTGAACACTTCGCTGTCATCAATATAGAGCTTTCGGACCAAAAAAAAAATCAACATGAAAACAGCAACCTTTGAAAAATTTTTTTAAATTTATTTTTAGAGAGAGGAGAAGGGAGGGAGAAAGAAAGAGAGAGCAATGTCAATGTGTGGTTGCTTCTCACATGCCCCCTACTGGGAACCTGGCCCACAATGCAGGCATGTGTCCTGACTGGGAATTGAACTGGCGACCCTTTGGTTCATAGGCCAGTACACAGTCGACTGAGCCACATCATCCAGGGCAGAAAACTGCAACCTTAAATGGCACACTAGATTGGATAGATTTGACTGATATTTATAGAACATTTCATCCTAATTCAGCAGAATAGACATTCTTTTCAAGTGCACATGAAACAATCTCAAAGACAGACCACATGTTAGAACACAGAATAAGTCTTAACAATTTCAAGAATACTTAAATAATATCAAGTATCTTCTCCAATCACAATGGCATAAAACTAGAAATCACTTTAATTTTAAAAAACCTCAAAAAATTTCAAATACACGGTAGATACATAGCATGTTACTAAGCAATAAATGTATTATCAATGAGATCAAGCAAGAAATCAAAAATTACCTGCAAGCAAGTGCAAATGGACATATAATCCCCAAATTTATAGAACACAGCAAAAACAGTCCTGAGAGGAAAATTCATAGCATTAGAGGCACACCTCAAGAAACAAGAAAATTTTCATACATACAATTTAACCCTATACCTAAAATAACTAGAAAAAGAACAACAAAAAAAGTCCAGAGAAAGCAGAAGGAAGGAAATAATAAAGATTGGGGAGGAAATAAATGACATACAGACTAAAATTATAATACAAAAGAGAAATAAAACCAAAACCTGATTCTTTGAAAAGATAAACAAGATTGAAAACATTGTACCAGATTCATCAAAAAAAGGAGAGGACCCAAATAAATAAAATTAGAAATGAAAGAACAGAAGTAAGAACTGGTATCACCAAAATACAAAGGATTGTAAGAAAATACTATGAAAACTGTATGACAAAAAATTGGACAACATTGGTGAAATGGATGAATTTCTAGAAAGATACAATATTCCAAAATGCTATCAAAAAGAATCAGAAAACTTGAATAGATTGATTACAATTAGTGAAATTGAAGCAGTAATTAAAGACTTTTAGAAAACAAAATTCCTGGACCCAATGGCTGTACAGATGAGTTTTACCAAACATTCTAAGAGCTAACACCTATCATTCTCAGATACAAATAATTCAAGAGGAGGGAGCAATTCCAATCTCTTTTTACAAGGACAGCATTATTCTAATTCCAAAGCTAGAGAGAGACACTAAAAAGAAAGAAAATTATAGGTCAATATTTCTGATGAATATAGATGCTAAAACCCTCAACAATATAATAGCAAGCTGAATAGAGCAATACATTAAAAACATCATATACCATGATCAAATGGGTTTTATGGAGGATACAAGATTGTTATAATATTCAGAAAACCAATATACATGATATATCACATCAACAAAATAAAGAACAAAAATCACATGACCATATCAATGCAGAAAAAGTATTTAATATAATCGATCACCTGTTTATGATGAATACTCATAGCAAAGTAGAAATAGAGGAATCAAACCTCCACACAATAAAGGCAATATATAAAAAACCTACCCCCACCATCATAGTCAATAGGCAAAAACTAAAAGTGTTTCCCTTAAGATCAGGAACAAGACAGGAATGTGTGTTTTCACCACTCTTATTCAACATAGTACAGGAATTCCTCGCTATAGCAACTAGATAAAAAGAAGAAATAAGACACCCAAATTGGAAAGAAGGAAGTTAAACTGTCATTATTTGCAGATGACATGATATTGTATGTAGAAAACTCTAAAGACTTCACCAAGGAGAGCCAAGATGGTGGAAGAGTAAGTGGAAGTTACACTAACCCCCTCCCAGAACCAATCTGGAATTACAAGTAAATTACGGAGAAATCACCCAGAACAAACAACTGAACTATAGTGAGAGAGAAGCCTTATAACCATGGACAGACAGAAGAATTAGCTTCAGCAAGAAATGACTGGTGGGGAGTGCGGTGGAGACACAAGAGGGCTAGATGGGCTCCCACAGTCATCAATAGAAGCAAAGGAGGGATATATATGCAGCAGATTGGATTCCCCTGAGAAGTGTGGCACCTAAAACCTAAGCTTGGATCCCCAGCCTAGATCACCAAAGCTGAAAAAGTACACAGATAACATCCAGCTGCAAAAGGTGGCAGAGTTCCTCTGTCAGAGATGGATAGCTGGAGACAAAAAGAGCCATTTAAAGGGTCAACACATAAATTTACACTTGCAGTCACTTACCCTGGGCCCCAGCAAAAGATGAGTGGAGGGGCAGAGTGGTTGAGAGATGCTTGAAGAGAGACTGGGGACTGGAAACTTTTGGAAGAGAACTGAGAGAGTAGCAACTGAATCCCAGTACTGAGTCATCCCCCATACTGTACCAGCCATCTTGCTCAGGCAGACCACTCCCTGCAAAGTGGCAGCAACCTTAGGGGTAACAATAGCATCAACCCCAAAAGGGATTCTGTCCCACCCTGTGGTGCTTTAGCCTGATTGCTGAGTGTAGAGTGACTAGATGAACAACTGAAGGAATCAACTACAGACAGGAGAATGCTGGTAGTCTTGAACAGGCTGCCTAACGTCAGACAGGGACACCATCTGACATCACCAGAAGGGGATCCAGAAGGAAAAAAACAGTGGTAAATACTAGATGCTAGTGAGATGAAATCCACCATGGTCTTTTCCATGATTTGTGATATTTTCTTTTCTGAATAGCTTTTTAATATTCATTTCTTGCCCTTCAAGTTTGTGCATATTAAGTCACTAGATTTTATACTATAGTTTATTTCAATTCACATATTTTCCCCCTCCTTACTTTTATCCCATTTTACCTTCCTCTTATTATTTTCATATTAAATTTTGTTTTCCCTCTGCTACAGTTTGTTTCTATTCTCCACACTTATTATTTCTCCCCTGTCCAGCCTCTCTAAACCAATTTTCTTGTCAATATTCATTTCATTCTATTTCCCGCTCTTAAAATATTTGCAGTCTTTCTCCACCTTTACCAGTCTTTGATCATGGGTTGTGGATAGAGTAGTTGTTGTTGCATTTTTCAATTTTAACACTATATCTTCACTAGTTTTGTATTTCAGACCTCAAATATTATGGTTCCCTTCTCCTACTCTTTTTTCTTTCAAATTTTAATTTTGCCCTCTCTTACCCTCTTTTTTTTTCTTTCACCTGTCTTATATTCCTTTTTACTCTTTATTTTTTCATTTCATCTCAAATTTTAATTTCTTCCTAAGCCTGGTTTTCTTCCCGACTCTTGGTATTCTCTCTCTGTCATTTCAGATTCACTTCCCTTTCCTCTGGACATCTCTTAAGATTTTCTTTCTTTTTCCCCCTCTTATTCCCATCCCATCAATATTAATTTTAGGCCATTTTTTATTCATAGTGATGTGGTAAATCTTTCTCTCCAACTTAGTTGCTATTTTTCATTAATTATTTAATATTTTTCTTTTTCTTTCAATCTCACTTTATTTTATTTTAATTTCTGTTTAAATCTAATATTATATGCTTCATTTCTCTTACTCCATTCTGCATGCTTGATTCCCTTTTTTATTTATGATGTAAATTTTACTTTCTTTATTGCCTTGCTACAATTCTTTATTCTTATTAGTGCTCTTCCGTCTACCCTCTCAAAACCCCTTTCTTTCAGTAGGTCATCTCATATTCAGTTTCCTATCTTTTTTAATAGTTAAAGTTATATTAACCATATTTTCTTTTTTTAAAGATTTTGTTTATTTGTTTTTAGAGAGGGGAAGAGAGGGAGGAAGAGAGGACAGAGAAATAACAATATGCCATTGCCCCTCACATGTATCCCACTGAGGACATGTCCTACAACCCAGGCATGTGCCTTGAGTGAGAATTGAATTGGCGACCCGTTAGTTTGCAGCCCACACTCAATCCACTGAGCTATGCCAGCCAGGGAATCACTTTCCTTCCTTATAATAGTCTTAATATCTTTACTTGCTTAATATCTTTACTTGCTTTACTTGCTTAATCTTAATACAGATTCAGTAGCTGTTCATAGTGAGATTGCTGGTGGAACTTATTTTGCTGGTGTGGATTTGTTCCCTGGGCTTTGTGGTTTTGTTTGGGCAGTACCTGCACAACAACATATGTGATGAATAGAGTGACCCTCAGTCAACCAGTTGGAGAGATGGACCCACCAAAAAAATACCCAACAATCAAAACCCAATTACAACCACAGACCTAACATAAATGGCATAAAAGAGGCTGGAAAGATGGTGACAGAGGAGGACGGAGCAGATTCTAGCTCTTGTACTGGTGGGTGAAAATCCTGGCAGATCTATAGAGAAACAGCGCAACAAACCATCGGTTACCCAGCATTTATGAAATTAAAAGACCAGAGATTGTGACCCACGCTGAAACACTAGATATCGGCAGAGTCAGCTACAGGAGCCGGGACACTCGCGGCCCCTGTGCCACTGCCATAGCGACAGGCCTGGGTCCCTGAGGAGTCGGCTTTGGGACACTCAGCAGTGGTAGGTGACCAGCGCGGGGACCAGTGTGAGGACCAGTGTGGAAGTAGGTGGAGATGGAGACTATCAAGATACCTGAAGGAGTCTGCACCACTGAAATTCACAGGTATTATACCACAGAATTTCACACCATAAACCCAGGGAGTCAGAACAGATCGATTTTAGGAGTTGAGACTAACAAGAAGAGTCTCAAACAATGGGAAGACAAAGAAACAATACCCAAATGAAACAAAAGGAGGAAGCCTCAGAAAGAATGTTAGATGAATTAAGGCAAGTCAACTATCAGATATTGAATTCAAAGAACTGGTTATCAGGAAGTTCAAAGACCTCACAATAAGCTACCAGAAACTACAGAGGACCTACAATGAACTCACTGCAAACTATACCAACAAGAAAAAGGAAATAGAAACTATCAGCAAAGGCCAAGAGGAAATGAAGAATACAATTTCTGAACTGAAGAACACATAGAAGGAATCAAAAGCAGGATCAATGAAGCAGAAGATTGGATCAGCAATTTGGAGGACAAAGTAGAAAAAAACTCCCAGAAAGACCAAAAAAAGAAAAAGAGGATCAGAAAAAATAAAGAGGGATTAAGAGAAATGAAAGACAATGGGAAACGTAATAATATCCGAATAATAAAAATACCAGAAGGAGAAGAAGAAGAAGAAGAAGGGATAGAAAACATATTTGAAAGAGTAATGAGAGAAAATTTCCCTAATTTGTTGAGAGAAACAGTCACGCAAATGCAGGAAACACAAAGAGTTCCAATCAAGAGGAACCCAAAGAGGTCCACTTCAAGACACATCATCATTAAAATGGCAAAATTCCAAGACAAACAGAGAATCTTAAAGGCAACAAGGGAGAAAAAAGAAGTAACATACAAGGGAGCCCCAATAAGGTTAGCTACTGACTTCTCAATGGAAACACTCCAAGCAACAAGAGAATGAAAAGAAATATTCAAAGTAATGAGAACCAGAGGCCTACAACCAAGGTTACTTTACCCAGCAAGGCTCTCAATCAAGATAGAAGGCCAAATAAAGAACTTCCAAGACAAAAGAAATCTAAAAGAATACCCCTCCACCAAACCAGCTCTACAAGAAATACTGAAAGGACTGCTTTAAGGAAAGGAAGGAAAAGAGGGAGACAGAGAGGAACACAGGTTCAAAAATGGCAATGAATAAGTACCTATCAATAATATCCTTAAATGTAAATGGATTAAATGCTCCAATCAAAAGACACAGAATAGCTCAATGGATAAGAAAGCATGACCCACACATATGCTGCCTACAAGAGACCCACCTGAGGACAAAAGACCATCACAGACTAAAAGTGAAAGGCTGGAAACAAATTTTCCTAGCAAACGAACAAGAAAAAAAAGCTGGGGTAGCAATTCTTATATCGGACAAAACAGACTTCAAAAAAAGGGCCATAAAGAAAGACCCAGAAGGTCACTTCATAATACTCAAGGGAAGAGTCTACCAAGAAGACATTGACATCATAAATATATATGCACCAAACATAGGGGTACCCAAATATATCAAGAAATCTTAGAGGACTTCAAGAAAGATATTGACAGCAACACAATTATAGTAGGGGATTTTAACACCCCACTGTCAAAAATGGACAGATCTTTCAAAAAATATCAACAAAGATATTGCAGCATTAAACAACACCCTAGATGAAATGGACTTAACTGATAATATATACAGCCCTTCATCCCAAAGAAGCTAAATACACATTCTTTTCAAATGCACATGGAACATTTTCAAAGATAGACCACATGATAGGACACAAAACGAGCCTCAGAAAATTCAAAAAAATTGAAATACTACCGAGCATCTTCTCTGACCACAAGGGACTGAATTTGGAAAGCAACCCCAAGAGAAAAAACCTAAAGCACCCAAAATCATGGAGACTGAATGGTATGCTGGTAAACAATGAATGGGTCAAGAATGAAATTAGGGAAGAAATCAAAAAGTTTCTGGAAACAAATGAAAACGATCTCACAACAACCCAAAACTTATGGGACACAGCGAGGGCAGTCCTGAGAGGGAAGCTGATAGCAATACAGGCCTACCTAAAGAAGATAGAAACATTTCAAATAAACAACCTAACCCTACACCTGCAAGAACTCGAGGAACAACAACAAAGACAGCCCAGAGCAAGCAGAATGAAGGAAATAACCAAGATTAGAGCAGAATTAAATGACATAGAAACTAAAAGCACAATTCTAAGGATCAATGAATCCAGGAGTTGGTTCTTTGAAAAGATAAACAACATAGACAAGCCTTTAAGTAGGCTCATCAAGAAAAGAAGAGAGGGGACACAAATAAACACAATCAGAAATGGAAGAGGACAAATTACAACTGATACCACAGAAATAGAAAGAATTGTAAGAAATTACTATGAAGAACTATATGCCAAGAAATTTGAAAACCTAGGGGAAATGGACACATTTCTAGAAAAATACAATCTTCCAAAACTCAATAAAAAAGCAGAAAATCTAAACACACCAATAACAGCAAAAGAAATTGAAGAAGTAATAAAAAAACTCCCATCACACAAAAGCCCTGGAGCAGATGGTTTCACAGGAGAATTCTACAAAGCATTTCAGGAAGAGCTAACCCCTATTCTCCATAGACTATTCCAAAAAGTCCAGAAGGATGAAAAACTCCCAAATTCTTTTTATGAAGCTAGGATCATCCTAATTCCAAAACCAGATAGAGACACAACAAAGAAAGAATCACTGATGAACATAGATGCTAAAATCCTCAACAAAATATTGGCAAATTGCATCCAACAATATATCAAAAATATCATACACCATGACCAAGTGGGATTCATCCCAGGGATGCAAGGATGGTTCAATATTTGCAAATCAGTAAATGTAATATATCACATAAACAAAAGCAAAGACAAAAACCACGTGATCATATCAACAGATGCAGAAAGAGCTTTTGATAAGGTACAACACCCATTTATGATAAAAACACTTAGCAAAGTGGGAATAGAGGGAGCATTTCTCAATATAATAAAGGCCATTTATAAGAGACCTACAGCGAACATCATACTCAATGGGAAAAAACTAAAATCTTTTCCACTAAGATCAGGAACAAGAAAAGGATGTCAAATTTCACCACTTCTATTCAATATAGTATTAGAAGTTTTAGCCACAGCAATAAGGCAAGAAAAGAAAAAGCATACAAATAGGAAAGGAGGAAACAAAACTGTCACTGTTTCAAGATGACATTATAGTATACATAGAAAATCCTATAGACTCTACAAAAAAACTGCTCAACCTAATTAATGAATTTGGCAAAACAGCGGGTTATAAAGTCAATATCTGGAAATCAAAGGCATTTTTATATACCAATGATAAATCAGAAGAAGCAGAAATCAAGGAAAAAATCCCATTTGATATAGCAAAAACAAAAATAAAATATCTGGGAATAAACATAACTAAGGAGGTAAAAGACCTGTATGCAGAAAACTACACAACACTGAAGAAAGAAATCAGGGAAGACACAAACAAATGGAAAGATATACCGTGTTCATGGATTGGAAGAATTAACATCATCAAAATGTCCATACTACTCAAAGTAATTTACAGATTCAATGCAATACCTATTAAAGTACCAATGGCATATTTCACAGAAATAGAACAAACACTTCAAAAATGTATATGGAACCATAAACGACCCCGAATAGCAGCTGCACTTTTGAGAAAGAAGAACAAAGTAGGAGGGATCACAATACCTAATATCAAAGTGTATTACAAGGATACTGTAATAAAAACAGCCTGGTACTGGCATAAAAACAGGCACATAGACCAATGGAACAAAACAGAGAGCCCAGAAATCAACCCAACTCTCTACAGTCAATTAATATTTGACAAAGGGGGCAGTAACATCAAATGGAGTAAAGATAGCCTCTTCAACAAATGGTGTTGGGAGAACTGGACAGCTACGTGCAAAAAAATGAAACTTGAGCACAGACTTACACCATACACCAAAATAAACTCAAGGTGGATAAAAGACTTAAATATAAGCCGTGACACCATTAAAGTCCTAGAGGAGAACATTGGCAGGAAAATCTCAGATATTTCATGCAGCAACATTTTTACTGATATGTCCCCTAGAACAAGGAATATAAAGAAAAGAATAAACAAATGTGATCTCATCAAAATAAAAAGTTTCTGTGTGGCTAAAGAAAACAGTATTAAATTAGCAAGACAACCAACTGTATGGGAAAACATATTTGCCAATGATACCTCAGACAAAGGTTTAATCTCCAAAATATACAAAGAACTTACATGACTCCACTCTAAGAAGACAACTAACCCAATTAAAAAATGGGAAAAGGACCTGAACAGACACTTCCCCAAGGAAGACATACAGAAGATCCAGAGATACATGAAGAGATGCTCAATATCACTAGGTATCAGAGAGATGCAAATTAAAACCACAATGAGATACCACTTTACACCAGTCAGGATAGCTATCATAAACAAAGCAACAAACAACAAATGTTGGAGAGGTTGTGGGGAAAAGGGGACCTTAGTTCACTGTTGGTGGGATTGTAGACTGGTACAACCATTATGAAAAACAGTATGGAATTTTCTCAGAAAAATAAAAATGGATCTGCCTTTTGATCCAGCAATTCCAGTGCTAGGATTATATCCTAAGAATCCCAAAACATTACTTTGAAAGAACCTATGCACCACAATGTTCATAGCAGCACACACAATTTACAATAGCCAAGAGGTGGAAGCAACCTAAGTGCCTTTCAGTAAATGAATGGATCAAAAAATTGTGGTACATATACACAATGGAATTCTATGTAGCAGGGAGAAAGAAGGAACTACCACCCTTTGCAATAACATGGATGGAACTGGAAAGCATTATGCTGAGTGAAATAAGCCAGGGTTTGAAAGACAAATACCATATGATCTCACCTTTAACAGGAAGCTAAACAACAAAACAGACAAGCAAGCAAAAATAAAAACAAAGACACTGAAATAGAGAACAAGGGGACAGCGACCAAAGGGGAGAGGGGAGGGAATTTAAGAGGAAAAATGGGAGGGATTTAGAGGAAAAAGTATAAAGGACACAGGGACAATAACTAAGGGGAGTGGAAATGGGAGGGAGATGGGGTGCATGGGGGAGGGATAGGCTTGGATGGGAGAAATAAACAGAAAACTGTACTTGAAAAATAACTAAATAAAAATTTACAAAAAGAACC
Source organism: Artibeus jamaicensis (assembly GCF_021234435.1). Classification (NCBI taxonomy): domain Eukaryota; kingdom Metazoa; phylum Chordata; class Mammalia; order Chiroptera; family Phyllostomidae; genus Artibeus; species Artibeus jamaicensis. The sequence continues at coordinate 1,577,234 of NW_026521981.1, read as the reverse complement.
AGAGACATTGAAATAAAGAAGAAACTAACAGTGAATGGTGAGTGGGGGTGGGGATAACAAGAGAAAGAAGGGGAGGTGTCAAGTCATGTAACATGTATAAAGGATCCCTGGAGAAAGACAATGAAGTGGGGGGGTGACTATAGGAGAGGAAGGATGGGCAGGGCAGGGGAGAGTAATGGGGGGGGATGGGGACAACTTGTAATTGAACAACAATAAAAAACTAAGAAGCTAAAAAAATAAAATAAATAAATGGCATAAAGGATATCCAAAGACCACCAAGTTCAGGAGATCAAGGAGACTACACCACTGAATCTTACAGCTATCCTAGATGGAAGTTCACACCACAAACAAAGTAGTCAAAACAGATCAATTTAAGAACCAGAAGTAAACTAGAAGAGTCTCCCCTGAAAGTGAGAAGGCAAACAAACAACGCCAAACCAAAAGAAAGCAAGAATGCCCAGGAAGAGTGCTAAATGAAATGGAGGCAAATAAACTGTCAGATATAGAGTTCAAAACAATTGTTATAAGGAAGCTCAGTGAACTCAGTGAGAATTACCAAACACTCAGGGAAACTACAATGAACTAACTTCAAATTATATCAACATGAAAAAGGAAACAGAAACAGAAACTGTCGACAAGAGCCAAGAGGAAATGAAGAATACAATTTCTTAATTGAAGAAGACAGTAGAAGGAATCAAAAGCAGGCTAGATGAAGCACAGGATTGAATCAGCAAGCTAGATGACAAGGTAGGAAAAAACATCCAGAAGGAGCAAAAAAAAAAAAAAAAAGACTCAGAAAGAATGAAAAGGTGTTAAGGGAACTCCAGGACAACATGAAATGGAATAGTAGTCATAATAGGGATACCAGATGGAGAAGAGCAAGAGCCAGGGGTAGAAAACCTGTTTGAAAAAGTAATGATGGAAAACTTCCCCAATCTGATGAGACAAAAAGTCACATAGACCCAGGAAGCACAGAAGGTCCCAATCAAGAGGAACCCAAAGAGGCCCACTTTAAGACACATCATAATCAAAATGGCAAAATTGCAAGGCAAAGACAGATCTTAAAGACAGCAAGGGAGAAACGGGAAGTAACACAAAAGGGATCCCCGATAAGGCTAGTGCTTGACTTCTCAAAGGAAACACTCCAAGCCAGTAGCGAATGGCAAGGAATATTCCAGGTAATGAGAACCAAGGTCCTGTACCCAAGATTATTCTATCCAGCAAGGGTTCTCAATTAAAATGGGAGGCCAAATAAAGATTTTTCCCAGACAAAAGAAGGCTCAAAGAATACACCTCCACCAAACCAGCATTGCAAGATATACTAAAAGGACTGCTTGAAGAAAAAGAGGAAAAGAGAGAGGAACACAGGTACAAAGGGGTAAAGTAGCAATGAATAACTACCTATCAATAATAACTTTAAACATAGATGGAATAAATGCTCCAATCAAAAGACATAGGGTAGCTGAATGGATAAGAAATCATGACCCACACATATGCTTCCTACAAGAGACCCACCTCAGAACAAGAGACCTACAGACTGAAAGTGAAGGGCTGGAAACAAATTTTACAAGCAAACAAACAGGAAAAAAAGCCAGGGAAGCAATACTCATATCAGACAAAATAGACTTCAAAACAAAAGGCCATGAAAAGAGACCCAGAAGGTCACTTCATAATACTCAAGGGAAGAATTCATCAAGACATAAATATTGTAAATATATATTTACCCAACATAGTAGTGCCCAAATACATAAAGAAAGGCTTGGAGGACTTCAAATAAGATATTGATAGCAACACAATTATAGTAGGGGATTTTAACACCCCAATGTCAAAAATGGATAGTCTTCCAAACAAAATATCAACAGTTATTGTGGTACTGCACAATGCCCTAGATCAAATGGACTTAACTGATATATATATATAGAGAGAGAGTTCTTCATCCCAAAGAAGCAAAATACACATTCTTTCCAAATGCACATAGAACATTTTCAAAGACAGACCACATGATAGGACACAAACCAAACATCGACAAATTGAAGAATATTGAAATCATATCAACCATTTTGTTGGACCACAAAGGCTTGAAACTAGTAGCCAACCACAAGACAAAAACTATAAAACACTCAAATTAATGGAGATTGAATAGCATGCTATTAAACAATGAATAGGTTAAAAATGAAATCAAGGAAGAAATCAAAAAGTTTCTGGAAACAAATAAAAATGAACAGTAGTGTCCAAACCCTATGGGACACAGTGAATGCAGTTCTGGAAAGTTCAGGTAATATTGAGAGAGAAGTTCATAGCAATACAGGCCTGCCTAAAAAAAATGGAAACATATCAATTAAACAATCTAACCCTACATCTACAAGAACAGGAGAAACAACAACAAGCAAAGCCCAGAATGAGTAGAAGGAAGGAAATAATGAAGATCATAGCAAAACTAAATGACAAAGAACAATTCAAAGGATAAAGAAATTCAGGATCTGGTTATTTGAAAAGATAAACAAAATTGACAAGCCTTTAACCAGAATCATCAGGAAAAAAGAGAGAGGATATAAATAAATAAAATCAGAAATGAAAGAGAAGAGATAACAATGGAGTAGGAGGGAGCAGATTCCACTTCCCCCTACACAAAGGAGAAAAACACAGAAAACAGCCAACAGTACTCCAGCATATATGAAAATAAGAGACTGTCTTTAAGATCTGTCTTTGCCAGAAATTGTAGCAGATACTGAAAAACCAGAAGGTAAGGAGACTGCTACAGGACAATAAGGTGCCAGGGACCAGCATTGGGTCTACAGCTGTAGCCCCAGGCCCGGAGCCTGACATTGGGTCTACCACAGACTCTTTGGGAGGTGCGGGCCTGCCACAGTCCTTGGGAGAGAGCCAGGTCAACTGCTCCTGCCCTCTGTGGCCAAGCAGGGTTTGAGCAGCACCAGGAGACACCTTATTGCTTGAAGTTACAGAGGAGGGAATAAGGATAAAGAGACAAACACACAAGGGCCGTGATCACCCTCAGAGTCTGTGATCGCTGGCTTGGGAGAATTGAGAGCCCTGCAGTGATGAGCACTGACCCTGATAGTCACTGGTCTGGCTGGAGAATTGGGATGTACTGAGTGGCAGGCTTGAGTAGGAGGAATTTCTCAAAAAATAAAACTGTTTGGGGGTTCTCCTACAACAGCCACTTGGCCTACTTCCCACTGAGTCAGACAGCGATCCCAAGGTTGCGCAGAAGTCCTTGTGTTTCCCCATAGCACTGGGAAGGGTCCATGCCCAAGCCCACAGGACCCAGGCAGCCTGGCCGGCATGCATGCCCACACATACCCCAGCCCACGGCAATGATTCCCGGTGAAAGACTGCTCTGAAGAGGACCTGGATCCCCTGCATGGGGCCAGATTAGCTCTTGGGAGACAGCTCACAAGACTGGCTGAGTACAAGAAAGGCCACACCAATTGTCCCTCAGCCTGCTGCAGCCAGCAAGACTAGAAAAACCAGGTTGGCCAGTTTGAAACCAACAAGAGGTTTGTTTCTTTTTTAATCTTTTATTTTTATTATTGTTTATCTTTCAGTGCCTTTTTCCTCTCTTTCCTTTTTTCTTGTTTTATTCCTCCTTTATTTCTTTCCAATTTTATCTCTTCTTCCTCATTTATTCTGCCTTTTTTTCCTTTTTTTTTTACTACCCACAAGTGAGACAAAAAATTTGGAACTGTGAAATGACCAGAGTTGGACCCAAAGAGGGGGCATCCCAACAGTTGAGACAATGACACAAATTTCACTTTGCAATTGCAGAGAGGCTACAAGCTACTGCATATTTGTATTATTCTTTTTCATTATTCTTACGGCTTTTATTTTAATAGTATTTTGTACTCCTTTCTGTATAGTCTTCTAAGCTTGGCTCATTATATTGTATCATTTGACAGGTTTCCCCTTTTCTTTTTTCCACAGTGTATTGCTAATTTACTATCCTTCACGTCACTTGTGTTCCTTTAGCACACTACTCAAAGTTCTATACCCCCTATTTATGTTAATCGGATCATGTAGATTCTGTCATATCACTGTTGCTCTAATATTATTGTAAATAATAGCTGTTCTATACCATTGTAAATACTTCACATCACCCCTCCTGGATCTTGGCCCACTTCAGTTTCCTGAACTTTATTACTGCAGTGGCTAACTCTGTTCTCTCACACACTATGACTATTTACTATCCTTTACTCTCACTTCACCTCAGAATCTGGCCTCCCACAACCTCACTGCTTTCTAGATCCAACTCAAAATCCTTCTCTCCCCAACAAGAGTCTTATCTTCTTTGCTTCCTTTCTTAAAAGTGGCTAGTTAGGAGGAAGATTACAGTTAACACTATACATAGCCAAAGGATCCCCTATCTCCTCTCTACCAGCTGCTACTGTAAATATCATAGAATACTCTCCTGCTGTCTTAAGCTATTTTGCCTTCCCCTCCAACTGATCACACACAAAAAAGAGTAGATGGAAGCAGTGAACACCAGGATACCCACTGGAAGAGGAAACCCAACAACAAAGGAACCACCAACAAATAACAGAAGAAGATGAAGGAGAAAGAGGATAGGCCCTCAATCCAGGACCTATTTGGAAATACAACTAAATAGTGGAGAAACTACCCAGTACAAACCAGCGAACAAGAGTAAAAGAGAATCCTCACAACCGGGTACACATGAAAGAACTAGCTTCAACACAACCTGCCCTCACCAGCACAACAACCTACAAGAGGTAGTGGGCAGAGTGACCATCAGTTAACCAACCGGTGGGAAAGACCCACAAAAGAAAGACCCAAAACAATCAAAACCCAAAGACAAATTGAGAGCCAACATAAAGGACAGCCCAAGACCCGTGAGCTTGGGAGATCAAGGAGACCACACCACTAAATCTCACAAGCATTTTACCACAGAAGTTCACACCATAAACCCAGGAAGCCAGAACAATTTAAGAAGCTGAAGTTAGCAAGAAGAGTCTCAAAAACAATGTGAAAACAAAGAAACAATTCCCAAATGAAAGAAAAGGAGGAAGCCTCAGAAAGAATGCTAGACGAAATAAAGGCAAATCAGCTATAAGATATTGAATTCAAAGCACTGGTAATCAGGAAGTTCAAAGACCTCACAATGAGCTACCAGAAACTACAGGGGAGCTACAATGATCTCACTGCAAACTATATCAACATGAAAAAGGAAATAGAAACTATCAGCAAAGGCCAAGAGGAAATGAAGAATATAATTTCTGGCCCTGGCTGGCGTAGCTCAGTGGATTGAGCGCAGGCCTGCGAACCAGAATATCGTGGTTTGATTCCCAGTCAGGGCACATGCCTGGGTTGCAGGCCAGTTCCCAGCAGGGGACGCATGACAGGCAACCATACATTGATATTTCTCTCCCACTCTTTCTCCTTCCCTTCCCCTCTATCAAAAAATAAATAAATAAAATATTTTTAAAAAAGAATATAATTTCTGAGCTGAAGAACACTGTGAAAGGAATCGAAAGCATGATCGATGAAGCAGATTAGATCAGTGAGTTGGAGAATAAAGTAGGAAAAACCTCCCAGAAACAGCAAGAAAAAGAAAAGAGGCTCAGAAAAAATGAAGAGGGGTTAAGAGAAATGCAAGACAATACGAAATGTAATAATATCCAAATAATAGGGATACCAGAAGGAGAAGAAGAAGAGTAAAGGATAGAAAACCTACATGAGAAAGTAATGATGGAAAACTTCCCTGATTTTATGAGAGAAAAAGTCACACAAATGCAGGAAACACAGAGAGTCCCAATCAAGAGGAACCCAAAGAGGCCCACTTCAAGATACGTCATCATTAAAATAGCAAAATTCCAAGACAAAGAGAGAATCTTAAAGGCAACAAGGGAGAAAAAAGAAGTAACATACAAGGGAGCCCCAATAAGGTTAGCTACTGACTTCTCAATGGAAACACTCCAAGCAACAAGAGAATGACAAGAATATTCTAAGTAATGAGAACCAGAGGCCTACAACCAAGGCTACTTTACCCAGCAAGGCTCTCAATCAAGATAGAAGGCCAAATAAAGAACTTCCAAGACAAAAGAAATCTAAAAGAATACTCCTCCACCAAACCAGCTCTACAAGAAATACTGAAAGGACTGCTTTAAGGAAAGGAAGGAAAAGAGAGAGACAGAGAGGAACACAGGTACAAAAATGGCAATGAATAAGTACCTATCAATAATAACCTTAAACGTAAATGAATTAAATGGTCCAATCAAAAGACACAGAATAGCTGAATGGATAAGAAAGCATGACCCACATATATGCTGCAGACAAGAGACTCACCTCAGGACAAAAGACCTGCACAGACAAAAAGTGAAGGGCTGAAAACAAAATTTCCAAGGAAACAAATGGGAAATAAAAAGCCAGGGTAGCAATGCTCATATCAGACAAAATAGACTTCAAAGAAAGGGCCATAAAGAGAAACACAGAAGGTCACTTCATAGTATTCAAGGAAACAATCCACTAAGAAGATGTAAACATTGTAAATATATATGCACCCAACATAGGAGCACCCAAATATATAAAGAAAATTTTAGAGGACTTCAAATAAGACATTGACAGCAACACAATTATAGTAGGGGATTTTAACACCCCACTGTCAAAAATGTACAGATCGTCCAAACAAAATATCAACAAAAATATTGTGGCATTGAACAATGCCCTAGATCAAATGAACTTAACTGATATACATAGAGCCCTTCGTCCCAAAGAAGTTAAATACACATTCTTTTCAAATGCACATGGAACATTTTCAAAGACAGACCACATGATAGGACATAAAAAAGCCTCAACGAATTCAAGAAAACTGAAATAATAACAAGCATTTTCTCCAAACACAAGGGACTGAAACTAGAAACCAACCCCAAGGAAAAGAACACAAAACACCCAAAATCATGGAGATGGAATAGCATGTTATTAAACAATGAATGGGTCAAGAATGAAATTAGGAGAGATATAAAAATGTTTCTGGAAACAAATCAAAATAAACTTACAACAACCCAAAACCTATGGGACACAGTGAAGGCAGTGCTTAGAGGGAAGTTCATAGCAATAAAGACCTGCCAAAAAAAGATAGAAACATTTCAAACAAACAACCTAAACCATGTCTATCAGAAATTGAGGAACAACAAAAACATAGCCCAGAGCAAGTAGAAGGAAGGAAATAACCAAATTCAGAGCAGAATTAAATGACATAGAGACTAAAAGCACAATTCTAAGAATCAGTGAATCCAGGAGCTGGTTTTTATAAAAGATAAACAAGATAGACAAGCTTTTAAGCAGGCTCATCAAGAAAAAAAGAGAGAAGACCCAAAAAATACAATCAGAAATGAAAAAGAAGATTACAACTGACACTACAGAAATACAAAGGATTGTAAGAAAGTACTATGTAGAACTATATGCCAAGTAATTTGAAAATGTAGGTGAAATGGATAAATTTCTAGAAAAATATAATCTTCCAAACTCAGTGAAGAAGAAGCAGAAAGCATGAATAGACCAATAAGAGCAGATGAAATTGAAGCAGTAATCAGAAATCTCCCATCACACAAAAGCCCTGGAGCAGATGGTTTCACAGGAGAATTGTACAAAGCATTTAAGGAAGAGCTAACCCCTATCCTTCATAGACTATTTCAAAATATCCAAAATGATGGAAGACTCCCAAACTCTTTTTATGAAGCCAGCATCATCCTAATCCCAAAACCAGTAAAGATACAACAAAGAAAGAAAACTTCAGGCCAATATCGCTGATGAACATAGACGCTAAAATCCTCAACAAAATATCGGCAAACTGCATCCAACAATACATTCAAAAGATCATACACCATGACCAAGTGGGATTCATCCCATGGATACAAAGATGGTTCAATATCAGTAAATGTAATACATCACATAAACAAAAGGAAAGACAAAAATCATATGATCATATCAGTAGATACAGAAAAAGCTTTTGATAATATAGAGCACCCATTTATGATAAAAAACACTCAGCAAAGTGAAAATAGAGGGAACATTCCTCAACATAATAAAGGCCATATATAAGAGACCTACAGCCAACATCATGCTCAATGGGGAAAAACTAAAATCTTTTCCACTAAGATCAGGAACAAGACAAGGTTGTCCACTTCCACCACTTCTATCCAATATAGTATTGGAAGTTTCAGCCACAGTGATCAGGCAAGAAAAGGAAATAAAAGGCATCCAAATTGGAAAGGTAGAAACAAAACTGTCACTGTTTGCAGATGACATGATAGTATACATAGAAAATCCTATAGACTCCACCCCCAAAGTGCTCAACCTAATAAATGAATTTCGTAAAACAGCAGGATACAAAGTCAATATCCAGAAATCAAAGGTGTTTTTGTATAACAACAATGAAATAGCAGAAGCAGAAATCAAGAAAAAATCTCATTCAATACAGCAAAAAGAAAAATAAAATACCTAGGAATAAACCTAACCAAGGAGGTAAAAGACCTGTATACAAAAAACTACACAACACTGAAGAAATCAAGGAAGACACAAACAAATAGAAACATATACCATGTTCATGGATCAGAAGAATTAACATCATCAAAATGTCTATACTACCCAAAGCAATTTACAGATTCAATGCAATACCTATTAAAGTACCAATGGCATATTTCACAGACATAGAATAAACACTTCAAAAATGTATATGGAACCATAAATGACCCTGAATAGGAGCTGCAATTTTGAGAAAGAAGAACAAAGTAGGAGGGATCACAATACCTGATACCAAACTGTATTACAAGGCCACTGTAATCAAAACAGCCTGGTACTGGCATAAAAAGAGGCACATAGACCAATGCAACAGGGCAGAGAGCCCAAAGATAAAACCAAGTCTCTATGGTCAATTAATATTCAACAAAGGGGGCAGCAACATGAAATGAAGTAAAAATAGCCTCTTCAACAAATGGTGTTGGGAGAACCGGACAGCTATGTGCAAAAAAATGAAATTTGAGCACCAACTTACACCATACACCAAAATAAATTCAAGGTGGATAAAAGACTTAAATATAAGCCGTGACACCATTAAAGTCCTAGAGGAGAACATTGGCAGGAAAATCTCAGATATTTCATGCAGCAACATTTTTACTGATATGTCCCCTAGAACAAGGAATATAAAGAAAAGAATAAACAAATGTGATCTCATCAAAATAAAAAGTTTCTGTGTGGCTAAAGAAAACAGTATTAAAATAAAAAGAGAACCAACTGTATGGGAAAACATAATTGCCAATGATACCTCAGACAAGGGTTTAATGTCCAAAATATTCAAAGGACTTACATGACTCCACTCTAAGAAGATAACTGACCCAATTAAAAAATGGGAAAAGGACTTGAACAGACACTTCCCCAAGGAGGACATACAGAAGATCCAGAGACACATCAAGAGATGCTCAGTATAGCTAGCTATCAGAGAGATGCAAATTAAAACAATAATGAGACACCACTTTACACTGGCCAGAATTGCCATCACAAACGAAGCAACAAATAACAAGTGTTGGAGAGGTTATGAAGAAAAGGAAACCCTAGTTCACTGTTGGTGTGATTGCAGACTCGTACAACCACTATGGAAAACAGTATGAAATTTTCTCAGAAAACTAAAAATGGATCTGTCTTTTGACCCAGCAATTGCACTGCTAGGATTATAGCCTAAGAACCATGGAACACCAATCCAAAAGAACTTATACACCCCGATGTTCATAACAGCACAATTTACAATAGCCAAGTGCTGGAAGCAACCTAGGTGCCCGTCAATAAATGAATGAATAAAAAAACTATGGTACATTTACACAATGGAATTCTATGCAGCAGAAAGAAAGAAGGAGGTCCTAGCCTTTGCAGCAGCATGAATGGAACTGGAAAGCATTATGCTGAGTGAAATAAGTCAGGTGGTAAAGACAAATACCATATGACCTCACCTTTAACAGGAAGCTAGCAACAAAACAAACAAGCAAGCAAAATAAAAACAATGACACTGAAATAGAGAATAGGCTGACCCTGACCAGAAGGGACAGGGGAGGGAATTTCAGGAGAAAAGGAGGATTTACAGGAACTAATATAAAGGACACATGGACAAAAACTAAGGGGGATGGAAATGGGAGGGAGGTGAGTAGCACTGTGGGAGTGGGCTGGGATGGGAGTAAAAGACAGAAAACTGTACTTGAACAACAATTAAAAGAAATAAATTAGCAAATAAAAATTATGCTTCTAAAACAAACAAAAAGAAATGAAAGAGATTACAAGTGACAGCACAGAAGTACAAAGGACTATATAAAATTACTACAAACAAATATATGCCAAGATTTGAAAACCTGGATGAAAGGGACAAATTTCTAGAAATACATAATCTTCCAAAACTGAATCAAGAAAAAGCAGAAAACCTGAACAGAATAATATCAGCTACTGAAATTGAGGCAATAATCAAAAAACTTCTGGTACACAAAAGCCCTGGAACAGATGGTTTCACAGGACAACTTTACACAACCTTTAGGGAAGAAAAAATGTCTATCCTTCTCAAACAATGCCAAAATATGCAAGAAAACACAAGACTCCCAAACTCTTTTTAAGATGCCAGCATCATCCTAATCCCAAAACCAGATAAAGACACAAACAATGAAAGAAAACTATAGGCCAATATCACTGATGAACATACAGGCTAAAATCCTGAATGAAATATTGGCAAACCATATCCAACAATACATTAAAAATATCATACACCATGGTCAAGTGGAATTCATCACAGGGGTGCAAGGATAGCATAATATTTGCGAACCTATAAACATAATATTCATCACATAAGAAAGAAGAAAGGCAAAAATCACATGATAAATATAAATAGATGTGGAGAAAACATTTGATAAGGTACATCACCAATTTATGATAAAAATACTCAACAAAGTGAAAGTATAGGGAGCATACCTCAACATAATAAATGTCATCTACAAGAGTCCTACAGCCAACATCATACTCAACAAGCAAAAACTAAAAAGTTTCCCATTAAGATCAGAAATAAGACAGGGGTGTCTGCTTTCACCTCTTCTATTCGACATAGAATTGGAAGTTCTAGCCACAATGATCAGACAAGAAAAAGAAATTAAAACCATCCAAATTGGAAAGGAGGCAGTAAAACTGTCATTGTTTGCAGATGACATGACACTATACATAGGAAACCCTATAGAATCCATAAAAAAACTACTTGACCTAATAAGTAAAATTGGCAAAGTAGTAGGATACAAAGTCAGTATTCAGAAATTGAAGGCATTTTTGTACACCAACACAGAATACTGGAAACAGAAATTAAGAATAAATTCTACTTGCTATAGCAACAAGAAAAATAAAGTACCTAGCAATAACTCTAACCAAAGACGTAAAAGACCGGTACTCAGAAAACTACAGAACACTGAAGAAAGAAATTAAGGAAGACACAAACAAATGGAAGCATGTACCATGTTCATGGATTGGAAGAATTAACATCATCTAAATGTCCATACTATCCAAAGGAATTTATAGATTCAACATAATTCCTGTTAAATTACCAATGGCATATTTCACAGATATAGAGCAACCATTTAAAAGATGTACATGGAACAATAACCCAGAATAGCTATGTTGATTTTGAGAAAGAAAAACAAAGTAGGAAGGATCACAATACCTGATATCAAACTATATTACAAGACTACTGTAATCAAAACAGCCTGGTACTGGCATAGGGACACATAGATCAATGGAACAGAATAGAGTGCCCAGAAATAAACCCATGTCTCTATGATGAATTAATATTTGACAGAGAGGGCAGGAACATAAAATAGAGTAAAAATAGCCTCTTCAACAATAGCATTGGAAGATCTGGACAGCTACATGGAAAAAAAAGGAAACTCAACCAACTTACACCATACACAAAAACAACTCAAGATGGATAAAATACTTAAATATAAGTCACGACACTATAAAAGTCCTGGAAGAGAACATAGGCACAAAAATCTCAGCTATTCCATGCAGCAATATTTTCACCAATATACCCCCTACAGCAAGGGACACAAAGGAAAGAATAAACAAATGGAACTACATTAAATTAAAAAGCTCCTGCATAGCTAAAGAAAACATCACCAAATGAAAAGGGAAACATCCATATGGGAAAATATATTTGCCAATGATACCTCAGACAAGGGTTTGATCTCCAAAATATATAAAGAACTCACATGACTCCACACCAGGAAGACAAAACAATCCAATTAAAAAATGGGCAAAGGTTCTGAACAGATACTTCTCCAAGGAGGACATACAGAGGTCCCAGCAATATATGAAAAGATGCTCAGTATCATCAGCCATCAAGAGATGCAAATTAAAACCTCAATGAGATACCACTTCACACTAATCAGCACGGCCATCAAAAACAAATCAACAAACAGCAAGTGCTGGCCAGGTTGTGGAAAAAAGGGAACCCTAGTACACTGTAGGAATACAGACTGGGTTAGCCACTGTGAAAAATAGTATGAAATTTCCTCATAAAAATAGAACTGCCTTTTGACCTGGAAATTCCACCACTTGGATTATCTTCTAAGAAACCTGACACCAATTCAAAAGAATCTATGCACCCCAGTGTTCTTACCAGCATTATTTTACAATAGGAAGGTGCTGGAAACAGCCTAAGTGTCCATCAGTAAATGAGTGAATCAAAAAAGCTGTGGTACATTTACACAATAGAATAATAGGCAGCAGACAGAAGAAGGAACTCTTACCCTTCGTGACAGAATGGATGGAACTAGAGAGTGGTATGCTAAGTAAAATAAGCTGGCACTGAAAAACAAATACCATATGATTTCACCTATAAGTGGAACCTAATCAACTAAATAAATAAGAGAGCAAAATACAACCACAGATGTGGAATTAAAGAACAACTGACAGTGACCAGAGAGGAGAGGAGAGAATAATAGGAGAAAGAAGGGGACGTCAAGGAACATGTGTAAAGGAGCCATGGACAAAGACAACACGAGGGAGGATTGAAAGAAGGAGGTGGGTAGGGCAGGGGAGTGTTAAGCAGAAAATATAGGAACATCTGTAATTGAATACCAATAAAAAATTTTAGGACTTCAGCAATACACTACTCAATTTAGTAAATGAATTTGTCAAAGAAGCAGGATAAAAAAATAATATTCAGAAATTGGTGGCATTTTTATAAGCCAATAATGAACTGTCAGAAACAAAAACTAAAAACACAATCCCATTTATTATTACAACAACAAAAAATATATATGGCACCTAGGAATAAATGTAATGGTTTTTATGTAAGGACATAAAAACCTTTACTCAGAAAACTATGGGCCATTGAAGAAAGAAACTAGGGAAGACAGCAATGGAAGTATATATTGTATTCATGGATTGGAAGAATTAACATCATTGAAATGTCCATACTACACAAAGCAAGCTATAGATTTAGAAATTTCTATTAAAATACCAATGGCATATTTCACAGATCTAGGATGAATATTCCAGAAGTTTATATGGATCCAAAATGGACCCCAAATTGCCTCAGCAATCCTAAGAAAGAACAAAATTGAAGGTACGACAATACTGATATCAAACTATGCTACATGTCCATTGTGATCAAAATGACTTGGTAGTGGCATAAGAACAGCATATAGATCAATAAAACAGAACACAGAGCCCAGAAATCAATACATGCCTTTATGGTCAATTCATATTTAAGAAACAAGGCAAGAATACACAATGTAATAAAGACAGTCTTTCAATAAATGGTGTTGGGAAAATTGGACAGGTTCATGCAAAATAATGAAATTAGATCACCAATTACACCACACACAAGAACACAAAATCAATAAAACACCAAAGTACAAGTCAAAAAACCAAAAATCTTAGAGAAAAAAAGGCAAGAAAATATCAGACATTCCACATAGCAATATTTTTGCCAATATATCTCCTGGGGTAAGGGAAACAAAGAAAAAATAAAAAAATGGGATTACATCAGATTAAAAAGTTTCTGCACAGCTAAAGAAGCCATCAACAAAATGAAAAGGAAATTCACTGTATGGAAGCACGTATGAGGTTTTTCCTGAATGTATCCAGCCATGTAATATGAAAAATAGAGACGTTTACTGAAGAAGATACAAAATACAAGAAAGATTGAGCATAGGACAATGATGCTACAATCCCCTTCAAAGTAGGCACTTTGGGACTTCCCAATCAGAAATCAGCTGCCTCTTCATATTTTCCCAATTCATCAACAGTGGGAAATATCTTCCCTTTCAAAGGTGATTTTAGTTTTGAGAAAAGCCAGAAGTTGCAAGTTGCCAAATCTGGGCTGTAGAGGGGCTGAGTCATCAGGGCGATTTGATGTTTTGCCAAAAATCTCTGCACAAGATGTGATGCAAAAGCAAGCACATTGCCATGATGAAGCTGACAATCACCAGTTGCCCACAGCTGCAGCCTTCTGAATTATCTAAATAGTTTCTATAGAAGAATGTTCAAGCTCAATGCAAAATCTGAGGCAGATTTTTTGCTCTACTCAGTCATTTTGAATGCAATGCCCACACATTACACATGCTCACTCAATAGCATCTACTGACCCCACTGACTGTACAGTGAAGTCATTATTATTCATACCTGAGCATTCTACTCCACTCTCCTTGGCTTCCAGGTTACAATGATGTCACACAAACAATTCTTTTTTTTAGTATGTTTTATTAATTATGCTATTACAGTTGTACCATTTTTTCTCCCCTTTATTCCCCTAGACTCTGTTAACCCTCCCATCCAACATTCTCCCCGCTTAGTTCATGTCCATGGGTAGTACATATAAGTTCTTTGGCTTCTCCATTTCCTGTACTATTCTTAACCTCTCCCTCTCTATTTTGTACCTAACATTTATGCTTCTTATTCTCTGTACCTTTTCCCCCATTCTCCCCCTTCACCCTACCTGCTGGAGATAAACCTCTATGTGATCTTCATTTCTGTGATTCTGTTCTTGTTCTAGTTGTTTGCTCAGTTTGTTTTTATTTTTGGTTTTGTTTTTCAGGTTCAGTTGTTGATAGCTGTGAGTTTGTTGTTATTTTACTGTTCATATTTTTTATCTTCATCTTTTTCTTAGATAAGTCCCTTTAACATTTCATATAATAAGGACTTGTTGATGATGAACTCCTTGAACTTGGCCTTATCTGGGAAGCACTTTATCTGCCCTTTCTTTCTAAGTGCTAGCTTTGCTGGATAAGGTAATCTTGGATGTAGGTCCTTGACTTTGATGATTTCAAATATTTCTTTCCAGGCCCTTTGTGCCTGTAAGGTTTCTTTTGAGAAATTACCTGATTGTCTAATGGGAACTTTTTTGTAGGTAGCTGTCTCTTTTTCTATTGCTGCTTTTAAGATTCTCTCCTTATTTTTAATTTTGGGCTATTTTATTATGATGTGTCTTGGTATGTTCCCCCTTGGGTCTAACTTCTTTGAGACTGTCTAAGCTTCTTGAACTTGCATGTTTATTTCCTTTGCCAGATTGGGGAAATTCTCCTTCATTATTTTTTCAAATAAGTTTTCAATTTTTTCTTTTCCTCTTCTTCTGGGACTCTTATGATTCAGATGTTGGAACATTTAAAGTTGTCCCAGAGGTTACAAAGCCTCTCCTCATTTTTCTGAATTCTTGTTTCTTCATTCTGTTCTAGTTCAATGTTTATTTCATCCTTTTGTTCCAAATTGTTGATTTGAGTCCTGGTTTCCTTCTTTTCACTGTTGGTTTCCTGTTTACTTTTCCTTATTTCATTTTGTACAGCTTTCACTTCTTCCTTTATTTTGCAACCATACTCAACTATTTCTGTGAACATCCCGACTACCAGTGTTTTGAACTGTGCATCTGATAGGTTGTCCATCTCCTTGTCACTTAATTCTTTTTCTGGAGTTTTGATCTGTTCTTTCATTAAGGCCATATTTATTTGTCTTGGCGCATCTGTTATATTGTAAGGGACAAAGCCTTAAGTATTTGACAGGGCAAAGTGACCCACTTCTCTGCATTGTGGTGCTGTATCTGGGGAAGGGGTCAGAGAGGGAACAATGCCGGTTGCTCAGCTCTCACTCTGCTTTTGTGAGACTGGCAGTTTCTCCCACCGCCACAACCCCCACAGGTTTGAACAACTACACGTTTCAAAGCTTTATTTTGCCTAAACTGGAACCCTGGGTTGCACGGTCCATGTTGTTCCCCCATAGTTCCTCCCTACTTATCTGCACATAAATGTGGGACCAACCAGTTGTCCTGCCACTGCCTTGCCCACCTGGTCCAACAGCTACCACCTTGCCACACATCTTCTCCACTATGGCTGTCTCCAGCCCTCCTATTAATCTGGATTAATATTTTTCTTTAACTCCTTGCTTGCCAGACTTCCATATAGTTTATTTGGCAGTTCTGGTTGGTTTTTGTTTTTAAATTGATTGTTTTCTTCTTTTGGTTGTGCAGGAAGTAAAGTGTATCTACCAATGCCTACATCTTGGCTTTTCAGTCCTCACACACACACACTTTCTACTCCAATATCTAGTCTTATTAGTCTCATAATTATATTTAAGACAATTGTCACTATTTACATTATATGACTATATGATTGTTCTTTCTAGCTGCACATGTAGGATAATACAATAATGTATCATTGTTTGCTGACTTTTTATTGTGCTGGGATTGTTAATATCTTCCTTTTCATTTGTTTTGTTTTTATGTACACCTATCTCTCATTCATTTATAGATATTCAACATACCTAAATACTTTCTCAAAACTGTTAAACACATTTGGCAAAATATCAGTTTTATTACTTCTTAGAGACTTTACTTTTAGCTTCCTCAACCCTCTTGTGCCAATCCAAATTAGTATTTCTCTTGGCCAGCTTCTCTGGTCAGCTTCTCTGATGTCCTCCTGGATTCTCTCTTTCCCACCAGCCTGGGACTTCCCTTTATTCTCTCTCCTGTGTTGGATATCTTTGGGTATTCAGATCCTGTGTTATAATTTTTCTTGTTTTATTTCTTTATTTAGTAGAACACCTCCTCTAGTCGTCTCTTGAAAAAATGTACGCATGAGTTACATATTTTTGAAAATTTGTACCTAAATGCCACAGTGGATTGATTGTTTGACTGAAAATAGAATTCTGTGTTGGTAATTTGTTTCCCTAGGCAACTTAAGGAGATTGTTCCATTTTATCCTAGTTTTCAGTTTTACTGTTGAGAAACTTAATGATATTCTGATCCATTAACCTTTGCATGTGACCTGTTTTTTTCTTCTGTAAGCATTAGTGTCTTGTCAAATGTCTGAAAAATTAATGATTATTGTTTTTGATGTGGGTGTTATTTGTATGTTTAGTTGGTTAGGTTTTTTATTGTTGTTCGGTTGCAGTTGTCCCAATTTTTACCCCATGGCTCTCTCTTGCCCCACACCCCCAGCCCTGCTCCCACAGCCAATCTCCACACCATTGTCCATGTCCGTGGGTCCTTTATACATGCTTTGGGTCCTTAGTATGGAAACTGAAAACTTTCCATTCTGAGAATTTTTTGTATTGTTTCTAAGTTAATTTTCTCCCTTCTGTTTTTCTATCTCCTTATTTTTGGAACACCTTTCCTTTTATTAATTCTTATCCATTTTTCCTTCTATCTATACTATTTTTCGGTGTACTGAAAAAGATCTTCATCTTTATCTTCTAACTCTTCTGCTACATTTTTAACTTCTGCTCTCATATACTTAATTTCTAAGAATTTTGTTGTTGGTATTCTCTGAGTATTTCTTTTCATGTATACATTTTACTCTTTTACCTCTCAAATGTTAATGATAGTTTTCTAGTGTTTTCTACTCCCTGCCTTGTTCATGCATACTCCAAGCTCCTCTTTAATTTTTTCTTCCATTTTGTACATTTTATTCTACATTAAAGTATTATTTCAATCATCTCATGACTGTTAGATCTTTAATTATATTTAAAGATGAGCACTGAATAGGGCTTTTACACATCGCTGATTGAACAAAGACAAAACCATTTATTGGGAATCCCATACCACTATATTTGTTAGTTTTTCTCATAGGTTGATTAGTCCTCTTGGGGTGTATAAGTCTATCAACATTTTCTTGCAGCTGTGTAGGGGAACATAGGCACATTATTTTCCAAGCACAACTTGGGCTTCAGAGCCTGAAGGAGAAGGCAGATGACAGAAAAGCAGAAAACAAGTTGTCTAATACAGTTATCTGGTAGTGCCAGTTTTGCACTCTATCTGCCTGTACTTTTTGTATCAGGAGAGAACTTGTGGTTGCTTCACTGGTTTCCTTTCCTCACTTTTCTTGTATTTAAAGGTTAACAAAAAAAACCCTTTCACTGCAGGGTGCAGGATGCTATGCAGCAAGAATGAGAAAGCAGGTGGTAAAAAGCTATGAAAAAACAGTGATAGATAAATTGAAAAAAAGGGAAGATAAAAGAGGCTAAGGAGTAACTTAAGACTGTCAACTATACCAATTGTTTTTAAAAATTCATGAAACATAAGGGCATAAAATAGTCTGCTATCTATGTCAACTAAGATATAAGAATTGACTTTTTTGAGAGAGGCTTTATTGAGTGGTGAAGGCTGAAGCAAGAATGGAAGTGCAAAAATCTGAAATCTGCAGGGAATGTGGGGGACTGAAATATAAAGTTTAAGACTATATTTTCAAAATATTTGGGGTGTCAATAAAAGAAAATAAATAAATTCACTAAATCTGTCTACCATCTTTCCTATGGTCTCCTTTAGTAACCAGTGTACCAGTGACATTGCTTTGCTTACCTAGCCTGAAGTGGGCATTTGTCAAGGGAAGTGAATCTTTTGAGCACAGATAACAATCAAGGAGAGGCATTTAAAGCAAAGCAAATTGGCTTTCTCTTCATAAAGCCTCTTTCAGGAGGAAATTAAAAGTCTATTCATAGTATATGAAAGATGCAAAATGACACTATTGGAAGAGTCTTACGTTTTTGGAGTGATGAACACTCCACTTTTTCTTGGAGATTAATTGATTTCCCCAGTAATTAGTCAAGAAAATAATTTTCAAAGGAAAAGTATCTGCTAGACTGGTTTTCAGAGATCACATCTTTCCTTTTCCATATTTCCCATTGTATTGAGCCACGAATAGAAAAGCAAAGGACCATTAAGGAACCTATAGACCAGGAGTGTTAAACTCATTTTCACCAGGGGCCACATCAGCCTCATGGTTTCCTTCAAAGGCCTGAATATAATTTTAGGACTGTATAAATGTAACTACTCCCTAACAGTTAAGTGAGAGCTTGGCATTGCTGCCAGATATAAACAAGGTGCCAGGCTGGATAAAACAAGGTGGAGGGCCGGATTCAGCCTGTGGGCCTTGTGTTTGCCACCTGTGCTATAGACTAAACACTTTTTGTTTACCCTATTATGATCTCAAAATAAGTAATTGGTCAATACAAAAAAAGCCAAATGAGTTGACAGTCATTGAACTCGGACTTGTTTTTGTACCAACTTACTAGTTTTGTAAGCATGGGTACTTATAATTATATCCTTAAAGCTAACCAGAATTTTTAAAAGTCAAGTGTAACCATGAGCTGTGGCTTTCATTAGTCACAGCCTCCGGAAGTGTTGATTCAGCTGAGCAGGAAGCAATAGTAGTCTTCGCTCTGACTTACTTAGTAGTCATGTGTGGGGGAAGGGTGTAGGACTGAATAGGAAAGGGAAAAAAAGAGATAAGCAAATGATTTTTTAAAATACACTTAAAAAATACACCATTTACCATGATTAAGAAAGTAGCATTTATTTTTTTATGCTGTCATTTGTTCAACTTCACAATAGGTTGTGAAATTTGCTACATTCCTTTAATAATATCTGAGCAAAGCAAGAACAGGGAGGCATAACAGTAAGAGATTAGTGATAAATAATTTACACCATTTTAAAATATGTAATATCCTCTGCCTTTGTTTTGCAAAGGTATACTACCATTTTATTATCATTTTCTGAATGTTACAGCTCAAATAGTCAAGCTGCCATGTCTAGTCTACTGTAAATAAGAAAAATAAACCCATCATTATTGAAAAATCTCAAATGAGGTAACTGCCTTGCATTTACCTCTGTCAAGGCTAGGCAACTTCACTTGGGATTTGGGCAGATGGAAGAAAATGCATGGAGCTTGACATTACTTTATTCAATGGTGGGCAATGCATGCTGTCTGCAAGGCACATGTCACTAGCAGGAAGTCGCAACCCCTTTATATACTAATGCACACAAAGTGTGACTCTGCTCATGCAGGCCAGTTCTCAAGACTATAGGAATACTGCTTATTGGACCCATTCTCAGGGGTATGGGAAACTGCTTCCCTTAGTTGCCCAGACATCTGGTTGAGGGAGCCTAACTGATTCCATTTACCCTATGGTAGTGTCCATCAGTTTGAAGATGGCCTGCTTTTCTGAACACCTGAGAATGGTCTTTAAATTTTTTACCACATACATGAAAAACCAAAGTTAACTTGAGATAAAAACTTAGGTTTTAAGAATTTTTTGGGTATGGGTAACATAATCATTCTGAGAGAAAAGATCTTTTGGCTAGCTTTTTAAATCCCGCTTCCACCCCATTTCACCCACTCCACAACCTACTACAATACCTGATACCAATTTTTTTAATTGATTATGCCATTACATTTGTTCTATTTCCCCCCCCATTCCCCTCCACCCTGCACACCTCTCCCCCACTATACCTCTCTTTAGTTCATGAACACGTGTCTCAAGTTCTTTAGATTCTGTATTTCCCCTACTATTCTTACCCTCCCCCTATCTATTTTCTATCTGCTGTCTATGCTACTTATTTTCTGTACCTTCTCCCCCCTTCTCTTCCTCCAACTCCCCTGTTGCTAACCCTCCATGAGATCTTCATTTCTATGGTTCACTCCTGATTTAGCTGTCCTCTTAATTTGCTTTTGTTTTAGGTGTGGTTGTTGATAACTGTGAGTTTGCTGTCCTTTCACTGTTCATATTTTTTATCTTCTTTTTCTTAGATAAGTCCCTTTAACATTTCATATAATAAGGGCTTGGTGATGATGAACTCCTTGAATTTGATCTTATCTGAGAAGCACTTTATCTGCCCTTCCATTTTAAATGAAAGTTTTGCTGGATAGAGTAATCTTGGTTATAGGTCTTTGGATTTCATGACTTGGAATACCTCTTTCCAGCCCCTTCTTGCCTGTAAGGTCTCTTTTGAGAAATCAGCTGACAGTCTGATGGGAACTCCTTTGTAGGTGACTGTCCCCTTAGCTCTTGCTGCTTCTAGGATTCTCTCCTTCATTTTAATCTTGGCTAATGTAATGATGATGTGCCTTGGTGTGTTCCTTCTTGGGTCCAATTTCTTTGGGACTCTCTGAGATTTCTGGATTTCCTGGAAGTCTATTTCCTTTGCTAGATTGGGGAAGTTCTCTTTTATTATTTGTTCAAATATGTTTTCCACTCATGACTGTTCCTCTTCCCCTTCTGCTACCCCTATAATTCGAATGTTGGAACGTTTGAAGATGTCCTGGAGGTACCTAAGCCTCTCCTCATTTTTTTGAATTCTTGTTTCTTCATTCTTTTCTGTTTGGTCATGTTTTCCTTCCTTCTGGTCTACTCCCTTGATCTGAGTCCCAGTTTCCTTTCCATTACTATTGGCTTCCTGTGGATTTCCATTCATTTCAATTAGTTTAGCTTCCATATGTTCCTCTAATTTGTGACTAAAATCAACCAGTTCTGTGAGCATCCTGATCACCAGTGTTTTGAACTGTGCATCTGAAACTTTGGCTATTTCTTCATCGCTTAGATTTATCGGCTCTGGGGCTCTGAGTTGTTCTTGAGCCATGTTTTGATCTTTTTGTGCCTGTTACGTATGAGGAGCGGAGCCTTAGTTGTTTACCAGGGTGGGGCCACCCAGGTCACTGGTTTGTGATGCTGTATGTGGGGGTGGGATCAGAGAGGGAGCAATGGTGGTCCTCTCCACTCGCCCAGTCTGTCCCATCGCTTGCCCCCGCCTGTTTATCTGAGCGGAAATCTGCGAGCCTGCCGCCCTGTGCTGTGTGGTCTCAATGCTCGCTTCTTCACTGGTTTATCTGCATGCAAATGCTTGACTGATTGCAGACAGCCAGCAGCACCTCTTCCCTGGGTTCCACCCATAGCTAGCCTGCACCTGGGATCCGTGGCCCCAGCTGCCTGTGCACCCCCTGGATCTTTTTTGCCCGACTGGCTCCGCTGCTAGTTTCGCCCCTCTCACTGGTTTAGCTGAGCAGTGCGTTGTTTTCGGACTCTGTATTGTCAATTTTCTGTGTGGTTTGATTGCGTTTATTGTTGTTAAAACTTTGTTATTTTTAGATTTGGTTGTGCGTGGACACAACGCGTTTCCACCTACACCTCCATCTTGGCGGAAGTCCCTGATACCAATTTTTTGAAGAAATATTTATTGAGCACATTTGTATTCCAGGCATTTTCTAGGGGATGGAGACACAGGAATAAATAAGAAGAGTACCTACTTTCTTTTAGAGAAGTATAGGTACTAATACAAAAAACATTAACAATTTAATGATGTCTTCTATGCACTAACATTTAGGTTTTATAGATATTGCATCAGAAATTTATAAAGAATATATGGTGTACCACCTGTACAGAAAAATTCCAATAGGATCAGGAAAAACTTTATATAAGAGATGTCATAAGTTGTATTGGGTTGGAAAATTTATGTCTGTGGAAAGTGATCAGACCAAAAGAAGAGACAGCTAGATACTGAGAGAGTTGTGAGTCCTACAGTAAAACTGTGCAGGTCCTGACTAATGACCATATAGCAAAGCCCTCCACCAAAAAGCACAGCCTCAAATCAGAACCTCAAATCAGCTTTTAGTGCCTGTTCATAAATATGGGCAGATAATCAGGAATCACCACATATTTGAGGAAGGTCTTCATTGTAAATAATAGAATTAAAAAAGGAAAACCTACCCAAAAGCAAAGTAGGAAGAAGCACAATTCAAGAAGAAATCATTTCTAAATATCATAATTGATACCTTTAAGAAAAATTAGGAAATGTGATCCATTCATAAATAGGAATAGAAGGTTATAAAAAGGATACTCAGAGAATATAATAAATTTTAAAGTGATCTCAGAAATATTAAACTCAAGAAAACTTGATTGACAAAACTGAAGAAATATCCTAGAAAGCAAAACCAAAAGACAATAACTCTACATGACTCAACATTTAAATCACAAGAGGTTCAGAAAAAGAGAACAGAAGAAAAAAAGGAAGAAAACTGTGAATGAAATAATTCCCAAGGTTTAAAGGTAAAAGCTTCAAGATAATGAGAGTCCACTGAAGGTTCAGCATACCATCACACAACTTCAAAATTCAGTTAACAAAGAGAAGCTCTAAAGTCCTTGGAATGGGGTCTGGGATGATAACATTTAAGTGATCTAGAATTAAGAGGGCATGAAACTTTTATTGCAAAATTGAT
This sequence comes from Artibeus jamaicensis, assembly GCF_021234435.1. Lineage (NCBI taxonomy): Eukaryota > Metazoa > Chordata > Mammalia > Chiroptera > Phyllostomidae > Artibeus > Artibeus jamaicensis. The sequence goes on along the minus strand of NW_026521981.1, from coordinate 1,553,706 downwards.
AGCAACAAAAGACAGTGCTAACAAATGGAGTGGACAATACTAACAAAATTTGGAGGAAATTTTATGTCAACCTAGAATTCCATACTTAAACAAAATATCAATCAAGGAGTGGAGGAGACTAGAGACATTTTAAGATATACAAGGTCTCAAAACATTTGCTTCTCCAGGATCATTTCTGACATTGCTACTGGAACATGTGCTTCACCAAAACAAAAGAGTAAGCAAAGGAAAAGAAATGCATGTTACACAGATCTTATAAAGATCTAACAAAAGAGATGACAGGGAAACCACAGGATGATAGCAAATGGAAATCTCAAGATGATAGTTGATACAGGCCCCAAGAGCACCCAGTTCAGTTAGGAAGATGGGAACAAAACAAATCATACTCAAAGAAACATTCCCCTCAAAATAAAATTAATAGAATATCTGACCATTTGAATATATTGAGAAAAGGTACAGATTTTCCAGATAATTTGAAAATGAAATAGTGAGAGAAACAGAAAATTAAACAAACATGTGAGGGAGAGTAATTACAGGGGAAATAAAAATTGTACAAGAAAATTTTGAATTAATAGTGTATTACATGGTTCAGGTGGGAGTACTAGTAACAGTCATACTATTGTAAATGGTGAATACATATCTAACTAAAAATTATAATGTAAACTTTGGGGGGAAAAGGAAAGTGAGGAGGATTTATATGTCTTCAGGGGTGAGAGGTAGTAAGAGATCATGAAATAGTTATTTTCTATAATAAGAAATCAATAGATAGGCCTAACTGGAAAAAAATCTGAAGGAAGCAGTACAAGGATGGTGCTTAGAGAAAAAGAAAACAAGCACTAGAGGAAGTATTTAAAAAACTTGAAAGTAGACCCAACCAGTGTAGCTCATTTGGTGGAACATTGCCCCATAAACTTAAAGGTTGTGGGTTCCATTTTTGGTCAGTGCACATGCCTAGGTTGTGGGTTCGGTCCCCAGTTAGTTTGGTCCCCAGTCTCCCATCAATGTGTCTCTCCCTCTCTCTCTCCCTCCCTTTCCCTCTCTCTAAAGTTAATAATCATGTCCTCAGGTGAGAATTTTAAAAAATATTTGAAAGTAGCTGCCTCCAAGAAGTAGAAATAAGGGTATGTGCCTAAAAAAATCCTGATTTTTATATTTAAAGAAGCCAAAAAACTTAAAAGATTATCACACTTCACTGAATTTTAATGTATTAAGATGCACTATTTTTTTTTATGTACCAATAAAGAAAATAGTACTGAGAATTAGGACAAAATGCTCTCCTAAAGCTAATAATTTTTATATTGCTTCATTGAAAGAGCTACTTTGGGCTTATGTAGATATTTTGATAATTCCTCATTCTTGTACATATATAAAAAGGTAAAAATTAAGTAAACTAGCCATAGTATTTTTAAAACTTCCTCACAGAGTCCAACTCTTCTGAGTTCTCTTGGACTCAAAGTAGTTGATCCCCATATTTTTCCTGACAGTACCTGTGCTATCTAGAGTACTAACAAAATATTGCATCTATTAAAAGAGTGCTTACTTATCCTTCCTAATGAAGCCACTTAACATTTTAGTGTTGTCTGGTGGTCTTCTTCCAAGATGCTGACACCCATTCTGTAGCTTCTAATACTGTTATTCTTTAATTTTACCAGAAGGCATCCATAAAAGTTCATATAACAACCAGGACTCATATGCCTTCCTTTCTTACATGGCCCTTCAATAATTGTTGAATAAAACATCAGGGAGTTGCAGTTTTTCAGTCATATCGCTGTAAATAATAATCAAGTTTGTGCAAGCAGATAATGATCGCTATGTTAGAACCACTTCCTGGCTGACAGTAAATGGAAGACATTATCAAGTATAAGATGTACCCCAATTTCAGACATGTTAAAACATAAAAACAAACATAAAAACCCCACAATTATCTCCAATACAGATTTTGAAACCTAGAAAAAAAGGAGGAAGATGAAGATAAAGGGAAGAGAAAGATTATTTTAACAATCCAGACAAGAACTGAAGCATGAGCAGTCAGTGGGCATAAAAAGAAGAGGTTGAATATAAGGCATATTTAGAAACCAGCATCAATAGGTCTTGGTATGATGGAAAGTTGAAGATGAGGACAACATGGGAGGCAGTAAAGGATGACTTGAGTTTCTAGGTTATATATCTGGATAGAGAGAAGAGAAAGTATTAGGAAGAAATTAGTTCAACTTTGGATACACTGAATTTGAGGTTTCATGTGATATCTAGGTAGAGATATACAGTAGGCAGTGGAGTTACAAATCTGGAGCTAAATAGAGTTGCCTAGTCTGAAGATATAAAATCAGTAGAAATAAGTCAATGATAACGGGATGATACCACTCCTGTTGAATTAAAAAAACAACAGTAGAGTATTGGTCAGTATTTACAGGGTATATGAAGAAGAGAATCTACTGGGGCTAGTTTAAGAGGAAAGGGATTTATGACACAATATTAGTGACTGCCTTAGGAACACTAGTTAAAAAAAGATTCTCTCCAAAGTCATTATAAACAATTCCCAAAGCCACACTGCAGAAAGGGGCAGCTGAGGAAGCTGCTGCCTTTACAATAACCAGAGATCTGTAAAATCAGGAAACTGTTGACAACATCAGAAACTAATTTTATAGCTATGTGCTCCAAATCCACAATACACTCATTAAAATCTATAGCAGTACCCCCCACCTCAAAAGTCTCCATGCCTTTACTCTCTGCTTTCAAATTAGCTCCAAGTTTAAATCTTACACAAATGTTATCTACCTGATTGGCAGAACTGAAATTACATCCAGAACTAAAGGAATCTGAAAAATGTTTTCCTTTGTTGTTCTGTTTTGTTTTGTTGTAGTGGAGAGGGGTTTGGTGTGCAGGGCAGGGCATGAGGCAGGGTTGTTTAGCTTTCTGGCTTCCAAGTGATAGAAGGAATCTGGGTTGAAATGTATGACTGGTGAAGCACATTACCTACAATGAATATCAAAAACAGAATATTGGGGGAAATGAAAATTGAAAATGTGAGAAGTCAGTAAGGAGACAGAGAACGCATGGTCAAAATAGTGAGCACCACTGTGAGCACACTGTAATGAAAGCAAGTAGAAAAAAAATTTTAGAAGCAATGAGTGGTAAACAGTGTCAGAAGCTGCTGAGAAATAAAAAGTTTAAACAAATAAGATCTAAAGAGTATCTGATAGAGTTCCCCAAAATGATATCCTTTGGTGAGCTTGGCTAGAGCAATTTCAGTGAAGTGGTTAAGGAGAATGTGTGAAATGGGTTTAAAAGTGAATGAGAAGTATAGGCTGTGATTTCAAGAACTTTAGCCTCATCTTAGACATGAAGTAATCTCTAAGAGCCTGTTTTCTCACCTGACAAAGTGGATTTATATAATACAAACCTTGTAGATTTGTTATAAGTTAACTTAGCGTGGCCAGGACTTCACCACTACAAAACAGATTTAAAAAATTAACCTCACTTTTGCAAGAGGTCTCCCTAATTTCCTCATGGCTGTTGGCATTTGGAGGAGCTCAGTCATTCACTCTCTCCACTTCCAGCCTATTACAAGTTGAGAATAGACTTGTTTCAGAAAAATCCATCTCATCACTAGGAGGCTGTGCCAGCCCTAGTCCCACCGTATTTGCTACCATATGCACAGCCTCAGGGCTTCAGCCAGAGGCTCTCCTCTGACACTCACCACCGGCCTCTAAAAAAACAGAAAGGGCTCATGAAGCTGTGAGCAAGAGTGGATACATGAGTAAGTGCTTTAAATTCAGTTCAGGATTTCCATAAAAGAGAACTGTGATTTATATATTGGCCTTACCCAATGCCTACATGTGGTCTCATCTCACACAGAGAGAACAATCCCCCTATCATGGTGTTGCTCTTGTCTCTTCTGGAATAATAAACTACACTTCCTGTCCTGTTTGAACCAAACTATACCACAAAAGAAACTGTGTCAGTTGTCAATGGTTTGTCTTTTTGCCATTCAAATGGAATGGAGTCAGGTCTATGTACATTCCAATAAATTCTATATACTTGGTGGAAAGTGCAGAGGGCTGGGATAGCTTCCAAATTACCTGCCACTTTAGAATCAGAGCTGAATGTAAAAAAGGTCATAGCTCAGTGCCTGACATTATAAGTACATTTTAATTCTCTCTTATTTTTAAAGGTGAGTAAATCAAACTATAATTGCAAATGACATAAACTTATATATAAAGAATTTTGAGTATTCCACTAAAAACTATTAGTGTTATCAATGGAAAATGGGTTCTTGCAGTGTCCAGAGGAAAAGAATTTGCTGAGACCCACAAGGGAGGATGTGGTGAACTTTACTGATGATGTAAAATTAAGGGGCTCCCGTCCAAACTTCTTAATATCCCATCTCCTTCATCTCACCATGGAAAAAATCTGGTCTTGTCTTCAGTAGGGTCAACATAAAAGTTAGTGTCCAGAGTTTCTGTTCCATATTAAAGACCAGACTGGACTCCATACAGTCCAGTCCAGCATCTGGCTACTTTAGTGTGTGTTCCCAGCTGCAGTCCATTGCTATGCAGTGGTATTCAGGCTCCTTCCTGGAGCCTGCGTGTGTGGAGCCCAGATGGCCATGGGACACAAAGCCATGGGGCCACATACCCCTTAGGGCCACATGGTCACGTGCTTCTGTGTGAGAGAGCACATGAAGAAGAGATCTTCTTTGTTCCATTGGGATTATATTAGCTTGGGTATGGGACAGACCAGGTGCCATTTTAAAAGAACCAATCAACTTTCCAAGCTTTCACAGGCTTTGGATGGGTTTATCTTTCCCCAACTCGCTGACAGGACTCTATGGTCCAGCACCTCCCCTTGTGCCCCCCAACAATCTGGTACTGGAGGGCTAAGTGAGGAGTGTTAATCCTCTTGGCAGAGCACAATGCTGTGGTGCCCTGGATTATGAAAAGCTGTAGCTTCTTGGTGAAGCAAACAGGCTTCTGCTTCTCAGTTTTTTAAGCCCAGTGTCTAATCCCCCATACTTACCTTTTGTAGCCAAATACCAATGGTAACATTAGAAGTAATAAGAGAGTTTGGCAAAATTATAGGATACAAAATCAACACACAAAATATAACTATGTATCTATACACTTGCAAAAGAAAACACTAAAAATAAAATTTAAGAAAATAATCCCATTATAATTGTATCAAAGGGAATATAATTTAAAAAGAAATATCAGCCCTGGCTGGGAGAGAAGGGTTTTTCTCTCCTCTCTCCTTCCTCCTCTAGGTAAATAATTGAAATATCAAACTATACTCTGAAAAATACAAAACATTGTCAAAAGAAATTAAAGACAATCTAAATAAATGGAAAGGCATCTCATCTTCATGAATTAAAAGACTTAATAATGTCAAGATAGTAATACCCCCAGAGTGATCTACAGATTCGATGTAATCCCATCAAAATCCCAGCTTTTTTTTTTTTGGTGAAAATTGACAGTCTGATTATAAAATTTATACTGGAATTCAAAGAATTTGAAATAGCCAAAACAATCTGAAAAATGAAAAACAAAGTTGGATGATCACACTTCCCAATTTCAAAATTAACTGCAAAAGCTGCCAAGATTGGTGTGTGGCTCAGTTAGTTGGGCTTCATCCTGCAAACTAAAAAGTCACCAGTTCAATTCCCAGTCAGGGCACATGGCTGGGTTTCAATTTAGGTCCCAGGCTGGGGCGTGTATGAGAGGTAACTGATTGATGATTCTCTTTCACATTGATGTTTCTCTGCCTCTCTTTCTCCCTCCCTTCCCTATCTATAAAAATAAATAAATAAAATTTGTAAAAAGCGTAAAACTATTGCACACTAAACAGAATGATATGCAGTATACTGTATGCAGAATGGCATACAGTGTGGTATGCACATAACTTAAAAAAACTAACAGCAAAAGCTAATATAGTTTGATAGTGGCATAAGAATAGACCTGTAGGTTAGTGAAATAGGCCTGAGTCTAGAAATAAATCCTCACATTTATAGTCAGTCAATTTTCAACAAGGCATCATGGTAATTCAGTAGAAGAAAGAAATCATCACAATAGATGGTGTTATCATACTTATGGGGGAATAAAAAAGAAATCTGACCCTACATTACACCGCATAAAATGAACAGAAATATGTACAAAAACTTAAATGTAAAACCTAAAACTATAAATATTTTTAGAAGAAAACAAAGGGTTAAATATTCATGACTTTGGGTAATACAGTAATTCAACACCAGAATCACAGGCAAGCAAAACAAAACAATAAATTGGATATCATAAAATTTAAAAAACCTTTTTTTTGGCTTTTTCCATCTGGCATGAAGGGATAAAAAGAAACTTGCCTAAAGATAATGGGACAAGTTCAATCACCAAACCCACTCAGCAGGTTAACTATTTAATTATTTATGTAACTGATTTTAGAGAGAGAGAGAGAAACAATGATTTGTTGTTCCACTTATTTATGCATTCATTGGTTAATTCTTGTATGTGCCCTGACCAGGGATCAAACCATCAACCACAGCATATGAGGACAATGCTCTAAACAATTGAATTTTTCAGACAAGGCTGTTTTATTAAGCAGTAGTCACATCCTAAGCACCACTGGGGATTTAGTTGTGAACAAAACTCAAAGTCCTTATCCCCAAGGAGATTATGTTTGAGGAAAGAGAGATAGACAATAAACAGATAAATACATAATACAACACCAAGTATTTACAAGTGCTATTAATTGAAATAAAAACAAAAAGAATTAACTGGGTGGAAAAGGGTGCATATCAAAGATGGCAGAGGAGTGAGTGGAAGCCACACTAACCTTTCCCAGGACCTTTCTGGAATTACAACTAAATTGTGGAGAAACCACTCAGAACAAACAACTGAACAGTAATGAGAGAGAAGCCTTATAACTTTGGACAGATAGAAGAATTGCTACAGAACAAACCCAGAGTAGGGGATGAGATACTATTACTGAATGGAACCCCCCCTTCTCCTGGGGTCCCCCTGAACTGTAGACTTCATCTTGCCTGGTGCCAGGGAATTACAGCTCTCAATGCCAGAGACTGGTGAAAAGGAAAAAAAATTATTATTTTTTTTTAAAGATTTTATTTATTTATCTTTAGAGGGGAAAGGAAGGAGAGAGGGAGAGAACTGGGGGTTATTTATTCAAAAGTTACACAGACTTAGAGTAATGACTTAATGTCTTCATTAAAATCCTGAAGTTCCTTAAAACACCCACAAACATTTGCACTCCTTCCTTTCCCCCTTTGCCCATCCAGCCAGTCAGGAGTACTGTATCTCAGGAAAAGAATAAAAGTCTATGGCTCTGGTAGCTCCCCATTCTTCACAGTAATCCGTGATTAGCTGGCAGGCCTCCTGCAGTTCCCAGCACCATCAGCTTTTTCCTTGCTGTGGTCTCCAGTTCTTAATCCAAATCCATGTGGCAACTTCTTTCTGGCCTGCCAGCAAGAGTCCTTTCATCTCTTTCCTTCGTGCAACATCTGTCCTGCATTCTTCTAAACTACTAAGAGAGAGCTCTGGATCACTGCTACATCTTGCTTTCTAGCTTCCTAGGCTGCAGGGCAAAGGGAACAACCAATGCCAAGTGATCCCCACCCCCACCCTGCAAGGCTGCTATGTATGGGTTTAAATCCCAGTGTCAATCTTCTCTGCAACACCATTTCTGACTCCTCCCTCAATTGGCTACACCTGCCAGCATTCCTATATTTTTCCAGATTTTCTGGGCTGCCATAGTAAGTCTGGGTAGCCATAGCCCCATGGCATGTAGCTAGTCAACTCCAAGCTCTCATGCAGGCACTGTAACCAAGGGGAGTTGCCCAACTACATCCTGGATGCAGGACACTCCCATCTCCCTGGCTCAAAGCACTGCCACAGCTATTTAACATATCTATGAAACCAGTTAAAAGTTACAGATATGTTATATGACCATTCTAGAGGTTATTTGCAAAACTGTTGGTATGGAAAATAACTCAATGGCCCCACTCCATGTGTCCCATTCCCTAGTTCAGATTTGTGGAGGTGAGGACATACTATATTTTCAATATTTCCTGGATACCTTGAGTTCTGGACCTCATTGACAATCCCTCTTGGGGGGTGCCCTGGGTGTACCTTGTTACAAAATCACCTTCAGCACAACCTGTCTGGTAAGGAGTGTGGTGAAGATTCAAGAGAGCTGGCTGAGTGCCCACAGGCAGCAGCACTGGAGAGAATTAAGCAGCAGGTTGGATCCCCCTGAGAAGAACGGGGGTCTAAGCCCTCAGCTGGGATCCCCTGCCTAGAGTACCAGAACCCAAAAAGTACAGAGATAACAACTGGCAATAAAAAGCTGCAGCATTGCTCTCTGCCAGAGGTGGACTGCTGGAGATGCAAATTGCTGTTTAAAGGGCCAATGCACAAATTTTCATTTGCTGTCACTTACCAGGGGTTCTGGCAAAGGTGGGAGCAGAGTGGGCTTAAGATGCCTGAGGACAGACTAAGAACAGAGACTCTGAGGAGAGAGTGGAGAGAGTAGCCCCAGGGATATCAAGACTGAATTATCCCCCCAAAAGAAGCAGCCATCTTGCTCAGGCAGACCACTCCCCTCTGAGCAGCAGCAGCCTGAGGGGAACAACAGCCTCACCCCCAAGAAAGACTCCTCCCCAGCTCTGTGGTACTTAAGCCCAACTACTGAGTGCAGAGTGACTAGATTAATAATTCAAGGAGACAGCCACAGACATAGATTCCTGGCAAAGCGGGGTACAGAGTGGACTAGAGACACTTGAGGAGAGACTGGGGACTGAAGCTTAGGGAAGAGAACTGAGAGAGCAGCTGCTGAGATCCCAATGCTGAGTCATCACTCAAACTGCAGTAGACATCCTGCGCAGACCACTACCCTCTGAGTAGCAGCACCCTGAGGAAAAACAATAGCTGCAAACCCAGGAGGAATTCTGCCCCACCCTATGGGGTTTAAGCTTGATTGCTGAGTGCAAAGTGACTATTTAACAACCAAAAGAGACAACTATAGACAGGAGATCTCTGGCAGTCTTAGAGCAGGCTGTCTAAGGTCAGACGAGGTTAATATCTGACTCCTGCAGAGGTGGATTGAGAAAGAAAAATAATGATAAATATTACAGGTTACCAAGATGAAACTCACTGTGATCTTCTGCATGATTAGTGATATTTTCTTTCCTGCATAACTTTTCAAACTTCATTTCTTGTCCAGCAGTTTCTGCATATTGAGTCACTAGAATTTTTACTATAGCTTATTTCTCTCCTTTTTTATAATAGTCATAATGTCTACATCCTTATTGATATTGGTTCATTTGCTCTTGATACCAAGATTGCAGGGAAGAGATATTTTTGAGGATGTGGGTTTGTCCTCTGGGCTCAGTGGTTTTCTTCTGACAGCACCTGCACAATATCATACAAGACATGGTGGACAGAGTGACCCTCGGTAAACCAGTTGGAGGGAAGGACCCACCAAAGAGTGACCCAACAACAAACAAAACCCAATTACAACCAAAAACCCAACATAAACAGCATCCTAAGAGCAGCATGTTCAGGAGATCAAGGAGACTGAGCCACTGAATCTCACAGGTCTCCTATCATAGAATTTTATAGCACAAACTCAGGGAGTCGGAAGAGATCAATTTAGGAAGCAGAAGCAAATAAGAAGAGTCTCCCAGAAAAGTGAGAAGACAAACAAGCCACAAATGAAAGAAACCAGGAATCCCAGGAAGAATGGTAAATGAAATAGAGGCAAGTCAGCTGTCAGATATTGAGTTCAAAACAACAGTTATAAAAAAGCTCAATGAACTCAGTGAGAATTACCAAACACTCAGGGAAACTACAATGAACTAACTGCAAATTATATCAACATGAAAAAGGAAACAGAAACTGTCGACAAGAGCCAAGAGGAAATGAAGAGTACAATTTCTTAATTGAAGAAGACAGTAGAAGGAATCAAAAGCAGGCTAGATGAAGCACAGGATTGAATCAGCAAGCTAGATGACAAGGTAGGAAAAAACTTCCAGAAAGAGCAAGAAAAGGAAAAAAGACTCAGAAAGAATGAAAAGGTGTTAAGGGAACTCCAGGACAACATGAAATGGAATAGTAGTCATATAATAGGGATACCAGATGGAGAAGAGCAAGAGCCAGGGGTAGAAAACCTGTTTGAAAAAGTAATAATGGAAAACTTCCCCAATTTGATGAGACAAAAAGTCACATAGACCCAGGAAGCACAGAAGGTCCCAATCAAGAGGAACCCAAAGAGGCCCACTTTAAGACACATCATAATCAAAATGGCAAAATTGCAAGGCAAAGACAGATCTTAAAGACAGCAAGGGAGAAACAGAAAGTAACATACAAGGGAGCCCCGATAAGGCTAGTGCTTGACTTCTCAAAGGAAACACTCCAAGCCAGTAGGGAATGGCAAGGAATATTCCAAGTAATGAGAACCAAGGTCCGGTGCCCAAGATTATTCTATCCAGCAAGGGTTCTCAATTAAAATGGAAGGCCAAATAAAGATTTTTCCCAGACAAAATAAGGCTCAAAGAATACACCTCCACCAAACCAGCATTGCAAGATATGCTAAGGGGACTGCTTTAAGAAGATGAAAAAGAAGAGGAAGAGAGAGAGGAACACAGGTACAAAGGGGTAGAATGGCAATGAATAAGTACCTATCAATAATAACCTTAAACGTAGATGGAATAAATGCTCCAATCAAAAGACATAGGGTAGCTGAATGGATAAGAAATCATGACCCACACATATGCTTCCTACAAGAGACCCACCTCAGAACAAAAGACCCACACAGACTGTAAACGAAGGACTGGGAAAAATATTCCAAGCAAATGAACAGGAAGAAAAAAAAGCTAGGGTAGCAATACTCATATCACACAAAATACACTTTAAAACAAAGGACCATAAAAAGAGACCCAGAGGGACATTTCATAATACCGAAGGGAAGAATTCATCAAGAAGACATAAACATTATAAACATATATGCACCCAACATAAGAGCACCCAAATATATAAGGAAAATCTCTAGGACTTCAAGTAAGATATAGACAGCAACACAATTATAGTAAGGGATTTTAACACCCCACTGTCAAAATATAGATAGATCTTCCAAATGGATAAATCAACAAAGATATTGTGGCATTGAACAATGCCCTAGGTCAAATGGACTTAACTGATATTGTTACAGAAAACAACTCAGCCACTTTCGGGTGTACAGAGTGGAACTTTATTTTATGCATGTGGATCCACATAAGTCAGTCTCCAAATTCTGGGCCCCGAGCAGTGGGGGAGCAGTTATTTTTATAGAGCAAGCCAGGGCCCATCCTTCAGACCCTTACTTCTGGCATGAAAGCAGGAGGCAGCTTACAGAAGCAGAAAGCAGAGTGTTATCTCTGGCGTGCAGATGATAAGCAGTCGTCCAGAGAAGCCAAAAGAAAACAACTGAGCTGCAAAAACAAATCACTCTCTAATTGCTGTCCTGTGTCTTAAAATAGCTATCAATTTCCCCCAACATTCCCCCCTTTGATGCTTGACAGCAGTGTTAGCTGGTCTAGCATCACTATAAGGCTGGCCTATAAATCTTGGAGTATCTTCTGATAATGATGTCTCTGGAGGGACAAGATCTTGGCGGTTGTTCTGCAAGTCACTGTGGCCCCTGGACTCTGGACTATGGTCCGTAGCATACAGGGGCCAAAACTCAGGCCTAAGAAAATGATGATTAGGGGTCCCAGGAAGGGGAACAACCACTGAAGCCAGGCTTGAGGGTTTATTCTCCAGTCCTCTAATTCTAACTTTCTGTTTCTTTGGAACGGTGGTTTATGTTCTCTCTGATTTCTTTAACTTTCTTTGCTATGATCTGCAACTGATTTACATAGTAGCAACATTTCTCTCCTAGGAACATACAGGTACCCCCTTTCCCTGGATTCAGAGCATTAATGAGGTTTCTTTCCTCATCATTTTTCTCCTCCTGTGATTTACTATTAGGGAGGGGTTCTGAGATTTCTTTCTCCTTCTGGAATCATATAAAGGACAATGGACGAAGGTCACATCTTCCTGTAACTACTTCCAGCTGGACATGGACATCGTCCTACCTACCCTTGGGTCAGGGGTACCCTGAAAGAGGAGGGGGAGTGCAGCACAGAGGGAGTCCTTCCTGCAAGGGGAAGGACTTTACAGGGTCCCAGTCAGTTGGCTGTCACCAGGAAGTCACAGGCTTGGTGTCCAAAGGCTGGCATTACTGGCACATTGGCCTTTTGGTCAGGTCATATTCTGGAGGTGACAGATTAGGTAAGAAATTGGAAGCACGATTAAATCATAGCTATTAAATGACGTAGGCAGGGACTTCAGTAAAGAATGGCTTATCTGGAGGAAGGTGTACAAAGCATGTTACACCTATCCAAGACTCTTGTGGCCCACTATACTTCACTCGGGCTGAGGGGAATACATTAGGATTTCCCTTCTTTCAGATTTTTGAGCCCTTTCTGTCCAAGTTATCAAGACAGAAAAGGGAAAATCAGTTCTAAAGTGAAGGCCAGAGACCACCCCAACCCTTTATCAACCTAACTACTTAGTTAAATCAAACCCTTGAGTCTCAGAGGGGCGATGACGAAGATGGGCTCCTTAAGTGAGGCCTATATTGTAACTAATCATCCATAGGCATAGGCAGGTCATAGGCATATGCCCTATGAAAACAGAAGAACATACAGGCAAATTCACACAATAATCCCCAAGCCAGTCACTGTGCTTGTGAGACTGTCTTTTCGGATGACATTCCATTGCAAGGTCCTTCCTGCAATGACATTTAACAGTGGCAATTTGACAGGTCCTTTGCACCTGTAAATTGTACATCTTTGGTGACATTACAAACCTGGTTTCAACTATTAAATGAAAGTAAACTTTTAAGACAGTTAGCTTCACCATTCTGATGTACAATACTGAGCATAGTGATTCTCCTTGAACTATAATTTTTCTCCTTAAGATCACCCTTACTGTTATTACAGGGACTACTTTGGGTCCCACTTTTGATTTTGACTGTTCATTTGCATGAATACACCAAGAGCAGCCTGGATCACTTCTGATCCTTAAGTATGCTTTGCTGGAACTTACACAGGGAACCCTCAGACTGATTTCTCAGTCCGCCCCTCGGGGCACAGAAGCAGAGCCACACATCTGCCATCAGGCTTCACCTGTACTAGTCATTTCACTCAAATCCTTGAGCCTCCATTATGCCTACAGGTTCTTTTTTAGCCATCTTTCAGGAAAGCAACTTTCGTTCCTTCACTGGAAAGGCTGGCTGGAACTGCACAACCAACCAAAGTACCAGGCTTTTCTCGTGGGCTTTTACTAGCTTCACAGGTCAATCCCAGTTCCTCTGAGCTCTCTGGTAACAACCAGAGCCCATACATGCCTCCTTCAGGTGTGACATTCCAGTCAAACTCCTGGTTAACAAAACCACTATTAATGACTGGTCTTATTGGTTTTATGCAAAGAAATCTTACATCATCATTTATGCTTTCAGAATGCCAAATTCTGGAGGGATCAGGTAGGGTGAAAAACACAAAGCTTGAAGGAAAATCTTTCTCTTTCTAATACTCATCAAGATGCATCTCCATGCCTTATACCTTCTATTACTACCACCACATAATTTCTTTCCAAAACTTTCACATTTCCATTTATTTTTATAACTTCCCACAGACTTTCTGCAATATTCACAAACCTTCTATAGCCTTTTTACCTATCCAGATTTATCCATTATTCACTTTTAATCCCTGTTCCTTTCCCACACTGGGAAGAACTGTACTTAAACTTAGTATCTGGCAGCTAAAAGTCCCTAGATTCACAGGGACATTTTTCACCTTTCTGAAGCTTAGACCTTGCAAACACCCTATGAATCAGATGGTCAGCCTTGGACCTCAGTTCATGACCTTCAAAACTAGAGCTATTCCTATCAGAAACAGTTACACAGAGAACCTGACTGCTGCAGTGTCCACACAGCAGCAGCATACAGCTCATAATCTGAAAAGAAGCCTTAGCCAGTTCCAAGATGGCGATGCCCATGAATGCTCTGTCCCCCATGGTGGGTCATTCACGTGGCTCATCCATTTTACCCAAAATGGCAGTACCCCGACTCTGGTTCCGCCCACCTGCATTGGCAGCCCTGAGGCTCTGGCTCCAGTCTCCAGAGCTAAGGAGGCCCCAGAGGCCCCCAAGGCCCCTGGTGCAGCAGGTGAGCAGAGCCCACTCACAGAGGCTGTGAATCCGTAGTGGAGACTTCTCCCACTTGCAGGGTGGGAGGAGCCATAGTGGGCCTCACCTCCCCAGAAGGCAATGGCTCCACAGGAGTTCCTGCTGTCTGGGGTCAGTATGCATTGTTCCCACTCTGTTTCAATTTGTGCCCCTTCTTTAAGGACACTTAGTACCCTGTCTTGGTTAGCAGTTCAAACAGCTGGCAAGGGCCCTCCCAGTACCCGTCTCGGGTTGGTGCAGCTGAAAGGAGGTCATCTACTCACCACAGTAACACTGGGTGAGTCTCCATCTTGGTGAATAATTTTAGATCTCTGGCCAGGGCCTCTCCGAGGGGAGTGGGAGAGTTTATGAAACCCTGTGGCAGTCTGGTCTGGGTCTAAGACAGCTAGGCTGAGGACTGTAGGCACCTGCAACCCTGGTCTTTGTCACCTGCCAGTGGGCTTTTTCTTTTTCCTTTTCAGAGCAGATAGAGAGAAAAATCCGAAACACAGAGTTCTGAAATAATACACAGGTAGAGGCATTCTCTTGCACCAGTGCATCCACTGGTGCCTCGCAGAGACATGCTCCTTCAGGCCCAGTCTCATGGCACAGACATGCTGCTTTGCTTCAGGCTGAAACCCCTTCCTGGGTCCCAGGTGGCAAAGGCATTCTCCCCAACTGGCTACAGGTGACCTTTCCTAGGTCTTACAATACAGGTTTCTGAAACAGAACCACATGAGAGAAATTTGCTCTTTTCCCACGAAATCAGAAAACAAGTAGTTAAGGTTTCCTTTACTCCAGGTTTAAAACTTTCACATTCTTTATACATATTTCTACTTATCTAGATTTGTCTATCATTCTTTTTACTCTTGGTTCCCCTGCTTAGGCAATCTGGTGGCTCCCTGCTCCTGGGAGGTATCTGGTTTCCCAAAGGACCCACTGCTGGGGCCACCAGCGCAGGCCCAGGAGGTCTTCACAGCTCGCTCCTGGCTAAATCAAGGGGGCTCGGCTGGGGTAGCCCTGCTTGTCTCCTTGGCAACCCGTTTAGCAGGACCAGGTGCAGGGGGCCATGCGGGTCTCTGCTGCCTCCCGTCCCTCCAGCAGCAGTGCAGGTCACTGTCTGCCGCCTGGATGGGTGACTTCTCTGTAATACTGGGGCATATTTTAGAGAGGCCGACCCCTTTGAACACAGTCTCTACTCTGCCTCCAGAGACCAGCAGGAGCCGGAATCTAGGTCGCAGACAAGGGTCTTTGTTTCCCCAGGTCTGGCCGAGAGTTTCCAGAGCATATAAGGGAGGCAGACTGATAGGCGGCTCTTCCTCTGGCTCTCCTTTGAAAATGGGGGGGGGGGAGGGCGGCGTGTTTCAACCCGTGGAGCCACAAACACAGTCACTCCTACAAACACACAGACAAACACCCAAGAGTTTATACAGTCCCTCCCGAGTAGGACTGCCCAGGTGGGGATACGTTTCTTTTTCCAGATGGCCAATTGGCCTCCATAGGACTTATGGCTAATTGCCTGCCTGAGAGGTAATCAGTCTCTACTTCCACCACAAGGGGTGGGCCTGGTCTCAGTCTCTGGTCCCCGGGCACTTACTGATCAGCGCCTTCTCAGGTCCAGATAGTTCCAGTCCGCACCCCACCTGCCCGGGTCAAAGAACAGTTCAGAGGATGACTTCCATGGAGCCCGGGGTGTCCAGGACCCGAAATCACCAGGGCGTGCACTTCCCTTTGGCTGCTGGGCTCCCTATGGGTCACTCCCCCCTCACCTTCACAGGAAGCAAAAGTCCTGCTCATGTGAGTGGGATTTCCTGGTCAGGGAACCAAAATGTTACAGAAAACAACTCAGCCACTTTCAGGTGTACAGATGGAATTTTATTTTATGTGCTCAGACCCAGAGGAGTCAGTATCCAAATTCTGAGCCCTGAGTAGTGGGAGAGCAGTTATTTTTATAGAGCAAGCCAGGGCCCATCCTTCAGACCCTTACTTCTGGCATGAAAGCAAGAGGCAGCTTACAGAAGCAGAAAGCAGAGCATTACCTCTGGCGTGTAGACGATAAGCAGTCGTTCAGAGAAGCCAAAAGAAAACAACTGGGCTGCAAAAACAAATCACTCTCTAGTTGCTGTGCTGTGTCTTAAAATAGCTATCAATTTCCCCCAATAATATATATATATAGAACCTTTCATCACAAAGGAGGAAAATATACATGCACATGCACATGAGACATTTTCAAAGATAGACTATATGATAGGACAAAAAACAAGTCTCAACAAATTCAAGAAAATTGAAATCATATCAACCATTTTCTTGGACCAAGGGCTTGAAATTAGAAACCAACCTCAAGGAATAACCTCAAAAACACTCAAATTCATGGAGATTGAATACCATGCTATTAAACAATGAATGGGTTAAAAATGAGATCAAGGCAGAAATCAAAAAGTTTCTGGAGACAAATGAAAATGAACTCACAACTACCCAAAACTTATGTGTCACAGCAAAGGCAGTCCTGAGAGGGAAGTTCTTAGCAATACAGACCTACCTAAAAAAGATAAAAACATTTCAAATAAACAACTTAACCCTACATCTACAATAACTGGAAGAACAACAACAAAGACAGCCCAAAGCAAGTAGAAAGAAGAAAATAACCAAGATCAGAGCAAAATTAAAGGACACAGAGACTAAAAGCACAATCCTAAAGACCAATAAATCCAGGAGGTGGTTTTTTGAAAAGATAAAAAATATTGAAAAGCTTTTAAACAGACTCATCAAGAAAATAAGAGAGGGAGTGAGGCTTTCAAGATGGCGATGGACTAGGACTCAGCAGATACCAGTTCCTAGTACAAAAGGGAGAGAAACCTGTCCGATCAGAGGAGGTGAAACCAGCAAGCCAGCAGTTGCCAAGCATATATGAAAATAAGAGACCAGAAACCTCATCACTCAGGGAGGAACCA
The DNA here is from genome assembly GCF_021234435.1 of Artibeus jamaicensis. Classification (NCBI taxonomy): domain Eukaryota; kingdom Metazoa; phylum Chordata; class Mammalia; order Chiroptera; family Phyllostomidae; genus Artibeus; species Artibeus jamaicensis. The sequence continues at coordinate 1,536,509 of NW_026521981.1, read as the reverse complement.
GACAGTAGGGAGACAGCAGTGGTACAGTAGTCTCTGGGACAGAGCAATGAGAAACAGCCGGTGCAGGTTAGGGGAACCAGCGCCCAGTGGCGAGATCCCAACGGCACATGGGACAGCCTTCAGCACCCAGACAGCTCCCTCCCTAGGATTTTTGGGCCGGAGACCTGCCAAGTGGCCCAACCAGAGGGGAGCAGAAGTGATTTCATCCTGTGCATAGTTCGGAGGCCCTGCGCCTGGTGGGAACTGTGTCTGGGAGAGTGCCTAATGGCGCCTGGGACAGCTTTCAGTGCCCAGATGGCTCTCTCCCTGGGATTTTTCCACCGGGCAGGCCAAGTGTCCCAGGCAAAGAGGTGTGGAAGAAATTTTAGTCTGCACGCAATTTGCAGAACTAGTCGCCCGACACGCAGTGTATCTGGGTGAGTGCCTGAGGGAGCCTAGACCAACGCTCAGCGCCCAGAAAGCTCCCTCCCTAAGATTTTTGGGCCCAGACCGGCCAAGAGACCCAACCAGAGGGGAGCAGAGGAGATTTCAGCCTGCACACAGTTCTGGGTCCAGCGCCCGGCGTGGTGCTGCTCCATCCCTAGGTTTTTTTTGGCAGAGGTTGGCCAGGGGACCCAGACAAACACAGGAGCAGAAGGGATACACACCTCGCAGAGTGCCATGATGTGCGCACAGAGTTTTTAGGTCGGAGCCCAGTCCTCAGATAGGCTCCCGGCTTCCAGTCCACCCCCCTCAGAATATCGGGAAGCCCCGATATTCTGAGCCAGAATATCTCGAAGCGCTGAGGGGTCCTGGGAAAAGAGCTGAGACCCTCAACCCCCTCCCTTTCTGGCCAAGCAAGGCGGGGGGCCAGGAGAGACTTGTTTGATACAGTTTGCGGAGAGGGTGCAGAGGACAAAGGGCCCCAACCAAAGACTCTGTGGTTGCCAGCCGAGGAGAACTGAGAGGTGCAGCCTGGGGCTCTGAATCCAATAGACACAACAGCCTGGTTTGCTTCACACCCAGCTTGGCAGCAAACCCAAGATTGGGCAGAGGGCCTAGAGCTTCCCAACAGAATGGGGGCAGGTCTATGCTCAATCTCGAGGGAACCAGGGAACTAGGCTGGTGCAGGTGCCCACAAACACAGCAAACCAGCCCAAGGTGGTAACCCCTCGGAGGGGAGCACTGTGAGGCAGTCCTAGTTCCCCATTGTAGGGAGCTGGGGAGAGGCGCCAAGTGTCTGGATCCTGAGAGGGGCTGGCTGAAAAATCACAACAATCGACCCTCAGCCAACTGCAACCAGAAAAACTGGTTCAGCTAGTTTGAAGACAACAAGTGACATTTCCTTTTCTGATGTTGTTTTGGGGGAATATTTTTCTTTGTGTGTTTTTTGTTTTTTGTTTCTTGTTTTTTTACTTTGCTTTATTTTATTTTTATTCTTTCTTTTTTCTTTTACTTTTTTTCCTTCTCCATTCATTTTCTTTATCTTTTTGCTTTTTAAAAGTAATCTGTTTGTTTTTTAGTTATTTCTTTTAAACTTTATTACTGTTTCATCTTTCCATACTTTTGTCCTCTGTTCCCGTATTTTCTGTTTTATTTCTTTTTCTTTTCTTTCTAAACTTATTGCTCTTTCTTCCATTCCCCTACCATTTTTTCTTTCTTCCTTTTATTTCTTTCCTTTTCATTTCTTTCTTTTACCCACAAGAGTCACAATCAACTTGAAAATATGAAAAGACCAGAGCTGGACCCATAGAAGAGGCCTCCCAATAGTAGAGTCAGAGAGACAAATTGCACTTTGCTGTAGGAGAGAAGCCAAAAGTTGCTGCATATTTGAGTAGGTGGAAGCAGAGAACAACAGGATAACCAAAAGAGACTGCACCATTGAAATTCACAGGCTTTCCACCACAGAAGTTCACACCATAAACCCAGGGTGTCAAAACAGATTAATCTAAGAAGCTGAGGCTAACAAGAAGAGTCTCACAAACAATGGGAAGACAAAGAAACAATCCCCAAATGAAAGGAAAGGAGGAATCCTCAGAAAGAATGTTAGATGAAATAGAGGCAAGTCAACTATCAGATACTGAATTCAAAGCACTGGTTATCAGGAAGTTCAAAGAGCTCACAATCAGCTACCAAAAACTACAGGGGAGCTATAATGATCTTACCGTGAACTATATCAACATGAAAAAGGAAATGGAAATTATTAGCAAGGGCCAAGAGGAAATGAAGAATACAATTTCTGAATTAAAAAACACAATAGAAAGCATTAAAAATAGGGTAGGTGAAACAGACGATCAAATTAGTGAATTGGAGGACAAAGTAGAAAGCATCTCACAGAAAGAACAGTAAAGGGAAAAGAGGCTCAGAAAGAATGAGGAGGGATTAAGAGAAATGCAAGACAATATGAAACGTAATAATATCTGAATAATAGGAATACCAGAAGGAGAAGAAGAAGAACAAGGGATAGAAAACATATTTGAAAGAGTAATGAGAGAAAATTTCCCTAATTTGACAAAAGAAAAAGTCACACAAATCCAGGAATCACACAGAGTCCCATTCAAGAAGAACCCAAAGAGGCCCACTTCAAGACACATCATCATTAAAATGGCAAAATTCCAAGACAAAGAGAGAATCTTAAAGGCAGCAAGGGAGAAAAAAGAAATAACATACAAGGGAGCCCCAATAAGGTTAGCCACTGACTTCTCAATGGAAACACTCCAAGCAAGAAGAGAATGGCAAGAAATATTCCAAGTAATGAGAAACAGAGGCCTACAGCCAAGGCTACTTTACCCAGCAAGGCTCTCAATCAAGATAGAAGGCCAAATAAAGAGCTTCCAAGACAAAAAGAAGTCTAAAAGAATTTGCTGCCACCAAGCCAGCTCTACAAGAAATACTAAAAGGTCTGCTTTAAGGAAAGGAAGGAAAAGAGACAGACAGAGAGGAACACGGGTACAAAAATGGCAATGAATAAGTACCTATCAATAATAACCTTAAATGTAAATGGATTAAATGCTCCAATCAAAAGACACAGAATAGCTGAATGGATAAGAAAGTATGACCCACACATATGCTGCCTACAAGAGACCCACCTCAGGACAAAAGACCATCACAGACTAAAAATCAAAGGCTGGAAACAAATTTTCCAAGCAAATGGACAAGAAAAAAAAGCTGGGGTAGCAATTCTCATATCAGACAAAATAGACTTCAAAAAAAGAGCCATAAAGAGTGACCCAGAAGGTCACTTCATAATACTCAAGGGAAGAATCCACCAAGAAGACATTAACATCATAAATATATATGTACCCAACGTAGGAGCACCAAAATATATCAAGAAAATCTTAGAGGAATTCAAGAAAGATATAGACAACACCACAATTATAGTGGGAGATTTTAACACCCCACTATCAAAAATGGACATATCTTCCAAACAAAATATCAACAAAGACATTGCGGCATTAAAGAACACCCTTGATGAAATGGACCTAACTGATATATACAGAGCTCTTCACCCCAAAGAAGCTAAATACACATTCTTTTCAAATGCACATGGAACATTCTCAAAGACAGACCACATGATATTACACAAAACAAGCCTCAACAAATTCAAGAATATTGAAATCATACCAAGCATTTTCTCTGACCACAAGGAACTGAAACTGGAAACCAGCCCCAAAGGAAAAAAACCCAAAACACCCAAAATCATGGAGGCTGAATGGTATGCTATTAAACAACAAATGGGTTGAGAATGAAATTAGGGAAGAAATAAAAAGTTTCTGGAAACAAATGAAAACGATCTCACAACAACCCAAAACTTATGGGACACAGTGAAGGCAGTCCTGAGAGGGAAGTTTATAGCAATACAGGCCTACCTAAAGAAGATAGAAACATTTCAAACAAACAACCTTACTCTATGCCTGCAAGAACTCGAGGAACAACAACAAAAACAGCCCAAAGCAAGTAGAAGGAAGGAAATAACCAAGATCAGAGCAGAACTAAACAACATAGAGACTAAAAGCACAATTCTAAGGACCAATGAATCCAGGAGTTGGTTCTTTGAAAAGATAAACAAAATAGACAAGCCTTTAAGTAGGCTCATCAAGAAAAGAAGGGAACAGACACAAATAAACACAATCAGAAATGAAAGAGGAGAGATTACAACTGATACCACAGAAATACAAAGGATTGTAAGAAATTACTATGAAGAACTGTATGCCAAGAAATTTGAGAACCTAGGGGAAATGGACACATTTCTAGAAAAATATAATCTCCCAAAACTCAATGAAAAAGAAGTAGAAAACCTGAATAGACCAATAACAGCAAAAGAAATTGAAGCAGTAATCAAAAAACTCCCATCACACAAAAGCCCCGGACCAGAAGGGTTCACAGGAGAATTCTACAAAGCATTTAAGGAAGAGCTAACCCCCATCCTTTACAGACCATTCCAAAAAATCCAAAAGGATGGAAAACTTCCAAACTCCTTTTATGAAGCCAGCATCATCCTAATTCCAAAACCAGATAGAGATACAACAGAGAAAGAAAACTTCAGGCCAATATCGCTGATGAACATAGACGCTAAAATCCTCAACAAAATATTGGCAAATTGCATCCAACAATATATCCAAAAGATCATACACCATGACCAAGTGGGATTCATCCCAGGGATGCAAGGATGGTTCAACATTCGCAAATCAGTAAATGTAATACATCACATAAACAAAAGCAAAGACAAAAACCACATGATCATATCAATAGATTCGGAAAAAGCTTTTGATAAGGTCCAGCACCCATTTATGATAAAAACACTCAGCAAAGTGGGAACAGAGGGAGCATTCCTCAATATAATAAAGGCCATTTATGAGAGACCTACAGCCAATATCATACTCAATGGGCAAAAACTAAAAGCTTTTCCACTAAGATCAGGAACAAGACAAGGATGTCCACTTTCACCACTTCTATTCAATATAGTATTAGAAGTTTTGGCCACAGCGATCAGGCAGGAAAAGAAAATAAAAGGCATCCAAATAGGAAAGGAGGGAGCAAAACTGTCACTGTTTGCAGATGACATGATAGTGTACATGGAAAATCCTATAGACTCTACCAAAAAACTGCTCAAACTAATTAATGAATTTGGCAAAATAGCAGGATACAAAGTCAATATCCAGAAATCAAAGGCATTTTTGTATACTAACAATGAATCAGCAGAAGCAGAAATCAAGGAAAAAATCCCATTTGATATGGCAAAAACAAAAATAAAATATCTGGGAATAAACTTAACCAAGGAGGTAAAAGACCTGTATGCAGAAAACTACACAGCACTGAAGAAAGAAATCAGGGAAGACACAAACAAATGGAAACATATACCGTGTTCATGGATTGAAAGAATTAACATCATCAAAATGTCCATACTACCCAAAGCAATATTCAGATTCAATGCAATACCTATTAAAGTACCAATGACATATGTCACAGACATAGAACAAACACTTCAAAAATTTATATGGAATCATAAATGACCCTGAATAGCAGCTGCTCTTTTGAGAAAGAAGAACAAAGTAGGAGGGATCACAATACCTGATATCAAACTGTATTACAAGGCCACTGTAATCAATACAGCCTGGTACTGGCAAAAAAACAGGCACATAGACCAATGGAACAGAACAGAGAGCCCAGAAATCAACCCAACTCTCTACAGTCAATTAATATTCGACAAAGGGGGCAGTAACATAAAATGGAGTAAAGATAGCCTCTTCAACAAATGGTGTTGGGAGAACTGGACAGCTACGTGCAAAAAAATGAAACTTGAGCACAGACTTACACCATACACCAAAACAAATTCAAAGTGGATAAAAGACTTAAATGTAAGTCACGACACCATTAAAGTCCTAGAGGAGAACATTGGCAGGAAAATCTCAGATATTTCACGCAGCAACTTCTTTACTGATATGTCCCCTACAGCAAGGGATGTAAAGGAAAGAATAAACAAATGGGATCTCATCAAAGTAAAAAGCTTCTGTGTGGCTAGAGAAAACAGTATTAAATTAGCAAGACAACCAACTGTATGGGAAAATATATTTGCCTCAGACAAAGGTTTAATCTCCAAAATATACAAAGAACCTATATGCCTCCACTCTAAGAAGACACCCAACCCAATTAAAAAATGGGAAAAGGACTTGAACAGACACTTCTCCAAGGAGGACATACAGAACATTCAGAGACACATGAAGAGATGCTCAATATCATTAGCTATCAGAGAGATGCAAATTAAAACCACAATGAGATACCACTTTACACCAGTCAGGATGGCTATCATAAACAAAGCAACAAAGAACAAAAGTCGGAGAGGTTGTGGGGAAAAGGGGTCCTTAGTTCACTGTTGGTGGGATTGCAGACTGGTACAACCATTATGGAAAACAGTATGGAATTTTCTCAGAAAAATAAAAATCGACCTGCCTTTTGACCCAGCAATTCCACTGCTAGGATTATATCCCAAGAATCCTAAAACATCAATTTCATAGAATTTATGCACCACAATGTTCATAGCAGCACAATTTACTATAGCCAAGAGTTGGAAACAACCTAGGTGTCCATCAGTAAATGAATGGATCAAAAAACTGTGGTACATATACACAATGGAATTCTATGCAGCAGAAAGAAAGAAGGAGCTACTACCCTTTGCAACAACATGGATGGAACTGGAAAGCATTATGCTGAGTGAAATAGACCAGGCATTGAAAGACAAATACCATATGATCTCACCCTTAACAGGAAGCTAAACAACAAAACAAACAAGCAAACAGAATAAAAACAAAGACACCGAAATAGAGAACAAGTGGGCAGCGATAAGAGGGGAGAGGGAAGGGAATTTAAGGGGAAAAATGGGGAGGGATTTTGAGGAACAAGTATGAAAGACACAGGGATGACTGTGGTGGGGGGGGAAATGGGAGGGAAGTGGGGAGATGGGATGGGGGGCTGGGATGGGAGAAATAGACAAAAAACTGTACTTGAAAAATAACTAAATAAAATTTTTTAAAAAAGAAAAATAAACACTAGTGAATGGAAAAAAAGAAAATAAGACAGGACTGAAATAAACAAAATCAGACATAAAAGAGGCAAGATTACAACGGAAATACAAAGTATTTTAAGATATTACTACAAAGAAATATATGCCAGGAAATTTGATAACCTAGATGCAATGGACAAGTTTCTAGAAAAATACAATATTTGAAAACTGAAGAAGAAGCAGAAAGCCTAAACAAACTAATAACAACTGACAAAATCAAAGCAAAATAAAAAACTCCTGGCACACAAAAACCCTAGACTGGATGGTTTCACAGGAGAATTTTACAAAACATTTAAGGAAGAGCTAACCCCTAATCTTCACATACTATTGAAAAAAATCCAAGAAGGTGGAATACTTCCAAACTCTTTTTATGTAGCCAGCATCATCCTAATCCCAAAGCCAGATGAAGACACAACAGAGAAAGAAAACTACAGGTCAATATCACTGATGAACATAGATGAAAAATCTTAAACAAAATATTGGCAAACTGCATCCAGCAATACATTAAAAAGATCATACACCATGATCAACTGGAACTCAGCTCAGGAATGCAAGGATGGTACAATATTCTCAAATCAATAAACACAACACATCACATAAACAAAAAGAAAGACAAAAATTACGTGAACATATCAATAGATGCAGAAAAAACATTCGATAAGGTACAGCACCCATTTATCACAAAAACACTCAGCAAAGTGGGAATACAGGGAGCATTCCTCAACATAAAAAAGGCCATATATGAGATACCTACAGCCATCATTATACACAATGGGCAAAAACTAAACTCTTTCCTGTTGAGATCAGAAACAAGACAAGGATGTTCGCTTTCACCACTTCTATTCAACATAGTATTGGGAGTCCTAATCAGAGCAATTAGACAAGAAAAAGAAATAAAGGACATTCAAATTGGAAAGAAGGAAGCAAATTTGCAGATTACATTATAGTGTACGTAGACAATCCTATAGATTCCATCAAAGAACTACTTGACTTAATAAGTGAATTTGGCAAACAGCTGGATACAAAGTCAACATCCAGAAATAAAAGGCATTTTCTGTACACAACAATGAAATATCAGAAACAGAAATCGGGGGGGAAATTCCATTTGCTACAGCAACAATGGAAATGAAGTACCTAGGAATAAACCTAACCAAGGAGGTAAAAGACCTGTACTCAGAAAACTACAAACACTGAAGAAAGAAATTAAGGAAGACACAAATGGAAGCATGTACCATGTTCATGGACTGGAAGAATTAACATCATCAAAATTCTCATACTACTGAAAGCAATTTATAGATTCAACACTATTTCTATCAAAGCACCAAAGACATATTTCACAAATATAGAACAAATATTTCAAAAATATGTATGGAATCATAAACAACTCTGAATAACTACAGCAGTTTTGAAGAAAAAGAATAGAGTAGGAGAGATCAGTTTCATACTGATATCAAACTGTATCACAAGGCCACTATAATCAAAACAGTCTGGTACTGGCATAAGAGCAGATACCAATAGAACAAAATGGAGAGCCCAGGAATAAACCCAAACCTCTATGGTCAATTAATATTTGACAAAGGGGACAAAGGCATAAAATGGAGTAAAAATAGCCTATTCAACAAATGGTGTTGGGAGAACTGGACAGCTCCATGTAAAAAAGTGAAACATGATCACTAACTTACACCATACCCAAAAATAAATTCAAGGTGGATAAAACACTTAAATGTAAATTGTGACACCATAAAAATCCTACAGGAGAACATAGGCAGGAAAATATCAGATATTCCACGCAGCAATATTTTCACCGATATGTCCCCTAGTACAAGGGACATAAAGGAAAGAATAAACAAATGGGATCTCATCAAAATAAAAAGCTTCTGCATGGCTAAAGAGAACAGTATTAAAGTGAAAAGAGAACCAACTATATGGAAAAACATATTTTCCAATGATACCTCTGATGAGGGTTTGATCTCCAAAATATATAAAGAACTCACACAACTCCACTCCAGAAAGACAAACAACCTAATTTAAAAATGGGCAAGGACTTGAACCAACACTTCTTCAAAGAGGACGTACAAAGGACCCAGAGACATAGGTAAAGATATTCAGTATCACTAGCTACCAGAGAGATGAAAATTAAAACCACTATGAAATGCCACTTCATGCTGGCCATCATAGATAAATCAACAAACAATTGTTGGAGAGGATGTGGAGAAAAGGGAATCCTAGTGCACTGTTGGTGGGAATGCAGACTGGTGCAGCCACCGTAGAAAACAGTACGGGAGGGATTCCCTCAAAAAACTAAAAATGCAACTGCCTTTTGACCTGGCAATTCCACTGCTGGGATTATACCCTATGAATCCTGAAACACCAATTTAAAAGAACCTATGCACCCCAATGTTCATAGCAGCACAATTTATAATAGCCAAGTGCTGAAAGCAACCAAATTGCTGATCAGTAAATGAATGGATAAAAAAAACTGGTACATTTACATGAAGAATATTATGCAGCAGAAAGAAAGAAGGAGGTCCTAGCTTTTGCAACAGCATGGATAGTACTGGAAAGCATTATGCTGAGTGAAATAAACCAGGTGTTGAAAGAAATATACATTATGATCTCACCTTTAACAGGAACCTAAACAGCAAAACAAACAAGCAAGTAATATATAACCAAAGACACTGAAATACAGAACAGGCTGGCAGGGACCAGAGGGGACAGGGGAGGGAATTTCAGGGGAAAAGGGGGAGGGTTTACAGGAATAAGTATAAAGGACACATGGACAAAAACTAAGAGGGTTGGAAATGGGAGGGAGGTGGGGAGCACTGGCGGGTTGGGATGGGATGGGAGTAAAAGACAGAAAACTGTACTTGAACAACAATTAAAATAAATAAATTTAAAAGATAAAAAAATAAAAATGGTAATATACTAAAAAAAAAGAAGGTCTCTTGGTAGCTAACTGGCCTCAAATTTTAAAATACAGAGCCTAGCATCTGTTGCTATACACAGGACTCTCACACAGTCTGCACTTCAGGGAGAAGCCTGCACTGAACTACTTGCCTCTACACTGAATTGCTTACCTACACTGTATTTCTGCCATCTGAGCCAGCCCTTATAAAGGAGTTCCTGGAATCCTTTTTCAACCAATAGGACTGAAGCTTCTCCCATCCAGTCAGAGCTGAGAAGCTCTAATCAACCAAAGCAGCTCTATTCTGACTACAGGACAGTGTATTTCACATCAGTCAAACTGCAGTGATCTGGAGTCCTCGTTTGCATGAAGATGGACCAATCAGGGACCAGGGGCAAGGACTTCTGGGAGTACACTTTCCCATTCCACTGCAGACTAAAGACTGCATTTTGCCAGCTAGAGCTGAAATACTGAAGACATTTCATTGGAACAAAGTAGATCAGACCAGAGCACAGCTGCCTGGCTGAAGAGCAGCCTGACCCCAGGGCTGCCTTACAGCTGTGCTGTTTTCACATCCATGCTGAATCACCATTGAGCTCTTTGCAGTGGATAAAGCTTTCATCTTCTCCACACACCAAATTGGGGATTACCGTTGGCATTGAATTGGCACCTGTCACCATGAATTGACAGCATGGATGACATTAAATTAACAGCTACCCAAGTAATCTAGGTGTCTGAATCCACTGAGTTTAAAACAAAAGAGAGTTTTGGGAATGATTGAGTATGTACTCCATCTAAAAGCGTTTAATATGAAAATTTTAAACACTGATGGTAGAAGTATACAAAAAACTCAATTGTTGCCCAGTTTGCTGAATCCCATGTCTGTTCCTCTGCTAAAACCAACAGATTAGTCTAAGGGAGAAGTTGTATCTTTAACACATTCTTTCTTTTTTAAATGTGTTTTAATAATAACCATTATATTTTTAATTTATTGTTATTCAGTTACAATTTTCCTCTCTTTTACCCCTTTGCTCACCCAACCCCATCACCCCCCATTCCCACAGTCAATCCCCCTCATTGTCTCTGCCCATGAATCCTCTATTTGTGTTCCTTTGCTTATCCCTTCACTTTCTTTCCCCCATTACCCCCCTCCCCACTCTCTTCTGGTCAATATCAGTTTGTTCTTTTATTCCCAAGTCTCTGGTTCTGTTCTGCTTATTTGTTTGTTTTGTTGATTAGGTTCCATTTATAGCTGGTATTTGTCTTTCATTGCCTGGCTTATTTCACTTAGCACAATGCTCTCCAATTCCATCCATGAAGTTTTGATGGGTAGGAGTTTCTTCTTTCTTTCTGCTGCATAATATTCCATTGTGTAAATGTACCACAGGGTTTAATTTTTTAAAATTTAATTATTGCTCAAGTACAGTTTTCTGTCTTTTACTCCCATCCCAGCCCACCCCCCCAGTGCTCCCCACCTCCCTCCCATTTTCACCCCCCTTAGCTGTTGTCCATGTGTCCTTTATACTAGTTCCTGTAAATCCTTCTTTTTCCCCTGAAATTCCCTCCCCTCTCCTGTCACTGTCCCCCTGTTCTCTATTTCAGTGTCTTTGTTTTTATTTTGCTTGCTTGTTTGTTTTGTTGCTAGCTTCCTGTTAAAGGTGAGATCATAGGGTATTTGTCTTTCACCAGCTGGCTTATTTCACTCAGCATAATGCTTTCCAGTTCCATCCATGCTGTTGCAAAGGGTAGGAGCTCCTTCTTTCTTTCTGCTGCATAGAATTCCATTGTGTATATGTACCACAATTTTTTTATCCATTCATTTACTGACAGGCACCTAGGTTGCTTCCAGCACTTGGCTATTGTAAATTGTGCTGCTGTGAACATTGGGGTGCATAGGTTCTTTTGGATTGGTGTTTTAGGATTCTTAGGATATAATCCCACCAGTAGCATTGCTGGGCCAAAAGGCAGGCCCATTTTTAGTTTTCTGAGAAAATTCCATACTGTTTTCCACAGTATGTACCACAGTTTTCTGATCCACTCATTTGCTAATGAGCACTTAGGCCATTTCTAGTACTTGGTTATTGTAAATAATGCTGCTAAGAACATTGGGGTTCATAGGTTCTTTTGAATTAGTGTTTGAGGATTCTTAGGGTACAGATTGTTTTCTAATTCAAGACCCTGAATATTTCTCCATGTATTAACATTGCCTTTTTAATATCTTCATAAAGTCCTGTAGTTTTCTTGACTTTTTAACCTACACATTTCTTGCTAAATCTGTTCCTATGTATTTTGTACGTTTCTTGCTATTATAGATAATTTTTTTCTATTATATTTTTTTAGATTAATGATATAGAAAAATGTTTATTCTCATAGGATTCTCTTGAAATTTGTTAGGGAGACAAATGTATCATCTGTAAACAATAATTTTCTCTCCTTTTTTAGCATATACATTTTATCACTTTTTCTTTTCTCATAATGGCTAATTCTCCAAGTTAATTATTAAATAACAATGGTTATTATAGCCCAAGTATAGTCTATCATTGACTTTTCATTAAGATTTAAATTTATTATTAAATGAGCAAAGTATGCTTTGTGGCCAAATTTGCCAAATTTTTATTTAATAAGGGATAAATGTTTAATTGTATTAAAGTTTTTTTTATCATCTATTTTGATATTATGGTATTTCTTCTTTAATTTGTTGATGTGGTAAGTTATTTTAATAAATTTTTCAAATACTGAGCCATCTCTAAGTTGTTAGAATAAAAATTGTCTTCTTAGAGTGTGTGGATATTTTAATATTTTGCTATTATCCTCTTATGGATGAAAAAGGGGTTCTTTAATAAAACTGGCAAGTTTAGTCAGTTTCTAACTGGGCAGGTAATGGTGGGTGGTTACCACCCACCCAGGCATACATCTTTTATAGTAAAATCTTTGCCTTAAGTAAACCCTGTCCATTGTTCTTGTACATCTGTGTTTTTTGTTAAACATTTAATTTTATTTATTTTAAGAGAGGAAAGGATGGAGAAAGAGAGGCAAGAAAACATCAGTGTGTGGTTGCCTCTCACATGCCCCCTACTGGGGACCTGGCCTGAAACCCAGGCCTGTGCCCTGACTAGGAATCGAACCAGCAACTCCCCAGCACTCAATCCACTGAGCCACACAAGCCAAGAAATGTTCTTGTGTATCTTTGTTAACATTCTTTTGAAATGCCAGAATAATCCTCTTTTTCACGATCCTTGGAGGTATAATCACCCTCAAGGCAGCACAAAATTTTGTTGCTTATCCTATAATCCAGTCATCACCTTCCTTTAATCTTCCTTACCTTGCTTCCTTGGGTCCAAATGTAGAAAAGAAACTTCAAAGTGTCATTCTGGGAAGCAATTTTCTCAGTCTGTTGAGATCTTGCTTCTAGTCTGTTTAACTCAAATAAAATCTGATAAACTGTTATAAAAATTTTCTACAGGTTTAGATGTTCTTACATATTTATGCTATTTTCTCAATTTTGGGATCATTTTTATAGTACTTTTATAGAATGAATTGGAAAGAATTCCATATTCTCTCCATGCTCTTAAAGAGTTTACAAATGAAAAAAATTATTTACTCCTTAAATATTTGGTAGAACTTACCCAGAAAACGTTTTGGTTGGTTGTGGTGGAATTTTTAGGATAATTTTTAAATTTTTTTCCAAAGTCTTTTCTGAATTAACTGGTTTTCCACCTCTCTTTTGGTAAATTTCTATTTTCTTGAAAACTCCATAATTTCTTAGAATATTCAAATTAATTATCATAGAATTTTATCTGATATTTTCTCATTTTAAAAACTGTCTTTTTGACTTCCAGCCAAGATGGAGGTATAGGTGGACACACTTTTCCTCATCACACAACCAAAAGAAGGACAACAAGTTTAAAAACAAAAAATAATAAAAACAGCCAGAAAAGCGAACTGTATGGAAGTCCAACAACCAAGAAGTTAAAGAAGAAACATTCATCCAGATCAGTAGGAGGGGCAGAGAAGGGCAGCTGGGGTGGAAAGGACTCATGGCAAGGGGGCAGCTAGAGTTCCACAGTGGACGAGGTGGCAGATGGTGGACCAGACAGTCCTGTACTTGCATGTGAATAAACCAAGAGGAACAACTGGGGATCAAGACAGACCACACAACCCAGGGTTCCAGCATGGGAAATGAAAGCCTCAAAACTTCTAACTGAAAAATTCTGTGGGGGTTGAGGCAGCAGGAGAAACTCCCATCCTCACAGGAGAGTTCATTAGAGAGACCCACAAGGTCCTAGAACATACGTAACCCACCCACCCAGGCACCAGAAGGGTCCAGAAGGGCCCAATTTGCTTGTAGGTAGTGGAGATAGTGGCTGAAACCTGGATGAGAGCTGAGTAAGCAGCATTCTTTCCTCTCAGACCTCTCCCCCACATACAGCACAAAAACATAGCCAACTGGGTTGCCCTGTCCTGGCGAATATCTAAGGCTCTGCCCCTTATTATGTAACAGGTGCACCAAGACAAAAACAATATGGCCCAAATGAAAGAACAGATCAAAGCTTCAGAGAAAATACAACTCAGCAATGAAGCAATAGCCAACCTATCCGATTCACAGTTCAAAACACTGGTAATCAGGATGCTCACAGAATTGGCTGACTTTGGTCACAAAATAAAGGAAAGAGTGAAGGCTATGAAAAGTGAAATAAAAGAAAATGTACAGAGAACCAACAGTAAAGGGGAGGACACCAGGACTCAAAGCAATGATTTGGAGCTGAAGGAAAAAAATAAACATTCAACCAGAACAGAATGAAGAAACAAGAATTCAAAAAAATGTGGAGAGGCTTAGGAACCTCTGGGACAAGTTTAAGCATTCTAACATCCAAATCATGGGGGTGCCAGAAGCAGAAAAGGAAGAGCAAGAAATCAAAAACTTATTTGAAGAAATAATGAAGAACTTCCCCAATCTGGTGAAGAAAATAGCCTTCTAGGAAGTCCAGGAAGCTCAGAGAGTCCCAAAGAAGATAGACCCAAGCACACACCAAGGCACATCATCATTATGTTACCCAAGATTAAAGATAAGGAGACAATCTTAAGAGCAACAAGAGAAAAGGAGACAGTTACCTACAAAGGAGTTCCCATAAGACTATCAGCTGATGTCTCAAAAGAAACCTTGCAGGCACAAAGGGGCTAGAAGGAAGTATTTGAAATCATCAAAGGTAAGGACCTACATCCAAGATTACTCTATCCAGAAAAACTATTATTTAGAATGGAAGGGCAGATCCATAAAGTGCTTCTCCATAAGGTGAAGTTAAAAGACTTTTTCATCACCAAGCCCTTTGAAATGTTAAAGGGACTTATCTAAGAAAAGAAGAAGATAAAAAATAAGAACAGTAAAATGACAACAAACACAACTATCAACAACCAAACCTAAAACAAAAACAAAAAAATGAACTAAGTAAACAACAAAAACAGGAACAGACTCACAGAAATAGAGATCATATGGAGGGTGATCAGCGGGGAGCCGAAGGGGAAAGAATAGGGAAAAGGTACAGGAAAAAGGAGCATAAGTGGTAGGTATAAAATAGACAGGGGGAGGTTAAGAATATTTTGGGAAATGGAGCCAAAGAACTGATATGTATGTCCCATGAATGTCAACTAAAGTGGAAAAATGCTGATGGGCGGGGGGTGACAGGTGGAGGGGAATAAAAGGGAGAAAAAAATGGGACAACTATAATAGCATAATCAATAAAACATATTAAAAATTTTTAAAGATAAATGAAACCAATAACAATTTTAAATGTCTTTTTCATAAAAATTCAATCAACCAAACTGAGAATGTAGAAAATTCAAGGCACATATAACTTCATTTCTCTCAATATTTTTTTAAATTTTAGCCCTGGCTGGTGTGACGCGGTGGATTGAGTGCAAGCCTGCAAACCAAAGGGTCTCATGTTTGATTCCCAGTCAGAGTACATGCCTGGGTTGTGGGCCTGGTCTCCAGGAGGGGGCGCAAGAGAGGCAACCACACACTGATGTTTCTCTCCCTCTCTTTCTCCCTTCCTTCCCCTGTCTAAAAATAAATTTTAAAAATCTTTTAAAACATTTTTTAAACTTTATTTATTTTTAGAGAAAGGAGAAGGAAGGAAGAGAAGGGAGAGAAGCATTAATTGGTTGCCTGTCACATGTGCTTAACCAGGGACCTGGCCCACAACCCAAGCATGTATCCGGACTGGGAACTGAGCCCATGACATTTCCATTTGTGGGACAGTGCCCAACCCACTGAGCCACATTAGTCAGAGCTACCTGCATTTCTTTGAGAAACAAATGGCATGTGGGAAGAAGTGGTGGAAATGCTGTTTTAGGCTCAAGAGACTTAAGCAATGTATTAACTAAATGCAATGTGTAGACCTTGTTTGGACATAGATTTTAATAAATAAAACAGTTGTTCAAAGAGTTTGAGACTATCAGAGAAAGTTGAACACAGACTGGGTATTAAATGATATTAAGACATTATTGTTCATTTGTTCGGTATAATAATATTACAGTTAAAACATACATTTTTAAGCCCTAATTTGTTAGTGATATATATACTGAAGAATTTATGAGTAAAATACTATATCGTATGCATTTCCCTAAAATACTGCAAAGGAAAAATGAAGTAAGGAGCCAGGAGAGAAAGACAAAGAGAGAAATAAATAATAAGAATGCCAGAAAGTTCAGGATTTTTGAAGCTGATTGATGCATGGGGTCAAGGGGAGAGGGGTCATTGTAATATTTTAAATATTTCGTAATATTTAAAATATTTAAAAACATCCATGTCTAGAACTTTTTCTTCTATGTATGAGTTATCCCTTTTATCATTCTGAATGTTATGTTTTCTTCATTTGCTCTTATAAAGATATTTTTTGTTGTGACTTTAGAGAACTTTAAAATGTATGTACTAATTATTCTGCTTTAAAAGAAAGTAACAGAAGATTTTATAAAAAATAATTTATTTTGTATTTTTTAGGTTAATTTTATTGTTCTTTGCACAGCTTCTTGAGTTGAATACTTAGTTCTCTTACTCATTTATTTTCTTTTCTGGTTACAAATTAAATACAAATTAAAGCATTTAAACTAAAAATTTTCCTTTAAGTATAGTTTTGGTGTACACCATAAGCTTTGACAGAATATTGTACATACATATGATAGACTAACGTTCAATATTTATTTTACTATATTTCTCATGTGCTTTTCTAAACTGCAGAATCTGAAAAGCTAAAAACTACATTTCCCAGATTTCCTAGCAGATAGGGTTTTGAAGGAGATTTAGATTTGGACAATCAGATGTATCCATGCAAGTTTTGGAAAGCAAAAGAAAGGGGGACCTCATGGTGCTTGCTTCTCCTGGCAGGTGCAGTTCTAAACTATTAATTCTCCTGCAGCTGAATAAGCAGAGGTCCCCATGTCAATCACTAGTTTTGTGGATGTCATAAAGCAGGCACCAGGCACTATTTTCCTGATGCAGATTAGAGCAGAGGCTGCATGCTTTTGACCTGAGTGGTTTTGGAGCCAGCAGCAGTAGTGCAGGTTTCTTGTTTACAGTAGCATCCTTATCAGAACAGTATTGTTCTGTAGCAGTGGGTTTCTGATGTGGAAGACAACAGCAGCTGCTTTGGTAACACCATTTGAAGTGTGGTTCTCAGAGTCATTTCTGAAAGCTCAAACTAGCATCTGGTCTTCAGCATGTTCTCAACATGTCCACAAATCATTTAATTTCCTATCATAATCTTTCTACACTGGCCACAATGAATTCTGTTTTCTGCAACTGAACCTTGACTAATATAATGAAATTAGCAGTGTGGTTCTATAGTACTTACAATAAAGGATTGGTTACATTTAACAGACCCAAAAGATCAGTGGCTTAAAAAAGTTAGAATTGTTTTTCTTTTTAATATAAGTGAGCCAGTATGGTGTTCTGCTCTGCAAAGCTTAAGTACTTTCTGTATTTTTGCTCTGACATCCCTGGGCTATTACAAGTGGCATACAGTCTAAAATAGCTCACCACCATGTCTGTATTTCATCCAGAGAGAAGGATATTTACTTGGCATAGTTGGCAGGTTTCCAGAGACATCCACCCAGGACCACCCTGCAAACCTAGGTACCAGCAAGGGCCCATTGCATCCCAGTGGCTTTTCACCTTGCATTTGGTGAACTAGAGTGAGTTTTCCCTCAGAATCCCGACCTTCCTGCTTTAGGTAGCAGACCTGACTTCATCTGAGCTATTCTTAGAAAATCCCTGAGGTGAATAAGTTTTGAGATAACTTAGGGAAAGAAGAAAAATGGGTAACTGCTTTTAATTTTGACTTTTTATTGGTTTGCATACTAGGAGTTGGAACGAAATCTTTGCTGTTTAAATGATAGACTGAACTCCCTTACCTCTGAAAGAGAAAGAACACTTACTTCCTGCAGATTAAAAAAAAAAAAAGGATGCTGTAACAAATCTAATCAAAAGTAACCCATAGGGTGATCTGATCAGAAATTCCTAACTGGGCAGTCATGGTGGGTAATCACGTCTCAGACATATAACTTCTTTAGTAAAAGGTTTACCTTTGCTTTAAACAAGCCCTATCCATTGTTTCTGTGCATCTAGGTTAACATACCTTTGAAATTGCCCTTTTGCAAACTCTTAGGAAGCCTGAGCACTCTCACAAGGGCACATAATGTTTTTAACTATCCTGTAGTCCAGTCTTTGCTTTCTTCTACTTTAATGTAATCTTTCTTATAGTTCTTTTTAAATTCCAAATGTATAAAAGCAACTGCAAAATTGTTATTCCCTGGAGCATTTAAGATCGTGTTTCCTGGCATATGTTGTCACTTTTAGTTGAATAAATTCTACAGGTTTAGACAACTCTTTTTTAAAAATATATTTTATTGATTATGCTATTACAGTTGTCCCATTCTCCCCCTTCATCCCTCTCTACCCTGCACACCCCCTCCCACCCACATTCCCCAACTTTAGTTCATGTCCATGTGTCATAAGTTCTTTAGCTTCCACATTTCCCATACTATTCTTGCCCTCCCCCTGTTTATTTTCTCCCCACCATCTATGCTACTTATTCTCTGTACCTTTTCCCCCTCTCTCCTCCTCCCACTCCCCTGTTGCTAACCCTCCATGTGATCTCCATTTCTATGGCTCCTGATCTAGCTGTCTGCTTAGTTTCCTTTTGTTTTAGGTGTGGTTGTTAATAACTATGGGTTTCCTGTCATTTTACTGTTCATGTTTTTTATGTTCTTTTTATTAGATAAGTCCCTTTAACATTTCATATAATAAGGGCTTGGTGATAATGAACTCCTTTAACTTGACCTTATCTGAAAAGCACTTTATCTGCCCTTCCATTCTAAATGAAAGCTTTAGCTTTGTTGGATAGAGCAATCTTGGATGTCCTTGCCTTTCATGACTTGGAATACTTCTTTCCAGTCCCTTCTTGCCTGCAAGGTCTCTTTTGAGAAATCAGCTGACAGTCTGATGGGAACTCCTTTGTAAGTGACTGTCTCTTTATCTCTTGATGCTTCTAGGATTCTCTCCTTCATTTTAATCTTGGCTAATATAATTATGATGTGCCTTGGTGTGTTCCTTCTTGGGTCCAACTTCTTTGGGAGTCTCTGAGCTTCCTGGACTTCCTGTAAGTCTATTCCTTATGCCAGATTGGGGAAGTTCTCCTTTATTGGAGAAACATTGGGAAGCAACCAATCAATGTTTCTCTCTCTTGTTCAAATAACTTTTCCACTGTTCCTCTTTCTCTTCCCCTTCTGGTACCCCTATAATTCAGATGTTGGAATGTTTGGAGATGTCCTGAAGGTTTGTAAACCTCTCCTCATTTTTAAAAATTCTTGTTTCTTCATTCTTTTCTGTTCAGTTGTTTCTTTCTTCCTTCTGGTCCACTCCATTGACTTGAGTCCCAGTTTCTTTCTCATCACTATTGGTTCCCTGTGCATTTTGCTTCATTTCACTTAGTGTAGCCTTCATTTTTTCATCTAATTTGTGACCAAAGTCAACCAATTCTGTGAGCATCTGATCACCAGTGCTTTAAACTGTGCATCTGATAGGTTGGCTATTTCTTGGTCACTCAGATGTATTGCCTCTGGGGTTTGGATCTGTTCCTCCATGTGAGCCATTTTTTTTTTTTTTGGTCTGGTTGCACCTGTTATGTAGTGAGGGGCAGAGCCTTAGATGTTCACCAGGGCGGGTCAACCCAGTCCCTGGTTTGTGATGCTGTATGTGGGGGCGGGATCCCAGAGGGAACAATGGTGCTTACTTCACTCTGTTGGATCTCAGTCCTCTCTGCAGCTTCCCCCAAGGGAACTGGTCCTTTCTGGTGCTGATTCCCATGTGTGTGGGCTTGTGTACATTCCAGGACTCTGTGGGTCTCTTCAACAAACTCTCCCTGCAAGGCTGGGCATTTCTCCCACCGCCTCAACCCCCACAGGTGTTTTCAATCAGTGTTTTGAGGCTTTATTTCCCAGTGCTGGGGCCCTGGGTTGCCTGGTCTGTCTGGCTCCCCAATTTTGCCTGGTTTATCAGTATGGATGAATGTGTCTATTTTATCTCCTTGGTTGTCTGACTTCCATACAGTTCAATTTTGTATCAGTTCTGATTGTTATTTTGTTTCTAAATTGTTGCTATCCTTATTTTGGTTGTGCAAGGAGGCACAGTGTGTCTACCTAGACCTCGATCTTGGCTGGAAGTCAGTTTAGACAACCCTTACATCAACATTCCACAATGTGAATAGCTAATTAGGCAATGATATTTCTTGCAGATCTCTGAATCCAGGGAGGCAAAGATAAGCACCATTAGGTGTACAGTGCAGTAATGCAACTAATCCCAGAGAAGCCAGGGAGAGTTCTTTGTGAGGGCAGAGTGTCCTGGAGTAGGTTCACCCTGAGAGATAGGCCTGTGCCTTGAAAAGTGTTGCCATTCCAGCAGCATACAGAAGGTTCTCCCTGGCCCTTGATTGGGTATAAAGTGACTAAGATTTTGTGGGGTTGTCTGAGAAAAATTGCCTCTAGGGTGAGAAGTGGTTCTACTGGGATATTAACCACATTTGGCTCATCTGAAATCTGAAGACTTGTTTGTTTTACAAGTCTGGCTTTCCCCAGAAGATTGTTCTGACTCTACAGATCTCCAAAAAAAAAGTAAAATTAACATGGGAAATTGTGCTTCTGAGGCTGATAAGCCCCATAACAGTCAGCTTCCCTTTAATGCAGGAAGATGGCTGAAATGGCAATCTTCTGATATGTCTATTAATACTTTGCCAGTGCAATTTTTAAAGATGGCTATATCTTTAGCCAGTGTGGTTCAGTTGGTTGGAGCATTGTTCTGTACACCAAAAGGTCGGGTGTTTGATACTGTCAGGGCACATTCCCAGGTTGAGTGTTCAGTCCTCAGTCCGGGTGTGCATGGGAGGCAACCAATCAATGTTTCTCTCTCACATTAATCTCTCTGTCCTTCCCTCTCTCTCTACAACTCCCTCTAAATTCAATAAACATTTTAAAAATTAAAAAGAAAAGACAGCTGTAAAATTAGGTAGAATAAATTAAAAACATTTAATTGGTCTTTCCAAGCTACAAAAAGAGGATTTAAATAAATGGATTAACCTATGCTATAATTTAGGTGTCAAACCAATTCTTTGAGTTATTAAAAATGGCTGCTCTTATTTAAAAGAGTATTTTTGAACTTAACTAGTCAGACAGATATAAACTGTAAATGCCTGCAAAAGAAAATTTGGATCTGATTGTTCTTGTATAAACTAGTCAATTGTTCTAATGGATATAAGGTCTCTGTTTGTGCCTATGTATGTTTATATAAACTGTATGTTGTAAATGTGAGTAATTTTCTACTTCTTGATGGTATTGTTAAAATAACTTAAAGGTAGGCTCTTATAAGGATTGAGTATTCTAAAATTCCCAGAAATATAGAAACTAACCCAAGTGTTTTTCAAGTTCATATGATCTAAGATTAATCTTTAGTAAATAAAAGTTAGTTTAAGTTTGTTTCAGTAGAACAGACATGTATTTTGGTTGATATTAAGTATATTATATTTTATACAGCATTTACAAAAATAAGTCCATGTTAATTAACTTTGATATCTATAAAACATGTTTCTACAGATTATAAAATGCCTTCATAATGAGTTTGCCAAGCTAAAGCATGCTAATTGCTTACCTCTTTATTTTCATTAGAAATTGAGGTTTTTAATGGCTAGCAACTCAATGTATGTAGGAATAACTTCGATGTGTTCTGCAGTGTTCTAGAAGGGCACCTGGAACATCTCAAAGGATTTGTTTTTTTATGTTAAAGTGAATGGGAATCATTGAAAATAAATGATGAAAAACTTCAAGGGTGTATGATACGGTAAAAAATGGTTGTAAATTAGACAAATAGCAGGGTCTAAGGGAAACCCAAGATATCCCCCGGGTTTATCCAGGCTCCCTGGCAAACCCTATGTTTGGGTTTTTGCATTCCTTCATTCATCATAGTGCATTTAAGCTTGAGTTATATAAATGAAGGAACTTATAAGCTGACATATTGAAAGGAGACAACTTACACTATTGCTATGGTTTGATAAAGTCACTTCAAGAAAATACCAAATCCAGAAGACATCTAACCCAATTAAAAAATGGGAAAAGGACTTGAACAGACACTTCTCCAAGGAGGACATACAGAACATCCAGAGACACATGAAGAGATGCTCAATATTGTTAGCTATCAGAGAGATGCAAATTAAAACCACAATGAGATACCACTTTACACCAGTCAGGATGGCTATCATAAACAAAGCAACTAGCAACAAATGTTGGAGAGGGTGTGGGGAAAAGGGGACCTTAGTCCCCTAAATCCCACTGTTGGTGGGATTGCAGACTGGTACAACCATTATGGAAAACACTATGGAATTTTCTCAGAAAAAAAAAATTGACCTGCCTTTTGATCCAGCAATTCCACTGCTAGGATTATATCCTAAGAATCCTAAAACATCAATATCAAAGAACCTATGCACCACAATGTTCATAGCAGCACACACAATTTACAATAGCCAAGAGGTGGAAGCAACCTAGGTGCCTTTCAGTAAATGAATGGATCAAAAAATTGTGGTACATATACACAATTGGATTCTATGCAGCAGAGAGAAAGAAGGAGCTACTACCCTTTGCAACAACATGGATGGAACTGGAAAGCACTGTGCTGAGTGAAATAGACCAGGGGTTGAAAGACAAATACTATATGATCTCACCTTTAACAGGAAGCTAAACAACAAAATAAACAAACAAGCAGAATAAAAACAAAGACACTGAAATAGAGAACAAGGGGACAGTGACCATAGGGGAGAGGGAAGGGAATTTAAGGGAGAAAAAGGGGAGGGATTTTGAGGAACAAGTATGAAGGACACAGGGATGAGGACTGGGGGGGCGAGGAAATGGGAAGGAGGTGGGGAGCAAGAGGTGAGGGGGTGGGATGGGAGAAATAGACAAAAAACTGTACTTGAAAAATAACTAAATAAAATAAATAAATAAATAAAGCATAGTATATTGAAAAAAAGAAAATACCAAATCCATATGGCTTCCTTTCACGGCAAGACCCCAAAGAGACAGACTTTAGGTATCAGTGTTTGTCACCTGAAGATTATGTTTATTAAAAAGGACATTCAATAAAAACACTCTCCAGCCCTGGCTTGTGTGGCTCAATGGTTGAGTGCTGGCCTGCAAATCAAAGGGCTGCTGGTTTGATTTCTGGTTTAGGGTACATGCCTGGGTTGCAGGCCGGGTCCCCAGTAGGGGGACCTAGAGCCTGTGTTTATATGGTTTGATTGACCTAGAATGAGAATTCATATAAGGGCCATAATTTCAGCCTTTTGGGTTGAGGTCAAGGGTAGAAGGGGTTGTGCCTCAGTGGTGTCCTAGACACTAACTACTGCACATCCCACCTTTTGCTGCACATTCTGTGCAAAGCTGCTTCCATCAGGGTTTTCTGAGGTTTGGTCTAGCAAGTCATTCCTGCTGGAATATGTAAAATTAATTATCTCTAAGCAGGAATGGGTCAAGCCTGGAGATGATTCTGAAAGCATTAAGGAGGCTGGATTTAAGGTATTACAGGTTTGTATAGTTACTTCAGGGTTGTCCAGGAGAAGGGCCCAATATCTGGTCAATCTATTTCCTATAAGCAAGCTATGAGCCCTCATTCTAATATTCTGTGTAACTGACTTGGGGTTAAGACTTCTAACTTCTGCCAGAGAGTTAACTTAGCATCTTCTTTAGTTAACATGGCTGTGGCCGCAAACTGCTCTTAGACATGAAGACCACCAGGTTGCTACATTGTCTGGCTTTTTAGAAAAATATGCAGCTGGTCAAGGCTCATTTCCTAGTCAGTGGACTAATACCCCTAAGGCCATTTCCTGCTTCTCTGCTATGTATAAAGAGAAAGGTTTGTTTAAATCAGAGATGCTTAGGGCCAGGGCCTTGACTAGGGCCTGCTTGATTTTATTGAAAGCCTGATCATCTTCCTTCCCACATATAATGGGTTCAGTGTCTGGTCCCTTAATAGCTTTGTGTAAAGGTTTTGCAATTAGTCCAATGCTTGGCAACCAAATTCTGCAAAATCCAGCCATTCTTAAGAAAGAGCAAAGCTGTTGTTTGGTAGCAGGTGGTGGTTAGTACAGTGATTGCTTTTATTCTTCCTTGTGACAGTTGTCTAGATCCTAGAGTTAGGATATATCTTAAATAGTTTGTTTTTGTCTGGTAATTTGGTCCTTTTTCTTAGAGAATTGATATCACCAGAGTTTAAATGGTGTTCCAAACTGAGGCTTCCTTTGAGGGGTTGCAGACTAGGATATTATCTACATGTTGTAACATGGTTCCCTCTTGTAATTTCAATTCTTAGATATTTTTTCTAATGCTCCTGCAAACAGATAAGTGCATGACCCATCGGCAATATACTGGGATGGTACTTTTGTCATAGTACCATCCCGGTATATTGCTGATGGGTCATTGTTTTGGGGTCTGTCCCCTCAAATGCAAACAGGTATTGGGAATCTGGACAGGAATGCAAAAGAAGGCATTTTTAAGTCCAAAACTGAGTATAGTCCCATATTTAGGTGACTGTGGTGTAAATGTTGGCTATAAGAGGAGGTAGGAGGACAACAGCTTTGTTAACTAGTCTTAATTCCTGGACCAATTTGTGCTTCCCTATTGGCTTAAGAATGGGGAGAATTGGAATATTGCAGGGGAATTGACGAGGTACTCTTAGTCCATGTTACAAAGTTCTCTATGATGGGCTGCAACCCCTCTTGGGCCACCTGCTTAATGGGATATTGTTTCCTATAAGAGTAGGCTGTCCCAGGCTTTAAGCAAATTTGATCTGGTTGGAAAGTCTTGGCTTTTACAGGAACTCCAGAATCCCACACTAGGGGACCTACTTTTTGTAATATTTGTTCCAGGATGCCATTTTCTAGTTTACTTTGATTGGCTAACATAATTTTAAAGATCTTAATTGGGACCTCCTGAAACTTCAAAATGGCCCCTTTCTGGCCAAAAGTTCTCATCCAGCAATGGGATGGGACATTGTGGAATAATTAGAACAAAATTTTTAAAAATTTGGTTTGCATATTGACACATTACAGGGGGGAGTATAAAAACAAGTTTGAGATTTTCCTTCAACCCCCATAATATTAATTAATTCAGAGGAGAGAGGTCCAGTGTAAGAACTAAGGACAGAGTAAGTAGCCCCAGTAGCAATAAAAAAATTAATTTTCTTGCCTGTCACATCAGGGGTCACCAGGGTTCCTTTGTAGAGACCAAGATGCTAGTGTAGGCTGGAGCCAACCTTCTCCCCAGACACCCTCAGTCCTCAAGTGGGTGCTATGGCCTTAGGTAATGACCACTTTCCACTCTACCTTCCAGTGCCAGGGATCAGTATTTGTACCTTTGCACATGGGACATGGCTCTGGGGTTTGCCTAGCACTGCATCTTGGTATTTTTACTTTTATCCCCTCCCACTGTATTACAGTCTCATTCAGGGTCCTGACCTGGGACTGTGTGAGCTGCAGATCCTACATCACTGGGGTTCTGAGCATGTAATTGATCTACATGTTTGCAGGCCTCTTCCCAAATTTGTTGCTTTTCTTGTGGAGAGGAACAGGTGGTCAGGATTATATAAAGGTCTCTCCAGGACATATCAAATGCAAGGATTAAGGTTTGGAAGTTACTAATGAAGTGTGAGGGATCCTTGGAGAAGTTTCCTAATCTACCTTTGCACTGCTTCAGGTCCATTATTGAAAAGTGTACATGTACCAGAATAGGGCTTCTGTAGCTGCTACTTCCCTCAGAGGTAGGAGGACAGGAGTGGTAGGGAGATGTCAGGCTCTGCTCCAAGTATGCCCCACTGGACTAGGTTTCTTTTCAGAAACCTATGTGGTAATTTGGAATATATTGGAGAGTAGGGTGGAACAGAGGTTAATTCCTCTGAGATGAGAGAACAGAGGCTTCAGTAGGACCTTGGGGCCTACTTGGCTCCCCCTGAGAGACAGATGGGGAACTTACAAGGGGGCTGTTGTTGACCCCCAGTGGGGCTGCCCCCCTTGGCCAGAAACAAAGGGCTAGACTGCAACATAGAGCCATGAAGTATTGATCATAGGGAACCTCTAACCATTTGCCTAACCTTCTACAAAACAGATCAAACTGGAGTATGTTGTGGTTGTCGCTTCCACTTTCAGGCCAAACTTCCACATCTTTTAGTTTATACTGAGGCCAGCCTGTATTTCAAAAGAAAGTTAACCTCTTTTCCTTGAGATTTGCAGGGTCAATTTTCCTGATTTCTGAGAGTGTATCCCAGTGGGGATCCTGAGGGGATAGAGGGTGTATTACCCATCTTGTCTGAGGTGTGCCTAGGGAAAAGAAAAAGACAGTGGAATTCCCTGGCTCCCTAGAGGTTTCCCCCTTCATTTACCTAAGGAGTACTCTAGTGGGTACAAGGCATCCTCCGTTATCCTACCATTCTATACTATCGAACATCTCTGGCAACACAAAGGCTTGGGTGTACTGGAGGGCAGAAAACTATGGTTGCCATTGACTAATTTTACTGTCTTTTCTGGCATCTAACTTAAAGGCTTCAGTTAAATTGGACATGGCCTGCCTCACAAAGAGCTCAGGTAAGTTGGACTCCTGCAGCAAGTTGTAGGGAGGAAACTGTACCAGTCATTTGAAACATTTCCTGAAAAGACTGGAGACCAAAAGAATAACTGCTCAATCCAGACAGACTATTCCTGAGTATGAGAAAAGAATCCTCCAATTATGTGAGCCAAGGTCCTTCCTGTCCCAAGAATCTACAGGATTAAAACAAAAGATGTTTAAAGAGGAGAGGCATGCCCCTTTCTGTAGTCACAGAAGGGGATATTAATGAACTCAAACTAGTTTCCTCTGCTCTTCATGGATGCAGAAGGGAAGGAGAATTCTAGTTTTTTAAAAAAAACTACCTCATCTGCTCTAGGGTAGTACTGGTTGAAAGGGTCCACTGGCCTCAACCTACGTTCAGCACTAGAGCAAATGCAGCAAGCATTGTGGTTGTAAAAAAGACAGACAGGGAAGAAGTACAAGTCGAGAAGCCAAAATTCAACAGGTGAAGCAAGTTTAAGGAGGAACATGGTTAATTTGCAAATGAGGCTGACAGTACAAGAGGACATAGTGAAGAAATGAGGTGCACCCAGCAACCCTGTTCAAGAGTTACAATAGTCCTAAATGGAGAGCCACAGGGAAGGGAATGATGTTATGTTTTAGAGTGTGCCTCATTGTGTGGATGTTGTCTTGTACCTGGCAGGGGACCTAGTATCTTCTTTCCCTAATCCACAAACAGGTAATCCTCACATGGGTGTCTTTTAAGCAGTGAGCACCCTTTTGGCTCTTAACTGCCCAACCCATGCCTGCACAAAAATAGCATACTCTTCAAGGAGCCAGGGAATCCCAAGGCATCAGAAAATGGAACAGAAAAGACACTGAACAAAAATCTCCTCCAACCACTTGGCAGTGAGGAGTTATCTTACTGCTTTGGCATTTCCAAAGAAGATTCTTGGCTGGCTCACCAAATTCTTACAGATGGAGATGGGGTTCAGACTCTTGGTAGTCACAAAGAATTGAATGGACTCCACAAAGATAAGTGAAGAAGCAAAGCAAGTGAGATTTATTAAGCCCAAGATATGGGAGTGGGCCATTTCTGACCATAGAATGACCCCTCTCTAGTGAAGAGTTACAGGCTTTAGCATTTACAGGGTTTTTACTTAAGCTTCTGCACATGCAATTTCCCACAATCCTCCTTGATTGCCCACTTGGGAAGGAAACTGCAATGTTAATTTATTAACGAGACAAAGGTGCAACTGAAATTCTGGAATGTAAGCATGGTTCCTTGCCAAGTGTCACAAGGCAATTCTCAGAAATCAAGATGCTGACTGATGACAGATGTAGTGTCTCAGGACTTCCTCATTCCTATTCTACCTCCTGCCTCACTATGGGCATTTGAGTTTGTGAACCAAGCAATGTTCCTTTTCCTTCTGCCAACTGGAATACCTCCAAGGTTAAAGAGTTTACCATACCCCACTCTAAAGGAAATCAAAGTACTACTAAGGGCCAGTTTCTTTTCATTTATTTTCCTCATTTTATTATAATATTCCTTACATCAATTATTTAGTTTCTCTCTCTCTAAATTTCCATATTATGTCATCTCTAGCCTAGCCTCTTTATGTCACATCACGTCTTAGAAATGTGAACAGGACAAACTAGTACTACTGGGTGGTTGTTTTAAATAATTTGTAACTAATCATTGTGGTACCTTACTCAAGCTCAGTCATTGTTGACCAACAATTACAATATTTTCTTAACCACACTTTATCAGTAGATTGTTCTCTATTTTCTTGCAAGTCAGTTCTCTAATATTCAAAATCCATACAAGGAGAATTAAGTTACCATATCATCCAGCAAATCTACTCCTAAAAAGAGTGAAAACATTTCTCCATGTAAAAACTTGTATTCATAATAGCCAAAGTGGGAAAAATCCAAATGTCAATCAACAAGTGAATAGATAAATAAATGTGGTATATTCATACAATGAAATATCATTCAACCATAAAAAGGAATGAAATAATAATGCATGCCACGTTGTAAATAAAACTTCAAAACATTATGGAAAGTAAAAGAAGGTAAAAATTATATGATTCCACTTGTAAGAAATGTCCAGAATCTATAGAGACAAAGAGTATATTAATAGCCGAATAAGGCTAAGGTAGGGGGTGTTTTATAGGTGGAGGGTAATAGCTAAGGAGTCCAGGTTTTCTGTTTGAGATGATAAAAATATTCTAAACCTGAGCATGGTGATATGTTGTGGACTGCTCTGCCTGGTTTCAGGAATTGTAACTCTACCCCCTGTGGCTAAGGATGAGTGAGTGACTACCTCTGGAATGTGAGCCACAGGAGACAAAGCTTGTCTCTGGTAGCAAATGCTGCCTCAGTTACCTCCCTGCCCCCAAAGCATGGTTGGAAGTCCTTGATGGGTAAGACCCCTCAGAGGAGGGCCAACCTAGGCCAGACATGATCACTTGGGAGGCCATCATGGAAGGACTCAAGGAGCTGAAACAAAGAGCAATGGACTCTAGCCCCCCGGCTTTGACATAACCAGTGTCCCCATGTTCTCTGGGAGAAGCACTTCCTGGCTCTAAGCCCCTTAAGCCTAAATACCTGGTGGGGAGGGGTGCAGCTCCTTGCCTTGCTAGAGCATGTCCCAGGGAAAAACCTGGCATCACAAAGACTTGCTGATAAACCTGTGAAATTTGCTCTGTTAAGAGTGCTTTCATTCATGTGATAAGGGTCTGAGAGGAAATGAGTATGTCTCCCAAAGTTTCTGTAAAACTCCCTTCCTGACAGACTCTGACTCAGACTAACCCCTCAGATCTCTTTGAAGTGTTATCTACAGTTTTATCCTTGCCGCTCTGTATTGCTGTGTACTGCAACCCAATAAAAGCCCTTGGAGGTAGGGGCTCAATGCCTTTTTCCCCTGAGAAACTGGCCACCTCTCCTCCCCAAGCAGATCACATCATGTCTTAGTCATGTTTACTCTCATCCATGACACATGGGGGAACTTGCATGGAAAGTTGCCCCCACAGTGATGGATACACAACTTCACACAGTATTAATGAATTTACTAAAAAGCTACTGTATTTACACATTCAAACTGGGTGATCCATATGCAAAAGAATGAATCTAGACCCTTACCTTATATGTGTGGGGGCGAATTCCTTGCAAGTCCCCCCGAGTGCCACAGACAAAAATGAATATGACCAAGACATGAGTTGATCTGCTTAGGGAGGAGGAGTGGGATGTGGCCAGTTTCTCAGGGGAGACAAAGGTCAGCAGTGGCTAATTTCTCTGAGGAGAAAAAGGCCCCGAGCCTCCTGCTCCAGGGCTTTTATTGGGTTGTAATTCACAGGAATACAGGGTGGCAAGGATCAAACTGTAGATAACATTTCAAAGAAATCTGAAGACTTACTATGAGTCAGAGTCTGTCAGGAACAGAGTTGCAGAAACTTTGGGAGACATACTCATTTCCTCTCAGACCCTTATCACATGAATGAAAGCACTCTTAACAGAGCAAATTTCACAGGTTTATCAGCAAGTCTTTGTGATGCCAGATTTTCCCCCAGGACACACCGTAGCAAGGCAGGGAGCTGCACCCCTCCCCATCAGGTATTCAGGCTTAAGGGGATTAGAGCCAGGAAGTGCTTCTCCCAGACAACATGGGGACTTGGACTATGTCAAAGCCGGGCAGGGTGAGGGGTGGTGAGAGTCCATTGCTCTCTGTTGCAGCCCCCCGAGTCCTTCCATGATGGCCTCCCAAGTGATCAAGTCTGGTTTAGGTTGTTCCCCACTGTGAGGGGTCTTACCTGTCATTGACTTCTGACCAAGCTTTGGGGGCAGGGAGAGGAAACTGAGGCAGTGTTTGCTACCAGAGACAAGCTTTGTCTCCTGCAGCTCACATTCCAGAGGTCATCTCTGGCCCTTAGCCACAAGGGATCGAGATACGATTCCTAAAACTAGGCAGAGTGGTCTACAACATTATATGCTATACAAAAATTAAATTAAAATGACTTGATGGTGAGAATCTATGAAAGTCTTAGAAGAAAATATAGGGGAAAAGCTTCATGCATTAAATTTGGCAATAATTTCTTGGATCTGTCACAAAAAAAGTCAATACAAATAAAAATAGATAAATTGTACTACATCAAAATTTAACACCTTTGTATACCAAAAGATACAATTAATAGAATGACAAGGCAACCTTCAGATTTTGAGAAAATATCTGCAAACCATATATCCTGATAAGGGATATATGCCTAGACTATATAAAGAACCATACAACTGAAAACAAACAAACAAACAAACCAAATAACCCAATTAATAAATGGCAAATGACTTGAACAGACATTTCTCTAAAAATATATATATATAAATGACCAACAAGCATATGAAGACATTCGACATCACTATTCAGGGAAGTTCAATTCAAAACCACAATAAGTATCATTTTATACACATTAGAAAAGCTGCTATCAAAAGAAGCAGAAAATACCAAGTGTTGGTGAAGGTGAAAACAAAATTATGGGTGGGAGTATAAAATGACACAGACACTATGGAAAATAGTATGGATATTCTTCAAATATTAAAAATGGAATTACTGTATGATCCTGTGATAGTACTTCTAGATGTATATCCAAAAGAATTGAAAGCAAAGGCTTAAGTATTTGCACACCCATGTTCATAGAAGCACTATTCATAATAGCCAAAAGTGGAAGCAGCACAAATGTCCATCAATGAATGAATAGATAAACAAATGTGGTGTATACATACAAGGAAATGTTATTCAACCATTAAAAGAAAAAAATTGTATACATGCTCTAACATTGGTAAACTTTGAGGACATTATGCTAAGTGAAACAAGCCAGTCACAAAAAAACAAACACTGTATTATTCTACTTATATACAGTATCTATAGCCATCACATTCATGAAGACAGAAAATAGAATGGTAGTTGCCAGGGTTTGAAAGGAGGAACGAGGAGTTGTTTAATAAGTATAATTTCAGTTTTGCAAGATGAAAAAGTTCTGAAAATTGGTTGTACTATGCTGTGAATATAGTTATAACTACTGAAGGTTACACTTAAAATGTATTAAATGGTACATTTTTATATTATATTTATTTTACCACAATTAAAAATAAAATAAATAATAAATCCATATACATTGGCCAGCGTTGATTGCCCATTCACTGGCTTGAATATTGCTTTAAAAAAGAAGAAAGTGAGGATCCAAGATGGTAGAAGAGTAAATGAAAGCTACACTACCTTCTCTCAGGACCAAACTGGAATTACAATTCAATGATAGAAAAAATATCCCGAATAATCAACTGAACACTAACTGTAGAGAAGCTGGCTCAAGTGCACATAGAATGTTCTCTAGGATACACAAAAGCAAGTCTTCATACATTTAAAAAGATTGAAA
The DNA here is from genome assembly GCF_021234435.1 of Artibeus jamaicensis. Taxonomy (NCBI): domain Eukaryota; kingdom Metazoa; phylum Chordata; class Mammalia; order Chiroptera; family Phyllostomidae; genus Artibeus; species Artibeus jamaicensis. Next base: position 1,504,006 of record NW_026521981.1, on the reverse strand, counting down.
GCATATCGAGCACATTCTTTGACCATAAGGCTATGAAATTATATATCAATCACAGGAAGAAAACTAAAAAATGCACGAAGACCTAGAAGCTAAGTAACATGATATTAAACAATGAATGGATCAACAATGAGTACAAGAAAGAAACCAAAAGATGCTTTGTAACAAATGAAAATGAGAACACAACAACTCAAAATCTTTGGACAATGGCAAAGCAATACTAAGAGGGAAAGTCATAGCATTACAGGCTTATTTCAGAAAAACGAAAAAGCCCTGGCTGGTGTAGCTCAGTGGGTTGAGCGTGGGCCTGCAAACCAGAGGATTGTGGTTTGATTCCCAGTCAGGGTACATGCCTGGGTCGCAGGCAAGTTCCCAGAAAGGGACTCATGGCAGACACTGATATTTCTCTCCTTATCTCCTTCCCCTTCCCTCTAAAGATAAATAAATAAAACTTTTTTTAATTTTTAAATCAACTTGTTAATTTATTTGAAAAGACCTATTGGAACTTGGATTGAAATTATATTTTAGTCATAGATACTTTGGGGGTAATTGACACCTTAAACATATCAAGCTTTTCAATCCCGAAACAAAAATCTCTCCGTTTATTTAGATTCTCTTTAATTTTTCTGAGTACTCTTTTATAGTTTTCAGTATATAGATCTCACATGTATTTTGTTAAAATTATCCCTACGTATATACAATTGATTTTTTATATGTACCTCATATTCTGTCATCTTGCTAAATGTTTTAGTAGCATTTTCTATAAAATTTTCTGCACATATGTCATACATTAATAAAGACAGTTTATTTCATCCTTTTTCACATGTATGTCTTTCATTTACTTGTCTTGTTTTATTGTACTGGCTATAATTTCCAGTACAACATTGAATAGAAGTGATATGAGGTTATTCTTGCTTTGTTCCTGATCTTGGGGAGAAATTAATTCTCCATTAATAAGTATAATGATGGTGTAGATTTTTCAGGGATGATCTTTATTAGATTGGGGATGTCCTTGGTAGTCTCCTACATCATGGATGGTTTTTTAATATATCCTGAGATGATTTTAATATGCATGTTGTAAATCCTAGAGCAACCTCTCAAAAGAGAAAACAAAGAGATATAGCTAACAAGTTTATAGAAGAAGTGAAATGGAAAACTGAAAAGTTATTTATCTGAAGAAGTCAGAGAAAGAGGAAAGAACCAAAGAACATATAGGACATATAGGAAACAAATCCCAAGGTGATAGACTTAAATGAAAATATATTCATAATTACATTAGAGTCTAAGCACTTCACCTAAAAGACAAAGATTGTCACAATAGATAACAAAGCAAGACTCACCTATTTTCAGTTTATAGAAAATCATTTTTACCATAATGATACAGTTAGACTAAAAGCAGGAAGAAAAAAATAGGAAAACATTTGCCCTGGCTGGTGTGGATCAGTGGATTGAGCACCAGCCTCCAAACCTAGAGGCCACTGATTTGATTCCCAGTCAAGGTACATGTCTGAGTTTTGGGCCAGGTCCCCAGGTCGAAGAATGTGAGAGACAACTGATCACTGTATCTCTCAAACACTGATGTTTCTCTCCCATTCTTTCTCCCTCCCTTCCCCTCTCTCTAAAGGTAAATAAATAAAATCTTTTTAAAAAAGTAAAATAAAAAAATATAATAAAAAGAAAATGTCAGAAAACTAGATTTTAGGGCAAGCAATACTACCAGATATAAAATAAATATTTCAAAATGATTAAAGGGTCAATTCATCCAGAAGATATAATTCTAAATTTACATTCAACTAATATCAGTGATTCAAAATATATGAAACAAAATCTGATAGATTTGAAAGGAAAAAATAGATAAATCTATATATACAGATAAACAATTGAATAATCCTTTCTCATTAATAAATAAAACTAGTAGGCACACAACCCTAAATATCAGTAAATTTTGAAAAACATAGTTAACAATTTGGACTGAACAGTTATAGAACATTAAGCCCAACAACTACAGAATGCACATCCTTTTTTTAGTGCATGTTGAACTTTCATCAATTCACACTATAGATTTGCTCATAATGCATATCTCAATGAAATAAAATCTTTAAAAGAAAAGAAAAAGATTTTCAAATAAATGATCTAACATTACATTTAAAGGAACATAAAAAAGAACAACAAACAAAGGTCAAAGTAAGTAGAAGGAAGGAAAGGTAAAGATGAGAGAAGGAATAAATGAAATAGAGACTAAAAATCAACACAAATGATCAATGAATATAAGACCTGGTTCTTTGAAATGATAAACAAAATTAACAAACCTTTAACCAGACTTATCAACAAAAAAAGAAAGAGGACCCAAATAAATAAAATGAGGAATGAAAGAGGAGAAATAACATTTGACGCCAAAGAAATACAAAGCATTGTAAGAAAACATTACAAACAACTATATGCCAAGGAATTAGACAACCTGGATGAAATGAATAAATTGCTAGACACACACAATCTTTCAAAACTAAATCAGGAAGAATCAGCAAATCTAAATAGATTATACTGAGTCCAATTGAAACATACACAGAAATCTCCAACGAACAAAGGTCCTCAACCAGATAGCTTCACAGGGGAATTTTACCAACATTCTGAGAACTATTGCCTTTCCTTCTCTCATATTTCATAAAATTCAAGAGGAGGGAAGATTCCCCAGCTCATTTTATGAGACCAACATTATCCTAATTCTATGCCAAAAATTATATGCTGATATCCCTGATAAACATAGATACTAAAATCCTCAACAAATATCAGCAAACTGAATACATCAATGCATCAAAAAGATCATACACCATGATCAAGTGGGATTTATTCTAGGAGTTCAAGGTTGGTACAACATTCACAAATCAGTAAGTGTGATTCACCACATAGAAAAAGTGAAGGATAAAAATCGCACGATCAAATCAATAGATGTAGAAGAAGCATTTAATAAAATCCAGCACCCATTTATGATAAATACTCTGAGCAAAGTGGAAATAGAATGAACATACCTAAACCTAATAAGGCCACATATGACTAACCCACTGCCAGCATCATGTGCAATGGTCAAAAACTATAGGTATTCCCCTTAAAATTGAGAAGACAGGGATGTCTGTTTTCACCTCCTTTATTCAACATAGTACTGGAAGTTTTAGCCATAGTTCTCAGACAAGAAGAAAAAATAAAAGGCATCCAAATTGGGAAGGAAGACATAAAACTGTCATTATTTGCAGATTACATGATACTGTACATAGAGAACATCAAGGATTCCACTAAGAAACTGCTAGAACTGATAAATGAATTCAGTAAAGTAGCAGGATACAAATTTAATATACATGGATGGACCTGGAAATATTATGCTAAGTGAAATAAGCCAGTCAAAGAAAGACAAATACTCTATGGTTCCATTCATATGTGGAATCTAATGAACAAACTGAACAAACAAGTAAAATAGAGACAGATTCATAAAGAGAAGGCTGACAGGTCTGGGAAGGGAGTGGTTAGGAATTGAGCAAAAAAGACAAAGGAGGACTTCTGGCCAAGATGGAGGCAAAGGTAGACACACGGTGCCTCCTTGCACAACCCAAATTAAGGACAACAAAAACTTAGAAACAAAAAAACAACCAGAACTGACAGAAAATTGAACTGTACCAAAGTCTGACAACCATTCATCCAGACTGGTAAGAGGAGCAGAGCTGGTGGCTGGCAGACCCAGGCACACAGACGGCAGTTGGCAAACCCCAGGCACAGGATGGCAATGAGCAGACTCAGTGAGGTGCATAAGAAGGTTGGCTGACCGTGGTCACACATTCACATGCAGATAAACCAGATGAAAACAGGCAGTGAGACAGACCACGCAACCCAGGGCCCCAGCATCAGGAAATAAAGCCTAAAAGCAGTGATGAAAACACTTCTAGGGAGCGAGGTCCCAGAAGAAACTCCCAGCCTCACAGGAGAGTTTGTTGGAGAGACCCACAGGGTCCTAGAATGTACACAAGCCTACCTACCGAGCACCAGCACCAGAAGGGCCCAATTTGCTTGGGGAAAGCAGCAGAAGGGACTGAAATCCAAGAGAGAGTGGAACAAACACCACTGTTCCTTCTCTGACCCTGCCCCCACATACAGCTTCACAACCCAGGGACTAGGTTGACCCACCCTGGTGAACACCTAAGGCTCCACCCCTCATACATAACAGGTGTGACCAGACCAGAAAAAAAAAAGGCTCAAATGGAAGAACAGATCCAAATCCCAAAGCCAATACTTTTTTTTCCTCATTTTTTTATTTAGTTATTTTTTAAGTACAGTTTTTTGTCTATTTCTCCCATCTAAGCCCCCCCCCCCCGCCCCGTACCGCACTCCCCACCTTCCCCCCCACCCCCCAGCCCTCATCCCTACGTTCCTCACATTTATTCCCCCAAATCCCTCCCCCCTTCCCCTTTATATTTCCTTCCCTCTCCCCTCTGGTCACTGTCCCCTTGTTCTCTATTTCAGTGTCTTTATTTTTATTCTGCTTGCTTGTTTATTTTGTTGTTTAGCTTCCTGTTAAAGGTGAGATCATATGGTATTTGTCTTTCAACACCTGGCCTATTTCACTCAGCATAATGCTTTCCAGTTCCATCCATGTTGTTGCAAAGGGTAGGAGCTCCTTCTTTCTCTCTGCTGCATAGAATTACATTGTGTATATGTACCACAATTTTTTGATCCATTCATTTACTGATGGGCACCTAGGTTGTTTCCAACACTTGGCTATTGTAAATTGTGCTGCTATGAACATTGTGGTGCATAGGTTCTTTTAAATTGATGTTTTAGGATTCTTAGGATATAATCCTAGCAGTGGAATTGCTGGGTCAAAAGGCAGGTCGATTTTTATTTTTCTGAGAAAATTCCATACTGTTTTCCATAATGGTTGTACCAGTCTACAATCCCACCAACAGTGAATTAAGGACTCCTTTTCTCCACACCCTCTCCAACATTTGTTGTTTGTTGCTTTATTTATGATAGCCACCCTGACTGGTGTAAAGTGGTATCTCATTGTGGTTTTAATTTGCATCTCTCTGATAGCTAACGATATTGAGCATTTCTTCATGTGTCTCTGAACGTTCTGTACGTCCTCCTTGGAGAAGTGTCTGTTCAAGTCCTTTTCCCATTTTTTAATTGGGTTGGGTGTCTTCTTAGAGTGGAGTCGTGTAAGTTCTTTGTATATTTTGGAGATTAAACCTTTGTCTGAGGTATCATTGGCAAATATATTTTCCCATACAGTTGGTTGTCTTGCTAATTTAATACTGTTTTCCTTAGCCACGCAGAAGCTTTTTATTTTGATGAGATCCCATTTGTTTATTCTTTCCTTTACATTCCTTGCTCTAGGGGACATATCAGTAAAAATGTTGCTGTGTGAAATATCTGAGATTTTCTTGCCGATGTTTTCCTCTAGAACTTTAATAGTGTCATGGCTTATATTTAAGTCTTTTATCCACTTTGAATTTGTTTTGCTGTATGGTGTAAGTTGGTGCTCAAGTTTCATTTTTTTGCATGTAGCTGTCCAGTTCTCCCAACACCATTTGTTGAAGAGGCTATCTTTACTCCCTTTTATGTTACTGCCCCCTTTGTCAAATATTAATTGACTGTAGAGAGTTGGGTTGATTTCTGGGCTCTCTGTTCTGTTCCATTGGTCTATGTGTCTGTGTTTATGCCAGTACCAGGCTGTTTTGATTACAGTGGCCTTGTAATACAGTTTGATATCAGGTATTGTAATCCCTCTTACTTTGTTCTTCTTTCTCAAAAGTGCAGCTGCTATTTGGACTCGTTTATGGTTCCATATAAATTTTTGAAGTGTTTGTTCTATGTCTGTGAAATATGCCATTGGTACTTTAATAGGTATTGCATTGAATCTGTATATTGCTTTGGGTAGTATGGACATTTTGATGATATTAATTCTTCCAATCCATGAACACGGTATATGTTTCCCTCTGTTTGTGTCTTCCCTGATTTCTTTCTTCAGTGCTGTGTAGTTTTCTGCATACAGGTCTTTTACCTCCTTGGTTAGGTTTATTCCCAGATATTTTATTTTTGTTTTTGCTATATCGAATGGGATTTTTTCCTTGATTTCTGCTTCTGCTGATTCATTGTTAGTATACAAAAATGCCTTTGATTTCTGGATGTTTGACTTTGTAACCAGCTGTTTTGCCAAATTCATTAACTAGTTCGAGAAGTTTTTTAGTAGAGTCTATAGGATTTTCCATGTACACTATCATGTCATCTGCAAACAGTGACAGTTTTGTTTCCTCCTTTCCTATTTGGATGCCTTTTATTTTCTTTTCCTGCCTGATCTCTGTGGCCAAAACTTAATATTGAATAGAAGTGGTGAAAGTGGACATCCTTGTCTTGTTCCTGATCTTAGTGGAAAAGCTTTTAATTTTTGCGCATTGAGTATGATGCTGGCTGTAGGTCTCTCATATATGGCCTTTATTATATTGAGGAATGCTCCCTGTATTCCCATTTTGCTGAGTGTTTTTATCATAAATGGGTGTTGTACCTCATCAAAAGCTTTTTCCGCATCTATTGATATGATCATGTGGTTTTTGTCTTTGCTTTTGTTTATGTGATGTATTACATTTATTGACTTGTGAATGTTGAACCATCCTTGCATCCCCTGGGATGAATCCCACTTGGTCATGGTGTATGATCTTTTTGATATATTGTTGGATGCAATTTGCCAATATTTTGTTGAGGATTTTAGCGTCTATGTTCATGAGCGATATTGGCCTGAAGTTTTCTTTCTTTGTTGTATCTCTATCTGGTTTTGGAATTGGGATGATGCTGGCTTCATAAAAAGAATCTGGGAGTTTTCCATCCTTCTGGATTTTTTTGGAATAGTCTGTGAAGAATAGGGGTTAGCTCTTCCTTAAATGCTTTGTAGAATTCTCCTGTGAAACCATCTGGTCCGGGGCTTTTGTGTGATGGGAGTTTTTTGATTACTGCTTCAATTTCTTTTGCTGTTATTGCTGTGTTCAGATTTCCTGTTTCTTTTTCATCAAGTTTTGGAAGATTATATTTTTCTAGAAATGTGTCCATTTCCCCTAGGTTTTCAAATTTCTTGGCGTACAATTCTTCATAGTAATTTCTAACAATCCCTTCTATTTCTGTGATATCAGTTGTAATCTCTCCTCTTTAATTTCTGATTGTGTTTGAGTCCTCTCTCTTCTTTTCTTGATGAGCCTACTTAAAGGTTTGTCTATTTTGTTTATCTTTTCAAAAAACCAACTCCTGGATTCATCGATCTTTAGAATGGTGCTTTTAGTTTCTATGTCATTAAGTTCTGCTCCAATTTTGGTTATTTCCTTCCTTCTGCTTGCTCTGGGTTGTCTTTGTTGTTGTTCCTCCAGTTCTTGTAGGCGTAGGGTTAGGTTGTTTGTTTGAAATGTTTCTATCTTCTTTAGGTAGGCCTGTATTGCTATAAACTTCCCTCTCAGGACTGCCTTCACTGTGTTCCATAAGTTTTGGGTTGTTGTGAGTTCGTTTTCATTTGTTTCCAGAAACTTTTTGATTTCTTCCCTGATTTCATTCTTGACCCATTCGTTGTTTAATAGCATACCATTCAGTCTCCATGATTTTGGGTGCTTTGGGTTTTTTCCTTTGGGGTTGGTTTCCAATTTCAGTCCCTTGTGGTCAGAGAAAATGCTTGGTATGATTTCAATTTTCTTGAATTTTTTGAGGCTCGTTTTGTGTCCTATCATGTGGTCGATTTTTGAAAATGTTCCATGTGCATTTGAAAAGAATGTGTATTTAGCTTCTTCGGGATGAAGGGCTCTCCATATATCAGTTAAGTCCATTTCATCTAGGGTGTTGTTTAATGCCACAATATCTTTGTTGATATTTTGTTTGGAAGATCTGTCCATTTTTTATAGTGGGGTGTTAAAATCCCCTACCATAATTGTGTTGCTGTCAATATCATTCCTGAAGTCCTCTAAGATTTTCTTGATATATTTTGGTGCTCCTATGTTAGGTGCATATATATTTACGATGTTAATGTCTTCTTGGTGGATTCTTCTGTTGAGTATTATGAAGTGACCTTCTGGGTCTCTCTTTATGGTCCTCTTTTTGAAGTCTATTTTGTCTGATATGAGAATTGCTACCCCAGCTTTTTTTTTTTTTGTCCGTTTGCTTGGTAAATTTGTTTCCAGCCTTTAACTTTTAGTCTGTGATGGTCCTTTGTCCTGAGAAGGGTCTCTTGTAGGCAACATATGTGAGGGTCATGCTTTCTTATCCATTCAGCTATTCTGTGTCTTTTGATTGGACCATTTAATCCATTTACGTATAAGGTTATTATTGATAGGTACTTATTCATTGCCATTTTTGTACCTGTGTTGTTCTCTGTCTCTCACTTTTCCTTCCTTTCCTTAAAGTAGTCCTTTTAGTATTTCTTGTAGGACTGGTTTGGTGGAGACATATGCTCTTAGACTTCTCTTGTCTTGGAAGCTCTTTGTTTGGCCTTCTATCTTGATTGAAAGCCTTGCTGGGTAAAGTAGCCTTGGTTGTAGGCCTCTGGTTCTCATTACTTGGAATATTTCTTGCCATTCTCTTCTTGCTTGAAGTGTTTCCATTGAGAAGTCAGTAGCTAACCTTATTGGCCAAAGCCAATACTTTTAAGCAACAAAGAGATAGCCAACTTATCAGATGCACAGTTCAAAACACTGGTCATCAGAATGCTTACAGAACTGGCTGATTTTGGTTGCAAATTAGATGAACAAATGAAGGCTACACTAAGTAAAATGAAGCAAAATATACAAGGAACCAATAGTGATGGAAAGGAAACTGGGACTCAAATCAATGGAGTGGAACAGAAGGAAGAAAGAAAGAAACAACCAAACAGAAAAGAATGAAGAAAAATTAGAAGAGGCTTAAAAACCTCCAGGACATCTTTAAACATTCCAACATCTGAATTATAGGGGTACCAGAAGAGAAGAGGAAGAACAACAAGTGGAAAACTCATCTGAAAAAATAATGAAGTAAAATTTCCCCAATCTCTCTTCCAGCCAAGATGGAAGCATAGGTGGAAATACTGTACCTTCTCACACAACCAAATTTAAGGACAAGAAAGATTTAGAAACAAAAGCAAAACCAGAACAACAGAAAACTGAACTGTACCAAAGTCCGACAACAACGAACCGTTCATCCAGATTGGTAAGAGAGACAAAGTCAGTGGGAGAGGGGTCCCAGCAGAAAGAGGAGGTGGTTGACAGGCACGGGTGTGGGGAGAAAATGAGCAAACTCAGTGAGGCGTGCAAGGCAGCTGGCTGACTGCAGACACACATAAAATGAGCAAACCCAGTGAGATGTGTAAGGCAGCTGGCTGACCGTGGACACACATTTGCGTGCAGATAAACCAGGCAGGTTTAAAAATGGTCAGTGAGACAGACTGTGCAACCCAGGGCTTCAGCAATGGGAAATAAAACCTAAAAGCACTGATTGGAAAAACTTTCAGGGGTTTAGTTGCCAGGAGAGGTGCCCAGCCTAACAGGAGAGTTCATTGGAAAGACCCACAGGGTCCTAGAATGTACACAAGCCCACGCACCTGGGAACCAGCACTAGAATGGCCCAATTTGCTTGTGGAAAGCAGCAAGGGGGACCGAAATCCGAGAGAGAGCCCAACAAATGCCATTGCTTCCTCTCTGACCCCTCCCCCAGTCACAACTCAGCTACTGGGTACACCCACCCGGTTAACACCTAAGCCTCCACTTGTCATACATAGCAGGTGTGAACAGACCAAAACATTATGGCTCAATCAGAAGAACAGCTCAAGGCCCCAGAGCCTATACTTCTAAGCAACAAAGAGATAGCCAACCTATCAGATGCACAGTTCAAAATACTGGTGATCACAGAACTGGTTACTCAAAACTGAGTATCAAAATACAGGATACTCACAGAACTGGTTGATTTTAGTTGCAAATTAGATGAAAAAAATGAAGGCTACACTAAGTAAAATGAAGCAAAACACACAGGGAACCAATAGTGATGGAAACAAAACTGGGACTAAAATCAGTGGAGTGAACTAGAAGGAAGGAAGAAACAACCAAACAGAAAAGAATAAAAAAGCAAAAATTCAAAAAAATGAGGAGAGGCTTAGGAACCTCCAGGATATCTTCAAACTTACCAACATCCGAATTATAGGGGTACCAGAAGAGGAAAAGGAAGAGCAACAAGTGTAAAACTTATTTGAATAAATAATAAAGGAGCACTTCCCCAATCTGGCAAAGGAAATAGACTTCCAGGAAGTCCAGGAAGCTCAGAGAGTCCCAAAGAAGGTGGACCCAAGAAAGAACACACCAAGGCACATCATAAATATATTATCCAAGATTAAAATGAAGGGGAGAATTCTAGAAGCAAAAGACATAAGGGGACAGTCACCTACAAAGGAGTTCCCATCAGACTGTTAGCTGATTTCTCAAAAGAGACCTTGCAGGCAAGAAGGGGCTGGAAAGAAGTATTCCAAGTCATGAAATCCAAAGACCTACATCCAAAATTGCTCTCATTGACCTATCCAGCAAAGCTCTCATTTAGAATGGAAGGGGAGATAAAGTGCTTCTTAGATAAGGTCAAGTTCAAAGAGTTCATCATCACCAAGCCTTTATCATATGAAATGTTAAAAGGACTTATCTAAGAAAAAGAAGATAAAAATATGAACAGTGAAAGGACAGGAAACTTATAGTTATTAACAACCACACCTAAAACAAAAGCAAACTAAGCAGACAGCTAGATCAGGAGCCACAGAAATGGAGATCACATGGAGGGTTAGGAACAGGGGAGTGGGAGGAGGAGAAGGGGGAAGAAGGTACAGAGAGTAAGTAGCATAGACAGTAGATAGAAAACAGACAGGGGGGCAAGAATAGTATGTGAAATGTAAAAGCTAAAGAACTTGTAACACATGGACATGAACTAAAGGAGGGGAATGTGGGTGGAAGGAGGTGTGCAGAGTGGAAGGAAATGAGGGGGAATGGGACAACTGTGATGGCATAATCAATAAAATGTATTTAAATAAATAAATAAATAAAATGTCCTCAATCTGGCAAAGGAAATAGACTGCCAGGATGTCCAGGAGCCCAGAGAGTCCCAAAGAAGTTAGACCCAAGAAGGAACACACCAAGGCACATCATAATTACATTATGCAATATTAAATATAAGGAGAGAATCTAAAACAGCAATACAAAAGCAGAGAGTTACCTACAAAGGAGTTCCCATACAACTATCAGCTGATTTCTTAAAAGAAAACTTGCAGGCAAAAAGGGGCTGGAAAGAAGTATTCCAAGTCATGAAAGGCAAGGACCTACATCCAAGATTGCTCTATCCAGCAAAGCTTTCATTTAGAATGGAAGGACAGATAAAGTGCTTCTCAGATAAAGTCAAGTTAAAGGAGTTAATCATCATCAAGCCCTTATTATATGAAATGTTAAAGGGACTTATCTAAGACAAAGAAGATAAAAAATATTAACAGTAAAAAGATAGCAAATTCACAGTTATTAACAACCACACCTAAAACAACTAGAACAGGAAGAGAACCACCGAAATGGAGATCACATGGAGGGTTAGCAAGAGGCGAGTGGGAGGAGGAGAGAATGGGAATGGTACAGAGAATAAGTAGCATAGACGGTAGGTAGAAAGTAGACAGGGAGGGCAAGAATAGTATGGGAAATGTAGAAGCTAAAGAACTTATGACACATGGAGATGAACTAAAGGCAGGGGATGTGGGTGGGAATACCCCACTGCAGGGGGTATGCAGTGTGGAGGAGAATGAAGGGGGGAATGGGACAACTGTAATAGCATAAGCAATAAAATATATTAAATAAAATTTTAAAATAACCATCACACACACAAAAAGACAAAGGACTCATGGACATAAACAATATAGTGATTGCAGAGGGAGCACCATGGGATTAGGTGGATGAGGGTATAAAAGGGTATAAATGGTAATTGAAAAAATGCAATAAAAAAGAAGGAAGTTAGTGCCATATGTAGAGAGTAGGCCCTTCCACTAGTTCAAGGTAGCTTTGTGTTCATTTTTAAAATCAGAATGATATGTATGTAGTATGTGCTATATGCTTATTTTTATGTTTTACTAGAGAGGTCTCTTTATAATTAAAGATATTTGCAGTACCAGTGTTCCAACCTTTGTCCTTTCCCCTATTGATCTTCAGAACCTCTCTGCTCCGTCAACTCCTACCCCCTTAAGGACCCTGAAATTACATTTTTACTTTTTACAGGGGCAAGTATAAGATAATATTTAGTTTAAATTTACAGTGATTTCTTTTTACCCAAAATTGGCCCTTCCATCATTAAAATTAGACTATGGGGCTGAAGATTAGTGACTGTAAGAAAGGCAGATCATGGTGGACAAAAGGCAGATTTTTGGCTCTTAATTTCTAAAACAGACTCTTGAAATCTATGCCAGAGAGAACAGGTTGGAAAGCCAAGGAATTCAAGAGCAACTGTCTGTTTTTTTGGTAGTGGGGCAGGGGATCTATTCAGATCCCAAAAGGTAAGGATTAGATGCACCAAGTTTATGCCAGTAGCAAAACAAGCTAGGGAGATTCCTTGATTAGGAGCCAGTGTTTCTACCTCCAAGGAAGTGAAGTTAGTTCAGCAACAAAGGCTGTAGAATATTTAGTTTACCGCAAAATTATGCTGTACCCCAACTCAGCAGAGCCATGAGAAGAGACCCAAGTTATGTCCTAGTGCAGCCTGGGGAGGCAGCAGGCTTCCCAGGTACATCTCTGACCTCGGCTCCTGATGCACAGCCCTCTCCATGCCCTGCCTGCCCTGGCATCTTGCTAGTTCTTGAATGTATGAGGATGCCCTCATGCAAGACATCTATTTCAACAAAAGGCAGCAGCAGCTGAATGACAGAAATGTCATCGAGGTTTGTCAACAAAGAGAGCACATGTTTATCTAAGTCTCCCTTTCTGCACCCAGAGGGACAGGGAGCCTTTCCAAGGTTCATCATGCCTCCAGGAGGGACAGAAATTGCAGAAGTGGCAGAAAGAGGAATGATGGAAGAGAAGGGACTTATGGGCCGTGAGGAGAAGACAGAGTGACCTGGATGTTACTAGCTGGAATCTACAGCCAGACCCCTAGTTTCCGCAGCACAACAGATGCTGCCAACCAAAGACATGACAATTACATCTCAGCAGAAGCTGGAGAGGACAGAGAACCACCCGGGATCTGATGGCCCTTCCCATGGATGCCTGAAGTTCCTCCCCTTACCTCTCTCCCTCATGTAGCCAGACCTCCAGGGAGACAGGGAGAGATGGTTCTCTGAACTCTCCGGGAACTCTCTGAACTGATTGAATCTAATTGGAAATGACTAGGTCACATATTTGCTGTCAGCTGAAAGGGGGCTTGAGGTAAAATTAATTTTAGTAATGGGGGAAAAGTTGTGTGCCTGAGATTGGTCAACTGCAGTTATTCTTACCCAATACACAAGAACCTAATAGTAATGCTAAATCTCATACATTCAGTAATAATGTGATGATTCATAATTGTATATTATGTTGGACACTTTGGAGGATTCAGTGGCAAATATGCTGACAAAGGTACTTTGGGCAAGTCATAGCCCTAAAGGAGGGTGAGAGCTGCTGGGAATTTATACAAGCTTTCCAATGGCTGTCTTAGTGACAGAAAAAGCAGTATATTCAGAGATCCCATGGTTTATTTTTATCTGAAGCCTAAATTTGTGTGGACTAATGATTTTCAAATGATTGTTCTTGGCCATGATTTATGAGAAAGAGTTGCAACAATTGTTAAATTTTTAAAAGTTAGATTTTCAAGTATGGATTTTAGGGCCAATTTTGTAGATCTCATATGATCAAGAGCTGTGGTCCTCAGACTTCCCTATGAATAAAACAAATAAATAAGCAATTCTGAGCAGATGACCCAATAACTGCGAGCTTACCACCCAATGCCTGTCCACAGCTACTAACTTCAGTGGGCCTTTAGTATCAGTTGGCAATCTTACTACACATCCTTAGTTCTTTCCCTTTTACTATTCTGGGTGATTCTTTTACTCTCTTTTCACTCTTCTCAAATCTGTACTTCTCCCTAAGTTTGCTTAGCTGATGACCTTGTTTTCTGATTCACTGGAAAAACACAGTAATCAAAAAAGAGCCTACATTTCCTCCATCTCCACATATCAAGCCATTTGCTCTGTGCCCTACATTCTGCCCCTTCTCCACTTTCTATGGATGAACTGTTTGGTCCCTGTCACCTACTCGATGACCTGCCTCCAGGTGAGTGCCTTCTAAGACACTTCCTTAAAAATGTACATAGCACCTGACCCCTTCCCACAACCTCTATCCCTCCAGCCTCAGCTTCATTTAAACCAAGACAGCTGCTCCTGTGGTGAGTGAACTAGCTGTACTTTCAGCCTCACCACCCTGAACACAGTAGACCCAGTTCTTTCCAAAGGCAAGTCAGATGAGGTCATTCATCACTCAACACTCTCCAATGAATTACCCTCTACTCAGAGCAAAAGCAAAAGTCCTAGCAGTGGCCTGACAACCCAACATGATATGGAAGCCAGGAACTTCTCTGACCTCAGCTCCTGCTGCACTGCTCTTTCCATGCCCTGCCCACTCTGGCCTCCTGTTAGTACTTGAATGTATGAGTAGGCCCTCATGCAAGCCATTTGCTTTTGCTGCTTCCTTGCAGAGGAATGTTCTTCTCCCAGATATTTGTATCATTTGAGTTCCCTTTTTTTTATATCTCTGCTCAAATCCATTCTATTATCAGAAAGGATTTCCTTGACTGTTCTTCCTAAAAGAATGGGCCCCTCATCCTGATGTGTTTTCTTCCATGATGCTATCATCATCTGACAAACTTTGTGCCCTTTCTCTTTCCTCCCATCTCCACCCAACTAGAGTGGAACCTTTGATGCTTTGTTTGCCTTTTTGCCCACCACCTGCTACATAGTAGGCCCTGAATAAATGTCTTAAATTAATATATGCATACTTATTTACAAATTATTTTTGTAAATGCCTATCAATTCATATATACAATATTAATAAATATGTATTTGCTTATTTATTTATTAATGCTGCACAGCACTTTCCCTCATGCTACAGTCCCTGGTCTGAAGGTAGCTAATTACTACCCATCTGTAGGCATGGCCTTTTCATATTCGTGGAGTTTCAACTTCTTGGTTGTCTGCTCATTTCAAAATACTTTCTGAATTAGTCTCTGAATGCCTTTTCCCCTAAGAATATTTGGCCATGTATTATTTTCCAAGTGATCATTTTATTTCTAAAACAACTGTCCTCCAAACATTAATAATAGTAGTAATAGTATTAGTTTCATAAAACCTTCTTTTTCCTAATGGCACAATATGTTTTGTGAGGTGAAATATACATTAAAAAGTTTACCATTGTAACCATTTTAAAGTAAACAATTCAATGGCATTGAGTACATTCACATTGTTATATAACTTTAAAGGAACTATTATTTCCGGATAAAGTTATAATATTCTCCTTTCTCCTTGCCTCCACTACCTTATTGTACTTAGCTTCATTAAGCAGGATCACTGTACCCACTCCAAACACTGCCCCTGAGAGAACCTTTTCATGGTGACCCACTGTTCCAGGGTGTTTTGCCTGCATGGTCAGGAGAAAAATCAGGATGAGAACTACTGGTTCAGAACTTACTCTGTTATTTTTACTATAACATTTCAGAAATGGTCTGGTCTAATCTAAGGCTCCTATCAAGGAAAAACAGCTGTTTTCTAAAATTTTATTTTTAAACTGCAGAAACATCTTGATCAAACTCCCTGCCTGTCCATCATTGGGTGATGATGAATATATTCAAATCTAAATTCAAAATTAGGGGGAAATCACATTTATGTATGAACATTTATATTAGCATATAATTGGTATGCAGATAAAATGTTTCTATAAAACTCTACTTGAAAAATAAATAAATAAATAAATAAAATAAATATCTTTTTAAAAAATGCATATACATGTTCATCAACTTACACATCAATTTTGTGTATATGTTTCCCTTTAAACACCAACAAAGTTATAAAAATTAAGTATTTTTTACCTACATAAAGTATTTTTTAAAGATTTTATTTATTTTATTTTTAGAGAAAGGGGAAGGAAAGGAGAAAGAGCAAGAAACATCAATGTGTGGTTGCCTCTTGCATGCCCCTACTGGGGACCTGTCCCACAACCCAGGCATGTGCCCTGACTAGTAATCAAACCTATGACCCTTTACTTCACAGGCATATGCTCAATCCACTGAGCTATACCAGACAGGGCTAAAGTATTTTAAATGTAATCTAGATGATGCAAAATGCAAAGCTTTCTTTTAAGGATGTTCCCCCTAGGCTAGAGCAAAACTCCCCAGTAGTCAACCAAAGATGCTTTTCTCCCTGTGGTTTCTTTAT
The DNA here is from genome assembly GCF_021234435.1 of Artibeus jamaicensis. Taxonomy (NCBI): domain Eukaryota; kingdom Metazoa; phylum Chordata; class Mammalia; order Chiroptera; family Phyllostomidae; genus Artibeus; species Artibeus jamaicensis. Next base: position 1,487,565 of record NW_026521981.1, on the reverse strand, counting down.
GTGGAAATAATCAGAGCCCCGGCTACCCCTCCTCTGCCACTGCCTGATCATTGACTGTTTTATCACCCACCTTTTGAGTATCTGCAGAGAGCACAGGAGCAATGAGAATGGTGACTACAGCAGCAGATGCACTGCGTCCTACTCCAGGAGGGAAAGTAGGTAAGTGGTGCTGGGGCAGGATGGGTGGACAAGGTCTGATTTTTTTCAGAAAAAAGGTGATGCTTATGCTCCTCCATGAAGAGGATGTTATATGAGGTGAAACTTGGTGCCACTTGAGATCCCAGTAAATAGACATGCGAAGAGAGGGCAAGTGAGGCTCATTTCTTTTTCCTGCTTTTAGTTCTGAAGGACACGGTCACCCTGACTTTCCGGCCTGGTCTGTTTTCCAACTCAGTCAAATTTCCTTTTCTTCCTAATTTAAGTGTAGAGTATTATGCTAAGTGAAATAAGCCAGTTAGAAAAAAACCAGAACCATATGATTTAACTTATATGTGGAATCTAATGAACAAAATAGAAACAGACTCATAGACACAGAGAACAGACTGACAGCTGTCAAAGGGGAGGAGAGGTGGAGGCCGGGTGAAAAGGGTGAAGGGATTAAGCAAAAATAAAAATCTCATAGACACAGATAACAGTATCATGATTACCAGAAGGAAAGGGGGTGGGTAAGGTAGAAGAGGGTACAGGGGCATAAATGATGCTTGAAGGAGACTTGGCTTGGGCTGGTGAGCACACAATACAATTACAGATGATATATTATAGAATTGTACACCTGAAACCTATATAATTTTATTAACTAATGTCATCCCAATAAATTCAACTAAAAATAAGTCAAAAGTAAAAATAAATAAATAAATAAATAAATAAATAACAAAAAAAAGCATAGCCCTGAAGAACAATCACAACCAGAACACAGCATTGAACATTGGGATGCCTATGCTAATAACAAAAGAGGGCAAGACTAAGACATTTAACCTGAACTACAATCTTTCCTGGAATTAAATAACAGGTGGCTTTATTCATCATGTTGGCTTTCATTCATCATCTGTCTGCTCATGTTGGCTTTTATTCATTATCTGTCTACTCCTCAAATCCTCACCTCTGCTTTTTAAATAGCAGGGAAGGGTGGAATAAGTGAAGCCATTTTAAAATGGAAACAGGACAGCCAGTCTGGGGGAACTGAGTAGCATGGCTTGTTTCTCAAATCCTTGGAGTGTTTTCCCTGGGCAAAATAACCTTTGGACGGGACCAAACCAACATTGTCTTCTGAACAACTGTTTGCAAAGCTAACAGGAAAGCAGATATCCTGACCACAAGAGCTGATATTTATGGACATTCTTTAGAATCAGTAAACAGCATGTATAGCTAAAGAATAACTTAGCTTATTAGCACCAGTAGAAATTCCTTTCTTCCGCTCATGTAATTATTTCCTTTCCCTTTCTTATAAAAACCCCTTGTCTTCACCCCATAATCAGACACAATTTGGATTTCTTCCTGAACCTATGTTCTGGATTGCAAGTTTTTAATTTCAAATAAATGCTTGCTGCCTCCCTTTTTGGCTCTTTATTTTTAGGTTAACAGTACTTTACCAACCTGTGTCTGCAAGCCTCACAAAGTCCTAAAGCTTACAAGTAGGGAAAGGAGTGGAAATTGTTCTAATTCTGTTAAAAAATAAAAACAAAGGCTTTTATCACTAACAGGCCCGTGAACAACACTGCCACCAGTCCGGCAGCAATGCCAGAGAGTGTGGCTGTCCTCTCAGTTCCCCATTCAGCTGGCAGCTGCCCCCTCCAACTTTGCCTCTTCTCTGGGCCAGCTCAACACATTACCAGGAGATGGAGCAATAGAATAAAATCAAGGTAGAGGATCTGAGACAAAAAAATTCCATCTTCCAAACTCTCTCTCTCTCTCTGAGCGGTGTGTATTGGGGCTGGCTCACAGCCGCTAGCAAGAGCTCCTGCATGCACCAGTTCAGAGATGCGTCTGGTGAGCTCAATGGTAGCTGTCATCTGGTGAGGTGGGATTATTTACAGGAATACCTTGGTTTATTGACCTTCACAGCCGTTATGTTTTTTTTTTGTTTGTTTTTTTACAAATTGAAGGCAAGCCCCTCCAGCAGCAAAAATATTATGGCTAGTTTTATTGCAATACTCATTTTACTGTGGTGGCCTGGAACCAAACCTACAATATCTGTGAGGTATGCCTGTATACAGAAATTGGTAAACATTACAGATCCAGCCCTTGTTTTCTTCAGAGAGCCCATTGTTAAATATCACCAACACTTCACTGCTCTCGAGCCTAATGTTTGGCTGAGCATTTCAAATGTTTAGATGTCCTAATTCTGAAAGCAGAGTCCAAAATACATGCCTGGTGCCTGCCACAACATAATGACTCTTCAGTCTTTTTGTTCTAATATTGAAAAAATAGTAAGAGGATTCCACTCTTAAAGAGGTTTTATTTTTTTATTGAAGTAGTTTTTTATTGCTCTTAATATGATACCACTGGGAAAATACTAGATAATACAGAGCCATATAAAGGATGTAAAAATCTTTACTCTAAGCTCACTGTCTTAAACACAGTGAATTATCTTTTACATATATCTTTCCAGACATTTGTGTGTTTTGTAACTTTTTTTTCTAATCTGATTATTTTTAATATTACTTAAAAAACAATATTTGATCATTAACACATTTTAAACAATATCAGTGAGAAGTGGAAGACCCATCCTCAATTCCTCTCACCTTTTCCTTCAAACCCCTTCCTAGTTTCACTATTGTCTACAATTTGGAAAATATTCTTTTAGATGCTTCCCAGATATGTGGTTAGACTTTGTTTTTTAATAAAGACAGCATCATTTATAAATACTGTTTCACAGCCTGGTTTTCACTCAATAAAGTAATAGTACTGATATCTTTCCATATCAATACATATAGAGAGTCTGTTAATTACTGTAGAGTTTCATAATATGTAGAGCATGCTATATATTATCCAAGCAGATTTTGGTTGTCTTCCTTTCTTCCTCCCTTCCTTCAGCTATTTATTCATTTTTGCTATTATAAATAGTGCTTCAAGGACCATCCCTTGCAGCACTGTTTATACTTAGTGCCCATACTTCAAACATGCTTGAGCTCTCATTTGCCCACTGCTGTTTATGAGTGAACAGCCAGGTGGATAGTCTTAAATCAGTGGTCTGAATTTCCTGGAGTCAGGTAGTCCTGCTTCCCCTACAGGAGACTTCCTCTGTAGGCTCTATATAGTGGACAGGTAGTTAGTTCATTATTTGGTTATTTGTCATTAGTAGATTATATGGTTATTTATTAAGCCATGTCTATGAATGGGTTATTTCCAATTATTTTGTTATTGAAATAAAACAATGTTACAGTGCACATCCTTGCACATATGTTATCTTTGTGCACATATGTTTCCATAGGATAAATCCCTAGACACATGATTCTGCCTCAGTTATTCATGTTTAAAACTTTAATACCTCTTACTAAACTGCTGTCCAGAAAGGTCTCACTAACATATGCCCCCCAATAACAATAAATAACAATAATTTGTTTTCCTGTCTCCTGACAACTCTTGATCATATCCATATTTTTAATTTTTGCCATTATAATAGGTAAAAAAATCTCCTTTTAAAGTCATATTGCCCTGATTGCTAATTAAGTTTGTCTTATATTCATTTGCTATTTATATATCTTCTTTCACAAAGTACTTTGTTTACATTTTCCTTGGTTTTACTAATGACATTGTCCCTATACCTCATTGATTATGAGAGATTTTTAAAAACTTGGGCAATACATATATTCTATTAAATGTATCATAACTATTTTTCACCTCTTTCCACTCCTCTTGACATTATTTTGTTATATCCGATAGATATTTGAGCATTCCAAGACCCCTAATTCAACACTTGACAAGGTCTTTATTTGTTCACCATGATTGAAATGCCTAATTATGCCCAGTTTGACATTAAACATGGTTCATGAGCTCTCTTAGGTTATTCTGATAACTTAGGGCACATTTTGCTAATAGATGCACAAAATAAATGAGATAAAGTACAAGTGCTCACACACACAATCTGAAACTATGGCAGCCTGATGCTCAGATGCGGAGTGTAGTTGCCAGGACAGAGTTTGGCAGGGCCACTCTCATTGCTCTGGGTGCCTGCTGACTCTGTGACACAAACACTGAATGCTATTCTTGCTTTTTGCCTTACTTCCTAAAAGCAAAAATTCTCTGAATTTCTTTCAGTTAGCAAAAACAAGTACTAGCAAAAACAAGTACTAATATAAGTCTTTCATTAAAGCAAAGTGATGATGCGAACTTTTGAAAAGTGGGAGATACCTGTCTTTGTTTTATTTTTGGTAGTTATTATGAGTTTTATTTGTACTTTTTTCAATTTCTTTTGTTTTTCCTTTTTTATTGACTTTATTGGGGTGACATTGGTTAATACAATTCTATAGGTTTCAGGTGTACACTTCTATAGTACATAATCTTTATATTGTATTGTGTTCACCACCCCAACTCAAGCCTTTTTTCATTACCATTTATGCCCCATTTACCCTCTTATACCTCCTCCCACCTTCCTTTCCCTCTGGTATTCACCATACTGTACCATACTGCTGTTTGTGTCTATGAGGTTTTTCTTTCCTTTTTTTTTTTTTTTTTTTTTTTTGTTTAATACCTTTACCTTTTTTATCTGGCCCTGAAACTCTCCCTCCCTTCTGACAGCTGTCAGTCTGTTCTCTGTATCTATGAGCCCATTTCTATTTTGTTTGTTAGTTCATTTTATTCCTTAAATTCTACATGTAAGTGAAATCATGTGGGGCTTAATGCCATTGTGATATCTTTCCTCCATCACATTTTTCTAATTGTATTTCACCAATATGTAAAAGAGTTGCTGAGTTTGTACCTCAATCTTGAATCTTTCTTACTTTGAGCTCTCATATTAGTTCAAATAGTTGTATTGCTGAGTTTCTTGATATTTCTAGGTAAGAAAATATTACTTGCAAATAGTGACTCCTTGATTTTCCCTTTCCAATATGTACTCCTCTTCTGTTTGTATTATGTGACACTAAGAACCCCAGCATAATGTTAATTGGAAGCAGAGATAGTGAGCTTGTTGTAACTCTAACGGAAATGGTCAAGTGCTTCACGGTTAAGATGAATTTATTGCACTTTTCTAGACAATGTTTACCCATTTAAGGTAATTATGTTCCTGGGTTACAAATGGTTATTTTTCTTGTTGTTATAGTTATTATTATAAGCTTATGTTGAATTTTTTCAATTGTGTCTTTTGGCATCTACTTGAAGAATCATACTCATTTTTTCCTTTAATCTATTGTTATATTCATAGATAAATTAATGATAAATCTTCTATGTATAATGTGATAAACCCTAGTAAGTCATGACTTATTGTTCTTTTAATATTCTGCTGGATTCTATTTTCTAAAAATTTGTCTAGGATTTTTATTTCATCAATGAGAATAACATAGTCTTTTTGTGCTACTCACTGTATGGTTTCACTATTGAGACTATAATGCTGCAGAATGAGTTAGAAAACTTCTCCACATTTTGTGTGATATCGAAGTTTCCAAAGTATAAAAATTTTTCTTTCTACAATTAAATTACTTGTTAATTTTTTATCTAGTTCACCTTTTAGTTCTTCAGTCAATTTTTGTTATCTATTTTTTAAGAAAAGCATACCATTTTGCCTAAATTTTAAAATTGGTTGCCACATAGTAAATTAGACAATTTCTTATAATTTAAAAAGTTATTTGTATCTATAGTTACTTATCTTTTGTCATTCTGTAGTATTTATTATTTCTTTATTCCCTATATTCATCAGATTTGTCACAGGTTTGTTTATTTTACTGGTCTTTTAAAAAAACCATATTTGGGTTTTCTTGATCAAGATTACAATCTTGTAAGGGTTCCACTTATTTGTTATTTTAGGTTTTTTCTCTTTGTTACTTTCTTCCTTTTACATTATTTGGGTTTATTTTTCTTATTTTCCTCCTAGTTTCTGAAGCTATATTTATACTTAGTCATTTAATTTTTGTCTCTCTTGTTTTCTAATAATTCATTTAAACTATAAATTTTCCTGTAGATTCTATATTTGGTGTATTTCACAGAGAATATTTTGCAATCTTATTTTCATTTGTTTCCAAATAGTTTATATTTTCTGTTATTATTTTCTTTGTTTTAAACATGATTTTTAAAAAATTTCCAGGTCTGTGGGATTTTTTGTTAGTTTGTCATTGTTTTGTTATCATTTGGCTATCCTTTTTTGTGTGTGAATTTTTAATTGTATTGCAGTATCATTAGTGATTGTGGTCTCTGTGGTTTCCATTTCTGAGGACCTAATGAGATTTCTTTTTTCTCTAATTTCTTTAATCCTCACCCAAGGACATGCTTATTGATTTTAGAGAGAGGGGAAGGGAGGAGAAAGAGGAAGAGAAACATCAGCCAATTCCATTTTGTACCTGCTCCAGCCAGGGACAGAACCCGCAATCTAAGCATGTGCCCTAACCTGAATCAAACCCACAACCTTTTGGTTTATGGGAAGATACTCTAACCAACTGAGCCACATTGGCCAGGCCTTGAATGGAATTTCTCAAGAATGTAAAGGATGTGTAATCTTTGCTTGTTAGACATGTTCTTGATATGTCTATTAGATTGGGTTTATAAATTGTTATTAAAATATTTCCTATTCTCATTTGTCTACTTAATATGTTAATTTCTAAGAAATGTATTGTATAGAAGGCTCCATGATGTATTTATAAAATAAATTAATTTGGTGTTTTGAACATTTTATCTGCATAACAAATTCATTTTATTCTGTTATTCAATATAGTGCTTTAGTCTTCATTGCTATTTGGTCTTAAATTAGTATTACCACACATTTTTTCTTTGATTTTTATTTTCCTGGTAATTTTTTTCTTCTTTATTTTCAACCTGTGTTCATTTATTTTTAAATTAAAACTTAGATTGACAAAACAAAAAGTACCTAACTTTATTTCTGCCATATTATATTATACTTCCTATTCACAATGGTTTCTTTTTGTTTTGTTTTATTCTTCCCTGACATTTTTTGGCTTGTTTACATTTTCTTTGAAATATATTTTTTCCCATAATGATTTGAAAGTTATATATTCTATTTCTGTTTTTCTATAACCTAAAGCTATAGCTCTGAACTTTATTGTACACCAGAATCACTGGAAGACATTATTAAAAGACAAATTTAAGAACCCTGCACCCAGATTTACTGATACAGTAAATATAAGATAAGACCCAATAATTTATATTTCTTTTTTTTTAAGAAAGCTGCCTTTATTCCATTAGTAGTTGGAAAAATTAACTGGTACAGAAAAAAAGTGTAGTCAGCTGGAGATAAGAGAGAAACTGAGAGCCACCCGAGAGAACTGGCAGCTCCTCCAGGAAGGAATCTGGGTACAGTGAGGAGAAACAGCACTGTGAACTAGAGCCAAACCCTGCAGTCCAGTGAGACAGTTTATGCCACCCTCGCAAGTGTCTCAGTGCCTCAGGCACAAAACCAATAATTCATATTTCTAACACATTCTTAAAGGATATGGTACTCCTGGACTAGAAGACCATACTTTGAAAATGAAAGTTCTAGAAATTTCTACTATGTTCAGGGATAGAGAGAATTAATATCATTAAAATGTACATATTACCTAAAGCAATATATAGATTCAATGCAATTTTTATCAAAATACCAATGGCTTATTTCACAGATCTGGGACAAATAATCCCAAAATGTATGTGGAGCCACAAAAGATACCCAAATTGCCTCAGAAATATTGAGAAAAAAGAACAAACTTAAAAACATCAAGCCACCTGATATCAAACTATACTACAAGGCCATAGTAATCAAGACACCATGGTACTGGTATTAAAAAAAAAACAGATATACACATCAGTGGAGCAGAATAGAAAACCTAGAAATAAACCCATGCCTATATGGTCAGTTAATATTTAACAAAGGAAGCAAGAACATACAATGAGGTAAAGATAGCTAAGTCAATAAATAGTGTTGGGAAAATTGGACGGACATGTAAAAAATGAAAATAGATCTTATTTTTATATCATATATTACACAGAAATAAACTCAAAATAGACTAAAAACTTAAATGTAAGACTCAAAACAATAAAACTCCTAGAAGAAAACATAGGCAGTAAACTCTTAGACATTTCTCAGAGCAATGCTTTCTCTGTTATATCTCCTCAGGCATGGAAAACTGTTGTGGACCTCTCCACCTGGTTTCAGGAATTGTAACTCTACCCCCCATGGCTAAGGATGAGCAAGTGACCCCCAGAATGTGAGCCACAGGAGACAAAGCTTGTCTCTGGTAGCAAATGCTGCCTCAGTTTCCTCTCCCTGCCCCCAAAGCATGGTCTGTGTTGCTGATGGGTAAGTCTCCTCACAGTGATCATGTCTGGCTTAGGGGAGCAACCTAAGCCAGACATGATCACTTGGGAGGCCATCATGGAAGGACTCAGGGGGCTGCAACAAAGACCGAGCAATGGACCCTTGCCCTCTAGCTATGTGACATAGCCCAAGTCCCCATGCCCTCTGCAAGAAGCACTTCCTGGCTCTAATACACTTAAGCCTGAATACCTGACGGGGAGGGGTGCAGCTCCTTGCCTTGCCAGAGTGGATCCCAGGCAGGGGGGATATCTGGCATCACAAAGAATTCCTCAAAATCCTGTGAAACCTGCTCTGCTAAGACTGCTTTCATTCATATGTTAAGGGTCCAAGCAGGAAACCCTAAAGTTTCTGCAAAACTCCCTTCCTGACAGACTCTGACTCAGACTAAGCCTTCAGATTTCTTTGAAATGTTATCTACTGTTTGATCCTTGCCGCCCTGTATTCCTGTGTATTACAACCCAATAAAAGCCCCTGGAGGAAGGGGCTCAAGGCCTTTTTCCCCTGAGAAACTGGCCACCTCAAGGCCCTTCCCCTTTGAGGAATCGGCCACCTCTCCTCCCCTAGCAGACCATGTGTTGGTAGTGTTTACTTTCATCCATGGTGTGGATGGGGGGACTTGCGGGAAAAGTTGCCCCCACAAAAAACAAAAGAAAAAAATGGGCCCACATCAAACTAAAAAGCTTTTTCATAGCAAAGAAAACTATCGACAAAATGAGAAGACAGCCTACTGAATGGGAGAACATATTCATCAATGATACATTTGATAAGGCGTTAACATCCAATGTTAATGACTCATATTACTCAACACCAAAAAACAATCTAATTTTAAAATGGGCAAAGGATCTGAATGGACACTTCTTTAAAGAAGACATACATATGGCCAACAGACATGAAGATGCTCAACATCACTAATCATTAGAGAGATGCAAATTAAAATCACAATGAGGTATCACCTCACACCTGTCAGAATGGGTTGCATCAATAAATCAACAAACAACAAGTGCTGGTGAGGATGTAAAGAAAAGGGAACCCTTGTGTACTATTGGTGAGAATATAGACTGGTGCCACCACTGTGGAAAACAGTACGGACATTCCTTAAAAATTAAAATGGAATTTCTTTATGATGCAGTCATTCTATTTCTGGGTATATATTTGAAGAAACCCAAACACTAATTCAAAAAATACATATTCACTCCTATGTTCATTTCAGCATTATTTAGAACTGTCAAGATATGGAAGCAACCCAAGTGCCTATCAATAGATGAGTGGATAAAAATCTGTGGTAAATACACACAATGGAATAATACTCAGCCATAAAAAAGGATGAAATCTTACCATTTGCAATGGCATTATAGACCTATGAGGTATCGTGCTCAGTGAAATAAGTCAGGCAGAGAAAGACAAATACCATATAATTTTGGTTATATATGGAATCTAAAGAACAAAATGAATGAACAGAGAAAATTGAGAGATTCATAGATACAGAGAGCTGACTGGTGGTTGACAGGAGAGGAGAGGGGGTTTGGAAACTGAGTAAAAGAAGTGAAGGGATTAAGTACAAACTGGTAGTTACAACATACTCTCAGGGATTGGTGGAACACTTCTTACAGTATATGAATGTCTAACCACTATGCTGTATACCCCAAACCAATAAAATTAATTGAAAAGTTAAAATTAGGATTAACAGATTCTGGCCAAGATGGAGGCAGAGGCAGAAACACTTAGATTCCTCACACAATCAAAAGAAGGATAACCACCAATTTAAAAACAAAGAATTACCAGAACCTCTAGAAAATCATTTGCATGGAAGTCTAAAAACCAAGAAGTTAAAGAAACATTCATCCAGACTGGTAAGGGCAGAGATAGGCAGCCAGGGGGGAGAGGACACAAGGCAAGGCAGTAGACTGCTCAGGCAGGAGAGCCTACATTTGTGTGCAGATCAGCCAGGAAGAACAACTGGGGAGCAACACAGACCCAGGGTTTCAGTGCAGGGAAACTAAAGACTCAAAACCGCTGGCTGTAAAAAAAATCTATGGGGGTTGTGGCAGTGGGAGAAATTCCCAGCCTCACAGGAGAGTTTCTTGGAGAGGCCCCACAGGGTCCAAAAACATACACAAATCCACCTACCTGAGAATCAGCACTTGAAAGGGCACAATCCATTTGTGGGAAGTGAGGGAAGTGCTGGAAAGTGGGACATGAGCCCTGGCTGGTATAGCTCAGTGTTTGAACTCAGGCCTGTAAAGCAAAGGGTTGCCAGTTTTATTCCCAGTCAGGGCACATGCCTGGCTTGGGGGCCAGGTCTCCAGTAGGGAGAGCATAAGAAACAACCACATATTGATGTTTCTTTCCCTCTTGTTCTCCTTCTCTTCCCCTTTCTCTAGAAAGAAAGAAATAAAATCTTTAAAATAAAAAAAGAAAGTGGGGTGTGAGATGAGAGCCAAGCAAGTGTCATCATTCCCTCTTGGATGCCTCCCCCACATACAGCACAACAACACAGCCACCTGGGTTGCCCTGCCCTGGAGAATACCTAAGACTCCACCCCTTACTACATAACAGGTATGCTGAGATAAAGAAATATGGTCCAAATGAAAGTACAGACAAACCCTCCATAAAAAGAATTAAGTGACTAGGAGAAAGACATCCTATCTGCTGCGAAGTTCAAAACACTGGTAATCAGTATGCTCACATAATTGATTTAGCTTGGTCCAAAATGAAGGAAGAAATGAAAACTACACAAAGTGAAATAAAGGAAAATATACAGAAAACCAACAGTGAAGGGAAGAAAACCAGGACTCAGATCAATAATTTGGACCAAAAGAAAGAAACAAGCATCCAACCAGAACAAAATGAAGAAACAAGAATGCAAGAAAGTGAGGACAGGTTTATGAACCTCTGGGACAACTTTAAGCATTCCAAGATACGAATCATGGGGATGCCAGAAGGAGAAGAGGAAAAGCAAGAAAGTGAAAACTTATTTGAAAAAATAACGAAGGAAAACTTTTTCAATCTGGCAAAGGAAATAGACTTCCAGAAAGTGCAGGACCCCAGAGAGTCCTAAAGAAATTGGGTCCAAGGAGGAACACAGCAAAGTACATCATAATTACATTATGCAAGACTAAATATAAGGAGAGAATCTTTAAAACAGCAAGAGGAAAGAAGAGAGTTACCTACAAAGGAGTTTCCATACAACTTTCAGATGATTTCTGGAAGGAAACCTTGCAGGCAAGAAGGGGATGGAAAGAAGTATCCCAAGTCATGAAAGGCAAGGACCTACATCCAAGATTCCTCTATCCAGCAAAGCTATCATTTAGAATGGGAGAGCAGATAAAATCTTTCCCAGATAAGGGCAAGTTAAAAAAGTTCATGATCACCAAGCCCTTATTATATGAAATGCTACGGGGACTTATCTAAGAAATAGAAGATCAAAACTATGAATAGTAAAAGGACAACAAACTCACAACTAAAAACAATTGAACAGTAAAAACAAAAACAAAACCTAAGGAAACAACTAGAATAAGAACAGAATCACAGAAATGGAGATCATATGGAGGGTTATCAGTGGAGAGGGGGGGGAGAGAGTGGAGGGAAAAGGTACAATGAATAATAAATATAATAGGTAGACACAAAATAGGGAATGGTTAAGAGTAATATAGAAAATAATGTAATGTAATGTAATGTAATAATGTAATGGAGAAGCCAAATAACTTATATGTATCACCCATGGACATAAACTAAGGGAGTGGGGGAATGCTGGAGGTGGGTGGGGGTGGTACAGGAAGAAGAGAAAAAAGGGGAGAAAAGATTTGGGACAACTGTAATAGCATAATCAATAAAACATACTTCATAAAAAGAAAAATTAAAATGCAAAAATAGGAAAAATATTTTTAATTGTCATTTCTCAACTTTTATCAATGCCTATATTTACCCTGTTTAACCTTTTTATTTACTAATAAATTATTGAAATTGCTACAATGTATTCCATTACATTGTTTGAATCTATGATAGTTTAAATAACTAATTGATTACTGATAAGTATTTAGGTTATTTCTAAATTTTTACCAGTATAAACAAGACCACAACCAACACTCTAAAACATCCACCTTTACATATTTAACCAAATATTTTGTCAGGACAAATACCTACAAGTAGAGTTACTAGGTCAAACTAGTGCATTGATATGAATTGCCACATTTCCCACCAAATATATAAGGTATTGTCAAATTTTCCTCCAAAAAGATTATCTCACTTTATTATGGAATTAACACTGTGCAAAAGTGCCAAAGTATCTATTTTTACAAACTGATGACTTTAATGTCTCTATTTTCCTTTTTTTCTTTTTTTTCCCTATTTTTCTCCCCTTTATTCTCTTCCACCCTGCATCCCCCCAACCAGCATTCCCCACCACTTACTTCATGTCTATGAAGTTAAGACCTCAAAAGCCCTAACTGTATATAAATCTGTGAGGGTGGCAGTGACAGGAGAAACTCTCAGCCTCACAGGAGAGTTTGTTGGAGAGACCCACAGGGTCTGAGAGCATACACAGACCCACACACTTGGGAATGAGCACCAGAAGGGCCCAATTTGATTGTGGATAGTGGAGGAAGTGACTGAAAGCTGGCTGAGAGCCAAGAAAGTGGCATTGTTCCCTCTCGGACCCCTCCCTCACATATAGCACAACACAGCCACCTGGGTTGCCCTGCCCTGGAGAATACCTAAGGCTCCTCCCCTTGCCACATAACAGGTGTGCTAAGACAAAAAAATATGGCCCAAATGAAAGAACAGATCAAAGCTCCAGAAAAAATACAACTAAGCAATGAAGAGATAGCCAACCTGTCAGATGCAGAGTTCGAAACATTGGTAATCAGGATGCTTACAGAAATGGCTGACTATGGTTGCAAAACAGAGGAAAAAGTGAGTCTATACAAAGTAAAATTTAAAAAAATGTACAGGGAACCAACAGTGAAGGGAAAGAAACTGGGATTCAAATCGATGATTTGAAACAGAACTAAGAAATAAACATTCAACCAGGACTGAATGAAAAAACAAGAATTAAAAAAAAAATGAGGAGAGGCTGAGGAATCTCTGGGACAACTTTAAGTGTTCCAACATCCAAATCATGGGGATGCCAGAAAGAGAAGAGGAAGAACAAGATACTGAAAACTTATTTGAAAAAATAATGATGGAGATCTTCCCCAATCTGGTGAAGGAAATAGACTTCCATGAAGTCCAGGAGCCCAGAGAGTCCTAAAGAAATTGGACCCAAGTAGGAACACACCAAAGCACATCATAACTAAGTTGCCCAAGATTAAAGATAAGGAGAGAATCTTAAAAGCAGCAAGAGAAAAGGAGACAGTTACCTATAAAGAAGTTCCCATAAGGCTATCAGCTGATTTCTGAAAAGAAACCTTGCAGGCAAGAAGGGGCTGGAAAGAAGTATTCCAAATCATGAAAGACAAGGACCTACATCCAAGATTTATCTATCCAGCAAAGCTGTCATTTAGAAAGAATGGAAGGGCAGCTAAAGTGCTCCTAGGTAAGTTAAAGGAGTTCATCATCACCAAGCCTTCTTATGAAATGTTAAAGAGACTTATCTAAGAAAAAGAAGAAGATCAAAACTATGAAGAGTAAAATGACAACAAACTCACAACCATCAACAGCTGAACCTAAAAAAAAAATAAAATAAAATGAGAAAAATAAACAGCAAACAACCAGAGCAGAAACAGAAGCACATAAATGGAGATCACAAGGGTGGGAGGAAGAATGGGGGGAAAGGTACAGGGAATAAGAAGCATAAATGGTAGGTACAAAGTAAACAGGGGGAGGTTAGGAATAGTATAGAAAGGGAGAATGCAAAGAACTTGTATGTACAAGCCATTTTAGGGATCCTAAAGCAGGAGGGTCACAAATATTTCAAACCATGAAGGCCAAACACAATAATATAGCTAAAAAAATACCACAGGACCTATAATGACCATTGCATATATTAAATATGAGCCCAAGAGAGAATTTCCCAAACTGTTCAAATTGCAATTAGAATGTTTCTGTAGATTGCTTAATCAAAGTCATATAGAATTTCCTCATCTTTAATTTTGTAAGGTTAATTCCTCACCCCCCAAATCCCAGGAAATATTTTAATAATTTTAAAATGTATTTTAGAAAAATATCAAACTGGTACAGATAATCAGGAAATAACTTGTAAATACAAAAATGAAACTGAAACATTCTTCTGTTGCCATATAAAATGTTTTGTTGACTCCTTGAGTCACTACTAAAAAGAGAATTGGATCATCACAACTCAAGTTCTAAAGAACATGAGAACTTTATTTTTGAGTCACTAATTACTCAGAATTGGAGATCTCTCTTTATTAATCATGTGTTCTGCCATGTCTATAAAATGAGTATTCATCTTTACTGAGCTTGAAGACAATTGATTGAAGTTTTGCAAATGAGTATGTGATACTTTGGCAGATAGTTTAGAGATATTTTTATGCTTCAGTGCTGAAGTCAGTCTATGAGGTAGGTGTGGGAGTGGAGCAACAGTTGGATTCTATTAAAGGTGGCTTCAATTTAACTGCTTTGCTCTTTGCCTGTAGTAATCAGAGACCCATGTAACAACACCCCCAACCACTCCACGTCCCTCACCTCTCCTCCTTTTGCTCTTTTCTCCCAGATGTCAACTAATTTGTGGCCAGAGGGCAAGCAGTTTCTGGTATAGGAGGTGGATATTTAAGAAAAAAAAAAAAAAGCTGTTCTGGAGTGCAATGTTCTAGGTCAGCTGGAGCTGGCTGTCCCTGGCTCAGGCAGAGTAAGTTCTGTGTTTGAGCTCAATGTACCTGGAAGCTGTAGGCTGTATCATCTCACTGAAGGATGGTGGACATGTTGTCCTGGCCTGCCCTTGGCCCTGCCAAGGTGAAAAACAGCTAACAGGATTCAGGTGTGGATTTTATCTTCGAGGAAGGGAAGGTGGCTATCCACAGTCATGATGTGAGAGATGCAAGAAAAGCTCCTTTAAATGCTCACGACTGGTCAATCTCCATGTTGACCTGCTTTCAGTCATTAGTCATGGCATTCCCAAATACAAGGGGTTTGAAAATATTTTCACAATAAATTTTAGCTTGGGTAAACAGACCAAGTTTTCTTATTTTATTCCTTTTGTAATCATAGCCAATTGTCCTGGGAAGTGATTCCTTAATAATAAATGATCGACCTCCCAAGAGCTGTGAAAATTCTGAAGTTCTACTCTATTGGAAAATTAACAAATTTGCTTATTACTGTTCCATGGATGCTGGCAGAAGGCACAAGGCTTCTAGATCAGAGACAAAGGATTTTATCACTCAGAGCTCAGAAGGCAGCACAAACTTCAGGTTTATGTCAATCCCCTTCCTCTCCATATCCCACAGTGCAACATGGGTGGATGCTGTTGTATATGCAGTAGATATGCAATTGCAGATAAGAAACTCCAAATTTAAGGAACCCCAGTCTTTTATATATGGGCTACAAGCAAATCTGTCCATTCTTTGCTTCCAATATCTTTATTATATTGGACAGTAAATTAATCCATTCTCTGCTCCATAGAGAGACACTATCTCTATCTTCCAATGCTGTTCACTATACATTCTTGAAAAGATATTCTACAAACTATTATTTTGAACCCTGAAAACTAATACAATGTTACATGTCAATTATATCTCATTTAACAAAAAAAGAAAAGAAAGAAAGAAATGAAAGAATGGACAAAACTAGGGATTCCATGTAGGGGAGGCAGGGAGACCATTCAGAACAGAGACAGTCAGTGCCTGCACATGTAAAATATGCAGAAACATTAGGGACCTGTTGTAGTCTATTCAGGCTACTAAGACAAAAATACCATTTACTGGATGGCTTAAACAACACATTTATTTCCTACAGTCCTGGAGGCTGGGAAGTCCAAGACTGAGGTGCTGGCAGATTCGGTGTCTAAGGAAGGTCCACTTCCTGGTTCATAGATGCTGTCTTCATGCTGTGTCCTCATATGGCAGAAAGGGTGAGGAAACACTCTGGTTTCTTTTTTATAAGAACACTAATTTTATTCATGATGGCTCCACCTTTATGATCTATTCGCCTCCTAAATGTCCCACCTTCAAATACCATTATGCTGAGGATTAGGTTTCAACATATGAATTGGGGTTGGGGAGAATACAAGCATTCAGTTTATAACAAGATCCATGAAGAATTGTCTCCCAAGAAAATTCTATTTATCAAACCCTCAGCAAGACTTTAATCGATAGATTCACCATTGGTACCTTATCTCGCTTTGAATGCTATAAGGAAGGCAATATTCTCTCCCTCTTATTAAATGAGTTTCAGAAGAGAACCACAGTTTGACTTGGAAGGGAATAAGGAAAGTGATGCCAGCAGTGAACTGTTGCCCTTTTCACTGTTCTCCATCTCAGGGCCTTTGCGAAATTACAAAGTCAGCTATTAACCAGAGGCAATCACTTGAGCCACAGAGACTGTGAGAATAAAAATATTAGCATTATTTTCATGGCACTATTCATGTGGTTATTACAGAAATGATTGACATCAGCATATTACAGTGCTTATTTCATTCTTGAATGTTATGACACCCTGGGAGAAAAATTATATTTATTTGGAAAGGTCTAAATGAAAGTACAGGTCATGTATCTTCACTGAAATAATAGTGAAAATGGGTTTGTTTAAACCATAAAGAAGAAAAGAAGAAATCAATCAAAAGCAGAAGTCTAAAAACAAAAGAGAGAGAACCATAGTATAGTAATCATACTATGAAAAATGGGCATCAGAGACCCACATAAAAAAAGTTTCTTAAAATTCAAGGTACATCAAGGTAAAACTCAAGGTGTCATCAGTTAATTCTACTTTTAACTGATTACTCATGGTCCTAGCAAGTTACCTAATTTTTCACAATTTGAGTTATTATTTGTCTTGGCGGTATAATAGAAACAATGAACTGGGAGTCAGGAGACATTGTTGTATGTCTTTTGAGCTGCCCTTGGGCCTCACTTTCTTCCTCAACAAAATAAGGGGCTACACAGCTGATCACAGGCTGTCCAGCTCTCAAATGCTAATACACCTTTCAGAGAAGAGAATTTAATTCATTTTATCTCATTATTAAGTTTAGTTTAGTCCCATTATTAATTGCTGTATTCTCATATATGACAATGGACTATGCATGGCTGAAAAATTATTATGAAGAAAATCATGTCCTGATTCCTTATTTCATTGCTATCCTGGAACATGACCAATCATCCTCTTTGTTATAGGTGCTACTGGTGCACTACCTAGATCCCATTTACCTCACCAATGCATCCATCCTCCAACTGTTGTGACTGTTGGCTACCCACAGCTATACCCTTCAACTGAGAATCGCCTTCAGCAGCAGTGCCTTTCTGGAAAATACTCATGAGGGTATGCCTTTCCTCACCTTACTTCCTCCAAATACACACACAACATAGACAGCCCATAAGCACTGGCTGACTAATACAGGGGCATCAGAACTCCCTGTGCATCAGGTTGAGGTTAAACTTTAGTTGAACTCATGTCTCTGTCCAGCTTCTTCCCTGGGTTGTCCTGCTTCCCTTATTCTTACATAGGTTTCTCCCAATGAATCACTTGCAAAAGAGTATCTGTTTGAGGTTCTGCATCTAAAGGACCTGACCTTAGATATCCTCCTTGAACATCTCCACAAATAGAGCTAACACTACACAGCATGTGATTCTGTTTTTGGACATCTCTGATCATCAGAAAGTTTTTTTCAATTATATTAATAATATCCCATCTTCCTCTATCATTTATGCCCATAATTTTATGCAGAATGAGTCTCATTTCTTTTCCACATGATAGCCCTTCAGATGTGTGTGGGGGGGGCAATATGTTTATCTTAAATACTTTCTCTAGGCTGTGAGAAAGAAAAGAAAGTTCTTTTTTAAAAAATCAGTATAATATTTTAATTCAGGGTAATGTGTATCTGATAAAATTGCATGAAGAAAAATAATGGAAAATGAACCAGGAGAGAATTTGAAGAAGGCAACACTCACATTTACTGGGGGATAGATGGGGAAGAGACTATCTCAGTACAGGAATTAAGAGAAGATAAAATCTCAGAAAAATAAAATAAGACAATAACTACTTAAAACTAGATACAATGAATGGCTTGAAGTATCCCATGAAAAAGAACTCACAATTCTCAGAAGATGTCCTAGAAACAGGTCAGGAAAAAATCTAGAACTCAAATGTGTATATATATATATATATATATATATATATATATACACACACACAGCATATGTACATTTAAGTTTTTAGGTAAGGAATGATAAATACTGTCTCAGAAGCATCAAGACTTATTGATGAGATCTGTACAATAAGGGTATGCCTTGTTCAATGAGAAAATGTTTCATTGAAAGTACAGGATAGGAAAACTGTATGTTGAGAACATAGACACCGATACACACTTTGTGTGTATACACTTGTATACACACAAAGGAATACATTCTATTGTTATAATTCTAGGCATTCATCTCATGGGGAAAAAAGAATGTGTACATTTTTATAGAAATTCAAAATCTGAGGGCAGAATCACTTATAAGAGTATAAACCCAAGTATGAAATAGAGTTGACCTGTGAACAACATGGGTCAATCAACTGTGTAGGTTCCATTTGTGTGCAGTTCCTTTAAATAAATAACTATAATGTTTTCAATCCACAGTTGGGAGTCTGGAGTCATGGAGGATCAACTGGATGCACTGATCTATTCCACATTACACAGGGGACTTGAGCATCAGCAGATTCTGGTGTTCATGGTGGGTCCTGGAACAAATGCCCCACAGATACTGAGGAACAACTAAAGTATCAGTGGAATCAAAAGACATTCATGGATTTTTTGATTGTGCAAAGGTTGGTTCCCCTAACCTTCACATTGTTCAAAGGCTAACTTTAGTATCTTAAGGGAATATCCCTGCAGATAAATAAAATTAGGCTTACAAATGCTGAATAGAATTTATTGGCATTTTATAATTTAAAATGTACTTGCCAAAATTTGTTTTACTTATACTCTCACAGTAACTCTATCAGATAAATAATGTATTATGATCATTTTATGGAAGTTATGTGTGATTGACTGACATGTCCAAATTACACAACTCATAAGCAGTAGATCCAAAGCTTCAGCATGGGTCTTCTAACTCTATGTTCTTGCAACCTCATCATGCTGTCTTACAATACATACAGGAAAACCACTACAGAACTGGACTTCTGGAATCTGTTGGTGGTCTTATGCTGTTAACTAATTCATTAGTTTCCTAAGACTGCCACTACACATTAACACAAACTGTGAAGCTTAAAAAAACAGAAATTTATTGCCTCACAGTTTGGTAGGTAGAAGTCTGAAATCAAGGTGTCAGTAGGCCCACACTCTCCCTTAAGGCTGTAGAGAACAATCCTTCCTGTCCCTTCCTAGCTTCTCATGGTTGCTTACAGTCTTTGGCATTCTATGGCTTGTAGAAACATCACCCCAATCTCTGCCTCCATCTTCACATGGTGTACTTCCTGTGTGTATTTCCCTGGGTTCAAATTCCCTCTTCTTATAGGGATACCAATCATGTTAAATTTATCCCCCTCCCCATCCAGACTCTATCTCCAAGTAAGGCCACACTTACAGGTGCTAGGGAGACATAAATGTGTGGGACACAGCAGAACAAGTGACTTGCTCTAGGCTATGTTGCTGACAATTTTCCCTCAGAACATAATGGAAGAATTTTAGGAAACTTATGTCCTGGATCCCAGTTTGACCAACACGAAAGAATGAGGCACCATATATAATAACAAGGAAATTTCAGAATAAAAAAAGAAGAAAATTTCAGGATAAAATGGCTTTGATGTTTTACAATAGTGAAAAGGGTAATAATGAGGACTTCAGTAAGGGAGCTTCAAAAACAGTAAAGAAAATAATAGTGCCCAAACAATTTACGAGAGGGATGTGAACTCTAAATATGGGATTCCTTCAGCATTATAAAAAAAATTGATGCTGTTGAGGAAAAATATAGGCTGCCTGAAAAGAAAATGCAATAGAAGTAATAGTGTCTAATAATTGGCCATAAGTGAGGTCCCGGGCTTGAACAGAAAAAAATAAACAGCCTAAGTAGAGAGGTAGCTTATAAGCAGACAGCTCTCAGAGAGGAATTGAAAGGAACATTGAATCTGGAATCAGAAGATTTCAATTCAAGTTCCTATGGATCAGTGAGTTCTCTGATAAGTTCAAAAATATGGATGGGGTAGACAATGTCATGGATATAATAAAAGAGAGGGAAAGAAAAACAGTTTAGAGTATATGAAAGTAAAGCCTCAAAATAAATTGGGGACCTGAGATAAATACCAAACACAATAAGAAAGCTGTTTTTCTTGTTAACCTCTGGTCAGGAGAAGATGAGAGAAGGAATAGTTATACTAAATCTCAGACAATACAACCTTAATGAATGATATCATAACTAAAGAAACATTCATTTTCTGCTTCACTTCCATAATCTCTCTCATGAAAATTATCAGTTGTGGAGAAAACTCTACTGAGAGATAATTAAGTCTCTTACAATAAAAAACTTATAATAGGAAAAGATATAGGAAGAGGTCCTCACCCATTCAAAACTTCAGATAGCACAAATTCTATCCCAAAATATGAGAAATGGTAGATAAGATCAGACAATGGCTGCTGGGAATGAAGGAGGACAAAGGAGGTGTCTGGTGACTGAAAAATGTTTCTATTCCTAAAAGGGGTGAGATTTATATATAAATTAGTGAGCCTCATGCAGATTCCAAGCAAAATTCTAGAATGAATTATTTGTAAGCAATAAGGAAATGCTGACACTAGCAATGACTGTGATTTTACTAAAAACAAGTCATGTCAACCTAATCTCATTTCTTTTCTAGGTTTTGGTCGCCAGTGTGTCAGAAGAAGGCATGAGCACAGCATGTCTTCGTTTTAATGAAATATTTATCAGATCTTACAGTGTGCTTACTTTTACTGTTAAAATGGAGAAATGTTGGTCAGGTGCTAGGAAGATGCCTGAGTTAGCTAGCTTCTTAGCTAGGGAACCAACAACACTCAAAATGTGTTGGTAAAAGGCTTGAACTCAACTTTCACAGACAACTGCAAGAATTTATGATTTTTCTATCCTTGTTCAACATATTTGTCAAAAACATGGAAACCAAAGAACTCAGGTTTATAAATACTTGGATGACAAAAATTTTATATAGAGAGATAATACATCATGACACAATTCAAAAAAACATTTCTTCACTTAGAAACCGGCACCACGACAAAGAAAATAGAAATTATCTGAAATAAATGTGAGGTCCTATTCTTAGGCCAGAGAGAGTGAGAGAGAAGACTATCAATAGCTAACATTTATTAAACATCACTGTACATTATATCTTCACATGAGTTACATTTAACTTCACAATAACCAGTATAATTATAATAGTTATAACTATTCTAATTCACAAAGACCAAGGCCCAGAGAGGCTATGTAACTTATTTTCAAGTGACATGATTACCAAATGGTAAAGGGAGAACTTAAATCCAGGTCTGCCTAACTCCAAAGTTTGTGGTTTCAACCATTTCACTATTTTCATCAATGCATAAATGTAATAAATGTGTCATAGATTTATGAGTTTTAAGGGAAAGCACCTAGACAAAAGCATCTAATAATGTTGCATAGTGGTCACTCAATAATGTTTTCATCTTTGTACAATATTGAATATTTAGGAGAAAAATGATAATTGAATTTAAATATTTTAAGAATTGATGAAATCCATGTAGTTCAAAATGAAAAACAATGACTGTGGTTAAAAATTGCAATGAGACAGATTTTTGTTCAGTAAAATGAACATTTTTCTATGTTGAGTCTGCTCAGCCATAGAAGAAACCACCTGGCTGAGCAGACCCAATACACAAAATGTTCCTTAAGGAATTTTTCAGGACTGTCAGGGAAGAGTGTGTTTGAACCTGGAGAAGCAAGCACTAGGTGACTTCTTAAGAGTTTTCTGAATTTGAGATTCAATTAAAAAATGGTTTCAGGGCTAAATGGTGTGAAGAGGAATTCTCGAGAATCAGGTTTAAAGTTACAAGAAAATTGAAGCCATCAGCTCTCTAAGTTAAAGAAGTTGTAGTCTAAAACTTAATTCTCCATCCTAATTCTATCAGGAAGGTATGAAACGCTTGGAGCATTTCACTTATTTTGTTGCATTTATTTTTAGCATGTTTCTTGAAAGTAAAGCAACCATCAACATCCCTGTTTTATTGACTAGAAAGTGGAAACGATTCCACAGCTAATGCGTGGCCTGGCAGAATGGAAAGTCAGTTCCTGCAGGCATCTGGTAATCTTTCTCCCACATTACTGTTCTCCCAAAACCAATTAGCTCAACAGATCTTGCCAAGATTTTGAAAAATCAAATAAAGCAAAAATTAATTTTGATTCTCTTACAAATATATATATATAAAATATTGAACTTATACAATGTTTATCAGAAACACATTCAAGAAAAAAGACTCATTAAAGCTAATTTACCACTAACAAGAATGGTCAAGAATTGGGAGCTTAAATTAGGACATCTTTCTAAGTAAAATTTCCATATGTTATTACCTAACAGAGTTAAATATTTTTAAACTTTTTGATTTGTTACCATTGTCTACTATAAGTAGATCCTAAGTAGTTAGAATTTTTTACCACGTTAAAATAATTTATGTGACCTATGACTGTATAACTTATTTATTTGTACATTTTATACAGGGTTAAGTAAAAATAGGTTTACAGTTGTTTATATAAAAATAATATAATAATTAATAAAGAATAATAAAGAATAAACTTTCATATACTCAACTGTAAACCTACTTTTGCCTTTTGCTGTATAAAGTTTTCTAAATACATGATAAAATGTCAGCATTTCTTTTTCTTTTGTTTTTCTGATTAAACTCAGTGTTTCTTTGGGTAAATTTTAACAAAGTTTTTGTGGAGGGACTTTGAACCGGCTGGGAGACCAAAAATGTTTCTTTTGCTACCATTCTTTATTGACTGTAAATATTTCAGTTAAAAGAAAGTCATGTGAGAGCAAGTGGTTAGATCTTTCTGGGTTTAAAAGCAGAAAATAGTTCTGCTTTCTTCATCACCCATTCTATCGGTAGCTACATAACTTTGCTTCCTGATGTTACGCAGGAAATGGATGCCTTTAGATATAAAACTCTTGTACATGCTTGCTTTTTCATCCTTTGATCCCTCACCTCTCTTTGAGATGTCAAAACATCACACAGCTTTGACTTGAATAGTGTCAAAACATACATACACACAAATATTGAATCAGCTCATAAATCCTCAAAAGCAGTTATTTTATCTTAGCCAAGTGCCCAGCATTTGTGACTTAAGGTAGTGAGTCACAGGGCAAGGAAGTGAATCACAGCCACCCAAAAATTCTTTTTTTATTTTTTTTTTAGCTGTTTCTGTGAAATTGTAGAGATCAGAATTCAAAGATATCTAGAAAGTATTAAGATGAACTTTTCCTCCCCTACAACATTCCACAACCTTCAAAGTAATTTGCTAACTTAAAAAAGAAGTAAACAAGTCTTAACTAATATGGGTTGTGTGTCATTCTACAAACTAAAAGGTTGCTGGTTTGATTCCAGTCAGGGCAGGCACCTGGGTTGCAGACCGGATTCCCAGTTGAGGCAACAAATAGATGTTTCTCTCCCTCTCTTTCTCCTTCCCTTCCTTTCTCTAAAAATAAAAAAATAAAATAAAAAGAAGTAAACATATTTTTAAATCTCCAACAAATAGCTACAGAAAACAATTGATTACCTTTTATGTAGTCACAGCACATGTTGCCTGCATCTGATGATTCTTTTTCTCATTTTCTCTTCTTTCATTCTTTTGTTCCACTAAACTGACCAACCACCATATTTTTAGCACCCTTCCCCATCACCACCACTTCTTCCCCTTCCTCTCTCACCTAGGAGATCCTTAGAGAAGGTTGCCCAAGGTCTGGGTAACAATCCCAGAAAGTTCCTAGGATTTCAAGTTTAGGTGGGAAAGGGGGAACTTACTTACATTACTTACATGGGGAACCTGGAAAGACTCACCAGTTCACATGAATTCATCCATGTGTTCCAAGTGGGTAAGATAATTAGCTAATAAGTGTAAAAGCAAAATGCTAAAATTAAAATCTCTGAGAAACAGCCCATTCTGTAAAAAAAAATCTTCCTTTCAACAATTCATACATTCTATATTTGTCCTGCCAATTTTCCCATTCATGATCTCATCTTTCCATTGTTGTTTTCCTGAGCTTTGGGAAAACCTGATTATTTAGCACATCCAATAAATTGGAGTAAGTTCAATTGTTCATCTTTGTATTTGCTGAGGATAACCACAATAAAAGAAGAATTGATTAACAGGAACCTAAATTTAGAAAAGTACACTACTAGGACTTCCAGCCAAGATGGAGGTGTAGGTGGAGACACTGTGTCTCCTCATACAACCAAATTTAAGGACAACAAAGATTTAGAAACAAAAACACAACCAGAAGAGAAAGAAAATTGAACCGTACCAAAGTCCAACAACACCATCAACCAGTAAGAGGGGACCCAGGAGAAAGAGGCAGTGGTTGGTGACCCGGGTGCGGGGAAGAATCAAGCAAACCCAGTGAGATGCACAAGGCGGTTGGCTGACTGTGGACACACATTTGTGCTCAGATAAACCAGGCAAAAAACTGACAGTGAGACAAACCACGCAACCCAGGATCCCAGCAATGGAAAATAAAGCCTAGAAGCACCGATTGAAAACACTTGTGGGGTTGAGGTGCTGGGAGAAGCTCCCAGCCTCACAGGAGAGATCATTGGAGAGACCCACAGGGTCCTAGACTGTACACAAGCCCACCCACCTGGGAACCAGCACCAGTAGGGCCCAATTTTCTTGTGGGAAGTGGGAGAGGGGACTGAAATCCAAGCAAGTGTGGAACAGGCACCATTGTTCCCTCTATGATCCCACCCCCACAGACAGTGTCACAACCCAGGGACTGGGTTGCCCTGCCTTGGTGAACACCTAAGGCTCTGCCCCTCATACATAACAGGCACAACCTGACCAAAAATGGCTCAATCAGAAGAACAAATCAAAGCCCCAGAGACAATACTTTCAAGCAACAAAGAGATAGCCAACCTATCAGATATGCAGTTCAAAACACTGGTGATCAGAATATTCACAGAACTGGTTGAATTTGGTCATGAATTAGATGAGAAAATGAAGGCTAAACTAATTGAAATGGAGGGAAATGCACAGGGAACCAATAGTAATGGGAAGGAAACTGGGACTCAAATCAATGGAGTGGACCAGAAGGAAGAAAGAAACAACCAAACATAAAAGAATGAAGAAACAAGAATTCAGAAAAATGAAGAGAGGCTTAGGAACCTCCAGGACATCTTTAAATGTTCTGACATCCAAATTATAGGGGTACTAGATGAAGAAGAGGAAGAGCAACAAGTGGAAATGGTATTTGAACAAATAATAAAGGAGAACTTCCCCATTCTGACAAAGGAAATACACTTCCAGGAAATCCAGGAAGCTGAGAGAGTCCCAAAGAAGGTGGACCCAAAGAGGAACACATCAAGGCACATCATAATTACATTATCCAAGATTAAAATGAAGGAGAGGATCCTAGAAGCAGCAAGAGATAAGGGGACAGTCACCTACAAAGGAGTTCCCATCAGACTATCAGCTGATTTCTCAAAAGAGACCTTGCAGGGAAGAAGGGGCTGGAAAGAAGTATTCCAAGTCATGAAAGGCAAGGACCTACATCAAAGATTGCTCTATCCAGCAAAGCTTTCATTTAGAATGGAAGGGCAGATAAAATGCTTCTTAAACAAGGTCAAGTTCAAGAAGTTCATCATCACCAAGCCCTTACTATATTAAATGTTAAAGGGACTTATCTAAGAAAAAGAAGGTAAAAATATGAACAGTGATTGGACAGCAAACTCAAAGTTACTAACCACACCTAAAACAAAAGCAAACTAAGCAGACACCTAAACCAGGAGCAGAGCCACGGAAATGGAGATCAAATGGAAGGTTATCAACAGGGAAGTGGGAGGAGGAGAGGCGGGGAGAAGGTATACAGAATAAGTAGCATAGATGGTGGGGAGAAAATAGGGGGAGGGCAAGAGTTGTATGGGAAATGTAGAACCTAAAGAATTTATGACACATGGACATGAACTAAAGGAGGGGAGGTGGGTGAGAGGGGGTGTGCAGGTTGGAGGGATATGAAGGGGGGAATGAGACAACTGTAATGGCATAATCGATAAAATATATAAAGAAAGAAAGAAATATTTTTTAAAATTTAAAAAGTATACTACTCATTAAACTGAAAACCAAAGCAAACTTCCAGAAGTTAGATTCAGCAATTTGAAAGTCAGACCACATGAATCAATTGCCCAGTGTAAGGGTCTTGCTCTTCTTTTTTTTTTTTTTATGGCTCAGAGCATGTCAAGTGTTTTTTTTCCCCTCCACTTCCCCCCCCCCGTGTTTCCCTCCCCCCCCACCTTCAGTCCTACCCCCTTTGGCTTTGTCTGTGTGTCCTTTATAAATGTTCCTTGACAACCCTTCCCCATTTTCTCCCCATTATATCCTCCCACCTCCCCTCCAGTTACTGTCAGATTCTCTTTACTGCTAATGTATATGCCCATGTTTTAAAAGTTAGTTGGTACCAGTGTGGACTTTTATGAGACTTTAACTAATATCCACCTAATCATGATTTATACCTAAAATCATGATTTATAAATATAAAAATCAGCAACAATTTTCTTTTTAAGAGCTCACATTTCCCAAGAAGTGTTTCTGTAACAGGTAAATGAAATAAGCAGTTTTTATTCCTTTCTCATTATTCTGGAGGACAATGTTCAAGTACCAAGCCAGTAGGGACACTAGAATATCACATGTAAAACCTGTCCCCACAGTAACTTCAGTTTACAGTAGAGCATTGTTTCCATCAAGGGACAAAGGCACATACATTTTTAAAGGAATTTTTTAAAAACACAGATAGACCCAGATTATGCTTTGACCCATAAGGAGAAATAATCACATCTGCCCTCTTGCAGCCCCTTCACTTTAATGTCCTCCAGTTCCTCTCTGTAACTGGGTTTCATGGGGGAGAAGGTAGCTTCTATCATTCAATACCTCATAAAAGCAACAAAGGATTATTCACTGAATTATGCTTAAGAATAAATGATGCTTAGTTCACCTAACAATTAAATAATATATCAACCTTTATACCACAAGTTTTTAAATGGTATCCAGATAAAATTGCAAAGTTCGAGGTTTGTTCACAACACTACTAACCAAGCATGTCTTCCTTTTGTAAGTTCATTTTCTCGTGTTGCTTAGTTCTGGTTAACCCTCCATTCATGCATTCACCAAATACTCACTGAGTACATCCTAGGTGTCAATACTGTTCTAGGCTCAGGGAAGAAGAAGAAGAAAGGGCACTAACAAAAATCAAGGAAGTTGCATCCTACTGGGTGAGATATGGAATAACCAATAAACATAATAAGTAATAGGGTGAGGGAATCCAGGACCCTGGGTGAGGTCTGGAACTTTAAACAGGGCGGTCAGTGTGACCTCATTGAGAAGCTGACATTTGAATAAAGATGTGAAAGCAATGTAAAAACAAGGCATAAGTTTACTTAAGGAGAGGAGAGTTCAGGCAGAGAGGACCCAAGGCCAAAGCTATGAGGCAGAGTGTGTTCTGGATGTGTTCAAGGAAGAGGAGGGAGACCAACCTAGGAGGGCAGGGACTAGGAGAGACTATTAGGAAAAGTCAAGGTTCCCAGATCCAGCAGGGTCCTGAAAGGATTTTGGTGTTTACTCTGAATGAAACAAAGGGAACTAATCTGGCTGAAGTGTCTGGTTAGAGCCTTGGACAGGAGGGATAGGAGACTAGTCAGAGACTGAGGCTATCATCAGGCCGAGGATGATGTGGACCAGATGGCCACAGTAGGAGTGATAAGAAGGGGCCACACTCCAGAAACGCTCTGAAAAGAGAGTCAACACAAGTCCCCATGAGCTACGAGAGGAAGGCTGAGTCCAGGGTATTGGCCTGAGCAAGTGGAAGGATGGAGAAATGCTTGTGAGGGTAAGATCAAGAGTTTAGGTTTGGATATGTTACTAGACTTCCAAGTAGAGAAAATGAGGAAGCAAGTGGATATCAGCTTGTAGTTCAAAGAGAAGATCCAGGCTGGAGCTATAAACTTGAGGTTGACACTTAAGTCTATGAAATTGACTGAGATCACCCAGGGAGTGAGTGTATATAGAAAAGAGAAGAGGTCCAAAGTCCAGAGTCATTGCAGATGTAATAAGTTTTGTTAAGACAAGGTCATATTGGAATACGGTGAGCCCCTAAATTCAATATGATTGGTGTCTCTATAGAAATGCAAGAATTGGACACAGACACACACACAAAGCAAACACCATGTGAAGACAAAGGCAGGGATTGGTGTAATGTGTCTACAAGCCAATGAATGCCAAAGATTGCCAGAAAACTACCCAAAGCAAGGGGAGAGGCAAGAGATACATTCTTCCTAACAGGCCTCCGAAAACACAAACCTTCTGACATCTTGATCCTGGACTTCAAGCCTCCAAAACTGTGTGAGAATAAATGCCTTATTTACTTATTTAAACTTATGCCTTGTTATGTAACCCACATCGTCTGTGGTACTTTGTTATGCACCCTAGCAAACAGAGCTAGAAAGAGTGAGTGTAGTAGAGAAGGCAGGAGTCAGCAAGGGAAATGCACACGTTGCAATCATGGAGGGCGTGCAGCAATGGGTAGTGATGGGTCTGGTATAACCATGACTGTAACAAAAGGCGAGAGGCCAGATTGTGACAGAAGGTAAACAGGTCACTGAGAAACCAGGGGAATGGAGAAACAATCTATGTGTATATTGAAATTGCCAAGAATCAAGACTGCTATAGAAATGACCTCAAAACAATAGGCATCAGCAAAATAGAAGAACAAGTGACACAACCCAATGATCTGAGATTCAATCTAAGAATCTGAGAAGAAAGAGAATAATCTAGAGACAATAAGAAACAAAACGGAAATGCCGCCCACCTCCAGGTTCCATGGAACAAAACCATGATGGAGAAAACCACAGCCACCACATGACAGGACTACAGGAGAATAAAAAGGCTATGTTCCTAACAGAGAGCCAGGTTTTTATCAGAGCACTCTGGTGGCAGGAACATTCAGGGGTGAGGCTGAGGATATCAGGTTTTGCTAATAGTTGTCTGTGAGTTCTAGCAGGCCAAGAAGAGAGCAAGGTTAGGGAAGGGTAGGAGATGCCTTTTCTATGTTCAGGACCAATGCTGATCCATACTGAACTAATTACTTCCTTTGTTCAAAGCTGATGTATTAGTAGCAATCAACACTCAGTCTCCAGCAATTATTACTCAAACACTTTGTCTTAGAGAACTCTCATTGACTCCATTTTCTGGCTCTAGTAATTCTGTCCCAATACGTGGTTATTATACAGCATAAAGCAATAGTGAAGCTTGGCTTTTTTTTCCTGGGGCTGGGAAATCATGGCTGCTGCAGCTGCCTGTTCCCTTTAAGAAAGGCATTCTTTCTTTTTGCTGCAGTGGAGATGGGGCAGGAGGGTGAAAAAAACTGAATTAACACTGAGCATCTCTTAAGAGGCTCCCACCATTCTTCATACAGCATCATCCTAGCATCCTCTATTCTGTGGTTACTTTGAGGGATTCCCCCAGTAGACATTCCCTTTCTCACAGCATCCCAGAATTGATGAATTTCATGCCCACTTATGGTAAAAACCATGTAGTCTTTATTCCTAACAGTGCATTTACCAATACCTTACAGCAACCTTACAAAAGCTGAGACTGCATCTTTACAGAACAGTCACTTATTCATTCAACAAATATTTATTGAGTACTTCTAGACAGTGGCAGGAGTTCATTAAGCATACAGGGTAGGCAAAAGGAGGTTTACAGCTGTGAATACGTGCAACAGTTTATTCTTGCATTATTATTCCTTAATAATTGTATTGTTTTCCCATATTCACAACTAAACTACTTTTGCCCAACCCTATATAGTAAATAAAATATTTATATGAAACATTAGATCTATTAGTGATAAATTATACAAAGAAAATGGAGAGTAAGAGCATACTAACCATACTCCTTAGCATACTAAGGAGATGCTTTTATAAACCAAAATGTTAATTTCTTGATTTATAATAGGAGACATATCTGGCCAGACAGCCAGGCTCTGCTCTTTGCCCAGACATATCTTTCTGGAAGGGAAGTCTCCATAGAAAAATATATTAAAAGTTTGGCTACCACTGCACCCCAAGGGAGTCCCTTTGCATGGACCTAGGTCTGAAGATGTATGATTTGAGGAGCAGACTATGACTTTTTGTGATTAGAAAAAGGCACCCTTCCTCCTGGTGAACACAGGCCGATGATGGGACATGCAGCTTGATAACGGGAAAGAGGATTAGATTTCAGCTCTGGTTCATTCCTTTTATTTAATATTGTATTTTTAGAGAGGGAAAGGGAGAGAGAACAAGAGGGAGAGAAACATCAATGTTTGGTTGCCTCTTGTGCATACCCTCTGGGGACCTGGCCTGTAACCCAGGCATGTGCCCTGACTGGGAATCAAACTGGTGACCCTTTGGTTCATAGACCAGCACTAAATCCACTGAGCCACACCAGTCAGGGCACTGACTCATTTCTTAGGGTAAGTGCTCCTACCCAGTGAACAACCTAGGGATAACTGTATAGACCTAATAGAACCAAGGAATTAAAATAAAAGTAATTGAGTGTTTTAAGGAACATTGCCTTTAAGGTACCAAGTAAAATGATTGTCACATAATGATGCCTTTTAAACCTTTTAGTGTGTGTGAAATATGTAAAAAGTAAAGCAAAGTATCATTTGTTAATTCACTTATAGATTAATTGATTCAACTTTGAACAAGTCTCTTTGTTTCTTACATGCAAGTGTAGTTGAGAATATTTTAAAGTCACTCCAAAAAGTGTTCACATTTCTAGACTCTATCTCATGCCAAGAAAAAGTTAGTACGACTTGAGTGATGTGGGAGCGGTTGGAATCCTGGTGAGAATAATATTAGACATCCTGGATTCTGGCTTCTCCCCGAATAGCTAAGATCAGCCAGTTCAGCAAAACAGAATTATGCACCATCTATCTTCCACCCCATAGGTGAGAGGACAGCAGACAGGCTTAGAAAGTTTGACCCTGCTACATAGGTCTGATTCGCTCCCTCACTGAGGCCTGCAGTGTGGCTAAGCCTGGAGGTCACATTTACTTTTCTCTCGTCCATTTTTTTTTCCTTCCACATGGCCTGGACAGTGTCTTGATCAGAAGAAATCAATTCTAAGACATTAATAATTTGAAAACATTGATTAGGTCTGCCCCAATCATTTGTGGGATCTGAGGTGAGAATACAATAAAGGCCTCACTAATCATATGTCTACATATTTAGAATATTTAAATCAAAGCTAACAAGCTGCTGTTCTGTTCTTCTATCTGATAAATATAACCTTCAAAAGGGCCTGAAACACCAGATGTAGGAGTGTAGTGGAACAGGGAGAACCAGCTCCTGGCCCACATTCCTGCTTTTCCCAGGGCCAGCCCTCCATCTGGGGCTTTATCTGGCCACTAGTGGACACTGCTGCTCACACAGCCAAACTCAGTCCTCATTTCCACAGGGCCTCTCCACCAGCTGAGGCCAGGGGCTATCTACAGTGGGGTACGCCCTCTGGAGGTCAGCCAAGGGAAGAAGCTCATGCAAAACCCGGTATCAGCTCAGTGCCATTTGGGCAGAACATTCCAGGGACCCAGATCATGGTCCATAAGGTTGGTTCTAGGCTCCAGGCTGGCATAGATCTTTGGGCCCACAGTTTCCCCACCTCAGAGGAGTGTCACAGCCAGAGTAAGATCCTCCTGATCGTAACCCCACAGCAGGAGTCCCACCGGCCTGGACCTAAGGGTGATATTTGTCAATGTGAAAAGTAATTAATTTTTATCCTAGCCACTTCAATTATGAGTCTAATCCTCTTAAAATGTGGCCCAGAAAAGGCCTATTAAAATGTTAATTCATGAGCCCTAAGCCAGACCTATGAATCAGATTAAGTGGGGGAACCGTAAAGAGGGGGGGTGGAATTTCCAGAAATCTACATTTTTAAGCAATGTTCTTAAATGACTCTTCCTCGAATTAAACCTTGAGAACTGCTATCAAACAGCTGGGGGCTGGAGCCAAAGGCCCTGCCTTCCACATGGACTCCATCAACTCTGTCTCCAAAAGCTGGGCCCCTAAACATACTGATGAACTATTCACCATTTTAAAGACATTATCATCTAGATAAACCTGTAGGACTCCCAAAAGCTAAGGCTAGGACCCTTCAGCACAGTGTTAGATACACTGCTCACATCATACTCTCCAATTCCAAGAACACCATTACTTAATTCCTGGCAAGTTGCAGTGTAATTGAGTAGGTTGAGTTTCTTTATACAGCTGCTGTTAGCCAACTTCCTGAGAACAACATGATCTCATGAACAGGCATGGTTTGCCAATTGTAGTGGGCCAATTACTGTTGTTACTATTATTATTATTACTAGTATTGTTATTGCTGTGTACTTTTTTATTACTGTTACCCTTTCCTTTCACCCACCATTTAGCATCAAGGGCACTACCTTTATGCACCAGCCTCAGGGCACAATCAGGTAGGCAGAACAAAAGCCATGGGTTATGAGTTATTAAGAATACTGGTAGACCCATGGCAGAGACCATGGTCTGCAGGGCCTGTGTTTGTAAGTGGAAGGTGTTTGAGAGACTTAAAAAGGGTTTCTCCTTTTTTTTTCTTTTAATTACCAGAGGCTTAACTTTAAATATTAAGATCCAAACCCCTAGAATTCAGAAAACTTATAAAGCATTGATGGGAGAATAATGTAAATGTAGACCAAAAGCATATAAAAATTCAATAAATGGGAAAAATAAAAGTCATAGAAGATATAACTGGGATTCAGACATGCATACATCTCTGAGAAGATATCCAGCTCTCCATTCCTGATAACAAGTTCTGAAGGGAACATGAAGAATAGAAAGTTAGACATCCAGATAAGAACCCCAGAAAAGGTGATGGGGGCTCTGAAAGGGCCAGGGCCAGGGCCTGGCTTCCTGGTGAGATGCCATCTTCCTGAGAGCTTGCAAACTTCAGAGAAGACTCATATCCAACATGGCACTTGAGTAATAGATGAGCAATGGCCAAGGCAAATGGCCAAGCATCTGGGTCTCAGAGAGCCCTGCATACCTCAGAAGGTACAAAAAAATGGAACAAAGAGGTACTACATGCCTATAGAGGGCACTCCTATGAGAAGAGGTTTCTGACTGATAGAGGAGAATAGAGTATATGAATGTGACAAATGAAAGTCATGAAAAAATCACAGACATAACTGTCCATGCAGCAGGGAAAGCTGTCGAGATGCCCAAGACCAAGTGGGACAAGTCACACCTCAGCAGGTGCCAGCATGGACAGAAGATACCTTAGCCCAGTTTACTTTATCCCACCACACCCCATGTTACAGCTAAAGAGAAATGAGGAACAGGATGGAGGGAATCTGAGTTCCCAACTTCAGGCAGCTGAGTTACCTTATGGTCTATCATTGGCAGAGATTAGAACTCGAAATAAAGTTAAATTTCATTACGAAGAAAAAAGATTACACTTTTGCATGCCTGGGTACATGGCCTAACAACAGGATATATGTAAAATATCAAACCTGTCACATAAGGAACAAAGTCCTTGAACCTAGTCTGTTCTGTGTATGGCTTTTTCCAAACAAGTAATGTGTTCATTTTTACCACCTTCTTTTTGGAGCAGTACTTGCTGATGCAGGTCTGTGAATGCAGATTCTGGAGGCATACTCCATTTGAAGCCCTATTTGAGGCCTATCATACCTTACATACTGTCCTCAATTATCTTGCAAGTACATGTCATTGCCATGTCAGGTCTGAGATTTGATTTTACCCTGCATACAAGGTGGTAAGTTAACCTGTTTGCATTTTGAGGGTCCTGGGTCAAAGACAAAGGACTTTATTACAGCGAAGTGAGAAGCATGAGCACCAATATACTTGCCCTCAAGACCCACAGGGTCATCATGATCAGCCCAGATGGATGATAAGCACACAGTAGGTTTGTGTGAGGGCTTGTTACCCAGATTCTCAAGGTTAGCAACCCTGAGAAATGGCCCAGGTAAAAGAGCAGTCAGGGTCTTGCAGATTTGGTACGCCCAGCATGATGTGTAAAAGTAGAAGAGACCCAAAGAGGACTGCCTAACCAATGTGCAGGAGAGGAAACAATGACTCAGGCTAAAATATGATATTATGGGCGAAGTGCCAAACCAAGATCCTCAAGGACCTGGGCTCTATCTTATTCTGACATTTGGTGCCCATATGATGTGGTCAAAACCTAATTAATTCTTCTAGGCCATAATGTTCTCATCTCTAAAATGAAAGTAATAATACAGGTCTTGCCCACCACAAGGGTTGTTATTAAGACCAAATGAGCTACTTTTGTGAAATCATTACATAAAATGTAAAACACTACACACATGAGAAATTGTTATAATTATCACAAATCCATCACCATCTTCTTTAAAAATAACTCAAATGATATCTGCTTCAAAATTTTTGTTCAGAGAAAAATGGGGTGTAAATGAAAAATACTCAAAGCACATCATCACTGACTCCAACTTACTATTACATTGACTTCCAGTTTTCTTCTATGCTGTAAACTCCTTGAGGGATCTTTTCATCTTTGTGATGCCTGTCTTCGTGTCTCTGGCAACCAGCCCTATGCCAGACACGTAGCAATCATGGGTATGATAATGGAGTCTAGGTCTCCAACAGTTAAACCCATCAGAAGAAAAAAACAACTTTGACATAATGGATGAGACCATGCCTCAAAGGTGCTAGCCAAATATTCAGAACTTTGGGAAATGTCTGCAGTTTGCAGGGGTGGGAGGTGGTCATTATTTCTCCAGCTCTGCTTTTCAAAAGCTCATGTCAACAGCACACTTATAACTGCCCTTTTCTGTGCTCAAAATTTTTCTGTCCACTTTTTCCACATGAAGTCCAGCATCATCAACTATTGAAACTATAAAGATTTGACACATTAAATCAGTGATCTTATAACTTTTTTATCTCCTACAGCACAAAAGAATTTTGGAAAGCTATGTATTCCCTTACATAATTTCAAGTAGATACCTAAAATTTCTCATCATAAGTTGGAACAGCTTCAAAATATGTACTTCCTAGCGTATTGTCAATAATTAATTTTTTAATAAAACATATAATATACAATGGACTCTAAATGCCCAAGCAACTTGATACCCAGTCTCACTCATTTAAAAATCTACAGACAAGCTCTTTTGTGACAACTGGAAAATTTATAACTTTTCCTTTTCTTCTCAATCTCATATTTTCCTCAAGGAAATGTTATTAATGCAATATATTTTTATACTTGAAAGATTTTATTTGCTCACCCTATAACTTCTCTACAGTAAAATTATCTATAGGTTGAAACTTAAACATTGTAATTTTGTATAAGAGTCTAAGTTTTTTTAAAGTTTTCTGGATTGTGTTATCTTTACAGTGATTTTTAGTATACAACTGACAAAAGCAACATAAATGTATAACATATTTTGAGAATTATAATTATAATTACTAAAACTTAGCACAAATAATTATACTAAGTTTAATTTAGGATTTAACAAATGAGTAGAAAAGTGGGTGATCTGTGATAGCAGCAGAGTTGTACCTTCATTAAAAATGAGTATGGAACACATATTTTTCTAACTTTTAATAGAAATGTTTGTCCTATGATTTTCAATAAATATTCAAGAAAATATTAGACATTAATTTACCTCTAATATATGTTTCTCATTAGAAAATATAACATTGATATGTTGGGGGAAAATGTGTCTTTTCACCTTGAAATCATGCAAATTATACTATTGAGACTTGATTGAAATACAAATAAATGAGAGTAATAAGACAGAGCTCATCCTCATTACTGAGATGGTAAACTGCAGAAAATATGTACCTCATAGAAGACTGGCATTTCCCAGCATGCTTCTTACAAATCTTGAATATTTAAACATAAGTAGATAGCTAAAGTACAGAAACCTATCATGAGTTTGTCACCTGGGTGAATAACATGCTGCCATCTTCGATATTTCCAAGAGATATTCTTTTTATTCTGTTTTCAAGGGTTTCTTTGCACAGTAGTGCACACAATATTCCATAATATACCTGAAATCAAAATATCCAAATTCCATAATGCACTTGAGATCTATAATATACTCTCCTAATTCCACAGGTATTTGAAATCAAAACATTCAAATATGCATCAGCATACCTGTTTAAAGTATTGTCTCAGGCAGTTGGGGCTGATATAATAAATTGTCAACGACTGTGGCTTAAACCAGAAACATTTATTTCTCACATTTCTGGAGAGCAGAAGTCCAAGATCAAGATGCTGGAAATTCAAGTTTCTGAGGAAGTTCCTCTTTCTGGTTTGCAGATGGCAGTATTCTCATATCCTCATGTGGCAGAGTGTAGAGAGTGAGAGCAGCCTCCCATGTCTCTTATTATAAGAACACCAATCCCATTTATGAGGGCTCTAAACTCATAACCTAATTATCTTCCAAAGGCCAACAACCCTCCACATACCATCACACTGAGTGTTAAGATTTCAACATATAAATTTTTGGAGACACAAATGCATAGTCCTTAACAGTTAGGCTTCGCTCTTAAGAGAGATAAACATAAGACAGGGAAAGACGTGGTGGCCTAGTACCTTTGGTTCGTGGTACTATTTTGATTAAAGGAAGCTATCAAGTTACCTGTAGTTCTAGTTGTCTCTACTTAGTGTCCAGAGGTTCCTACACCAAGGCAATGTACCATAGTAATATTTGGGTTTGATGAGAAATTCGTCTCTCTCTTGTAAACAGAAGAAGGAAGATTATGAAAGTAAAGGTGGAAAAGGAGAAGCAAGCAGCCTGATGCAGGTACATATGCAAGCAGATGAATATATAAAGAATGTTAGAGAGAAATATAGATTCTGGAAATTGACCCCTTCAAAATTATATGAATCTATATACCTCTTAGAATGTCTTCATGTTCCCCTAAAGCTATGCAAACCCCAATTTGAATTAAATATTTCTACTATTGCTAATAACTACCACTACAATGTACTAACAGTTTAAGTATTACATTCTTCATTCTTAAGTATTGCATATTACATTCTTCAAATATATCAGCTCATTTAAATTGTTTTTCATGTGATAGACCTTAACCCGATTTATAGATGAAGAAACTGGGGCTCAGAGAAGATAAAAAATTTGCCACAATTTCCTGGCTAGTAAGTGCCAAAGCCAATTCAATCTTAGCTCCATTCGACTCTAGAGCCTGTGCTTCGTGATAATCTTGTGTGGCTTTGTCTATGCATTCTCGATTGACAGAAATGGTGTTTCCAAAATTGTGGTTCTCTAACTGTGGATTTTCAGGATTATGTGGCAGTCTTTGAGGAACACTTCATCAAGACAGTCTTCCTAGTGTTTCATATAATCATGAAACATATATATATGTATATATGTATATTACTCTTATGATACTACATTTTACTGTGTTTCTAATAGGGTTGCAATGGGGATATCAAATATGAATAGCAAATAAGCATTCAAATTAAGAAAATGAGTTTATTCCAAGGTTTTTATTTAGTTCACTGTTAGAAATTTCTCGTTTCATATATAATTTAACCTTGTGCTTACTGTGTTTTTCCTTTAAAATATCTACCAAAGGATTGCTTCTTTAACTCTCAATTTTTGGTCTAAACCTGAAAATGCATCTGAAAGCCCCTTTACTGATTAACCACATAGTTAAAAATTAAAGGTAATAGGTGACCATAATAGCAAACCCTAAAGAAGATTGCATTGTTGTTTGCAAAAAATAGACAAATTTATGTACATATATCATCTTCAGTGGAATTGTGAGTAAAGTGAATATACATTTGTATTTCATAATACAGGCTATGTTAATATTCATCTAAGTATTCATTGAGGTAAATGAAAGCTTGTTGCCTTGGGCAGAGTAGGGCATGTGTATTTTCAGTCATGAAGACATCTTAGAAGCAGCAAGACATTGGGGTGAAGAAGTCATGTCAGTTTCCCACATTACAGATTTAGGAAGAGAGTAAGCTTAATGATCCAGACTGGAAATACTACACAGCAGTCATTAAGATGAAAGAGCACCTCTGATAAAAGCCACAATGCATGGCTGAGACACCGGTAAATACAGTAGAGGGGAAACTGAAAAATCTAAGGAATTTAGTAAAGTAATGAAGTAGCAAAGAGATATTTTGCTAGTTTTTAAAATTACATTCCCTAAAAAGAATGAAAAAAGATTTATGTGTATATGGTTCATAATGAAATAATAATAATATTACATATTTATGTTTTGCTTAGAGAACTTTTATGTAAATTTATTCCTCATAACAGCAGGTAGAGTTTATGGGGCAGACACTATTTTCAATATATGTCAAGAAAGAAAACTCAGACACAGGAAGACTGGGTAAATTGCCCAGTGTCCTTCAGCTGCTTCTGGACATAGTAGTAGACAGACCCAGTCCAAGAGAGTCCCACTTCTTTCTAGCAGTTTGACACAGTCTCCACTGTCACTTCCTCTGTCCTCTCTCTTCTAATATCTAGTATTTGTAATGGCTTCTTCCGTTACCATCTTCCGACACTAGAAGTACCATCTACTGCACCCTCCTATAGCTACATCTGCCTCATTGCTTCATTTTCAGCAAAGGTAAAGACCATAAGAAAAATATAGGCCCCAAGCTTCTGTTGGTGGTACCGAGGGCTGTGAGCCCAGAATTCCCTACTCAGAGGTTAAGAATTTATATGAACCCCACATCAAGCTATAACTATGAACTCTGTCAATGCCCCTTTTGTTCTATTTCTTGATTATTGTACTTGCACAGAAATAGTGACCATTTTTTAGTAGTTGATATCTAAAAGAATGACTTTGCTTGTAAAATCTCAACAAGAATGTGAAAAAAAGTGCATTTGAGTATCTATACAGATCTAAACAACTTTGGTCTGCTGAGTGGATTTAAATGTTTTGTTATTTTGAGTCTATGTAAATTTTGTCATTTCTGGATGAGGAAACATATATATAAGCTTCTGCAACTAGACAACAATTAAGCAGACATTTAAGTTAAAAATTTCAAGTTAAGTTAACCTCTCTACTTTTCTATATACAAGAATTCTTTTGTCATGTGAATTTGCCACTTGATCACATTTCCTCTGTAACAGCCTGATTTTTAAAAAGATTTTATTTATTTATTTTTAGAGGGGAAGGGATGGAGAAAGAGAGGAAGAGAAACATCAATGTGTGAGAGAAATATCAACTGGCTGCCTCTCATGCCCCCAACTGTGAACCTGATCCACAACTAAGGCATGTGCCCTAATGGGGAATTGAACTGACACCATTTTGATCTGCAGGCTTGTGCTCAATCCACTGAACCACATAAGCCAGGGCAAGCCTGATTTTTAAATCTATGTTAGGTTTGAGTAATAACAATAGGTGACATTTATTTGAGTACCATTCTAAGTGTTTTGTTTATATTATCTTATTAAGCTCTCACAACAGCCTTAAGAGGTGAGTACATATTCTCATTAATCCCAATTTTCAGATACAGAAACTGAGACCACAGGACTTCCTAAAGGTCTACCAGGCAGTGTAAACATTTTAATCCTAGCAGTCTGCTTAGCACCCACATTCTAAACTGTCTCTAATGGACATAGAAATTTGATCTTACCAGTCTAGCTGCTTTTGTCACCTGCATGCTTACCACATCTTCAAATTCTCTGATTTTAAAAGTTGAACAAATTGGATCAATCCAAGATGGTGGAGGAATAAGTGGAAGCTACACTAACCTCCTCCCAGGACCAATCTGGAATTACAACTAAATTGTAGAGAAATCATCCTGAATATCCAACTGAACACTAGCTAGAGAGAAGCCTTATAACCATAGACAGACAAAATAAATCATTTCACCACAATGTGACTGGTAGGGAGTGTGGAGGAAGTCTGAGAGGGCTGGCTAGGCTCCCACGGGTGGCAGCTGAAGTTCTGGAAGAATATTTCAGTAGCTGGAGGGTTCTCCCTGGGAAGTGTGGGATCTAAATCTGAAGATGGGCTCCCAAGCATACAGCACCAGAGCTGTAAAAAACAAAAACAAAAAACAGATAGCATCCAGTTGTGAAAAGCAGCAGGGTTTACGTATGCCAAAGAGAGATGGCTAGAGATGCAGAGAGCCTCTTAAAGGGCCAACACGCAAAATTTCACTTGCAGCCACTTACCCTGGGCTCCAGCAGAGGGAGGTCAGAGTGAACTACAGAAACTTGAGGAAAGTCTAGGGCTGGTGGCTCTGGGGAGAAAACTGAAGGAACAGCTACCAGGACCCCTTTGCTGAGTCATTCCCCACAGTGCAAAAGCTATCTTTTTCAGTTAAAGCACTCCTTTCTA
Source organism: Artibeus jamaicensis (assembly GCF_021234435.1). Lineage (NCBI taxonomy): Eukaryota > Metazoa > Chordata > Mammalia > Chiroptera > Phyllostomidae > Artibeus > Artibeus jamaicensis. The sequence continues at coordinate 1,446,436 of NW_026521981.1, read as the reverse complement.
AGTGGCATGTGCTCGAGAAGAAGTAATAGTCCTACCCCCAGGAATTACTCAGCCCCATCCTATGGTGTTTAAGCTGGAGTACTGATTACAGCATGATTAGGTTAATGACAGATCAGTTTAATGGATGATCAATTTAATATCTAAGGCAGAAAATACAAAGCAGCCAAACTGGGAAGATAAAGAAACAAACTCCAAGTGAAAAAAACAAGAAAATTCTCCAGAAAAACTAGATAACATGGAGGCAAGCAATTTATCAGATAATTTAGAGTGATGATTATAAGGATATGCAACAGCATGAAAAAAAATAGAACCCATTAAAAAGGACTAGTCAGAAACAAAGAATGCAATATCTGAAATAAATAATGCACTGGAAGAAACAAACAGTAGGCTAGATGAAACAGAGGATCGAATCTGTGTTTCAGAAGACAAGGTGGAAAAAAACACCCAAGCAGAGGAACAAAAAGAAAAAAGAATTTTGAAAAATGCTTTAGAAACATTTTGGACAACATGAAACATAACATCCACATCATGGGAATACCAGAAGGAGAAGAGAGAGAGCAAAGGATTGAGAACCTATTTGAATAAATAATGACTAAAAACTTCCCTAACCTGGTGAAGGAAAAAATCACACAAGTCCAGGAACCTCAGAGAGTCCCAAACAAGTTGGACCCTCAGAGGACTCTACACTGAAACATATCATAATTAAAATGACAAGACTTAAAGACAAGGAGATAGTCCTACAAACTGCAAGAGAAAAGTAGGTAATTACCTACAAGGGAGCACCAATTAGACTGGCATCTGATTACTCAACAGAAATATTTCAGGCCAGAAGGGAGTGGTGTGAAATACTCAAGGTGATGAAAAGCAAGGACCTACAAATAAGGCTACTCTATCCAGTGAGGCTCCCATTTAAAATGGAGGGAGAATTAAGGAGCTTCCCAGACAAGAAAAACTAAAGGAGTTTGTTAAAACCAAACCAGTATAGCAACAAATGTTAAAGGGCTTTCTTTAAGAAGAAGAAAAAGAGAAAGAAAAAAAGAAACAGAAGAGAACAGTCCAACAAGAAAATGGCACTACATATATATCTGTCAATAATCACCGTAAATGAAAATGGCTTAAATGCTCCAACCAAAAGACACAGGGTAGCTGAATGGATAAGAACACAAGACCCATATATATGCTGCTTCCAAGAGACACATCTCACATCACAAGATACACACAGACTAAAAGTAAAGGGATGGAAAAAGTATTTCATGCAAATGGAATAGAAAAAAAGCTGGGGTAGCAATACTTATGTGTGACAAAATAGACTTTTAAACCAAGGGTATAGTAAGAAACAAAGAAAGACACTACAGAATAATAAAGGAGACAATCCAACAAGAGGATATAACCCTACTAAACATTTACACACCCAACATGGGAGCACTTAAATTTGTAAAGAAAATCTTGATGGGCATAAAAGGAGAGATTGACAGAAATACAGTAACAGTCAGAGATTTTAACACCCCATTTACTTCAATGGATACATCTTCCAGACAGAAAATCTATAAGAAGCCAACAGCCTTAAACAACACACTAGATCAAATGGATTTAATCGATATCTTCAGAGTATTTCACCCCAAAGCTGCAGAATAAACATACTTTTCGAATTCACATGGGACATTTTCTAAGATATACCATATGTTGGGACACAAAATATGTCTCAATAAATTTAAGAAGATTGAAATGATATCAAACAACTTCTCTGACCACAATGCTATGTAACTAGAAATCACAAGAAGAACGCTGAAAAACATGCAAAGACATGGAAGCTGAATAACATGTTATTAAACAATGAATGGGTCAACAATGAGATAAAGAAAAAAATCAAAAGATACCTGAAACAAATCAAAATGAGGACAAAACAATCCAAAATATGTGGGACAATGGGAAAGCAATACTAAGAAGGAAATTCATAGCATTACAGGCCTATCTCAAGAAAAAAGCTCAAATGAACAATCTAACTTCACACTTAAAGGAACATGAAAAAGAACAACAAAAAAAGCCCAAAGTAAGTACAACAAAGGAAATACTAAAGCTCAGAGCAGAAATGAATGAAATAGAGTCTAAAAAATGATATTAAAGATCAATAAATCCAAGAGCTGTTCTGAAAAAAAAGATAAATGAGATCAATAAACCTTTAACAAAAGTCATCAAGAAAAAAGAGAAAGAACCCAAATAAATAAAATCAGAAATGAAAGAGGATAAATAACAACTGACACCAAAGAAATAAAAAGAATTGTAGGAAAATATTATAAATAATTATATGCCAACAAATTGGACAACCTGGATGAAATGGATAAATTCCTAAAAACCTACAGTCCTCCATAACTAAATCAGTAGAATCAGAGAATCTGAATAGACAGATAACAGCTAATGAAATTGAAGCATACTCAGAAAACTCCCAAAAAACAAATGCCCTGGACCAGATGGCTTCACAGGTGAATTTTACCAAACATTCTAAGAAGAACTAACACATCTCCTTCTTGAACTATCTCATAAAATTCAAGAGGAGGGAAAGCTCCCAAACTCATTTTACAAGGTCAGCACTATCTTAATTCCAAAACCAGATAAAGACACTACAAAAAAAATTAGTTTAGGCCAATATCCCCAAGTAACATAAATGCTAAAATCCTCAACAAAATATTAGCAAACCAAATGCAGCATTGCATCAAAAACATCATTCACTCCCTGGCTAGTGTAGCTCAGTGGATTGAGTACGGGCCTGTGAACCAAAGAATCGCAGTTCCATTCCCAGTCAGGGCACATGCCTGGGTTGCAGACCAGTTCCCAGCAGGGGATGCACAAAAGGCAACAATACACTGATATTTCTTTCCCTCTCTCCTTCCCTTCCCCGCTAAAGATAAATAAATAAAATCTTTTCAAAAAAAAGATCATTCACCATGATCAATTCTGTTGAGTGAGAATTTATTCCAGGAGTGTAAGGTTGGCACAGTATTTGCAAATCAATAAATGTGATTCGCCATATAAACAAATGAAGGCTAGAAACCACATAATCAATAGATGCAGAAAAAGCTTTTCATAAAAATGTGTTTTTTCACACATTTATGATAAAAATTATTAGCAAAGTTGGAATAGAAGGAACACACCTAAACATAATAAAGCCCATATATGACAAACTCACTGCCAGGATCATACTCAATGGTCAAAAACTACAAGCATTCCACTTACGATCAGGAACAAGATAAGGATATCCACTTTTACCTCTTATTCAACATGGTACTGGAAGTCCTAGCAACAGTTATCAGACAAGAAGTGGAAAGAAAAGGCATCCAAATTGGAAAGGGAAAAGTAAAACAGTTTTTATCTGCAAATGACATGACACTGTACATAGAGAACCCCAAGTATTCCACCAAGAAACTACTAGAGTTGATAAATGAATTCAGTGAAGCAGCAGGATATAAAATTAATATCCAGAAATCAGTTGCATTTTTATGTCAATAACAAACCAACAGAAAGGGAAATCAAGAAAACAACCACATTCACAATTGCTCAAAAAGAATAAAATACCTAGGAATAAACCTCATGAAGGATGTAAAAGAAAATTATAAGACAGAAGAAAGAAACTGAAGAAGATACAAATAAATGGAAGCACATACCGTGTTTATGGATAGGAAGAATTAACATCATTAAAATATCCATACTACCCAAAGCAATCTATAGGTTTAATTGTATCTTATCAAGATTCCAATGATGTGTTTCACAGAACTAAAACAAACATTTCAAAAATTTACATAGATCCACAAAAGTTCCTGCATGGCAACAGCAATCCCGAGAAAGAAAAAAGTTGGATGAATCACACTACCTAATATCAAACTATACCACAAAGCTACAGTAATCAAAACAGCCTGATACTAGCATAAAAACAGACACACAGATCAATGGTACAGACTAGTGAGCCCAGAAATAAACCACACATTTATAGTCAATATCAACAGAAGAAGCAAGTACATACAATGGGTTAAACATGGCTTATTCGATAAATGGTGTTGGGAAAATTGGACAGACACATGCAAAAAAAATGAAACTAGACCACCTTCTTATACCACACACAAGAATAAATTCAAACTGGATCAAAGACTTAAATGTTAGACCCAAATTCATAAAAATCCTAGAATAAAACATAGGCAGCAAAATCTCAGATATTGCTCATTGAAGTTTTTATCAGATATATCTTCCCAGGCAATTGAGACAAAATAAAAAAATGGAACTACCTGAAACTAAAAAGGTTTTGCACAGCAAAGGAAAACATCAACAAAATAAATAAGAATGGGAGAACATATTTGCACACACATATTGCAAGGGATTAACATCCAAAAAGTTTTTTAAAGATTTTGTTCATTCATTTTTGCAGAGAGGGGAAGGAAGAAAGAGTTCCTCTATAACATATAGAGTTCCTCTATAACATAGAAACTTCTGTGGAAAGCAGTATGAAAGTACCTCAAAAAATTAAAAATGGATCTGCCCTTTGACCTAGCAATCCCATTTCTGAGAATATATCCCAAGGAACCCAAAACTCTGATTCAAAAGAACACAAGCACCTCTATGTTCATTGCAGCGTTATTGACAATCACCAAATCAACCCAAGTGTCCATCAGTAGATGAGTGAATAAAACAACTATGGGACATTTACAGAATGGAGTATTACGAGGCCATAAAAACAGAAGAAAAGCTTACCCTTTGTGAAAACATGTGTGTGCCTAGAAATAAGTCAGTCAGAGAAAGACAAACTAATGCTACACATAAAAACTTGGATAGATCGCAAGGGAATTATGCTGGGTAGGAAAAGCCAGTCTCAAAAGATCACATAGTGTATGCTTTCATTTATATAACATCCTTGAAATAACAAAATTACAGAGATGGGTAACAGATTAGTAGTTGTCGAGGGTTAAGGATGGAGGGTGGATGTGACAATAAAGAGATAACAAAACAGAGTCTCCTGGTGAAAAAACACTTCTGTATCTTGATTGTGGTTGTGGCTACATGAATTTACACATGAGATAGTTTCACAGAGCTATACATACACACTCCCCCAACACACACATACATTTCAGTGTGTGTAAAACTGGAGAAATCTGAATAAGCACTGTGGATTGTACCAATGCCAATTATCTGGTTTTCATATCATAGTTACACAAGGTGTCAATCATTGGGGGAAACTGAGTGAAGCATACATGCAAACTCCCTACGCATCCTTTTTTACAACTTTCTGTGGGAATCTATAATTATTTCAAAATAAATCATTTAAAAAATGTTGGTCAAGCCCAAGACTTTAACCCTGTGGCAATCCACCAAATACCTCATTCCAGGTAGAAAATGCAATTATCAACTCTATTTGAATAACATTAGCTCTAGCAGCTGTAAATTAACCTAACAGTATGATGATCAAGTCTTTATTTCACCAACCTAACAAAAAAAATCAAGGGGAACTTTAATTGCTTTTCTGAAGTTAAGATAGATTACATCTACAGCCTTCCCTCAACCTACGAAGCTGGAGACTTTATCAGTGAGGTTACCAGGACAAGTCCTTGATAGGCCATGCTGGTCCTAGCCGTGATGTCTTTTGTAAATTCTCAGAAACCACATTTAGTAATCCTCGGATTTGATCTGAGATTAACAAAGAGCTGATGTCAACTGTTACGGTATGTTTCCCCATTTCCTCTAGCCCATTGGTTTGTCTTACTTTCTTACATTCATCATACACTAAGTGTTCATCCTACATGCAATACTGCTCTACATGGGGTCATTTGTCTTTCTCCCAACATTTAGCTCCAAGCTCTTTATTTTTCTGTAGAAACAGAGGAGAAAGCAACTAATTCCGCCTGGAGGGATCAGGCAGCCTCACAAAGTGGCCATTTAAGCTGATTTTACCAGGATTTATTTCTCCCTTCTCCAGAAGATTGATTGGAAAAGCCTTTATGACCACATCAGCAATTCTCCTGCCAAACAAATTCTTCCATCCTTTAAAGATACACTTTGGTATGTTTGGCTATTAACTCAACCAATCTAATCTGCTTCTCTAAACCAATAATAAAAGCCAACTCTTACTTCTCTACATCATTTTCTTCCAAAATTAACTAAAAATAAATAAATAAAATTTTTATATAAAATTCTGTTTTCTGTTTAAAACTCCAGTGACAGAGATAAAAGCCCAATTTCTTTTAAAGTCATGTAATATTGTCAGAAATAGATGCTAGAGGCCATCCTCCTGTCACAGAGAAGAAACAGATTCAGAGGGTGGTGCAGTGTGCCGAGTCAGGCAGCTGAGAGAAGGCAGACTTCCTATTCCCCGCCAGGGCCCCCTCCACCCAGCCATATTTGCTAAATATTTTCTCACCGGTATTTCTAGATATCTTAGGATAGCTGCTCAAGGAAGAGGGCTTGCCTCCTGATGAACTGTATCAGATGCTTCACAAGTCTCTTACATTCTAAAGGGATCCTTGAGGGCAACAACATCTGCACTTTCTTTTTATTTTATTTTACTGCTTATGTTATTATTTTTTAATACTAGTTAAGTTCTGAGCCTCAAGAAATCAACAAAGTCCCCACTGCCTGAAGAGGCAGTGAAAAGGGAAGCCCAACAATGCTTCAGACAAGATCAGGGACCCTCCCCATGTTCTCTTCCACATCACTATTGGCAGGAATGGAAAGGGGACCATTCACACTCTAGCAAGAGAGCACCCTACAACTCCAACCCAGACAGTCCACAGCACTGCCTTCCTTGAGACCATCAGGACCAACCTCAGTATAATTGTAACACTGTTTATGTCAACACAATTGGCTCAGAACTCTCAGGTCAGCTCTTGTCCCCCATATGGCTTTGTGAGCAGTGAGGCAACCATCTCCCCAAATATACACACACTCAATTCCTATCACCTTTCCTGCCCTATTTGTTTTACCTTAACATTTATGATGATATGACAAAGCATGTGCTTTATTTACTCACTTTTCTCCCCTCTTCAAAAACGAAAGCCCTATGAGGACAAGAATTTGTGTTTGTTTTGTTCACGGCTCTATCCTTCATGCTGGTATTTTGTAGGAGCTCAAAAATATTTGCCAAATAAATCTATCCCCACAACTATTTTTTAAAATCTGAAAGAGAACAGTGTGAGGACCAAAGGATGTCTGAGAAGTTCAAGAGGACAGCAAAGGTCATTTGTAGCTACCAGAAAACTTGAACAGAAGGCTTGAGACCTAAGGATTTCCATAAATGGCATTAATCACATTAAAGAATTGTGAATAGGGAGATACTCAGACTGAATATGAGCAGACACGGCAAGCAGTGTGCCTTTTGAACAGGAATAGAAATAACTTGGTATCTAGTATGTTCCAAGCACTACGTCAGTAAGTTGTCACAAGAACTATAAAAGGTGGTACAGATGAAGCAACAGGCAAAGAGGAGTTAAGTAACCATCTGATATCCACAATTAATGATTGGCAGAGTCACCTTTCAAACCTAAGTCTCTCAGCTCCAAAAATCCATGTCCTTTCCTCTCTCAAAGCCTTCCTGCCCCCTTCATTCCAGGCAGTGACACCCCTGCCAAGAGCACCAGGTCTCAGTCCCTCAAAGGATCCTCCTCCAAGCCCCACATAACCAACAGGATCCATCAGCTCCCAGGCATGTGTTAATACGCGCTAGCAGGCTTTCACCCTGGTTGCTGTCTTCCTCGCTCTCTTGTGTTTTTCCAGCTTTATTTGGGTGTAACTAATGAAGTTACATGTATTTAAAGTGTACAACACAATGATTTGACTTCTACATATATTATGAAATAGCTACCACAATCAAGTTAATTAAACCTCACATATGTACTCTTTTGTGTGTGTGATGAGAACACATTATCTACTCTACAAATTTCAAAACATCAATTTCAAAGAACCTATGCACCACAATGTTCATAGCAGCACAATTTACAATAGCCAAGAGTTGGAAGCGACCTAGGTGCCCATCAGTAAATGAATGGATCAAAAAATTGTGGTACATATACACAATGGAATTCTATGCAGCAGAGAGAAAGAAGGAGCTACTACCCTTTGCAGCAACATGGATGGAACTGGAAAGCATTATGCTGAGTGAAATAGGCCAGGTGTTGAAAGACAAATACCATATGATCTCACCTTTAACAGGAAGCTAAACAACAAACAAGCAAGCAGAATAAAAACAAAGACACTGAAATAGAGAAAAAGGGGTCAGTGACCAGAGGGGAGAGGGAAGGGAATTTAAGGGGAAAAAAGGGGAGGGATTTGGAAGAACAAATAGGAAGGACACAGGGACGAGAACTAAGGGGGGTGTAAATGGGAGGGAGGTGGGGAACACGGGGCAGGGGGGGCTGGGATGGGAGAAATAGACAGAAAACTGTACTTGAAAAATAACTAAATAAAATAAAAAAACAAATATGCAATTCATTATTAATTATAGTCCCCATGCTGTATTTTAGAACCTCAGAATTTATTCATCATATAATTGAAAGGTTGTAGCCTTTGACCAGTATCTCCCCATTTCCTGGCAAACCCCCAAACTCCCATAACGTCCATTCCACTCTGTTTCCATGAGTTGGACTTTTTTAAAGATCCTATACCTAAGTGATACCATACAGTATTTTGTCTTTCTCTGCTTGACTAATCTCACTTAGTATTATGCCCTTCAAGTATATTCAGGGTACTATCACAAATGGCAGGATTTCCTTCTTTTTATGGCTGAATAGTATTACATTGTACACACACACCATGTGAAAAAGTATAGAATTCACTGGAAAGTAATTCTAGTGAATTTTTAATGATTGCATCTTGAATAAAGAATAAGTCCAGTGAAAGGGGGTTGATAGGGGCTAATTAGAATATAATCTGCTGGTATATTTTGTAAAGTTTTTATGAGTACGATTTTATCAGTCATTTCCAAACCTTAGGAGAACAAAAGAGACTTTTACATAAAAGCAGGAAAGATAGTTTTGTAATGAAGTCATACTAGGATAATGAACATGTGAATGAATTTTTGCTGAGGTTGTGATCCTTCGAGAAATCTTCCAGAAAAGAATTTATTTTGTGAGTTCCAGCCAAGATGGAAGCATAGATAGAAACCCTTCACTTCCTCACACAACCAAAAGGAAGATAACAACCAATCTAAAAATCAATAAACAATCAGAAGTGCCAGAAAATCAAACTGCATGAAACTCCGACAACCAAATAATTAGAGAAACTGTAAACCAGACCCACCAGACCAGTAAAATGGGTGGACAGAGAGAAGTCTTGGTAAGCCTGCAGACCATGTGGGCTGGGCTGGCTGAGAGAACCCCCCAAGGGGACCGTACAGGTGGGGCTGACTGAATGGGAAAGTGAGACTCAGAGCTGACTGTGGACTATGGCAGGGGTTGTCATGGGGGTAGAAACTCCCAGTCTCACAGGAGAGTTCATTGAAAAGTGGGGCTAGAGCCAAGCAGGCAAGCTGTATCATTCCCTCTCTGGCCCCTCCCCCACAGGCAGTGCTGCAGTGCAGCAAAGAGGGTTGCCCTGCCCTGGTGAATACCTAAGGTGAATACAACTTAACAGGTGTGCCAAGACAAAGAAATATGGCCCAAACAAAAGAACAGAGCAAAGCTTCAGAAACAGAGTGAAGTGATGAGACATAGCCAACCTATCTGATGGAGAACTTAAAGCCCTGGTAATCAAAATGCTCACAGAACTGATTGAGCTTGGTCAAAAAGTGACAGAACAAATGAAGGATACCAAAAGTGAAATAAAGCAAAATATTCAGGGAACCAACAGTGACGTGAAGGGAACCAGGACTCAAATCAACAATTTGGAACAAAAGGAAGAAATAAACATCCAACTAGAACAAAATGAAGAAATAAGAATTTGAAAAAATGAAGAGAGGCTGAGGAACCTCTGGGACAACTTTAAATGTTTCAATATCTGAATTATAGGGGTGCCAGAAGGAGAAGAACAAGACCAGATATTGAAAACTTATTTGAACAAATAGTGAAGGAAAACTTCCCACTCTGTCAAAGGAAATAGACTTCCAGGAAGTCCAGGAAGCCCAGAGTCCCAAAGAAGTTAGACCCAAAGAGGAGCACACCAAGGCATATCATTATTGTTACCCAACATTAAAGATGAGAAAATCTTAAAAACAGCAAGAGAAAATGAGACAGTTACCTACAAAAAAGTTCTCATAAGACCATCAGCTGATTTCTCAAAAGAAAACTTGTAGGCAAGAAGGGGCTGGAAAGAAGTATTCCAAGTCATGAAAGGCAAGGACCTACATCCAAGATTCCTCTGTCCAGCAAAGCTATGAATGGAAGGGCAGATAAAGTGCTTCTCAGATGAGGTCAAGTTAAAGGAGTTCATCATCACCAAGCCCTTATTATATGAAATGCTGAAGAGACTTATCTAAGAGAAAGAAGATAAAAAATGTGAACAGTGAAAGGACAGCAAATTCACAATTATCAACAACTGAACCAAGAAAAAAAGAAAGAAAAACAACAAAAACAAAAACAAAGCAAACAACTAGAACAGGAACAGAATCAGAGAAATGGACATAACATGGAGCGTTTTCAGTGGTGGGGAGGGGAGGAAAGGAAGGAAAATATACATGGAAGAAGCATAATTGGTAGGCATAAAATAGACAGAGATGAAAAATAGTATAGGAGACAGAATTCAAAGAACTTACAGTATATGTACAACCCACGAACATGAACTAAGAGGGGGAGGAATGCTGGAGGGTTGGGGGTGCAGGGTGGAGGGGGCATAAAGGGGGAAAATTGGGATGACTTTAATAGCATAATCAATAAAATATACATAAAAATACTTTTAAAAAGAATTTATTTTTTCATCCTGATGGTTCTTACTGCCACCAGCAAGAGGTTTTGATCCTAATCAGTTGGCCTGTTGCAGTTCCCACAATGGGGCAATCTAGGATTAAGAATAGCCCCCTACTTGATGTATCAGCTGTTCAGAGCTGTAGTGCTCAGAGAATTAAAGTCGCATTGAATGGATGTGATTGTTGTTTCTTGTTAAACAGTAAGTATATCTATGGAATGACATTGTTTAAAGGTGCCTATGGACCTTTAATATTTTAATTGCATAAAATCATCTCACCTAAGAAATCTCAGATCTAATACAGGTCTTTATATTTAGTGGTAGAGGGAAATGGAAACTTAAAACTAGGATAGTTGTAAGAAAGCTAATTTAAAATAAATGCAATGAAGACAAAGACTGTTACAAGTAGCAGTTATTTTCCCATCTTCCCAGTAGGTGTCAGCATAAGACAATGTTCCTGCAATTGATGAAGCTTTAAAGCAGATGCAGAGTATGGAGTTATAGAGCAGAGAAAACATAATAAAGAAGGGGGACCAAAATTCCACCTGAAGCTTTAAATGCCTTTGTTTAAAGAGCTGACCTAAACAATTTTTTTTCACCAGTGAGAGTACAGAGTTAGCTGAGGGGGCCTCAGAAGACCCCATCTGGCTCTCATATTCCTTGTCAACTCAGGCAGAATTCCTGGGGTGTCTCACAGGACTTTAGCAGGACTCGCATTGTTAAGTTAATTGCTGTTAACTAGTACAGTAACCAGTGAAGACTCCCAGAGAAGATCACTGTTTAGCCAGGTATACCCTCTTTGTAAAAACAAATACTACCCCTGCTTCTCAGAGATTCACAGTATAAAAGTAAAAATCCTGTAATCCACAAAAATACATAATTATAAGGATTACAAAAGTAAAATGAGGAGAAAGAGGGGAATCGAAGGTCATATGAGTGGTTGCAGAATGTCTAGTCAGCGAGGGCAAGCTGCTTGGAAAAGTTGGCCTTGAGCTGTGAGGGAGGAGTCCCAGCTGCCACTCCACATTCAGTTTTTCTCCTCCAAATACGAACACCCCGTACTCTAGTACAGAGCAAGCAGAATAAAGAGAATAAAAATTAGCATGGGTTATTTTTTAAATTCACCACATAAAGTTATATTGATACTTCAGCAGAATAGGGGAAAAACATGTCTATTGAGCACCTAACACATGCTCACACTGTTATACAGTTCTGACCAAACTCCTGACATATAAGTGGTGTTGTTCTCATTTTTAGACAAAAGATCCGAGGCTCACCAAAGTTATATAACTTGCCCAAGATTATAAAATCTAATATTTATAAGTGATTATTCTGTACCAGCTATTGAACTAAGTGCATTCATAACAATCCTAATGAAGTTACTATTATACCCATTTTGCAGATAAGGAATTTAAGTCTTACAGAAAATAAGTTGTTATCCAAAGGTCACTGGGGTCCTCAGTACAGGTGTACTTGGAGATATTGTGGGTTTGGTTCCAGACCACAGCAAAAAGTGAGTCATCTTTTTCTTAGTGGAGGATCTTGCCTTTAATTTGTAAAAACCACAACACTGTAAAGTACAATGAAGTGAAGCACTATAAAATGAGGTGTGCCTCTAGTTGATGTGAAATTCAAACTTGTGTTGCAGGTTGGATTCTCTGGGAGCAGCCTCTGAAATGGAATTAAAGTTGTCATTGTTGATTAGGAAATGCCTTTAGGATTAGCACCTGTGGGAGGAAGGGAAGCGGCACTAGGCCAAACAGCCTGGTTTTCATACACACGCCTCTGTCAGTCTTTGGATTCGAACGTAGCTCTCTGTTGGTGAAACAGACCCTGCAGGGCTGACAGCCAACAACTGTCTGCGGACAGCACTCCAGGAGCTGGAACCACAAGTCCTTCCTGGAAGGACATCTGTGCAGCACACCTTCTTCTTCCATCACATTGTATCTTTATTACCCTCAGTTGTTTTTCTACTGCCCCACGATGGTGGGAACCAGAATGGTGGTACCCATCTTTGACAGAGTTGTAGCTGTGAGGTTGCAGGGTGGTGAGCCCTGGCCCCAGGATTCACAGGGAAATGAGCACCAGGCTCTCAGCCCTTCTATGCCTCAAAAAGCACCAGCTAGAAATCCAGTAAGGAGGCTGACAGCATTGAATCAACAGTAGGGTGCATCATTCATTGCTTGTTGTTCAGTTGTTTAAGAACATGGCCTAGTTATGGAGGTACCAACCTACTTGTCAACCCAACAGTCCAGGCACTTCTGTTTGGTAACATCCGGTCTCCCTGCATCATGCCATTCACTCACCCCAGAGGCCACCGAGAGGGCAAACCCACCTGGTAAGCCAAGTGCCAGCCTGGACATACTGCTCTGCCCTAGGTGAGGGTAGCGTTGAGTGGGCTATTTTCCATTTGTAAATAGCCAGCTTATGCTATCCCAAGTGGTGAGAAGAGCAAAATTCCAGCCTGAAAGGCAACAAATTCTCACAGTTCTGATTGCATTCAGAGAACAGATGCCCTGACAAGAGGCAGAAAGCCGGGGAGTTTAGCTTACTCAATGGCAAATGAGCACAAAGCAAAATCCTCTACCCATGGTGACATTTTTCTCCAGTGTCATACTGGTTGCTCATACTGGTTGCTCATGGAAGAGAGAGAGACTACAGAATGGCCATTTAGAAGGGAAAACGTGTTGCCTGGTTGATCTGCACCATGGGTTGGTCAGAAGCCTCAGAGCACCCATCATCTTCTCCCTGCACTGTAGTCACTGCCCCCCATGCACTTCACTGGAGTGGCCGCTCCTCACTCCTGGAATGCCATTTCCCCTTTGCCAGTCAGCAGAACCCAGCAAAAGCCTCAGTTCATATTCTCCAGAAAACTGTCTATCCCCTTCCTCCAGGGCAAAGTAATTTCTCTTTTAAATTAATTTGGTACCTACCACAAAGCAGCAGGAGTCCTAATATTTTAAATTGTGCATACGTGCTTGATTAAAAGCCAGATTCCTGCCTTGGCTGATGTGGCTCAGTGGACTGAGTGCTAGCCTCCAAACCAAAGGGCTGCCAGTTCAATTCCCACTCAGGGTACATGCATGGGTTGTGGGTCAGGTCCCCAACAGGGGACACATGAGAGGCAATGCACATTGATGTTTATCTCCCTCTTCCTCCCTCCCTCCCTTCCTCTCTCTAAAATAAAAATAAAAATTTTAAAACAAAAAAAAAACCTTTAAAAAAGAGCCAAATTCCTTGGCTTTGGGTTCTATGCACTGACTCAACAGAAATGGAGAAGCCTGAGAATCTGCATTTTCATAATCAGCCCTGATATTCCTGATGTGCTTGATCTGCAAAGGATAATTTGAGAAGCACTGGCATTGTGATTTTAAAAGGTTTCTTCTCTGCAAAAGAGGATGACACACTTGCTATGGAGTCTATTTCCTCCCCCTAATTGCATGTTTAGATACAACAGGAGGATAGAGACCCTGCCTTAATCATTGCCAGGTCACCCACAGCATCCAGCAGAGTAATTTGCATACAGCAGGTGGTTGGACATTGTTTATTGGCTTGCCAAGAGCCTTTCTGTTCTCCTGATTTTCTTTTTACTTTTCCAAATGATTTGAGATTTGTAGGAAAGCCCAACTCTCACTCCTGTTTCTCACTTATTTGCCCCCCCCCTCACCGCTCCTTCATGCCCCATGATCTAGAGGAGCCACTTGAGCTGGTTCTCATTTAATAGGTCTTCACTGTTTAACAAGGGATTTTGAGTGTGACTTTTCACTCTCTAATTTTTTTAAATATACATTAGTCATATTTTAGAAAATAAAAATATTAAGAAAAAAATCCTCTTCTCCTCTTTAATGCCCATCTTCATACATCCTGAAAAGATCCCTTTTTCTGGTGCCCATGTCAACAACTTCTTTTCCTTTGGACCTCTCCCCCTCTTTTCTGAAAAGGCTGGGAATTACAGATTTAGAAAGGATATTTGAAGGGAACAAAGAATCTAAATACTGTTTTAAGAGAACAAAATTTGTTCTACTATTTACCCCTACCTATCAAAAATTAAATATGAAACTAATAGGACAACTTTGATCAAGCACACTATATAGGGGACAGACATTTGGGCAATGGCATTTTAAGAAATTCAGTGTCTTTTTGTTGGCTTTCAGAATCCACTTAGCGCGAAGGGCGGGTAATTAAAAGAAGGTAGGGAGAAGGTACATCAAAATGACAATAGCAGGTATCTAGTACTTCTTACGTGCTGGACACTGATATAAACACTAACATTAACTGATTTTGCTTCACAATAGCCCTATGAGGTAGGAATGAATGTTACCATCATTTTACACATGAAGAAATTGAGCCCCAGAAAGGTTAAGTAACTTGTAAAAGGCCGCACAGCTGTTCACTGGCAGAGTTGGAATTTGAACCTAATCAGTCTCCAGAATTCACGTTCTTAATCACTAACTGCAAGTTAACTAGGACCATGCCAACACTTAAAACAATTTAGTCATTTAAAGACCTTATATAAAATTACACTTGAACTTTTGTCCAAAGTCCCAAATATCCCAGTGTTTTCTTGGTAAATAAACCCACAGTCAAGCCTCAATCAGACAGTTGTTTCACTCATAGTTTCATGACACAGCCTTATCTGACAGAGCTTGCATGCAGCTTGATTGAATAGCCAGGCTTTATTTTAAGAAGGTGCTTCTTTTATTCCTGGACTTGGTTGTTCTCCTGAACTCCTTTATTCAAAAATTTATCGGGCAACTACCATATGCCAGGCATTATTTTAGGCTCTTGATCCAGAAGACTGGTGAGCAGCATTGTTTACCCACCATGGGAGAACTCGGGTCCATGGATGAACAAGAGATGTAGGGATGGGTTGCATACTCAAAGATTAGAAAAACAGCCATGTAACAGGTGAAAACCAGCACCTTAAATAACTATGCGTAGCTGAAGTATAAGACACCCAACTAGTCCCCATGGCCATCACAAAGAAGCCTGACAAGCCAGGAAGGGGAGTTCTTTAAGCTCCCAGGAATTTCAGATGTCAAAAACATTCCCTGTGCATGGGATTTGGTATTATATGGTTCATTAGGATCTGTCATGGCTCACCTTGGACATTTTTTGTTAACTAGTAGAATTAGATCATGTGATACCGGAGTAGGAAGATTTACCCTGGTGACTGACTATAGGATGCTGGTTCCATTATAGGTATAATTATACATAGCTAAGAATCCATGAAATAGTTGCAAAAGAATAAATTAAAAATAAGATTTTCAACTTCTGGCCAAGATGGAGGCATAGGTAGACACACTGTGCCTCCTCGAACAACCAAAATAAGAACAACAATAATTGAAAAACAAAACAAAAAAACAACTACAACTGACAGAAAATTGAACTACATGGAAGTCCAACAACCAAGAAGTTAAAATAGACATATTCGTCCAAACAGGTAGGTGGGGCAGAGTTGGGCTACTGATCCAAGAAAGGTTGTGGCACAGGAAGTGCTGACACTGGGCATGCAAGGCACCCCAGGCCCGCAAGGTGGCACCAGGCAGACCCTTGGCACCCAGGCGGCGACTGGCAGACCCCAGGTGTGGGATGGCAATGGGCAGACCTAGCAAGGCAGCGATTGAGAAGCAGGGCATCATGCACAAGGTGGCTGGCTGACTGGGCAGCTGTCCCACATTCATGTGCAGATACGGGAGCAAGACAGATCGCGCACCCCAGGATCCTAGTGCTGAGAAATAAAGCCTCAAAACACCAATTGAAAACACTTGTGGGGGTTGAGGCACTGGGAGAGGCTCCAACCCTCACAGGAAAGTTCGTTGGAGAGACCCACAGGGTCCTAGAACACGTACAAGCCCACCCACACAGGAATCAGCACCAGAAAGGCCCAGTTCACTTGGGGGAAGCAGCAGAAGATACTGAGGTGCAACAGAGAGTGGAGCAAAGCACCATTTTTTCCCTCTGAGACCCCACTGCCACATACAGTGTCACAACCCAGAGACTTGGGTTACCCCACCCTGGTGAACACCTAAGCCTCCACCCCTCACACATAACAGGTGCAAACAGACCAAAACATTGTGGCTCAAGCAGAAAAAAAGCTCAAAACCCCAGAGCCAATACTTCTAAGCGACAAAGAGATAGCCAACCTATCAGATGCACAGTTCAAAATACTGGTGATCAGGATGCTCACAGAACTAGTTGATTTTAGTCACAAATTAGATGTAAGAATGAAGGCTAAACTAATTGAAATGAAAGGAAATGGACAAGAAACCAATAGTGATGGGAGGGAAACTGGGACTCAAATCAATGGACTAAACCAGAAGGAAGAAAGAAACACCCAATCAGAACAGAATGAAGACACAAGAATTCAAAACAAAACAAAACAAAAAACGAGGAGAGGCTTAGGAACCTCCAGGACATCTTTAAACATTCCAACATCTGAATTATAGGGGTACCCGAAGGGGAAGAGGAAGAGAAACAAATGGAAGTTATTTGAACAAATAATGAAGGAGAACTTTTCCAATCTGGCATAGGAAATAGACTTCCAGGAAATCCAGGAAGCTCAGAGAGTTCCAAAGAAGGTGGACCCAAGGAGGAACACACCAAGACACATTATAATTACATTAGCCAATATTAAAATGAAGGAGAGAATCCTAGAAGCAGCAAAAGATAAGGAGACAGTTACCTACAAAAAAGTTCCCATCAGACTGTCAGCTGATTTCTCAAAAGAGACCTTGCAGGCAAGAAGGGGCTGGAAAGAAGTATTCCAAGTCATGAAAGGCAAGGACCTACATCCAAGATTGCTCTATCCAGCAAAGCTTTCATTTAGAATGGAAGGGAAGATAAAGTGCTTCTCAGATAAGGTCAAGTTGAAGGAGTTCATCATCACCAAGCCCATATTTTATGAAATGTTAAAGGGACTTATGTAAGAAAAAGAAGACAAAAAACATGTATACTAAAATGACAGCAAACTCACAATTACTAACACCTAAAATAAAAACTAACTAAGGAAGCAACTAGAACAGGAACAGAACCACAGAAATGGAGACCACATGGAGGGTTAGCAACAGGGGAGTGGGAGGAGGGAGGAGGAGAAGTGGGGAGAAGGTACAAAGAATAAGTAGCATAGATGGCAGGCAGAAAATAGGGGGAGGGCAAGAATAGTATGGGAAATGTAAAAGCTAAAGTACTTAAGACACATGGACATGAACTAAAAGGGAGGGAATGTGGAAGGGAGAGGGTGTGCAGGGTGGAGGGGAATGAAGGGGAGAAGTGGGACAACTGTGATAACATAATCAATAAAATATATATTTTTTAAAAACTGAAAAAAATAAGATTTTCTATGAAAGCACCCACACCTTAACCCTGAAAGAAAACAAACCAGTGGCAACAGCAGCAATTGAGCAGAGTCTCAGGCACAGAAGCACAAATAGAACTCATTGAAGTCAGGGGGAACAGAGTTGAGGTAAACTATGTAAAACTATATACCAAAAGAAGGCTTTTAATAAAGTAAATATAGTATGTATAAGTTGAGAGGAAAGAAAGAGAAGAAGGACAGGCCCAAGCAGTATGTGGGCAGGGCAAGAATTTTTCATTTTGCTCCCAGTGAAAGGAGTAATGGGTATAAAGCACCCGAAGCCCATTTCCTGGCTCTCTGAGCTGTGTAAGGATGTGTCCTGATCCTGTTACCCAATGGACCCATGGCAGGGGAAAAAATACTGTTACCGAATGGACTCCCACTTCTCCCAGGGCCACCCTATACTAGGTTTTCCTTACCTACCACCAGGGAATTATAGCCCTCAATGCCAGAGACTGGTGGAAAGGAAAGGAATTATTTATTCAAAGATTATACAGACTTAAGAATAGTGACCTGCCCTGGCTGGTATAGCTCAGTGGATTGAGCATGGGCCTACAAACCAAAGGATCATGGTTCCATCCCCAGGCAGGACACATGTTTTGGTTGCAGGCCAGTTCCCAGCAGGGGACACAGGAGAGGCAACCATACATTGATATTTCTCTCCCTCTCTCCTTCCCTTCCCCTCTAAAGATAAATAAATAAAATCTTTTAAGAATACATTACAAAAAAAGAGTGATGACCTAATGTCTTTGTGAAAATTTCAAAGTCCCTTAAAACACAAACATACACACTCCTTCCTTCCCTGCTTTGCCCAGTCCAGGGTACCATATGTCAGGAAAAGAAACAGAAGTCCATGGCTCAGGTAGCCCCCGGTTCTTTCCAGTAACCCATGTTTGGCTGGCCGGCCTCCCTCAGTTCCCAGTGCCATCAGCTGTGTCACTGTCACGGTCCCCAGTTCTTAATCCAAATCCATGTGGCAGCTCCTCATGAACCAACAGCAAGAGTCCTTTCACCCCTTTCCTTCCTGCTGTAGCTCTCCCAATTCTTCCAAACTGCTAAAAAAAAAAGAAGCTCTGCATTGTTGCTACATCTTGCTTCCCAGCTTCCTAAGCTGCATAGGAGAGGGAGCCCCAAAGCTGCATGGTTCCCCCTTTCTCACCAAAAGCTATGTAATCCCTCTCTAGCATGGCTGCCACACCTGGGTTTAAATCCCAGCACCAATCTTCCTCCGCATCCTCATTTCTGACTCCTCCCACAATCAGCTACACCTGCCTGCATTCCCGTATTTTTTCCAGCTTTCGTGGCTGCCATAGTAAGTCTGGGCAGGCATGGGCCCATACTGTGGAGCCAACCATCTCCAAGCTCTCACTCAGGTGCTGTAACCAGGGGGAGTTGCCTCCCAGTTACGTCCTGGGTGGAAGTCACTCCTATCTCCAGCCACAGCTATTTAGGATATCCATGAAACCAGTTAAAAGTTATAGATATGTTAAATGACCATGCCAGAGGTTAGTTGCAAAACTGTTGCTATGCTGAACAACTCTCAGTGGCCCTGCTCCATGTGTCCCATTCCCCAGTTCAGACTTGTGGGGGTGGGGACATCATATATATATTTTTAAAATATTCCCCAGACACCCTGAGTTCTGGACCCCATTACAAATCCCTGTTTGGGGGCCCCCTTGCTGCACCCTGTTATAATCTCACCGTGTTGGCATAGTCATCTCTTCCTTCTAGCATCACCTTCCAGCTTCACTGTCTTTTACAGTAAATATTTTCTCTAATTTGCCTAAGTATTAAATGTTTTCATGTGCTGTCACTGACATAGCCAAGTAGTACAATCAGTGAACAAAATAAAGATTGCTGCCCTTGCAAAACTTACATTCAAGTGGGAGAAGCAGACAATAAACAAGAAACACTAAAGATATGTGAAAAGTAAATAATATAGTATGTCATTTGTTATTTGTTATAGTAAGATGATAAGGGCTGTATAGAAAACCAGCAGACCAGGGTAAGGGGATCAAAGTGGCAAGTGAAAGGGACACAACTGTCCATAGAGGGGTCAAGGCAGGCCTCAGAGAGGGTGGTACTTGAACAGAGGCTTGAAGGAGGAAAGGAAATTATGTATGACGATATCAGGGGAAGATCATTTTATGCAGAAGAGTTCAGAGGGAAGCGCTAAGATGAGAAGGTGCCTGCTGAGTTGGGGGACAGCAAGGCCAGGGAAGTTGGAACACAGTGAATGAGGGGAGAACGGTGAGAGATGAGATGAAGAGGGCTCCTGGGCCCAGTTCCAACGTGTGAGTGTGACTGTGTGTGTGGTTAGGCTTCGACCAGCAATTCTCAGACACCAGCAGGGTGAATTCAGCTCAATTCTGACACTCCCTGAGAGACAGAATCTGATCCTGCAAAGGGCCCAGTCCCACAAGACCTCCCTCCACTTCAGGCACCAACTGCAAGCCCAGTTTGTTACCTGTGCTTCCGAACCACCAGCTACAAATTGAAGGTTCCAATGACCCCTCCAACTCAGGACAGTAACTGCAAGTCCAGGATGTTGCCTGTACTTTTCATCAACTTGCCATAAATCAGAGCTTCCCATCTCTAACTCCTTAGCCTTGATTAATTGCTAGAATGGGTCACAAAACTCAGGAAAACCCATTTATTCACTAGATTAAGTACTTATTACAGGATATTAAAAGATACGAATCAACAGCTAAATGAAGAGATATATAGGGTGAGATCCTCATGGAGCTGGGGTCCCAGCACAGAGGCACATGGAAGCCTTTTGTTTGCCCAGTGTGGAAGCTGTTTGGAAAAAAAGGCCAACAAAGTGTTCTTTGGGGGTTTTATGGAGGCTTCAGCAGGTAGTCATAACTAATTAAATCATTGGCCATTAGGGTGTGATTCAACCTCAGCCTCCTGCCCCTCCCCAGAAGTCAGAAGGTGGAACTAAAACTCCCAATCCTCTCACCACGTGGTTGGCTACTGCTGGCAACCAGCCCCTACCTGGCTGAGGTCTAAAACTTACCTTATTAACAAGAAACACCATTGTTACTCCCATCACTTAGGAAATTGCAAGGGGCTTAGGAGCTGTGTGCCAGAAACAGGGTTGAAGACAAAACATGCATTGTTATAAATCAGAGTATTGTGGAAAGGTAAAGTGAAGCTAATCATGCTGTGCCACTTAGGTCGCATAAGGACTGGCTCTTACTCTAAGTGAAACCAGGAACCACTACAGAGTTTTGAACAGAGAAGTAAAACAGGTTTTAACAGGATCTCTCTGGCTGCTTTACTGAGAATCAGCCACAGGAGGCTCAGGAAAGATGCAGAGAGATCAGTTTAATCCAGGCCCAAGATGACGATGGCTTGAACCAGGATAGTAATCAGAGTCTGGATACTTTTTTGGAGGGTCTGTTGGCCAACATGAGTAGTTATGCTGTGGCAACAAGAGACCCCCAAATCAACAGCTTACAACACTTTGTGTCCAGGGCGAGTCACCTGTGGCTCAGCTCCCACCTGTGTCCATTGCGGGACATGGTGGCAGGGGGAGAAAGAAGATGTGGCAAATACATATAAATGTAACATACGCGTTAGCTCTTATTGCAAAAACTGAATATGATGTCCATCAATTCTGCCCACATTTATTTGATTAAAGCAAGTCAGATAGTCACTCCTAAACTCAATGAAGTAGGGATATTTAATTCTGCAAGGGGGGAGGGCATGACAGATATAGAAACTAGATTATTAGGTGAAAAGTAACACTACTAGCCATACTGAGCCAACAGAATTTCTTGATGGATTTGTTACAAGATACAAACTGGCCTGGAATTGATCTGCCTTGCTTGGGCTGGCCTGTAGTGTGTAGATCTTGACTTCATGCAGCAAAGATTTCACAACATGAGTCCAGGTGATTGTGAGAGTACATTAATTAAAGCTGGGGACAGTGAAACAAGGAAGGGCCTAAGATAGAAGAAGCAACAGGAAAGAGCCTAGGCAGGGCTGCTGTCAACTCACTAGAGAGGCAGAGAAAAGGAGCCTTGGGGACAGTTTTAGAGGGTTAGCCCAGGTCGAGCTGCCGTTGCCCATTTCTCCCCTAGTTGTAACTTTCATGGGACCCTTAGAATTTAATGGAGAATTCACTCAAAAAGAAGATTCAAGTGGTCACACCCTCAAGGGGAGTGTGCACTGGCTTCCTTGCCTTGAAAGGTTTTATCTGCTTTTGCAAAGATGGGGATTTTAGGGAAGATTTCAGGTTTTCCAGGTATGCCCCTTCCAGGGTTGTGGTCTCCACTGATTGGTCAGCACCAGAAGAGGAAAGCCGTCCTCAGGGTGAGGTCCAGCACCATTTTTGCCCACTACTAAGCAGCTAGGGCTTTCCGCCCTGGAATGCCTCTGCATCTGGCTGTAACTTGCTTGACCAGTTTGTTCAGCTGTCTGTGTGTTTCTCCACTCCACTTGCCAAGGAATTTCCTACCTGCTTACTAACCTGTCTCAGATTGGATGTAGGGGTATGAGTAAAAGAAGTGTCAGAAATTACTTGAAGATTTTGATCTGAACAACCACAAGGATGGATTGCCATCAACCATCCTATAAGTAGGCTATAAGATCAGGAGGTCAGTTCAGGGCAGGTTCAGGTCAAGCTATCAGACATTCTAGCAGAGATGTTAAGTGGGAAGTTAGATAATCTAAGTGTAAATTTCAGGTCAGGCATCTGGACTGGACACATAAATTTGAAAAACATCATCATATGGTTGGTATTTAAAGCCATGAGCCCAATGCAATTACTAGCAGCATGTAGACAGAGAAAGGTAGGAGACCGAGGGCTGAGCCTGAGGCACCAAATGTAAAAAGTTAAAGAAGACAAGCAAGCAGCAGGGGAGACTGAAAAAAACTGAGCAGTAAGGAAACCCTAAGGAGTGTTCTGAATGCCAAGTGAAGACATTTTATAAAAGGAGGACTAAGCACCCTGGCTGGTGTAGTTCAGTGGATTGAGCGTGGGCCTACAAACCAGGAGATCTCATTTTGATTCCCAGTCAGGGCACATGCCTGGGTTGCAGGCCAGTTCCCACCAGGGGACGCATGAGAGGCAACCATACATTGATATTCCTCTCCCTCTCTCCTTCCCTTCCCCTCTAAAGATAAATAAATAAAATCTTTTTTAAAAAAAAAGAGGAAAGGGGCCAATTGCATGTAATCCTGTCAAAGACTGAGAAGTTTTCTTTTGGAGTTAAAAGTGTAGCAGTCACCCCTTGAGAAGAGCAGATTCCATGGGGTGGGATGAGTAAAGCCTGAATAGAAAGGTTTTCAGATACTCTTTCAAATAGGGAAGAAAAATCAAAGTCAGAGAATATAAACTGTACTTTGATTTTTGCTAGAATGAAGAGCAAAGAAATGAGGTCTAGTAGTGGTGGTGGAGTCAGGAAGAGTTGTTTTATTTTTCTTTTAGCAATTTAAAATAGCACAGAAGTAAAAGCTCAGAAGAATGGGTTCAGCAGTACATAAGAGAAAAGGAAAAGAATTGCTGGAGTGCTCTTCTACTGCAGAGAGAAGGGGGTGGTGCTTAGCTGTAGACAGAAGCTCAGATCCTGTCTAGGGCATGTCCAGGTCCAGACAGGATGTGTGCAGACACAAATGCTAGTAGATGGAAAGAGTGGCGGGGAGCCAGTGAAAGGTCTCTCCTTGCTGCCTTCATTTTCTCTCTGAAGTGGGAAACAAGATCATCAGCTGAGAGTGGGGATGAGAAAAGGGAGTTAAAGACTTGAGGAGAAAAAAAAAGTTGTGAGATAGTCACTCAAAATAGAAATCAGGACAGTGTTTGCCCATGAGGAGGTGGAGTTAGGGACCAACTAGGAAGGGACTTCAAGGAACCTCTGAAGTGATGGTGGTATTCTATTGGGTTGGCCAAAAAGTTCGGTTAGTTTTTTGTTTGTTTGTTTGTTTTTGTCAGTTATTTCCTGTCAAATAAAAGACATTTTTTATTTTCATCAATAACTTTATTGATTTGAATATTTTGAGTATATCGGCTATCTACCATGTGGTATAATGTAGATTGTTCTCAATTAATGTCTCAATTTGATTGCTATCAACTTCAATTGTTCTACCTGACTATGGAGCATCACCCAGTAAGATATCTCCAACACAAAACTTCGAAAACCAGTTTGGGCGCGTTTGATCAGTCACTGCATGTTCTCCATACACTGCACAAATCTTTTTTGCATTTCAGTTGTGTTTTTATCTTTCTTGAAATAATAAAGTATAATATGCCCAAATGTTGCATATTTCCTTCCATCTTCAATATTAAAATGGCTACACAAAAATTCACCAATTTTGGTAAGTTTTTAAATGCATGTTGTTATGACAACTGTTACAATACAATCTAACAAAACTGTTTCAAATGAAGTTCAAGACAACTAAGTGCTACCAGAGCCATCTTGCCAAAAAAATTGACTTTTTGGCCAAGCCAATATATCTTGATAAGGGTATGTATGAGTTACTCAATGTATGCATTTGTCAAAATCATCAAATGTATAATCTGTGCATTTCTCTGAGCATAAACTGTATCTCGATTTAACAAGAAGGCAGTGAAAGAGGAGAAAGAAGAGGAGGATGAGAAGGGGGAAGAGAGAGGAAAGAAGTCGTGGAAGAGTGAATGGAGGAGAGAAGTGTGGTATTAAAGGCCCACTTGAAGTTTGTGTTCAGTAATTCAATGAACATCAAAGTGTGGTGTGTTATTTACCTGCCACATTCAGCTGCACAGGTGCAAGGCAGAATTGGATTGTTCCGGGGCTGTGGTTTTGCCAAGCTGGCAGAGTGAAGTGAGAGAGGTATGCAAGAAGTGTTTGTAATGATTGACTACTGTGACTGTAGTTTTAAAAATAGGGCGTCACAGGGTGTGGACTGTATATCAAATCTACTAGAAGACTGAAAGAAACACATGTGTGCATTTCAGAGAAAACACATTCTTATTGTTGATCTGTTATAACCAGCATCACGGATATTTTTAATCATTTCTGACTGCATCTTATTCACAATGTATTCATGTGCTCTTTGGAGATATCCTATAACAAGGAAAGGGCCCTTCTTTGGGAGGACGGGCAGAAATACAGGGGTGAGCAAAAGTAGGTTTACAATTGTTTATATGAAAAAACATAATACAAGAATGAATAACAGTACAAAAATAAACTCTGTTTTGTGAACTGTAAACCTACTGTTGCCCACGCCTGTACTTGATTCAGCACATGCACATTTTCTGGCTCTCTACCGCGTTGGCCAATGACATCGCTGTTTTTGTCTTCCTGGGTTTCAGGCGGTAAATTCCACCATTGCCATTCATGGGTCTGTCCTCATGGTAGGGGAAGTGAATAATAGTCCAGGGGTTGTGAATCCAGAAGTACAACCAAGTTTCTTCCTCCTGAATGAAATCTTTCTTGCCTAATGTCTTGGTTAATGTCTGAATGTCACCAAAATTATAGTCTTCCAGCATAAGGCTTTAATCATAAATCAAAATTCAAGTTATCTGGCTATCAACAAATTATACTTTACCCTTATAATTTCCCCATCCTACCTTTGGCACTCCCACAAGGTTTTGAGAAGCTCAAGACAGAATTTTGTCTTAAGGCTGGTGATCTCAGGGCACTGCCCTCTGCTGAGCGCCCTGCTCCTGATCCCAGTGCTCCTCCGCGGGGTCTGCAGCTCCTGATCCCAGTGCTCCTCCACGGGGTCTGCAGCTCCTGATCCCAGTGCTCCTCCACGGGGTCTGCAGCTCCTGATCCCAGTGCTCCTCCGCGGGGTCTGCAGCTCCTGATCCCAGTGCTCCTCCGCGGGGTCTGCAGCTCCTGATCCCAGTGCTCCTCCGCGGGGTCTGCAGCTCCTCATCCCAGTGCTCCTCCGCGGGGTCTGCAGCTCCTGATCCCAGTGCTCCTCCGCGGGGTCTGCAGCTCCTCATCCCAGTGCTCCTCCGCGGGGTCTGCAGCTCCTCATCCCAGTGCTCCTCCGCGGGGTCTGCAGCTCCTCATCCCGGTGCTCCTCCGCGGGGTCTGCAGTACCTGATCCCGGTGCTCCTCCGCGGGGTCTGCAGCTCCTGATCCCGGTGCTCCTCCGCGGGGTCTGCAGCTCCTGATCCCGGTGCTCCTCCGCGGGGTCTGCAGCTCCTGATCCCAGTGCTCCTCCGCGGGGTCTGCAGCTCCTGATCCCGGTGCTCCTCCACAGGGTCTGCAGCTCCTGATCCCAGTGCTCCTCCGCGGGGTCTGTAGACACAGCTCAGACCCTGCCTTTGTTGCCCTGATTCTGCAGTCCAGCCCCCCAAATTTACCTACACCAGCCACTTTGGGAAAAATTTACTGAAGGATCAAGGTAATTTTAAAGAGACCATAGGCCAAAAAAGAGGAGAAAGTTAAATTGAATGCTGGTTTGATTTCTTTCAAAATCTAAAGGCAACAGATACCTAAGATGTTAACTCTTCAAAACAGGGCTTCCACTCAGGCTCAAAATGAACTTGTTTGCATCCTGAATCCAATGCCTTCATAGCTAAAGGTCTCCCTCATCCCTGACTGGTGTGGCTCCATGGGTTGGGCATCATACATTAAACCAAAAGGTTGTCAGTTCCATGTGCTATTCTAGGGCACATGCTCGGGTTGTGGGTCAAGTCCCAAGCTGGGAGCAAGTGAGAAGCAACAGATGTTTCTCTTACATATCAGTGTTTCTCTCCCTCTCTTTTTCCCTCCCACCCTTCTCTCTTGTAATAAATAAAATCTTCAAAAAAAAAAGAAAGCTTCTCCCTCAAGGAGATACTTGCCTCTAGTTTTCAGGAGGAAAATCTTCATCACCTTCTGAAAAACTATGCCCCTCATGCAGAAGGGTCCATTACCACCCCAGAATGTGTCTTCCCCATTAGAGTGCATCCCTCATCTGAGCCTTTTTGCAGGCACTTCAGTAAGACGATCAGCAATGTCTATGATCCCTCATGTGCCAGGGATGTGGAGAGGAGAGGCTTTCCAGGGGGAACATAGCCCTCCAAATCAGTCTTGCTTCTAGACTTCCCTACAGGGTCAGCTGGGAGCACACACCTACACACCTGTTTATTTAACACCTATTGATTCAAAGGTGGACCCATTACACCAAGTCCATCACACATCCTTCAGGGACAAACATTAATGCTCATGGACAGTCTGATGTCATAATGAGGAAGAAAATATTTACTAAAATCGCTGTAAGTTTTTCCCATAGAGTCAGGAAGTCGCATTATTACACAGAAGAGAATCTAGTTTCTTTCCCGTTTCCACATTCTTGATGGACATTTCCTTGAGACAAAAACTTTGAGACAAACATCTGTTGTAGGTTTGCTTCCATTCTGCTCAGCTCTCAAACAGGTAAAGCAATGCAGTGGTCCATCGGGCTAGTCTCTGCATTGACAACACTAAGCACTGGGTGGTATCACTCCCCAAGTACTCTTCTCCTCTTCCTTACACTGCTATCCCCCACACTTAAAGGACTGAGTGCAGCAGAGAGGGGTTCATATCAATGAGACAGAAGCAGCACAAACTTTGACTACAGAACTGAGGTAGGGACACAAACCTTGGGTGAGCATGTGCTGGGGGGACAGGCATAAGAGGAGACAAGCTTCAGTGGCACACAGAGAGAAATCATGAATGGACTTACAGGCCATGCTGTTCCTAGTCTTTTGAAAATATTGGGCAGGAATTCTGAGGCCTCTCTTCATCAGGCTGATGGCTCATCAGCTGCCTAGATAGCTTTCACAGAAAAGAAACTTGGAAGCCTGTGGTCTCATGGTATTTTTTTTTTGCTTCTAGATAACAAAAAAATTAATTTAATAACTATTTGCTAAACACACATGGAGAATAACAATGACAATTTTCATAACTACTGATAGGATTGGCAAATAAAATTGAGAAGCAGTTAGCAAGGAGTAAATTGGTTACTATGCTTTAGTGCACAGTATAGTAAGTTATAGCTGAAATAACAACCCCAGTGATAAAAATACAAAAAATATAAAAATTTGATGTCTAACTCCTTATTTTATTATAGTTTATTCACAACTATTTTTCTAAATCCTAGTTATTAATAATACTTCTTAATATTTGCCCAGAAAAATATTCTCACTCTTTTCATATTACTTCACAGAAAGACTATAAGCTATTTCATTCCTATTCATGTGAAAAAAGGCTCAGAGAATTCAGTGGTGTGCCAGTCATTACACAGCAAAAATGAAGCAGCTACCCATCAAGGAGACCAAGCCTGTTCCTCCCACAGAATCTTTGACCCAGCTATTCACTCTGCTTAGAATTCTGTTCACCCAAACTTCATATGGCTGGTTCATCGTCATTCTACTTTCATTCCAAATGCTGCCATCTCAGAGGAGTGTCCCCTAACCACCCAGTCTGAAGTCACCATCTTCCACGCCAAGGACCACGCTACTTCAGGAGTCACTAAACTACATCCCAAATCTGGCCAAGTGCCTGTTGTTGTTGTTTTATAAGTTACAGTTTTATCGGAACATGGCCGTGTCCATTCATTCACATATAGGAGAGGTGAGTACTTGAGGCTGAGACAGAGATTGTATAACCTGCAGCTTAAATATTTACTATCTGGCCCTTTACAGAAAAGAATCAATCAACATTTGCTCTATATTCTATTGCTCCATTTATTTTCTTGACCACACTAGTCATAATATGCATGTGTGTGTTCCTACCTGCCTCTAGGCTGACCAAAGGAGGGAAATATCTGATCCCCTTTGCTGTTATATATTTCATTGTTCATTGAATATACTTTTTTGCATTTAAAATAGGTACCTGAAGGGCACTGCCACATAATTCATTTCAATATTATTACATTAAATTATTTAAATTAATTGATTACTGATTAATTATAATTATGATTAATATTGGTATTTTGATATATGAATGCTAATGGTGAACTTTCAAAATTCTCAAACCATTTAATTTCTTAACATAGTATATATTTTTCTAATAAAACCAAGCTGGGAAATATTACCTACTGAAAATTACACAGTTGGACCAATTTAACCCGCCTTCTCTCTTCACTACTAGAAAAATCCTGAAACATTTATCATGGAGACTAAGAAAGAAAGGAAAGTATTTGATTTCTGCTAGCAAATTCCTATTTATATCCTTCCACCATCAACTCTCGCCTATTCCTCTGGCCCGAAAGACCAAAGAGAAATTAGGGGATAGTGAAACGGTTATTAAATGGGGTTACCAGAGGTTGCTTCACATAAAATAATCAGGAGAAATTTTTCTAAAATAGCATTTTCCAGTAAAATCCCCCACAAGCATAACTTGAGACTAATTACTAGATGAGCAGTTAGTTGCGAGTTTTAGCTGATCAGTGACAAGAGTCCAGTTCCCTCTGAAACAGAAGACCTAGTATTCAACCCGGCTTGTCCCCTCTGCACCACTGTGACCTTATCACATCACACCTTTCTTCATAAAGTCTATTGTGTCATAGATTCTCGGATCTTCAGCTTAAAAACAACAAAGGTAATTTTATAAGCCAGATGCCTGTGTTTTCCTCCTTTTCTACTCATTCTCCCCAAAGTAACTTAGATTTTTTAAAAAACACAATCAGAATTAAGAAGCTTACCAGTATACATTTTTGGAATTCTTTTTTTTTAACGTATTATTTTATTTTATTTATTTATTTATTTTTAATTTTTTTATTGATTATGCTGTTACAGTTGTTCTATTCCCCCCTTCATTCCCCTCCACCCTACCCCGCCATTCCCACCGTTACCCCCCCTTTAGTTTATGACCATGTATCTCAAGTCCTTCAGATTCTACATTTCCCATGCTATTCTTGCCCCCCCATCTATTTTCTATCTACTGTCTATGCTACTTATTTTCTGTACCTTCTCCCCCCTTCTCCTCCTCCCACTCCCCTGTTGCTAACCCTCCTTGAGATCTTCATTTCTATGTTTCCACTCCTGATCTAGCTGTCCTTTTAGTTTGCTTTCGTTTTAGGTGTGATTGTTAATAACTGTGAGTTTGTTGTCCTTTCACTGTTCATGTTTCTTTAACTTCTTTTTCTTAGATAAGTCCCTTTAACATTTCATATAATAAGGGCTTGGTGATGAGGAACTCCTTGAATTTGATCTTATCTGAGAAGCACCTTATCTGTCCTTCCATTTTAAATGAAAGTTTTGCTGGATAGAGCAATCTTGGTTGTAGGTCTTTAGATTTCATGACTTGGAATACCTCTTTCCAGCCCCTTCTTGCCTGTAAGGTCTCTTTTGAGAAATCCGCTGACAGTCTGATGGGGACTCCTTTGTAGGTGACTGTCCCCTTAGCTCTTGCTGCTTCTAGGATTCTCACCTTCATTTTAATCTTGGCTAATGTAATGATGATGTGCCTTGGTGTGTTCCTTCTTGGGTCAAACTTCTTTGGTACTCTCTGAGCTTCCTGGATTTCCTGGAAGTCTATTTCCTTTGCCAGATTGGGGAAATTCTCCTTTATTATTTGTTCAAATAAGTTTTCCACTGGTGGCTGTGCCTTTCCCCCTTCTGGTACCCCTATAATTCGGATGTTGGAGTGTTTAAAGATGTCCTGGAGGTTCCTAAGACTCTCCTCATTTCTTTGAATTCTTGCTTCTTGACTCTTTTCTGTTTGGCCATTATTTGCTTTCTTCTGGTCCACTCCATTGATTTGAGTCCCAGTTTCCTTTTCATTGCTATTGGTGTCCTGTGCAATTCCATTCATTTCAATTATTTTTGCCTTCATATATTTGTCTAATTTGTGGCTATAATCAACCAGTTCTGTGAGGATCCTGATGACCAGTGTTTTAAACTGTGCGTCTGAGAGTTTTGCTATTTCTTCATCACTTAGATCTATGGGCTCTGGGGCTTTGAGATCTTGTGACATTTTTAGTCTGTTCTGGCCCTTTAAGTGTGAGAAGCGGTGCCTTGGACTCCCAGGTCACTGGGTTGTGATGCTGCATGTGGGGGCGTGGTCAGAGCGGGGAAATGGCGACCCCCTCTGCTGTTTCTCACAGCTGGGTGAGGATTAGCGTCTTAGGTGGTTCACCTGGGCCGGGCCACTCATAGTTGCTGGGTTATGATGCTGTATGTGGAGGTGGGGTCAGAGCAGGGAAATGGTGGCACCCTCCACTGCTGCTTGCCGCCGACCCGCTGGGCCCCGGTCCAACCACCCACTCCCTCACCTGTCCGCCCGTGCACAAATGCACGGCCACAGTCAACACACAGCACCGCTCCCCTGCTGTCTCCCCCGCGGTCACTCGCCTGGTGGCTCGCTCGGTCGCTCACTAGGTCCAACCCTGCGCCTAGATTCCGCGTGTCTGGATTCCGCGCCTGAGTCTGGTTGACCGAGACCTCCTGTGCAATCCCGCTTCACCAGCCACTGGTTTCGCCCCTTACCGGTCAGGCTGAAGAATTTGTTGTTAACGGACTTCCGAAAAGTTCAATTTTCCGTGTTCTGGGTATGTTTTCTGTTGCTAATATTTAGTTGTCTCTAAACTTGGTTGTGTGAGAAGATACGGCACATCTACCTACGCCTCCATCTTGGCAGAAGTCCTGGAATTCTTAAAATACAAATTTTTTTTTCCTTTGCTTCCCCAAATATTTGACTTCAAAACATTTAGAAATAAATGCAGAGGGGAAAATTTTAAAGACTATTTATTTTATGTTTGTTGTTCCTATGTCAAGAATACCTTTTGTGATGATTTGATTCAAATAGGAGGCTCACTTCCCTTCTACATGAGCTTCATGTGAAAGAAGTTCCCAGGGTCAGGGAGAAACAATACACAAAGCAGTATTTCTGAAGGCTAGCTCCACAGAAACTAAAATACCTTTTTTCACATAATTTGATTATTTAGTTTACCCTGAGTACCCTACCTAATCTAGCACCCCTAATCATTTTCTATTCCCTCACCCTGTAGTCTTCATAATGTGTATCACCATGCTACTAAAAGTTATTTGTGTATTACCTACTTATGACCTTCACATTAGCACAAAAGCCCCACAGTCTTATACTCCACTGAATCTTCAGAGCTTTGAACAGTACATCACACATAGTAGTTGATCAATAAATATTTGCTGAGTGCAGTGAACACTGCTGGTTCTCCTTCCTGATTATATCTTTCTAAATCTTATCTTGTTTCTGTGCATCCCTTTATGTACTTTTGATCCCAGTGGCCCCATTCCTCCCTTCAATATGAAGGGCACTGCTCTGGAGCTACCAGAGCTATTTGGCCACCTTGTGCAGAGGTCCTGAGTGCTTGGGCACTTCCTTCTCCCTCGAGCAGCCCACGGCCAATGACTGACTGTTGTGGGACTATGGGAGCACAGCTTACCTGCCCACAAGTCCTCAGCTCAATATCTGCTTCTAAGGACCCTGACCTACAACACTGTGAGATTGAATGAGTGCACTGTAATATTTTATACAAACTCAAATCACTCCTCCTTGCAAGTTTGGTAATAATAACAAAAATGTCAACCACATTTTGAGGGGCTCTGTCCCAAACAGTAATGGATTGATATTTACCATCTGAATTTATGGTAAAATTAATTACCCAGAGCATTTTAGAAATGACTGAACTTCAGGGACTTCGGGCCAACATGGAGGCATATGTAGACACACTGTACCCCCTCACACAACCAAAAGAAGGACAACAATTTAAAAACAAAAAACAATCCAAACTGTATGGAAGTCCAACAACCAAGGATTTATAGAAGAAACATTTATCCAGACCAGTATGAGGAGCAGCCAGTCAGAGAGGACTTACAGCAAGAGGACCGGGGCAGGCAAGGTGGTAGATTACGGACTGGGTGGCAGATTTGCAGACTAGGCAGTCCCACATCCATGTGCAGATAAACCAGGAGGAACAACTTGGGAGCAGGATGGTCTGCACAACCCAAGGCCTCAGAGCAGGGAAATAAAGCCTCTGATCACTGATTGAAAACACCTGTGGGGGTTGAAGAAGGGGGAGAAATTCCCAACCTCACAGGAGAGTTGGTTGGAGAGACCCACCGGATCCTAGAATGTACACAGACCGATCCAGATGGGAATCAGCACCAGGAAGGCCCAATTTGCTTGAGGGAAGCTGGGAAAGTGACTGAAATCTGGCAGAGAGCAAAGCAAGTGGCATTGTTCCCTCTCCAACCCCTTCCCCAATACAGCGTCACAACCCAGCGACATGGGTTGCCTCACCCTTGTGAACATCCAAGGCTCTACCCCTAACTACTTAACAGGTGTGTAACAGGCAGGTAGTAACAAAAAAAATGGCCCAAACAAAAGAACAGATCAAAGCCCCAGAAAAAATACAAGCAATGAGGAGATAGCCAACCAATCAGATGCACAGTTCAAAACACTGGTGATCAGGATGCTCACAGAATTGGTTAAATTTGGTCATAAATTAGATGAAAAAATGAAGGCTATTCTAAGTGAAATGAGGGAAAATGTGCAGGGAACCAGTAGTGATGGGAAGAAAACTGGGACTCAAATCAATGGCGTGGACCAGAAGAAAGAAAGAAACATTCAACCAGAAAAGAATGAAAAAACAAAAATTAAAAAAAATGAGGAGAGGCTTAAGAACCTCCAGGACATCTTTAAATATTCAAACATCTGAATTATAGGGGTACCAGAAGGGGAAGAGGAAGAGCAACAAGTGGAAAACTTATTTGAACAAATAATGAAGGAGAACTTCCCCAAGCTGGCAAAGGAAATAGACTTCCAGGAAGTCCAGGAAACTCAGAGAGTCCCAAAGAAGGTGGACCCAAGAAGGAACATACCAAGGCACATCATAATTACATTACCCAAGATTAAAATGAAGGAGAGAATCCTAGAAGCAGCAAGAGAAAAGGAGACAGTTACCTACAAATGAGTTCCCATCAGACTGTCAGCTGATTTCTCAGAAGAGACCGTGCAGGCAAGAAGGGGCTGGAAAGAAGTATTCCAAGTCATGAAAGGCAAGGACCTACATCCAAGATTGCTCTATCCAGCAAAGCTTTCATTTAGAATGGAAGGGAAGATAAAGTGCTTCTCAGATAAGGTCAAGTTGAAGGAGTTCATCATCACCAAGGCCTTATTATATGAAATGTTCAAAGGATTTATCTAAGAAAAAGAAGATAAAAAAACATATACAGTAAAATAACAGCAAACTCACAATTATTAACAACCACACCTAAAACAAAAACAAAAGCAAACAACTAGAACAGGAACTGAAACACAGAAATGGAGATCACAGGGAGGATTATCAACAGGGGAGTGGGAGAAGGAGAGAGGGGTAAAAGGTACAGAGAATAAGTAACATAGATGGTAGGTAGAAAATAGACAGGGGGAGGTTAAGAATAGTATAGGAAATGTAGAAGCCAAAGAACTTACATGTACAACCCATGGACATGAACTAAAGTGGAGTAATGTGGATGGAAGGGGGTTTGCAGAGTGGAGGGGAGTGAAGGGGGGGAAAATGGGACAAGTGTAATATCATAATCAATAAAATATATTTTAAAAAACAAATGACTGAACTTCAAAAGTAATTTCATAAGCAATAACTATAAACTATTGGAAAAAAGAAATTACTGAGTCAATTCCCATTAACCATGCAGAATTACACATCTTTGAATTAATGCTATGATTTGAAAAGCACCACTATTTTGAAAGCAACAGAACTATAACAAAAAAACTAAAAATGCATTTGCTTTCAATGCTGCTTCTTTATAACTCCCTGCTAACATCTTCTTGGTCAAAATGTGGGTAAAATAAGTTTACTTTGCATTCTTCAGAATATTATTAGCAAAATGATAGCATAGCTGCATGACTAATTTTGATTAAACTGCACTTCATCTAAATATCTAAGTGCCATGTTTGCTTCTTCAAATGGCCTTTACTTAGCTTGCAGTATCTCCCACAATTAATTTTCCTTACAGGAATGGTAAGAAAGGACACTGTGTCAACTCTAACTGCCAGATACAGAAATAAATAATGGCAGCATTTCCAAGTACAGGTTAGTATAATTTTATGAAATCAATGCTAATAAAAAAGACAACCACTTACATTTCCATTTTCCTGCCCTATGGATCTTGTAGCTACACAGGAAGCAGGTATTTCCCAGCAATGCTTTTAGGATCATGACTAACATTTAAAGAAATAAAGGATGGCAATTTGTACATGCAGTAGTGTGAATTATCTATAGAAAGAAAATACATGTCTTCATATTTATACTTCCTGTTCTCATATGCATAGTTTCCAAATCTTCAGTCATCTCCTTGGTACTTTAGCAAAATCTTTCTGTGTCACTCCTCACACCAAGTTTTTTTTTTTTTAATCAGGAGTTATTCTGCCCTGGCTGGTGAAGCTCAGTGGATTGAGCGCCGGCCTGTGAACCAGAGGATTGCAGTTTGATTCCCAGTCAGGGCACATGCCTGGGTCGCAGGCCAGTTCCCAGCAGGGGACACATGAGAGGCAACCATACATTGATATTTCTCTCCCTCTCTCTTTCCCTTCTTCTCTAAAAATAAATAAATTTAAAAATCTTAAAATTAAAAAATGTGAGTTATGCTTATCAAAAACCCATAAGATTCTCCTTTTACTGTGTATGTATCTCCCCTTACCTGCATAGTCCCAGCTGTAACAATACTGCATCTTCACAGGATTGGGCTCTCTGATGTCATTTCTTTTTTTTTTTTTTTTTGAAAGATTTTATTTATTTACCTTTAGAGGGGAAGGGAAGGAGAGAGGGAGAGAAACATCAATGTATGGTTGCCTTTCGTGCGTCCCCTGCTGGGAACTGGCCTGCAACCCAGGCATGTGCCCTGACTGGGAATCGAACCGCAATTGTCTGGTTCGCAGGCCCGAGCTCAATCCCCTGAGCTACACCAGCCAGGGCTCTGATGTCATTTCTGATTAACTGATTTTAGACTCTAAGTCTCAACAGATTTTGTTCACTTAATGGTTTTTGCTTACATGGACTTAGTGTGGACCCATGTTCCCCTTTGTTACTTCTGTTGCCAACAGTCAAGACAATAGGAGTGATTCTTAATCTTCTACAAATTCCCTGGGCCAACCAGTGGCTTTACCCCAGCTCTTTCTCTACATTTGAGGGACCCCAATTGGAGGTCCAGGGCATTACATAATGTGGAGCATCCATTCTCAACATCTGTGGCAATATATCTACAGAGATAAATAAATGCTAAGAACTTAACATAGGCACAGAGAGTGCATCTTCTTTTTTGTTGCATCTATACAAATATTTTATGCATAAGACAACAATAATAATGTCTGATATGTAGGTAAAAATAGTGAATCTGAAATGCTAGAAATTATAACAGTAAGTTGAGAAATAGGATTTTAAAGAATGTATATGTTCTGTTTTTATTTTTGTTTTCAAATTTTTTTAATTTTATAGATTATACCATTATAGTTGTTCTATTTCCCTGGGTTGTGATGTCATTCCCCTCCACCCTGAACACCCCTCCCCCACCATCCCCCCTTTAGTTTATGACCATGTGTCTCAAGTTCTTTAGATTCTATATTTCCCCTACTATTCTTGCCCTCCCTCCTATCTATTTTCTATCTACTGTCTATGCTTCTTATTTTCTGTACCTTCTCCCCCCTTGTCATCCTCCCACTCCCCTGTTGCTAACCCTCCATGTGATCTTCCTTTCTATGTTTCTGCTCCTGATCTAGTTGTCCTCTTAGTTTGCTTTTGTTTTAGGTGTGGTTATTAATAACTGAGTTTGCTGTCCTTTCACTGTTCATATTTTTTATCTTCTTTTTCTTACATAAGTCCCTTTAATGTTTCATATAATAAGGCCTTCGTGATAATGAACTCCTTGAATTTGATCTTATCTGAGAAGCACTTTATCTGTCCTTCCATTCTAAATGAAAGCTTTGCTGGATACAGCAATCTTGGTTGTAGGTCCTTGCCTTTCATGACTTGGACTACTTCTTTTCAGCCCCTTCTTGCCTGCAAGGTCTCTTCTGAGAAATCAGCTGACAGTCTGATGGGAACTCCTTTGTAGGTGACTGTCCCCTTATCTCTTGCTGCTTCTAGGATTCTCTCCTTCATTTTAATCTTGGCTAATGTAATGATGATATGCCTTGGTGTGTTCTTCCTTGGGTCCAACTTCTTTGGGACTCTCTGAGCTTCCTGGGCCTCCTGGAAGTCTATTTCCTTTGCCAGCTTGGGGAAGTTATCCTTTATTATTTGTTCAAATAAGGTTTCTGCTCGTGGCTGTTCCTCTTCCCCTCCTGGTACTCCTATAATTCGAATGTTGGAGTGTTTAAAGATGTCCTGGAGGTTCCTTAGCCTCTCCTCATTTTTTTTTTTGAATTCTTGTTTCTTCATATTTTTCTGTTTGGTCATTTTTTTCTTCCTTCTGGTCCCCTCCCTTGATTTGAGTCCCAGTTTCCTTTCCATTACCATTTCTTTTCTGTGCATTTTCCTTTATTTCAATTAGTTTAGCCTTCATTTGTTCCTCTAATTTGTGACTAAAATCAACCAGTTCTGTGAGCATCCTGATCACCAGTGTTTTGAACTATGCATCTGAAAGTTTGGCTATTTCTTTGTCGCTTAGAATTATGGGCTCTGAGACTTTGAGATCTTCTTGAGCCACGTTTTGGTCTGTTCATGACTGTTATGTATGAGGAGCAGAGCCTCAGGTGTTCACCAGTGAGGGGGCCGCCCAGGTCCCTGGGTTGTGATGCCGTATGTGGGGGCGGGGTCAGAGCGGGGCAATAGTGGTCCCCTTTGCTGCTTCCTGCCACTGGGGCCTGTACGGTCTGTCTCACTGCTCACTCCTTCGGCTCCTTAGCTGGTTTATCTGCATGTGAATGTGTGACCATGGTCAGCCTGCTGCCTTGCACCCTCACTGGGTCCGCCCTTTGCAGCCCCACACCTGGGGATTCACCAACTGAGGACCACGGGCCTTGTTTGGTCTGGCCAAGTTTTCCTGCGCAACCCCACTCCACCAGCTGCTGGCTCTGCCCCTCTTACTGGTCTAGCTGAAGGGTTCCTTGTTGTCGGACTTTGGTAGTTTAATTTTCTGTGTTATGGCTGCGTATTTGTTTTACTAAAACTTTGTTGGTTGTGCGAGAAGGTATAGTGTTCCCACCTACGACTCCATCTTGGTGGAAGTTGCTGTTTTTGAATTTTTTTATTATTGTTCAAGTACAGTTGTCTCCATTTTTTTTCCCAATACTACCCCACCCCCAGCTATTTCTACCTCCCATCTTCAATCTACCTCCATTTGGCCTTGTCCATGTGTCCTTTATACATGTTCCTTGAAGACCCTTCCCCCTTTTTTCCCAGTTATCCCTTCCCTCCTCCATTCTGGTTACTGTCTGTTTGTTCTTTATTTCAATGTCTCTGGTTATATTTAGCTTGCTTGTTTGTTTTGTTGATTAGGTTCCACTTACAGGTAAGATTTTCTTTCAATGCCTGGCTTATTTCACTTATCATTATGCTCTCCTATTCCATCCATGCTGTTGCAAAGAGTAGGAGCTCCTTCTTTCTTTCTGCTGCACAGAATGCCATTGTGTAAATGTACCACAGTTTTTTGATCCATTCATCATCTGATGGGCACTTAGGCTGCTTCCAGCACTTGGCTATTGTAAATTGTGCTGCTATGAACATTGGGGTGCATAAATTTTTTTGAAGTGGTGTTTCAATGTCCTCAGTGTATAATTCCAGTAGTGGAATTTCCAGGTCAAAAGGCATTTCCATTTTTAGTTTTCTGAGGAAAAAATTTCATACTGTTTTCCATAGTGGCTGCACCAGTCTGCATTCCCACCAACAATGATGGGATAATAATGTAACAGAATCTACAAGTCCATTGATAGAGTTTCAGATTTGATATTGCAACTAATATACAAGAAAATACCATTCACCAATTTTCAGTGGTATCAAACAAGAATACCCACAGTTATCAAAAAGGTTATTAAAGGCTATTTAAATGCAGAGGATATATAATCTGATATATAGATAGATGATAGATAGATAGATCTTTGCAGATAAAGGCTATTTTCTTATATACTTCCACCCAAAAACATAGTATAATAGATTGAATGCAGAAAAAGACATGAGAATCCAGGTGAATTCTATTAAACCAGATATTAATATTAAAAAGATTTAGAAAAATGCAAAACGATGCTACTATTGACACTAATTTTTGAAAATATATCTATAAAATATGTTATTTAGTTTAACATGTTGATTTGTTATTATTGTTTTAAAGTAATTATTAACTTCTTCAAAAATTTCTCAGTTTCAATTTCTAATACTATAAATATTGATGAATAAAGTTTATGTAAACTAAAGCTTTTGGATTGCCTCAATAATTTTTTTTAAATATTTACTTTTCAGAGACAGGGGAAGGGAGAGAAAGGGAGGGAGCAAAACACCAATGTGTGGTTGCTTCTCATCTGTCCCCTGCTGGGGACCTGGCCTGCAACCCAGACATATGCCCTGACTGGAGATCAAACCAGTGACCTTTTAGTTCACAGGCCATCACTCAATCCAGTGAGCCACACCAGTCAGGGCTTCTCAATAATTTTTAAGAATACAAAGCAATTATGAGATTTTTTAAATGGAAATTGCTATAATAGATTGATATAGAGTAAAAATCTATATGTAAATTAGTCTAGGAACTCTTTCAATACATATAAAATATAAAATTATAAAGCATTACTTCATTTGTCAGACTACACTATTGTTTGGTGGAACATAAAATAATGGTGCCTCTTACTATCTATGGGTTTTTAGGGTTATTGGGGGGAAATGCAGACACCTATATTTGAACAATAAAATAATTTTAAAAATATTATTTAAAAACCTCTAAATGAGTGTGCTTAAAAAAAAAAGAAAAGAAAACATGCCCAGAAAACCTATGAATAATTACACCAAAGATATCTCATAGTCCTCCATATGCAACTGCATATTCATTTTAGAAAAAATCTCCCTCATGACTCCTTATATCACTAGCTTTTTTAGCACATTTAAATGCAATCCTCATCACAAAATTTCTATTTACACTTACTTTAGCGAGGGATCACAATCATACTTGTAATGTGAGAAGGAGATTCTGGCTTTCATTTCAGTCATGACTTTTCCTGATATGCATGACTCACACATCCACATCCAATTCACATTGTTGAGTTCAAAATTATCCAAAGACCCTTACTTAGCTTTTCTTTTCCTCTGAGGGGAACTTCACTTTTTCTGAAAAGAACTACGCCCTATCTGATGGTCGCACTGAGCCATTATATCCAGAGGCGTAATACAGTCAATTTTGCTGAGGCTCAGGGCTGTCCCTGTCATCAGGCCAGCTCTGGTGGAATACTTGCCACTCATTTGTGATGCAATCATAGGAACTTTTGCTAAAACAAGAATTTAGATAAAATAGATTAGCAGTTTCATGGTATTTGAGACTCAGCCACAAAAGAAAGTGGTTTTGTAAGGAAATGCCTAAAACAACACATACTTATTAAGGTCACGGTTTTATCTACGTACTTCAGAATCTATTGATTACAATTATGAGAACAAGATCAAGAATTTTTGTTCTCTTATCTTCTATATCTATTTCCTGAAGCAAAGATCAAAAAACAAAACTTCATGATAACAAGCCCTCTGATGTCACAACTCTTCCATAACATGACACCATGACCTCAAAGTCATCCAGCTCCCATTCTCAAACAAGTGTAGGTAAATCGTGAACACTGCCTGGGAAGAGTGAGGGAATAAAATGGAAGTAAGAACAAGATTGAAGGGGAAGATGGCAGGCAGCCCCAGATCACAGAGCAGAGAGGAGGGTAGATTTCTGCCAACAAACCTGGAAATTTATGCAATCCTCATTAAAATACTGGAAGTCCTATTCAGGCACAGGAATCAGAATGGTCGCTATAAATATGTAAGCAGTAGCAAACCACTGCCATCAGGATGGTCCAGGCAGACCCATGAAATTCCTGGCCAGTTAGCTATGCAGATGCACCCCAGGCATTTCATTACTCACTAAATCGCTGTCTTACAATTTATTATTGATTATTTTAGATCCTGCTCTTCCCATTTCCTTATAGTACATATTTCCTGTTGATATTACCATACATCCTTAATGGGGAAAAGGAAATAAAAATACATGAATAAAATAAATATGTTTTTATCTCCACTAACATCCTACTGCAAAAGGATATAGGAGATCAGGAAATATTAAGTAATCCAGGTATGACATTGTAGCACCCTGGACTAGGTTATGGTTGTGGGGCAGAGCGAAGTGGATATATTTTGAGCATTGTTTTGAAGTTAAAATCAACAGAACCTGAGGGTGTTTGGATGCAGCTTATGAAAAAGGTCAAAGGGAACCCATAGTTTTCTGGCTTGTGCATCTGGGCAGATGGTCATGTCATTTGCTGAAACAGGGAGCACAGGAAGAAAGGGGTTTGAGCAGGGAGAATGATGTGTTCTGCTTTGAACCACTGGTTTTTCAGATGCCTGTGGGACATCTCAGCAGATCTGGAGGACACAGCTGCAGACCAGAAGAGAAAGCAGCCAGCTGTGCCAGAGAGACAAACTGTGCAGCTCTTTGCTCTCTGCAGCCAGGGAGGCCTCTTAAAGACAGGCTGACTGGTAACCAAGTATGTTAGAGCGGAGGCATGCATCTTCTGTAGAGAGACTGTAGGCCATCAATACACTCCACAGCCCTTTTTACTTCATCATTCTCAAACGACACATCTAGAAAGTTAAATGCCAATTCCATATTCATTAGCAACTGCAAATCAAAACCTATCTTTCAGAAACATATACAAAATAACAAAATGTCATTCAGAGGTACATACATGATTATTCCACACTAAGTGATGCTATTCGTGAATCCCACAGGGTATCCCCTTGTCATTGTTCATAAACTGACCTGCCTTGCTTGGTCCAAAATTTTAAACCCTGCAGTAAGCAATGCTTGTGTCACCTTCCAGGGGAAATCACAGGAATAATTAAGCATGAGGGCAACTAATAACCTCATTGAAGTGTATTGTCTATCACATCATCAACAGCAATTGCCCCCACTTCACATATTGCCTGACAAAAAGATCTCTTTTTTTCCTAAAATAAAAACCAAATATAAGCTGAAAAATATTTTGATCACCTTTATAGGGCAGAGATATCAATATTTCAGGGTTGCAAGTGAACCCAAGGTAATTTGATCAATCAACAAATTATCAGATTAAAAGTAAGGCTGTCACCTCTACAAACTCACTACTAGGTGAATGTTACAATAGAAATCTTAGACCAAATTTTGCCATATATGCAAGTTTAGTAGTAATCAGGAACAAAACCTGGTTACTTTAAGAGAAGTCCCTGCCCTTTGTCTTAGACAATATACTCCAACAATCACCTTGTAAGAAGAGTTCCCTCTGAGGCAGATAAATGATATTACAAGAGAAGAATCAGCAAAACTTCTAGTTTTATTAGGTATCATTAGATGGCCTGGTCCTTCACTAAGCAGGGAACACAGAACCAAATAGAGTTCTAGACCTTGTTCCTAACTCCAAATATTTGTTGTTGCTGTGCCTGGTCATTCTCATGGTTTATTTATCCAAGGGAGGTAAGGTCCACCAAATCTTTCTAACTTACCACATATTTTTAAAACTCTTTCTTTCAACAATTAAATATTATTGTTAATATCCCTTATGCTGATAATTAACAAGCTCTATGGTGTAGACTTAGATGCCTATATTTACAACACTAGTGCTCACCTCTTTGGTATGCGAATTTTTAGTTAAAGAGCTTTAAGTGCTACTTAACCAGTTCTGCCTAGAAGATAAATTCTTGGGACTTCAAGCCAAGATGCAGGCATAGGTAGACACACTACCTCCTTGCACAACCAAAATAAGGACGACAACAATTTAGAAACAAAATAACAACCAGAACTGACAGAAAATTGAACTGGATGGAAGTTGGGCAACCAAGGAGATAAAATAGACACATTCATCCAGACCAGTAAGCAGGGCAGAGCTGGGCGGCCGAGCAGAGAGGGGTCAAGGTACAAAAAGCAGTGGCACAGGGCAGGAAAGTCACCCCTGGTGTGTAAGATGGCAGTGGGCAGACCCTGGGCATACAGGCGGTGGCTGGCAGACCTCAGGTGCGGGTTGGCAACTGGCAGACCCAGCGAGGCAGCGATTGTGAAGTGAGACACTGTGTGCAGGGCAGCCAGGACCAGGTGGTCCCACATTCGTGAGCAGATAAACCAGGTGAAATTGGAGAGTGAGACAGACCACACAACCCAGGCTCCCAGCTCAGGTCAATAAAGCCTCAAAACACCAATTGAAAACACCTGTGGGGTTGAGGCTCAGGGAGGGACTCCCAGCCTCACAAGAGAGTTCATTGGAGAGTCCCACAGCATCCTAGAACATACACAAGCCCACCCACCCAGGCACCAGTACTAAAAGGGCCCAATTTGCTTAGGGAAAGTGACAGAGGGGCCTGAAATCTGACAGAGAGCAAAGCAAGCGCCATTGTTCCCTCTCGGACCCAACCCCACATACAGCATCACAACCCAGGGACTAGGTTGACCCACCCTGGTGAGCACCTAAGGCTCCATCCCTCACTACATAACAAGTGCAACCAGACTCCCCCCGCCCAAAAATGGCTCAAACAAAAGAACAGATCAAAGCCCCAGAGCCAATACATCTAAGCAACCAAGAGATAGCCAACCTAAGAACTGGTAATCAAGATGCTCACAAAATTGGTTGAATTTGGTAGCAAATTAGATGAGAAAAATGAAGGCTATGCTAAGTGAAATGAAGAAAAATGTGCAGGGAACCAATAGTGATGGGAAGAAAATTGGGACTCAACTCAATGGCGTGGACCAGAAGAAAGAAAGAAACATTCAACCAGAAAAGAATGAAGAAACAAGAATTCAAAAAAATGAGGAGAGGCTTAGGAACCTTCAGGATATCTTTAAACATTCCAACATCTGAATTATAGGGGTACCAGAAGGGGTAGAGGAAGAGCAACAAGTGGAAGTTATTTGAACAAATAATAAAGGAGAACTTCCCCAATCTGGCAAAGGAATTAAACTTCCAGGAAGTCCAGGAAGCTCAGAGAGTTCCAAAGAAGTTGGGAACTTTCTGAGTTGTGTTCCAAGAAGGAACACACCAAGGCATATCATAATTACATATCCCAAGATTAAAGATAAGGAGAGAATATTAAAAGAAGCAACACAAAAGAATAGAGTTACCTACAAATGAGTTCCCATCAGACTGTCAGCTGATTTCTCAAAAGAGAACTTGCAGGCAAGAAGGGGCTGGAAAGAAGTATTCCAAGTCATGAAAGTCAAGAACCTACATCCAAGATTGCTCTATCCAGCAAAACTTTCATTTAGAATGGAAGGGCAGATAAAGTGCTTCTCAGAGAAGGTTGAGTTAAAGGAGTTCATCACCACCAAGCCCTTATTATATGAAATGTTAAAGGAACTTATCTAAGAAAAAGAACATAAAAATCACGTATAGTAAAATAACAGCAAACTCACAATTACTAACAACCACACCTAAAACAAGGAGATCACATGGAGGGTTAGGAACAGGGGAATGGGAGGAGGAGAAGGGGGGAGAAGGT
The DNA here is from genome assembly GCF_021234435.1 of Artibeus jamaicensis. Lineage (NCBI taxonomy): Eukaryota > Metazoa > Chordata > Mammalia > Chiroptera > Phyllostomidae > Artibeus > Artibeus jamaicensis. Next base: position 1,401,624 of record NW_026521981.1, on the reverse strand, counting down.
ACAGAGAATAAGTAGCATAGATGGTAGGGGAGGAATAGACAAAGGGTGGGTAAGAATAGTATGGGAAATGTAGAAGCTAAAGAACTTATGACACATGGACATGAACTAAAGGGGGGAATGTGGGTGGGAGAGGGTGTGCAGGGTGGAGGGGAATGAAGGGAATGAGACAACTGTAATAGTATAATCAATAAACTATATTTTTAAAAAAGAAGAAGATAAATTCTTGGTTAAAGCATCTCAAAATACTACTTTAAGGTGCCTAGGGCTTAGATTACTGTTACATTATGCCCATGTATATAACATACTAAAACATTTCAAAGTAAAAATCACACATGAACAATATGACATTTGGGTTCTTATTTTTGTTGTTGCTTTGGTGTTAAAAATAAAACCATAACATGGGCTATGCTCCAACTACCTTTTACTATATAATAAGACATCTCAAAACCTAATGGAATCTAATATATAGCAAGCCAATTATAGTTAATAATACTGCATATATACCTGAAAGTTGCTAAGGGAGTAGATCTTAAATGTTCTCAACACACACAAAAAAAATGGTAATTATGTTATGTAATAGTTGCATTAGCTGTCAGCTATGGTGGTAATTATTTCTAATGTGTGTATATCAAAGCACTTTTGTGGGGACAACTTTGCCCACAAGTCCCCCTGTCCACCACGGATGAAAGTAATACTACCAAGACATGATCTGCTTGGGGAGGAGAGGTGGCCAATTTCTCAGGGGAAAATGGCCAGGAACCCCTTCCTCCAGGGGCTTTTATTGGGTTGTAATACACAGGAATACAGGTGGTAAGGATCAAACAGTAGATAACATATCAAAGAAATCTGAGGGCTTGGTCTGAATCAGTGTCTGTCATTTCCTGCTCTGACCCTTAACATATAAATGAAAGTACTCTTAGCAAAGCAGGCTTCACAGGACTTTTAGGAATTCGTAGGCCGGATCACCCTAGATCCTGCACTAGCCAGGCAAGGGGCTGCACTGCCTCCCCCATCGCAGGTTTTCAGGCTTAAGTGAATTAGAGCCAGGAAGCGCTTCTCCCAGAGGACATGGGGACTCGGGCTATGTCAGAATAGCCTGGGGGTGAGAGTCCATCACTCCTTCTTTGTTGCAGCTCCCGGAGGAAGCCCCATTCCATAATGGCCTCCCAAGTAATCATGTCTGGCTTAGGCTGCAACTCCTCTGAGGAGTCTTACCCATCCTGAACTATCCAACCATGCACTGGAGGCAGGGGGATGAAGCAAAGGCAGCATTTGCTGCCAGAGACAAACTTTGTCTCCTTGTGGCTCGCATTCCAGAGGTTGCTCACTCAGCCTTAACCACAGGGGATAGTTACGACTCCTGAAACCAGGCAGAGAGGTTTCCAACACACTTACACTTATATAGTGTTATATATCAATTATATCTCAGTAAAAAAGAAGGCATAATAGAGTAATACAACAACAATCATCATTTGCTTTGTTCACAAGTTTATAGTTTGGTCATGGCTAGTTGGGGGCAGCAACTCCTCTCTGGTTCAATATCCCTCTGGGGCCTCAGCTGAGTAACTTAGAACAATAGGATGGGGGCTGGGATCATGGGAAGGCTCTTGACTGATCATCTATCTGGTACCTGGATTGGAATGACTCAAACAGGGCTCAGCCAGAACTGTCAATCTGAGCATCTGTATGTGGCCCCTCCATATGTTTTCTGTTTCTGACAGAATGCTGGCTGGGTTCCCAGAGGGAACATACCCACAGTCAGTGTTACAAGAGAACCAAAGAGCGTGACCTTTTCAGTCCTAGGTTCAGAAATCACACAGCCTCACTTCCCCAATGTCCTATGGTGACAAACGATTTACAAGCTTCCCCAGATTCAAGGGAGGGAAATTAGACCCCATCTCTAGAGTGGCAGTGGGGGATCGCACTGCAGGAGAGAAGGAGGGATGGGAAATGTCATTATGGCCATCTTTGTAAAAACAATCTGCCACACAGAAATTAATAATGGTATGAAGGACACATGGACAATAACAAGGAGGGGTTGGGAATGGAAGGGAGGTAGGGAAGGCTGGGGTGGGCTGGGATGGGGGTAAAAGGCAGAAAACTGTACTTGAACAACAATTAAAATAAAAATTAAGAACAAAACATATTATACTGAAAAAATAGATATGGTTGTTGTGTTCTTATCCTCCAAGAACTCATAACTTAGTTGTAGAAGCAGACACATAAACTAATAATCACAATACAATACAAGATGGCAATAGAGCAGGGATGGGCAAACTATGCCTTGACTCTTGTTTTTGTAAACAAATTTTCTTGAAACATAGCCATGCTCATTCATTCATATCATCTGTGGCTGCCTTCACGCTGCAGTAGCAGAGCTGAGTAATTGCGACAGATGCCATATGGTCCACAAAGCCTAAAATAGTTACTTTCTGGTCCATTAGAGAAAATATTTACTAACCCCTGCAATAGATTCTAGTAACAAATGTTTGGGCAGAGTATTGAGGATGGAAAAAATTAAATTTTTGTGGGTATTTCAAAAACGATGTCACAAAAAAGTAAAATTTAGACCAAATTGTATCCACTGGCATTCCTATTTGCCTTATTTGACAAAAGGTTAAGGCAGTTTACAAGGATATAGAAAGAATAAATAATGATCACCCAGCAGTGGCATTCAGGAAGGGACATTCCAGGAAAAGGGAACAAAACTCAGAAAACATGTCTAAGGAAATGAAAAGCTTAGCATATTCAGAGAGCTCCAACAAGTTTGGTGAACTGGACCATATGCTCCAGGGTGTGAGAGGAATGAGATGGGAACATGAAATATGAAGATTGAAGTAGGGAGTCAGAAAACTCCTGGCAGGGCGGTGATGGAATCAGAACCTGGTCAGGGCCAGTGAGAAGACAGAAGCACAGTTATGTCCAGACACTCCATGCCCTCAGGCACTCAGATGTCTTTTCATCTGTGACCTCACCAGAAATGTCTTCTCTAATCAGTACATCTAAAATGGCAACTCTGTCCTTTTACTCTGTGTTCCCTTAGCCTGCTTTATTTTCATTTTGGCACTAATACCAGCGACCATTATATTTTTATTGTCCATTGCCTATGCCCCCCTATCAAACATAAGTTCCAAGAGCATGAGCTTTGTTTCATTCATTGCCATTACTCCAATGCCTGGCACAGAATAAACTCATTTGATGAATGAATGAAGAAATGAATGAATGGAAAAATGATGAACAAATGAATAGATAAATGTCAAATAGCAGAGTGGCCACAATTCAGAAACAAACTGGGCGTGGGAAGTGGAAAGGGTCACTCTAGGCTTTCTAGTTCATTTGGCTGGGTAGAGGCTGATGCCATCAACTAAGGAAAGGAGATCAAGTTTGGTGGGGAATTGGGCATTGGTGGAGAGACTGCAAATTTGGTTTCAGATATATTGAGTTCAAGTTGCCTGTAGATACTTGAACAGAGAAGCTGTTCAACAGGCAGTTGGGAATGTGGATACAAAGTTTAGGAGAAAGGAACTTGGTGTGTAGATTTGCGATCACATGAGTACAGGTGATAGGTGGTTCCATGAGAGAATATAAGATTTTCCAAGAAAAGGCATAAAGTAAGAAGAGAGCTGGTGACTGCATCTAGGAAGAGAAAGCACACTTTAATGGACTGACAACAGAATCAAGAAGACTTGAGGCAGAGTCAGAAAAAAAAGAATCAGAGAAGAACTGGTGCCAAGTGAACCAAGATAGTATTCAGTAGTCCTCCCTTATCCATGAGGATATGTTCTGAGGTTACCAGTGGGTACTTGAAACCATGGATAGTAACAAACCCTATATATGCTATGTTTTTCCTATATGTATTTTAATTTATAAATTAGGCACAGTAAGAGATTAACAACAATAACTAATAGAACAATATAACAATAAGCTATAATAAAATTTATGTGGATATGGTCTCCCTATCTCAAAATGTCTTATTGTATGATACTCACCTTTTCACTTAAAGAAAGCATTTATGTCTTCTCTTTGGCATATTCAAATTGCCAGCATCACAACTCTTCCACTTTGGGACCATTATTAAGTAAAATAGGGGTTACTTGATCACAAGCACTGCAATACCACAAGAGTTGATCTGATAACCAAGATGATGGCTACAAAGTGGCTACTAACAGGTGAAGAAAGTCAACAGCCTGGAGATACTGGACAAAGGGATGATTCCTATACTGGGCAGAATGGAACAGGACTTCGTGAGAGTTCATCACACTCTCAGTATGGTTCACAATTTGAATTTTACAAATCGTTCATTTCTGGATTTTTCATTTAATATTTTCTGATCATGACTGACAGCAGGCAACTAAAATTGTGAAAAGTAAAACAAAAAATAATGGGGGGGGGATACTGTATTTTCCGTAGAGAGAATGACCAACAAATTAAAATCCAGCAGAAGACTTGTGATAGGACTAGTGAAAAACCACAAGTAGTCCCTAAAATGTTCCAATGGTGACTCTTACTGTTTTCTGCCAGCCTTAAAGAAATAAGATTCATAGATCTAAAGACCAAAACTCTTCTTCTATAGTTGACAGCCTTTCATCTCCGTGACCAGGTAAATCCATGGTAAAGGAGATATTAATCCAAGTCATTTTTTGTTTGTGTTCCCTCTCTGTGTTTCCCCTTTTCCCTCTCCCATTCTAACTGGGTCCATGCATTTTTTCCTCAGAATAGACTTGTGGCTAGACTTCTGGATTTAGTTCTGAAACACATCAAGGAGAATTTGGTTCAAGGAGATCTGTATCCCCAAGACTGCAAAGATCTGATCTCCCAGAAGCAGCAAGGATGTCACTCTGTCTCTTGGCACTAACCTTTCATTGTATGCCTCAGCGAGGCTGTGTCTTTTCCAAAGACCCCCCCTCTTTTCTAGAAAACAGCTGAGGGGTGAACCCAAAGGGACTATATGCAGATTGGGACTTGCTCCTGTAATTCAACCCATTTTAATATCCCAACTACCAGTACATGGGTTGATCATTAGGTGTGCACTCACTGGCTAGTGAACTTTTCTCTTGGGTAATTAATGAAACCAATATTAAGTCATTGTTTTGAGTATGAGTTACAAACACTAATAGATTTTTTTTCAGTCCTTAATTAAAGTAAACAAGGCATTTTAAGGCAGCCAACAGTCAACTCTTGGCTAAAGAGGATAAAAATTTTCTCTGAATCTCAGTCTATGATTCTATTTCCCTTCCTTTGTTCTTGCATATCCACTAAAATCTCAATATGACACTTATTCACCCCCTGAAACTGTTCTCCTCACAAAAGGACCGAAGAGAGCCTGATCGAATGTAGTAGTCTGTCCAGCATTTTCATTTGCTATGTCTCACCTGATTGGTCACGTCCACCTTCCCTTTCTCTTGGAAAGCTCTTCTCCTTTGGTTTCTTTGATGCCAATCTCTCCTGGTTCTTCTGTTTTTCTATGCATTTCTTCTTCGTTTGCATGTTTTTTTAAATTAAATTTATTGGCACGACATTGGTTAATAAAATTATATAGGTTTAAAGTGTACATTCCTATGATACCTCATCTGTATATTGTGTTCCCACCATCCAAGGTCAAATCTTCTTCCATCACCATATATTTGACCCACTTTACCCATTACTACCCCCTCACCCTAATCCATCTGGTAACCACCCTAACAAGTGTTGGAGAGGCTGCAGAGAAAAGCCATTTCTTTTTCTTGTTTGTTCATTTGTTGCTTTCAATTTTCTGTCCTACAAATAAGTAAAATCATGTGGTTCTTAACTTTTTTGTCTGACTTATTTTGCTTAGCATGATATTCTTTTTTTTTAAATTTTTTTATTGATTATGCTGTTACAGTTGTTCTATTCCCCCTTTATTCCCCTCCACCCTACCCCCCCATCCCCCTCCTTTAGTTTATGACCATGTGTCTCAAGTCCTTTAGATTCTATATTTCCCATGCTATTCTCGCCCCCCCATCTATTTTCTATCTACTGTCTATGCTACTTATTTTCTGTACCTTCTCCCCCCTTCTCCTCCTCCCACTCCCCTGTTGCTAACCCTCCTTGAGATCTTCATTTCTATGTTTCCACTCCTGATCTAGCTGTCCTTTTAGTTTGCTTTCGTTTTAGGTGTGGTTGTTAATAACTGAGTTTGTTGTCCTTTCACTGTTCATGTTTCTTTAACTTCTTTTTCTTAGATAAGTCCCTTTAACATTTCATATAATAAGGGCTTGGTGATGATGAACTCCTTGAATTTGATCTTATCTGAGAAGCACCTTATCTGTCCTTCCATTTTAAATGAAAGTTTTGCTGGATAGAGCAATCTTGGAAACTGGGACTCAAATCAATGGAGTGGACCAGAAGAAAGCAAATAATGGCCAAACAGAAAAGAGTCAAGAAGCAAGAATTCAAAGAAATGAGGACAGTCTTAGGAACCTCCAGGACATCTTTAAACGCTCCAACATCCGAATTATAAGGGTACCAGAAGGGGGAAATAGCCACCAGTGGCACAGCCACCAGTGGAAAACTTATTTGAACAAATAATAAAGGAGAATTTCCCCAATCTGGCAAAGGAAATAGACTTCCAGGAAATCCAGGAAGCTCAGAGAGTACCAAAGAAGTTGGATCCAAGAAGGAACACACCAAGGCACATCGTAATTACATTAGCTAAGATTAAAATGAAGGAGAGAATCCTAGAAGCAGCAAGAGCTAAGGGGACAATCACCTACAAAGGAGTCCCCATCAGACTGTCAGCAGATTTCTCAAAAGAGACCTTACAGGCAAGAAGGGGCTGGAAAGAGGTATTCCAAGTCATGAAATCTAAAGACCTACAACCAAGATTGCTCTATCTAGCATGATATTCTTGAGGTCAACCCAGTTGTTACAAATGGCAATATTTCATCTTTTCTTATGGCTGAGTAGTACTGTATCATAGATATGTACCACATTTTCTTTAGCCAATCATTCACCAAAGGACATTCAGTTGTTTCCATGTCTTGGACACTGTAAATAATGCCACAATTAACATAGGGGTGCATACATATATTATCGTGAATAAATTATTTTCTTTTTTTAGTAGATACCCTTTAGAAGAGGTGTTGCTGGGTCATATGTTAACTCTATCCTTAATTTTTTTGAGGAGACTCCATGCTGTCTTCCATAGTGGTTATACCAGTTTACATTCCTACCAGCAGTGAATGAAGATTCCTTTTTCTCCACAACCTCTTTAACATTTGTTATTACTTGTCATGTGATAATAGCCATTCTAACAAGGATGAAGTGGTATTTAATCTTAGTTTTGATTTGCATTTGTTTTTTTAAAGGTTTATTTTATTCTCAGTTGAGAGGGGGAAGGGAGGAGAGAGAGAGAGAGAGAGAGATCCATTCCCTCCTGTACACACTCTGACCAGGGATCAACCCACGGAGCCACACTAGTTAGGGCTATTGGCATTCTTTAATAGAAGTTCAGCATCTTTTCTTTTTTTCAAGTACATTTTATTGATTATTGTATTACAGTTTTCCCAATTGTTTCCCTCCTTTATCCCTTCTCTGCCCCATACACCTACCACTCTCCGGCATCTCCCCACCTTAGTTCATGTCCATGGGTCGTACATATAAGTTCTTTGGCTTCTCTATTTCCTATACTATTCTTAACCTCCTCCTGTCTATTTTGTATCTACCAATTATAGTTCTTATTCCCTGTATTTTCTCCCCCCATTCTCCTCCTTTCCCTCCCCATTGATAACCCTCCATATGATCTTCATGTTTCCAGTTGTTTGTTTAGTTTTTGTTTTTTAGATTCAGTTGTTGATAGTTGTGAGTTTGTTGTCATTTTAATGTTCATAGTTTTAATCTTTTTCTATTTCTTATGTAAGTCCCTTTACCATTTCATATAATAAGGGCTTGGTGATGATGAACTCCTTTAACTTGACCTTATCTGGGAAGCACTTTATCTGCCCTTCCATTCTAAAGGATAGCTTTGCTGGATAAAGTAATCTTGGATATAGGTTCTTGCCTTTTATGACTTAGAATACTTCTTTCCAGCCCCTTCTTGCCTGTAAGGTTTCTTTTGAGAAATCAGTTGATAGCCTTATGGGAACTTCTTTGTAGGTAACTGTCTCCTTTCCTCCTTGCTGTTTTTAAGATTGTCTCCTTATCTTTAATCTTGGGTAACTTAATTATCATGTGTGTTGGTGTGTTTCTCCTTGGGTTCAAATTTTTGGGGACTCTCTGGACTTCCTGGAAGTCTATTTTCTTTGCCAGATTGGGGAAGTTCTTCTTCATTATTTGTTCCAGTAAGTTTTCAATTTCTAGCTCTTCCTCTTCTTTTTCTGGCACCCCCATGAATCAGATGCTGGAGCACTTGCAGTTGTCCCAGAGGTTCTGAATTCTCTTCTTATTTTTTTCAAGTTCCTGCTGCTTCATTCTGTTCCAGTTGGATATTTATTTCTTCCTTTTGTTCCAAATCATTTATTTGAGTCCTGGTTTCCTTCTCTTCACTGTTGGCTCACTGTATATTTTGCTTTATTTCATTTTGTGTAGCCTTCATTTCTTTCTTCATTTTGTGACTGGGCTCAATCAATTCTTTGAGCATCTTGATTACCAGTATTTTGAACTCTGCATCAGATAGGCTATCTATCTCCTCATTACTTAGCTCTTTTTCTGGAGTTTTGATCTGTTCTTTCATTTGGGCCATATTTATTTGTCTTGGCACACCTGTTATGTTGTAAGGGGTGGCAGACTTAGGTATTTGCCAGGGTGGGGCAACCTACTTTACTGTGTTGTGGAGCTGTATGTGGGGAAAGGGTCAGAGAAGGAACAGTGTCACTTGCTTGCTCAGCTCTAGCCCCACTTTCTTTCTTTTTTAATTTTTATTTATTTATTTTCTAGAGAGAGGGGAAGGGAAGGAGAAAGAGAAAGAGAAATATCAATGTGTGGTTGCTTCTTGCATGCCTCCTCCTGGGGACCTGGCCTGCAACTCAGATGCCTGGCCATGGGGTCAGTTGAACTGGTGACCCTGTGGTTCATAAGCCAGCACTCAATACACTGACCCACATGAGCTAGGGCTAGCCCCACTTTCCAACAAATTATCCTGTGAGACCAGGAGCTTCTCCTGCCTTCTCAACCCCCACAGTATTTTACCACTAGAGGTTTTAAGTCTTTAGTTTTCTGGTGAGCCAGCCCCTCCTTGCCAATGGGGTCAGCAGCCTTGCCAGGGGTCCTCTCCACCTGCCCAGCTACCTGTCTCCGCCCCACTCCTAACAGTCTGGATGAATATGTCTTTAACTTTTTGATTGTCAGAGTTCCACACAGTTTGCTATTCTGGCAGTTCTGTTTGTTTATTGTTTTTAAATTGGTTGGTATCCTTCTTTTGGTTGTGCAGAAGCAAAGTGTTTCTATCTAGGCCTCCATCTTAGCTGGACTCAGCATCTTTTCTTATATCTGTTGGTCAGCTGTATGTCTTTTTGGGAGAAGTATCTGTTCAGGTCCTCTGCCCATTTTTTAATTGGATTGTTTTGTGTTGAGTTGTATGAGTTTTTTAAATATTTTTTGGATATTAACTCTTTATCTGAGGCATTGTTTGCAAGTATCATCTCCCATTCAGGTGTCTGCTTTTTTATTGTGTTGGCAGTTTCTCTTGCTGTGCACAAGACTTTTAGTTTGATGTAGTCCTATCCATTTATTTTTCCTTTTACTTCCCTTTCCATTGGGGAAAATTCATAAAGTCCTCTTTGAGACCAATGTCCATAAGTTTAGTACCTATGTTTTCTTCAATGTAATTTATTGTTTCAGGTTTTATATTTAGGTCTTTGATTCATTTCAATTAATTTTTTGTGTATGGTGACAAGTAGTATATGGTAACAAAGAGCAGTGTAGTTTCATTCTTTTTCATGAGGCTTTTTTGTTTTCCCAGAGCCATTTATTGAAGAGGCTTTTATTTCTCCATTTTATGTTTATGACTCTTTTGTCAAAAATTATTTGCCCATATACATGTGGGTTTATTACTGGCCTTTTAATTTTGCTCCATTGGTCTGTGTGTTTGTTTCTCTGCCAAACCATCTTATTTTATCAAAGCTCTGTAGTATAATTTGAAGTCAGGGAGTGTGATACCTCTGGCTTTGTTCTTTTTTTTTTTTTCAGGATTGCTTTGGTTATCAGGTTTTGTTTTTCTGATTATTTTATGTTCTATTTCTTTTAAAAATGACATTGAAATTTCGATGGGAATTATATTAAATCCCTATATCGATTTGGGTGATATAAAATTTTTAACTGTTGATTCTTCTAATCCATAAATATGAAATATCTTTCCATTATTTGTTTTTTTCAAATTTTTAAAATAATGCTTTGTAGTTTTCAGTATATAGGCCCTTTAAATCCCTTTTTAAGTTAGTTTTTAAGTATTTTATTATTTTTGTTGCAACTGCAAGCAGAATTATTTTTCATTGCTTAACCTGAAATTTTGTTATTAGTAAATAGGAATGCAATGGATTTTTATAAATTGATTTTGCATCCTGCAACCTTACTATATATTTATTTACTGTTTCTAATAGTTTTTTTGTGGAGTCTTTAGGGTTTTCCATTAAAGAATCATGCTATCTGTAAAAAGTGACAATTGTACTTCATCCTTATTTGGATGCCTTTTATTTCTTTCTCTTGCCTTATTGCTGTGGCTAGGACTTCCAGTACTATGTTGAATAAGAGTGGTGAAAGTGGACATCCTTGTGTTGTTCCTGATCTTAGAGAAAAAGCTTTCAGTTTTCACCATTGAGTATAATATTGGCTGCATTATATGGCCTTTAGGTTGAGGTACTTTTCTTTCTTTATCCATTTCATTGAGTGTTTTAATCACAAATGGATGCTGTATCTTATCAAATGCTTTGTCTGTACCTATTGATAAAGTCATACGATTTTATCCTTTCTTTTGTTAATGTGATGTATTACTTTGATTGATTTGTATATGTTGAAGCATCCTAGTGCCCCTGAAATGAACCTAACTTGATCATGGTGTATTATTTTTTAATGTATTGTTGTATTTGATTTGCTAGCATTTTGTTTAGGATTTTTGCATCTTTATTCATCAGTGATATTGGTCTGTGGTTTTCTTTTGTGTGTATGTTATCCTTGCCAGATTTTGGTATCAGAGTTATGTTGGCCTCATAAAACTTATTAGAAAGTATTGCCTCTTCTTCAATTTTCTGGAAGAGTTTCAGGAGGGTAGTTATCAAATCTCATTTGAATGTTTTGTAGAATTCACTAAGGAAGCTATCTGGTCCTGGACTTTTACTTTTGAGGGAGTTTTTCTTGGTTGTTCCAATTTCCTCACTGTTGATCAGTCTATTTAGATTTTCAATTCTTTATGATTCAATCTAGAAAGGTTACATGTTTCTAGGATCTTCTCCATTTGTTCTAGGTTATCAAATTTTGTGGTATATAGTCATTCATAGTATTCTTGTATGATCCTTTGTATGTCTGTAATATCTGTGATAACTTCTTTTTCTGATTTTGTTTATTTGGGTCTTTCTTTTTCCTTAGTGAGTTTATCAAGGTATTTCCCAATTTTATTAATCTATTTAAGCAACCAGGTCTTTGTTGCATTAATTTTTGTAGTCTTTTATATGGTCATTTCATTCTCTATTTTATTTAATTCTGCTTTAATTTTTATTCTTTCCTTTCTTCTGCTGACTTTGGGCTGTTTTTGTTCTTTTTTTTCTAGTCTTTAAGATATAATGTTTGATTGTCTATTTGGGATTTTTTGTTTGTTTCTTGAGATAGGCCTGTTATGATATAAACTTCCCTCTTATTACTGCTTCTGCTGCATCTCAAAAGTTATGTTGTGTTATCATTCTCATTTATCTCTATATCTTTTGATCTCACTTTTTATTTCTTCTTTGACCCATTTTTTAGGTGCATGTTGTTTAATCTCCATATATTTGGGGTTTTTTTCACTTCTTTTACTGCAGTTGATTTCTAATTTCAAAGCATTGTGACCAGAGAATATGTTGGTATGATTTCAATCTTCTTCAATTTGTTGAGGCTAGTTTTTTGTCCCAACACATGATCTACCTTTGAGAGTGTTCCATATGCACTGGAGAAGAAATACAGAATCTGATGTTCTGAGATGAAAGGTTCTATAAAAGTCAGTTATGTCCATTTGATCTAATGTGTCATTTAAGGCCAGTATTTCTTTGTTAATTTTCTTTTTGGATGATCTATCCATAGCTGTCAGTGTGGTGTTTAGGCCTGCTACTAGATTGTGTTTTTGTCAGTTTCTGCCTTTAGTCCTACTAGTATCTGTTTTATGTATTTTGGTGCTCCCTGATTGGGTACATATACAGTAAGAAGGGTTATGTCTTCTTGATGTAGTGTTCCCTTTATTATTATAAAGTGTCCATCTTTGTCTCTTGTTACCTCTTTGAACTTGAAATCTATTTTGTCAGATATAAGTATGTCTACACCTGTTTTTCTGTGGGTCCAATTTGCTTAGAGAATCATTTTTCACCCTTTCACTATGAATCTATATTTGTCTTTGCACCTTTAGTCTCCTGAAAGCAGCATATGGTTGGGTTTTGTTTTTTGATCCAATCTGCTGCTCTGTGCCTTTTTACTGGTGGATTCAGTCCATTTACATGTAGGGTAATTATTGATATATAAAGATTTCTTATAGCCATTTTATCTTTTGTTTTCTGGTAGCTCTGTGCCTCCATTGGTTCTTTCTTAGAACTTTACTTATTGATTTTAGAAAAAGAGAGAAGAAGGGTAGAGAAAGAACAAGAGAGAGAACACCATCAATTTGTTGTTCCACTTATTTATGCATTCACTGGTTCCTTCTTGTATGTACAACCAGAGGTCAAACATGCCACCTGGGTGTATTGGGATGACACTCTAACCAAATGAGCCACCTGGCCAGAGGTCCTTTGTGTTTCTGTCTGTTGTTTTTGTTTAGTGGTATTCTGTAACATTTTTCTGTTCCCTCTTTTTTCAAGTGATGTGTCTTGGTTTTGGTTTTTTGTGTGTGGTTGCAATTATGTTTATGCAAAAGAAAGTTTCATATATACAGTATTTCTTTTTCTTCTGAATGTATCTAATATCCATCTCCCTTTGCAAATTCATACCTTTACACCTTTCCCCTTTGATGTTTTTGTTAGTACAAATTACCCTTATTTATGCTGTGAGTTCATTTCCAAAATGTAGTATGTATTGTCTTCTTCCTCTCTTTTAATGTTATGACTCCCTTTAAACTTAATGTGATATTAAAGTATATAGTACCCTGTTATAAAAAAAGGGTTGTGCCCTGGCTGGTATAGCTCAGTGGATTGAGCACGGGCATGTGAACCAAAAGACCGCGGTTCGATTCCCAGGCAGGGCACATGCCTGGGTTGCAGGCCAGTTCCTAGCAGGGGCCAGTTCTCAGCAGGGGACACATGAGAGGCAACCATACATTGATATTTCTCTACCTCTCTCTTTCCTTCCCTTCTAAAGATAAATAAATAAAAAAATTTTAAAAAGGGTTGTAATATCCTTATTCTGTCTCCTTGTTGGTGATTTTACTGATAGTTGGGTGAATTTTTATTCTCTGTTTTAGGTAGAATAACCCCTTTGAGTATTTTCTGCAGGGGACATCCTCTGGTGGTAGATTCCCTCAGCTTCTGTGTGTTTGGAAAAGTCTTTATTTCTCCTTCATGTCTAAAGGGTAACTTTGCTGAGTGTATTTTTCTGGCCTCATAAATTCTCTATTTCAGTAGATTGAATATTAGTTTCCACTCCTAACTTGAAGGGTTTCTGCTGAACAATCCAATGATAATCTAATGGGATTTTCTTTCTAGGTTACTGTCTTATTTTCCCTGGTTGGCCTTAAGATTTCTTTCCTTGTTATTAAGTTTTTACAGTTTTAATACAGTGTGCCTTGGAAAGCATCAAGGATCAAGTTCTTTCAATAGGTTTGAACAGGATCTCCATTCCTTTCTCCCTCTCTTCTTTTGGTATTCCTGTTATTCTTACATTGCTTTTTCTGACAAAATCAGATAGTTCTTATAGAATTCCATCATAATTTTTATCCTTAAATTTCTTCCTCTTCCCTCTGTGGCATTTCTAGATTTCTATCTTCAATGTCTCTGATTCTTTCCTCAGTCTGGTCAGTTTTATTTTCTAAACTCCTTAGTTTATTCTTTATCTCTTTTACCGAGTTCTTCATCTCTATAATTTCTATTTGTTCATTTTTTAAAGTTTCAATGTCTTTGGTAAAGTATTTCTTATTTTCATTGATTTTATTCCTGAATTCATTAAACTGGCTATCTGTATTTTCTTGTAGCTAGAGTTTTTTCAGAAATGCAATCTTGAATTCTCTATCATTTAAATCACATATTTCCACCCTGGCAGGTGTGGCAAGGGCCTGTGAACCAAGGGTCACTGGTTTGATTTCCAGTCAGGGCACATGCCTGGGTTGCAGCCAGGCTCCTAATAGGAGCCACGTGAGAAGCAACCACACACTGATGTTTCTCCCCCTCTCTTTCTCCCTCCCTTCCTCTCTCTAAAAATAAATAAATAATATCTTTTTTAAAAATCACATATTTCCACGTCTTTAAGTTTATTTCCTGGAGATTTTTGTTCTGAGCTTCTTGGTTGCATTGGTCATTCATGGTATTTGATGGATTTCTTCTTTATTTAGGCATCTGTGTATGAGTGGTACATCTCTAGTAGATTGATAAGGACTTGCTTTTCTTTTCTTGCTTGCTTTTGTTTTCTGGTAGGTGGCGCTAAAGCACACATTTTTAGTTTTCCTATACCACTCACTTTTCAGATCTTGGGAGGGTGGTGGAAATGTTCTGTGTTCCATGGGAAAGTGAGCATCTCATCTGTCTGTATTCAGGTGTCCTCAGTCCCAGGTCAGGTGTCCTCAGTCCCAGGGGACCCCACAAGGGAATGTGGTGGGAGGCGGGGTTCCATATCTGTGAAATCACAGTGCTATCCCCTACAGCCAGATACCACTGGCAGTGCAGCCACAATGGGTGAAGGTGAGGTAAGCAAGAGGTGCTAGCTGCTACCTCTGTTGCTGTGTTCTGCCAGTCATGGTGACTGGCAAACATCAGCAACTTCTCCTCTGTATCTCCACTTGGTCCTGGGATTAGTAGCAGACTATGCTTATTGCTCAGGTAAAAATGTTTCTGTAGTACCAGTTCTCAGGTTTGCAGATAATGTGCTGCACAACCTAACACTCACTGCTACAGCTTCTTCTGGAACCAACTCCTCACTCTGGGAGCATGACACCAGGCAAGCTCTGGGACGGGGAGAGGAGGCAGTAAGGCTCCATGGCTTTGTTTCTCATGTGGAATAGCTATTGCTAGACAACCGTAACCACACCCCTGTGCTTCAGCCCTCTCCAGGTCACTGGATTCAGCCTCAGCATGTACTGATCACTCCTGCAGGAATGTCCATAGTATCTCTCTGCTCCTTCAGAATGAAGGTAGCACCAGTGGCAACCTGATTCCTTCCCTCTCTGGGCCAAAATTCACAGACATCCCAGGGATGTGAGCTCCAGGTTGTCCCCAGCACTGAGTCAGCCCTTCTCCCTTCCCATCTCCATGGTTCACTCCCACTCATCCACCTTCAGGTGATTCAGTGCATGGATCTCTTAGATGTGCTAGTGCATTGAGCAGGGAAGTTTTATTGAATTATAGTTGTTCAAATTGTTGAAACTTCAAGGGGAGAGACCAAGGGGACCTCCCACACCACCATTCCTCTGATGTCACTTCAACAAATCTACATATTTCTTTTTCATTTCTTTGAATGGCTAAGTTTTCCTCCTTCTTCTGCCTGTTGCTGTAAGTTGTCTCCTAAAATTAAGTCTTCATTCTTCAATCCTTTTACTATACCCAGCCTTGTCTTCTCTACTTCTCTGTTCTCCTATACTTTTCTAACTGGTCTTATAGTTTATGTTTTCTTTGAGTATTGTGATTATACAGAACATTAGCATTTGTAATAATATTACACTGCCCACTTGAGTCAGTATCAGTTTAGGTAACCCTTTTACATTGGAGTCAAAGGTGATTTTTTTACTTCAGATATATTATAAAGAAAGCATTTTAAGAGAGAATATCTGAGGATTGTCTAAGAATGAGATTAGGCTCCCCAAACCAGACCATTAATATCAGGACGAGGAGCTCACAAAACATCTGGCTGTAAAAACCAGCCAGTATTCCATCCATTCAGGTGAGACAAAAAGCTGCTAAAAACCCATGCATCCTCTTAAAGGGCCTATGCACTGACTCTTGCTTGCAGGTACTCACCATGGGCTCCAGTGGAGGAACAGAGGCTCAGAAAGTGCCAGAGGCATACAAGGGGAAACTGAGTTTCGTAGCTTCAGGGTGAAGGCTGGAGGGACAACCATCAGTGTCCCTGTGTTGAGCCCTTGTTTAATGCAGTTGGCAGACAAGAACCATCTTTATTTTATTGACCCCCCTTGCCCAACACACACACACAGAGGAATCTGAATCTGCATTAGTCTGGTGAACTCCTCTCACTTCACTCTGAGACCCCCCACCCCTTGACCAAAAATGTATGTAGTCCCCAGACAGTAGGCCTCAGTGTATACTATGACTTTTGCAGATTGGCCTCAGGCTCAGCACCAGCACCCAATCTGAAACTGCATTAACCTGGTAAACATGACTCACTTTACCCTGATGACTCTCTGAGACCATGCCTCACCTAACTCACGTACCACTCAAGACTTTCAGCAGCTGAGGCTTATAGACATCCAGCAGGCAGCAGCAGATCTCAGGGGTCCTTCGTGCCTTTTGCTGACCTGCTCCAAGCTCCATACTGGTAGTAGCTAGCTTCACCTTTCAGTGTGGCCTCTCCCACATGCACCCAGGTCCAGTACAGGCAACTACCAACTGTGGATCACTCTGTAGCTCTTGATGGGTAGTCCCAAGCTGGTCACAGTGTCTGACATTGGTCTGAAACTGAGCCCCTCTCAAGAGGCCTCAGAACCAAAACACCCAGTGGCCTGCTTCAGACCACAATGGACCACAATCTGATAAGCTCCACAAGCAGCACACCAAAAGGATGATCCTGTCCAAACAGGCATCAGACCCTGTTGGGGCAAATCCTGCACCATGATGTCAGCCCCACCCAGCAGCTCATGCACTGTGTTTGTGGCCAGTCGTCAGAGCCAGTTAGCCTGAGGGTCAATCCCACCCACTGACATGCCAACGGCAAACAAGGCTCAACTACAGCAGGGGGGAACACACAACCCACAAAGGAAACACTTCTGGAGCACCCAGTTCAGGCAAGACTGAGATACTGGGCCCCACAGGACACCTACTACATAAGGACATCCTGCCTGGGAGACGTAATAGATCTACACGATACACAGAAACAAAAACAGAGAGCCAAAATGAGGAAACAAAGAAACATGTCCCAAATGATAGAACAGGAGAACTTCCTTTAAAAAAAACCTAAATGAAATCGAGACAAGCAATCTACTAGATAAACAAAATGAAGGATAAAAATAATATTATCAACAGATGCAGAAAAAGCATTTGACAAACTCTATCGTCCATCTCTGCAATGTGGGGATACAGGGAATATACCTCAACAAAATAAAGGCCATGTATGACAGATCCCTAGCTAACATAATACTCAATGAGAAATAGCTAAAAGCATGTTCCTTAAGATAAGTAATAAGACAAGGTTTTTCTGCACTTTTATTCAACATAGTGTTGGAAGTCCTAGCCAAAGTAATCAGACAAGAAGAAGAAATAAAAAGCATCCATATTGAAAGGGAATAAGCAAAACATTATTTGCAGATGACATGATACTATATATAGACAACCCTATGGATTCCACCAACCACTATTAGAACTGAGGAACGTAGTCAGTAAAGTAGCAGATACAAAATTAATATTCAGAATATTCAGAAATCAGTTGTATTTTATATGCCAATAATAGGCTAGTTTAAGACTTTTTAAAGTCCTTTTTACAATTGCTTTAAAAACTACCTAGGAATAAATTTAACCAGAGAGGTGAAAGAGCTGTACTCAGAAAGTATAATTGAAGAAAGAATTTAAAAATACAAATGAAACATATGTTGTGTTCAAGGACGGGAAAAAAATTAACATTTTTAAAATGTCCACACCACCCAAAGCAATCCCTTTAAAAATAGCAATGATGTTTTTCACAGAACTATAACAAATAATGCAAAAATTTATTTGAAACCACAAAAGACCCCGAATAGCTTCAGCAATCTTGAGAAAGAAAAAAGTTGGAGGTCTCATGCTACCGGATATCAGACTGTACTGCAAGGCCTTAGCAATTAAAATAGCATGGTACTGGCATAGAAACAGACAAATAGATCAATGGGACAGAATAAAGAACCCAGAAATAAACCCCAGCCTTTATAGTTAATTAATATTTGAGAAATGAGGTAAAAACATACAACAGGCTAAAGATAGTCTATTCAATAAATGGTGTTGGGAAAATTGAATACATGCAAAAAATGCAACTAGATAATCTTACACCATATAAAAAATAAACTCAAAATGGAGTAAGACTTAAATGTAAAGCCCCCAAACCATATAAACCTAGAGAAAAACACAGGCAGCAAACTCTCTGACAGTTTTCTTATGTCCCAAGGTGGTCTATGGCACAGAGGCAAGGGCACATACCCTCATGACAAGAAGGATGAAGAGGGCATGTGACCCCTGTGCTGTCCTTTGTGGGTCCTCTATGGCCTTTCCTGACATGGACCTGGCTGTCTGTCCATCAGAATCAACTGGAGAGATTATTATAACAATCCTTTTAACAGGTCCTTTTGATTCAAGGGAAGGGATTGAAATGAAAAAACTGTTTTTTTTTTTAAATAAGTCTGCCAGAGGGCTCTGATGTAGCCAAGCCAAACCTGGCATTTGTTAAACACCAGCAGAGTCCATCCTGTTTCCTGTCAAGCTTGGAAATTCCTGCTGTATAGCCAAAGACAAAAGACTCATAAACTATTGTCTCCCATTGAGAGGTATATACATGTTTTCATGTTGCTGTCGTCTTTATCCATTGCTAGGAGTATTGGGGCAGACGATATAAGGCAACCACAATGAATATTGGCCTTGGTTGCAATTATACTACTGCTGCAATTTGAATGTGATAATCATAGAATTTTTAAGACAGAACTGAGGAAACAAAAGGAGAAAAAGCTCTTCTGGCACTAATTTCAGTTATTCAATACCATGAAGAAGGAGGAGTTTCTAAAGCCACACGAAATCCCTGAAGGGGAAGAGAAATGATTGTTATGAAGAAAGATGAAAAGAATTACATGATTTATTTTTACTAAAATCTACACCCAAAACTCTGAAAATTATTTTATTTAAAAACTGCTGGAAAAAGAAATTAGTTATTATTTTTCTGTAATTGTATACCTTAAACATTAGATAAAATATTTGCTGTTTCTTTGGTATTTTCATATAATAAAGAAGCTACAGCATCACTTTGTAGCATTTTTAAATCAAATATTGTATTTTAATAAATAAATAGGGTTGGTTTATACCACTTAAATTTGATGTTAACAAAATTGCCAACCCAAAGCAACATTACATTTCAAATCCCATAGAATGAAATTTAACCTTTTAAAATCTGATCCAAAATATTATCTCAGATTATTGTTTTCAAGGAGAACCCTTCCCCGATATAGCAGTCAGATCTGCATTTACAAACAACTCCAAGACTTCAACACCTAGACCCATGAAAGGTGCGTTTTCTGCCTGTGTATATTCCGAACATGGGTGAACTGGGCAGGTCTGCTGATCCCAGTCTTCCAAGGGCCAGGCTGACAAGGCCTCAGTATGTGCTCCCAAGTCATCCACAGCAGCTTCTGCTCAAATCTCACTGGCCAGACAAATCAATGATCACTCTTCACTTCAAAAAGGGTGGAGGATTTTCGTCTCTCTACTACCTCCCAGGAGAACTGGAGTGTATTTCAGCAGCCTTATTGACTATCTGTTTTTGCTTTTTATCTTCTTTGGTCTTTGGCATCTTATAGCAATCCACACTATCTATCCCCTCATTTGGAACTCACATCATCAATCCAATGAACTGATATTATCAATCAAACAACAACAAATCATTTCATTCTTTTACACCTTCATATTAAAGCAAGATCTTCTTTTTTTCTTAGGATGAACATCCCTAGTACATCTCATTTTGACAGAGCCAGGGTGTTACATACATGTTAAAAGAAAAGAGAAATTGGTAGTGCCAATATGGCAGGGATGACAAGCTGTTCACCAAAGACTGATGACCCTCCCCACCACCACCATAGGGTAGAGATGCTGTTGAGTTGTAACAGGAGATATACTCAGGCCCTTGTAATAGCTCTGTTACATGACTGAGTTCTGGCCAGTGTAAAGTAGATGGACGTGCCATTCACCACTTTCAGGCCCAGCCCATAAAATCTCCTGCTATTCATCTTCTGGCTGGTTATTGATGCCTGAAGCAACCTAGAAAGCCACACTTAGAAGATGACAAACCCTCTAACAGCCTGGTCTCCAGATGACTATATGACTCAGACCCCCCATGAATCCTTTACCCTGCTGATCATATAAACTTTTAAATTAAAAATAGTTTTATTGACCTGGCTGGTGTGGCTCAGTGGATTGAGTGCTGGCCTGTGAACAAGTCACTGTTTCAATTCCCAGTCAGGGCACATGCCTGGGTTGCAGGCCAGGTCCCCAGTAAAGGATGTGCGAGAGGCAACCACACATTGATGTTTCTCTCCCGATCCCTCCTCCCCCTCTCTCTAAAAATAAACTTTTATTGTAATAAGTAAACTTTAATAGTGATGGGGGTAGTTAGAATAAACTGACAGAACACTCCAAAGTGTGAATTTTATAAAACGTTTTGGTTAGCCTTCACAGTGTAACTCCTTAGCTGTCTACGAATTTCTCTCCATTCTCTTGTGTGTATTCTCTGGATTACTGCTCTGCCTGATTGGAAGAGACTTTCCCGGCAAGTGAGGGAAGACTGCATTATTATGAAGGATTTTGGAGAAGTATACAGGGAAGACTACCAAGAAGTTCTAGTTTTATACAACCCTTTACTTATCACTAATCACTTGACATAGAAACAAGATATAATCACAATGTCAATGACTGCCAAAGGTTGACAGGCCATATTCTAAGTGTCTCATGATAGAAATAATTCACAAAGCAAAATTAGATATATGATAGTACTTAAATTTTATCATGCTCACCAAAGCCTTAAAATCTCTAACATGTTGTGGCAAACATATTGCTAATGGCTCTGCCAAACCTATTTTCTTTCCCCCTGGACACACAGGCAGTGAATTTCTCAGCCGCCCTTTGGAGGACTCAAGGCCCGTGGGAAGGCAGGATCACTCCTGGGAAGGAGCTGGGTCCTGAATGAGTGCTTAAAACAGCACAGTCTCCCCCAGCCAGCTTGGGACTAGGAAGTGGAGAGGATATAAATCACCAAGATTTTGTCATCGTGATTAACGCAGCATTCCTTAATAAATGACTTCGGACTGTTGCATTTGCTTCAAAGAACTATGTAAAAGGTTGAAACTGAAGGGATGGTATGTAAAGTATACATCAATAGAGCTGTTAATCTAAAAACAGAAGTCCGACTCTGTAGAGGTACTCTATCCCCACCCCCACTCCCACCCCACTCTGTTCCAGTTGGCTCTTGAGTGTTTAAAAACTGTACAGAGTGCTTCTTGCTGTGGCATGGGGTGGGGCAGACCCTAGAGGAACTTGCCCTCTCTGAGACACACCCATCAGGGCTTTCTCCTTATCTTCAAAAAGTCTCTGATGGAGAGGAATAAGAGGTAAAAACTTCCAGTTAAAAAAATAACAATAATAAGTCATGGGGATATAATGTACACATGAGAGAAAAGTCATTATTATTGTAATAACTTTGTATGATGACAGATTTTATTGCCATGCTCCCATGGCAAGGAATATAAATGATGAATCACTATTTTGTATGCCTGAAATTGATATAATACTGTATGTCCATTATAATTATTAAAAAAGCAGACCCATGAAATGGGTATTCTACCTTTGGAAGAGAAGAGGATTCTTCCTGGGTGCCAAGCAAGGCAGGCACAGCTGTAGCCCCAGGCCACTGGTCCCGCCCTCCCAGTCCACTTACACTGGCCATGCCAGCAGCCTACCAGGAGGCCTTTCCCTCCAGCCACCAAAATAAGGCCCTGCAGGGCTGTGGCCCTGCTGCATCCAGGGCTAGGGAAGCTTAGCTCAGGCCAGCAGCCCCATCCCTTTACCCACCTTCAGTCCACACTCCTGTGCCCTTTTTCTGAACTTGGAGAGGTAGAGCATCCTCTGGCTTCCTTCCAGTGGCTCCTGTCAGACTCAGGAACCCAGGGCTTTGGAAGGAACAATCTTCCACACAAAGACCTAAGAGGCAGCTTCTATTTGGATGTCAGGGCCTCGGGACCAAGGCTTTGAGATCAGGCTGTATTCGAGAGGTCTAAGGCTTCCTACCTCTTAAGACCCTCTGCTATGCTCTTAAACAGAAAAAAATCCTGTGAGGAAAGGAACTGTTATTGGGGATACCCCTTCTCAGCTCTTGTCTCCCTCGAAAAAAGAGAGTCCAGGTGAGAGACAACACGCATAGTAGAAATGAGGTAGCAAGTTTATTTACGAAATACACTTGAGTACGAAGCTGTAAGCAGGGACCCAGTTAGTCTGAGTACTACAACTATTGGGATTTTGTGGGGTTTATGCTTGTACCCAGCTTCTACATTCCCTCTCCTCCTCCCCTTTCCCGATCTTGAGATTAATATACAGTTTTAAAAGCATACAGAACTTCAAGGGATCCCCTCCTCCTATGCTATTTTTTTTTTCTTGTGATTTTCAGAACACCAGGCAATCTTATCAGACCAGGCTCAGGACTGCTGAATTAATGGGTGAGACCTGTCTCCCTCCCCCTCTCTGCCTTGGTTTACTATCTATCCTGTCTAACAGAACCATCTGTGATTTGGAAACTCCCTATTGCAAACAGTTTATTCGGGATCCTCGTATGTGTGTAAGAGGTAGATAGATACAGGTAGGTGATTAGTTAGCTGTGTAAGTAGAGAGCTAGATAAAACTCCTTGACAGTCTGAAAATCATTCTAAAGATAGAGTCCCAGGGGTGAGTCTGGGTAACCATTATATGGGAGAGTTCTTGATCACAAGAATGTAGTACAGTTTTTGGTCTTATGTTTCAGTCAATATAAATAAGGGAACAATAAAGAAAATGAATAAATTGGGTCAGGCAGAGGGGCTAAAAAGGGGATATTTCTAAAGTTCCTACACAGATGCTTACAATTTAATCAGGCTAGGTTCCCTCCCAGGTTCCACACTGCACATCATTCCTCTCCCAAGTTTCCCTCTTAGGGTTCAAGAGGAGGCAGATTGCTGGGCTTTGGGTTTCATGGTTAAATGGGAGGGAGGGGATGCCTGGGCTGATCTGGGCCTTCAGGAGAATCATCCAATATTCCTGTTGCTTCCTATAAATGCAAGGGAATCCACAGACTTTTAAAAAAAAGGAGTTATTCTATACAAACTATCCATTGCACAATTGTTTATCAAGCCCCTTGCTTTGTATGCAGCAAGTACCATGTGTGGCGGTGGGGAGTGCCATGATGAACAGAGCAGCCACTGACCCCAAGCACTCACAGTCTGGTAGAGTAGGCAGCCTCATGAACATCTATTCTCTGCAAGGAGAAGTGCTCTGACAACTGCCACTTGCTGGCAATGGGACCTGGGGCAAGTTACTTGACTTCTCTGTGTCTTGCTTTCATCATCTGTAAATGGGTTTAATAGTAGTGCTCCTCTCCTTGGGCTGTTGGGAGGATTAAATGAATTCATATATTAAGGTGCTTAGAACAATGTGAGACACACAGTAGGAGCTATGCAAGAGTTTGCTCTTGATGATGGTGGTCACTAACAGAGAAAAGCTTCCTGACCCTGTGCTCCCCTAAACCAGAAAGACCTCCCAGAGGATGTTACACAAACTGAGTAGAAGAGGAGTTGGTCAAATGTCTGAGGGGAGGAGAGAGCGGGGAGGAAGAGGAGGGAAAAGAACAAGGGGAATAGATGGAGCAGAGGAAGCAGCGTGTGGCAGCACAGAGGTGTTGAAAACACAGCAAATGTGAGAGCAGAAATCAAGTCCATGGGAACTCGGAGGCACTTTGGAAGACGAGGCAGAGAGTTATGAACAGACCACACAGAATAGGTCATAAAGGTCTGTTGTATCATGCTAAGGAATTTGGATGTTTAAACATCTATTTATGGGAAAAATTTTTCTAGAAATCTGTGAAGTGCTTACTAAGCTGTATTGGCAGTTTAGCTAAACAAGGAAATTGAGAAAAGTGCCCTCAATGGCCAGTTTCCGATTATGAGAATGGAGAATGTGTGCAGTGTCCCACAGGCACCTGGATCTGGCTGTAGATCCCTGGGGCCATGTTGACTGTGACTGATTTCCTGTAGCTTCTTCTCCCTGCCCCTAGAGTGGCTCCCCTCTACCCACATGGCATGATAATAGCCTACCTCCATAAAGGCATTCCAAGCTGTGACAAACTCTCCTGCTGTCCTCCCTGGTGCCCCTTTGTCCTTACTGTCAGAGCATTGACATTTTGTTCTGGGGTCCACCCTTTTCTCCATCTATGAACTCAATAGAGAAAACTCGGATTAGCTCAAACTGCTCATGTCATTCTTTCCCCCTTCCCAGTCATTGGCTGAGAGACAGATGGGCACTTGTCTCAATTCTGGCCAGAGACAGGAGGGGACCCGGGAGGCTCCTGGGAATGTTTTTCCATCTCTGAAAAAGGAACACACAGGCTGACAAGCCTCTTCTTCCTCTGAGTGTTGTGTTGGTATGAGACACCCGGAATCACAGGTCCTCTGGCATATCACAACGACTTTTGTACAGTTAGATAAATAGGCATTTCATTGAAAATTGGAGATTTATGACAACTTCCTGTGGGATATTTAGGGTGGTTGTTATCCCTTTGGTAGATTAGAAAGCTGGAAGATATAAATTAGCATATGTATTAGGCCTAGAGAATGAGCAGAATAAACCCAGGTCTGATGATTGCTAGTGCTTCTACAACACCGGGACGCTTCTCTTTCATCACACCAGGTACAGACCAAAAAGCTTCATAAAGATTGGCATTCATGCCCAGATGGAAAAGCAAGGCATGAAGATCAACCAACCTGTTGCAGTAGATTAAAATGTCCTTCAGCGCTTTTGTTCACATTGTATAAGCCATTTGAGGCTGAGCTGAACATACATGAAAGGATGAATTCTAGTGCTTTTCAAGCTGAGAGATACACACACACATCTGAGTCAGACAGCTACCTTACCCAGGAACAATTACCAATAACACGGCTTCCCAACCAGTGTGTCTCAAAGGGGTTCAGGGCCCTTGGGGATGCAGGCATTATCTCAAGTTTTGAGGAGACTCTTCACTTCACCCCAGTGTCATAGTCAGTCCGGGCTGCTGTAACAAAGTCTCTCCGATGGAATGGTAATAAACAACAGAAATTTATTTCTCGTAGCTCTGAAGACTGAAAGTCTGAGATCAGGGCACAAGCATGGTCAGGTCCTAGTGAGGGCCTTATTCTGGATTGCAGACACAGCTATATTTGTATCCCTACATGGCAGAGGCAAAGCAAGGGAGCTCTCTGAGTTCCTTCTATGAAAGCACAAATCTCATTCAGAAGGGGTCTGCCCTGATGCCCTAATTATCTCCCGAAGGCCCCACCTACTAATACCACTATACTGCCCTCCAATATAGTATTTCATTATATGAATTTGGGGTAGGAGGGCAAACAGTTTATTGCACCCAGTATGCCATATAAATGTCATTACTGTTCCACGTGCCAAGATATGAAATAAGTGGGAAGAACATGCCTATCTTATCATGTTCCTGTACCTTCTACTGCTGTGCTTTACAAACCCTCCATTTCAGCAAACAGATACATTCACTGTTTATGAAACTGTTCTGTTTGTTCACAGTTTTGGCTTGAAGACCTTTCCCATGATCTCTCTTGCCTTAAATCCTGCGTCTCCTCCTGCAAAATTTTAAAAAATTAATTATGCCCAAAGTGATCTTCTCCTGTAAACTATTTCACATCTTATTTTTTCATCTGTGTGCCTTGTCTCCCCAGACCACAATCTCTCTGAAGGCTATCACAAAGATCCTTTCTCAGCAAATAATTCCTTCTTAACCTGTTTATTGGTCATTGACACATCTCACTGTGCGCTTATTTTCTTCTCATTCCTGTGATAGTTGGATGTGCTACAGAAGGTCAGATGATTTGATTGTATGATTCACAGCTTTAGTGTAGTGCACAACTGCTGGGCACACAACATGGTGCTGGGTGTACAACATGGTGCTAGCTGCATGGAGATTCACAGAAGAAAAAGACGAAAAGAAACACATTGATAAAAACAGGATTATAATGAAGTCTAGGGGTCTTCTAACCTAAAAATCTGGAGATAAAGGAGGCCCTAACTAGTAAAGAATTCCTCTGCATGGTGGGAGGACCCACAATGAGGAAGGAGACATCAGCCATTACTTCTCCCTTGGAACATTTACTATATGTAGTCAAATTTTAGTGACTATATTAGGATTTGGGGAAGGGCAGGGTACTGTTATTCTCTAACCACCAATAAAACCTGAAGTATTTGCAAGTTCAGTCATAGAATAGACAACTTTGCATAATTCAACTTAGCTGAATATCTCCTGTGGAAGGTACGAAACCCAAGAGCCAGAGTCTAGCATTTCTGAAATAACCTATGTGTGTTGGAGGTGGGGGGGGGGGCATGTCAGGTTGGGACTTTGCCCCAGGGTGTGACTGAGACAGGGCAGGGAAAGAATCTGTTGAGGGACAGAATCTATTGACTGGTCTGGAGAACAGAGCTGGCCAAGCTTGTGGTTTCTCTGTGGTCAGCCCTACTAACCACAGACCCCTGTCTAGCCCACCTCCCCCTGGGAGCCCTCCCAACACACTCGTATGAAGAACGGCTTGGCAAACTCCTGCAGTGGGGCTCCTTCAGAGTTCCGCTTTTGACTGACTCCTTCAGAATCAGTCAAAAGGGCCAACACTAAGTCTTCTAAAGCTGCCAGCCTCCTAAGGGAGTATTCCTACATAAGAATATGTTTTGGGGTGCTAATAAGTCCCCTATCAATATTTGGGACACAGCTTTTGAATTCAATAGTTTGCTGAAATCAACTATTATAATACCACTTATGAAAAGCTAAGATGCAAGAGGCCTATATGAAAGGAGATAGATAGATCCTGTCAATCATGTAGTATGATGTCAGAATGGTTTAGAAAACTTTTAATTATATACCTCCAAGGAACCTGTGAGGCTAACACCATCCTATCTGTGTTCCCTGGGGCTCAACTGGAGTCCATGAGAACTGAAGGTGGAGGATGGACTCATATAGAAACCCTGGATGAAGGACAGTGGGCACTGGTCCAGGATCTGAGTCTGCTCAGGGGTTCTAGAAGGAATTGAGGTCACCTGGAAGATATAGAGCTACTGCAAAAATTATTTAGAATGGCTTTTCTTTGAATCCTCAACTCCCATGACAATCAGGAGCCAACTCCCAGTGACTATCTGTCTGATTATGTGACAATGCTCAGCTCCCTAGTTTTCCCACGAAATCAAAAACCTCCTAGTTTGTGAGCTGCAATCATTGCCCACAGTTAAGCCTCCACACCAACACTCACATACAAACGCACACGCACCGACACTGTACTTTCTGTTTCAGGCAGCGATACTCTGGATCCTAATGCTCTGAAAAAATAGAGAACTATCTCACCAAGCTAAGGAAGTGAGCTCCCAGACCTTGTTTTTAAAAATGTTCAGCTTGACAACTGAGTCCCCTAGATCATTAGTTTCTCTCCCCCACCCCTCAGTTGCAGTGTATAAACAAGGGATTATTTGAATTCCCCTGAGGGAGAATTAATTGAATCAGCTTTGCAGGACTAATGGATTTAATTTGGTTGTAAAAATCTTCTTACCTACTCGTTTTTCTAATGTTGTGACTGTCAAGCCTTTTCTTCTACTTAGAACTACCTAGAAAATATTTCATATGCTTGTGTCTCGTGAATGTGGGGTTTTTTTTAGATCTATGTAATTTTAATTTGCTTTGGTCTCTCACAATTATTAAAAATTAGTTCAAAGAGTAGAAAGAATGTACATGGTAAACAGTGCCCCTTCTCGTGCTTCACTCTCTGTGCTATTAACAGGAAACGCATTTCTGACACTTTTAAAATGAGCAATCACACGTATAATCAACTTGGTTAAAACTTCCTTCCTGGTAACTGCAACACTTCCTCTGCATCTGGATACGAAGGGAGACCCAGAAAAGCGGAAGAGTTTAGAGGTACACTGGGTAGGTTCAAGTGCATTGTTTTCAAAAATCGAACAAATGATCCTTCAGCTTCATCGCCTCCACTGCTTTATCAGGTATTTTTTCCCTCTCTATTTTTTGCCCTTTTTGGGGGGATGACTGGGAATACTGACTCTTCCTTCTCAGCTAGAATATTTTTATCTGGAACAGTTGCTGGTTCTTGAGACGATACTACCACTGAATGTCTCTGTTTCATTGTCTAGTTCAATCTGTATGTGTAGAGATATCCAGGAGGTCCTGGTGACAGCTTTGCAGGTGCATCAGTCCTTTTTTGTTTTTGTTTGAGAGGAAGAGGGAGGGCACAGGAGCCTGTACTAGCCAAGCTTCACGTTCTTACCAGCGCATGCTGAGCCATTATTGTACTTACCAGTGTTTCTGAGGTCTTCTTGTAAAAGGCAAACGCTCCATAACCTCGACCATGAAGGAAGCAGTGAGTATGTAATCTGCCTGTTTGTTCTGCATCTTGTATCTTTTAAGATTGACTGAGGCAGAAGTTACTGCTCTGTGTTTGTGCGTTGACTAAATTCAGACCTATTTAATTTCAAGTGTGAGTATTAATATATCTTACAGTTCTCTTCTTTGCTATTCTATAATGTAGCAACATTACAGATCAAATAGTTAACGTTTTAAGCTGCAAGAGACAATGCTTTAGGACAGTTGGTGTTGTGTATTTACTCAGTAGAATTTCATTATATTTTATGGAGGGAATATTGACTTTAAAAGTAACTTTAAGCCAAGATTTGAACAGAAGTTTGGATCTCATGAAACTTGTCTTTCATATCATTTAATCAAACTCTTCTTTTTTGTATATGTCAAATGCTCCACTATTTCTTAAGAAAATAAATAGTTATGTGTCTCACTAATATTAGTCATTTTGAGTACATGCTATCTTCTGAAAGAATTTTTGTGTCAATTGTTGATTCTTGTTTAGAATATAATATCTGACAACACAGTGAGACAATATTAAAATAAAAACACCTTATTTATATTTCAACTTCAATATTTTAGCATTTCCATTATTATTTGAAGTGTTTCTTACTATAGTATGTCACACTTGTACTTAAATGTTTTGTACAGGGTAGGTACTCATTAAATATATATATGGAAAGAGTAGATAAATTGATGAGAAGAAACTTGTGAATTCTCATTATACACATGAAAATATTGGAGAAAAAAATAAGTTAAATAATCAGTTGGGATCCGAACAGTAGGTTACTGGAGCCCAAAGCCCTTCCTTCCGTCCTATGGCCTCTTGACTGTCTAATGCAGAGGAGGATGTAATGAACTGTACCAAAGTTAAAATTACCTGAATGCTCTACAAAGAGGGCTCAGCCGTGGGTGCCTCCTCTAAGACACAACCCTAACACAGCAGTGACACCCAGAACTTCCTGATTCAGAATGATAAGTGTGTGTGAATGTTCTCGGCTGAAACTAGCAATTCTGATATTTTTGAGTTTTGTTAATGAAATGATTACCTTTCCTAACTAGAAAGAAAAAAATGAGGGTGGGGGGAAAGGAAGACAGGACCTTGACTTAGGGAGTAGATACAAGAACCAAAGAGTTGGAGCACAGAGAATGTGAAGTGAGGTTGGGGAAGGCATCCGGGTCCCAATAAGTGGGAGACTGCACAAATAGGAAATATTTCAAAGCCCTGTTTCCTTAGTGGGGTGTTTCAATATTTCACAGAACACCTCACAAACTAGCGCTTGATTTTTAAACTGGATTTAAAAATAATTAACACCTCGAGCCGTTATAGTATACTAGACACCATGCTAAATTGGTGCTTTACCTATTTCCTTTATTAAATTAAATTCTCAAACATAAGTAGATAGAATGACTACAGAACCCCTTACAACACAGTGATACTGAATGTTAAAATAAAAATACATTATTTATATTTCAATGTTAATGTTTTAGCATTTCCATCATTATTTGAAGCATTTCTTACTGCAGTATGTCACATTGGTACTTAAATGCTTTGTGCAGAGTAGGTACTCATCAATATATCATCGTCCATATTGAACAGGTATATGCATTACCTTATTTAATCCTCACCTCCAGCCTCTGAGAGTATTACTCCTTTTGAATGATGGGAAACAGGCGCAGAAATTGTTTAACTAGCTCAAGTCACCAGATACTAAGTGGCAGTTTCGGGACTCATGGGCCCTGACCCCGAAGCCCTTCGTGCCCACGTCACTGTCATTCGTCTACTCCGACTCCTGCCGTCTCACAAAAATGCATCCGGACAGTGCCTCCCTGTGACACCGCCCTCTGTTTCTCTGCTCCCAGGTCGCACGGGGCATGGAGTCGGAGAACGATGAACAGCCCGTGGTTCTGAGGGAGGACAACTGCCGCAGGCGCCGGAGGATGAAGCCACGCGGCTCCGCGGCCAGCCTGTCCTCCATGGAGCTCATTCCCATCGAGTTTGTGCTGCCCACCAGCCAGCGCACCAGCAAGACCCCGGAGACGGCGCTGCTGCACGTGGCGGGCCACGGGAATGTGGAGCAGATGAAGGCGCAGGTGTGGCTGCGCGCGCTGGAGACCAGCGTGGCGGCTGACTTCTACCACCGGCTCAGCCCCGACCATTTCCTGCTGCTCTACCAGAAAAAAGGGCAGTGGTACGAGATCTACGACAAGTACCAGGTCGTGCAGACGCTAGACTGCCTGCGCTACTGGAAGGTGCTGCACCGGAGCCCAGGCCAGATCCACGTGGTGCAGCGGCACGCTCCGTCCGAGGGGTCGCTGGCGTTCCAGCGGCTGCTCACTGCCCTCATAGGCTATGACGTCACCGATGTCAGCAACGTGCACGATGACGAGCTGGAGTTCACGCGCCGCCGCCTGGTCACCCCACGCATGGCCGAGGTGGCTGGCCGAGACCCCAAACTCTATGCTATGCACCCCTGGGTGACGTCCAAGCCCCTCCCGGAATACCTGTTGAAGAAGATTACCAACAACTGCATTTTCATTGTCATTCACCGCAGCACCACCAGCCAGACCATCAAGGTCTCGGCTGATGACACCCCAGGCGCCATCCTCCAGAGCTTCTTCACCAAGATGGCCAAGAAGAAATCTCTGATGGATATCCCCGAAAGCCAGAATGAACAGGACTTTGTGCTGCGCGTCTGTGGCCGTGATGAGTACCTGGTGGGTGAAATGCCCATCAAAAACTTCCAGTGGGTGAGGCATTGCCTCAAGAATGGGGAAGAGATTCACCTGGTGCTTGACGCGCCTCCGGACCCAGCCCAGGACGAGGTGAAGAAAGAAGAGTGGCCACTGGTGGATGACTGCACAGGAGTCACCGGCTATCATGAGCAGCTGACGATCCATGGGAAGGACCATGAGAGCGTGTTCACTGTGTCCTTGTGGGACTGCGACAGGAAGTTCAGGGTCAAGATCAGAGGAATTGATATCCCTGTGCTGCCCCGAAATGCTGACCTCACAGTGTTTGTGGAGGCAAACATCCAACATGGGCAGCAAGTCCTTTGCCAAAGGAGAACCAGTCCCAAACCCTTTACAGAGGAGGTGCTCTGGAATGTGTGGCTTGAGTTCAGTATCAAAATCAAAGACTTACCCAAAGGGGCTCTACTGAACCTCCAGGTCTACTGCGGCAAAGCTCCAGCGCTGTCTGGTAAGGCCTCTGCAGAGGTTCCAAGTTCTGAATCCAAAGGCAAAGCTCAGCTTCTCTATTATGTGAACCTGCTGCTGATAGACCATCGGTTCCTCCTGCGCCGTGGGGAATATGTGCTCCACATGTGGCAGATATCTGGGAAGGGAGAAGACCAAGGGAGCTTCAATGCTGACAAGCTCACGTCTGCAACCAACCCAGACAAGGAGAATTCAATGTCCATCTGCATTCTTTTGGACAATTACTGTCACCCAATAGCCTTGCCTAAGCATAGGCCAACCCCTGACCCTGAAGGGGACCGGATTCGAGCCGAAATGCCCAACCAGCTTCGGAAGCAACTGGAGGCCATCATAGCCACTGATCCACTTAACCCTCTCACAGCAGAAGACAAAGAATTGCTCTGGCATTTCAGATATGAAAGCCTTAAGCATCCAAAAGCATATCCTAAGCTATTTAGCTCTGTGAAATGGGGACAGCAAGAAATTGTGGCCAAAACATACCAATTGTTAGCCAGAAGGGAGATCTGGGATAAAAGTGCTTTGGATGTTGGGCTAACAATGCAACTTCTGGACTGCAACTTTTCAGATGAAAATGTGAGAGCCATCGCCGTTCAGAAACTGGAGAGCTTAGAGGATGATGACGTCCTGCATTACCTACTACAGCTGGTCCAGGTAGGGGATGCCAGTGTGATTTACAGAGCACTCTTCCCCAGAAATTCATTTGCATGTGCACAGGAGCTCCATTTAGTTGTCATCAAATGCCCTTTGTCCAGAGCATCCCGATTTGTCAGAGCAGAAATGAAGAAGCCACCTCAAAAAGTGGTATTCTGTTCCTTTTTTTATTATTATTATTCTCTTTGAGGGTTTTCTGACAGGCGTTTTGAAGATGTTAAAATTTCCACTTTTTAGGAGGACTGAGTTAATGGGACTATGTTGTTCACATTTCTTGTATTAATGATAGATTTGATTTATAGAATGCTCCTTTTTGTCCAGGCTTCAAGTGATATACATGCTTTTTATGTATTATTACATTTAATTCTTCCAATAACTATGATGGAGGTCGAGTTAATACTTTAATTATAAGGAAACTGAGGCAAAAAGAGAGGCTAGCTAATGTGCCCAAGGTCACACACTTTGAAAAACTGGAGTTTAAACCCAGGAGGTCTGACCCCAGGCCCTGCTTCTTTCACTGCCTCCCAGGATCCGGCATCAGTCCAGTGTCAGGGTTGGGGTCCTAGAGAGAAAAGGTCATACTCTCTGATCATGAACACGACATTCATGAATAACACCTCATATCTGGATGGGACCTTGAAAGCCCCTCTCTTCAGACAGGTCTGGCACTGTGTTTCCGCTCGTGTTCTCATGCCTTTCCCTGGGGTCGGAAGAGGTCACCTCATTTGCCTAAGTTTTTCTCAGGAAGTTGAAGAAAGGAGGAACGGTTCTCCTACGTGCTGCAGCCAATCTCAAATTAGATCGTGCTGCTTGATAAGGACAAGGAAGTAAAGAAATTGAAATAGCAATTCTCATTTAGAATGCAGGAGTGTTCATTCACGAATTCAACAACATGTGCATCGCGCTTCTGCTGTTCTGAATGCTGGACATGGTGCAGTGATGAAAACAGAGCCTGTCTGCTCTCATGTAGCTTGTCGTGCATGCAAAAGACTGACATTTAATAACAAATTGTAATGAATACTTTGGGGGAAACCTAGAGTGTTATGAGAAAATAGTTACGGATCCTGGGAACACAATTTAGATCAAAGAAGCCAGGGACAGTTCTAAATGGGGGATGTTTGAGCTGCGATCATTAAGATTAGCCAGGGTAAGTGTTGGACACAAAACCACCTAATTATTGTCTGTATGACTGGAAGGCCCTAGAGTTTCTTGACGAGCACTGTGGATGCTCTTTACTTAAACTCTGAACCACCACCTTTCATTAAGCAGATACTTGAAACATGATATTTGGCCTTTACTTTCATCTGTCAAATGTACCCAATAGTTTTAATCTGTCCGTGAGTGCAGATACTAGCATAACACTAAGGAAAATTTTAGAATAAGCCAAGCATCTTCAGCTTTCTAGCTCTCCAAAGCAAAATAGAACATAAAACAAATTTGCGTGAAATGTGTTCCAAGTCCCAAGGCCACTATGAATTATTTTACATGGGCATTTTCACACATAAACTTTACAGAATTGAAAAATGAATGGTGTTCTTGGAAATATTTAAATGAAAAAGGTCAATAAGTAATATCAGCATTGAATTTGTGGTCATAAATTTGAAGAGTATTAGTCATTTGTAAAATTGAGACATTTTCAAATATGGTCGAATGACTCATTTAGACTAAAATGGCCTCCTCATTGAGACCTGCATTGTCTTTGCAGAAGTGAAACATGAAGACGTTTGAAAAGACTCACATTAAAACATTTCTGAAGTGAGTACTGTTAGCGAAATAGCCATACTCTCCAAATTGAGATCTTAGCTGGAGCTATAGTGGCACCTATTTGACCATACCCATGGAAAGGATCTTTGAAAGTATTGGGGATAATTGAAATATTATCAAGTCAGTATTGATCACTTCCAAACTGGAAAACCAGAGTAAGAACTGGAAATCATACCCAAAGTTCCCAGGCCTTAAAACATAAAGTGAAACAGGAATTTCTACTGTTTCATCTGAAAAAAAGGATAGACCGTGTCTATTTATAAAGAAAATACTCTGACATATTTAATTTTAAGCCTCCTCTCTTCATCATACCCACCCTATAGTTTTATAGATGCATCTATAATAAACAGTATTTGTTAGTCTTACTGTTTTTAAAATTATGGACTATTGCAGATTTATAGAAAAGTACAGAGAATGATGTAACAGATATCACACACCCATCAGGGGTTAATTATTTTTTACATTTTATTGGTTCTTTTTCTTCAGCCTTGGAGGTATCATTTAAATCAGTATCTCTACATTAACTAAGTGATATGAAAACCGCTATACACTTTTCCTGAGGAACCATATTAAATAAGAGTTTTTAGACAAAAGCTCTGTATACACCACTACCTGGCAGGGGGTAGAGGTCATGCTGCATGAACTGATGTTTACTTGCAGTTAGAACCTGTGAGACAGCTCAGTGACTTGCCTTTGAGATTCCAGGCACACATCCTGAGCAGAAGTGGAGTGATAAGACTTTTAGGATCTTCACATTTAACAAATATTTTCTTCCTTACATGTATTCTGTCTTCACTATTTTCTTTCCAACAACCTCTCTTGCGTTCCACTTTTATAGATTTGTTATAGCCATTTCCATCTTTCCCTTCTATCCTTCCAATCAATCATCTAAGCCCTTAACAGGAGCCAAAGTCCTCCCCTCTTCACCTTTGAAGTTATCAAAAGCACCTGACTGTGAGTCAAGAGTTCTGGCTTCTACTTCCAGTCCTTAAGCAAGTTCACTTTGGTTCACTCTGGCCCAAAGCGTCCTTGAAAAAAAAGTTTTGCGCTTAAGTGACTGGTAAAATTCTCATCACCTTAGCCATAAAAACCCACCAAGACAGAGTGCTAGTTTTTCTCCATTTCCTTTTCCCTGATTCACCAACATAGAATGTAGCCCTACAAATGCCCATGTGTTCTTCCTTCAGGCTGTGAAATTTGAACCTTACCATGACAGTGCCCTGGCCAGATTTCTGCTGAAGCGTGCTTTAAGAGTAAGTACTTCCATTTTGATAATAGCATGACATTTTAAAAGTTACTGGGAATTGGCTGGTAGATCTAGACCATTAGTCACAATAATTTCAACCATCTTGTTCCCACCCTCAGAACAAAAGAATTGGTCACTTCTTGTTTTGGTTCTTGAGAAGTGAGATAGCCCAGTCCAGGCACTATCAGCAGAGGTTCGCTGTGATCCTGGAAGCCTACCTGAGGGGCTGTGGCGCCGCCATGCTTCACGACTTTACCCAACAGGTCCAAGTAATCGAGATGTTACAAAAAGTTACTATTGATATTAAATCGCTCTCTGCTGAAAAGTATGACGTCAGTTCCCAAGGTATGGTAGCTATGTTTTCTGGGTTCTCTTTCCAGATGCCTTCATCTCCAAATGACATCATCCCTGGAAGGCACTCTGTGCCGTCCTAAAGGCAGCAAAGAGCAATTTTTAAAAAGCGTCTGTCTTTAGGGAGCAAGCAAATTTAAGTTCTCCCTTTACAACTTAATATATTTTTACAACAGTGTATTTTTAATGATGAGTTTATGATAGATATTAAACTGAAAATTATTTTAAGCATTATGCTGATGTAAGATCTATTCTTAAGAACAATTGTGCATACACAATAAGATTAGTTATTTTCAAATATTTACCTTTTCCCCATCTTTCAATATATACATATAATTTTCAAATTTTCAGTATTTTAAAATAACAAATTATTAAGAAGATATTTAAAATTTTTGGCACATATATATATGTCTATACATATACACCTCCATATATTATATCTATACATATATAGTATATATACTATATTATATATATAATATATATCAGAGTACTTCATATAAAAATATATATCACCTCTTCTGTGAAGGAATTTCTAATATTGTTTTCTTATTCCTAAGAAACCCTGTCCCTGGCCCCCACAGAAAATAGATGAAAATTAATCACTCTTTCTCTGTCATCAGTACATCCTTCTGGTCTGCTAAACTATATGAACCTTGAAGCAGGGAAATATCTTTTATTCCTAATTTGTATACCTCGACCCAGCAGCATGGCTCATAAGGGACATTCACTAACATACTCAGCCAGTATTACAAACTTCTGGATATTTAAAATTTCCACTTTTTCCTTTTGATTCTTTTCCAATACAACAATAATGCTCTGTTCTAAAAGTACTAATAGTAATAATGACTTTACTCACTTTTATTTATATTGTAAGTAAGAAAGGGGAACATTCGTACTGGCCTCCAGTCTGTTATACAGGGAGTAATTTTTAATTTTGGAACTTTACTTTTAGAATTTTGAGGCTGTCACATCATCTCCACCCTGCCTAACTTACTCTTTGGAAAAGATTTTACAGAACCCTAACCAAATTCTATTTATTATGGTCTTCAAATGTCTGTTCCCCAAATCAGATGGCAGTTTAAAGTTTCACATGTTAGAAAGAAAACTAAAGTATCAGTTCCTTAGCACTATTCTTAAAATACCCTTCCCTAGGTGGTGGTCCTGGTGCACTGTATCTATCCCCTGTCTCCGTCCCCTGGTGTGGTATGTGCACTGGCAGTATTGCTCCCAGAGCCTGCTCACCTTGACACCCCAAATGGGTAGTTCCTCTAAGACAGAGACTAACCCCCTTTTCTCTTACTCCACACCAGACCAAACGTATAGAATGTCATGAATAGATGTGGCCTCGGGAAGTGTCGTGGAGAATGTTGCTAATTTCTTGAGCTCACATAACTCGTGTGCTTTTGATAATTACAGTCATTTCACAACTTAAGCAAAAGCTTGAAAACCTTCAGAATTCGAATCTGCCCAAGAGCTTTAGAGTTCCGTATGACCCGGGGCTGAAAGCAGGAGCACTAGTGGTACGTATCACCTGGGTGTCTCCGCATAGTCTGCATGTCTTGAAAATGTCTGTACAGCTCTTTTCTAAACACTGGACACTAAAAGCCTAAGAACAAGGCAATCACCCACCCATTTTGTTTTAAATTAGCTTCCATGAGGAATCATTTACATGCAAAAAAATGTCCATTTTAAGCATACAGTTCATTACCACAATTGAGATATAGAACATTTATATAGAAATTTTGTAGAAATAGTTCTTTCATATTCTTTTTTTAGTTAGTCTTTTCTTCCTTCCATGCCCCATCTCTGACAACAAATCTGCTTTCTATTATGTAATTTTGCCTTTTCTAGAATTTCATGGTGTGGAGTCATACAGTATGTAGTTTTGTATCTGGGTTATTTTATTTAGCATAATGCTTTTAAGATCCATCCATGTTGCTATGTGTATCAGTAGTCTGTTTCTTTCTATGACTGAGTAGTATTGCCTGTTATAGCAATGCCACAGTTTGTTCTCCATTCACTTTCTGAGTAAATATTTAGCAGTGAGATAGTTGGGTCAGATGGTACATGTACATGTAATTTCATAAGATACTGCCAGGCTGCTTTTCCAAAGTAACTGTACCATTCATTTTACATTCCCACCAGCAATGGATGTGAGTTCCAACAGTTCCACATCCTAGCCAACACTCGTTGTCAGTCTTTTCAGAAGACTGATGACACCCATTGCAACGGTGTGAAATGGTATCTCATTGTCAGCATCTTCTCATGTACTCAGCCTCCACCTTCTCTTGAGCAGTTTCTGTTCATATCTTTTGTTCTTTTTTAATGTGGGTTGCCTTCCTATTTTTTATGAGTTATTTATATATTCTGGACACAAATCCTTTATAAGGTATACATTTTACAAATATTTTCTCCCAGTCTATGACTTGTCTTTTCATTTTCTTAGTATGTTTCAAGGAGCAGAATTTTTTAGTTTTTATTAAGTCAATTTATCACCTTTTCTTTTATGGCTTATGCATTTTGCATTCTAAGAAATATTTTCTTAATCCAGTGATACTCCACCTGGGGTGGCCAACCCCCTCCCACATACATACACTCACACACCAAAGGACATTTGATGACATATGGAGACATTTTTGACTGTTACAACTGGGAAGATGCTCCAGTGGGTAGGGCCAGGAATGCTGCTAAACATCCTAAAATGCACAGGGCAGCCCCCAAACCCCAGCAAAGAATTATTCAGCCCAAAACATAGTGCCAAAGTTGAGAAATACTGCCTCATTCAATGTAACAAATATTTTTCCAAAAATCATATAGTTTTAACTCTTACATTTAAGTTTTTATCTATTTTGAATTAATTGTTTAATATAGTTTATTATGTTATTACAGTTGTCCCATTTTCCCCCTTCACTTCTCTCCACCCTGCACACCCTCTCCCACCCACATTCCCCCCTTTAGTTCATATCCATGTGTCATACTTGTAAGTTCTTTAGCTTCTACATTCTGCATACTATTGTTACCCTCCCCCTGTCCATTTTCTGTCTACCATCTACACTACTTATTCTCCGTACCATTTCCCCCCTTTCTCCTCTTCCCACTCCCCTGTTGCTAACTCTCCATGTGATCTCCATTCCTATGGTTCTGTTCCTGTTCTAGTTGTTTGCTTAGTTTGTTTTTGTTTTTGTTTTAGGTGTGGTTGTTAGTAATTGCAAGTTTGCTGTTATTTCACTGTACATATTTTTTATCTTCTTTTTCTTAGATAAGTTCCTTTAACATTTCATATAATAAGGGCTTGGTGATGATGAACTCCTTTAACTTGACCTTATCTGAGAAGTACTTTATCTGCCCTTCCATTCTAAATGAAAGCTTTGCTGGATAGAGCAATCTTGGATGTAGGTCCTTGCATTTCATAACTTGGAATACTTCTTTCCAGCCCCTTCTTGCCTGTTAGGTCTCTTTTGAGAAATCAGCTGACAGTCTGATGGGAACTCCTTTGTAGGTAACTGTCTCCTCATCTCTTGCTGCTTCTAGGATTCTCTCCTTTATTTTAATCTTGGCTAATGTAATTACGATGTGCCTTGGTGTGTTCCTTCTTGGGTCCAACTTCTTTGGGACTCTATGAGCTTCCTGGATTTCCTGGAAGTCTATTTCCTTTGCCAGCTTGGGGAGTTCCCCTTTATTATTTGTTCAAATAAGTTTTTCACTTGTTGCTCTTCTTCTTCTCCTTCTGGTACCCCTATAATTCGAATGTTGGAATGTTTAAAGATGTCCTGGAGGTTCCTAAGCCTCTCCTCATTGTTTTGAATCCTTGTTTTTTTATTCTTTTCTGTTTGGTTGTTTCTTTTGGTCCACTCCATTGATCTGAGTCCCAGTTTCCTTACCATCGCTATTGGCTCCCTGTACATTTTTCTTTATTTCACTTTTTATAGCCTTTACTTCTTCCTCTATTTTGGGACCATATTCAGTCAATTCTGTGAGCATCTTGATCACCAGTGTTTTGAACGGTGCATCTGATGGGTTGGCTATCTCTTCATTGCTTAATTGTATTTTTCTGGATCTCTGATGTGTTTTTCCATTTGGGCAATTTTTTTTGTCTTAACATACCTGTTACATAGTGGAGGTGGAGCCTTATATGTTCACCTGGGTGGGTGCTGTATGTGGGGGAGGAATACGAGAGGGAATAATGGTGCTTTTTCCGCCAGATTTCAGTCACTTCTCCCACTTCCCCCAAACAAACCGGGCCCTTCTGGTGCTGATTTCCAGGTGGGTGGGCTTGTGTACATCCTGGGACCCTGTGGGTCTCTCCAACAAACTCTCCTGTGAGGCTGGAAGTCTCTCCTGGCACCTCAACCCTCACAGGTGTTTTCAATTGGTGTTTTGAGTCTTTATTTCCTTGCTCTAGAGCCCTGGGTTGTGCAGTCTGTTTCACTCCCCAATTTCACCTGGTTTATCTGTGTGAGAATGCGGGAACGCCTGCTCCATCAGCTGCCTTGTGCACAAGTGCCCCTCCACAATCCACCGCTTCACTGGGTCCACCAACCACTGTCTGTGCACCCCGCCTGGGGTTCGTCAGCCACCGCTTTGCTTCAAGTCCCATCCACCCAGCCGCCCAATTCTGCCCCTCCTACTGGTCTGGATGAATGTGTCTATTTTACTCCTTGGTTGTCAGACTTCCATACAGTTCAGTTTTCTGTCAGTACTGTTGTTTTTTTGTTTTTAAATTTTTGTTGTCCTTATTTTGGTTGTACAAGGAAGGCACAGTATGTCTACCTATGCCTCCATCTTGACCAGAAGTTCTGAATTAATTTTTGTGTATAGTATGAGATAAAGATCAGGTTTCATTTTTTATCTGAATATCCAAATCTCCAGCACCACCTGTTGAAAAATTGTCCTGTACTTGTTTAAGTATATTAGCAATACTTTTGTCAAATGTCATCTGACCATGTGGATTTATATCTAGATTCTCTATTCCGATCCACTGATCTAAATATATCTATCTTTATGTCAATACCACAAGCTCTTGGTAATATTCAAATGATAAACTACTTCATATGTGCATGAAACTCTTACAATAGTATATTTTTATCAACCTCTTCTCATTGTTACACTGTTTTTGTTATGCTTTTAATTTCTACATATATTAGAAGCCAAATACCTTTTTATAAGTTTGC
The DNA here is from genome assembly GCF_021234435.1 of Artibeus jamaicensis. Taxonomy (NCBI): domain Eukaryota; kingdom Metazoa; phylum Chordata; class Mammalia; order Chiroptera; family Phyllostomidae; genus Artibeus; species Artibeus jamaicensis. The sequence continues at coordinate 1,360,350 of NW_026521981.1, read as the reverse complement.
TTTAAATGGTTGAAATAGATTTAACAGACTGACTTTTTTATATCTACCCACACGTTTACTCTGCACTACTTGTATAGGCCCGTGTTTCCATCTGGCATCATTTTCCTTCAGCCTTTAATATTTTTAACCGTGAAAGTCTTCTGGCAAGAAATTCTTTTATATTTTATTTGTAAAACTCTTTATTTCACTTTCATTCTCAAAAGACATTTCCCCTGGAAAGAAGGGGACATTCCTCCCTTCATGTTTATTTTCTGTGCAATTAGCAGTAAACCGGCCCAAAATAAAAACACATACTGTCATTTGTCCTCATCCAGTTAGAGATTGCTAGGAATAATAACATAATACAGCTTCAAGTTGTGTTTGTTTTCTTTTAAAGACCACATCGCATTTTTGATGCATGGTGAATTCACTTTGGGCCAAAACCCCTAAGATTTTTTTTATCTTGGAGTGGCTGCTAAGCCACATTTCCAGAGAATTTACTTGAGTTTATTTAGGTGTATAGGGTTTTTCTTTTGAGAGAGGATGCATTGTACCTGAGTGCTAGATTTCTGTTTACTGCAGTTAGATTTTATCTTATTATATTTGGCCTATTGCCTCTGATTCTGCAAGGATAGTTTTTACATATTGTGATAGCAATAGAATACTTTTTTCCAAATTAAATCTTATAAGACCAAATATATAAAGAAAGAACAGCAAAGTTGCTCTGCATTAAAGGGGACCTGAGAGTACCAGAGTTCATGGGAGTAGGGCGCACAGAGGATGGGATCTGCTAGACCACTTAAGCATCTTCACAGACTCTTAGGGTTCCTTGGAACACACTTTGAGGACCACTGGTGTAAGTGTGGTGAATTGCTCTCACTACTATTTTCAGATTTGGTGAGAACCCTTTCTATATTTTTATCCAAATCATTGAAAATTATTTCCCAACTAAGGGTTTGTCCTGATTATTTTTAGTGATAACTTTGGAAGAAGATGTGTGTCCCCACAATGTGTATTCATTGCATATTAAAGTATCTGACTGTTCCCTGACAGATTGAAAAATGTAAAGTGATGGCCTCCAAGAAAAAGCCCCTTTGGCTTGAGTTTAAATGTGCCGACCCTACAGCTCTATCAAAGGAAACAATCGGAATTATCTTCAAACATGGTGATGATCTGCGCCAAGACATGCTTATTTTACAGGTACACCACTGTTAAGGATTTTTTTCAGTTACCTGAAAAAATAACTCCAGTATATTAGATCTAAAAAATGCCTTCTACTGACTGTCCTGTTCTGTCTTTGATCGTTGTTCATCTTGTCTGATGAACAACGATCAAAGATTGCGTAAGAGAGCGGGGGAGTATGGCTGTGGGTCGTCAGATGCACATTCTGGTAAACATCACGGTTCTGTCCATTGCTGACAGGATCCATAGCCAACGTTCCCAAATAGCCAGCTATGCCTCCCTCACCTCTCCTCTGTTTCATACACCCGTTCCTAGTATGGCAACCTAGAACACAGGCATATTTAACTCCATAGCATTCACTTAATTCTTATTCATAGATGTAGTTACATACCCACAGGAGCTCTTCTTAGATACATCACCTTTGATACACACCCACATACACAAACTCAAATGAATGACTTGATAGGAGAGAGAAAATAAAGAGGTGAGTGACTGGAGAAACCATGCAGTTAAATAACAAACAGTGAATGGATTACTAGAGCAGGTCAATGGCAAAAGTATCACTGTTAATCATTTTTCTATTTTCTAATATTTCTGGGTAAACTTTCACTTCACAAATTCATAAAATGATACTTTATATTCTAGCTGTTTAACATTGTAGAGGTAACATAATTTCTAATAATAATATGATTTATTTAAAACAGACAAACCGCAATGACGGGAATGTAGACTATTTAAGAAAAAGGACATGTTTTTAATTCCCTCTGCGTTTCTGTTTTTGCTTCTTTCTAATATGGAAACAATAATACCCTCTGCACTCTTTTCAAGAATTTTATGTATATTTTCCTGGAAATAATTTTGTATTAAAAAAAGAAAAAGTCCTTCAAACTTTTTAAAATTAATTAAATTCCCAATAAATCTGTAAAATCCGTTGAATTATTTGCCCTGGATGGTGGCTCAGTTAGTTGGAGCATTGTCCTGTAACTGAAAGGTTACCACTTTGATTCCCAGTCAGGGCCTATACCTAGGTTGTGAGTTTGATCCCTGATGCCTGCACATGTGATCCCAGGTCTGGGTGTGTGCAGGAGGCTACCAATCACTGTGTGTATCTCACGCTGATGTTTCTCTCCCTCCCTCCCTCCCTCCCTCCCTCCCTCCCTCCCTCCCTCTCTAAAAAGCATTGAAAAAGTATCCCTAGGTAAGGATAAAAAACTTTTGAATTATTCAAAGATATATTTGAGAAACACAGAACATCACTCATTTTCCTCTCATTTTGAGGGAAAGTTTGCACTTTACCTTTATGTACTTTATTTTGTTGTTAGGGCACTTTGCTTGGCAGATAAGGACATTTAAGTTCTCTATTTAAGTTCTCTAATCCTCAGTCTCTTCACCTGCAGAATATGAATAATAATCATATCTACACTGTAAGGTGAATGCAAAGGATCAACATAAAACAGCACCCAGTAAATGTTAGTTCTCATTACCATTGTTGCTACTGTTTTGGTTGTAGCCCAAGAGTGCCTTATGAATAAAACTTTGTAGGGATGGGCCCTGGCAGGTGTAGCTCAGTGGATTGAGCACGAGCCTGTGAAGCAAAGGGTCGCCGGTTCAATTCCCAGTCAGGGCACATGCTTGGGTTGCAGGCCAGGTCCCTAGTAGGGGACACATGAGAGGTATCCACACATTGATGGTTCTCTCCCACTCTTTCTCCTTCCCTTCCCTTCTCTCTAAAAGTAAATAAATAAAATATTTTTTTTAATTTGTAGGGATAGTAGAGTGGAACATTTTTTTATTGTTGTTCAGTTACAGTTGTCCCTGTTTTCCCCCCATTCCTCTCCCCTGCCCCGCCCACCGCCCTCCTCCCACACTCAATCCTCCCCCATGTTGTCCTTGTCCGTGGGTCCTTTATACATGTTCCTTGACTTGACCCTTCCCCTTCTCTAGCCCTTTATGCCCCCCTCCCCTCTTGTCACTGTCAGTTTGTTCTTTATTTCCACCTATCTGGTTCTATTTTGCTTGCTTGTTTGTTTTGTTGATTAGGTTCCATTTATAGGTGAAATCGTATGGTATTTGTCTTTCACTGCCTGGCTTATTTCACTTAGCATAGTACTCTCCAGTTCCATCCATGCTCTCAAGAAGGGTAGGAGCTCCTTCTTCCTTTCTGCTTTATAGTATTCCATTGTGTAAATGTACGACAGCCTGGTACTGTCATAAGAACAGACACAAAAATCAATGGAACAGAATAGACAACCCAGAAATAAACCCATGTCTTTATGGTCAATTAATATTTGACAAAGGGGTCAAGAGCATAAATTGGGATAAAAATAGTCTCTTCAACAAGTGGTATTGGGAGATCTGGACAGCTACATGCAAAAAAAGAAAATCAACCACCAACTTACACCATACGCTCAAGTAAATTCAAGATGGATAAAAGGCTTAAATATGAGTCATGGAACTTTTTTTATTGTGTTATAATATATTTAACTAAAGTGGAGTAGATGAATCGTGGCTAATATCTATCTCAAAAGAAATCCATTTATCTTCTTTCTCAAGGTAAATCTCAGGAACCAAAATTAACAGGCTACCAAGGAATAGAAACTTTAGAGCACCAGGTTGATAAATAAAAGTACAGTTGTTACTTATATATTTTGTGTTACCAGATTTTTTAAAGAGAAAAAATATATACATTTAAATTGGAATTTTTTTGTGTGTTTTGATGTGCAGATTCTACGAATCATGGAGTCCATTTGGGAGACCGAATCTCTGGATCTGTGCCTCTTGCCATATGGTTGCATTTCGACTGGTGACAAAATAGGTGTGTGGTTACCCCGGGAGAGGGGTAAAATACTGAGTTAGTTTTAAAGGGTTATACTTCCTTGACTGTAGGTATTTACTAACTGACAGGTTACAATCATAATCCATATAAAAGGGAAGAAAATGCTCTCAGGCTGGTGAATGTGGCTCCCAGTTTAATATGGATATGTTGAAGGTAAATGAATGCATGATTCAAATCCTTGTGCCTAGACATGGAAATGATTTTAGTAAAAACTGCTCCTTCCTCTTTACTTTTCTACCTCTAAACTTTAGCTGTTTCATTACACATTAAACTTCTGCCTCACAGTTAACATTTAAAAATAGAAATATCTGTCATATTTTAGTATCCCAGAATTCACATTATCAAAGCTATTACATATTCCACTCTTAGGTGTTTTTATAAACATTTAACAATTTAATGTCAAGCAAGCATTTTAATTCAAATTTCCAACTTGAGAACTGTACAAAACCATTTACATTTGACCTGTAATTTGAAAAAGGAAAAGGCACAGGTTGGCAGGTAAGGAAGGATAGCTGCTCAGGCCATAGCTGCTTTTACTTAGTACTTTTAAAAACCATCCCTTTCCTCTTTTCATTCAAGGATATTGGAAGCATGTCCCACATGACTTCCATTTTCTCCTCCTTTTATTTGTTTTTCTTACTGCTAAGACCACCAACAGCATGAACCTGGAAAATAGCTCTCTGCCCTCCATTCCACAAAAACATAGCCATTTCTCCTCTGGGCCAGGCACTGGACCCCAACCTGCATCAAACTGTGTGCCTCTCCTCCTCCTGTAGGAATGATCGAGATTGTAAAAGATGCCACAACAATTGCCAAAATTCAGCAAAGCACAGTGGGCAACACAGGTGCATTCAAAGATGAAGTCCTGAATCACTGGCTTAAAGAAAAGTGCCCCATTGAAGAAAAGGTGAGCTCCTTCATTTCCTTACTTTGAAGGCTCCTTATCAGTTGTCATTTATATAGTAATGGTAGTTTCACATTTTCAAAGGATCTGCCGATATTGTGCCTCCTGATGTATTTGGGGAAGCCCTTTATACATGAGGTCGTGGGGGTTTAACCACCTTCCTGTGCTGGCCCAGCATATCTGTATAAAACAGACATGCTCAGTTCAGAACTCCACAAGCATTTGCTTCTCCTTTGATTATCAGGCATGTTTTGCATAAAATTTGGTTCTGTGAAATAATTTGTTAGCACTTCTTATGAAAGTCTATTTTTGTTGTTCAGCAGAAAAATTTAGTTACCACATATAAATTTCTTCCTACCTGGGAAACACTACATACCCTATAAAGTAATTTCTAATTTACCACTTCACTCTAATCTAAATGGTAAATTATGGATGCTGAAAATGTCAGTTCCACCATTTCTCTCAAGTACATGTGCTAAATCCTTCGCATGCTGCTGGGCTGCTGTTTAAAGTTCTGCTGCACAAGATTAGCACTTCTCATTTGCATGGTTAGCAGCTTTTGGAGAGGCAATATAATTAGCAGCACTTATTAGCCTGATATACATGTGTATGGTGACCCCATCGTATTTTAAGTGGTCACAAGCAAAACACATGTTCACCAATGACAAATGATCATGGGTTCTGTATGGCTGTTGTCAAGTGACTCATGGTTAGAAAGTGAAGTGACCCTTTGGTTAAATTGCCCTTTGACTTGTGTTTCCTCCTGGTGCTATTATGATTCATTGAATCTTCACCTAAAACATAAGTAGAGCAATGAGAAAGCTGGCACTGAACAGATATAACATTAATAGAACCAGGCACAACTAACTTGCTCTCTGAAAATGTAACATCTTTTTGAAAGTCCTTTGCAATAGATTCATGCTGCTCTTTGTAGTTAGAACACAACTAATGTTCAGATGCTTTTTAATTAGTTTCAGGCAGCAGTGGAGAGATTTGTTTATTCCTGTGCTGGCTACTGCGTGGCAACCTTTGTTCTTGGAATAGGTGACCGGCACAATGACAACATTATGATTACAGAGACAGGTGAGTTTACTTATTGTAACTTCTTTGGTTGTGGTGAAATACACATGACATAAAATTTACCATTTTAACCTGTGTAAGTGTACAGTGTGGTGGCATCAGCTACATTCACATTGTCGTACAGCATCGCCACCATTCATCTCCGAAACTTTTTCATGTTCCCCAACTGAATGCCAACCCATTGAGTGCCAACTCCTCCTTCCCCCAGCACAGAGTAATTTTTAAATGGAGTTCAAGGGTGGAGCACATATCTAGAAGTCATTGTACAGAAACACAGATTCTGTGATCACCCAGATCACTCAGGCATGAGTAATAGAAGATAATGTAGAAAATGAGACCTAAGTAGCATAAATCAGACAGCAGCTAAGTAGGATCTTATCCTGGAAGCTCATGAAGGTGGGCGTGATCAACAGTGTCAGATTTCATGGAAAAGCAACTAAAGAACTTATAGATGTGTCTTTAAATCTGAAATGCTGTGCCTTCCTAATGACCCTCTTAACTGGTTCACCATGTGCTCTGACGGTGCTCAATATTGGCTACCATGCTAGGAAATTTTTGTCTAAGAAATTTGGGCCAATTTAAGAAGAGAACCTGGAAAAAGCAGCACATTTGGGTAAAGCACTTACTCTCTATGAGAATGGAAAGAGATAATGCCTGTATAGACCCTACATATAATAAAGAGCTCTACAAATGAGAAGAGTTGACAGTAGTTGTGGTGGTGGTGGTGACAGTGGTAGAAATTGACCCAAAGGAGATTCTAATGACTTATTTCTATCTTGCTACTCAAAAATAAAAGGTAAATGTCTCTCCTCCAAGCAGAATGAAACAGTCTCTCTTGAGTTACATAAAGGAAGAGGGTCTTGGGCATATGATGACATATTAGCCAGAGTCTTAATTTACATTTCTAATAATAATTCTGAAGTGACAATTTTTAAATAACATTTGGCTGTCATGTAAAGAACACCGGATGGATATATATAGAAAACACCCTTGGTTCAAAGACTTTGTGGCTACTACTACACACACCTGCTACGACAAAAAAATATCACCAGCTGATAAAACAGTATAACAATAGCTCTGTCACCCAAGATAGTTCATTGTCAGGCAACTTAAAAAAAGTTTCAAGAAATAAACAAACCAGGGTATTGTTACAAGTGCTTATGCCACTGTAATGATGTCAGACATTTTCTTCTTTTAAGGAAATCTATTTCATATTGACTTTGGGCATATCCTTGGGAACTACAAAAGTTTCCTGGGCATTAATAAAGAGAGAGTGCCATTTGTGCTAACCCCAGACTTCCTGTTTGTGATGGGAACTTCTGGAAAGAAGACAAGCCTACACTTCCAGAAATTTCAGGTAACTGGCCTCCCTCATGACCACCTACTGTGAACACCAAGCAGATGGTGCCGGCAGCACACAGGTGCCCTCATCTTGTGCTCCACTTTGAGGCTCCTCGCACCTCTGCCCACCCCTTCTGGCATGACCACTCATCACCTCCGTTCCTTCCCAAGTGCAAAATGACATTTCTCAGTAATCTTCCCACTGACTGCCAAACAGCGAGGAAAAGCTTCAGTGAGACTGGTGATTCTAGGACATCAGGATGACACTGGTACTGAAGAGGGGGCTTTAAGAAAGATCACCTGGCAAGCAGGTTTAGCTTTTAAATACTTATCTGTCCAAGGCACTGCCTAGAAGACCCAATTTTTACATAGGTTTTTCAGGACTCTCAAATGATTTATGGACTTTTCTTGAGCGTTCTTTCTCCAGGTGTATATCAAACTGCTAATGCGGGAACTCTTGTCGCGCCACAGTGTGCTTATCTCATCTTTGTAAAGGACAGTCTCTTCTCCCACTTGCAGTCCTGTCGACTTGACTGCAGGTCCCCCAGGGCTCTAGCTTGCCCGCTCCCTGTGAGCCAGCGCCTGCATGGGTCTGCCCAGCTCCCTGGGGGCATTCACGGTCCGCCTTCTTTTTCAGGCCTTCTTGGTCTACATTTGCTTTTGACTCTCAAATATTTTAAACACCTGAGGAGTAAAATGTTCACGCTTGCAAATTTAGTAACTGTGAATGAACATAACTCAGAGAAATTGTAATTACTACTATAATATACCAATTTTATTAATGAACACAAAACAGACCAATAGAGGCAACAGGTGATGACGTTATATGTACAACAGCTCTCTCCCTTAATGCCTTTTACGTGTACTCAGCATTTTTGAAGTCTCTTTCCCAAGTCTCTTCTCGAGTCCCACGTTACCCTTGGGAGGGGACATGGGCCTGGAGCTCAGGGAAGCAGGAACTAGAATGTACTGTTTTGAAACCTATCTGTTCTTGTTTGTTCTCCTGCCTGACTTTCACTTCAGTGATTACAGGACTTACCCTCCACAGTTCCAGGAGTTCTGTCAGAGAAACTGAGATCTCTGTGGCCGGATGGTCTTAAGATTTTTAGTGTTTTTCTGTGTAAACTCAACTGGGCTTCAGACTGTTGTCAGGGATTTGACACATTTCAGTCCTGTTTTTCTTTAAATTTAAAATCATATGTTTTGACAACTTCCCAGAACAGAAAAATGGTTTCAACAACAAAAAAGAAAGTCAGGAAGGGAAGAAAAAAGAAACACCTGGAAGAATTTAACCGTTTAATTGAGGGAAAACACTCAGTTCTCTTCTCCTGGAGGTGACTCACCTGACTAGCTTTGAACAAACAAAGCAGCAAAAGTGCTATTTAAAGAATCAATGGAAACAAGGAATTTGACCTCACAGATTCTCCTTGTTTCTGTGGATATGTTCTCTTCCTATTGCTGACAACATTTCCATAGACCAAAAAGTGCCCCCTGTGTCAACCCTAAAATCCCAGGAGGACTTCCCCTTTAGTCTTCTTTGTTATTGTTTTAAATTTGCAGGGAGAGAGGGCCAAGGAATGGTTGCCTCCCCCCAGGCAGCTTCCACCCAAAGCAAGAACTCTTTGCAGGGAGACTTCTCCATTCTTGTAGCCAAAGTGTGTTTCTTAAGCCATTAAAACCTCTTTCTCTAAAGTGACATCTAGGCAGTTGCCACTGCTAAAAACACACCTTCATAAATTGCACATACTTACATAAAAACAACTATACTTTAGGGTATTGACATACTATTTAAGTGCCTATGTATATATGCACTTTGATCCTTAAACACAGATCCAGCGAGGTATTGTGTTTAGAAAGATGGGTGTTGGAGCAGAGAAACTTGAGTACATCTCAGGCAGAAGAGTAATATATGAAGCATGAAAAAGAAGCACAGTTCTGGTTAGAGAGCAAGTGAGGGTCCACACTCTGCCAGCCCCGTATCTGTTCCTTTCTGCACTTGTCCCCACCCACATAACTCACAATAGGACAAAAGCCAAGCATATGTACATGTGTGTATAGTTACGCAGACGCAGACCTTCTAAAGCTTCCAGCCTGACAAAGATGAGCAGCAAGTTTTTTCATCACTTAACTCCAACTGTTGAGCAGTTTTTTTGTTTTGGGTTTTTTTCCTTACATACTACTTAGCCTTTCAGAAGATTTCCTGTTTCTTAGCTTTATGTTCCCTTTTGAGATGAAGTTCTTCAAGGTCAGGAAGCACATCTCTAAATTCTCTAAATAGCATCTCAGATGTTGTATAATAAAGCTGCCATTTCCAGGTAAGCTGGGAAATGTTGTATATGTTTACCTTGGAATTAAAGGTTTCCTCATTTCCAGTGAACCACTCATTTTGAATTAGCAAGATTAATTAATGCATGCAGCACCTGTGAATAACTTAGTAGAATGGGTAGAAAAAAGTTGACCCACTTTCTGTTAAGGCCGAGGTAAGCCCGCTGCACAAAGTCTTAAAAATAAACCTAGCACGTGGCTGGAGGAGGGCAGCGGGGGAGCTGCCAGAGGGCGGTGCTCCTTTTGCTCACCCATCTGCTTTCCAAGTTTTAATTCAAACTGAACTAAACGAGCGCTGGCTCGCTACTTTAGCTGAGGACCGGATTCACAAATTATTTCGAGAACAGTGGAGAGTTCAGGAACAAACTATAATCAGACAAAAAGACGCGAAACCAAGGCCTGCTACTGAAACCCAGGATTGTCTGTTCGCCTATGGAGTAGCACATACACACACATATATGTTGATAATGACCATTTTGATAAGTTCTCCTTAGAAAAATCTCTCTTACTGAAGAGATAAAAAAAAGAAAACAATGTTTTGCCCACTGGTAATTTATTTTTGAACCATTTTGTTTTAAATTTCACTGAACAATTATACAACACATATTACATGCAAATACATTTACATCACTGGCAAATAAAATGTGGCTTCCCATTTATTTTTATATAAGAATATGGGTTTTTTCTAATGAAAAGTAGTAACTGCTTCTTAAAAAAAAAACCCCAAAACCAGCAAAATACTGAAAACATCAGTAAGATATGAAAAAACCATTATCCCGCCTCCTAAAAATGATACTGTCAACACTCTAGTGTTTTTCTTTCATTCTATTAAGTACACTATTTGGTGTTTTAGGTTGTACATTAATTAGAACTTGGTTAAAAACGAAAGTAATAGATACAATGTTGCTCCCTTAAACTGTTCTCTGACTTGAAATAAAATCTAAACGTCTCATCTTGCCCTGCGGGGCCCTGTGCTATGGAGCCCTGCCCCCTCCCACCCGCCCCCTGGCACCTTTCCTACATTCACTCAGTTCTCAGTGGCCTTCTTCCATGTCTTCCCTGTCCACCTATCCAGCTGTTCACCACACAGGCCTTCTCCCTGGAATGGCCCCCCTGCCCTTTAGGGCCCAGCTGAGTTTTATCGATCAGAACAGTCTTCTAAATAAGGTCCGTGGGATCACTCTTTGCCACAGCGCCTGCATGTTGCCCTCATAGCATCTACCACAGCGTGTAACCATCTGTGCTAGCCTGCTCTTTGTGTCTCCCTTCTCAGAGTAAGATCTGTGTGACTTGGTCACATCTTACCTGAATCCCTGCCACGGGGCCTGAGACATGTCAGCACTCGGTAGGTTATTTGGGGTGTGAAGGAGTGAATCGTAGAGGAGTAATTGCTGCGTTTGGATGAGACTAGCTTGCCTCTTGGTTTTTTCCTTCCTCACAATACATTGTATTCTATGAATTTATGAAGTAGTAACCCAGGCACAGACAGACGAACTACCATCACATGCATGTCAATAAGCCTTCAAAGTACAGGTTAAACAACTGTATATCAGAGGAAGTAAACCTAATTATGAAATCTAGTATGTTATTAAATAATACAAATATTTGTTATATGGTGCCCATTCACATTTTTGTGAAAATTTTCTGATATAACCATTATATACTTTTTTCTATCAGAGCCATAGTCTGTGCCAAGAAAATAAGGCCTGTGTTATATACACCTGGGGTATATACTCCTATAGTATACATTCAATGTAAGACAGTTTTCAAGGAGCATAAACAACTTGGCCTTGTATAAACAAGCATTTTTAAGATGTTCTTTGCACATAGTAGGCAATAAGCAACTGTACATCAGATAAAGCTGAAAAAGTCAGAGGAACATCTTCGCATGCACATCTATGCAAAGCAAGCAATTTCATGGGCGTACTTAAAAGGCACTTGCCCCTAGATGTCACTCTTAAGAAGCATTATACGAGAGAAGTCATTTCAATTTAGGACCCCAGTTTTATCAGGCCCCGCTGGGCTTCCACCCTGGCAGAGCTCATTTGATTAATCAAATGCCAGGGTGTACCCAACGCCTCAAGCTGCAGGCCCAGTCCTGGGCCCAGCTGCTATCCAGAGTCCTGAGTCGGGTGTTTAACACCTTCATTCTCAGTTCACCTCTGCTCTCATCTCAGATTCCAGGTTGTCTGAACTACTTCTGCCACAGTTCCTCCACCAGGCCCTGCTTGTTAACCTGCTTCGAGCCCTGGGTCCCTGTACCCCCTGCTACCTGTCTTGGAGAAACTCAGTGATCTCCGAGGCCCAGCCCCAGGGAGCCCAGGGCAGAGACCTCCCCATCTGATCCTCACCATCAGTCCCCATTCCTGTTCTCTGACTCCCCTTCCCTGTGTGGTGTGCCCTGCACTTGTCCGCACCTGCAACTGTCTATATGCGTGACCTTCCATGCTGGGCTATCTCAGCCTCCTGCTCCTTCCTGCTACAGTCACCAGGCCCTGTCCTTCCATATCCAAGATAGCACACTTATTCGACACACACTTATTAAATACCTACTACATTTCAGATACTCTGCCAGGCACAAAGAAAGCTCAAGGACTGCTCTTGGTAAGGTGAGATGTCTCTATAGTTTAATCCTCTTCAAATATAATTGTTCCCTAATTCATCCTGATTTTAAAGCAATGAATCTTTCCCAACACTGAACTTGGCTCCTGTGCATTGCACGTTATCTACAGTGTGCTGGACACAGGTGACACAGAGCAGAGGCACAGCCCCGGGGCCCAGCAGAAGAGACACAGTACAACTTTGTATATCGTTCTGCTAAAAGATACATATACAACTTTGTACTAAGGATTTCAACCATGGGCTGCAGAAGAAGCAACTAAATCCTGGGGGATAGAAAAGGACTATAGAGTGAAGGAAGTGTTTATGTTGGGGCCTTAAGGGCTGAGTTCAATTACAATTTGCCCTGTGTTGAATGTATACTATAGGTTTATACCACATGTCCAAACTTCATGCCCTTGCTCATGTTATTCCTTCTGCCTGGATGTTCCTTCCCTCCTCTGCATCATGAGAATAACATGAGCAAGGGCATGAAGTTAGTATTCAGTGTCAGTACTTTAGAATAAAAGCACAGTTGTCCAGTAGGGGGGAACACAGGTACGCATGGGAGTGCGTAGTAGAATTTGAGTCAAGAGAGGAAACGCGGGTCTAATTTGAAGCAGGGCACAGGCTGGATTCGGGGGTAGAGAACAAAACAAAGAAGTCCTTTGGAGCTCATTTGATTAATCAAACATTACTGTAATAAAGGCTTATTACAGGCCACCAGGGAGATGACAAGTTTACCTGTCAAACTGCCCAGAACTTACTGATTTGTTAAAGGGTCTCTTGAGATTTGTACCCTGGCCCCCCAGTGAGGACAAGCTCAGACCCCTCCATCTAGTCTTGAGACTCAGTGCTTCGCTAGGTGTCTGTGCTGCCATTGGAATATGTGCTCAGAGAAAGGTCCAGCCTCAGCGCTTTGTAGGAGTTCAGATATGTTGGTGTGACACCTCCCCCCAGATGCAAACATGGCTGATTGAAGAATTGTTAGGACTTGGATGGGCTTGCTGAATTTTATCACTTTTCTGGAAAAGAAATGAATATAACACTGGGAAATGGCCTTGGATTGGTTCCCTGTTATCCACCCACAGGCAGTGTCACTCAGTGCCTGAGATATGAGACCTCTGGTACTTTTAAACATTTATCAAGCATAACCTTCCAACTGGCATCATTCTCTCAATGTTTGGTTTCTTTTAGAGAACTATTTTGTCTACCATGAGAGTGTTATTGAGGACACTATTCACAATGTTACAAAATGTACTCTTTATTAAAATCCACTCAGGAAATTTCCTAGGTCTTAGTCTCTACAAAAACTGTGTTTCTCCTAAACAAGTAGGTTTTTCAAATCTTCTGTACATTGGATGAAGTAACACATTCAATCTGCCTTTTGGCTACAGACATACTTGAAGACCGTCCATAACAAGTATATAGGATTTGTGATATGGAGGCTCAATCTCTTACCCAGAGTCATTGTGGGTCATTTCCTTTGCAAGTTCCTCTCCTTCTTCTACCCACCTCTAAGTAATATTGTTTTGATTTTTATGTGTACAAATAATCTACCTTCAGTCCTTTTTGGAACAAGATAACACATACTCCTACATACAGTCTCATCTGTTTAGAATATTTTACTAAAATAGGACGATTTAGTTATAACCTCTTCCTTTATAATGAATGAATTTATAGATAAATATGTGAGAACATGGAAATATAGCCCTTCTTCTGGTAGACAGAGCTGGTCTGAGAAACATTTTTAAGAAGTTTTTAAAGATAAGAGTTTCAATTTAAACTGAACAAATGCATGACCAAGTGTCAGACACACTCTTACTTCAGATTTACCGAAAAGGGCTTCATCCTGCATTATTAGGTCTGCTAATCAGTGACCTTCTCTGTTTGCCAAAATAACTTCTAAAGATATTGCCTAGCTAATTCATTGATCCTTATAGAAAACAAAATAAAATCCCCTTTTTCTGACTGAAACATTTTTCTCCACACTCCTTCCTCTAGCAGACAGAGGCAACATGATCATTTAGGAAAAGTCAGTGGATGAGAACATTTCTCTTCATTAATGAGTATTTGTTTTTCTTCTCTTTTTTCCTCTCAGCCATAGATTCTGCTCAGGGAGTTTCTGTTTTTTTTTAAGGTTTTTTTTATTTGTTTGTTTTTGATCCTGAGATTACTTCCTCATTTTTTTGTGCATTATGTACAGTAATATTTCACTTCCACTTTGTCTCAAGATGAGAATGGAGGAATTTAAAGAAAAGGTAGGCATATTCCACATGACCTTGGATGGTCTAAAGCAGTCAGAGCTCATAGGTGGTTAAGAATTGAGTAGATTGTACATGAAAAGTAGTTTGTTTGTTTGTTCAGCTTAGCAGAGTAGTAAGTTGGTCCAGTTAACAAATCAAATCAAAGTGTTGCCCCTGAGATGGTAATGAATTCCTTTGTTCCCAAGAGTTATGGGAGTGGCAGTTCCATAAAAAACAATCATTCTTATGGTACTAGGTGCTATAATCAAGGCATTGGAATCAACTGTGAAGTTAAGAGCTGCTGTCCTGTGTAGGCTCTCTCTGTTTATTAGCTCCTAAAGCATACTGTGTCCAGCTGATGACATTCACAACACTACAGTGTTCCCCACATTCACACTCATTACCAAGTGTACTAACCAAGTCCCTGAGACCGATTCTTCCCTTACCCCTTCTTCTCCACTCAGTAACAGAAAGCTTTCAACAGGCGTCGGAGAAGGACAGAAGAAGTATGTCTGAGGTCAGTGCCGGGCAGCCCTGACAGAAGGGAAAATTCTGTTGCTACAGCCAGTAACTTCTGTGTTCTGTGCTTCCCCCTGAGCTCCCCCAGCCACATCCTCATGGTGCCTCAAACCACAGGCCTCTGGGCTGAGAGCATGGTCAGAATGCTCTCCCAGAATGATGGCTGAGCACAAAGGGCAGAAATGAAACCTTGGGGCTAGAGTGGGTGGAGCAAGTGTGCACTGTGCCCCTCAGCCAGAGAAACACCCGCATGTGCAGCCTTTGTGCCTGCCGAGTGCTCCTGTCTTCTTACCAATCTCAGTGTGAACAAAACCCTCCCCCTGGACACTGGTGGGAACTGAGGCTCCTATCCCGACCCACTTCACCACCTCGGTCTTTACTGTCTAAGGAGACATTTTGAACAGGTGGGTCTAGATGGGAAGGTGACCTCAGTGTTGAGAAGTATGTGATCAATAGTGCAACTTCTCACAGTATTAACGATAATAGCCAACCAGTTACATAGCACTTAAATCTTACCACTACCACATAAAATAGGTATTGTTGTTATTATTATTCCACCGATGAGGAAACCAATGTCCAGAGAGTTTAAGCAACTTCTGTGACAGGCATCTTGTCAGTAATAAAGCCAAGCTTTGAATCTGGGCACTGAGTGAAGTGTGAATCTGTGCTTTTAACCACTGCTCCACACTACCTTTAAGCAATAAATCTGCACCAAGTATCTAAGTCTGCACAGCCAGTCAGAATTTAGACATTGTGTCTGACAAGTATGGAGCATGTGGTTAAATTTGGGGATGACATTTCTTTCTCATAGAGGCGACTCCTGTACAGTATATGAAAATCAGAACTAACCAAATAAATAAGAGCCAGTGTAAATTCCTTATGTAAGTGAGATGGCCTTCGAGAGAAGCAGAAACATCAATCAGTGGCCTCCCGTATGCTGCCCTACCAGAGAATCAAACCTGCGGCCTCAGTATCTGCCCTGACCAGGAATCAAACCCACAACCTTTGGTGTATGGGACGACACCCCAACCAAATGAGCCACCCCAGGGCGACAGCTCCTTTTTTAAACATCTCTTTGTGTGCTTTGGAGATCTTGTGCCTTGGTTAATCACGGTGTCGCCACTTGACACATACTTACTGAGCACCTATAGATTGGTGTTAAAACTTGGCCCTGGATTAATTTTCCTCCTCAAAAAGTTTCTGTTAAAGAATTTGACTACATAGTGCTCTCAGACAGCAGTGTGTCTGTGTGGGGCGAGGGGGGCGGGAAGTAGGGGGTTTGCCTGGAGCTCCCAGTGTACAGAAGAAGAGAAAATAATTAAAAATCAGAAGATATTCTAATTCAAAATCAAAAGTCATCCTTATTTACCCCTTTGTTTAAATTACAAGTTGGCAAATTAATGAGACTGTTGCCTTGGATGAAGTCTACCCTTAGCCTGTGTAATTAGCGGAAAATAAGAGAGACCTCAGTGGGTCCTACAAGTGAGCAAGAGAAAATGATTTCCCGACAGAAGCGGGGCCGTTAGAAACACAAGAGCACTGAGGCACGGGGGCCCCTTCCAGGGTCGTGCCGCCTGGACCGCTGCAGGAACAGCTCAGTCCACTGTGTCCGCGGAGCCTGCCCGGAATCACTCTGTCCTCCAGGTGGGAAGGGAGGCCGCTGACATCCGTTGGAACCTTGCTATGTGCCATCCTCCGTGACAGACATGATATATATATTGTCTCACTTAAAAAAATGCCAGAAGAGTCCAGGAGTTTTTTTCCTTGGCTGGGATGATGCATGCACAGTCCAGCCTTGACCCACAGAGTGACGCAGGCTTGGCCACCGTTGTCGTGGCAGTTACCCTGCCACATGCAAATGACGCAGAAGAGGTCATCTAAAAGCAAAGAGAAAAATCACTATTAACATTTTGGCCTATAAACTTACATTCTTTTTTAAAAGAATTGTGTTCAATTATCAAAATGTGATTATACTATGTATTGGCAGCACAAACCTCCTTTTTAACGCAAAAGCTTTTACATGCTTATTAAATAATCTTCTACAATATCATTCTAGTAGTTATAAAGGACTCAATTATAGGTACTTTCATAATTTTTTTACCAATCCCAAGTTGTAGGATATTTAGGTTGCTTTCAATTTTCTACAATTTTAAACAATGTTCTAATTAACATTCTTATAGATATCATTGCAAGATTAGCCATTTATTAAAAAAAGGTAAATTCTGCCCTGGCTGTTGTGACTCAGTGGATTGAGCACCAGCCTGTGAACCAAAGGGTCACTGGTTTGATTGCCAGTCAGGGCACATGCCTGGGTTGTGGGCCAGGTCCCCAGCAGGGGATGCATGAGAGGCAACCACACATTGATGTTTCTCTCCCTCTCTTTCTCCCTTTCCCTCTTTCTAAACATAAGATAAATACAATCTTTAAAAAGAAAAGGTAAATTTCCAGCATGTAAATTTCTGGACAAAAGAATATAGACATTTTTAAAGTCTAATTTATTGAGGCATAATTCACATACAGCAGAATTGGACCTTTTAAGGTACACAGGTCTTTGAACTTGGACCAGTGCCTATCATATAACCACCACCACAATTAAGTTATATAATACTTATAAGTATGTTAAAGCTTTTAATGCATATTATCAAATTGTCTCCTAATAGTATCATACCTATTCCCATCTACCATCGGCCTATGAAAAGTGAACATTGGGTATTATCCTTAAAAATTGTTTTAATAAAAAAGATTTTTCAATTCAGTAAATGAATGCTTCCATCTCTTTTTAGGTTACATTTAACTGATTACTAATGAGGTTGCATATTTTTTCATATGTTTATCTATTTTACATTTTATAGTATGAATCTTCATTTATATCCTTGGCCTGTATTTCTAGCCAAGTACTTACCTCTTTCTTATTGATTTGTAAGAGTTATTGGGGGGCTGAGATGAAGAAGTGATCTGTCATGTTACAAATATGTTTTTTCTTGTTCTTTGCCTCCTTTAATATTTTTATAGCTTTTTTCCCCCTCAAAAGTTTGAAGTTTCTGTAATCTCTCCAGCTATTATTTACAGATTCTATTTTTGGAAGTCATCTTCATTAAAGTACTTTCCCACTTCATGATTACTTAAATACTGTATTTGCCATTTTTTATTTAAATCTTTAATTCATCCGGAATTTATTTTGAATATTTTTAATTGTTTTATTTATTACATTTTTTCCATTACCATTTAGTGCCCTTATACCCCCTTCTTCTCACAATCACCACACTGCTGTCCACCCGTGAATCCTTGTTCCTTTTTGCTCAATCCCTTAACCTCCTGACCTCCCCCTGCCTTAGCTGTCTTCCTGCTCTCTATCTATGGGTCTGTCTCTATTTTGCTTGTTAGTTTGGTAAGTTCATTAGATTCCACATATGAGTGAAATCATGTGATATTTGTCTTTCCCTGACTGGCTTATTTCACTTAGCATAATGTTCTCCAGGTCCATCCATACCGTTGCAAAGGGTAAATTTTTTATCTTTTTTACAGCTGAGTAGTATTCCATTGTGTAAATGTCCCAAAGCTGTTTTATCCACTCAGCTATTGATAAACATTTGGGTTGCTTCCATATCTTGGTGATTGTAAATAACACTGCAATGAATATAGGGGTGTTTGTGTTCTTTTAGTTTAGTGTTTTAGATTTTTGGGGATATATCCCCAGAAGTGGGACTGCTGAGTCAAAAGGCAGATCCCTTTTTAATTTTTTGAGGTATCTCCATGCTGTTTTCCACAGTGGCTGCACCAGTCTGCATTCCGGCCAACAGTGCAAAAGGGTTCCCTGTTCTCCACATCCCCACCAGCACTCTTGTTTCTTGATTTATCGATGATAGCCATCCTGACAGGTGTGAGATAATATCTCATTGTGGTTTTAATTTGCATTTTCCTAATGATTAGTGACGTTGAGCATCTTTTCATATGTCTGTTGGCCATTTGTATATCCTCTTTGGAGAAGTGTGTACTCAGCTGCTTTGCCCATTTTTTAATCAGATTTTTTTTGGTATTGAGTTTTGTAAGTACTTTATAAATTTGGGGTATTAACCCCTTACAAGATGTATCAGCAAATATGTTATCCCATTCTGTGGGTCATTTTTTAATTTTGTTGATGTTTTCCTTTGCTGCACAAAAACTTTTAGTTTGATATAGTCCCATTTGTTTATTTTTTCTTTTGTTTCTCTTGCCTGGGTAGATATATACAATGAAATATTGCTATGAGCAATGTCCTAGATTTTGCTACCTATGTTTTCTTCTACAGTTTTTATGGTTTTGGGTCTAACATTTAAGTCTTTAATCCATTTTGAATTTATTCTTCTATATGAAGTAAGAAAGTAGTCTAGTTTCACTTTTCTGTGTGTATCTGTCCAGTTTTCCCAACACCATTTATTGAATAAACTATCTTCAGACCATTCATTGTATGTGCTTGCTTCCTCTGTCAAATATTAATTGACTATAAAGGTGTGGGTTTATTTTCGGGCTCTCTATTCTCTTCCACTGATCTATGTGTCTGTTTTTATGCCAGTATCATGTTGTTTTGACTACTGTGGCCTCATAGTATAGTTTCATATTAGGTACCATTATTCTTCCAACTTTGTTCTTTCTCAGGATCACTGTTGCTATGTAGGGTCTTTTGTGGTTCTTGTGGTTCTATAACCATGCAAACTGAGATTTGGCCACTTGGAGCCCTTATATATGACTCAGGAATTTGTGTTGAAGGAAACAAGTTTTTATTAACAGGGTTCTAACCTTGGGGAGGCTGACAGGACTGCTGCTTTGATCCCTTTTCTCTCATGAGACCCAGAACTTCTCTTGCTCTCCAAAAGTCTACAAGCCAAAACCATGCCCAGAAGTCTCCCATTTTCTTCTCTCTCCTTAAGTCAGTCATGCAAACACATCTCCATCCTCTCTGGCATGTGCACTTTTGGGTTCCAGAATCGCCATCTTCTCGCAGCAGCTCTCTCCTTCAGGGTCTGGGGTGTGCTGCTCCCAGATTCCATGTAGCCATGCAGAAACTGTGCGACATACTACATTGGATTATAGTGTCCCAGATGCTGGAGCCTAGGGAGGCACAGATCCCTGCGTGGGACCCTGCCTCCAGGAGTAGACTCCCGTTCATCAGGATCTAAGACCCTGTCGGCCTGGCATCTTCTTGGTCCAATGGGCACTCCTGTCCATGAGGGAGACAGGGCCAGAGGCCCAGAATGTCCAAATGCCAAAAGCCCAGAGAGAGAGCTTGCTCCAAGTTCCAAAGCAAGAGTGACTTTGTACCAAGAGGCCATAACAAGAGTATGAGTAAGGGAGAGAGAGAGCTTTTCTGCCCTTTATGTTTTTAATTATATTTTATTGACAATGCTATTGTAATTGTCCTCAGTTTCCCCCCTTTGTCCCCTTCCTCCAATCACCCCCCCCACTCCCGCAGGCTATCCCCCATCATTGTTCATGCCCATGGGTCATGCATCTAAGTTCTTTGGCTACTCCATTTCCTACACTGTGCCTTACATCTCCATGGCTACTCTGTAACTGCCTATTTGTACTTTTTAATCCCCTCACCTCTTCACTCATCCCCCCACACCATCCTCCCATGTGACAACAACCAAAATGCTCTCTGAATCTGTGATCTGCCCTTTACTTTAAAAGTCCCTCCCAATATCCCATGTGCACAGGAAGCCAGTGAGAGTATCCAGCCTTTCCTGTTTTGCATCAGTGTCCACCATTTTTGTCAGCTCCCCCATGTCTTTGACCCTCTTTCAGGTGCCATCTTTAGTCATGGCAAAAGTTTGCCAGCCACGCACAGGTGCACATGTATGTGCTAGTCCAGGCTGGGGCATCTAGCCCCACAATTCATGGAGGCACCGTATAAAACACCCCCTCTGCCCCTGCACTATGTCATGAGTCACTGCCAATGTGTGTTCTCAGTCACATATGCAGTTTGCACTAGGTAGCAGCCTCCTTCCACAGCCTCTCCCTTCAGGAAAGCATGGGCTGTTTTAATCTGCCTTTGTTATACAATGTGCCTTAACTGCTCTGCCTTCTGCTCCATTAGTACCCTTTCCCACCCTCTACCTTTTTGGAGGACTGGGGGTGTCCCCCTGTTTTCCAGGGACCTGTGGTATGACCTATGCCATTATAGTTCCATATAAATTTTGAAATATTTGTTCTAGTTCTGTGAAATATGTCTTTGGTATCTTGATAAGAATTGCACTGAATTTATAGATTGCTTTTGGTAGTATGGATATTTTTCTAATGTCAGTACATCCTATCCATGAACACAATATGCGCTTTCACTTTTTTATATCTTCTTCAATTTCTTTCTTCAGTATCTTGTCATTTTCAGAGTATAGGTCTTTTGTATTTTTTGGTTAGGTTTATTCCTGGGTATTTTATTCTTCTGTTTTCTTAACTTGACTTTCTGTTAGTTCATTATTGGCATATAAAAATGTAACAGATTTCTAGATATTATTTTGTATGCTGCTACTTTGCTGAATTCATTTATCAGTTCTAGTAGTTTCTATGTGGAATCTTTGGGATTCTCTATGTACAGTTATCATGTCATCTGCAAATAAAAACAGTTTCACTTCTTCCTTTCTAATTTGGATGCCTTTTATTTCTTCTTCTTGTCTGACTGTTGTGGCTAGGACTTCCAGTACTCTGTTGAATAAGAGAGTTGAAAGCAGACATCCCTGTTTTATTCCCAGTCTTTAGGGAAATGCTTGTAGTTTTTGCCCATTGAATGTGATCCTGGCAGTGAGTTTGTCATATATGGCCTTTATTAGTTTAGGTATGTTCCTTCTATTCCAACTTTGCTGAGAGTTTTTATTATAAATTAGAGCTGGATTTTATCAAAAGCTTTTTCTGCATCCATTGATATGACCATGTGGTTTCTATCCTTCATTTTGTTTATGTGGTAAATCACATTTATTGATTTGTGAATGTTGTACCAACCTTGCATTCCTGGAATAAATCCCACCTGATCGTGATGTATGATCCTTTTGATACATTGCTGTCTTCAGTTTGCTAATATTTTGTTGAGTAGTTTAGTGTCTATGTTCATCACAGATATTAGCCTATAATAATTTTTCTTTGTAGTGTCTTTATCTGGTTTTGGAATTAGGATAATGTCAGCCTTGTAAAATGAGTTTGGAAGCCTTCCCTCCTCTTGAATTTTATGAAATAGTTTGAAAAGGAGAGGTGTTAGTTCTCAGAATGTTTGGTAAAATTCCCCTGGGAAGCCATCTGGCCCAGGGTTTTTTGTTGTTGTTGTTGTTGTTGGGAGTTTTTTTATTACTACTTCAATTGTTACTAGGTGTAATCCATCTATTCAGATTCTCTGATTCTTCCTCATTTGGAATATTGCACATTTCTAGAATTTATCCATTTCAATCTTGTTGCCCAGTTGTTGGCATATAGTTAGTTCATAATATTTTCTTACAATGCTTTGTATTTCTTTGGTGTCAGTTATTATTTCTCCTCTTGCATTTATGATTTTATTTCTTTATTTGGATCTTCTCTCTTTTTTTCTTGATGAGCCTCACTGTTGGTTTGTTAATCTTGTTTATCTTTTCAAAGAATCAGCTCTTGGATTCATTGATATTTTGTATCATTTTTTAGACTCTATTTTATTTATTTCTGCCCTGATCCTCATTATTTTCTTCTATCTACTCACTTTGGGTATTTTTGTTTTTGTTTTGTTTTCTTTTTTAATTCTTCTACTTACAAAGTTAGGTGTTTATTTGAGCTTGTTCTTGCTTTGGAAATAGGCCTAAATCTATGAATTTCCCTCTTAGGATTGCTTCCCCAGTGTCCCACAGATTGTAGATTGTTGTGTTCTCTTTTTCATTTGTTTCGAGGTATCTTTTGATTTTTTTTCTTTACCTCATTGTTGATCTATTCATTGTTTAATTACATGTTATTGAGCTTATAGGTCTCTGCATGTTTTTCAGCATTGTTCTTGTGACTGATGTCTGGTTTCATAGCATTGTAGCCAGGGAAGATGCTTGATGTGGTTTCAGTCTTCTAAATTTATTGAGACTTGTTTTGTGTCCTAACATGTGATCTATCCTAGAAAATGTTCCACGTGCTCTTGAAGGAATGTATGTATATTCTGAAGCTTTGGAGTGAAAAGCTCTGAAGATATTAATTAAATCCCTTCAATTTAGTGTGACCTTTAAGGCTGCTGTCTCCCTGTTGATTTTCTGTCTGGAAGATGTACCCAGTAAGTCAATGGGGTGCTAAAATCCCTGACTGTACTGTATTTCTGTCAGTTTCTCCCTTTATGTCCATCAAGATTTGCTTTACATATCGAGGTGCTCCTGTGCTGGGTGTATAAATGTTTACGAGGGTTGTATCCTCTTGTTGGATTGTCCCCTTTATCATTATGTTGTGTCCTGCTTTGTTTCTTCCCATCGCCTTGGTTTTCAAGTCTGTTTTGTTGGATATAAGTATTGCCACCCCAGCTTTTTTTCCCCTTCCATTTTCATGAAATATTTGTTTCCATCTCTTTATTTTTAGTCCGTGTGTCTGTCTTTTGATGTGAGGTGAGTCTGTTGGAGGCAGCCCATATGTGGGTCTTGTTTACTTATCCATTTAGCTACCCTACGTCTTTTGGTTAGAGAATTAAAGCCACTTATATTTAAAGTGATTATTGATAGGTATGTATTTAGTGCCATTTTATTATTAGATGATTTTCCTCTTTTTTCTTTCTTTTTTTCTTCTTAAATCAAGCCTTTTAACATTTGTTGTAGTACTGGTTTGGTGTTAACAAACACCTTTAGCTTTTTCTTGTCTGGGAAGCTCCTTATTCCTCCTTCAATTTTAAATAATAGCATTGGTGGGTAAAGTAACCCTGTTTGTGAGTCCTTGAATATTTCATGCCCCTCCCTTCTGGCCTGAAGTGTTTCTGTTAATAAATCAGATGACAATTTAATTGGTGCTCCATTGTAGGTAATTTACCAGCTTTTCTCTTTCAGCTTTTAGTATTCTCTCATTGTCTTTAAGCCTTGCCATTTTAATTATGATGTGTCTCAGTGTGGGCCTCTTTGGGTCCAACTTGTTTGGGACTTTCTAAGCTTCCTAGATTTGTGTGTGTTTTTCCCTCACCAGATTAGGAAAGTTTTCTTCAAATAGATTCTCCATCCCTTGTTCACTCTCTTCTCCTTTTGGTGTTTCCATAATGCAGATATTGTTATGCTTCATGTTGTCAAAAATGTCTCTTAAGCTCTCCTCATTACTGAAATTCTTTTTCTTTCTGCTGCTCTTTTGGAGTTTTTTCCTACCTTCTCTTTCAAATTGCTGATTTGGTCCTTTGCTCCATCTAACCTACCATTTATTCCTTCCAGGTTATTATTTATTGCAGAGATTACATTATTTATTTGTGATAGGTCCTTTTTTTATGGTTCCGTGATGTTGAGTATGCTTATAATCATTACTTTAAGCTGATGAATCGTTTGCCTCTATTTCATCTAGTTCTCCTGTGGGTTAATTCTCTTATTCTTTCACTTGGGGTCTGTTTCTCTGTTTCCCATTTTGGCTGCTTCTCTGTTTCTAGGTATTATGTACATCTGCAAAGACTCTGGTGGAGACCTTTGTCAAATGCAGCTTGTGACTGGCCCTGGGCCACCTGTTTGGAGCTATCAATGATCCACAGCATGTAGCTCCCTCTGCTGGGCCTTTTTGTGTGCAGAAACAACAAGACTGCACACTAAGGCCAGTTTTTACCACCAGTGGGCCAGTAGAGGTTCAGCTAAACTCTCAGAGCTCTTAGAGATCCACCTTAGTTGTTAAACTTAATCAATGACATAGCCTAAAGCTGTAATCAGCAGCCTGGCTTAAGCTACGTAGGGTGGGGCAGTGTAATTCCTGTGGGCAGCACTATTACTTCCCCTCAGGCTGATGCCACTTATGTGCCTGAGAAAGACAGCCTCTGCAGTATGGGGAATGGCAAGACAGCCTCTGCAGTACGGGGAATGGCAAGACAGCCTCTGCAGTATGGGGAATGGCAAGACAGCCTCTGCAGTATGGGGAATGGCAAGACAGCCTCCACAGTATGAAGGAATCCTGGAGGCTGTCCCTTCAGTTCTCCCCCCAGAGCCATGAGTCCCAGACTCTCCCACATGTCTCTAGTCCACTCAGCTCTCCCTCTGCTGGAGCTGACAGTAAGTGGCTGCAAACAAAATTTTGTGCGTTGGCCATTTAAGAGGCTCTCTGTATCTTCAACCATCTTTCCCTGGCAAACAGAATCCCTGCTGCTTTTTACAACTGGATGTTATCTGGGTTCCTTTCCTGGCTTGATGCTGTAGGCTAGAGAGACCAGCTTGGTGTCTCGACCCCACACTTCTCAGGGAGAACCCTTTGGCCACTGAAATATCCCTCTGAAACTTCAGCTCCCACCCATGGGAGCCCAGCCAGCCATCTCTCACCTCCATACTCCCTACCAGTCATGTTGCGGTGAAGTGCTTTTTTCTGTCTGTCCATGGTTATAAGGCTTCTCATCCAGTGTTCATTTGGATATTCAGGATGATTTCCCTACGCTTTAGTCGTAATTCCAGATTGGTTCTGGGAGGAGGTTAGTGTAGCTTCCACCTACTCCTCCACCATCCGAGGTCTCACCCTGGAATTTAATTTGGCATATCACATGAGGTAAACTTTACTTTTCTCCCAAATGATGAGCCAGTTATACCAGCCCCATTTATTAAATAATAGATTTTTTCCCTATTAATCTGAGAAGTCACCTTTCTATTGATTATATACTTAAATATGTCTCTGAACTTTCCATTCTGTTCCACAAATTTTCTTATCTTTTGGGGGAAAGAATAGGTATTACTTCATAAGTTTAAAATATGATAGTTCTAGAATATGTTTATTATCTAGTATCAAAAGTACTGTTTTTTCATTACTGTACTTTTTCACAGTGTTCTCTAGGGCCCTAATTGTTCCAGATGAAATGAAAGCCCTATCTTTTATTGAAATATTATTATATTTACATATTAACTGAGAAGAATTTGCGTCTTTCTAATAAGCGTCCAGTCATCCCCGAGGAACAGGCTATGCTGCCCCACACGTTTGGGTTTCCTTTTTGTGCCTCAGTAAATTTTTACTTTTTAAATATGGGTTCTGTATGTTTCGTATCTGTATTTATCCAGGAATCATAATTTTTTGTTGCGATTATTCATAGCATCTGTCTTTTCACTATACTTTCTAACTGGCAGCTTCTATTCATTGCATTATGTTTATTAATATAATAAAAAGCTGGTTTGATAAAAACAAGTTACAATAGTATTTTAGTTTTTCTCCCACTTTGGTGTTCCAAGAAGACAATTAAGTTATTTGTAAATACTAACAATTTTACCTTTACTTTTCTGATTTTATATTTTTTCTTTTTCCTGTACTCCTTATTCAAAATGACTGTAACAACTGTCGATTTCAGGTAATTCTTCACATCATTACATTTTAGTTACATATTGTTACATGTTACTTTCATAAAATTAAAAGTGGATTTTAATACAGTAATTTCTGATGAACTACTCTTGCAATTTTGAAATAAACCTTATTCAGCTATGGTGCATTATTCTTTTAACATTTTATTCAGTATTTTATTTTAAATATTTATGTTTATTATTGTTAAATTCAGTTTTCTTTAACATTCTCTCTTTGTCAAGTTATGATATTACTATTGGGTTATTCTAATGCTATAAAGTTGGAAATCTTGCATCTTTTTTTATGCTTTGGAACAACTTAATTGGCATAATCATTCCTGTTGATTCATAAGTGGATTTAGCTCACCTGTGTCATCTATCTAACTCACCTGTATCACCTGTATCATCACCAGACATAGTATTTTTTAAAGCCCTCTCTTTCACTTACTCAGAATTTGTATTCAAATTTCAAAGTTTCCTCAACAATTTTGAGAGTCAGACAGTGAAGGACTAATTCATGCCCTGGCTGGTGTGGCTCAGTGGGTTGAGCTCTGGCCTGTGAACCAAAATATCTCCAGTTCGATTCCTGGTCAGAGCACATGCCTGGGTAATGGGCCAGGTCCCCAGTTGGGTGCATGGGAGAGGCAACCATGTATCTCTCACACACTTATTTTTCCCTCTCTTTCTCTCTCCTTTCTCCTCTCTCTAAAAAAGTAAATAAATAAAATCTTTTTTAAAAGACTATTTTTTAAAAAAGCTAATTCATCCGTTTTCTTAGAAAAAATGACTAAATAAAGATGAACACTAAATCTCAAACATTGTTTTCATCATCTCTGTGGACTCCATTAGCTCTTGGCAAAGATTGTTTATGCTTACATAAAGTTTATTGATTCCAGCATTGTGCTCAAAAACTGACTCATTACTCTTCAGTGACTACAGAAATTTCCATCCTCAATTTCCTAGGGAAGAATTGAAGTAAAAATGTAGACTCAGAAATAAGACAAACCTTAATGGTATCATTAGTTTTCCTTGAGCACACCTGAATATATACAACTACACTCAAGTGCTTAAGAAATGACAAAAACATCTCATCAAGCTTTTCATTGGAGGCAGGGGACCGACCTTGTTTATGGTGGTTTCTTCTCACAGACAGAGTAATGCTGTGTAAATTCCAGTATAGCCCAGTGGTTTCTAGTCTGTTTAGTTACTGTAACAACAGTAACAGCATTTTTTTTCCTTTCTTATCCAGGATGTGTGCGCTAAGGCTTATCTAGCCCTTCGACATCACACAAATCTACTGATCATCCTGTTCTCCATGATGCTGATGACAGGAATGCCCCAGTTAACAAGCAAAGAAGATATTGAATATATTCGAGATGCTCTAACAGTGGGGAAAAATGAGGAGGATGCTAAAAAGTATTTCCTTGATCAGATTGAAGTTTGTAGAGACAAAGGATGGACTGTGCAGTTTAACTGGTTCCTACATCTTGTTCTTGGCATCAAGCAAGGAGAGAAACATTCAGCCTAATACTTTGGGCCAGAATTAAAAACAAGTCATTGTTCCAAAGCTTTAAATCAGCATTTCAATCATTGATCTTGGATTTAAATTGTAACAGGACATTATGAAAGCTGGCACTTCAAAAATATAGCTCTTTTCCTAGTTGGACTCTTTACTGGAGAAAAATATTGGCACATCTGATTGTTTAAGTCATGTTCAGTTCTAGGCCTATTTGCAGGTTTGGTTATTATTTGTCTCAGTGGCTTTGGAGAATATTGTAAGTTTAAACAGACTAATCCCTTTCTTGTTGTGCCTGATGTTTTGACTATCTTATTATTGAGTGCTTCTGGAAATTCTTTAGAATAACTGGTGACATCTGTTTTCATCTGGGTTTACTCTCAATTTTGGTTATCCTTGTGTTCCTCAAGCTCTTTACAGAAAAAGATGTAACCATTGTAATCTTTGTCTCATAGCTTAAACAATATTTTCAAACATCCCCTCTATGTCTGCAGATGTCAGTGATGTGCTGAAAGCAAGGAAAGGGAGTTAGTCTTTTCAGTGCCTTTTGCAATTAGGTTCTTTTACAGTGTACAACTGAGATAAACAAACACAAAATGGAAAATCTGAACCTTTGTGCCTTGGCCCTTCTCTTCTGGTCTGGTTCCAACATTATGAATAGGAAAAATAGAGATGAGACCATTTGTCCCCACTCTGTCCACAGAGTGAATTATTAGGCACAACTATTACAGGTTTTTCCAGCACAGAAATAGGAAGTAACTAAAGGGACTCATTATTTTTGCCTTTATATTTTCCCCCTCCCTTTCTTCCTGACTCCCTTCTTCCTCTTGCCAAAGCTCTTTACTCAGAGTTGTGAAATCTTCAAGAACCCCTTACCTTAGATTCAAAAGTTAGTTGAAAAAGAATTATGGATTAGTTTCCAAGTATATTAATTTTAAATTTTTGTCTAAGAAGCTATTTCTTTCTGTTTTAATGGAAGAAGACATTTGCCAGCTAAAAAGTACTCAAGTTAGGAAGGACACTACTCGCCCTACCCATCGCTCAGTTAAACTGAACTTTTAAACTTTGATGCATTCTCCTCATTTTAAAAAAATAATTGAAATGTGTTTTTAAAAAACTATTTTCATTTATTATATATTTTGGTATTTATTGGAAGTGTTTAAACTTTGAGAAAGATCATTAAGTTATTTATAAAATATTTTAAAATTACCTATAGTTAATACTTTACAAAGGAATAATTCTGTTAGTAGGGTCTATGTTTTTTAATATAAATATATATTAAATCTGAAGTTTTGCTAAGCAGATACCTGGTTTGGTGTAGCCCAAACCTTACTTTTGTGTGTGCAAAAGCTCAGTGGTTCTTAACCCTGGCTGCAAATAAGAATCACCAGGATACTTTTAAAAATACCCCACCTGAGCACCAGTCTCAGGTTATCATTTCTTTGGGGTGAGGCCTACACATCAGTGTTTTTCTAAGTACTCAGGGTGTCTTTAATACACAGCGTTCGAAAGCCCCGCATGGCCTTTGAAGGCATAGGTGACACTGCTTCCTCACCCACAGATCCTTTCCCCTGGCTATAAGGTAGCTAGAAAGAATTCTTTCTTGCTAACTCATCTTTTAACATCATGTTCTGTCCTCCTGTACAGAGGACCATGACCTGCAATGAAATGTATATTCCTCTGTGGTAATGAAGGATAGATATTTTATGGCATTTTTAGAGCAACAATTCCTACCATTCTTTTGAAGAAGAGCAGGAATTATGCTTTCCAATTTAGAAGAGGGTGCTTCTATTATTCTTACAAAAAATAACCAAGCTTGCAGAGGTTTTACTTTTTATTTCAATTGCTGAACTAATCACCTTAATGATAGAAGAATTACAGAGCAATGGATTTATATTTAGCTTATTGGTGCATGTGCATATATATTTGCTCCTCAAATGAACTTGATTCTTCCATATTCCAGTGAAGACATAATTTTAACTTTATAGAATTGCGAATTTAAAAAAACCACCTTCGTGTGCTTCCTTCATTCCCAGTGAATCAGTGACGCACACCTTTTACATTTTTTAAGATGACCTAGAACTAGGGTGATCTTGCTATTAAGAGGAAATGCTGGGAAACTACCCGCAACTCTATCTTCAACGCAAAAAAAAAACAAAACAGAAACCACGAGTCAGATGACTGAGGTCAAAGCAGCTTTTATGTATGCCTAGAATTGGCTACATAATTTTCAGAGCCCAGTGAAACATGTAAACACCAGGCCTGTCATTCAGAATTATTAAGAAATTTGAGCTGGCAAAGAGGAACTTTAGCCAAGCACAGAGCCCTTCTGAGCATGGGTCACTGCACAGGTCACAAGCCCATGAAGCTGGATGTGTGTGTGTGTGTAGATAATGGTTGTGGTGCTGTTTTACATTTAGACCAGGCCTGTATGAGTGCAGATAACGTTCCCAGATCAAAATGTGCTTCTGTTCAAACTGAAATACCTCATCTCTGTGGCTGTGCATCAAGACCTAAAACACCAGCCAGGAAAAGTGAAGCCAAGCAGATATCTTAGACCTCGTGCCGTGTGACTGTGCTCGTCTGGCTCTGGTGACACTCTCGTGAAAGCAGAGCAAATGGAAACATTTGGAGAGGAAATATATCAGCTCCTAAAGAAAGCTCTTGCATTTAAAAAATTAACCTTATGAAATATATCTTCTACAGAAGATGAATTATTTTTTTGAAAAGGTTAGATATAGGAATTCTGCAGCATAATTCAGAGGCTGTTAGTCCTATATAATTGTAAATTATTTTTTAAATGAGTATAAAAATAATTTAGAAATTTTCTGGAGCAAATTCTGACCTTTATTTGGTAAGCTAGGCTATATTTGACTATGAAATAAAATGTTAATTGTAATCTACAATATGAATAAGAAATAAAATAAATGTGGATTGTTAAAGGCTCTACTGTCTCATCTTCTACTCCAACCTAACAATTCTAGCAATGAAATGTGCTTCTAGTCTGGGAGGAGACCTGCAGGTTTTTACCCAGGCACTGGGGAACCCAGAGCACACACCCTGGCTGCAGTGCCCATGCAGAAAGCCAAGACCCTTCCTCTTCTGGAAAGCCCAGTTCTCCCCACTTGCATTTGTATATTAATTAGAAATTGTTAAACATGAATGTAAATAGAAGAAAGAATCTGATATCTTGTGTTCTCTAGTATATACCTTTTAGTGTCTAAAAGGCCATATACTCCTGAAACTCAAATCCTTCCTTTTAAGAAAACTTTATTGAGGGTCCACTACCTATCAAACACTAGCCAAAGTACTGCAGTCCAGGCCACAGAACAAGATAGACCTAATCCCAGTCGTTAAAAAGTGCAGTTTGCTGGTGATAGCAGACATTTTATAATGGGGTGTTGTGGGTTGAATTGTGTCCCCCACAAGATACATTGAAATTCTAACTGATGGTATCCATGAATGTAATTTTATTTGGAAATAGGTTCTAGGGATGTACAGATATGCCTTATTTTACTGTGCTTCACAGATGTGGCACTTTTTACAAATCGAAGGCAAGACCCTCCACCAGCAAAAAGATTAGACTCGCTCTATTGAGATACTCGGTGTATACAGCAGTGGTCTGGTATACATCTAGCAGAGAAAGGACCCGCCGTATCTCTGAGGTCTGCCTGTCATTAAGATGAAGTCCTAATCCAGTGCGACTGGTGTACTTAACAGAAGATGAGGGAGAAGGCCAGAAGGCCATGTGATAGAGGCAGAAATATAATGATGCGTCTACAAGTCGAGGAATGCTTGGGGCTACCAGAGGCTGGAACAGGAAAGGAAGGATCCTTTCCAGAAGCTTCCAAGGGAACAAAGTGCAGCCAACCCTTGTTTTCAGACTTCTAACCTGAAGAACTGTGAGACAACAAGTTTTTAGTGTTGTAAGCCACCTGGTTTGTGACACTTTTCTATGGCATCCTTAGGAATCTAATACAGTGTCAATAACCAAAAGTTTTGTGGGGGTTTTTTTGGGGGGGCAGATGGTGGGAGAATCACACAGCTTTTTTTAAGTAAACTTATTTGATATTTTCTGCTGTTATCAAAAGGATTTAATTGCATACATAACAAAGTGCTAATATTACTACTATATAAAAAGCAAACCCTAATAATTCAATAAGAAAAAGATAAATACCTCATCAGAAAATACTACATTTCCACAAAAAAATATATGTGGCCAATATGACAGCAGACCCCAAATCGCTTTAGATTTAAGAAACGAGAATTAAAATAACTGACATTTTTCACCATCAGATTAGCAGAGATTGGTCATGCCAGCAGTTGGTGATAATTGGGAGAAAGAACAGTTTATCATACCATTGAAAGCCAAGCAAGTTGGTCCGAAGGTTGTGGGTTATTGTTAAGCTGAAAGCCAAGCAAGTTGGTACATTAATGCACAGCATTTTGTCAATTTTATCAAAATTAAGAGGGTATCTATTCTCCAATTCAGCAAGTCCACATCCAAGAATTTATACTTCAGAGATTATTGGATTTGTGGGCAAAAAGTTAACCAGCATTCTTTGTAATAACCAAAACTTGGAAACAGCCTAAAAGTCCTTCAATAGGGACTGGTGAGTTAAGTCACAGTTGTACAATGAACGCAAGGAAGCCCTTGATGAGGTAAAGGTGCGTCGGAAGACAGACCACAGTGTGTGGACAGCCGCGCAGATCTCTGACCTACAAAGGAGTGAAACGGAGGTATGCAGGGCAGTGTCATGTTACCGTATATGCATTAAAAGTCTGGGAGGGTATACTTTGCATTTATTTTTTTCTCTTACATTTTGGGGAACTTGACTTTCTATCATTTGAATTTCTTAACAAGGGAAAAAGTGCCTTTTTATTTGGGTGGAAAATGCAATCTGCCTAATAATTGTATGCTTTAGCTTCTACCAGTCCTCACTAATAATAACTCATAAAATTTTGTTTCTCAAAGAAAAATGAACCATGAGAAAAGTCAATAATTAGCAAGTACTCACATCAAAGCCATTGATGGAACTTTACGACATAAAAGTGACACTGTCAAAGCCTCCTGCTTTTGCTGATCCTACTGGACTGTGATCTGTTATACGCTGAGGCTGGCCTGCTCTACCCCCTAAGATGACCATACTTCTGTAGAAGGAGGGCCTCTAGAGGTGCTGTCTGTTCAGTCAGTGAGCAGAGCCTTGCCTGGCCCAGTTCCTCTCAGCTCTGCAAACCTCCTCCAGCCCCTGTGGCCATCCTGAGCTCTGTCACAGTTAAGATCCCCTTTGGAGGTGCAAACTGACTCATTTCCACTTCTACTGAATGTTAGATTTTTTTCTCTAATCATACACACATTAGTATGTATTAAATCTCACTGCCTACTGCTTTGGTAAGAATTTTCCCTTCCGGGAGCTGGGCTCTGAGGCTGATCCATAATGCAGCTGTTGGTCTGACTTGGAGAAAATAACAGGGACAGGGACATACCAAGGAATGGAGAATCCATTTGTAGCATCTCAGCAGCACTTCTCTTCTCTCACAGCAGATGTACAGCCATCTGAGAAGTTTTATACTCAGATCATCAAACTCAGAATTCTTTCAGTTATGCTACAGAGTTCAAATGGGTCCCTACTTCCCACTATTTCCAGCCATGTTCAAAGTTTATGGCTGAACAGCAGCTTTGATCAGCAGATGTGTTTGGTGGCCAAAGCCATACTGGTCCCAGGCACCTCCCACCTGGCACCTTTCCCTTCCAGCATCACCAGGCACCTGTGTTACAAAACAACCGGCCCTGTGACTACTGAGAGTTTACCCTGGGAAAATTCCCTGGCCACAAAATACTGCCAGATCCCTGACCTTTTCCAGGCTCTGCTCGCTCCATCCCATGGCTCTAGAAACTAGAGAAGACAATTCCTCATTTGGGAAGCAACTAGCATCCTCTAGCTCTTTCTTTCTCACCTGCTCAGCTGGATAAAGCACGTGCCATGTCATGAGCTGCTCTGTGGGAAGGTCTACAGGTCAAGGAACCTGGGGAAGTCTCTGACCAACAGCGTGTAAGGAATTGAATTCTGCCAGCAACCACATAAGTGAGTTGGAAAATGTGTGTTTTCAAGATGAGGCTTCTGAAAGACCCAGAGCCAGACAACCCAAATAAGTCACGCCCAGATTCCTGACCCATGGACGCCGTGAGGTAGTCAGTGTTATGGTTCTAAACCACACAGTTTTGTAGTAATTACTTGTGTCGCAATAAATAATACACTTTAGAGTTGTTTGGAGGATTTAAAAAGATAAAGAAATGAATTGACATGAAAGAACTTACTACAGAGCCTGACACAGAGTAGCCGGTTAGCAAGTTTATTGACTCTAAAAACAGAGGAGTTGCAAATATCACTAGGACTTGCAAGTAGCAGCTGCAGCCACCAACCTGAGAATAACCCATGTGTATAAAGTCTGCTGGTTTCAGCCTCATCAGAGAAACTCAGACCAAAAAGTTTGACGTGTATATACAAACACAAAGACGTAATTAATGGCTGTGTGTGTTATACATACTAATGCAGAAAATCTCACTTTTAAATGTAAGCTTGTTTTTCCATGAATCATACAGCTGTGCCAGGTACCCCAGCAGGCAGTGAGGCGAAGATGATGATGATGATGACGATGATGATGATGGTAACAACGATGACAATGGAAAAGACAACCGAAAAAGAAAGGGAGCTCCACCATGTTTCATAAAGTAGCAGTCCTACTGTTTCTTGTAATTTTCTCTCTCCTACCTTATACTTTATTCAAATATGCACATTCAAAAAGCAATCATCAACCAAATGGAAACTACAAGAAACATTTAAGGGAATCCAATCCCAGGCCCACTCTACCATAACAGTTATCACAGCCCTTCACAGAAACTGGTAGTTGAAAGTACCACCAAAATCTACATGAAAATCACCATGAACAGTGTGAAAGCATTTCAAAATGAGAGCAGGTCCACTCTATTCCACAGAACTTTCCTCTGTGTCTACTGTGTGCCTCAGCCCTGCTCCGTGATCCTGGGGAACCCAAATAAGCTCCATCTAGTGGAGGGAATGGGCACCTTTACACCCGACTCAGAAAAACCCTGATGGAGCAGGACCTACTGATGTCTGTTACAGGCTTGGGAGTAGGGCCAGGGACATACAGATGACCTCTTGACTAGAGAGAGAAGACAGACTGTGATACACTATAACAAGTATAAATAAAGAATGAAGAACATACAAAGGTGGCAAAAGTTAATTCCGACTGAGAGACTAGGAAAGACTCCTAATGAAGGTAACATTTGAGTGTGATCTTAAGGAATAAATAGGATCTCAACATACACGATCATTTCAGATGGTGTGAGCACAGGGGTAGCATAGACAATGGCACAAAGGCAATAAGATGTTAAGCTGCAAAGTGAGGTGAGACATTCCAAGCAGAGCAAAACAGAAGTGTCAGCTATATGGCAAAAAAGTAGAAGCAAAGGCTCAAATGGACAAGATCATAAAAGGTCTTGAAGCTGAGCAGAGCAGGCTAGATTTATTCTGCATGTAATAGAAAGGCATGAATACCTTTTAAGAACAATAGCAATATGACCACACATTAGTCAATATGCCTTATGTTGCTAGTGACTGAAATCCAATGCAAACTAGCTTAGCATTAAAAAAAAATGTATTGGTTCATTTAACTGCAGTAGAGGTGCATGTGGCTTCAGGCTCAGCTGGTGCCAAGGAATAAATAACATCATCTCAGCTCCACGTTCCCCTTCTGCTTTCTCAAGGAGGCTCTCTCCTTACTGTGGCAAAGATGATGGTCAACAGCTGGAAACTTACATCGTATTGGCTTAAGCTCCTCTGTGAGAAGAGAAGGCTTTTCCCCCGGTATTTTCATCAAGAGTGTGGTGGCTGAATCTTATTGGGTTTGGATCACCCATTACAGACGTAAATACTATGGCCAGGGTACTGCAGTGTCCATCCTTGCAGGGTGGACTCAGCCCTACCCCAGCTCCATTCACTGAAGTGGTAAGTTCCTTCGAGGAAAATTCAAGTGCTGTTTATAAAAAAGAGAGAAATAGGAATAAAGGTGGCAAAAAATGCATACATACATTCATAAGATTTTAAAACAGTCCATTACAAAACAGAAAAGAAATTCTAGACAGAAAATCATGGGCCATGAGCATGACCCGAACAAAGCAGTTGTTTGCAGCTTCACACACAGTGTGTAGGAGTCAGGAGAGAAGAGCATTTTAAGAAGTATGTTTGGGAATCATTTACGTAATGAATATAATTTAGGGTGGCATGTAGTGCAAAGTCAAAACTTAGATTTATCATTTTTTTAAAGATTTCATTAATTTACTTTTAGCGTGAGGAGAAGGGAGGGAGAAATAGAAGGAGAGACACAGCGATGTGTGAGAGAAACAGATTGGTCGCCTCTCACACACCCGCAACCGGGGGCGTGGCCTGCAACCCAGGCATGTGCCCTGACCAGTAACTGAACCAGTGGCCTTTCACTTTGCAGGATGACACCCAGCCAACTGAGCTGAACTGACCCGGGCTTAGATTTATCTTTTATATCATGTTTGTACCCATATTAAATAAGTTCAGGCGACCTTGGTATGTTATCATAGTTAATTTGATATCAGAACAAACACATCCTAAGATAACTTAGCTTAAACTTAGAGGAACACTATATATAGGAGTCTACTGGGGAAAAACAATTATTGACATTACTTGTGGACTCATATTTTTCTTCAATTTGTAAAAATAAAATAAATGTCTATAAATTTGTAGTCGGATATGTGGTATCAGTTTTATATTATGAATATTCTAAATATAGTGTAGAAGGGAGAACCCAAGTGAAGGAGTTTAGGACACACCACTCCAAAATATGTCACTTTGGCATTCTTATTTTGAGCTTAAAGCACTTGAGGAAAAGCAGATGCAGGAAGAGTTCTCTGACCTCCTATCTTCTTCCTAAAAACAGGCCATAAAACCTCCCATGACAGAGATGCTCTCCCTGTGCAAGGAAGAGAACATCATTACCACCAGAGGCTGGGAATTGCCGCTGAAATGCATCTGTACAGATATACCACGATACCCCTTATCTTCCACTACCTTCCCTCTCCCACAAATTTCCTAGTCACTTCCCTACAACTACTGCCCCTAACTCTAACCCAAACCCCTTCGTTTTGTCATTTCTGCATAAATTTATTGTTTCTTTGTCTAAAAGTTCTGAAAGATTTCTGTTCTGGTCTCTTTTGGGGGGTCTTTATTATTTTGCAAAGCCCCCCCAATGGGCATATAAAAATTAAATAAAATTTGTATGCTCTTCTATTAATCTGTCCTATGGCAGTTTAATTCCTAGGCCCAGGCAGAAGCCTTAAAAGGATAAAGAATTTTTTCCTCCCCTGCATAGAAATCTAAACCCTTCTTTCATTTGGAAAGTGCTAGAGGCAGAAGAAGTTTGGGAAAAGAACACCGTTTTCTGGAGGTGGGTGTCCCGGCTACACCCCAAAGCAAACCAGTCAGCCTGCCTGGCTTCACAATCCGCATCTGGACAGAGGACATTGTGCTGGACTCTGCATTAGGGTCCTTTCCATTCTATGATTCTGAACCCACAAGTCCAACAAGTATCCCAATCCTGGAGTCCCCTTGGGACTTGGCCTGCAACCCAGGTCTTTCTGGGTCCCAGAAAGGACCCAAAGAAAATTCTGAATCTTCTCCAGTCAGCCTGTTCAGTGTCAGTTCTGTAGACAGCCTGACAATTCACCCTGAACCCCCACAGGATTATGGAGCAGAGTTTCTGTGCAGATTGACCAGCCACACCCAGTGTGAAGCATGGGACTAAAGTCACACAAGGACCCCTCAAATGGCCAGTGTGCGAGGTCAGCATCCTTGTAGTACCACAAGACGGACAACTACTACAGCACCCAGAGAGGTCAGATACGAGAAGGCCCACAGTCCAAAAACTAGACCATTTGGAAAGAAATGTGGTAAAAACTGATTCTAGCAAATCTGGGTGCTTTATGAGGGGCCTTTCAGTTGGAAGGAAGAGAGAACCAATATAACTTAAGATACAGGGTTTACTTGGAGGATATAAATCTGTCTCACAAAATCTTAGATCAGAACTATAGCCAAGCCTCCAAAAAAAACAGAAACTAAAAAAAAAAAAAAAAAAAACCATCAAAATTCCTTCCAACTCTCTTTCCTCTCTCTTACTTTTCTCTCATGTGTGCTTAAACCCCCTCCCTGCATACCAGCCTTCCTCCTGTTGGTTGAGCAGAAACTAAGCAGGACGGCCTCTTAGCTCTCATTTGGGTTGATAGCCTAGTTTAAACCTTCAGCACCTTTGCAATCTAATTAACCTGCACCAGAGGTTATGATTGGCTCAAGTCTGGTCCAGTGTCTGCCTCAAGGCCAATCAGTTATGACCAGAGAAGCAGAATCACATGGTGAAAACATGACTGCCAAGATCTACCCCCAC
This sequence comes from Artibeus jamaicensis, assembly GCF_021234435.1. Classification (NCBI taxonomy): domain Eukaryota; kingdom Metazoa; phylum Chordata; class Mammalia; order Chiroptera; family Phyllostomidae; genus Artibeus; species Artibeus jamaicensis. Next base: position 1,321,892 of record NW_026521981.1, on the reverse strand, counting down.
TACACTGGAAAACACGGGCAGAATAATAGGCCATGTTTCTGGGTCTTTTGCCATGAATGAAAATATATAAGTATAAAAATATTTTGGCCAAGTTTTCTGTGATTTTCTTGCTCAAATATTTCTCGGTATATTTAAAAATATACATAAAGACATTCTATGGTATTCACATTTTCTACATAGTCTAATATATATAGGACCTAAGTGGTAAGACACGATTCCTCAATCTAAACATCACTATCACTCATAAGTGACTATCACAATAATATGGAAGAAAAGCCATTCAATGAGTGAAGTTAATCATCCCTTTCACCCTACAAGTGAACCTAGGTCATTTAGTTCTCCCCAGCTGAGCGTGCAGCTGACATTCAGTGAAGGAAGCATAAAAGTGATTTCTGGCTATGTGGGTGTGTTTCATGCAAACACTCTTCTTCAGCAGTTCCTGACTTCAAATAAGAACTTCAAGCAATAACAGGCATGTTTAGTGCTTAACCCATCTAAGAATAAAGAATTAAAGTTATATGGTTTCCATGGAAACCTTTTCTGAAGAAGCTTGCACATGCACCTTCTCCAGAAACAGGTGCTGCAGCCAGGGAATTGTTTCCCCGCCCCAGGCCATCTATTTAAGGGTCAAGGCCAGGCCTCCTCAGCTGAAGCTCTGGGAGCAGTGACTGGGCTTATTTTGCTTAAGGCTAATTTAGTATCAGTTCTCTCTTCATTGGCTGGTTCTATGAGAAAGACGTGCCTCGGTAGCTCTTGGGATCTTTTGAAGCATTTGCAGGTTCTGGCTATCAAAGAAAGTGCAGGAAGTCCTATACTGTGTGTCAAAATTGGGTGACAGGGATTCCCCAGGGAACAAGAGGAGAGAGCTTACTAATTATTAGTTATTTGTGTCTGAATTCTCCATGTACTAGTGTTCAGATTAGAATAAAAATTACTTGGAAAAGGGCCAGGCATATCGGTGTCAGTCTCGTGAAGTTTTTCAATAGCCAGAATCTTATAGTTGTGGGGTAAGATTACCAAACAAAACAAAACTATCGGGTTTGCAGAATTTTAGGAAATTATCAATACTCTAATTTCCAAAATGCCATGGAAGCTAGGTTGAAAATGAATCCTGCCTGGCCGAAAGGGATATATTGTGAAGCACTAAGCTTACCTAAGTATGAACAGCTAGGCCTACCTGAGTAACCCCCTCTTCCACTGCAACATTTCACAGTCCTCTTTCTGTTTCCTTCCCTTCCCATCTCCATAACAACCATGGTTGTTACCAAGAAGAAATCAGCCTGCCTCCTCAATATTTGCCTCTAATTTAGTGATGCTTATCTTGGAAGGTCCATGTTATTTCTTTGTTGGAAACTCTTGACATTTTAAGATATCAGGTCAATATCTTGGTTTCAAAGTCTTCCTTCATGTCCAACATCAATAGAGCAGATGAAACTCAAGCAAATCACATTGGAAAAGAGGGCATCATTGTAAGATATGGAAGAAACTTCCTGACTCCATTTAATAGGTCAGGACAGATAGTTAGGTATTACACTGACTAGTCTTGGATGGACAAGAGGGAAAAATATTGGCCAGAACAGCTGCACTTACTCAAGATTTTTTTACTATGCAAGGCCTCCAAAACAGTGTGCATTTCCATTGGAAGTCAACCTCAACACATAGGATGCCATCAGCTCAAAACTTAAAGTACTTGATTTACTTTCAAGATAATGTACTTTCTCTTCAATCAGCAAACATTCATGTGCCAGGAACCATGTGAAATTTTTAGAATTTAGAATTCCTTCAGAGACAAAGTAGTTAAGCTCCTGAATATATCTTGTCCTGGCTCTCTTTTAGAAAAAAATTGTTCCCTAATCAATTCAGATAAAATAGTATTAGGAAAAACTTTCTTTTTTAAAAAAATATTTTATTTTTTTATTATTAGAGAGAAGGGAAGGGAGGAGAAAGAGAGGGAGACAAACATCAATGTGTGGTTGCCTCTTGCATGCTCCCAACTGGGGACCTGACCCACAACCCAGGCATGTGCCCTGACTGGGAATCAAACCACAGACCCCTTGGTTTGCAGGCCTGTGCTCAATCTGCTGAACTACACCAGCAAATGCAGGAAAAATTTTCTTGAATCCACTTGTCTTTCTGAATTTTCTAAAACACAAGAGCTCAAAACTTTCAAATATTTATCACTGATGTGTGATTTTTTATCCTTCCTGGGCCCTACTCTTCTAATACAGAAAGTGAAGCTTGCAATCCAAATTGACACGGGATGTGTGTGAGCAAGAACTACCACCAGCTGGCCTGCAAAGTTCAATGAAGGTCCATCATTTTGTTAGCGGTCCTGCCCTCTAAAGTCAGTCCTCTGTTTCTACAAATCAACAGTGAAGTGTGCTGACGATTCATAACTAAAACTGTATTCCCTTTTCTTCAAATTTCCTGGAACTTTATAAAATTTTTATATTTATCTTAGTAAAACATGTAGGACATATTTTGAATTCTTAGAATATTCTGTCTTTACCAAGTATATTAATTGACTTAAGAGTATTCTGAAGTTACACAGACCTGGATATAGAAACTGCAAATAGAATGAAAGATTTTGAAATGTCTAATTAATTGCACTAAATAATCAAATGACTGATATTATGACAACTAGAATTACTAGGATCTAAATACACTCAAATTTTAAAAAATCCTTTTATGAACTTTGCTGAGATGGCCACAAACTAGACTGTACACACTTACAGATCTAACATCCTGGAGTTCAACCATGGAAGAACAACTCTGAAGGTTGATGGTGTGGACAAACTAGTCATTTTTTACAGGAAACCAGCTTTGACCCCAAGCTTTGAGGCTCATGTAAAGGAGTTGAGACATTTAGCTAATGTCTTTCTGATCCACCATATTCATATCTCTACAATTCTTGTGGGTGTGCATCAAAAGCACACACTAGTGTGATGCCAGTGTCATTTGTTTATTGCTTTGCATGTCTAGTAGTCATCTATGTTATGCTTTTGTAGTTGGAAAATTCATTTATTCACTTGTGCACCAAAATAAGTATATATTAATCATTGGGGATTCGACAGTAAACAAATACAGGGAAAGTCCCTCTTCTCATAGATGTACACTGTATGACAGAGATAGACAGCCAACAAATGAGATGGTTGCAGATTGTAATGTGTGATTAAGGGAAGGAGTTAGGTGATGGGCTATCAAGTAAATGCAGTAGGACGGTCATACCTAGATGGGTCAGGAAAGGCCTTCCGGTAATTGACTTCTGCAGCAAGACCTGAAGGAAGAGAACTGAGGTGCAGTAGTTAGCTAATTATTACCTGTTGCTGGAGAAAATTAAGCACATGTACAATAGACTCCTATTCATCTATTCCAGGAGTACTTGAACACCAAAAGCCATCTACAAGATAGATATATTTATTTTTTTTAATTTTATTGATTCTAAAGAGAGTGGAAGGAAGGGAGAAAGAGAGACAGAGAAAGATTGCTGTGAGAGAGAAACATCAGTCAGCTGCCTCCTGCACATGCCTCCACCTGGGGACCGAACTCACAACCCAGGAATGTGTCCTCACCAGGAATTGCACTCATAATCTTTTGGTTTGCAGCACAACACCTAACCATCTGGGCTACACTGGCCAGGGCTAGATGTGCTATTTTTTAAAGCTTTTGCATTATGCATCCTCTTTTTAATGAGATATTTCAGTCCTCAGGAAAAAACAAAGCCACTGCTTAAGGTTTAGCACAATCTATTTAGAATAAACAGTATTTCTTGTAGTCGTTTTCTGTTACCAGCATAAATGTTACCTTAGAGCAAAAGTAAGTCAATTATATAAAATTCAACTACATTTCTATACACTTTCAATAAACCACTTGGAAATGAAATAAAGAAAAACTCCATTTATGATAACACCCAAAAGAATAAAATACTTAAGAGTAAATTTAACAAAAGAAGAGCAAAACTTGTACTCTGAAGACCACAAAATATTGTGGGAAGAAATTTTAAAGGATCTGAATAAAAGGAGAAGCATCCATATTCATGAATCAGAAAACAACATTGTTAAGGTGGCAGTACTCCCCAAACTAACCTGCTGAACCAACACAGTCTTCACCTAATTCCAACTGACTTTTTTGTTGTAGAAATTGACAACTAGAGTTTAATATGGAAATGCAAGGGACCCTGAATAACTAAAACAATTTCAAAAAAGAAGAAGAAAGTTGGAGGACTCGTAGATTTCAAAACATACTACATGCCAATGTACTGTAATCATGACCATGTGGTACTTACATATAAGTAGACATATAGACCAATTGACTAGAATTGTGAGTTCAATTTAAAAATAAGCAAAAGGCCTGAATAAACATTCCTCCAAAGAAAATATTAAATAGTTCATAAGCACATGAAAAGATGCTCAATATCATTATCCATTGGGGGAAGGTAAATCCAAAGTACAATGTAAACTTAAAATCACATACCACTTCCTAGTCACTAGGATAGCTATAAGCAAAAAGAGAAATATGTGTATTGCCAAGGATGCGAAAAAATTAGAACCGTCACACATTACTGGTGGTAATGTAAAACGGCACAGCTGCCTTGGAAAAGCCTGGCAGTTGCTTGAAAGATTAAAAACTGGGTTACCATATGACCCAGCAATTCCACTCTTCACATATGAGAAATGAAAACCTATATCCACATAGAAACTAGTACAAAAATGTTTATAGCATCATTGTTTATAATAAACAAAAAATTAGATACAACACGATGAGACAGTAGAAAAAAATTGGGTGGCCAAGGAGCCAAATTAAGATCAGGTGGCCAGAAGGGTAGGTTGATTGCAAGAATTCGATCACCTTTCCACACCTTGCTTTAAAAAATGCAGAATTTTATCTCTCTTCTAACCACTTCATTTTCTTATCCTGACATAAAAAATTCCAGAGGCTTGCCATTTTCAAAAAGCCTGTCTTTTCATGCAAGCCTTCTTTGTTCCCAGCTTATAAAACAGCCAAACAGAGCCAGCCCCTGAATCAGTTCAGAGGACCTTCCTCTCCTCTGGGCTGCCTCCTTTGTGCTCAAACCTAAATTTAACAAAATCTTCCCGGAAATTTCTCTGGATTTCCCCTTAGTTTCTATCTTGGAAAACCCAAGACCCCAGTGCCGGTAACAAGATCCACCAGTTGAAGAATGGATTCAAATGTGGTATATAATGAAACAATATTCATTTAAAATAATAAAGTACTGATATATGGTACAACATGGATGAAACTTGAAACGTGAGAGGCCAGATCTCATTTATATTTCATGATCCTATCTATATTAAACGTACAGATTTGGCAATCTATAGAGACAGAAAATAGGTTAGTGGTTACCTAGGTCAGGGGTGGGGAATGGTGGGAAGGAAATGGGGAGTGACTGTTAGTAGCTGTGGTGCTCCTCTTTGAGGTGACTAAATTGTACAAAAATTTATTGTAGTAATGGTTACACAACTGTGAAAATACTAGCACTGTATACTTCAAGAGGGTGAACTGCACGGTATATGAATTATATCTCAATCAAACTTTCTTGTTAAAAGGAAGTCAGAGACAATACCAGAAACATCAATGCTTCTATCATTGAACCTTGATATAAAAAGAGTCAACAAGAATTTATTGTCATCTTTTCTATATTGCTTCTAGTTACAACCTCCGTGTAATAACACCAGGAGAAAAATCTGTTCTGTTTTTTTGCCCTTAAAAAGGAACATCCATCAGATACTTCAATAAATTATGTCAGTTCTGAAAACGACTCCATGAGTCAACAGAGTCTTCCCTAAGACCGACTTCGTGTTAGATTTTAGGCTAAGATTAATCTCCCCTGAGGAGAAAAAATAATATAGTAATTACTGTGTTTCCTGTTTTTCTGAGTTTCTTTTCCTATTCTTGAACTAAGTCTCTGGTACCAACATATTATGCCTCTGCTCTAGTGGAATCATCTCCAGCTTGGTTCTTTATTACAAATGGTGAGTAAAAAAATCTCATCTTAATTTAAGACAAGAGTAAGGCTTTACAAATGAGTTTCTTTCTCCCTACTTTTATTTCTCCCTGTTATTTCTAAAATGAGGTTATTTGAGCCTATCAGTTTCACAGGATACTGTGTGATAAATGAGTCATATACAAAAGGGAAAGTATAACCCAATAGCAACAGCATCATTTTTTAAAATGACATAGTACTTATTGCTACTTTATAGTTTTGCCAAACCCAAAAGGTCCTTGTCTTCTTTGCCCAGGTGATTTTGAATGCCTTCATTTAAGGTTATTAACTTCTCTTTGCTTGATGCCCTAGGCACTTTAGTATCAGCAATTTTAAAACACCACAGCCTTCTGAAAATCTGAACTAGTGGCTGGAGAATATGAGGAATGACTGCAAAGAAAACTCTCCTTCGGGGAGAATAGCTCTCCAAGAAAATACAAAGTAGGAAGAGAAGAGTGGTTGGTAAAAAAACAATATGAGGCTTTTCATTTGGGTTCTATCACTTTTTCTTTCTTCTATCCAGCATATCGATATGGTAGCCTACCCTTGGGTTATACTTTATGTAAGATTGTCTTCAAAGTTCTCCTAAAGAGTTCTAGCTGAGGTATTCCTCATATAGAAAATTTCAAAAATGGATAGTGAAACACTTATATATATTATTTTAATGCATGAAGACCTTGCCACACTAGCATAGCCTTTTCCCTAGACCACATTGTGTTTGTGGGTTTGTTTTGGGGTTTCACGGGGGGGGAGCAGTTTTGGATTCTTATGTTGCTGGGATCCTCATTTCCTAAAAATAGAAATTTTTGTCTTTGAATAAAATTCAACTTGGCACAAAGATTACTGAATACTATACAAAGCACTGTGGGGGTTAAGAAGATAACTTAGATATAACTCAAGAATCTGAGAGTCTGACAAGGGGATGAAGAGCAAAAACAACTTTGATAGAAGGCAGATTGTGACAGGTGTTGTTCATCAGGAATAGTTTTTAGTTGATGATTTCCCAAAGCTTTTCTTCCATGTTTAATTCCAAGTAGTTGCTAAGCATTTGAATAAAATGCAAATATTAAACAATCACCCAAATATGAGGTCTTCTACGCTCTGTTGTCACTTCCTCCAGTTTGCCGTCCGGGTATGAACAACATTCAAGCCCTCTAATACACGAGCGTTCGGGTCTTTTTTCAGTGGGACATTTGTATCCTCTGAAAGAAAGAACAGTGAGAAGCCAAAACAGCAGAGGAAGCTTTCAAAAGTAAGCCAGACTCTGGTTGGAAATGATTTAATTCTTTGTGATCTTAAAAGATCCAGGTGTTTTACAGTCTCTCAACAGATGGATTTTCTTCAGATAGCTCTTACAAAAAACACATGTAATACTAACACCTTAAAACCCACCAATATTTTGCATAAATATTTGAAACATTCACAGACAAATGCAAAACTCCAACTCCCTTTCCAAACTACAGAATTAATGAAGTGTTCTTTTAAAGCAAACAATGAGGCTTCTCTTTGGCAACATTAGAGAAAAACATTTTCTTTTAGAGAATGATCGTGAAGACTCTTCATTCTCAGGATGTGAATGCCATCTATTTTCAGCATATGTCGTATCTATTGTATTTTCTCATTTTCCTCTAATGCTTCAACTCCTTTCCCTAATGTCACACCCACTACTACACCTGAAAATTTAGTCTTTGAGGTCAACCAAATAAAACTCCCTAGTAAGTTTGACCGCTCAGCAAAGCTAGTAAACTTATTAAATATTTTAGTTGCATTGGTATGGCAAAAATCTTTGCTCCCATAATTCGTCTGTGTCCCCAATGAAGTTTTGATGAAATTCATTTGCTCATATTCAGAACTCCAGAATCAATATGGGTTTCTTTCCCAAGAGCAGACATTAAAAGAAACAGAGAAAGCACTGCCAACATATTTAATTCCAGGGAGGTACCGAACACATCAGCCATGGTGCCCATCCTACCACAGCCCAAGCTAGGGAGTTTGGCTTTGTTCCAAGATACCGTGACCTCACCTGACTGGCTGAACAGCAGCCAATCCACTGCTTGGCTAGTGACCTATGACATATCCTGAAGTGGAAAATTGATAAGATCTTGTGTTGGAAATTTAAACTTGGAAATAATAAGAAGATAAGGAGATAAGCACCTAAACTCTCTTATTTTCTCAAGTTCATAACAGTAATGGTAATAAAAGCATTTACAACATGGCAGAAATTAAGTTGATGGATAAAATTAAAGCACTTAGAACAGGATAGGGTATTGAATAAGCATGGAATAAATGCATTATCATCAACATCATTATAATTTTGAGTAGCTATTTATTATTCAAAAAACCTTTCATAAAAATGCATATGTAATAATGTATGTGTATAAGATGAAAAATAAAGTAATCAAGGCTGACTAGCCCTACCATATAAGAAAATTTAAAAATAAAGCCACTTTAAGCAAAATGAATTGATATTCATGCAGAAAGAGGCAAATATAAATTTTTCAGAATTCCACAACATTCTAAAAATATTCATCCATATTTTTCTTCTTTTACTTTCATTCTTTAGATTTAAATCTGTAGCCAACCTAGAATTTATTTTGATGTAAGAGGTAATTTAGAGATTCTATTTTATTTTTCCAAGTAGTTGCCAAGTTGTTCCAAAAATAGTTATTAATAATTTAATAATATATCTTCTCTTCACTAATATGAAATGTTGCCTTCATTATTAATGAAATCCCCACACATATGTAATATTGAGGGATGTTTTTCTAGGATAAAAAAATATTCTGAAGGCATTACAAATTGCTAACTGTAACTAAAAGCAAATGTTTGCGGGAAAAGTTAAAAGCAAATGTTTTGGGGAAATGTTTATAAAGACAAATAGCAAATGCAGAGAAATATTTGCCGTACAAATCAAAGTCTAAGGACTAATTTCCATAAAGAACTCTTAAAAATCAATAAGAAAAGAGCTGACCTTTCTTTCCTTAGAAAAATGGACACGGACATACAAATGATCAATAAGTCCAGGGGAAATATTTAATTTCCTTATAAAGTAAGTGTAAATTTTAAGCAATTATACATCACTTTGCAACTCAGATTAGCTGACTTATAATAATCACGTTGTTGAAGATGTTAAAGAAACAATTTGATTCACTGCTAAAAACAGCATAGATTGGTACAGTAATTTTGAATGATAATTTGATAATATATTTTCAATTAGAAATGAACATTCCCTTTTAACCAGCAATTCGATTTCTAGATACTCAGGTGAAAAATTCAAGATTATGTATAAAGATGTTCATTGCAGCACTGCTCATAAGAACAAAATACTGGAAACTGTCTAAATGCCCACTAAGAAGGCACTGGTTAAATACATTCTGGATTCTAGAATACTACACAGCCATTGTTAAATTATTACCAGATCTTCCGCCAAGATGGAGACGTAGATGGAGGATCCACCTCGCCTCTGTGCACAACCAAATCTAAGAACAACTATTTTTAACAGCAGTCACAACCAAGCCACACGGAAAATCGACAATACGGAGTCCAAAGGACAACTCGATACTCGGCTGGACCGGTACAAGGAGCGAGGCCAGCAGCGGAGCAGGTTAGCAAGAAAAAATTCCCGGGGCGGTGCGCGGCGCGCACAGGCAACCGAGGGCACTGATCGCCAGCCAGCTGGCTGCCGGAACACACAGGGAAGAGGCGCGGTGGGTCGGTCCGTTGGTCGGTCGCGCGCATTTACGTGGGGAGAAGCCAGTGAGAAGGGAAGCCGGCGCGGGGCAGCAGGCTCGCGCAATTCCGATCGGATAAACCCCAGGCGTGCAGAGTGACTGGAAGCACTGGGCTAGCGGAGAGGAATGCCATTACTCCCTCTCTGACCCCGCCCCCACACACAGCGTCACAAACCAGCAACCTGGGTCGCCCAGTCCTGGTAAACAATTAAGGCTTCGCTCCGCTCACTTAACAGCGCGAACAGACCAAAAATGGCTCTAGGACAACTCAGAGCCCCAGAACCGATAGACCTAAGTGATGAAGAAATAGCCAGTCTTTCAGATGCACAGTTCAAAACACTGGTTATAAGGATCCTTACAGAACTGGTTGACTTTAGCCACAAATTAGAGAAACATATGGAAGCTAAATTAATTGAAATGAATGGGGATACAAAAGATTCCAATAGTAATGGAAAGAAAATTGGGACTCAAATCAAGGGAGAGAACCAGAAAGAAGAAAAAAATGATCAAACAGAAAGGAATGAAGAAATAAGAATTCAGAAAAATGAGAAGATTAGGAACCTCCAGGACATCTTTAAACGTTCCAACATCCAAATTATAGGGGTACCAGAAGGGGGAAAGGCACAACCACCAGTTGAAAAATTATTTGAACAAATAATAAAGGAGAATTTCCCCAAGATGGCAAAGGAAATAGACTTCCGAGAAATCCAGGAAGCTCAGAGAGTCCCAAAGAAGTTGGACTCAAGAAGGAACACACCAAGGCACATCATAATTACATTAGCCAAGATTAAAATGAAGGAGAGAATCTTAGAAGCAGCAAGAGCTAAGGGGACAGTCACCTACAAAGGAGTTCCCATCAGACTGTCAGCTGATTTCTCAAAAGAGACCTTACAGGCAAGAAGGGGCTGGAAAGAGGTATTCCAAGTCATGAAAACCAAAGATCTACAACCAAGATTGCTCTACCCAGCAAAACTTTCATTTAGAATGGAAGGACAGATAAAGTGCTTCTCAGATAAGACCAAATTCAAGGAGTTCATCATCACCAAGCCCTTACTATATGAAATGTTAAAGGGACTTACCTAAGAAAAAGAAGATAAAAAAGATGAACAGTGAAAGGACAGCAAACTCACAGTTATTAAGAACCACACCTAAAACAAAAGCAAACTAAGAGGATAGCTAGATCAGGAGCAGAACCATAGAAATGAAGATCTCAGGGAGGGTTAGCAATAGGGGAGTGGGAGGAGGGGAAGGGGGGAGAAGGTACAGAAAATAAGTAGCATAGACAGTAGATAGAAAATACATAGGGGGAGGGTAAGAATAGTAGGGGGAAATACAGAATCTAAAGAATTTGAGACACATGTTCATGAACTAAAGGGGGAAATGGTGGGGGAGGGGTGTGCAGGGTGGAGGGGAAGGGAGGGGGGAATAGAGCAAATGTAATGGCATAATCAATAAAATAAATAAATAAATAAATAAAATAAAGAAAAAAAATTATTACCAGATGGACCCAATAAAATGCATCTTTGGGCTAGATGCAACTCATGGATCACCTATGTATTATCTTAGGATTTTCTAGGTATTTATACCTGCCCTCACTCTCCAATTGATAATGAGATCTACCCATTACCCAACTACCCCAGTCATTCCTACTAGAGCATAAGCAACAACAAAAACAAAAATTAAAAAACCCACTTTAATAAAGTACTATAATTTACCAGTCCCTTGGTTTTTATGAATAAAACTGGCAATGACATTTTCATGGTTTTGTAAATAATTCATCATTTTCTGGGTTTTTCTGATTTCCACTAAACTCCAAAGTCCTTTGTTTTGTATGATTTTTGAATGAGTTCACATTTGTGTTTCGGTGCCTTTACTACCCCTTTTCTTTTCAGTTTGGCGATCAATGGCTCCTCGTTTTTGCTCCAGTTCTTTTTAAAGGCAGTGCCAGCCAGGGTGCAGTTGCGCATGTCCTGCCCGAGCCTGTGGATACATTTGCAGAAACCAGCCCCTAGGGGTCAGAATTAACAAACTAGAAGTGGCCTCAGGGACTGTGTGTCCCCAGCTCTCAGCGCAGGAACCCTCAGCTCTGTTTCTCTGGGGAGTAACCTCTTATCTGTTGTGAAGGAATTGGGTTTTTCCCCAAAGAATTCTTGACTTCACTTGGTGAGACTGGAGTAGGGTGACAAAGAGAGAACAATGTCAAAAGCACTGTGAGTAGGCTAAAGAACCTTTTTCGTATTGCACAACAATGTTCCTGACTTGACAATTTGGGTAACTATTTTAAGTCTTTTCTAATCCTCTAGAAAGGAAGAATGTTCTTTGCTGATTTCCCAGCTTAGACCAAATAGGCTGTATGTTCACAATGACAGAATTCTTCCTCCTTGTTATGAAACCACTATATGTAATTTTTTAGGGAAAAATATACATTACACATATGTTTTTAAATTATAATAAAACTCTTTGGAAAAGCATTTTCACAGAAGCACATTTGTATTTGATCTCAGTGGAGTGTGGCAAAGGCTAACAGTTGATAAGTGCTTTATGTTTAAAATGTTTATGGTATTCGAATTTCAGATTAACATTTAGCACTTCTTGGTAGATATTCCTATTAGGAGAGTGTATTCCTTCAGAGTAGAGTGGAAAACTACTCCCTTGGGAGGAGATAAAAGTCCCAAAGTTTCCTGCATTCCAGTTGACTTCGCTTTTGCCCAATAGAAGGATAAAGAATAGCAAAGGCCACTGTTGTGGGCCATGACCAGGCCCAAGGCACCAGTTGGAGCCCAAGTTTCCTCCTCGTTCCAGCAAGCCCACTGCATCCTTGGACACAATGAACATGTCAGATGTTAGAGTCGAGGAGGAAATAAGTTGTTTGTGCTAAGCTGTTTGCTCAACCCAAGACTGCTTGCTCAGGCCTGAGTAGAAACCGCACCCACCCCCAGGCAGGTGTTCCAGAGAGTTAGGAATTGGTCAAAACGTAGAGAGGGCTTCCATGTGTCAGGAGTTGTTGTTAAGTGCTTCACACCTGAGCTCGTTTATCGCTAACTGCCACCTTTGCTTCTGGAAACCTGCTTGCTTGCCTGCTTCTGTAAGAACCCTAGCCTGTAAGCGTTAGGCGCGACTCTCATTTGCAGCCATTTTGGCACCGTGTCTCCGGACACCCCGAGAGTTCGCCTCTGCGCAGGTAAAACTTTGAAACTTTGGCCAATAAAACATCTTTGACTGCCCGACCGTCTCCGACCCTTCTTGCTTGTGAGAGCAGAATGTAACGTCAGATCCTTTTGATTGCCTGCCCCTCCCCTACTCTGCTCCTCGAATCCAATTTCCCACTGTTTTCCTTCTTCTTAAGACTTATTGTCAGCTGTCTTTCCCACTTGATCATAAATAAGCCCTTTTATTATTCTCAGCGTATTCAAAGAGGTTCCCTGCCCTCCATGTAACTCTACTTCCCTTGCATAAGAGGGAAACTCTGCTCTCCTTGAGACTAGCACTTTCTCAGTCACCTGGGATAAAAGCTCTTCTGTATTTTCAAGCTTTGCTTATGAGCAGAATTCCCCCATTTCCACTTCCAAATTGTTAATACTTTCTTAAGTCCCTCATTGTCATCCTTAGCTCTGACCTCACTACACCCTGATCTCAGACTCAGGCACTTAAATCACCACTTCCTTCTGGAGGACTCACAGCTCATACAAAAGGCTGTCCCTTAGCCACCTAGTCACAAAATACCTGACCTCTCAAAACCAGACCTTGAGTTTAATTACTCCCTGGAATGGTTCCATTTCTGATGTTTTAGACTCAAATGCCCATCCCCTTAACCACATTCTATTTTTCCAGATCACCACAATACAGCCACCATTCAACCAGACTGGCACCCCCAGTTCTGAATCCCACCCACTCTCTCCAGCCTGTCAACCCCATTTTGTGTTCCCTTTGCTCTTCTTTCCACCCCAGATTTCATGTTCACTCACTCACTTTACTCCCTTGCCTCTTGACCAGCTTCTGCTCTCTCCAGTGCCTCACCTGTGTGGACTATTTACCTTCTCCCAGCTCTTCCCTCTGTATGTTCATATTACATACTCTTCCTGAGTGATCTCATCTACTCCCACAGCTTTAACTGCTATATATAAGCTGATGCTTTCTGAATATCTACAACCAGATATTTCTCCTAAATTCAGGAGGAGCTACATAACCAGCTGTCTACTGGAAACTCCCATAAGCACTTGCAAAGTCACTTTGTCAAAACTGAGCTAATCACCCTCCCCCCATAACTGGCGTGGAAAAGGTGATCCTCCTCTTACATTCCTTTTCTTAGTGAATGGTGCATTCCACCTATATCCCCAAGTGCTTCTACGCTACCTTGTGGAATGCTTCTCATAGCATTTTTCACAATTTCGTGGAAGCTTATTCACTTGCCCGGCCTTCATATTAGCCTATATTTTCAGAGGACAAAGGCTTTCCTTGCCTTAGCATACACAAAGCATGCATAGCACAGTGTTTGGAACATAGAGAGTGCTCAACAAATGTTTGCTGAATTCATGAACAAATAACTGATCCAACTAATTTCACATTTTGCAAAGTAGAATCTGAAATCAGGGGGGTTACAGGAAATATAAAAAAAGAAAAGTGAGACATTCTGACAGAGTTTGAAGAGTTTATTAAGAAAAGAAAGCTACCTGTGTGTTGGGCTCCTTCTGTCTCCAGGATTAGGCCTCCCCTGAAAATGTTATTAAATTAAAATGGAAATAACAAGTTGCTGAGTCTGACTTTTCATGGAAACAATGAGCAAGAGCCCTACATTAACATAATGCAGGAGGTGAGGTACAGCATCTGTCTTCTCTGATATAAAAGAGTTCCTGGGTACCAATGACATTCTCAAAACTAGCAGGTATTTGGAGCAAAGAGAAGACAAAATCAAGCTCAACCAAGAGTGAGAAGACCTCTGGTGGTCCATGCCTAGGAGATGCACGGAAGTGACAATGAGATGTCCCAAAGAAACAGACATGAGTTGGCTCTCTGAGAGTAAATACTTAACAGACACTTAACAGATGGGATTAGAGATAGAGTTGCTACCTACTAGGGCTGTAAACTTGACTAGTTTACCTTAAGAAATGTGTAATTTTGGACTTGGATAAGGTGTGTCTGTAACCAATGACTGAGCAGATCTAGAGCATAGACAAGGCTGAGCTTATGAGCCCTTAGGTCTAAGGACCTGACAACCCAAAGTCCTTGGCCCGAAGGGGATTTACTAACATCTGAGGTATGTTAGCAGCCAGGCTACTATTTCCTAGACATACCTTCTATGGACTGAATTGTGCCTACTCCCCCACTACCCCCCCCCCATTCGTATGTGGAAGTCCTAACCCCAGTGTGATTATATCTGGAGATAGGGTCTTTAGGAAATAATTAAGATTAAATGACATCATAAGGAGGAGGCTAATCCAATAAAACTGTGGCCTACAGAAAGAGGAAAATAGAGAGAAAAAGGTTTCTCGTGGGAGACACAGCAAGAAGACACAGAGAGAAGGCAGCTGCCAGCAAACCAGGAAGAGAGCTCTCACCAGGAACAAAATCAGCTGGCGTCCTGGGCTTCAGGCCTCCCCACCTGTGAGAAACAGATTTCTGTTGTTTAAGCTGCTCACTGCGCGGGGTTTTGTTATGGTAGTCCAAGCAGACTGAGACAACACCCAGTATCAGGTCGGACTCCATACTTGAACTTTTATACTCTCCTCTGAAACAATGAGTTTTCTTACACAAGATTCAGATTTGTAGTCTAAAGCCAAAACATGAAGTCAGATGATCCTTGTTGAGTCAGCCTTTAGGATCCTCTCTCTGTTTCGATCTCTGTAAGTGAGAACGACGATTCCGGCTCCGTCAGCCTCACACCACTGCTGGGCTGACCAAATGCGTAAGAATACACTCCGCGAACCAGGAGGTTCCAGGGAACCGGAGCGGCACAGGATCAGGCCTCTCTCTACCTCTGAGCCACACGTTATGCATGTAGGCTCTTGGGTTTTTTTTTAACCAGTGCAAATGCTTATTTTAATTCCTAGTTGGAATAATTAAACGAGGAAGTGTTCAGAAGCAGCAGGAAAATTTCAAGCAGCCTATGCAGGGGAAGTCACAAGTCAGGAGGGAAACTTGGAAAAGCCGAGACAGGAAAAAATAGAGTAAGACAAATGTGCAGCTTAAGAGGGGGAAAAAGCCAAAAAAATCTAAGAGAGCTCTGGCTTCTTTTCCCAAGGCAACAGCCTGTCCTACAAGACAACGTCCCCTTCCAAAGGGAAGAGGGAGAAGTTTTCACAAGATAGCTCTTCTCTGGCTGTGGGGGTTGGCCAGGGGAGAGGGACTGTGTATCTGAGGTCTAGAGAAGACAAATCACTTGCACAGAGTAAGGGTAAAAATGAAAGGAACAATGAAAGGAAGAAGGCTAGCAGCCTGAACTTGGACTAAAGTAAATTCTGTCAAACATGATTAAATATACACAATGCAGAGAGCAAAAGCAGGAGCTCCAGTTCACATATCAGCCAAAACCTCAGTCTCCAACCTGAGGAGCCACAAGGCAGAGCCCACATGGGGTCTCGCCCAGTGCTCCCGGATGAAGCCACGGTGGACCACAGGCCTGGCAGCATCGCCGGTGTGGGCGCGCCACAGCCAAAGCACTGGAGAAGTATTAGTGAGTCCTATAAAGCTTTTTATTAAGAAAAAGGAAATAGCCCTGACTAGTGTAGCTCAGTGGGTTGAACATTGTCTTGCAAACTGAAAGGTTGTTTGTTCAATGCCCAGTTGGGGCACATGCCTGGGTTGTGGGCTAGATCCCAGGTTGGGAGCCTGTAAGAGACAACCAACCAATCAATGTTTCCCTCCCTCTTCTTCCCCACCTTCCCCTTTCTCTAAAAAAAAAGAGAGAAATAAATAAAATATTTCTTAAAAAAATACAGGTTTATCACTTCTCAGCCTTTCGGCTAAGATCAAGTGTAGTATCTGTTCTTATCAGTTAAAAAAAATACAGGTTTATGTTAATGAAAAAACAAAACACTGGAGAAGCCAAAATGAAAAATGAGCAAATATGACACAATGAAAAGTCCCCCACCTGCGGGTTCCACTCCCACCTGCGGGTTCCACTCCCACCTGCGGGTTCCATTCCCAGCTCTATGGATTAGGACTCCAGACTCCCCCACCATTCACTTCCTGTGCGGACTCCGGTCCTCTCCTTTATAAAATGGGTTTGATCAAACTGGCTCAACCTGCCTTCCAGGGTTGTTAGGAAAATCAAAAGACTTATAAGAGAAACTATTTCATAAGCGAAAAGGAATCATACATAGAACTGGTATTCGAGATAGGTATTTCCTCGAAGGCCACACCCCTTGCAGCCAAGGTTAGACGAGAGCTCCTCTGCGGACCTCAGCGCGCTGTTCGCTCCAAGGAGCTCCCCGCCTTCCTCCTGGGAGCTTGAGCCCCTGGTGGTGGCAGGAAGGTGCTGCACTTTCTCTTCCTCTCCTTTCTCAGATCCGTGCCCAGCAACAACAAAACACAAAACCTCCAGTCTCCTGCTCTCCCCACCCACTTCCTCCTGCTCAAATTCCTCATCTCCCCACTTCCCCCAAAATGGCATCAATCATGAAACATAAAAAATAAAACAGGCCTGCTTACAGGGTCTGCTGCTCACTCCACCTTTGAGTGTAACAAGATGATGCCCCTTCCTCCAGCTGGTGAAAAGGAAATGTGTTTGCCATAGCCAGACTGGAAGACCATGTGCGATGGTCCAGATAAGCACCTCAGGCCCCTGGGGAGCTTTGGGGGGCCCTCTCAGAACACCATTAGGGGCACTAAGGCAGCTGGATTATGTGGGGTCAAAGAGGAGTCTGCAGCCCTGGCTCGCATCCCCTCTCCACCCACTCCAGTTGCAGCCTCTGGGCCCCACCCTGGGATGCTCCTGCCCTGTCCCTGGCCTCCCATGGGCCCCAAGGCACGCACCTGTCCTTCACCTTTTCCTGGTCTCCTGCTCTCCCACCTCGGGAAGGCGAAGAGGGGCCCAGGGCTCAGGAATTTAGGCATGCTGGGCTCACTTTCTTCTTTCATTTTTTTCTCTTTGTTGAGAAAAAAAATTTCCCTCTGTGCTTCACCATCCAGTATAGTGCACTGTGTTTATTTACAAGGGCTTATTGACAACAGGTTTGCTCCTGACTCTGTGGTCTTGAGTCCCCAACCCCAGGGACAGAGAGGAGTTCTGGTTTGCTGATGAGATCCTGAAATACTGGGGAGGAAAACAGGACTTGGGGTCCCCCCATAATCGGGACATATGCTTTTGTTACACTTGACAGTGTATAATACCCTCACGTGACCATGTTATTTTAATGGAGCTCCACAGCAACCCTAATGGGGGGGTGTGGTTCAGATTAGAAATAGGGAACTCACAAAGGTTAACACAAAGACGTTTGGCCCCGCAAACATCTGAGCTGGTTAGGGATGGCCCTGAAGCCTCGGCCTGCTGCTTCTGCCTCTCCCCCTCACCACAGTGTCTCTACAGTCTCTGTAGAGAGACTTCCAACCTCGGCCCTAGGTGCCTACTAGACCTGAAGATTGCTCTGGGGAAGCAGACCCTGCCTCCCCAGGAGCAGCTTCGGTAGCAGCAAAGCCAAATGAGGGCTAAGTAACAGGCCTGAAGACAGACAATGGAGCCTCATGACACCCCGGATGAGGGCCCCCTGGGTCAGAGAGCCCCGCCACTCCTCAAGCCTGCTTTCCCCAGTGGACACAAGCTGCATGTGGCTTGCTGCCTGTCTTGTGGCAGCCTGCAGGAAGTTCCCTCGGAGGTAGGTGAGAGGTGACTCCAACTCAGTGCTCCTCAACTTCATCACATTAGAACCACCGGGGACCTAATTAGAAATGCTGACTGCCCAGATCCCACCGCAGAGCGATTGGATCAGATTTTGAGAAAGGCCTAGGTATCTGCATATTTTTTTATTTCCTCAGGTGATTCTGCTGCACAGGGATGATTTGGAGCTACTGCTCCAAGAGGCTCAGAATGAGTGGGGCACAGATGTGGCATGATGAAAGGGGGGTGGGTCACAGAATAGGGGTACCCTGAAATCACACCAGTGTGCTGTCACTCCTTTTCTCCACTCTCCCCAAAACATTCCCTCTTAACTTGCATTTCTGGCTTCTTCTGGGGTGTCCTTCAATGTCCTAAGAGAGGAGTGCTGGTTTGTGCAAGGCCCTAACTTTCTACCAAACAGCAGACTCACTCATTGATAGAAGGAGTGGCCGGGAGAAGTGGCGACCACTGGAGAAGTGAGGCAGCGAGATGAGAAACTGTCTGTGCTGGGACACCAGCTACCACTCAGCACTTTCAGCTGGAGGCCAAGGGGGCTAATCATTAGCTTTCCTTTCAGACATTTATCTAACAAACTTTCTGAGCCAAGCTTCTCCCAGACTCCCACTACTTACTGCCTCCCTGGGGCTAAAGCAAGTGACCCCTTTATCCAGCACCATAGTCAGAAGCACCCCCACAACTTAGGACCAGCTTAATCATAACTCCCACCTCCCCAGAGAGCCTGTATGCCCAGCCCACGTCACAGGAGCAAGGAGACAAGAAACGGTCTCTTGAGTGGAAGAGGAGCAAGGTGTTTACTGCAGCAATGGAAAGTGCCCTACACAGCATACGCAATACAAAGGGAGAGGAGGAAATGCTTTTATAAACGGTTTCAATTACCTTCGCAATAACTTGTGAGACAGTAATTATTATCTCTGCTTTAATAACTATCTTCTCAGCTCAACAAAGATCCAAGGGAACACATACCCAGGACCTAGAAGGCAATAAAAGCAAAAGCATCATATACAGGCCTCAAGCTTAGCGAATGGGGTGGGGGGCAGCGATGTTGACTGCTCATCAGTAATAAATCTGTGCAGGGTAGTAGGTGCGACAGAAATCAACCGACCTCTCATGCTAACCAAATCCAAAGAGGAATATTACTCAGCCATAAATGGAGAAGCCATAAAGAATGAAGTACTGTGACATGCTACAAATGGATGATCCTTGAAGATAGTAGCTTAGTGAAAGAAGCCAGTCACAAAGAGCTACATATTTAGGATTCCACTTATATAAAATGTCTGGAATAGATTAGTCCATAGATGTAGAAGTAGATTCCTGGTTGCTGGGGCCAGGGGTGAATACTAAGTGACTGCTAATGGGTACAGACGGGTCTCTTTTGGGGCGAGAAAAATGTTTTGGAATTCAATAGGGGTGATGATTGCACAACCTTGTAAATATACTAAAATTTACTGAATTGTACACTTTTTATGGTATGTGAATTATATCTCAAAAATAAAATTTTAAAGAACCCAAGGGTGAAAGGCTTCAAATTCTGAAAGCAAACAGAGTTCCTTGAGGATCTTAGGGGTACCTGTGAGTAATTTTTGTAAGATCTCCTAAAGGGCAAAGGTAAAATAGAAGCTAAAATTAGTCTGGCTCTGAGTGCCCTGCTTTTCTCCCACCCAGTGTCAAGTTCAGCCAGTCCCCTAACTCATCAGCAATACTTGTTAGCTCAGGACAGTTGCTTCCCTCCTGATATCTTCCCTCCTCAGATCTGTGGCACTGAGGAGCTGGGATTTAGGTTAGGACCAGACTGGACTGGAAGAGGGCAATGTGGGCCCAAGAATCCCTCTGGAAGGCTGGAGAAGCCAGGGTGGTATTGCCACAGAAAGCTAAGGGGAACTTTGGGACAGGACAATGTCCTTGCAAAATCCCAGTTCCTGGCACAGTGTCCCACCCATGCCTTCTAAGCCCCACTCCACAAACACTGACACCAAGTTAGGCCTTTCAAGTGGCAGCTGCCATTCACTGAGCACCAGTGGAATGCGCCTGAGAAGATGCAGCCCCTCCCTCAGCTCCCTGTAAAGCTCAGTCCAAATTTCCCGATACTCATCAATCACCCAAGGTCATGTGCTCAACTTCGGGCCTTTTTACTGGCTGTTCTATCTGTTTGGGCCCCTCTTCCCTGGTCACCTATACAGCTAAATGCTTCACTTCCTTGAATGTTGCTTCTGAATGAGGCTGACTACTCTATTTTAAACCACACACACACACACACACACACACACACACACACACACAGTGCCACTGCCTCTGCCCTTCTCATGTCCTCCTCATCCTGCTCCCCTACCTCGTCTTGCTCTTTCTCCATAGCACGTAACACCTAACATAGCACATCATTTGCTTGGGTATTACTTTGGTTATTTCTTCTCTATTTCCCCCGGCTAGAACATAGCTCCCCTATGTGAAAATCTGTGTGTTTATTGATGCAGCCCAGCCCCTCAGAACAGTGCCTGACATGATTTTATAATGCTTTATAAACACATGTGAAGCTGAATTGAAGAATTTGCATTTTGGTCTGTATGTTCCTAATCTACTAGACAGCTGGGGACCCACCACAGACACACACTTCCCTGAGCCCCCAGGAACACCTGCCCTGAGCTCGGCACCAACCCCATTGTTACCGAATCACAAAAGTGAGGATTTGGCTGCCCACTGCTACCAATACAAAAATTCTGGATGCAGAGGTTGTTGGGAAAGGAAAAAGGTCTTTACTCAAATGCTGTACAATCTGGGAGAATGGCAGCCTTGTCTCATAGCCTCTTCCCTTCTGGGAAATCTAGAGGAAAACCCAGCCACCCTCAGCCAGACCAAAATCAAAGGCAGCGTCCAAAGTTCCTTTTCCCATTCAAAGAACTGTCCCCTGGGAACTGCAAGCAGCCGCTGAGAGGTCATCCAGGCAGCTGAGCTTCTCACCAAGCCACTGTCAGGCCTCTGGCTTCCTCCTCAGAACATGCATGTGGGCGGACACTGCCATTGGCCATGTGGCTTCCAGGGCCAGAAGATCCTGCAAATGCACTGGCCAGTATATTGGCAAGGTAAGCAAGCGTGAATTCCTCTTTTCTCCTGCACTTCTATTAGTTTCCCAAGTGAGCTGGACCAAGTGCTTTCTCATCCCAAACTTCCGTGCACTCAGTAAGAGTCTGTCCCCCAACCAATCCCTTCTTTTCCACAGGTTAGACGGACAGGTTCCTCACTGCCCCACCACCAGAGCTGCCATTCTGACCTCTATGGCACTTGTACCTGCCTTCCTGTCCCACCCCCAATCAGCTACCAGAAAAGGGTAGGAGGGCTTTCCCCCCTATCCAATGATCTTACCAGCCTTTCACATGCTTACTGCAAAACTTCCCCCTGTGGCCATCTTGCCCAGAGGAGGAGGATTTGCCCTGGGATGCATCAGGCAGCTGCTTTGGCAATAGCTTGGTTACCCGGACACCGCAGCCCCACCCGCTACCTCAGGCAGTTTGCAAACTCCTCCTCCGTGGCCCTTCCTGTTCTTCATGGTCTGGCCAGGCTAGTGGTATTACCATAACTCAGCCTTTTTCAAAGTCTTTTTTGGAAGACTTCCTCACCTCTACTCAAGCCTGTGCCATTACTGAGAACATCATCTCCTCCGAATACCACCTCACCTGCAGTCCTCTTACAAAGAGGCAATTTTTTCCTCAGTTGGCTACTTTCTCTAGCCTACTGTGTTTCACTGTTTTCTTCTTTCAGCCCCTTCTTTCTTTTCTTCGAAGAATTTGTTTCAACATGGAATTGTTCTTGCCTCTCTTCCTCTAGAATACAAGCTCCATGAGGACAGTAACTATTCTGTGTTCTCCACTGCCACTCCATTAGCACTAAGTGCACATGACAGGCACTGTGTTTTTGAAAGGAGGAAGAGGAAAAGCTGAGGGCATGGCAGGTGTCGAGGAGAGCTGGATATATCCCTGTTATTCCAAACTCTTCTGCTTTATTCAGTTGCACAGGATGTGATTCCACTGAGGCTTCCAGTCCCCTCATTCCACATTAGATAGTGAGCAGATCTTGAGAAGAACAGGCGTTCTGAATATTAAAGGGGCAGGGACGAGATCTGCTAATGAGGATCTGATAATGGAACCTAAGTGGGAGGAAAGGGGGCCCTGGTCAGCAGGAAACAGGAGCGGCTAGAGCCAAATCCAAGCCTATTGTCCTGTTCTCTCCCATTTGCTCGATTAGGGGATGTAATTCCAGAATCCAAGCCAGGGCATAGAAGGCAACCAGCAAGCTAATTCTTCCAATCCAAATGGGGGTAACATTATTTCCCTGATTTTCCAATGAAATCCAGACATGTCCATGGAGGGACACCAAATGCAAGGGTGTTTTTTCCACATTTACAATAGCAAACTTGTATGGGCCCTTCCTAAGTTCTGGCCCTTCCTGAACAATGTAATATGTATCACTTGGTCTAATTCTTACTGCAACCACATGATGTAGCTCTCCTCAGTCCCACTTTACAGAGGTAAGGGGGGAGCATGAATTAGGACTCAGGCAGTGTGGCTTTGAAGCTCACAGGCTTAACCACCACGTCTTCCTCTTCCTTTTCACTGCTCAGTGAAACAACCCTACATAGTTTGTTTGACAAGGATAATAACCCAGCCCCTCTGTGCTCAGACCTAAACTGTGGCTTGTTTACAAAGCTGGCCCTACAGTTGTTGATGCAAGAAAGGTTCTAGCTCACAAGAGTTAATAGAAACTTTTAAAAATGCTGTTGTCAACAATTGCCTCTGTGCTGTTTTATTTTTAATTTTCATTACATCATTGCCTGAAAACCAGTCCTTTTGTTCCCATTTTGTGAAAATGGGAAAAGCCACAAGGCACCAACAACACAGTGGCCATCAAGATCTCTTGGTGATTTGCACTCCTCCCGAGCCACCTGCTATAAAGAACATTAAGTAATTGAGGATGAGGCCTTTGAAGTAGTTTTCACACTGCAAATATCTATCAGTGCATCACTTACTTAGCCTTTCCAAAAATAAGACTTTGATTCAGACCTACTTTGTTCACCTTCACAGAGAAGCCACATTTGAATAAAAGCATGAGCACCACCTGCGGTGCTTTTGCGAGGGCACGCTGATGTTATTTCTGAAGCAGGACTGCAGGGTTGGGGCAGGGAGCAGCCTTCTTCGAGGTTTTACTTAGGATGTTCCGGGTTTCAGCCTGAGCCACTGAGTGTGCCTCCTGTTCACCTTAGATGCTCACTCTGTGGGAAGGTTTTCCGGATACGCCAGACTTTTTCAAGGCCATCCAAGGTGTTTCTGGGATTCTGCATCTATTTAACAAACAGTATGGTTAAAAGAAGCACCTAGGGCAACCTAGAAATGAAAAGAAAGGGATGGAGAGAGACTGTCCAAGAACATCAAAAGCTTAGAGGCTGGAAAAATAGAAGAATGAAGGAAGACATTGCTCAAGACTTCATCAAGGTATGGGGGCCTCACAGCTATTTCTTTATTGATTTGCATCAGTAGGGACAGGAAATCTAAGGGACAACTTTTCCCTTCCTACAGCTTTGAAGCTCTAGTCTTCCTAGAGGTGAAGCCCATGCTAACCTTTGTAAGAAAGGCAGATTGCAATTAGAACTTCGCCTCGAACCTGGAAGTAACACCTCCCACCCACCCCCACCCCCGCCCGTTCCCTAAAGCCAGCTAGTCCTGCAGAAAAGTGGTCCCTTATCTTCTCTTCAGATGAGAACAGGAGGTGCTGGATACCAGTCTGAAGGAACCCTGCAACTAGATTATACTAATCCGAGCCCCCAGAGCAAAGTGAAGTCCAGGCCTATCCTAAAATAACTTTGTGACCTGACTAAAGCCATATGGCTTGAATATATTCAAAGTAGATTTTGTATGGGAGAAAGACCTTGATATTCAATCCATCGCTAAACTCATGGTCTTCCATGAAGGGGACAGTGTCCTCCAATATCCAAAAAAGGGCTTTCTCAGAAGTATGATCACAGGACCATCTGAAATCAGCTAAGGTACCTATTAAAAATTCAGAGTCCTGGGTCTCAGCTCAGGCATACTAAATCAGATTATCTGGGGTGGGACTTGGGAATTTGCATTTTGCAGATTAGGGGATTCTGAAGCGGATTTGGGTGAGGGAATCACTGGATCTAAAAATTAGAGACTTATTTCTCGGAAAAAGCTGGCCCAGGTGAGATCACATTTATAGACCAGTATTTCTTTCAAGCTCCATCCTGTTATTATGCTAACAACAAGGCACTTACAAAGTTGCAGATTCATTGCAGAACAAAAGATCTGTACACAGACCAGTGGCATCTAATTCACTTAAAAGTCTCTGCCTCGATAATAGTGCTATTTGCTGTTTAATGGCAGTTCGCTCTGAACAAAAAAAGCAGAGAGACTGTGTGTGCAGGTGAATCTGACTTCTGCTTGTGATTACCATGGAAACGGCAGCCATTGTCACTAGACAGATCCCCTCCCAGGCAATTTTGCCGGTCCATTTTTTTAAAGGCCCGGCTTGTGCTTACCTCACACTGGAAAATCCTGCCTCCTCGGAGCATGGTTCTGAGAGTTCATAAATGTGTGTCCCAAACAGATGTAAACAGAAAATTTGCATTCCTACCACTCTGTTTTATTCCATGAAGTGTCTTCCAAAAGCATCTCAGCATAATCCAAACAGGATGGAAATTCTTCTCATCCTTTAGCACAGATCTCATCTTGCTTGTTGCTTGTAGGGCAATAGGAGGGGGTGAGTTTGGGGTTGAAATAATGCATTTGCCTTCCTCCTTTCCCTTCTTAATTAGTTGGCCTAATAATAAATACATCTTCGCTAAGATTTTAATTAAGTTGAAATTTTAAACGATTGTTTATTTTATACTGCGTTCAGAGGAACTTTTAAAAGGATGAATATGAGGGAAATGATGTCACACTTTCAATCCAGAAACCTAGGTGTTGTTGCTGAGTACCCATGCACGGTGCACACTGTCTCTGCATTGAGAACTGAGCATTTGCTCTTTGCCTAAAAATGGCAAAATAACAGCAGCTACAAGCACATGTGTTTATCACAAAGGAAACAAGCCTCAGTAAGTTGTGTCTTTATCAAGGAAACTTTCCACATTCCAGGGTAAGGCCTTCCCCTTCCAGGCTCAGAAACCTGAGTGCTCCCTGAATATATCCATCTCCTCAGGGGCAGACTCAAAGCCACTAACCCCAAAACTAAATGCTAGATGGCTCCATTTAAAATGAGAACTACTTCTCACAGGACCAACACTTTCTCTCTTAGTTGATCAACCCACAAAGAAAGCCAAATAATTAATAGAAAATGCCATTTTGCTCATTTACAATCAGAAAAACAAAACCATTATAAGGAATGGAATACTAAAAGTTTTTGTAACAGATGGCATATTTCATAGAACTAGAACAAATAATCCAAATATTTATATGGAACCACAAAAGAACCCCAAATAACCTCAGCAATCTTGAGAAATAAGTACAAAGTTAGAAGAATCACTCCTGATATCAAACTATACTGCAAGGTCACTATCATCAAAATAGCATGGTACTGGCATAGAAACAGACATATAGATCAATGGAACAAAATAGAGAGCCCAGAGATAAAACGAATCCTTTATAGTCAATTAATATTTGATACAGGAGGCAAGAACATACAATGAGGTAAAGATAGTCTGTTCAGTAAATGGTGTTGGGAATATTAGACAGCTACATGCAAAAAAAATGAAACTAGACCGCCTTCTCATACCACACACAAGAATAAACTCCAAATAGATTAAATACTTAAACATTAGACTTGAAACCATAAAAATCCTGGAAGAAAACGTGGACAGTAAAATCTCTGACATTTCATGTAACATTTTTTTTATATCTCCTCAGGCAAAGAAAACAAAAGAAAAAATAAACAAATGGGACTACACCAAACTAAAACTGCTTTGCATAGAAAAGGAAACCATCAACAAAATGAAAAGATGACCCACTGAATAGGAGAACATATTTGTCAATGATGCATCTGATAAGGAGTTAATATCCAAAATTTATAAAGAACTTATATAAATAAACACCAAGAAAATAATCTAGTTTAAAAATGAGCAAAGGTACTTACTAGACACATTTGCAAAGAGTACATAGAGATGTCCAATACACAGATGAAAAGATGCCCAAGGTCACTAATCATCAGAGAAATGCAAATTAAAACCACAATGAAATACCATTTCATACCTGTCAGAATGGCTGTCATCAATAAATCAATAAACAAGGAGAGCTGGTGAAGTTATGGAGAAAAGGGAACCCTAGTGCACTGTTGGTGGGAATGCAGACTGGTACAGTCTCTGTGGAAAACATTATGGAATTTCCTCAAAAAATTAAAAATGGAACTGTCTTTTGACCCAGTGATTCCACTGCTGGGATTATACCCTAAGAATCCCAATACACCAATTCAAAAGAATTTATGCACCCCAATGTTCTGTCTTTTACTCCCATTCCAGCTCCCCCACAGAGTGCTCCCCACCTCCCTCCCATTTCTATCCCCCTTAGTTTGGTCCATGTGTCCTGTATACTTGTTCCCGTAAACCCTTCTTCCCCTTTTCCCCTGAAATTCCCTCCCCTCTCCCTTCTGGTCACTGTCCCTTTGTTCTCTATCTCAGTGTCTTTCCTTGTATTTTGCTTGCTTGTTTGTTTTGTTGTTTAGGTTCCTGTTAAAGGTGAGATCATATGGTATTTGTCTTTCAATGTCTGGCTTATTTCACTCAGCATAATGCTTTCCAGTTCCATCCATGCTGTGGCAAAGGGTACAAGATCCTTCTTTCTTTCTGCTGCATAGAAATCCATTGTGTATATGTACCATAGTTTTTGATCCATTCATTTACTGATGGGCATCTAGGTTGCTTCCAACTCTTGGCTATTGTAAATTGTGCTGCTATGAATATTGGGGTGCATAGGTTCTTTTGGATTGGTGTTTCAGGGTTCTTAGGATATACTCCTAGCAGTGGAAATGCTGGGTCAATAGGTAGGTCCATTTTTAGTTTTCTGAGAAAATTTCATAGTGTTTTCCATAATGGTTGTACCAGTCTGCAATCCCACCAACAATGGATTAGGGTCTCCTTTTCCCCACAACCTCTCCAACACTTGTTGTTTCTTGCTTTGTTTATGATGGCCATTCTGACAGCCGTGAAGTGGTATCTCATTGTGGTTTTAATTTGCATCTCTCTGATAGCTAGCAATATTGAGCATCTTTTCATGTGTCTCTGGATCTTCTGTGTGTCCTCCTTGAAGAAGCATCTGTTCAAGTCCTTTGCCCACTTTTTAATTGTGTTGCTTGTCTTCCTAGAGTGGAGTCGTGCAAGTTCTTTGTATATCTTGGAGGTTAAACCCTTGCCTGAGGTATCATTAGCAAATATATTTTCCCATACAGTTGGTTCTCTTTTTATATTAATACTGTATTATATAGCTGTGCAAAAGCTTTTAATTTTGATGAGATCCCATTTGTTTATTCTTTTATGTCCCTTGCTCTAAGGGGACGTATCAGTAAAAATGTTGCTGCATGAAATATCTGAGATTTTCCTGCCAATGTTCTCCTCTAGGACTTTAATGGTGTCACGGCTTATATTTAAGTCTTTTATCCACCTTGAATTTATTTTGGTGTATGGTGTAAGTTGGTGCTTGAGTTTCATTTTTTTCCAGGTAGCTATCCAGTTCTCCCAACACCATTTGTTGAAGAGGCTATTTTTAGTCCATTTTATGTTGCTGCCCCCTTCATCAAATATAATTGCCTATAGAGTCCTGGGTTTATTTTTGGGCTCTCTGTTCTGGGCATATTAGTATATAAGCCTGTTTTTATGCCAATACCAGGCTGTTTTGATTACAGTGGCCTTGTAATACAGTTTGGTATCTGGTATTGTGATCCCTCCTACTTTGTTCTTTCTGAAAATTTCAGCTGCTATTCGGGGTCATTTATGGTTCCATATAAATTTTTGAAGTGATTGTTCTAGGTCTGCAAAATATGTCATTGGTACTTTAATAGGTATTTCATTGAATCTGTAAATTGCTTTGAGTAGTATAGACATTTTGATTATGTTAACTCTTCCAATCCATGAACACGGTATATCTTTCCATTTGTTTTGTGTCTTCCTTGATTTCTTTCTTCAGTGTTGTGTAGTTTTCTGCACAAGGTCTTTTACTTCCTTGGTTAGGTTTATTCCTTGGTATTTTATTTTTCTTTTTGCTATATCGAATGGGATTTTTTTTCTTGATTTCTGCTTCTGCTCATTCATTGTTGGTATACAAAACTGCCTTTGATTTCTAGATATTGACTTTGTATCCCACTGTTTTGCCAAATTCATTTATTAAGACCAGCAGTTTTGGGGTAGAGTCCTTAGAATTTTTCATGTACACTATCATGTCATCTGCAAACAGTGACAATTTTGTTTTCACCTTTCTGATTTGGATGCCTTTTATTTCTTTTTCTTGTCTGATCACTGTGGCTAAAACTTCCAATACTATATTGAATAG
The DNA here is from genome assembly GCF_021234435.1 of Artibeus jamaicensis. Taxonomy (NCBI): domain Eukaryota; kingdom Metazoa; phylum Chordata; class Mammalia; order Chiroptera; family Phyllostomidae; genus Artibeus; species Artibeus jamaicensis. Next base: position 1,292,789 of record NW_026521981.1, on the reverse strand, counting down.
AAGTGGTGAAAGTGGACAACCTTGTCTTGTTCCTGATCTTAGTGGAAAAGCTTTTAGTTTTTGCCCATTGAGTATGATTTGGCTGTAGGTCTCTCATATATGGCCTTTATTATATTGAGAAATGCTCCCTCTATTCTCACTTTGCTGAGTGTTTTTATCATGAATGGGTCTTGTACCTTATCAAAAGCTTTTTCCACATCTATTGATATGATCATGTGATTTTTGTCTTTGCTTTTGTTTATGTGATGTATTACATTTACTGATTTGCAAATATTGAGCCATCCTTGCATCCCTGGGATTAATCCCACTTGGTCATAGTGAATGATCTTTTTAATATATTGTTGGATGCAGTTTGCCAATATTTTCTTGAGGATTTTAGCGTCTATGTTCATGAGCAATATTGGCCTGAAGTTTTCTTTCTTTGTTGTATCTTTACTGGTTTTGGGATTAGGATGATGCTAGCTCATAGAAAGAGTTTGAGAGTTTTCCAACATTTTGGATTTTTTGGAATAGTCTGTGAAGAATAGGGGTTAGCTCTTCCTTAAATGCTTTGTAGAATTCTCCTGTGAAACCATCTGGTCCACGGCTTTTGTGTGTCAGGAGATTTTTTACTACTGCTTCAATTTCATCTGCTGTTATTGGTTTATTCAGGCTTTCTGCTTCTTCTTCATTCAGTTTTGGAAGATTATATTTTTCTAGAAATTTGTCCATTTCACCTAAGTTTTCGAATTTCTTGCCATGTAGTTCTTCATAGTAATTTCTTACAATCCTTTGTATTTCTGTGGTGTCAGTTATAATCTCTCCTCTTTCATTTCTGACTGTGTTTACTTGGGTCTTCTCTATTTTCTTCACAAGCCTGCTTAAAGTCTTGTCTATTTCGTTTATGTTTTCAAAAACCAGCTCCTGGATTCATTGATCCTTAGAATTGTGCTTTTAGTTTCTATGTCATTTGATTCTGCTCTGATCTTGGTTATTTCCTTCCTTCTACTTGCTCTGAGCTGTCTTTGTTGTTGTACCTCGAGTTGTTGTAGGTGTAGGTTTAGGTTGTTTGTTTGAAATGTTTCTATCTTTTTTAGGTAGGCCTGTATTGCTATCAACTTCCCTCTTAGGACTGACTTCTCTGTGTCCCATAAGTTCTGAGTTGTTGTGAGTTCATTTTCATTTGTTTCCAGAAACTTTTGACTTCTTCCCTAATTTCATTCTTGACCCATTCACTGTTTAATAGCATGCTATTCAATCTCCATGACTTTGAGTGCTTTGGGTCTTTTCCCTTGGGAATGGTTTCCAGTTTCAGTCCCTTGTGGTCAGAGAAAATGCTTGGGATGATTTCAATTTTCTTAAATTTTTTGAGGTTTGTTTTGTGTCCTGTCATGTAGTCTATCTTGAAATTGTTCCATGTGCATTTGAAAAAATGTGCATTTTGCTTCTTTGGGATGGAAGCTCTATGTATATCAGTTAAGTCCATTTTATCTAGGGCATTGTTCAGTGCCATAACATCTTTGTTTATATTTTGTTTGGAAGATCCGTCCATTTTAGACAGTGGGGTGTTAAAATCCCCAACTATAATTGTGTTCCTGTTAATATCTTTCTTGAAGTTCTCCAAGGTTTTCTTTATGTATTTGGGCACTCCTATGTTAAGTGCATATATATTTACAGTGTTTATGTCTTCTCGGTGGATTCTTCCCTTGAGTATTATGAAGTGAGCTTCTGGGCCTCTTTTTATGGCCCTTTTTTTTGAAGACTAATTTGTCTGATATGAGTATTGCTACCCCAGCTTTTTTTTCCTGGCCATTTGCTTGGAAAATTTGTTTCCAGCCCTTCACTTTTGGTCTGTGTAGGTCTTTTGTTCTGAGACAAGTCTCTTGTAGGCAGCATATGTGTGGGTCATGTTTTCTTATCCAATCAGCTATTCTATGTCTTTTGATTGGACCATTTAATTCATTTATGTTTAAGGTTATTATTGATAGGTACTTATTCATTGTCATTTTTATACCTGTGTTTCTCTTTGTCTCTCTCTTTTCCTTTCTTTTCTTAAAGCAGTCCTTTTAGTATTTCTTGCAGAGCTGGTTTGGTGGAGGCATATTCTTTTAGACTTCTTTCATCTTGGAAGGTCTTTATTTGGCCTTCTATCTTGATTGAGAGCCTCTGGTTCTCATTACTTGGAATATTTCTTGCCATTCTCTTCTTGCTTGGAGTATTTGCATTGAGAAGTCAGAAGCTAACTTTATTGGGGCTCCCTTCTATGTTACTTCCTGTTTCTCCCTTGCTGCCTTTAATATTCTCTCTTTGTCTCAAAATTCTGCCATTTTAATGATGATGTGTCTTGAAGTGCGCCTCTTTGGGTTCCTCTTAATTGGGACTCTGTGTTTCCTGGATTTGTGTGACATTTTCCTCTCATTAAATTAGGAAAGTTTTCCATCATTACTTTTTCCAATACATTTTCTATCCCTTGTTCTTCTTTTTCTCCTTCTGGTATCCCTTTTATTCAGATATTATTACGTTTCATATTGTCTTGCATTTCTCTTAATTCCTCTTCATTCTTTCTGAGCCTCTTTTCCTTTTCTTGCTCTTTCTGGGAGTTTTTTTCTACTTTGTCTTCCAACTCACTGATCTAATCTTCTGCTTCATTGATTCTGCTTTTGATTCCTTCCACTGTGTTCTTCAGTTCAGAAATTGTATTCTTCATTTTCTCTTGGCCCTTGCTGATAGTTTCTATTTCCTTCTTCATGTTGATATAGTTTGCTGTGAGTTCATTGTAGCTTCCCTGTAGTTTCTGGTAGCTCATTGTGAGCTCTTTGAATTTCCTGATAACCAGTGCTTTGAATTCAATATCCGATAGCTGACTTGCCTCTATTTCATCTAACATTCTTTCTGAGGTTTCCTCCTTTCCTTTTATTTGGGGATTGTTTCTTTGTCTTCCCATTGTTTGTGAGACTCTTCTTATTAGCTTCAGCTTCTTAAATTGATTTGTTCTGGCTTCCTGGGTTTATGGTATGAACTTCTGTGGTAGAATACCTGTGAGATTCAGTGATGTAGTCTCCTTTGTCTCCCAAGCTCACTGGTCTTGGGCTATCCTTTACATTGGCTCTGAGTTTATCTTTGGGTTTTGGTTGTTTGGGGGGTCTTTATTTTGTGGATCATTCCCACCAGCTGGTGAACTGATGATCCCTCTGTCCACCACCCATTTTAATTTGTTGTGCTGTTGAGGGCAGGTTGTGTTGAAGCTAGTTCTTCTGTGTGTACAGGGTTTTGAGGACTCTCTTTTGCTCTTGTTCAGTTGTTTGCACTGGGTAGTTTCTCCACTGTTTAGTTGTATTTCCAGATAGATCTTGGATTGAGGTTTGTGTGGTTTCTACTCGCTCCTTCACCTTCTTCTGTTGTTATCTGTTAGTGGTCCTTTGTTGTTGGGTTTCCTCTTCCAGTGGGTATCCTGGTGTTCACTGCTTCCATCTACTCTTTTTGTGTGTGTGTGTGTGTGTGTGTGTGTGTGTGTGTGTGATCAGTTGAAGGGAAAGGCAAAATGGTTTATGACAGCAGGAGAGTATTCTATGTTATTTACATTAACAGCCAGTAAAGAAGAGGTAGGATATTATTTGGGTATGTATAGTGATAACTATAATCTTCAAGCCAACTAGCCACTTATTGAAAAGGATGGAAAGAAGATAATGCTTTTGTTGGGGAGGGAAGGTTTGTGAGTTGGATCTAGACAGCAGTGAGGTTGTGGGAGGTCAGATTCTGAGTTAAGGTGAGAATAAAGGATAGTAAATATGTGTAGTGTGAGAGAGAGAATAGAGTTAACCACTATAGTAATATAGTTCAGGAAACAATGAAGTGAACTAAAATCTGGGAGGGGTGTTGTATAGTATTCACAATAGTATGGAATAGCTATTATTTACAATAATATTAGAGCAACAATCATATGACAGAATCTATGAGATACCAAGAATAGGGAGTATTGGACCTTCAATAGTGTGTTTATGGAGCACAGGTGAAGTAAAGGACAGTAAATTAGCAATAGACTATGAATGAGGGGACAGGGGAAACCTGTCAAATGATAAAATATATCCAGCCAAGGCAAAGAAGACTATACAGAAAGAGAAATACAAAAAGACTATTAAAATAAAAGATGTAAGAATAATGAAAAAAATAATACAAATATGCAGTAACTTGGGACTTCTGGCCAAGATGGAGGCATAGGTGGAAACACTGTACCTCCTCACACAACCAAGTTTAAAGACAACAAAGTGTTATTAACAAAAATGCAGCCAAAACACAAAAAATTGAATTGTACAAAAGTCCAACAATAATGAAGCATTCAGCCAGACCAGTAAGAGGGACAGAGTCAGCAGCTGGTGGAGTGGGGTTGGGCAGGAAAGATCAGCCAGAGTGACCCAGGAGCACAAGTGGCAGTTGGGGGATAACAGGCCAGGGGTGACAATGGGCAGACCCAGTGAGGGCACAGGGTGGCTGGCTGACCACAGTCATGCATTTGATCACAGATAAACCAAGCAAAGGAGCCAACAGTGAGACAGACCACTCAGGCTAGGGCCCCAGCGATGGGAATTAGAGCCTGAAAGCACCAATTGGAAAGACTTTTGGGGTCAAGATGCCAGAAGAGATAGTGGGAGAGACCCACAGGGTCTGGGAGGGTACACAAGCCCACACTCCTGGGAACCAGCACCTGAAGGGCCCAATTTACTTGTGGGAAGCAGCAGAGGGGACAGAAATCTGAGAGAGAGCGCAACAAATGCCATTGCCCCTCTCTGACCCCACCCACAGATACAGCATCACAACCCAGCGACCTGGGTGGCCCCACCCTGGTGAACACCTAAGGCTCCGCCCCTCATACATAACAGGTGCGAACAGACCAAAATATTATGCCTCAAGAACAGCTCAAAGCCCCAGAAACAATAATTCTAAGTGACCAAGAGATAGCTAAACTTTCAGATGCATAGTACAAAACACTGGTGATCAGGATACTCACAGAACTGGTTGATTTTAGTCACAAATTTGAGGAACAAATGAAGGTTAAACTAATTGAAATGTAGAGAAATGCACAGGAAACCAATAGTGATGGAAAGGAAGCTGGGACTCAAATCAAGGGAGTGGACCAGAAGAAAGAAAAAAATGACCAAACAGAAAAGAATGAAGAAACAAGAATTTTTAAAAAATGAGGAGAGGCTTAGGAACCTCCAGGACATCTTTAAATGTTTAACATCCGAATTATAGGGGTGCCAGAAGGGGAAGAAGAACAGCCACAAGTGGAACATTTATTTGAACAAATAATAAAGGAGAACTTTCCCAATCCGGCAAAGGAAATAGACTTCCAGGAAGTCCAGGAAGCTCAGAGAGTCCCAAAGAAGTTGGACCCAAGAAGGAACACACCAAGGCATATCATCATTACATTAGCCAAGATTAAAATGGAGAGAATCCTAAAAGCAGCAAGAGATAAGGGGACACTCACCTACGAAGGAGTTCCCATCAGACTGTCAGCTGATTTCTCAAAAGAGACCTTACAGGCAAGAGGGGACTAGAAAGAAGTATTTCAAGTCATGAAAGGCAAGGACCTACACCCAAGATTGTTCTATCTAGCAAAACTTTCATTTAGAATGGAAGGACAGATACAGTGCTTCTCAGATAAGATCAAATTCAAGGAGTTCATCATCACTAAGCCCTTATTATATGAAATGTTAAAGAGACTTATCTAAGAAGAAGAAGATAAAAAAGATGAACAGTGAAAGGACAGCAAACTCACAATTATTAACAACCACACCTAAAACAAAAGCAAACTAAGAGAACAGCTAGATCAGGAGTGGAACCATAGAAATGGAAATTACATGGAGGGTTAGCAACAGGGAAGTGGGAGGAGGAGAAGGGGGGAGAAGGTACAGAGAATAAGTAGCACAGACGGTAGGTAGAAAATAAGGGGAGAGCAAGAATAGTATGGGAAATATAGAATCTAAAGTACTTGTGACATATGGACATAAACAAAAGGGGGGATGGTGGGAGAGGGGTGTGCAGGGTGGAGGAAAATGAAGGGGGGAATAGGACAACTGTAATGGCATAATCAGTAAAAAATATATTAAAATAAATAAAAATATGTAGTAACTTGTAGTTTCTCTGCTATACCAAAGTGAAATTTGTCTCTCTGTCTCTACTGTTGGGATGCCCCCTCTTTGGGTCCAACTCTGGTCTTTTTGCAGTTCCAAGTTTTTTGTCTCACTTGTGGGGGGAAGAAAAAAACAAAATAAACAAAAAAAGGTAGCAGAAGGGAGGAAAAAGTGATAAGTTTGGAAAGAAAGGAAGAAGGAATAAAACAAGAAAGAAGGAAAGAGAAGAAAAAAGTATTAAAAAATAAAACAATAATAAAGTTAAAAAATAAAAGATTAAAAAACAAAAACAAACAAACAAACATAAACAACAAACCACCTCTTGTTGGTTTCCAGGTGGCTGAACCAGTTTTTCTGGTCTCACTGGCTGCAGCAGACTGAGGGGCAATTTGTGTGGCCTTTCTCCCTTCTTGGTGTACTCAGCCAGTCTCAGGAGCACTCTCCCAAGATCCTCTCCCCAGTGCCCCACAGAGGGAATACAGGTCCTTTTTTAGAGCACTTCCCTTCCCCAGGAGTCACCGTGGGGGGCTGGGGTGCAGGCACGCTCACCGGGCCAGGCTTTCCTGGTCCTGCAGGCTTGGGCGTGAACCATTCCCAGTGCTATGGGGGTATGCAAGAGCTACTCTCAATTCTCCCAAGCCAGCAACCACAGACTCCATGAGTGATCAAGGCCCCCTTGTTTGCTTCCTTGTGCCCATTCCTCTCTCTGACACTCCAAGCAAATAGGTCTCTCCCACTATTTTTCAAAGTGTACCTGGCCAGGTAGAGAGGAAGCTGATGACCCTGCTGTCTCCCAAGGACCTTGCTGCCAGCCCTCGGCTCCTAAAGAGTCACGGCAGACCCGGCCCAGGCCCCTGGCTCCCTGTGTTGTGGAGTCAGCAGCCTGTGGCACCCTGCCTCAGCAGACCTCTGCGCTGGTCCCTAGGACCTTATTGACCTGCAGCCGTCTCCTCAGTCTGGTCTTTCAGTGTCCGCTACAATTTCTGGACTCCTATTTTCCAATATGCTGGGGCACTGTTGGCTATTTGCTGTGTTCCTCCGCAGATCGGCCAGGTTATTCTCCCATGCATAGGGGGAAGCGGAATCCTTTCCATCCTACTCTGTCACCATCTTCTCCAGTCTCCAATAGGCTCCTTAACAACAATAAAATATTTTTTAAAAAACAATATATGTACCCCTATGTTCATTGCAGTAGTAGTTAACAATAGCCAAGATTTGGAAGCAGCCCGAGTGTCCATCAGTAGCTAAATAGATAAAAAAGCTGTGTTACATTTACACAATGAAATACTACTGGGCCATAAAAAAGGAAATTTTATGTGGAGACATAAAATTTAAAATTTAAAATTTTTTCAAAGGAGACAGTGCGGATGGACCTGGAGAGTATTATGCTAAGTGAAAAGACAAATACCATATGATTTCACTTATATGTGAAATCTAATGAATAAAATAAACTAACAAACAAAATAGAAACAAACTGACACAGAGATCAGAGGGGAGAGAAGTTGTGGGACTGGGTAAAAATGGCAAAGGGATTAAGCAAATACACACACACAGACACACACACACACACACACACACACACACTTCAGAGACACAGAAAACAGTATGGTGATTACCAGAGGGAATAAAGAGTGGGGGAGGCAGAAGAGGGTACAGGTGGGATAAATCTTAGTAGAAGAAGACTTGAGTTGGAGTGGTGAACACACAATACAATCTACTGATGATGTATTATAGAACTGTACCCCTGAAACCTATATAATTTTTTAGCCAATGCCACCCCAATAAATTCGATTAAAATGCCATTTTGTTCATTTACAAATGGAAAAAATGAAAAAGAATGGAGTACTAAAAGCTTTTGTAACAGGTCCATTTCTATAGGCAGAATTATAAAGGAAGTCAGATAATAATTAGAGATTGTCTGAAGAGCAGGAAATCAGAGCAGAGTTCAGATAAATCCAGTGTTTAATGGCATCAGGCTTGGATAGTCTGATGCTTCCAGCTTTGTAATAGGACTGGTCTGGCCAGTGAGAGGGGATTAGTACCTCCCCCTTGGACAATGCTTTGAAGACCCTGCCGACTGTTCCTGGTGACTGTTTTCTGTGCTTCCAAACTAATCATCATGCTCCTGACTTTCACATTATTTCTTTAGCTTTGCTTTTAATGTCAGTCAAGTTATTGTCTTGCAGAATATGGTTGAGGTGAAGCATTGCCTTTAAATGCATTTGCATATTTTGTGTGCTATATTCTGGACAATGTTGTGTTGATTTTATAGTTTAACTCTGTACCAGCTACCTTATTTCAATTTTTGAGAGCAACCTCTCTGAAGCTCCTCATAAATGGTCAACATATCTAAGTTGAATGTTATATTGCTTCTAATTTGCAGGTGACTCCGGCTGGTATTTAAGAAGACAGTAACAAATTCACAATTCATCTCTTCCTTAACATGGGTTTGCTTTGGACTATGAGCTTGACTAAGCCACCTTCAAATGCCATTGCAGGGACATCACTGGTTGCTTTAGAGATGCCTCTCTCCTTATTGTGCTGGTTTGCCTTCTCTCCCGGTTACCATTTGCCCATCACCACACGCACATTAGATAAATGCTTGTGCCTTAAACTAAGAGGACTGGGGGCAGGTGGGAGAGGAGAGGAGAGTAAAGCAGAGGCTGAGCAAGAGAGTGCAGCTGGGGGCCTAGTAGCCCCAGGGCCAGTCTGCAGAGGCACAGCAAAGAGGCCATTAGAAAACATTTTAAAAGAGTTTATTTATTTGTTTGTTTGTTTGTTTGTTTATTTTTAGAGAGCGAGGGGAAGGGAGGGAGAAAGAAAAGGAGAGAAACATCAGTGTGAGAGAGAAATATCAATCGGTTGCCTCTCATACTTGCCCCAACTGGGGACTGAACCCACAGCCCACGCATGTGCCCTGAAGTGGTGACCTTTAGCTATGTGGGACAATGCCCAACCAACTGAGCCATACCAGTCAGGGCCATTAGAAAAGTATTAAATTTTTATTTGTTCTATTAATATTTTTTATTTGTTGGACTGAACATCTACTGCATGACTATACCTGATTGTACACATAATTACCTTTTCAGGTAAATTCTGGTAAGCAGAAGGGAAGGGGAAGCATTTTATATTGCTTTATTTAGGTTACTGAGGGAAAGGAGCTAGGGATTCAATGCTTTCTGAAGGGTTTAGGCTGGAATGAAGAAGCCTCCACTCAGAAACAAAGGATTAGGCCAGGAAAACAAAATAGAATGTAAAAACAACAGATAAACAAGGCCACTGAATTCATAGATTCTAAAAGATGTGTAGGGTGGGGCATGAAAGGATGGCAACCTATTAGAGGGGTTCAGGCTCTATCTTTTCCTTCCCTTTGACCCTTTCCTCTACTTTAGCCTGTGGGTCTCACATTGTGAAGCAGAGCTGGCAGGTTATTGGCGGCAGGGGCATCATTAGGGTCTCTGCATGGAAAGTGTAGACACCCTAAGGACACAGCAGACTCCTGAAGTGGCCCTCTCTGGCCCTCTCTGTGGGGTGTTTGTGGGGCCCTGCAGCAATCTAAATGCATGTAGACTTCTAGTCTGGGCTTCTCCCATCTCCAGAAAATTGGGGATCAAACCTAAATAAGAAGAACAAAGGAGTCTTTTTTTTTCTTTTTTTTTTATTGATTATGCTGTTACAGTTGTTCTATTCCCCCTTCATTCCCCTCCACCCTACCCCCCATCCCCACCATCACCCCCCCCTTTAGTTTATGACCATGTGTCTCAAGTCCTTTAGATTCTATATTTCCCATGCTATTCTTGCCCCCCCCATCTATTTTCTATCTACTGTCTATGCTACTTATTTTCTGTACCTTCTCCCCCCTTCTCCTCCTCCCACTCCCCTGTTGCTAACCCTCCTTGAGATCTTCATTTCTATGTTTCCACTCCTGATCTAGCTGTCCTTTTAGTTTGCTTTTGTTTTAGGTGTGATTGTTAATAACTGTGAGTTTGTTGTCCTTTCACTGTTCATGTTTCTTTAACTTCTTTTTCTTAGATAAGTCCCTTTAACATTTCATATAATAAGGGCTTGGTGATGAGGAACTCCTTGAATTTGATCTTATCTGAGAAGCACCTTATCTGTCCTTCCATTTTAAATGAAAGTTTTGCTGGATAGAGCAATCTTGGTTGTAGGTCTTTAGATTTCATGACTTGGAATACCTCTTTCCAGCCCCTTCTTGCCTGTAAGGTCTCTTTTGAGAAATCCGCTGACAGTCTGATGGGGACTCCTTTGTAGGTGACTGTCCCCTTAGCTCTTGCTGCTTCTAGGATTCTCTCCTTCATTTTAATTTTGGCTAATGTAATGATGATGTGCCTTGGTGTGTTCCTTCTTGGGTCCAACTTCTTTGGTACTCTCTGAGCTTCCTGGATTTCCTGGAAGTCTATTTCCTTTGCCAGATTGGGGAAGTTCTCCTTTATTATTTGTTCAAATAAGTTTTCCACTGGTGGCTGTTTCTTTCCCCCTTCTGGTACCCCCTATAATTCGGATGTTGGAGCGTTTAAAGATGTCCTGGAGGTTCCTAAGACTCTCCTCATTTCTTTGAATTCTTGCTTCTTGACTCTTTTCTGTTTGGCCATTATTTGCTTTCTTCTGGTCCACTCCATTGATTTGAGTCCCAGTTTCCTTTTCATTGCTATTGGTGTCCTGTGCAATTCCATTCATTTCAATGAGTTTCGCCTTCATATATTTGTCTAATTTGTCCGTATAATCAACCAGTTCTGTGAGGATCCTGATCACCAATATTTTAAACTGTGCGTCTGTGAGTTTTGCTATTTCTTCATCGCTTAGATTTATTTCTGGGGCTCTGAGATCATCCTGCGCCATTCTTGGTCTGTTCGGGCCCTTTAAGTGTGAGAAGCGGCGGCTTGGATTCCCAGGTCGCTGGGTTGTGACGCTGTATGTGGGGGTGTGGCCAGAGCGGGGAAATGGCGACCCCCTCTGCCGCTACTCACAGCTGGGTGCGGAGGAGCAGTGCCTTAGGTGGTTCACCTGGGCCGGGCCACTCAGAGTCGCTGGGTTATGACGCTGTATGTGGAGGTGGGGTCAGAGCAGGGAAATGGCGGCGCCCTCCACTGCCGCTTGCCGTGGGGACCTGCCGGCCGGGTCCAACCGCCCACTCCCTCGCCTGTCCACCCTCGCACAAATGCGCGACCTCAGTCAACACGCAGCCCCGGCCCTGCTGTCTCCCCCGAGGTCGCTCACCTGGTTGCTCGCTGGGTCGCTCACTAGGTCTGACCCTGAGTCTGGATTCCGCGGGCCTGAGTGTGTCTGGCCGAGTTCTCCTGTGCAACCCTGCTCCGCCAGCCGCTGGTTTCGCCCCTTACCGGTCAGGATGAAGAATTTGTTGTTAACGGACTTCCGAAAAGTTCAATTTTCCATGTTCTGGCTATGTTTTCTGTTGCTAATATTTAGTTTTCTCTAATCTTGGTTGTGGGAGAAGGCACAGCACATCCACCTATGCCTCCATCTTGGCGGAAGTCCCAGGAGTCTTAAGATTCTGTTGAAAAGGTCTGGGGTTATTGACCAAGATTGATATTGAGAGGTGTGCTGGTTTAGGTTGATCAGGAAATAAACAACTCCCAGGTCCCCTATGGAGCTAATCAACCACTCATCAAGTTACAGAGTAACCCAGAGGAAGGAAAAAGATGCAATATGTCTCAGGGTCTATTCAAAGTTAAATCCTAGGTATTAAGCAGGGGCAACTCAGATAAGCAAAAGGGCAATTTACCAATTTTGGGCCACAAAACACAAAGATCTTGGAGTCTTAAACTTTGCAGCCTACAACAAGTGCATCTTTGCAACAAGATGATGCAGGATAGGCAGCAGGAGTCATGTAATGCATGTTTAAAAAATTAAATTGAATAGATATTTTTTGAACCATTATTAAGCTGAGGGAAGGAGAAAGTAAGGGAAAGTGGAGAGACTGGGAAATGTTTTATTATGTACCAGAGTTTTATTTTTTTTAAGCAGAACCTTTGGAACTAAACAACTCTACATCGATTAATTGTGAAAAGTGTATATGTGTGTATGTTTAATTTGGTGACATAAAAAAAGCTATTTATAGCCCTGGCTGGTGTAGCTCAGTGTATTGAGCACAGGCCTGTGAACCAAAAGGTCACAGGTTCGATTCCCAGTCAGGGACTATGCCTGGGTTGAAGGCTTGGTCCCCAGTAGGGGGAGTATGAGAGTCACTACACACTGATGTTTTTCTCCCTCTCTTTTTCCCTCCCTTCCCCTCTTTAAAAATAAATAAATAAAATCTTTTTTATTTAAAAAATATATTTTATTGATTATGCTATTACAGTTGTCCCATTTTCCCCTTTCACTCCCCTCTACCCTGCAAACTCCCTCCCACCCACATTCCCACCTTTAGTTCATGTCCATGGGTCATACATATAAGTTCTTTGGCTTCTACATTTTCTATACTATTTTTACCCTCCCACCTCCTATTTTCTACCTACCATCTATGCTACTTATTCTCTGTATCTTTCCCCCCTCTTTGCTCCTCTCACTCCCCTGTTGATAACCCTCTATCTGATCTCCATTTCTATTTCTGTTCTAGTTGTTTGCTTAGTTTGTTTTTGTTTTTGTTTTAGGTGTGGTTGTTAATAATTGTGAGTTTGCTGTCCTTTCACTGTTCATCTTTTTTATCTTCTTTTTCTTGGATGAATCCTTTTAACATTTCATATAATAAGGGCTTGGTGATGATGAACTCCTTGAATTTGATCTTATCTGAGAAGCACTGTATCTGTCCTTCCATTCTAAATGAAAGCTTTGCTGGATAGAGCAGTCTTGGTTGTAGGTCTTTAGATTTCATGACTTGAAATACTTCTTTCCGCCCCTTCTTGCCAGTAAGGTCTCTTTTGAGAAATCAGCTGACAGTCTGATGCAAACTCCTTTGTAGGTAACTGTGCCCTTATCTCTTGCTGCTTTTAAATGAAGAAAGATGAAGGATTGAAGGATCCTTCAATGAAGGATTCTCTCCTTCATTTGAATCTTGGCTAATGTAATGATGATGTGCCTTGGTGTGTTCCTTCTTCGGTCCAACTTCTTTGGGACTCTCTGAGCTTCCTGGACTTCCTGGAAGTCTATTTCCTTTGCCAGATTGGGGAAGTTCTCTTTTATTATTTGTTCAAATAAGTGTTCCACTTGTGGCTGTTGTTCTTCCCCTTCTGGCACCCCTATAATTCAGATGTTGGAACTTTTAAAGATGTCCTGGAAGTTCCTAAGCCTCTCATTTTTTTTGAATTCTTGTTTCTTCATTCTTTTCTGTTTGGTTATTTTCTTCTTTCTTCTGGTACACTCCATTGATTTGAGTCCCAGTTTTCTTCCCATCACTATTGGTTCCCTGTACATTTTCCTTTATTTCACTTGGCATAGCTTTCATTTTTTTCATCTAATTTGTGACCAAATTCAGCCAATCATATGAGCATCCTGATTACCAGTGTTTTGAACTATGCATCTGATAGGTTGGCTATCTCTTTGTTGCTTGGTAGTGTTTTTTCTGGAGCTTTGATCTGTTCTTTCATTTGGGTCACTATTTTTTGTCCTGATGTGCCTGTTACATATTAAGGGGAGGAGCCTTAGGTGTTCACCAGGGTAGGGCAACCCACATAGCTGTGCTATGACACTGTATGTGGGGGCAGGGGCCAAGAGGGAACTATGGTGTTTCTCCACTCTCCACCAGATTTAAGTCACTTCCTCCCCTTCCCCCAAACAAATTGGGCCCTTCCAGTTCTGATTCCTATTGGGTGAGCCTGTGCACATTCTAGGACCCTGTTGGTCATTCCAACGAACTCTCCAGTGAAGCTAGGAGTTTCTCCCTCTGCCTCACCACCCACAGATGTTTTCAATCAGTGGTTTGAGCGTTTATTTCCCTGCTCTGGAGCTCTGGGTTGTGCAGTCCATCCTGCTCCCCAGTTGTGCCTCCCAGTTTATCTGTGCATGAATGTGGGACCACCTGGTCCAGAATTCGTCTCCTCATTGGGTCTGCCAGCTGCTGCCTTGCCTCTAGTCCTCTCCATCCAGCTGCTCATCCCTGTCCCTCCTACAAGTCTGGATGACTGTGTCTTCTTTAACTTCTTCGTTGTTGGAGTTCAATACAATTTTGTTTTCTGTAAATTCTGGTTATTTTTCATTTTTTAATTGTTGTTGTCCTTCTTTTGGTTTCATTAGGAGGCACAGTGTGTCTACCTATGCCTCCATATTGGCTGGAAGTCTTAAAATTTTTTTAAAGATAGTTATATTTCATGAAACAATGTCAAATAAAAGGGGAAGGGACAAGACTTCTGGCCAAGATGAAGGCATAGGTAGATACACTGTGCCTTCTCACACAACCAAAAGGACAACAACAACTTTAAAAACAAAAACCAACCAGAACTGACAGAGAATTGAACTGTATGGAAGTCTAATGACCAAGGAGTTAAAGAAGAAACATTCATCCAGACCTGTAGGTGGGGAAGAAATGGGCAGCTAGAATGGAGAGGACTTACAACAAGGTAGCAGCAGCTTGTGGACTGGGGAGTCCCACATTTGTGTGCAGATAAACCAAGGAGAGGAACAATTGGAGGGCAAGACATACCGCACAACCCAGGGTTCCAGCATGGGGAAAGAAAGCCTCAAAACCTCTGACTGGAAAAACCTGTGGGGGTTTCAGTGGTGAGAGGAACTCCCAACTTCACAGGGAAGTTCACTGGAGAGACTTAAAGGGTCCTAGAATGTACACAAAACTACCCAACCAGGAATCAGCACCAAAAAGGCCCAATTTGCTTGTTGATAGCAGAAAAAGAGACTGAAAGGCGACCAAGTGCTGAGCAATTGGCATTATTACCTCTCAGACCCCTCTCTCACATACAGCACCACAATCCAGCAACGTGGGTTGCCCCTCCTTGGAGAATACCTAAGGCTCCACCCCTTACAAATTAACAGGTGTACCGAAACAAAAAATGATATGGCCCAAATAAAAGAACAGATCAAAGCTCCAGAAAAATACAACTAAGGTACAAAGACATAGTCAACATATCAGATGCAAAGTCCCAACACTGGTAATCAAGGTGCTCACAGAATTGGTTGAGTATGGTCACAAAATAGAGAAAGAAGTAAAGGCTATGAAAAGTGAAATGAAAATTCACAGGGAACCAACAGTGACGGGAAGGTAACCAGGACTCAAATCAATGGTTTGGACCATAAGGAAGAAGTAAATATTCAACTAGAACAGAATGAAGAAACAGGAATTTAAGAAATACAGGAGAGGCTTAGGAACCTTCAGGACATCTTTAAACATTCCAACATCTGAATCATAGGGGTACCTGAAGGGGAAGAGGAAGAGCGACAAGTGGAAAACTTATTTGAACAAATAATAAAGGAGAACTTCCCCAATCTGGCAAAGGAAATAGACTTCCAGGAAGTCCAGGAAATCCAGAGAGTTGCAAAGAAGTTGGACCAAAGAAGTGCACACCAAGGCACATAAAATTACATTAGCCAAGATTAAAATGAAGGAGAGAATCCTAAAAGCAGCAAGAGAAAAGGAGACAGTTACCTACAAAGGAGTTCTCATAAGATAGTCAGATGATTTCTCAAAAGAGACCTTACAGGCGAGAAGGGGCTGGAAAGAGGTATTCCAAGTCATGAAAGGCAAGGACCTACATCCAAGACTTCTCTATCCAGCAAAGCTACTATTTAAAATGGGAGGGAAGATAAAGTGCTTCCCAGATAAGTTAAAGGAGTTCACCATCACCAAGCCCTTATTATATGAAATGTTAAAGGGATTTATCTAAGAAAAAGAAGATAAAAAATGTGAACAGTAAAATGACAACAAACTCAAAACTATCAACAAGTGAACCTAAAATAAAAAACAAAAACAAAAATGAATTAAGCAAACAACTAGAACAGGGGTAGAATCACAGAAATGGAGAGTTATCAGTGGGGAAGGGGGAAATGGGAGAAAATGTATGGGGAATAAGAAGCATGAATGGTATGTACAAAATAAATGGGGGGTTTAAGAATAGTATAGGAAATGTAGATGCCAAAGAACTTATATGTATAACCCATGGACGTGAACTAAAAGTTGGGGAATATAGGTGGGAGAGGGTGTGCAAGGTAGAGGGGAATAAAGTGGGGGAAGGGGACAACTGTCATAGCATAATCAATAAAATATATTAAAAAAATAAATTTTTGTAAAATCAACAGCAGCGATTTTTGCAGTGTCTGGTGGGCAAATTAAAAATATATTAAATTTGGTCTAATTAAAAGCTCAACTGCAACACATTGTTTCACTCCAATCTTAATCAGAAAAGAGAGGCCTTGAAAAAAATTAGCCAGGTGACTCTTTTGTCATTTCAGATATTGAGTTCAGTTGATTGCTTATCATTTATTTGTAATTTTAAAATTTCTGATTATCAAAAATATAAAAGTAAAATAAAAGTGGAAGGGGTTAAGAACTCTGGAATTTGAGTTTAATTGCTTGTAAAATCTCTACCTGAACAGCCATGGAAATCCAATATACAAGTGGATCCTTCTTTAAAGAAATAATTTATGGCATCAAATCCTTTCCTATGTATATACACTCTAGTTCTGTAATATTTCCTATTGCAAGTAAATTTATATTCAAAATATAGACAGTGTCTTCAGTCTCATTAAAAGCATAAAAATAGTTTAAAGCTCACTAATTTATTTTTTTAAATTTTCCATTGTCTTATGTTCCTTTATGCAGATTGTCTTATTGTATTCAGTAGTTGGTTCTGTCAAATAATCATACAAAGGCATTCTATTGGTAATCTTCCCCCAAATAGATTAGAGTAAAATATATATTAGTGCACTTCATGTTCTCTGAAAACTTGAGTTTTCATTGCTGATTTCAGTTTTGAGGCCATATGTTATGGAATGGACCCAGGGGTTACAGAGTCTCTCTGTCACTGTGGATTCTTTGTCCCTCACTGGGAAATTGGAATTATGGCTCTCAATGCCAGAGTTTGGTAAAAAGGAAAGGAGCTATTTATTCAAAAGTTATACAGGTTTAAAGTAATAGCAGAATGTTACCGTTAAATACTCCAAGTCCCTTAAAACACCCACCCACACCCACCACACGCACAAACACACACACACACACATACCCAGTCCTTCTTTCCCCTCTCTGCCCAGTCAGGCCAGTCAGGGGTACTGTTTCTCAGGAAAAGAAAATAGAAGTCTGTGGCTTGGCTAGCTCCCAGTTCTTCCCAGTAATCCATGCTCAGATGGCTGGGCTCCCACAGTCCCCAGCAACCTCAGCTGGATTGCCACAATCTCCAGTTATTAATCCAAACTCATGTGGCACCTTCTCATAGCCCACCAGTGAGAGTCCTTTAACTTCTTTCCTTCTTGCAACAACTCTCCTGCATCCTTTCAAACTGCTAAGAAAGAGCTCTGCATGGCTGCTACATCTCACTTTCCTATTTCCTAAGCTGCATGATTAAGGGAGCCCCAAAATCACATGGTTAGCACACCCCACAAGGATGCCATGCCCGAGTTTTAAATCTTGGCGAGAATATTTCTCTGCATCCCCATTTCCAACTCCTCCCACAATCCTCCAGGCTATACCTGCCAGCGCTCTCCTATTTTTCCAGCCTTTCTTGGCTGCCACAGTTTGTCCAGGCAGGCATGGCCTCATGGGTGGGGCCAGCTATCTCCAAGCTCTCACACAGGCGCTGTAACCAGGAGTTAGATTGTGACCAGTTACATCATGGGTCAAATTCATGCCCATTTCTCTGGCTCAAAGCATGGCCACAGCTACTTAACATATCTGTGAAGCTAGCCAGCTGTTATAGACATCTAAAATAACCAATTTTGCATACTGGGTATGAAGCTGTCCAACTGTTGATCTGCAAAATAATTCAGGACCATGGCCCTGGTCCATGTGTCCTGCCCCCTAGTTCTGACTTGTGAAGGTGAGGATATCCTATATTTTTATATTTTCTGGACACTGCAAGTTCTGGACCCCATTAAAAACCCTTCTTTGAGGGGCCCTGGCTACACCCTGTTAAACAGACACAAAATTCAAAATATACATAAACTGAGGGAGGGTGATATAAGTGGGCTGAAAGAAACCACAGGATTTCAGAACAATTAAATTGTGTGTTTTGCTTGCATGAGAACTTTGGTGTGAACAGGAAATGTGTCATCCCATAGCTATAGTAGTGCAAGGGGCTTCTGTAATCTGTGGTGACTGCCAGGCGATGGGAAAACTGCTGGAGACTTTGATAAGAGCTCATTTCTTCTCTGCCTCTTCTTTCTTGGGTTCTTGTTTCAGTTTGTAATCAGCCCAGACGTCTTGAGTCCTATCTTCAGCTAGCACAGAGCAGAGTAGTTTCACAGAAGAAAAGCAGAGTTCATTGGCAATATATTTTTGACTGTCATGGCTTCCTCCTCCGTCTTCCCTTTCAGCCATTAGGTGGCTAACGAACCGGGGGCAATTGCAAACCACAGCCAGATGTTTTAAACCTGGTATCCACAATCTTCCCCCTTTCATCCACTTGGATCTGCCATTTCATTACATCACCACAGGCTGGAGTCCCCACCAATCTAGTTCCAACATTTTTAGATGTCTTGCCAAAAGACCCCCCCATTCAAGGATTTTTATAATGATCAACTATCTTCTTGTGATAGAGCCAGGCTCCAGACACCAGGGCAAGGCTACTGCCTCAGCCGCTTGCTCCAGTCACTGCCAGCTTGCGCAGGCCGAGCCTTAAAGCATTAACACAGGAAAAAATCCCAATGATATGTACTATATTTTCAAACTTGAACCATTTGGGCCATATAGTTGCCCAGGAACTAACTGACAAAAGCTAAGGTTTTTAATGCAGATAATGGTGTTTATAAGTAAAGCCCTTTTCATTCCATTGTTTGCCAGGATCCACACTCTGACAGCCAGGCCCTACCCTGCCCACCTGAGAACAAGCCCACAGCCTTGCCAGCTCCACCCCATGCAGTGTTGGCCAGAAAAGTCCTCCTTACTGCAGCGAAAGAAAGCCACACTAGCTACTCAGTCTTTCCTTCTTACACATGAATGGACAGTTTAGGATTGCTAGACATAGGAATAAAACTAGCAATAAGAGAGACCAAGGTAAATAATCAGAGAAACAAATCATTCAGGAAACAGAGGTTATCCATAAACCAAGGTTAAAGTACTATAAATAAGGAGCAATCAGGAAACAGAAAGAACTATTAGAAATTATTAGTTATGGATATAAAAAAAATGCAACAAAGTTCTCAGACTTTAAAACAGAAAGACAAAAAGACAAAGGAAAAAATGAGATAAAAGTTGAGGCAATTTTATGTTTTGTGTTACTTACCTCCCCCCACACCCAATACACACACACAAAAGATGAGACAAGACCAATTCAACAAGTCTAGCATCCAACAAGAGGACAGAGACCATGAAGAAGAGGAATTAGCAAAGAAATGATGGAAATTTTTTAAAGCCAAGGGTCACAAACCTTGGCTTAAAAGTTTGAAACTATCTATTAAATGCCCGGTTCAAGAATTTTAAAAACTTATTCCAAAACATATTACTATGAAATTTTAGAATGACAAGTATAAAGAGAACATCTCCCAATCTTCCAAAAACTAAAACCAACTCAGCCACGAAAGAGCAAGCCGGACTAGCCCCAGATCTCTCTCTGATTGGCTGTGGTGGGTGCTGGAAGGCCATGGAGCTATACTTTCGAAGGTGTAAGGGAAATACTTTTCAACCTGTTGTGGTGAGATTATATCTTGAAGCATTAATCTGCATCTCCTGTATGTTTCTTTTCCTCTTTACTTACTGATCGAACCACTAGGGTTCTTTTTTCTTCCAGTCTGTTCTACTCAGATAGGTATGAGTTACCCATTTTAGAAGAAGCAAGAAAGACTATGAAATTAAAAGGAACAACCCTTTAGACAAAGGACCAGAGAGAAAGATATATTTTCATGCTTGTAGAACTGGTTTTTCCACCCCAAAGACTAGATAAAATGTGGACTTGGGAAGAAAAGAAAAGGGCAGAAGACCATGTCAGAAAGGGATGAGGAAAGCTCTAAGTTTAAGGTGGAAATTGGCAGAATGGGAAAAGACTTTTTTCCAGCCAATATGTCAGTTGGTTGGCTGGAAACTGATTTGGTGTTGAACTGCCCATACTGATTTCAGTCTCAAGTGAGGAACTCCACCCTTCTGATATTATGGCTGGCCATCAACATGTTGAGTGTCCAGTGTGATGAGATACTCATTAATATGAATAGACAATGCACTGTCTGATGATATACACCCAAGATATTTTGTGAAATGTTGGTGACATGAATAAAATTGTTAGAATGTACTGGTGATACAGGGTGATACAGGGGGGGCCCAAAAAAGATTTGGAATGGTGTCCAGAGCTCAAAGTCTATAGGAATATTGGAGAGACATATAAGAGGTCCTTGCCCCTTCCCCCCACAGATGTGAGTTGGGGGAAGGGACACATAGAACAGGAGCATGCAGGGCTGTTTTATATACCACAGCCTTGCAGCTAATCCATGGCCTGGTCCTTTAACATATCTACAGCCTTTGGCTGGTCACTTGGATATGTTAAATTGTTGTGGCCAAGCTTGGAGCCAGGGGGATGAAGTCACTTCCCCCAAGATGTAACTGAGGGGCAGGACCCCAAGTTACAGCACCTGCATGGGAGCTTGGAGAAGATCGGCTCTAGGACATGGATCGATAATTGCCCAGACTAACGATGGCAGCCCAGTGAACTTGTAATAATACAGAAATACTGGCAGGTGTAACTGACCATGGGAGGAGTCGGAAATAGGGGTACAGAGGAAGATGGGCGGGAGGATTTAAAAGCCATATATGGCAGCCATTGAGGAGAGAGCCACGCGGTTTCAGTAAAGTAAGGGTCCCCTCTTGGCCAGGTGAAGGGAGAGCCATGCAGTTTGAGGCAGAGTGAAGACCCCCTCTTGGTGAGGTGAAAGAGAGGGCCACATGTTTTGGCAGAGTGTAGACCCCCTCTTTCCCAGGTGAAAGGGAAAACCATGCAGCTTTGCCAAAATGGAGATCCCTTCAGCCAGGTGAAGAAGAAAGACACATGCTTTTGGTGGGGTGTGGACCCCTGCAGCTTTGGTACAAGAGGCCCACACGGCTTTGGGGTGCCCCCTTTGGCCACGTGGCCTGGAAATCAGGAGAGACTGTGGCTGGAACTGGGTACAAAGAACTCTTGCCAGTGGACCATGAGAGGGTACCACAGTACTTTGGATTAACTCGAGATCCTGCACAGTGACACAGCTGACGGTGCCAGCAGCCTGCAACACAGACGTGTGCTCTTTTTCTGATTTACGGTACCCGGAGTTGGGACAGTGGGAGAAGGAAGAGCTGTGCATGGGTGTAGGAGTATACCCTAAAGGACGTTGATATTTTAGTGGTGGCATTAGGCCTAAATAGCATTACATAAACATTTCATTTATTTTTCACAAATCTCTGGCATTAAGAGATGTCTTTCCAATTGGTGGTGGACAGAAGAGCCCAGTAGATATTAGTATTCTGTCCTTGGGAGGGGCCCCTGTTCTGTAGCAGTTTTTGGCATCCCTAGGTGGGCCAAATACTGCCCCCCCCCGACCTCTTGTTCGGTAACACTGGGACATGGATCTAACCCATCACCTATGCTGGAACAAAGAAGGTATAGTTGTAAGAGGGTACAGCCAGAGGGCCCCCAAAAGAAGGATTGGTAATGGGATCCAGGACTCAGGGTGTCCAGGAAATATTAAAAATGTGGGATGTCCTTACCCCCACAAGTCTGAGCTGGGGAATGGGACACAAGGAACAGGGACATTGAGTTGCTTTGCATAGCAACAGTTTTGCCGATAACCTCTATAATGATATTTAACATATCTATAACCTTTAACTGGTTTCACAGATATGCTAAATACCTGTGGCTATGCTTTGAGCCAGGGAGAAGGGAGTGACTTTCACCCAAGACAAAACTGGGAGGCAACGCCCCCTGGTTACAGCGCTTCCTTGAGAGCTTGGAGATGATTGGCTCCACACCAGGGGGCCACACCTGCCCAGGCTCACTATAGCGGCCCAGTAAAGCTGGGAGGATATGGGAGTGCTGGCAAGTGTAGCCAATTGTGGGAGAAGTCGGAAATGGGGGTGCAGAGGAAGATTTGTGTGGAGATTTAAACCCAGATGTGGCAGCCATTGAGATAACAATGCACTTTTGGCAGGGTGGGGGCCTCCGCAGCCATGTGGGGAAGAATCACCATTCAGCTTTAGCAGAGAACTGCCACTCAGCTTTGGTAGGGGAGAATCACGCGGCTTTGGGTCTCCCTTTGCCACATGGGTTAGGAAGCTGGAAAGCAAAATGTAGCAGTGATGCAGAGCTCACTCTTAGCAGTTCCAAAGAATGCAGGATGGACACTGGAGGAAAGAAAAGGGTGAAAGAACTCTTGCTGGTGGGCCATGAGATTGTACCGTGGGGTTTTGGAATAAAAACTGGAGATCCCGGCGACATAGCTGATGGTGCTGGGAACTGAGGGAGACCTACCAGCCGAGGTTGGATTACTGGGAAGAACCGGGGACTGCCTGAGCCACGAACTTCTATTTCTTTTTCTGAGCTACAGTACCTCAGACTGGGCAAAGGGAGGAAGGAAGGACTGTGTGTGTTTGTGGGTGTTTTAAGGGACTTTGATGAAGACATTAAGTCATTGCTCTGAAGTCTGTATAACTTGAATAAATAATTCCTTTTCACCAATCTCTAACATGGAGAAGTATAATTCTCTGGTAATGGGAAAGTCAAACCTAGTACAGGGGGAGCCCAGGAGAAGGGGGGGTCGACTAGGTAACATTGTGGGACCCCCTTCCCTGGCGGCCAATCAGGGAAAATTGTGGGAGGCCACATGCGCAGTAGCTTTAAGGTAATAAAACTACCTGTATGCGGCGCAGTAAAAGCCTGCTAAAACTAGCTAGGAAGAATCTGCCCTATAAGAATAGAGTCCCTCCAGTACCTGAGGTCAATCTCTGCTTGGAGTTGGCCTGCTCCATGTTCTCTGCTATACACTCTGGGTGCTCAGTTCAACACTTTGTCCGGATCACCAAGAAGCTGGTTACCTGTTCCCACCTGTGATAGAGTCACAGGCTAAATACCTGACCACGTATCAGCAACAGAAGCACAGCCGCTGGCATCCTACTGGAAACCAGTTAAATCCTCACTGCCCCTTCCCCTCTCCCTCAAGCTTTTTACAGAATCAGCCCTCACTGACCAGATACCCTGGACACTGGGGCAGATCAGGGTGATTAACCCTCTGCCAGGGGTCTACTGCACACCTTAAAAGCCCTTCTACCTTTTCCCTTGGGGCTACCATCTGTTGGGACCCAGCCTGCTTGATTGCAGTGTCCTGCCTGGAATAAAAGCCCCTAATTGGACTTTTCTGGCTCCAGGTCCCCAAAAGACCACCACTGGCTACCTTGGCTACCTAACAAAAATGCATTTTCCTCTGCTTAAAACTGGGCTCAGAAAAGCCAGCTGAATATAGCCCCATTCCAGTTACTTGAATATCATACCCAGCCAAACTATCAAATGCATTGACAAAACTGAGATATTTTGAGACATTCATATCTTAGTTTTATACTATTTTTGGAAGTTTCTTGATCTATTTTATCAAAATGAGGGGAGGCAAGAAAGGAAGATATGGGATTCAATAAACACACTAAATATAATGTAAACAAATAGTAAAGGGAAGCCCTAGTATTCACAGAATATTTGCTATAGTACAGACCTAGAATATAAGCAATGTTTTTAAATCCTCACCCAAGGACATTCTTTCATTGATTTTAGAGAAAGAGAAAGGGAGCTGGGGAGAGAGAAACTTTGATGCCTCCATACATACCCTGACTGGGGATCAAACCCTCAGCCCAGGTATGTGCCATGACCAGGGATCAAAACCTGCAACTTTTTGGCATATGGGACAATGCTGCAACCAACTGAGCCACACCATCCAGGGAAAAAATAAGCAATTCTTTTAAGGAACAGGAGGATAGAAGTGTCTGGAAAGGTGGCCTCTATTCTAAAGGTAATCTTGATGAAAAAGATGGTGTATGGACAGAATGTTTGTGTCACCTCAAAATTTATCTGTCGAAACCCTACCCCCGCCCTTGTGATGATATTAGGAGTTGGATCCTTTTGGGGGTAATTAGTATTACATGAGGTTATGAAGGTGGGGCCCTTATAAGAGTCACAAAAACCCTTTCTGCTCTCCGCCACATGAGAATGCAACAAGAAGTTGCCGTCTACAACCTGGAAGAGTGCCCTCACCAAAACCCAAACTTACTGGCACCTTGTTCTTGACCTTCCAGCCTGCAGAACTGGAGAGAAATGAGTTTCTGTTGTTTCAGCCACCCAATCTATGGAATGCTGTTACAGCAGCCCAAACTGACTAATACAGACAGTATAATGCAAAGAATTTTTCTAAACCAGTTCTTCATGAAAAAAATCAATGTGTGTGTGTGTGTGTCTTATAAGACCACACTAATCCCATCATAAGATCTCCTTCTTTATGACCTAATTCTTCCCCCACCCCCAAACCATTCAAATGCCCATGCTGCCTATAACATCATATTGGGGATTAGGATTTCAACAATTGAATTTTGGGAGAACACAAACATTGCATAGCATCAGCTATAGAACTGGGCAAAATGAGCTCTGACTATCTTTTGGGGAGTAAGACAGAGAGCATTGAAAAAGATGAGGGGCAGGGATTAGAAGAGGATATGAAAGTCCCAAGGCCCAATGAGGGATTGTGTCACCCCTGGTGGTTACCTAGGATGTCTTTAAGGGTGAGGCAGCAAGCGGAGGGAGAGGCCCCTAGAGGGCCCTTTCCCATCTAAAGACTTGATGGCTCTCCTCCCTCTGTGGACCTGAAGTAACTGTGCTGCCTCTAGGAGAGAGACCTGCTGACCTCCACTCCCAGACTGAGCAGTGTCTCTCAAACTTTTTCCTCACTGAGTCAGACCAGACCACAGAAGCTCAGTTGGGTTTGCAGATAGGCAATGATGACAATTTGGCATACCTATGTCTGACTTTGCTTTGATTTTCTCCAAAAGCGGTGAAAAAGGAGCTGCACAAAGGATATAAACAAGGGAAATTTGCTGTAGTGTAGAAAGCTTTCCCATTGCCTCCCTTTATATTTTCTTTTCTCTTTTTACTGTTTTGTACATTGGGGGGACATTTTTTAATATGATTATACATTTCAAGTGTAGAGTACTACCATACATCATCTGCATATTGCATTGTGTGCTCATTGCCAAATTTAGTTTCCTGCCATCACCATTCATTTGGCCCCCTCTATCCTCTTCAATCTCCCCACACCCAACCCTCCTCCCTTTATCTTACAGAGATCTTTCCAGAGTTGGTGATTTGGCCAGCCTGCATAGATGCCTATTATGCTCCAAGTCAGAAGATACTTACACTGGCATACAATGATTTTACTACCCAGAAATTTACATCTCTCAAACCATCTATTTGGTTTATAGCCTTGAAATGTTTATTGTGTCAGCCCTTAGACAAATCTCCCTTTATCGGTGCTTATGCTTTTGGGCTGAGTTTTCCATTTATGTTCTCTAGACAGGCTGGCCATTACACATGCCTGAACTTCCAGAGGTGGAACTACTTATATGAATAATAGAAACTCAATCTTCTATGAATAATAGCAGCTCAATCTAGTGAAGACTTCACTGGACAGAGGAGAAGGGATGAGTATCTACTGACCTTTCTGGAGCAGGGAAGCTTCTAATACACTATGTATAAGAAAGGGAGGGCTACAAGCAGTGTTTCAAAACAATGTATTTTTTAATGTTAATGGAGAATAAAAAACTACAATATAGTGTTGGGAACCTTACACCTGGCTTCTAGCTAAAGGCATTGCGTTGATTACAGGAACCTGTGCGCTCCAGGAGCCAATCGGCTACAGGTACATGAGGTGTGCATGCGCTCCCCAAGCCAATCAGCTACAGGCACATGAGGTGTCCACGAGTACCAGTTGCACCCAAGTAATCAATAAGCAGGCCCTTCTTTGTCTCAAGCTAGCCAATAGCAAGCAACCTAATATCCTTCCTCTCCCTCCCCCCCTATATATATACCCAGTTCGGAAAAATAAAGTTTGCAGCTTGATCAGAATCCTTTGTCTTGCTGCCATTCTTCGCGCCTCCTGTCCCATCCCCCTTCATCCGTTACAGGTATATCGGCGGACCCCGTTGACTGCCTCGCGGGCCGAGGCAATATAGTATCTTGATAAATCATAAACTACTTTCCTACTGTTATGAGTTATATCGATGATGGTATTAAGGATATTTATAATGTATTTTTAATTGTATAAATCCTAATTTCAAATGTTTGAATTTGCAATGCTTGACGAATATAGATTCTTTTAAAATTGGGATTTTTCCAATGTTTTGGGGTTTTTTGTTATCAAGAAAACTTTTTAAAATACTTTCAGCAGTGTAAGAAATTACCTTCTGTACCTGGAGGGTAAATTTGTGACGACAGTGTTTCTTCTTTACAACTCCCCCTATCTTTTTGGAACAGGCTGTGATTGTGGGTGGATTATTCTGATATTACTGCTTTGGCTGTGCAGTATTTTGCAGCTTAAAAGTGGAAGTTTTCTGTTATCACTGAACATGCATCCTTGCTAAACATACAATGGTAATTCACTAGGTATAAATGAGTTATTTAGGTTCTGTTATTTCAGTTCAGTGGCCCTAAAATTTTAGTATGTATTAGCATCACCTGGGAAAATCATTTTTTTAATGATTTAATGATTTTTTAAATCTGGGTTTTACTCACAAAGTATATGATTGAGTAGTTTGGGTAAGGGCCCAACAATTTCTACTTTAAGCTTTGTCCTGAGAACCACATTCTGAGGGTATATCATTGCCTTAGAGCAGATTTCTCAGTCTAAGCACAGCTGTGATTATAGTTGAATGAGGACTTGCCGTGGGGCTGTTCTCTGAATCTTGGGAGACTTAGCAGCACCCCTAGCCTCTGCCCACTGAATGCCAGTAACATCCCCATCCTCCTAGTTCTGACAAACAAAAATGTCTCTAGATATTGCCAAATGCTCCCTGGAGTAGATCTGCAAATCACTGCCTTATAATCTTGGTTCTTATAAATTCAAATATCCTAGCCACCCAAGCATTCTTGTGAGTGGCATATGGGACTCTAGTCTCAACTTAATATTCTAGGACTCTATATGATAAAATGAGTCTTTTGTCATGGAGAGCTCAAACTAAGGGCCTATGACTATTTCTATCCCCCAGACAATTCTTATTTGACCAAAATATTTTTAAATTATTAAAGTTAGTTGCTAACAGCCCTAGCTGGTGTGCCTCAGTTGGTTGGAGTGTTGTTCCATAAACTGAAAGGTCACAGGTTTGATTCCCAGTCAGGGCACATGCCTAGGTTGTGTATTCAGTCCCCACTCGGGACGCATACAAAAGGAAACCAGTTGATGCTTCTCTCTCATATCAATGTTTCTCTCCCTCCCTCTCTCCTTCCTTTCCTCTCTTTCTGAAGTCAATAAGCATGTCCTCAGGTGAGGCTAAAAAAATTTTGCTGCTAACAAATAAAATTTGAGATTTAGTTATTTCTGGCTTTCCTTGAAAATTCAAGTCTTTTCACATTAGCTTTGAAGGTAAGAATCAGCTGAACTAGAGGCACAGCTGAAGTAGAGACCCAGATGTGCTTTCCAGTTGCCCAAGTCTGCAGTTGGCAGACCTCACTCATTCATAGTACCCGCCTGGCTCCTAGGGGCACTGGATTTGCAATTCTTGGTTTACAGCTCCACAACCACTAGCTGATGTGAAAAAAAAAATTTAGGGTTGGCAACTGTGATGTTATCTCTTTTTTTTTAATTTTATTTAGTTATTTTTTAAGTACAATTTTCTATTTCTCCCATCCCAGCCCACCCTGCCCCGTGCTCCCCACCTCCCTCCCAATTCCACCTCCCTTAGTTCTTGTCCTTGTGTCCTTCATACTTGTTCCTCCAAATCCCTCCCCTTTTTTCCCCTTAAATTCCCTTCTCTCTCCTCTCTGGTCGCTGCCCCCTTGTTCTCTATTTCAGTGTCTTTGTTTTTATTCTGTTTGCTTGTTTGTTTTATTGTTTAGCTTCCTGTCAAAGGTGAGATCATATAGTATTTGTCCTTCAATGCCTGGCCTATTTCACTCAGCATAATGCTTTCCAGTTCCATCCATGTTGTTGCAAAGGGTAGTAGCTCCTTCTTCCTCTCTGCTGCATAGAGAGAAGCTTTTTATTTTGATGAGATCCCATTTGTTTATTCTTTCCTTTATATTCCTTGATATTAACTATTGAACGTATTCAAAAATGAATTAGATTGTAAAGCAATGGATCAAATATTTTAATCTCCTGTGATTAATATATCTTCTCATATAGTTATAAAGGATTTTATGTATTTCCACCTTTCTAAAGTAAAATTTTGTTCATAGGCATTCAGCCCCATTTACTAATTTATCACATTCTACAAATCCTTTTTGTTGTTGACTAATGCAACTTTGCCTGCTGAGAATCCTCTTTTTCTTAAGTGCTGGTTCTTTCATTTCCAGAAAATAGAAAAACAAAGAAGAAATGGGTGTGCAATGTACTCCCCTCCACAGTTACTCTCATCCCACCCAAATCTATGCTGTTGTGGGAATAACAATTTCATCTCAGACAGCTAGAAACTGGAACTTGTGACTGATCTCAAGACAAAGGTGGAAGAAAATAACCTGGTAAAGAGATGCATTCATGGACACATGACTCTACAGTCACATAAGACCCTGTGCATAGAGGGACTCTGCACTTCATTTCACAGAGTGGCCATCTTGAATTTTTTTCTTTTTTAAATTCCTTGTAACTCTGTAGTAGCAAATGCCCATCAGTAGGGACTAACTGAATAACCCACATAACAGAGGACTGTGATGCTGCAAAAGGAGCAAGGCAGGTCACCACATACTATTGTCTGGAGGAGAGGCTATTTTATTTTTTTTATTTTATTTTATTATTGTGGGATGTGGGAGTATTCAAGAACATCAAGTTCAGGAAGTGCATTATTGTAAAGAAAATAGGGTCCTTTTCCTTGTTGAGATTGGACTAGATTTATTCAGGAAATTAACAACCTCTGAAAACTATATGTGGGGAACTGGTAGGCAGGGAATAAAAAACACTGGTAAAAAAAAAAAGACAGCATGGTGGTATGGAGCCAGGAATAAATGGATTCTAATAAACTTAGAAAAACCACATAATAGTTCTGATCTTAAGAAGTTGTAAGATTTAAATATGTGTGAGCACCTGGTACAATGGTTAGCACATAGTAAGCCCTTGATATATGGCAGTATATTAATACGAAGGGGAAATAGATGTATCAAACCATGACAGTACAACCCGAGGTATTAGTCAGCTCAGCCTGCCATAGCAAACTGCCACAGACTGAGTAGCTTAAGCAACAGAACTTTGTTTTTTGTTTTTTGTTTTTTGTTTTTTGTTTTTTTTTTTCAGAGCTCTGGAGGCTACACATTAAGATCAGGGTGCTGTCTTGGACAAGTTCTAGTGAGAGCACTCTTCCTCAACAAGAAAGAGTTTGGGTGTCTCTTTCTCTTCTTATAAGGACACCAGTTCTATTGGATCAGGGCTCCACCCTTAAAGACTTCACTTAATCTTAACACCTTAAAGGCCCTGTCTCCACATGCAGTCACATGGAGGATAAGGGCTCCTCATTTGTATTTGGGGGATACAATTTAGACCATAACACCTGATCTAAGTACAACTAGGACACAGGAGAAAGTGCACAGCTTTTCAGGTCGAGGGAGGTCAGAAATGCTTCACAGAGAAAGTAATTTCTGAAATATTTCTCTGTCTTTAAAAGGGATAAAAGCTTCCTGGTTGGGCCACTTCTTTGAGTCATATCTTTGTGGGGTGGCTGTACATATGTACTTAATATTTTCCCCTGTTAATCTGTCTTTTGTAAGAGGTGGGGGTGTTTCACTCAAGATCCTAGAAGAGGAGAGGGAAAACCATTTTTCCTACCCTGTCTCCTCCCAGAAAGTATTTACATTTTGAATGCTAAGAAAGGAAACAGTTCATTGAAAATAATTCATCTCAAACGGTAAATTTTTAAGGACCACATCTCCTAAATGGATGAGATCTTGCACCCCTCAAATGATTTTAAGTAGTCAGAATGTGAGTTATGGAGAGGGGGAAGGGGACCCTTGTAGGGAGAACTTGTAGAAAGGCAGGTCAGATGGCGAGTAAATAATTCTCCACCTTTCAAATTTATCCCCCCAAAATTAAAAAGAAGATGCCTCTTCCCAAACTTATGTTTAAAAACAGAAAAGTTAGATAGCATTCCACTTGGAGCCCATGATAGAAATTCCTTTATCTTCAGAAACAACAATGGCAAATTCCCAAAGAGAGTGAACCCAAACTGAAAAGCACTCAGTCATTTTCCATTACCTCTGCAGGGAAATAAGCAAGACTATGGCTTATGTGGCCAGCCTCTTTCTGAGTCAGCTTCTTCTATAAAGCTGAACTACTTCTACACAGATATTGCAGATATCAGAGGTCTCGTTAACTAATTGTATCTCTGCTAGTAATAATGATGGTTTAAATACAGGCTGTTATATAAGGAAGACTTTTTTTGTTATGACAAATACTAAGTTACAGATTTGAGAGTGTAGTGGTCTTTTCGAAACTATAGAGAAAATGGACATCCGTGGAAAAGAGTTGCAACTCAGAGTAAAAATGTGGTTGAGCATTGAGCCTCCATACTGCTTTAAGTTCCATTCACTGCCCTTCATGTTGTGTGATCCCAGCTAAGACAGGGGAGGGTAGGTTGAACATCATTTAATAGTTTCAAACTGCAGACCACTTTGATATCCAAGCATACCCTCAGCAGAGAAGGAGAAGAAATGAAGTGGTTGTGAGTAGCGGGTCAAAGATAAATTTTAATCTTGAGCAAAAAGACTAATAAGAAAGTTTAGTTATAAGATGTAGAATGAGTGCTAAGCCTTCCATTAAGGAAACAGGTATAGCAGAAGAACTCCTTTTAGAAGGAAGGAGATGTGTACTTAGTCCCAGTTTTAGGACTATGTTGTCATCCACTAGCTTGTGAGCAAGCTGTGGGCAAGAACGTTTTGTCTGTTTTGTTCACTGTTAGTGTAGTCCCACCTTATCCACAACTTCATTTTCTGTGTTTCAGTTACCTGCCATCAACTTCAGTCCAAAAATATCAAATGAAAATAGCAGAATTAAACAATTCATAAGTTTTAAGTTGCATATAATTCTGAGCAGCATGACAAAATCTCATGCTATCCCACTCCCTGGCCAAGGATGCAAATCATCCCTTTGTCCAGCATATCCAAACTGTGTATATATTCCCCACCCTGCCTTGGTTGTCAGATCAACTGTCGTAGTAGAGCAGTGCTGTGTTCCACTAAACCTTATTTTCCTTAATAATGTCTCATTCACCTCAATTCATTTCATCATGTAGGCATTTTATCATCTTAAATCATCACAAGAAGGGTGAATACAAGAAGATATTTTGAGAGAGAAAGATGAATGGGTTAAGAAAATGAGGTACATAGATATAATGGAATATTATTCACCCATTAAAAGGAAATCTTGCCATTTGCAACAACTTGGATGGCTCCTGAGGGTGTTACATGAAGTAAAATAAGTCAGAAAGATAAAGACAAATACCATATGATCTCATTTATATGTAGAACCTAAAAAAAGGTAACAAATTCATAGATACAGAGACCACATTGGTGGTTGCCAGAAGTGAATGGGGTCAAAAGATACAAACTTCCAGTTAAAAATAAATAAATCATGTGAATGCAATGTATAGCATAGCAACTATAGATAATAATACTCTATTGTGTATTTGAAAGTTGAGTATATCTTAAAAGTTTTTATCACAACAAAGAAAATTCTATAATTATGTACGGTGACAGATTTTAACCAGACTTACTGTAGTGATCATTTTACAATATATACAAATATCAATCATTATGTTGTATACCTAAAACTAATACAATGGTCTAAGTTAATTACATGTCAATTAAAAAGGTACATATACATGTAAAGTACTACATCAATAAACCAATATTGGTTACTATGAATAATTATTACAAACTTTCCCCTATTATTAATAGCAGTCAAGAAATGTATTTTTTAATTATTTAAAATTCATTTGAGAGAGAGATTTTGTTTTTCCACTTATTTATGCATTATTGGTTGATTCTTGTGCATGCCCTGAACAGGGATTGAGCCTGAAACCTTGGCATATCAAGACAGTGCTCTAACCATACTTGGTCAGGGCCAGGAATGTATTTTTTATTACATTAAAGTCCAGGAATGTTTTGCAATAAATTCACATAATTTAAAAAAGGGGGGTAGAAGGATAGTTAATCAAAGTTCCCTATAATACACATAGGTAGCTTGGGTGACATGTATATCTTCATACTAAACCAAAAGCAAGAGAAAAGAGTATGTCTATTAAAAAAACTTTGGAGACATTTACAGTAGTGAAGATGGGCCAAGCATTGCTGCCCTCCTAGGAAATCGGTTTCTTGAAAACTGCATCAGAATGT
The DNA here is from genome assembly GCF_021234435.1 of Artibeus jamaicensis. Taxonomy (NCBI): domain Eukaryota; kingdom Metazoa; phylum Chordata; class Mammalia; order Chiroptera; family Phyllostomidae; genus Artibeus; species Artibeus jamaicensis. Next base: position 1,260,022 of record NW_026521981.1, on the reverse strand, counting down.
ACAGCTCAAACTTCTGGCCAAAATGGAGGCTTAGGTATATACACCTTGCTTCCTCCCACAACCAAAAGAAGGACAACAAATTTAAAAACAAAAAAATATCCAGAAATGCCAAAAAACCAAACTGTATGGAAGTCCAACAACCAATAAGTTAAAGAAGAAACATTCACTCAGGCTGGTAGTAGGGGCAGAGACAGGCAGCTGGGGCAGAAAGGACTTGTGGCAAGGTGGTGGCTGGAGTACCTGGGTGGATGAGGCAGAGGCTGGTGGACCAAGTGGTCCCACATTTGCATGCAGATAAACCAGGAGGAACAACTGGGGAGTGAGACAGACCATGCAACCCAGGGTTCCAGCACAGGGAAATAAAGCCTCAAAACTCTGGCTGCAAAAACCTGTGGCAGTTGCAGTGGCAGAGGGAGAAACTCCCAGCCTCACAGGAGAGTTCATGGAGAGATCCATAGGCTCCTAGAAGGTACACAAACCCATCCACCCGGGAATCAGCACCAGAAGGGCCTAATTTTCTTGTGGTTAGTGGAGGAAGTGACTCCTCCATTGGAGTCATTGGAGAGCCGAGCAAATGGCATGTTCCATCTTGGATCCCTCCCCCACATACAGTGCCACAGTGCAGTAATGTGGGTTGCCCCACCCTGACAAATACCTAAGGCTCTTCTCCTTACTGTGCACTAGTTGCACTGAGACAAGGAAATATGGCCCAAATGAAACAACAGATCAAAACTCCAGAAAAAATACAACTAAGGTATGAAGAGATAGCCAACCTATCAGACGCACAGTTAAAACACTGATAATCAGGATGTTCACAGAAATGGTTGAGTATGGTCGCAAAACAGAGGAAGAAGTGAAGGCTATGCAAAGTGAAAATGTACAGGGAAGCAACAATGATGGGAAGGAAACTGGGATTCAAATAAATGGTTTGGAATAAAAGGAAGAAAGAAACATCCAACCAGAACAGAATGAGGAAACAGGAATTCAAAAAATACGGAGAGGCTAAGGAATCTGTGGGGCAACTTTAAGCATTCCAACATCTGAATCATAGGGGTGACAGAAGAGAAGAGAAAGAGCAACAAATGAAAAACTTATTGGAACAAATAATGAAGAAGAACTTCCCCAATCTGGCAAAGAAAATAGACTTCCAGAAAGTCCAGGAAGCTCAGAGAGACCCAAAGATGTTGGATCCAAGTAAGCACACACCAAAGCACATCATAATTAACATTACTCAAAATTAAAGACAAAGAAAGCATTTTAAAAGCAGAAAGAGAAAAGGAGACAGCTACCTACAAAGAAGTTCCCATCAGACTGTCAGCTGATTTCTCAAAAGAGTCCTTGCAGGCAAGAAGGGGCTGGACAGAAGTATTTCAAGTCAGGAAAGGCAAGGTCCTACATCCAAGATTATTCTATCCAGTGAAGCTATCATTTAGAATTGTAGGGCAGATAATGTGCTTTCCAGATAAGGTCAAGTTAAAGGAGTTCATTATCACCAAGCCCTTATTATATGAAATGTTAAAGGGACTTATCCAAGAAAAAGATGGTGATCAAAGATATGAACAGTAAAATGACAACAAACTCACAACTATTAACTGCTAACCTAAAAAAACAAACACAAGAACAAATTAAGCAAATACATAGAACAAGAAGAGAATCACAGAAATGGAGATCTCATGGAAGGTTATCAGTGGGGAGAGAGATGGGGGAATGGGGGGAAATGTCCAGGTAATAAGAAGCATAAATGGTAGGCACAAAAATAGATGGGGGGAGGTTAAGAATAGTATGGGAAATGGAGAAGCCAAAAACTTATATGTATGATCCATGGACACAAACTAAGGGTGGGGGAATGCTGGTGGGAGAGGGGTGTAGGGCAGAAGGGAAATAAAGGGCAGGATAAAATGGGACAACTGTAATAGCATAATCAATAAAATATATTTTTTAAAAAATAAAAGAAATTACAGCTCAGAAGGGGCAGCCCAGGAGCCTGTGAACTGGGCAGCAGAGGCCCAGGGAGGTTCTAACCCAGCTGTCATTCTCTGGACACTACCTTTTGCCCTTGTCACTAGTGGCTTAGAACCCTATTGCTCTCTGTCCTGAGTAGCATTTTGCAAGATAATTCAGACATACACGTGCCCTCTAGCTCTCCATGCTATTTCTACAAGTTTGAACTTGCACCCAGTTTGCTCTTGTATTTGTCATCTGTAAATTTCTCTTTATATTTTCTCTGTCTCTCCTAGCCCTAGCCCCAAGGCTTCTCTGACCTCCTTAGGGGTCATTACATTTTCTACAAAGTCCCAGAGGAGCACTGGAAAGGCACACTACATTCTGCCAAGCACACCATTACGGCTGTAGCAATCTGCCCTGAAGCAGACCGCTAAACTTTCACTCAGTCCTGTCTTTTACCCTTTGTCAGTTCTGAATATAGACAGTAAGACTGAGACAGCATAAACTATGCCGTTTCTCAACCTATCATTACAAATGAAGAATTGTCCCATTTAAGATATCTGGAGGGATTTCTCAACTTCTAAGTAACTGTGTTCAGCAACCTTCACAGAAAAATGTATTATATTCTCATCTATCCCATATGCTAAAGTTACAACCAGCTGTTTGTTGAAGCAGAGATTGGTTCAATATTTGTTGTCCTTCAATATCCTTTCTCTTCATCTCTTATGGTGACAGAAGCCCTGAGTGCTAAGTATCTATCTATCACATAGATACTTAGTGTAAAGATTGCATAATTTTGCCCCCTAACCCGCACATTTAAGTGTGGCCATGTTGCCAAGAGCTGGCTAATTGCATGTGATGGGAAAAGATATGTTCAGCTCTGGGATATGTCTTAATGGGAGGGGCATGACCCCACTCCCCCAACTTTCTATCCCGCTGCTTGTACTGTGAATATGGATATGCTGGCATGCCATACAGGACCATGTAGATAAGGGCAGTATCCTAAGTGTCAGAGAGCAATAAAATGGAAGGAATTTTGGATCCTGGAGTGACTTCATGGAACAAAACCTCCATTCCATCTCTGGAGCCAGCTACTCCTTGACTATAACATGAGAGAAATACATTTCTACCTGGTTTAAGTCACAGTTACTTTGGGAACCTGTATAATAATAAATACACTTGCATGCTATGCATGAATCTTTTAATTCCAATCACACTCTCTATTGCTCAAAGTACTTAATGTCTCTGAGGGTTCATCTCCTCATCAGTGAAGATAGTGGCACCTACCTCACAATGTTATTAAACATTAAATGAGATTTTATATATATATATATATATATCTGCTTTTATATATATATATGGCAGATTAAAGATGGCCACAATTTCACTGGCATTGCTCCCATTGAAAGGCGAGTTCTCTGCCCTTTTGCCCTTGAATCTAGGTGAACTCTATGATTACTTTGATCAGCAGGCTATGGCAGAAGTAATGCCGTGGCCCCACTCAACATTGCTTAGTGCTGGAGTTAATCTAGTTACCCTTGGTTAAGTGACATTCTGAGGGTCAGTATGACACCAGCTTGAATTATTTTTCCTTTCTCATAATTTCGTACACTGAATTAAGTTAGAAAAATATCCATATTTGTACTCTCAGCTTCCAGTTCCATCTCTTGGAACCCTTATTCTTGGAAGCCAGTTGCCATCTAAGAAGTAGGCTACCCTAAGACCACCATGCTGTGGGAAGCCAAGCTGTATGGAAATTGGAGCTAAGGAGCATTGAGGCACCGAACATGTGACTGTGGGCCTTCTAATCTCAGATGCTCTAGGGATACCATGTAGATCCTAGACAAATGGCCCAAAAAAGGCCTCCCCAAATTCTCGACTCACAGAATCAGGACCAAAATATAAGTCTGCTTTGAGCCACCAAGTTTTGGAGGTAGTTTGTTAAATAGCAATAGATAATTAGAACTATAGACATAAGCATGTGATAAACACTGACTGTTTGCTGGCCCTGATTCAGGTTTAGCAGTCAGCACTCAGTAACTCCTTGGAAGTCCTCCAGCATGATATTCTATGTGAATAATACTGCACATTAATAAAAAACACTTTATTATTCTTATCACAGTTTTTATTTTCACTATTTTGATAACAGTATTTTGATTTAATTACTTTCCTTTGTAATACTGTGTATTTTGTTTGACATAATTAAAAACCTTATGCTGAGATAAAAATCCATAAAACTTCATTAACCTTCCAAAGATTTCATGACAAAAAAAAAAAAGGAAAATAAATAAATAAATAAAGAATCCTTGTTGAGGGATGGCAGAGCAGATGAGAGGAAACTGGGTCCCTAAATAATTGCATAAAGCAGACTCCCCTCCCTAAACATTCCCACAAACTCGTGGTGGACTGTGAGAGCAGCCTAAAATAAACTTTTACTGTGTTAACCCACTGAGATCTGGAGTTTTCTTATTTAGCCTATTATTCCTAATATAGTGTCTAATTATATAAGATTTCATTTATATGCATCAAAAAATGCTACCAGGAGGAGAGGCTATGATAAAGGATGGAATAGTTTGGCCAGGATAATATAAAAAGATAAAAGTGATTCTAAAGATAATAACCAGTGTCACAGATGACCTCAGCCTGGGATCTAGCTGCCCTGGAGTCCCTCTCTGCCCAGGCTTTACCATCTCTTCTAATGCAGACTCTTGGGTGCTTAATCTCTTCCTTAACACCGACCCTTTGCCTCCTCTAAGCTTTTTCCAGGTTCTCTGAGGGATGGCTATTGCTCAGTGTTGACCTCTGCTGCCTTTGAGCACTGGCCTCTGACTCTCCTTGGCTCAGGTTGATCTCCTTGGCTTCCCCTGTGCCTCATTCTTGCTGTTGGCCTGAAGCCTTCTAGGCTGCCTCCCACTCAGTACCCAGAGTGCCCCCGCCTAACATCGCCTGATGCTAAAGTTGAGCCATTCACCCTTGCTTGAGTGGCCTTGTGAGGATTACTCAGCACTAGTTGAAAATATTTTTCCTTTCCCATAACTTTTTAAGGAGATTGAGTTGGAGAATATACATATTTATACTCTCAGCTGTTCATATTACCTACTATTTAGTGCATGAAAATTTAAAAAAAACTATTTATTGAGCACTTTACTATGTGTCAGCCGATATGTTAAATACTTTTGCATTTCCTTTAATCATTGCCAAAATATCCCTCTGAGTTAGATATTATAGCCACACATTTTCAGAAGAAATAAAATGGGGATCTGCAAGATTAAATTATTGCCTAAGGTCACACAGCTATTAAAAAGTAGAGCTGGGAGTCTGAACTAGGTTCATCTCGTCCCAAAGCCCTTCTCCTTTTCACTCCACAATGTTGACTCTGACAACCCTATTTGGGGCTACAATTATTCAAATAGGCATATAAAGTACATATACAACAGGCAGATAAGGCTGGAGGAAATAAAATGCGAATGCATGAGAGCTGTCCTGGGCATCAGTATTTCATCTTTCTCTCAACAATTTGAACCACAGAACAGAAATATGGCCATCACACCCTGCCCAAGTGATTCAGTTGTTGGAAAGTTGTCCCATTGTATACACCAAGACACTGTGAGTTCGATCCCCAGTCAGGGCATATACCTAGATTGTGGGTTTAATCCCTTGTCAGGCTGCAGATGGGAGACAGCTGATTGATGTTTCTTTTCCTCTCTCTCTCTACCTGCCTCTCTTTCTAAAAATCAATGAACATATTCTTGGGTGGAGATTAAAAAATAGAAAAACAATGTGGCCATGACTTGCCAATGATGTTAAGGTGAGTAATTGAGCAGCAGTCAAAAATAATCATGGTAAAATTTAATAAGGACAGAACTTCAAAAGGAAAAATATAAATACACACCTTAGAAGATTAATTTTGTGTACACTTAAAGATATTCTCGGATTCACAGTCACTCAGCCAAACAACCCCAATGATATGTTTTGATGTTGGTGATAGTGTTGAATATGTGTTGTTATTTTTTAAAGTATGACTCCAGGAATTATTGGCAAAAAAAAAAAACATGGCATGGAGAAACCACGTTGTAACCTTTCCACTCTGTTTAACCTTGGCCAGGACTTCATCAGATTTTATGGCCATTTTGGCGCCCCTCATTGCAAGTGATATGTGAAGGCCTTGGCCATGTTCCAGGGGCAAAGCAATAAAAATGGTTAACTTGGGGTACAGAGCTTTGTTAACAAAGCCCAGAGATCACGTTTATGGAGAAGCAAGAGAGATAAGTGATTAGAGAACAGGGTGAAAAATCAGAAATTTCAGACACTATCAAAGCATTTTTCAAATTGTGCACCAGAGACCACAGGCATCGACCACCATCACCGCAATGCCAGTTAGAAATGCAGACCATGAGAAGATCCCAAACCTACTAAAGCAAATTTCTGTTGGAGGACAGGGAAGCCCCCAAAATGATTATGAACACTAAAGATGAGAATCTTTGTGCTGGTGTTTCTCGGCCTTCTCTGTATGTTGGAATCACCTGGAAACACTTCCCAGAGATTCTAATTGATTGGTCTGGGATGACATAAAGGCATCAGAATTGTTAAATCCCCATGGGATTCCAATATACAGCCAAGGTTGAGAACCTCATACAGAATATGAATGCCAACAAGCAAACTGGCCAACTTCCACCAAATAATTGAGAAATGGGTGTATTAAATTTGTGAAACATTTAAATTAAATAATTCCTTAGTATTCACAGTGAGTTACCTTTCCAGGATATTTTTAGAACAATGATTTGTCTGCTCTGGTAATCAGAACCTGAGCCCCAAAGCCACTGTGAACACAAATTTTTTTCTCTGGATTCTGGAGATTGCACTCTTCCTTTCACTTCAGTTTTTCTCACAAGGTGGCTATGTGGAATGATAAATAAAATTATTATAGAGGGCTTTTAAACAATGCAAATGTTGGAGAATGACCTGAGCCCCTTAGGCCTCTGTGTGGTCTTCCTCTTCACTGTGGTCAAGTCTAGGCACCAAATCTGATCATTAGAAATGTCCTACTAGTCATAGGCATGACAGGCAACTTGTTCTGTAGCAGAATAGGGGCAATTACTGCTGCTATATCAACCATTTGTGCCTTAGATTAAATTCGAGTTCATTACCTGGGATATTTGCATTTTGGATCTTATCTGATTGCCTAATGATATTAACTGGCTCCTGAAGGTGCCTGACAATTTCTAGTAAAGACCCTTCCCTATTTTCTTAAAATTATATTTTAGGTAATTTTCATCTTTTTCTATAGATGCATAATTTTGTACATTATATTTTTTAAATTGTGACAAAAGATGCGTAACATAAAATGTATGTACCATCTTAACCATTTATAAGTTTACAGTTCAGTAATGTTAAGTACATCTACATTGTGCAACCAATCTCCAGAATTCTTGTCATAGTACAAGACTGAAACTCTACCTATTAAATAACTTTCCCATTCTCCCCTCCCTTAGCTATATATCTTTTGAACACGAGAGTTATCAGTTTAATCTACTCTTTAAAAATTGTTCTATAATTAATTGGCTTACAAAGTTTAACTTGGTGTTAACTACATTTGCCAATTCAGTCTTAGATCAAAGTATTTTCTTTCTCCTTCATGGATCCACATATCACTGGTCTAGGATAACATATACAAGAACATTCTGATTTTTCTTTCAGTAAAATATTTGTTCATTTAAGAAAGAATAACAGTGGAGTTCTATAAACTAAGTTTCTCTTTAGTGAACATTGAAAACTTTTATGATAGCAGTGCTAGAGAAATATAACTCTCAAATGTTGGTGGAAAAGAAAATCAATTTAATAAACTAGACAATATCCAACCAAATATGTAGACATGCTTTTACCAACTATTAAATGGCTACATCTTTACAGATATAGTTACAGAAGCTAAAAACAACTGAAATGTGAATCAATGGCTGACATTAACACAGTACACTGTATAACAAACTATTATACAACTGTTAAAAATAATGCGATAGCTCTGTGTGTGCTGATATGAGGAGATCTGAAATATATTATTAGTGTTTCAGAGGAGTACATAGGCAGGAAAATCTGAGATACTCCACACAACAATATTTTCACTGACATATCCCCTAGAGCAAGGGACATCAAGGAAAGAATAAACAAATGGGACTACATCAAATTGAAAAGCTTCTGCACAGCTAAAAAAAACATCAACAAAATCAAAATGGAAATATCTGTATGGGAAAATATATTTGCCAATGATACTGCAGACAATGGTTTGATCTCCAAAATACAGAAAAAAACTCACATCACTACTCCACACCAGGAAGGCAAACAATCCAGTTTAAAAATTGGGCAAAGGACCTGAACAAACACCTCCCCAAGGAAGACATACAGAGGGCCCAGAGACATATGAAAGGATTCTCAGGATCATTAGCCATCAGAAAGATGCAAATTAAAACCACGGTGAGATACCACTACACCCCAGTCAGAATGACCATCATAAATAAATCAACAAACAACAAGTACTAGAAAGGATGTGAAGAAAAAGGAACCCTAGTGTACTGTTGGTGGGAATGCAGATTGGTTGCAACCCCTGTAAAAAATTGTACAGAATTTCCTCAAAAAACTAAAAATGGAACTGCCTTTTGATCCAGCAATTCCACTGCTGGGATTATAACCTAAGAATCCTGAAACACCAATTCAGAAGAACCTATGTACCGCAATATTCATAGCAGCATTATTTACAGTAGCCAAATGCTGGAAAGAACCTAAATGCCCATCAGTAAATGAATGGATAAAAAAAAACTGTGGTACATTCACACAAGGGAATATTATGCAGGGAAAGGTAGAAGGAATTCCTACCATTTGCAACAGCATGGATGGAACTGGAGAATATTATGCTAAGTGAAATAAGCCAGGCAGTGAAAGACAAATACCATATGATCTCAGCTACAAGTGGAACCTAATCAACAAAACAAACATGAGAGCAAAATAGAAACAGAAACATGGAAATAAAGAGCAAACTGACAGTAATCAGAGGGGGAGTGGGAGGGGGACAATGGGGGAAAGAAGGGGAAGAGTCAAGGAACATGTATAAAGGACACATGGACAAAGACGATGGGGTGCGGGGAGGATTGAATGTGGGAGATGGGGGAAGGTAGAATGGGGGACAGTAATGGGGCAAAAATAAGGACAACTGTACCTGAAGAACAATTAATAAAAAATTCAAGGTATAATGGAATGGCATAACCCTTTTGTGAAAAATATCTTAATTTTATACATACATTCGTACACAAATATGTATGTATACACACATATATGTGTATGTGTGTCTGGGGATATATTCCCTTTTCTAGAAGGGTAAACAAGAAATTGTTAACAATTGTTCCTTTGGGAAAATAGGCAGATGGTTAGGAAGGGGTGGGAGACAGTAGAACCACCTCTTAATACTATTTGAATTTTTAAAAATATGCTTATATAATTTTTAAATTTTTAAAAATATCACAGAGTTGCCCTGGCTGGTGTAGCTCAGTGGATTGAGCATGGGCCTGTGAAGCAAAGGGTCGCTGGTTCGATTCCCAGTCAGGGCACATGCCTGGGTTGCAGGCCAGGTCACCAGTAGGGGCCACAGGAGAGGCAACCACACATTGATGTTTCTCTCCCTCTCTTTCTCCTTCCCATTCCCTCTCTCTCAAAATAAATATATAAAATATTTTTAAAAATATGACAGAGTTATCTAGAAAATGGGATTATGGACCATTTAAATTTTAGTCTTCATTATTTTGTCTGTATAAAGAAGTACACATTAAAAATTTTTGGCATCTCTGGAAAAATAAATCATGGAATTTTATTTCATGCCTTAGATATTTAGGCAAATACTTTCATGACTAGTTTAAGCCATACAGTCTTCCAATTGTTTACATCTCTACAGTAAAAAGCCCACCAAAGTAAATCAACCAAACAACTGAACAAACAAGAAGTCCCTGCTATATTTTCTTTTTTTGACAAGATGATAAAAGACACTTACTATAACTCCCCTCAGTTTTCTTCTTGGTGCTCTGAAAACAGTTTTTGTAGGAGTTTGGTAATTTTGTTATTTTTTTAAAGTGTTAATACAGGATTCATCATTTTTCTACATATTTTGCTTAGACAGTTTTGCTCAAAGATTCCATTGAAGAGTATATAACATCTATGGATCATTTAGGGTCTGAGAACTTAAAGTTCCTGTTTTTTAATAAGATTGCCTCTTTTTCTTCTAAACCTTGGAATTAAGGTTTAAATATATTTTAACTGGTTTAAGAGAGGTTAGGGGGAGAGAGATCAATCAGTTTGTTGTTCCACTTATTTATGCATTCTTGGGTTCATTTTTGTACCTGCCCTGACCAGGGATTGGACCCATAACCTTGGTGTATTAGGACAATGCTCTAGCCAACTGAGCTAAGTAGCCAGGTCCTGGGACTTAAGTTTTGGTGCAAGTGAAAACATTATGCTTTTCTCAGGTCAAAGAAACACAGTGTTAATATCCACATTCTGACAGTGCAATAGAACAAGAGATCTTCCACCTCTGAGAACTAGCTCAAGATTTCCATGTATACCATGCACTAAAAATTAGAGAAGAAAATCTTTCCTTTTTTCTTTTTTTTTAATGTTTCCTTTTTTCTGTTGTAAAAGGACATGCGGTATTAATTTTCTGGTTATTATAACTACCATGATGTTTACCTCTGTGCACAAATAAGCGCATTGAACAGTTGTGTCAAAAATTACATAAATGAGCTATTTCAAATGGGGTCAGAGCTGCCATTCCAGAGGAACTGCCTCACACATTTTGCTCCTTGAAACTTTAGACTGAGCCAGACCTTGGACTGGGTCAAAGCAACATTATCTTACAACTGTTTGTAAAGCCAGCAGGACAGTGGACATCTTGACTCCAAAGACTGATGATTAGAGTCTGAAAATAGAATTAGTGACCAATCATGTATAGCCAAGAGTAGATCAGCTGATCAATGCCTATAGAAACACTTTTGTGTGTGTGTTAATTATTCCTTTCCTTTTCTCATAAAAACCCTTGTCTTCATCCTGTAATTGGGATACTACTTGGGTTTCTGCCTGAATCTATGCTCCCTGAATTGCAATTCTTTGATTCTAAATAAATATTTCTTGACTCTCATTTCAACTTCTAAATTTTAGGTTAATAGTAGTAACAAATCAGTTCCTACTTACTTTTTTAAAAAAGATTTTATTGATTTTTATTATTGACTTTTTAGAAAGAGGGGAAGGTAGGGAAAAAGAGTGGGGAAAGAAACATCAATGTGTGGTTGCCTCTCCTATGGCCCCCAACCGGGGACCTAGCCTGCAACTCAGGCATGTGCCCTCACTGGGAATCAAAGTAGTGACCCTTTGGTTCACAGCCCACGCTCAATCCACTGACCTACACCAGCCAGGGCCCTAATTACTTTTTTTAAAAAAATGTTTTTGTTGAAAACTGATCACTTTGAAAAATAATAAACAAAACCCAAACTCACTTTTAGTTACCAGAATATCAGAGTTACAAAAAAGTTCAGACTATATTATATAACTTAAAATGGTATTTAGCCTAAATTGAGCTCACACTACTATGTCCCAGCATAAAAATGCAGATAGTACTTATTTAGAATTCAGTAATATTCATTGGAAAATAAATTTCTGGCAAAAATACAAAGAATGTGTGGTTCCCATAGAATTAAACAAAAATAGATCTTGTTCAAAATAACAATAAAAATCCCATGGGACTAAGTAGTAAAAAATGGCTGGCACAATTTGAATTCCATTACAAGAGCTAAAGTAGAATTTACAAAATAGTAACACAGAATCATTTATCTTTCTTTGCAACCATAGCAGCCAACTTGGAACTATCCTGGCGACCATGGCTTCAGATAAGAATTCACGCTAGTAACCACGCTGGACAGAACAAAAATTGATTTTCTATTTGGGGGTTTCAACAAACCAACATGTGCTATTCAGATACCTCAGGTGTTAGCCATCATGCTTATCACAGAAAAATCATACTTTAAACACAACTTCTTGTTTAATTTATGCTTATGTGTCTAAAATGTCATTCCATTGGGCAGAAGGTATTCTTGCTATCAGATTCTAAAATAAGAATAATATGGTCAGAAGATATTGTCCTTTAAGTTTTTTCACGTAAGGATGAAAATTATCACGTCAGATTTTAGTTCACTTTGAATGCTATAAATACAGCATATTTCTGCACCCCTCCATCATCATGTAATTTTTACTATTTAAAAAAAATTGATTTCCAATCATAGCTAATAGTTAGTTGATTTTTATGTCTTTGTAATTATTTTCATACAATAAACTCAGTAATCAGAAAAAATGTTTAAAAAAATTTTTTTATTGTTGTTCAATTACAGTTGTCTGTATTTTCTCCCCACCCCTCCCCCACCCCCTCCAAACCCACCTCCCTTCCTTGCTTCCACCCTCCCCCTTGGTTTTGTTCATGTGTTCTTTATAGTAGTTCCTGAAAACCCTTCTTCCCACTGGCTCCCCCTCCCATCTGGCTATTGTTAGATTGTGCTTAATTTTAATGACTCTGGTTATATTTTGTTTGCTTTTTTCTTTTGTTGATTATGTTCAAGTTAAAGGAGAGATTATATGGTATTTGTCCCTCACTGCCTGGCTTATTTCACTTAGCATAATGCTCTCCAGAGCCATCCATGCTATCACAAAGGGTAGAAGCTCCTTCTTTCTCTCTGCTGCATAGACTTTCATTGTGTAAATGTACCACAGCTTTTGATCCATTCATTTGCTGATGGGCACTTAGGTTGCTTCTAGCACTTGGCTATCATAAAATGAGCTTCTATGAACATTGGGGTGCGTAGGTTCTTTTAGATTGGTGTTTCAGGGCTCTCAGGGTATAATCCCAGCAGTAGAATTTCTGGGTCAAAAGGCAGATCCATTTTTAGTTTTCTGAGGAAATTTCACACAGTTTTCCACAGTGGTTGCACCAGTCTGCAATCCCACCAACAGTGCAGTAGGGTTCCCTTTTCTCTGCATCCTCTCCAACACTTGTTTGTTAATTTGTTTATGATGGCCATTCTGACTGGTGTGAAGTGGTATCTCCCTGTGGTTTTAATTTGCATCTTTCTGATGGCTAGTGATGCTGAACATCTTTTCATGTGTCTCTGGCCCCTCTGTATGTTCTCCTTGAAGAAGTGTCTGTTCAAGTCTTTTGAACATTTTATAATTGGGTTTTTGTCTTTCTGGAGTGAAGTCATGTGAGTTCTTTATATATTTTGGAGATCAAGCCGTTGTCTGATGTGTCATTGGCAAATATGTTTTCCCATATAGCTGGCTCTCTTTTCATTTTAATGCTGTTTTCTTTAGCTATGCAGAAGCTTTTTAATTTGATGAGATCCCATTTGTGTATTCTTCCCTTTATGTCCCTTGCTTTAGGGGACATATCCATGAAGATGTTGCTGCATAAGATGTCTGAGATTTTCCTGTCAATGTAGGAAAAATCTTTTATTCAGAATATTTGTCTTAGAAAATAGTCATTTAAAATGTAGTAAAGATTTCAATTTGCCTATTTGTTCTTGGGGAAGAGTCTCTTAAGACATTAAAAAGGAAAAGCATGAAATGCAAGCCATTTGTGTGTATATAAGTGTTAGCTGCTTTGCCTTTTGAAATAGCTGGAAGAAGTTTTTCCCTACTCCTCAATCCTTTCTAAAGAATAGGAAAAACCTCTGTTGGATGCCTTTGTTAGGTCAGGTGGCCAGCTCCAAAAAAGCCCCAGCAGATGGGAAAGTAGTTCTCCACATGAACTTCACACCTGCTGGTGCACAGGGCTCCTATCTTCCCACCTCTATGGTCTTTGAGTGATCATTGAGGTATCACAGAGTCACAGCTTATTTCAGGGAAACTGTCTCCCCAAAAGATTAAAAAATGGATGCGTTGCTTTGTTCCTGAGATGCATGGTGGCAGAGTAGAAAGAATGTGGGTTTTGATGTTAGGTGGATCCAAACTCAATGTCTTGCTTCTACCTATTCTAGCCATGTTATCTTGCACAAGTCATTTTGTTTGTCTAAGTCTCAGTTTCTGCACCTATAATATAAAATAAGGACAGTAATGATTTCATAGATTTTTGGAGGAGAGTAAATGTGACAATATTTTTAGTGTGCCTTGAATATAAAAGACTCTAACAACTGTAGCTGTTATTATCCTTGTTGTTGTTGCTGTTGGTATAATTTCCTATTCTAATTGTCACATTTAGAATTTATGTTCTCTCCTTGCCAATCCAATATTTTCATTCTTAAGTCTCTCATGGTGCTCAAATGTTTGTTAAAAAGAACTGTCTCCCCTATTAGGTTGGAAGAGCCATGAGGGCAAAGGTCTGGTCAACTTCAACTTTGTATCCCTCCTTTTAGCCTGGCATTCACAGTACAGGTTATTTTTTGTGTGCTGAACATGTCTGAATACATCGGAGCCTAATAAAGCTTATTTGAACCTTTCCAATTTGAAGTTACTAGAAATATGCCAATATTTCAAAAAGCCAAATTTCACCTCCAAAAATACTTATGAAATATATTTCAACACACAACCATTGCCGAGATGTAATGGCAATGTCAAAACACATAGCAACACCTTCTTACTGCTGTTAATCAGAAAACAGATTAGTGCATCTATGCATGTGTTCTGGTTTGAAGTGTTCCTATGACATACATGATGCATCAATATCATCAGCTTCATTATACAGGTGAAAAATATGGGACAAATAAAATGAGTAAATATTGCACTGAAAGTCTATTGTGTAATCAGTGGTGACATCAGCACAGAACCATCACCTGATATAATTCTCCCCTTTGAAACAGATGTTTGTGTCTCAAGATTAAGCATGGGTGTACATTTAGTGCTTAACTGGAGAGTTAGTTAGCATCAGTATAATTTGCTTCCCCAATTGGTATTAATTCCTTTTTTCCATTCTAAAAATGTTTATTCATATTCTCTAATGGCATGTATTGCAAACCTTCAGAAACAATGTGACTTTTAATTTTATCATTTGAAATATCCAAATGTCCTTCACAGAGCAATAGTCTGATATCATGAGAAAGATTAGGTGTCCTTGATTAGTAGATTTTTTAAAGAAATGAAGAGTTGTGCAGATTGCTCCACAGTTTTGGGGAGCTCCCTCTGACATTAGTCCACAATTTTACAAGGATAGAGAGTAAGACAAATAAGTTCATGGCATACAGGAGAAGATTTTACTCTTACAAGAGTGTTTCATTTTCTGGATGAGGGAGGGAGGGAAGTTAATACTTAATGCTGCTTCGATATTACTATAATCTTTTGCAACCATGTAATATAAATTTCCCTTTGCTTTCTTTATAAAAATCATCCTGAGAAAAGACAGCAACCTTTCTTAGCAACTAGCTTCTCTTCCAGGTGTTCTATTTGCATTCTCACCAAGAGGGGCTTTAGCTTGGAAGCTCATGTAACTGCTGTAAGATCACAGCAGATCCAACCCTTCAGGCAGTGACAGGCAAGACATGAGGAGACGTTTCCTCCACTCAGCCATATTCCCTGACATACAACATAGACAAGTGTAACTTTTAAGGAGCCATTGGGGCATGTCTACTGTGTGAGTGGGTACCCACTGGGTTCCCACTAGGCTTTGCCTTGCTAAAAGTGGAGAGGCAACTAGGTAGAAAACATTCTCCTTGCCACTTTAAATTCCCTCCCATTGGTTGGGAAGGAATTCCCTAGTTCCCTAATGAGACTATTCCTTGTCGGGGAAAACCAACATTAAACCTTCTTTTGTTCTTTTCTCTTTCTGCCTCTTTAGAGAAAGGAATTAACCAAATCCTTTCTTAAAAGCATTATATAATAATAGAGAATGAGGGCTATTGGGTAAGGTGGAAATAGAGGAGGGAAAATCCACTAGCCAGCTTCTCTTGGGCCATTTGTAATAGTTGGGTCCCTCTGCTCTGGGAATATACTCACCATTAACAGGACACTAAAGAATCCTAGAACTTTCCCTTTACTGGTGGTGTATTAGCTGGACTTGGAGATGAAATGCCATTTGCTGAAAGTCTTCCATAACTAAGTTGTCTTTTACTTAAGATTCTGATATAATGATTCATATCTTAGAGTCTCAAAAGCATATTCCCACGAGATATTCTAAGTTCTTAGTGTGGTTATTATATCTGAAACAGGAGCACAAACTTTTTTTGGCTAAAAACACTGGAGAACAGAAACCAATTCATCTTCCATAACACTGTTCAACTCTTCTTAGGAATCTGCTGATAAATTCTGCAGTGCTGTTTTCCTGTCTTGCTGGTTGATCAAGGGGGTCAAGACTCAGAACGTGGGCCAGCTTGCTTCCTCCTGTTTCTATCAGTGCTGCTGCAGCAGCACTTCAGTGGTGGCGGCCTTGATAGCCCTCCCCTCTCTGTCCCTCTTTCCCCAATTCTAGACTTCAGTGTGGTCACCCTTTTCCCTTCAGAGACAGCTATGGGAACATGAAAGCTCAGACTGTTATTGTGCTGTACAGCAAAGCTACATTTTAGGCATTTAGTCATTTCATAGTGTTTGAAATTACCACTTGCATGCATATATATATATATATACATATATACATATATATATATAAAAGGTCACAAAATGAAGGTAATATCCACTTTTTAAAAAATCCCTGCATTGTGACTGTAGTTTAGATAGACAAATACATGATAGATAGATAGATAGATAGATAGATAGATAGATAGATAGATAGATAGATAGATGATAGATAGATAGATAGGGTCAAGAGTAAAAAAAATCCAGTTTATGTTTGAATAGTGGTATACATGAGATGTTCCAGGTTATAGGAGGTCAGTCTGAGAAAAGTCCAACCATTGTTAATATGATTAATAAGATTTTCATGGCTTTGATGTAACCTGGCAGCCAAGGAGAGTGGACTAAAATGCACATGGGTGAACAATGACAATTTCACTGTACTAGTCAGTGAGGTCAGTAGATACTGTTGAGTGAGCATGTGTACTGTGTGGCTGTCACATTCTAAATGACTGAGCCATTAGAGCAACGAATCTGCATCAAATTTTGCATTAAGCTTGAACATTCCTCCATAGAAGCTATTTCAATGATTCAGGAGGATTTCAGGGACAATGCAATAAATACAGTACAAATAAAAGTGTGGTGCAAATGCTTCAACAATGGTCAAGAATCTGTTGAAAGTGATCCACATTCTGGAAGGCCTGCAAGCAGAACACCTGAGAATGTTAAATGTGTACAGGCTGCAATCAACCAAGATCGGTGACTGACAGTGTAAGAACTAGAAGCTGATCTGTGGATTCCAAAAACTACTGTGTCCAAGATTTTGATGCAAAATCTTGGCATAAATATGTCGTGGCACAATTTGTTCCATGGTTTCTCCTACTAGAGCAGAAGGAACATTGTGTTGCAGTTGCAACACAATGACTTGATTCAAAATGCTACGAAGGAACAAGATCACCTCAAAAAGTTCAAAACCAGAGATGAATCATGGTTTTGTGGCTATCATGATCCAGAAACCTAGGCCCAGTCGTCCCAATGGAAGTCATCTGCTTCTCCACTCCTGAAGAAAGCACAGCAAAGTCATAATGAGATCAAGACCATGTTAACTGTGTTTTTTTAATTGGGAAGGTGTTGTCAGGCCAAATAATTAGTAAGGTGTACTTCCTGAATGTTCTTCCTCAGTTGAATGATGCAATACAATGCAAACGGCCACAGCTATGGGCAACTGGTGATTGGCAGCTTCATCACAACAATGCACCTGCTTGTGCATCGCCTCTCCGGCAGGGCTTTTTGGGTGAAATATCAAATCATCCATGTGACTCAGCCCCCTTACAGTCCAAATTTGGTACCTGTCACTTGTGGCTTTTCCCAAAACTAAATCACCTTTGAAAAGGAAGAGATTTCAGACCATCAATGAGGTTCAGGAAAACATGACAGGGCAGCTGATGGTGATTCCAACAAAGGATTTTGCAGAGTGTTTTTGAACAATGGAAAGAGATGCTGGGAGAACTGTGTGAGGTCCCAAGTTGCCTACTTTGAAGGGGACTGGGCATCATGGTCCTATGTACAGCGTTTCTTGTACCTTGTATCTTCTTCAAGAAATGCCTCTATTTACATGGCTGTATACTTTCTGGACAGACCTTGTTACATTTGGCTAAAATATTTTTCTAATTTTACTCAATACTTATATATAAACTAAGTTGATACAGTTCACAAGCTAGCAGGGGTCTTTTGTCTAGTGCTCAACCATGAGCTAAAACTGACCTTCCATTTTGCATGGAACCAAAGAATAACGTGGATACTCTAGCTCAACAGCTTCACAATGACACAGGAAACAGGGCAGCTGAAGAAGCCTGTGCTATTCCAGCACCCGTTCCTCAGAGCCCCTTCTTTCAAGTTCTTCTGCCTTGACTCCTGTTTATCTTCCCCTGGCTCTCTAGAAATAAAGTCACTTAAATTATGACCCAGCTCCCTCTGGAATTTCTAAGTGCTTTACAGACATTTTCTTATGCAACCTGTAATACCTCTAACAGACCCGCAGGAAACATAGTTCCATTACTGCAGCAAAGAAAATTAGCTGCATATAGTCTAAAGTATCTGCACAGCAAGTTGATACATCTGCTGAGACAAGGAATCAAAGCCTAATTCATTAAAATATGAATGCCTCGTTTCTTTGTAACCCATGGGTTTGTTTTCATTTGTTTGTTTGTTTGTTTTGGTGTGACATTATCATGAAAGTACGGGTGCTATTTAGTAAATGGAAAAAAAGTACTTTAACCTTTCTGATAAAATTCAGCAAGCATGAGATTGTCACAGTTAGAATCAGTTGTCTTTTCCAGATTTAGGTGACCTTTTCTAAGCAGAGCAATTAAAGTCTAATCAAACACAAAGAAGTTTAAGGTCTCACTCAAGAACCAATTTCTAAATCCAAAATTTCAGAGCCAAGGCTCTGCTTACTTTTAACTGAAAAATAATTAAAAGAGGAGGATTTTTATTTTTTTAATTTTTAAAAATAATTTTAGTTATTTTTCAAGTACAGTTTTTTTGTCTATTTCTCCCATCCCAGCACCGCCCCCCCCCCCTGTGCTCCCACCTCCCTCCCATTTCCACTCCCCTTAGTTCTCGTCCTTGTGTCCTTCCTATTTTTCCTCCAAATTCCTCCCCCTTTTTCCCCCTTAAATTCCCTTCCCTCTTCCCTCTGGTCACTGTCCCCTTGTCCTCTATTTTAGTGTCTTTGTTTTTATTCTGCTTGCTTGTTTGCTTTGTTGTTTAGCTTCCTGTTAAAGGTGAGATCATATGGTATTTGTCTTTCAACACCTGGCCTATTTCACTCAGCATAATGCTTTCCAGTTCCATCCATGTTGTTGCAAAGGGTAGTAGCTCCTTCTTTCTCTCTGCTGCATAGAATTCCATTGTGTATATGTACCACAATTTTTTGATCTATTCATTTACTGACGGGCACCTAGGTTGCTTCCAGCTCTTGGCTATTGTAAATGGTGCTGCTATGAACATTGTGGTGCATAGGTTTTCTGAAATTGATGTTTTAGGATTCTTAGGATATAATCCTAGCAGTGGAATTGCTGGGTCAAAAGGCAAGTCGATTTTTATTTTTCTGAGAAAAATTCCATACTGTTTTCTATAATGGTTGTACCAGTCTGCAATCCCTCCAACAGTGAACTAAGGACCCCTTTTCCCCACACCCTCTCCAACATTTGTTGTTTGTTGCTTTGTTTATGATAGCCATCCTGACCAGTGTAAAGTGGTATCTCACTGTGGTTTTAATTTGCATCTCTCTGATAGCTAACGATATTCTCTGGATATTCTGTATGTCCTCCTTGGAGAGGTGTCTTTTCAAGTCCTTTTCCCATTTTTTAATTGGGTTGGTTGTCTTCTTAGAGTGGAGTCGTGTAAGTTCTTTGTATATTTTGGAGATTAAACCTTTGTCTGAGGTATCATTGGCAAATATGTTTTCCCATACGGTTGGTTGTCTTTTTAATTTAATACTGTTTTCTTTAGCCATGCAGAAGCTTTTTATTTTGATGAGATCCCATTTGTTTATTCTTTCCTTTATATTCCTTGCTCTAGGGGACATATCCGTAAAAATGTTGCTGCGTGAAATATCTGGGATTTTCTTGCCGATATTCTCCTCTAGGACTTTAATGGTGTCACGGCTTATATTTAAGTCTTTTATCCACCTTGAATTTATTTTGGTGTATGGTGTAAGTTGGTGCTCAAGTTTCATTTTTTTGCACGTAGCTGTCCAGTTCTCCCAACACCATTTGTTGAAGAGGCTATCTTTACTCCATTTTATGTTATTGCCCCCTTTGTCGAATATTAATTGCCCATAGAGACTTGGGTTTATTTCTGGGCTCTCTGTTTAGTTCCATTGGTCTATGTGCCTGTTTTTATGCCAGTACCAAGCTGTTTTGATGACAGTGGCCTTGTAATACAGTTTGATATCGGGTATTGTGATCCCTCAAAAGAGGAGGATTTTAAAAATATTGCATGTGCACTAGTTGATATAGTTTCATAAAGAGTATATTCATTAATTTCATTAGCTACTTTCAGATGTCAAAAGAAATATAAAACACTTGAAAAATGAAGTCATTGATAGTAAATGCTGCAGTCAACTTTGCATGGCACAAGAGTCACCAGATAACATAGGGAGATAAAAATTTTCTGTACCAGACTGTGCCTTTCATTTGTGGCATACAGGGGGTGGGGCGGAGTGAGGGTACAATAAGTAGTTCTGTAGGTCAGTATCGAGTTAACTTCAGGAATGCCACAGAGCAGATTGGCTTCATGAGAAGAAGGATCCTTCATCCGGGAAGGATCCTGTGTGTTCTTTTCACTGACATGATAAAAACAAAGAATCTCAGGCCATAGTCACTGAATTAATTAATTAAGGATGTTTTCATTCTTAGTGAAAGCACTAAGGATGGTTTAGTCACTTATAAACAATAATAACAATTGTTACATTTACATGGGACTTAAGTGTTTCAAAACACTTTCATATCCTTTCTCATTTGTCCACACCCAGCCCATTATCTCTATTTACTACAATGCAAAAACACTCAGTTTCTTTGAAATCCAGGCTGTAACCACTCAGCACCATGACCCACGACACTGAGATACAATCCAGAATTTGCAGCAGATTGGAGAGAAACATCTCTGCCCTTCCACCCTGCCTGGCCCTTGAAGGCTGAGAGCAGGGCTACTGCCAGACACAAGAATCACCAGTGTGAGATTCTTGTAGGAGTGGATGGTCAACTGGACCTTTGGGTGGGGATTAAGGACAAAGACTTCTGTGCCATTCTGCATGCCAAATCCCTCCTTTTCAGGCTGAGTCCTGGTCAGATTAAGCAGAATGTGCACTGTTGTGAATTAGGCCCTGTGAGGTAGCCCAGCACTTCTGCCTCAGAGTACGTGCAGTCAGGCTCACTGGGGAATGCATCTGCAACAGTGACTGTCGCTCATACCAGTTCAGCCACAGTGCACACAACCCTTTATGAGATCTCCCATGAAAAATTTCACATTCTGACTCTAAAATGTCGAGTAGGAATTAGTCCCACCTCTGACCTAAATTGCGTTAAAACGAGACACATTCAAGGTTTTCCAAAAAACAAAGCATGAGTCCATTTTATAGATCTGAGAATGCCAAGGTAGGCAATGGGTGCCAGAGAAATATGGCTCCATTTTTAATTGAGCCAGAATTCATATCTTACCCTCGTGAAAAAAATGTTCTCTAACAAAACCATAAGAAACTTCAATTTTCCTTAGAAAATTGCTAGTTTTTGTTTGCAGCGGTAAAGTGTGAAACCTAAATATATATTAGGAAGAACAACTTGTTTTAGGAACCAAGTTACTTTGGATAGCATTATGGCTCCCAAATATCTCACAGGAAGAGTTTTCCTGTGTTGTGCACAGGTATAAGTTTCTGTGGGTGGCTGCAGTATTTTTCATGTTATTATTTCATAACACTGAAATACCCTTCTTACCACCACATGTTTACAAAAAGTCAACTAAAGCATAAAGAAATTGTCCAGCGATTACAGGGCAGTGATTCTCAAAGTGTGGGCAGAGGACTCCTGGGGCTCCTTCTCCAGGTCCTTCCTTTTCCAACCACGTATCTGTGTGAGGTGGAATTTTGTTCATATACTTCAACCAAAACAACATATGGCGACTGTTTCAATGTGGATGCAAAATGGAGAATCAAACCATCTTTTGTTAGGCCACACATGAAAAAGATTTGTAAAAATAGAAAATAATGCCACTCTTCATAATGAATTTGTTTTTGCTTTGCAAAATATAGTTTTTGTCATAAAATACGTTATTTATGTTTATATTTAACTGGTTTCTTACTGTTGCTTTAAAATGAAATAGGGCCCTGGCCAGGTGGCTCAGTTGCTTGGAGTGTCTGTGCAGCAGGTGTGGGTTTTATTCCCTGGTCAGGGCACGTGCCTGGATTGCGGGTTTGACCCCTGGTCGGGGCACATGGAAGGCAACTAATTGATGTTTCTCACGTCGATGTTTCCCCTACCCCCACTCTCTCTTCCTCTTGCCCTCTCCTTTTTCCTCTTCTTCTAATATCAATAAAAAACATGTCTTCTGGCGAGGATTTTAAAAAATAAAATATTTAATATTTAAAAAATGTCTTAGTTGTAATATCTAGTATGATAAATAGCAATGAAAATAACTCAGACAAAAGGTCTTT
Source organism: Artibeus jamaicensis (assembly GCF_021234435.1). Taxonomy (NCBI): domain Eukaryota; kingdom Metazoa; phylum Chordata; class Mammalia; order Chiroptera; family Phyllostomidae; genus Artibeus; species Artibeus jamaicensis. The sequence continues at coordinate 1,237,311 of NW_026521981.1, read as the reverse complement.
GAGGTCCTCAATAAATTTTCAAGGAGTCTTTTTTTTAAATTTTAACATTTTTTATTGTTGTTCAAGTGCAGTTTTCTGCTTTTCCTCTCCTACCCCTCCTTACCACCCTGGTCCTCTCTACCTCCCTGTTTCCACCCCCCCACTCTCATTATTGTCCATGTGTCCTTTATAACTGTTCCTACAAATCCTTCACCCTTCTCGCCAGTAATCCTCTGTCCTCTCCCCTCTGGTCACTGTCAGCCTGTTCTCAATTTCAGTGCCTTTGGTTATATTTTGCTTGCTTGTCCATTTTGTCAATTAGGTTCCTGTTAAGGTGAGATCATATGGTATTTGTCTTTCACTGCCTGGCTTATTTCACTCAGCATAATGCTCTCCAGTTCCATCCATGCTGTTGCAAAGGGTAGGAGATTCTTGTTTCTTTCTGCTGTATAGTATTCCATTGTATAAATGTACCATAGCTTGTTGATCCACTCATTTACTGATGGGCACTTAGGTTGCTTCCTGCACTTAGCTATTGTAAATTGAGCTGCTATGAACATTGGGGTGCATAGGTTCTTTTGGATTGGGGTTTCAGGATTCTTAGGATATAATCCCAGCGTTGGAATTGCTGGGTCAAAAGGCAGTTTTATTTTTAGTTTTTTTTAGAAAATTCCATACTATTTTCCATAGTGGTTGCACCAGTCTGCATTCCCACCAACAGTGCAGTAGGGTTCCCTTTTCTCCACATCCTCTCCAACATTTGTTGTTTGTTGCTTTGTTTATGATGGCCATTCTGACTGGTGTGAAGTGGTATCTAATTGTGGTTTTAATTTGCATTTCTCTGATAGCTAGCAATACTAAGCATCTTTTTATATGTTTCTGGACCTTCTGTATGTCCTCCTTGGAGAATTGTCTATTCAAGTCTCAAGGAGTCTTGATACCAAAAAGTTTGAGAACTGCTGAGTGAGGGAATAAAACTCCTGTTAAAACAGAAAGTAAATCACATTATCAAAAGGGACTAGTAAGGATGGATTTAAAATTTAACTGAAGAAATCAGTGTTGTAGTTAAAGAAAAAAGGGATTCAGAAAGAAAAAATATTTTCAATAAGATTAAGAAAGAAAATAAAGTCTTAGGCAAAAGATCCATGTGCAAAGACCAAATAATATAGAAACTAAACTTCAGGGAAAGGCCCTCTCCTTTTGAGACTTTCATGGGAACTTTTTTTGAAGGAGATTTTGGGTGTATTTGCTCTAGTGGGGTGATAGCAAAATCACTAGGAAGGCAGACAGGGAGTTTTGTCAGCCATGAAAGTATTATGGATGGGTCAAAATATTTATAAGTCTAAAATTAACATGAGATCTCAGATTGATACATGAATTGATTTTAATTAAAAGATAAGTCAGGATACAATCTAAATGTTTACTAATTGTGATTTGGTTAAATGAATTTATACATCCTTATGATGGCATATTCAGCCAATTAAGTTCTGGAAGAATATTTAATGACTTGAAAAAATGTTCACAAATCAAAAGGCTGATTTCAAAATAATATTTGAAAGAATATAAGTATAGAAAAAAGATAGGAAGGCTATAAATAAAAATGTTAATTTTGGTAATCTCTGAATGATAACATGAGTGATTATTATTACATTTTTGTATTTTATTGTATATTTCATTTTTCCAAAATAATAACAACAATAATAATATTACAACAAAATAGTTTTAGTGGAGCTGCCTAACATTCTTGTTTTCTTCAGAAGGTCCCGACTGGAGCCATCTTGACCCAGACCGGCCGCACCCACTGAGTCCTCCCTGGCTTTAATAAACAGGCCCAGGAAGTCAGCCTCTTCCTTCCTCCTACAAGGGCCCTGGGAGCACTCTGTTTTGTTCCTGGAGTCAGCAGTTCCAGCATGTGCTAATTGATTGTATTCTGTGAATGTATAATTAGATAGTTTGAAGCAGACTGATGAACTCTCCTTGACATAATAAATGCAAATTAATGTGAAAGTATAACCCCAGGATTTCCTGTAAAAATCTTTTATTAAAGTGACAGAAGTTTTTACAAGTACTTATCATAAATAATTTATTGCCTCCGGTGGCATGCTAGAAACCTTATGTGACTGTTACTATGGAAACATCAATACCCATATACAGTTTAATTCTACTCCCACAAGCTGAAATAAAAGTAGGCATTATCTTAATGTTACAGATGTGAGCATTGAGGTATTCAAAAGCTAAGGAGCTGGCTCAGATCCAGCAACAAACAGAAGCAGAAGAGGGGGAAGACACCCAAGCGGGAACAACTTGTGGCCTCTTCAAATTATGTGCAGTGCAAGTTTGGTTTGGCACAGACTCTTCTGTACTAGGGTGCTACTGGGACAGCCTGTTGCAAGCTCAAGGTGGGAAAAGACAGGGTTGTTAACTAGAAACAGTTAGCAGGAGAAAGAAGAGGGTGGAACTAAGGCTCGGAAGTACCCTTAGGAGTAAAAGTCAACAAGCCAAGGCACGGAGTAAGTGTGCACTAGCCAGTGAGCCCTGCTTTGCCCAAGAAGGAGAAGCTCCAGCAAGCAGGAAGGGAAGGAAATATCCCTGTGCATGAAAGAAAGAAAGAGTGCTAAGAAGCATTTAGACATGTGAAAGACTGTTTCATTTTAAATAAAATGTGGTACAGGAAAGAAATGCAGACCATATTTAGATGTCAGGACTGATATTTCTAAGTAATAATTGTCAAATGGCAAAAGTTTCAGCTGAATAGCTTTTCTTCTGCTTTCCCCATTGTCATAAGGACATGATGGCCCTTCCCCAGGTTGTCTTCTAAGTCTCTGTTTTGGTGCAGGGGGAGGGTGGTGAGGAGAAAAATCCCAGAGAAAACCTAGATAGAGGAGGTCCAATTTTATGTGGAGGTTATAGTCTAGGGAAACAAAGTTATAGTCAAATGACTTAAAAAGAGAATCACTTTCTTACAGATTGACATAAAAACTAGCCACCATTTTTTATTCTTTAATATTGTTTGTCAGTCATTGTAAATAATACTTAATAATGCTTTACATATATAAGAAATATTTTTTTGGTTGTCCTGACTTTTAAAAAAATTTTAAATCATTTTTTTTGTTGTTTGAATATAGTTGTCTCCATTTTCCCACCAAACAACAAGTGCTGGCAAGGATGTGGAGAAAAGGGAACCCTAGTGTACTGTTCGTGGGAATGTGGACTTGTGCAACCACTGTGGAAAAGTGTATAGAATTTCCCCAAAAAAACTAAAAATGGAACTGCCTTTCAACCTGGCAATTCCACTGCTGGGATTATACCCTAAGAATCTTGAAACACCAATTCAAAAGAACCTACACACCCCAATGTTCATAGCAGCACAATTTACAATAGCCAAGTGCTGGAAGCAAAATAAGAAATTATTTTAAAAGACTCTAGAATTTACACTATAAAACTGTTTGCTCTGGTCTTGATAAAAGATTTATAGATCCCTCTAAACCAGAGGCCAGCATGTGAAGATGCAGGTGGTAAATATTTTAGGCTTTGTAGGATACACGAAATTTCTTTAAATGTAAAAATCATTCTTGACTCAGCTGTACAGAAACATAATGTGCTGCCCTTGCCCTAACCTACTGCAGTAAGTGTAGGGCTGTGAAGGGCAGGGGGAAGAATGAATGGGTCGTCAGTACCCACCTCTGTCCTCTCCACAGACACGTTCCATTCACTCACACTGAATCTCCAGCCTCTAGAACAGAGTCTGCTATACATTAGGCCTAACTGTATAATTGTTGACTCAGTAAATAGAATTCTCTCCAGACTTGGATGACTAGAGAGAAGTTGCAATTTGTCGAAAGTCTGTAGGTCCTCCCCTCTTCACCTTTATTGAAAAAAATGTAAAAAATATTTTGGTGCTGATTTTTTTCTATTATGAATCTGAGTGCTGAGAATATACAGGAATGGGCCTTTGCTCTCTCTGGGCCAACATGAGTCTTATAAATAATAAAATGACTAAATATTATGACACAGCAGAATATTTTCTATGTGTATGAGCATCTAAATAGAAAACAGTACTTAAAGGGAGTTAACCTGCAACAGACCTCTTTTATGTGAAAAATCATCCTGAATAGAGGAACACAGACATTTCCTGGTAGAGTGGAAGGAAACTCACAGTGCCTGAGCCAATTTTATGCTAGTGTGTTTAATACATTATTTAATACAATCCACACATGTCATTGCAAGATAGAGAATATTATATTTTATGGGTGGAAAACTGAGGCTTGGGGAGACTGAATAACTTGCTCAAGTTCCAAAAATAGGTAAGTCACATATCAGGATACAAATCCAAGTTTGTCTGTTCCAAAACTTCATGCTCTTATATTATATCTGACTGTGGTCAAGGTCATATTTTTAGCTCTATCAACAATTTGCCATGTGACCTTTGAGATGATTGCTTTACCTTATTCATTAAATACAAATATAAATAGCTACTCACCTCTCTGGGAGTTCAAAGAATTCATGAATGTTACAAAACACAGCAGATAGCACTACCTGGCACTCAATAAACATTTGCTGAATTTGAATTTTGTTGAACGTCTGAGTTGGCTGACTCCCCTGAGCAAGGAGAGCAGCGTGTGTGGAGCCCTGATTTACCGCCCTGAGAGGGAAAATGAAAGAAGCATGAAATGCAATGAAATGTAGACGGGAGCATTAATAGAGACAAAGTGGGTGCAAAGCAGGATTTAAAGGATAGATGATGAGTTTCTAGAAAAATTAACATAAACATGTATCAATGATTTTCAAAGGATTTTTGTTTTTGCTTTTGTTAGCAACAGAGCCTTTCTTCAGAAATCTTATTGCAGATACAGAGCTATTCTTTGCCTTGCTTTTGGGTTTCCATGGTATCCCTTGAGGAACTTTCATGGAACCCCTCAGGCCAGCTCAGGGCATGGTTTAAAATTTCCTGTTTTTATATCTGCCTCCTTTCTTAACACCCAATCTAACATACTATTTACACTTAATGAAGGGTGGGTGTTCTCTTTCTCTTAATAAGAGTATGGAGACCTACTCTGCAGAGTATTTTCCTGTTGATGGTTATCATGCTCAGAGGTCAAGGCTACTTAGGCATGGTTTGATTTAGGCTTTAAACAATGGGGTTGGGAATCTGTCTCTCCATTTTCAATACTGCATGCACTGTGAAGACTCAGTTCTCAAGTCTCTTTCCATATATGGCAAACATGGCCACCAATAATTTCAGGCTTGTATTATCCTTAGTACCTACAATCTCAGGAGAGAGTGATGCTCGCTTAACAACACAAGTTTCCTTAAAGGATTTGATTGGCTCATCATCAGTCATGTGCTCATCTGGATCTAATTACTATGGTTGGAGCAATTCAGAATTTTATTGGTCAGGCCTGGTTCATGTGCCCAACCCTAGCATCTGGGGAAAGCCAATTCCAACAGACCATGTGGACTGCAAAGGATGTGTGTGAAGGGTGATGGTCCAAAGTCAAACTGAGCACAGAAAACACGTCCACTCCACTGATCAGGGAGTTGATCATGATGGTGAGCAAGCCCGAGACAGCGAAATCTGAAGACCAGGCTGACTAAAGTGATTATATATATTTTAAAAAGGTAGACGTAGAATTCAGGCAAAGAAAAAAAGATGAAAGAAATGTCCCATTAGTGTGCACTTCTACTTCCACAAGGAGAGGAAAAAGGCTTCTTTGGTCTCTGAAGGGAAGTTGAATAGATTGTGAAGCCATACAAAGGACTATTTGTCATCAGGATAAGATGAAAAGCAGTCAACAAGTGCCTGCATGAGGATTTCGTGTGGGAACCCAGATTATAAAGTCATTGGGGAAGACTTCAAGAGACATTTTTTGCAGTGATTAAATTGCCAGGGGTGAAAGAGCAGAAAAAACAAGACTTAAGCCTTAGGAGTAGAATAATTTCTTATTTATTTTGGACACAATATCCAGAGGAAAAAATAGAGCTGTTGACTGGACACAAATAGCACTAAGTCAACCAAAGATACAGACCACTTACATGGTAGTGTAGCATAGTGGTCAGATGCTCATGTTCTGGAATCAAATAGATCTAGGGTTATACAGACTCTTGACCTCATTGGTAATAGAATTTTATTCCTTATGGGCCATGGTTTCCTCATCTGGAGAATGGGAATAATAATAGTTTCTGGTTCCTAGACTTTAGTGATTTAGAATAAACAAGATAACATTTGCAAAAGACTTTGTACAGTGTTCAGCACATAACACATGTAAACAAATGTTGTTTATATCATTTAGAACAAGATGGTAGATAGACATAATATACTGTAGATATTTTATAAATGATGACATCAAAACATGTCACCTAGATTGGAGTGAAAAATTGAATTGCCTTAGAGATAAAATTGGAGATAGGGGTAAGTGAAAGTACACTATTGTAGTGAAGAGACCAGAATACATGATATTTTAACATTTGAAATAGAGCAAGTCATTGAAGTATGTTTTTCATGCATTCATTCTTTATTCATTCATTCAAGAATGTTTTGCTAAGACCCATCCATTAAGTGTCAGGCACTGAGAGCAAGATGCTATGAATACAAGAAATAAGATAAAAGTCCAGATCTTAAAGTCCTCACAGTCTAGAAGAGGAGAGAGAGAAGGACATAAATGATAACAGAACAGCATGAGAAGAACCACACAGAGCTTTGTTCAGAGTGTGTGACAGGAGCAGAGCAGCAAGCAGCCTATTCTACCTGAACATTCTACGACTCTAGAAAGCATTAGGATACAGTCTACTTCACCCTTGCAGGTTGGAGGTAGAGAGAATAAGAGTTCAATAATCTGTAGTCTTAGGTGGTCACATCTAGAAGCAAAACTGACAAATGTTAGTATTTGTTGAAGCTGGAACTTCTGGCCAAGATGGAGGCGTAGGTAGATTCCCTTTGCCTCCTTGCACAACCAAAAAAAAGGAGGACAACAAATTTAAAAACAAAAACCAAGCAGAACTGCCAGAAAATCAAATGGTATGGGAGTCCAACAACCAAGGAGTTAAAGAAGAAACATTCATCCAGATGGGTAGGAGGGACAGAGATGGGCAGCTGGGCCAGAGAGAACTCACAGCAAGGCAGTGGCTGGTGGAGTGGGTGGTCCCACATTTGCCTGTGGATAACCTGGGAGGAACAACTGTGGAGTGAGACAGACTGCACAACCCAGGGTTCCAGGGGCAGGGAAATAAAGCCTCAAAACCTATCACTGGAAAAACCTGTGGAGGTTGTGATGGTAGGAGAAACTAACTCCCAACCTCATGGGAGAGTTCATTGGAGAGACTCACAGGGTTCTAGAATATACACAAACACGCCCACCTGGGAATCAGCACCAGCAGGGCCCAATTTGCTTGTGGATAGTGGAGGAAGTGACAGAAAGCCTGCTGAGAGCCCAGCCAACAGCACTGTTCCCTCTTAGACCCCTCCCCCCCCACAGGGCCACAATGCAACAATGTGGGCGGCCCCACCCTGGCAAATACCTAAAGCTCCGCCCCTTACTACATAACAGGCACACCCAGACGAAAAATATGGCCCAAATGAAAGAACATATAAAAGCTCAAAAAATAGTGATGAAGAGATAGCCAACCCAGGGAGTGTTGGTGGGAGTGGGGTGCAAGGTGGAGGCAAATAAAGGGGAGGAAAAAATGAGACAACTGTTATAGCATAATCAATGAAATATATTTTAAAATTTATTGAACCTGGGTGATAGTGGTTCTGTTATTCTCCCTACTTTTATGTATCTTTGAAAGGATGCTTATACAACTTTTTTTTAATGGCATATGAAACCTAATCTCTCAGAGCCAGAAAAGAACAGTGAAGCAAAGAAGCACTTGGCAGCAACCATTCCAGGAACTTACAGACTCTAGGAGAAAAGAAGAAATTTGGGCCTCCCTTGATATGGGTGGAGGAGTGAGCAGAAGAAAGTAAAGAGTAGGGGCCTGGGAAAGACAGATTAAGGCAATGATATCAAGAAGAAAAGGAATGGAAATGGAAAGACAAGTGGGAGTAAACAAGAAAACTAAAAATGAAATTCTGAACACCCACTTACAACAAGAAGGAAGGGGAGGAGGAGGAGGAGAAATGAAAGGAAGAAAAGAAAAAAGAAAATATGATCAAAGCAGGCCTAGATGAAAGCATTAAGGGCAAGCTGAATAAAAAGGTTAAGCCACAAGCAAAATATTATTATCAGAGATGAAAGAAATTAGGATCCAACTCCGAATGAGGAATAGTGAAAGAAAAAAACAGAAGGGTGCCCCACAAGTGCAGAGGGAGAACAAGAATTCCAAATAAGCTATACAACAATGCATTGATTTAAGGTGCTGCAGTTTAAAGAAAATTTTTAGAGTGTGGTTAGTTATTTTTTTAGGAAGACTCACATATACACCTTGACAAGTTCGTTTAAACAAATAGTTATTAATCTTGTTCTATTAATCTTGGTAATTACAAGATGGACATGTTGATCATAGAGTTTAGAGTCTAGCAACGAAGAAAACAACTAAACAAGCAATGGTAATAAACTGTGCTATGTGCCAAGCAGGTAAGTTTACATGGCAGGTCCTCAGGCTGTCCTCATTTCTGTGCAGGATGTTCCCCCAATTCCGGGGCTGCTTCTTGGGCTTTGTAGGTGCAGAAACTCTATCTGTCCCAATGCCTATATCCTTCTCTTGGGGATGGGCACAGCTTAGCCAAGCTCACAAAGACATAGCCACCGGAAGTTTCATGTATTGATTTATAGTAAGAAAAATAAATATGAAAGATTCAGACCTTTGTATTCTCTGATGAGTACATTCTTTCATGATAAACAAATGTAAGTGGAGCTCAGACAGAATGGATCACAGTAGGGGGAAGCGAGCTTATGCCTGGTGTCACAAACAGTGACAGACCAGTGCATTCACCTGTACGCTAGTCCTTATCTGCCTCACAGAAGACACCGGTGTTCACGGGCCAGGGCTCAGTCCCTTTGGCCACTGCTAGAGGAGCTGTCACATTCTGTCTTTCTTATAGCGTCTCCTACTTCTGTTTACACATTCATTCTCCAGACATGGATCAATTTAATTAACCAAATATAATTTTCCTAGATATAATCACAATTCAGCCTTGTCCTCCCAAGTGGTAGGCGGGATACTTGGGTACTCACAATCTGTGGGGTTCTCTCTCTAAAGGTCTGGTTTTATCTTTAATGTTTTAATTATTCCCGTTTTCACATTCAAAGGGTAATTTTAACCTCATTTTGGGGGTGTGCTCCCTATTTTCCACTTATTAGTGCACGCTCTAACCAGGGAAGTTTGGATTTGGCCAAGGAATGGGACGTCAGAGATCAGAGGGAAGGAGGAAAATGAGGCGGGATGTTTAATACCTCAACTCTCTCCTGTGGTCACTGCAAATAGGTTCAATCTCCAAGAGCAAAAATCACAGCTGTTTTGGGGAAAGTCTTCTCTGTTTTTGTACTGTTTTCCCCTTTCAGCCTCAGGGTGATAAGAGTTGCCTGGTTTTGCTATTGCCAAGATAGTGCACAGTCCCTTGTTGGTCTCCCTAAAACCTTTCCACCCCGATGTAAAGTCTTTTTATTAAACTCTCCTCAATCATCTACTTTGGATAAGCCATCTCATTCCTGTTGGGACCCTGTTACAGATTGGCATTGGCTTCAAACCTAAGTATTACTAAAAGGAGATAAAAGTAAATAAAGCTGGAGCACAAATATGTTTTCAACTGATTACATAATGACTGACTCCCAAAGAGATAGGAATTTAATCTGGGGGCCAGTGAAAGAACAAAAGTTAGGTGTTACTTTCTAAAAAAAAGAAAATAGATAAGGTAAAGTAGAAATTTGAATTGAAAATAAATCTTAAGGAGTGTCAAGTTTCTTAACAATGTATAAAATTGAGGCAAGTTAGGTTAAGTGATCCACCCGAGATTCTAGATTTGGCTTTCTCATTCCTACTCATCTGCTACGTAACTCTGTTTACCCACGGGACATGATTTTGTTTCCTAGAAGGCAACATAGGTGTCTTATAGTTTTCTTTCCCCAAACAAGTAATCAAAAAAAAAGGGAGAGAGAAGAAAGTACATGGTAATTTTACATATGCCCACATTTTAAAAAAATAATTTCTCTCTTCAAGAGGTGGAGCTACAGTCTTTCCTTTTGAGTGTGGGCTGTATTTACTAACTTGCTTCTAATAAATAGAATATGATAGAAGACATGATGTGTTATTTCCAATGCTAGATCGTAAAAGGAAATGTGACTTTCTCCCTGTTCTCTTTTGGACACTTTCTCTGGCGGAAGCCAGGTGCCATGTTGTGCGGACACTCAGGCAACCCCATGGAGAGGAACTAGGGCCATGCCAATAGTCCTTTTGGGGCACCATCTTGGAAGCCAATGCTTCAGCACCCATCCAGCCTTCAGCTGACTGGAGCCCTGCATAGCAGCTCAGCTTCAGTCCAGAGCCAGACCACACTCCTCAAGCTTCTTCTGCATTCCTAACCCACAAAAAATATGAGAAAATAAATGTTTATTGTTTTAAGTTGCTGTGTTTGAGGGTGATTTGTCACATAGTTAAGATAGTAGGGAAGTGGAAGGAAGGCAGAAAAAGAGCAGGAAGGGAGAAAAAGTAGTGGGCGGGGGGGAGCTGCTTGTGAAACATTCTTGCACACCATAGCCAAAAACTGTTCAGAGTGTAAGTAAATAACAAAAAAGGTTGATGAGCTGGGGAGGTGCCAGATCAACATATCTGGAGCACAGAATGTCATGGTTTCTGTAAGAATATGAGAAAAAATGCTTTACAGTTTAAAAACTTGAAAAGTGTCACTCTGGTCAGATCATGGTTTATACAAGCCTGATATTCTACTTATGATGGCAGAGTAAGATTTTCTGGGAGAATATGATTACTCTTTATGGTACTTATCTCTGAAATCAAGAGAACATTTCTAATTTCCTAATTTCTGGGAATTAGAAATTCCTAATTTCTGGCAAAGATAGATATACAGAAATTGATAAGTTTCTATAATACACACATATACAAGGTGGAATAAGAGTAGGCAGTTGTTTCTATAAAAATAACACCAATAATAAATAATAATATTTGCATACTTACAACTATAAATCTATTTTCCCCTACCCAGTATGTATATATACATACAGGCTGTATATATATGTATACACACACACACACATATATATATATACAGACTGTATGATAGCTTTGGTGGATAGAGTAATCTTGGATGTAGGCAAGAGTAATCTTGCCTTTGATGACTTCAAATATTTCTTTCCAGCCCCTTTGCGCCTGCAAGGTCTCTTTTGAGAAATCAGCTGACAGTCTGATGGGAACTCCTTTGTAGGTAACTCTCTCCTTTTCTCTTGCTGCTTTTGAGATTCTCTCCTTATCTTTAATCTTGGGTAATGTAATTATGATGTGCCTTGGTGTGTGCTTCTTTGTGTCCACCTTCTTTGGGGCTCTCTGAGCTTCCTGGATTTCCTGGAAGTCTATTTCCTTTGCCAGATTGAGGAAGTTCTCCTTCATTATTTGTTCAAATAAGTTTTCCATTTGTTGCTCTTCCTCTTCTCCTTCTGGCACCCCTATGATTCAGATACTGGAACATTTAAAGTTGCCCCAGAGGTTCTTAAGGCTCTCCTCATTTTTTTTTGAATTCTTATTTTTTTATTCTTTTCTGGTTGGATGTTTCTTTTTTTTCTTCTGGTCCAAACCATTTATTTGAGTCCGGGTTTCCTGTCCTTCACTGTTGGTTCCTGTGACTTTTTCTTTATTTCACTTTTCATAGCCTTTACTTCTATTTCATGACCATATTCAACCAATTCTGTGAGCATCCTGATTACCAGTGTTTTGAACTATGCATCTGATAGGTTGGCTACACTTCGTTGCTTAGTTGTATTTTTGGACCTTTGATCTCTTCTTTCATTTGGGCCATATTTTTGTCTGGGTGTGCCTGTTATGTAGTAAGGAACAGGGCCTTAGCTATTCGCCAGGGTGGAGCCACCCACATTGCTGCATTGTGGCCCTGTGGGGGGGGGAGGGGTCTAAGAGGGAACAGTGCTGTTGGCTGGGCTCTCAGCTTTCTGTCACTTCCTCCACTACCCACAAGCAAATTGGGCCCTGCTGGTGCTGATTCCCAGGTGGGTGTGTTTGTGTACATTTTAGAACCCTGTGAGTCTCTCCAGTGAACTCTCCCATGAGGTTGGGAGTTAGTTTCTCCTGCCATCACAACTTCCACAGGTTTTTCCAGTGATAGGTTTTGAGGCTTTATTTCCCTGCCCCTGGAACCCTGGGTTGTGCAGTCTGTCTCGCTTCCCAGTTGTTCCTCCCAGGTTATCCACAGGCAAATGTGGGACCACCCACTCCACCAGCCACTGCCTTGCTGTGAGTCCTCTCTGGCCCAGCTGCCCATCTCTGTCCCTCCTACCCATCTGGATGAATGTTTCTTCTTTAACTCCTTGGTTGCCGGATTTCCATACAGTTTGATTTTTTGTTTTTAAATTTGTTGTTGTCCTTTTAGTTGTACGAGGAGGCACAGTGTATCTACCTATGCCTCCATCTTTGCTGAAAGTCTCAATGTTAATATTTGAGGAGAGGATGGCTATCAGAGACTAGTAAGACTAAAAAATTATAGCCATTACCTATCTCAACAAAAGATTTAGTCTCAATGAAGATCAGTTGTTCATTTTGTCAAACAATTCTTTGTTTGGGGTCTTCATGAAAGACACCAAGTCCTTGTTGCTAAATGTAAATGCCTCCCTATGAAACTATTTTTGCAGCTTTATGTTATATTTAATACAAGACAAGAGGGGCCCTCTGAAGTTTCTGCTTCAAGCCCTCTAATTGGTAATTCTGATATTTGGTGGCTGTCAGTCATCCTAAATGTGGATTAGTTCTTTATAATCTCATTCCTTTCCTTTCAACTTTTATCTTCTCAGACTCAATGATGGGCAAACATTAAAGAAGGAAAGTCAAACCCTGGCTGATGTGGCTCAGTGGACTGAGTGCTGGCCTACAAACCACATGGTTGCTAGTTTGATTCCCAGTGAGGTCCCATGACTGGGTTGTGGGCCAGATCCCCAGTAGAGGGTGCACAAGAGGCAACCAGACACACTGATGTTTCTCTTCATTTCTTTCTCCCTTCTTTCCCCTCTGTCTAACATGAAAAAAAAAAAAAGAAACTCTTAAAAAAAGAGGTAAAGAAGGAAAGCCAAGCAGAAGAAATATGACTATCATGAAATATAGAAAAAAATTTCTTTGAACAAGCAAAGATTTGTGATAAGAGAATTACTACATTTTGTGCTTGAAATCAGAATAAATAAATATCAGTAAAGAAATGATGAAAATTATAGGAGAGTTTAACCTCATCACCCCAGAAGAAAGAGGAGGCTACAATAACTTGTTAGTGACACAAAGACTCCTGGAGAGTGATTAACGTCCAGACAGTCCAGCTCTGAAAAGACAGTCTATGACAATTATGCAAAAATTAGGGTACAAACTAGGACTCCTAATTCTCTGGGATTGTACTGTTGATTTTCCTAGTGGGAGACTGGATTTTAAGTGGCAGAGGAAATGTCTGAAAGTTAGAGGAGGAAAAAGAGCGTTCTGGAACAGATTGGCTTACCACTGCATTTGCCTATTGTTAAAATAAGCTTCTGGCACATATTTTCAGTCTGATTCTAGAGAAAAGGGAAGTAACAAAGTCCATGATAGTGGTGCTTTAGACTATTTCATTTATGGAAGCTAACAAAGAATAGCAGTAATTGGAGATGCTCAGCATTTTTGGATTCCAATTAAAATTTTTTCATAACTTCGCTGCAATGACGAGTAGTAGCAAGTGACAGAATAATACTTCAGGCCTAAAATTATGCTACAAAAAGATGACAGAAAAGACTTTCCAATACCTTATACCTAATTAATAGTAGAATGACTAAAAAGAACTCGAATGGTGCCTTTGTTTCAGGAGACAATCACCAATACAAAAACAAAAGTAGCCAGCATATGGGTTGCCTTCTGTGATAAATATATAAAATGCCAGGAAAATGTGATTGGAATTCGGACATATTATGAGTAAAGCTCAAAATAAGGCAAGAATATTCACTCAACCCTGTGCAATATGCATAACAATAGAAACTCTGAAAATACACTGCACAATAAAATGTTAATAAAATAAAAAGCAAAAATTTCTGAGCATAATGAATGAAAGTAGTTATTAATGGAAATCTACAGTTTAGGAAAAAGTGAAGCTATATAAATAAATGGGACACAATTAGAAATGGTAGTGTATATTGTATGTCAAAAAATCAGGACAAAATAATACAGTATAATCCCAATTTGTTTTTAAAATAATAGCTATTGTTTCTGGATATTGGGAATATGAGAAATTCTAACTTTTTCCTTATATTTTCTTATTTTTCAAAAATTTTATGTATTATTATTTAAAATATTTTGAAAAATTGTGCTGCAAGTACAAGGCCAGTACACTGTATAAATAAAGAGCACATGTGAGTTGTAGCTTACAAAAATAATATTATTGTAAGAATGACAAGAACAGATGGCACATATTTTCATTTTGGTGACAAATACTCAAGTCTAGAAACAGTGTAAAGAACTACAGAGTTACCAAGGGAGAAAAACAGGAAAATATAAAAAGAATGAGAAAAGAAAAATAAATTTTTATTAGAGTCTTAAGAGTATGTTTTTTTAAAAGGTGAATGGATGCAAAAATAAAGTTGTCAGGAATATTAAATAAAAAGAATATTAAACAGAGTTGATTTCCTATAGACTTTAAAATTACAATATATGTACATTGTATAGAATATGGAGTATTTCTATTGAGACATTGATAGCGTTATAGAATTCTAAACCTAGAAAGAATCTTAGAGATGATCTGGTATTCAAATTATTCATTTTACAGAAAAAACTGAGACCCAGAAAGGCAACAATGTGACCCAAACTTGTTAGGGAGGGTTGGGATATGAACACAGGACTTCAGCATTCAGTGCTTTTTTGGTCTGTTTTTATTGTAATGTGCACTGTATGTGAGCATCACAGTCATCCTCTTACAACTTCCAAAAAGTAGAAGGAACATCCATTAGGGCTTAGCCATGTCATGATAAATGCGCATTTTAAAGGGATGTGTTGGACTTTTCTAAAACTGAAAAGGATTGGATAACAGGGAGCGGAAAGAAAGAGGTAAGCCACTTCTTGGTTGAATGAAGAAAGTGGGGGCAGTGGGGTGGGCACAAGGAATGTCAATGAACTCAAATGCAACTTAGAAACTATGAGTAAAAGAGAATAATTGAGACTGACCTTGAATCAAGGGAGGGAATGGACAGAAGCAGATGGCTCTCTACAGAAAACTGATGATTGATAAAAACAAATTTTAGGTGTTTGGGGTCTAAGTTTTACAGAAAGATGAATAGCCTCAGAAATCATCTTTTTCATGGAAATGGAAGTAGCAAAGTCTCCTGCAAGTCTTGAGAGGAGAACAGGGGGTTAATAGTGTTCTTCTGTTCAGGGAACTATTACTTAAAACACTGACCACAGGAACATAAGTTGAATTTTAAAGGAATTATTTGATATAAAATCGTCCACCCAAGCCTTAGGAAGAAAATCCTCTTTAATGAGAATAAATAAAAATACAAACAAAAATGTATAAAGAACAGGTTGGGGATATTTAAATTTCAGTTTCTGTTATATAAACAATTAATAAGTCTAACCTATGAAAATAAAAATGAACAGAATTCCGTTGAAGAAACTCATCAATATATAAATAGTACAAGGAGAAAGAATGGCTTTTGATAAATATTACAATTGTGACTATTTGAGTTTCCTGTTTTTTAATACCACTCAGAAAAACTGTTTTAAATTCAAAATATTTATGAAGTCTTATGAATAAAGTATTGGCAGCTTAAAGTTAAATGAAAAGATTGTCAAGTATTTATTTCATGACTAATTCCAACCCACTTCCCACTGAAATCAGAGGCTCCTGCAATATACAATAAAGTCAGCTGGGGAGGACCAGACGGCAGCCCTGCACTCTTCCGGGACATGTGTTTTAAGAGAGGAAGTCCTATGGAAGATGGCTGCGTTTGGCCAACTGCTGTCTCTGAGGCTTTGGCTCTGAGCCAAGGATCTTTCTAATAGTATCAGCTGCTCCCAGCTGCTCCCACTCTGGCAGCCCTGCCACTAATATTCTCTGGCTCTATTTAATAGCAAAAAAATGATGTGTCTATAACCAATACCAGCAGTCAACAAAAAGGACACATTTCCACTCGTTTCCAAATTAATTAGGTCTCCTAGTTTATATTCTTGCAGACCATTCTATATTCCTTCATAATTTGTGTTCTATTTGTTTGCATACTGTCAGTTTCCCCAGACAAAATAGAAAGACAGGAAT
Organism: Artibeus jamaicensis; assembly: GCF_021234435.1. Lineage (NCBI taxonomy): Eukaryota > Metazoa > Chordata > Mammalia > Chiroptera > Phyllostomidae > Artibeus > Artibeus jamaicensis. The sequence continues at coordinate 1,220,903 of NW_026521981.1, read as the reverse complement.
ATTTTACCTCATCCTAATTTTCTCCTTGTTTAATGGTAACTCTTAGCATGGTGCCTTGCACAGAACTGGTGCTATAAATAATGTTGACTTGTGTATGAATTCTCTCTCAGAGAACCAAATACAGCCACTAAAGGAAATGTTCCTTAATCTATGTCAAACAGGTAACTTTTCATATTTTCTAATCCTGAAAAATGGTTGCATTTCAAATATCTTTCAAGGTTTATTTTTGTTCATTTTGCTTACTGCAACTCTCAGCATTAATATTTTTGATTCATTGAGATGTGCTCCAAAAATAGGAAACCAAATCTAAATACACAAATTGGCCCAGGAAGTAGCATCCTGGATATACTATTATTCTTATTGATGATGAACTGTCCTCCCAATAGCTTCCCACCCTCCCTGGATTATTTCATGCCAAAAAAGGCATGCTTCTTCACAGAGCTCCTGGTTCCTTAAGTGGCAGCTTCTATTTAAATACACTGATAAGCCTTGTCAGGCTGTGCTGCAAATACGAGTGAATTACTGTAAAGTAACATTGCAGCAAAAATAATACTTTAGGCAGCTTCTCATGTTCCTTTAATCCTTCCTCATTTTTTGGAGAACCTTGTGAATTTAAGGATTGTTTTAAAGAAAATTTTTAAAAAATAAAGAACTAAGAAAATCTAAAATTTTTATTGTAACAATAGCATTGTTACACATGCAAGCACACAGAAACAATAAATGCATTTGAAATCTTAATTACTAATGCATGGTCTTACTTTGATGCAGCCCCTGGGAAATCATGGGGAATACTTACAGAGTTTATGTGATTTTTAGCTTGTGTTCATCTTTTAAGAAAATAGGCTTAGTTCATTAGGATCCATGGTGAATAACATGTTTCCTGAGAAAATACAATCTTTCATAGTCTTGAAGGACCAAACAATGTCTAGAAAAATGATTTAACAAGATTTAACCTTATATGCCCTTACTGAGTTTTCAGTTCAGATATCGTCATAATTTTTCCAGTAGTAGGGTAATAATATCTTAGAGAGGATGAAGTTGCTAAGCTGTGCCACAAGTACATATTTTCAAATGATACAGTTTATATATCAGAATCTTGCTGAGAAATAGTTGGGAATCCGTTGGTAGGAATATCATTTTAAATTCCCACTAGGCCTCATTTTTTTTTTTACAAAATGAAGGAGTTGCATAAGATCAATGCTTTAAAGTATTTAGAACAAACCCCTTTCTTCAAATAAAATATTTTGTCAAAGACTGTGGTACGCGATTGAATATAATTCCAATTAACATAGCTTGAGAATCACTAATCTAAATACTATCTTATGTCCAATTGTCTATGGAATATTATCATCCCATTAATATATTGATGGTTCATATAAACAAATATTCACTGAATGCCTGCTGGAATTAGGCTCTGCAAGGATTTTGCTACACTTTGTGCAAGCCAACCCATGACCCAATGCTCCCAGCAAATTATTTTCCAGAGGGAGACCACACAATCCCACAAAAAAACCCCAAAAGTTATAATATCAGTACAAAAGGATGCACCAAAGATGGAGATAATACTTCTGGCCAGAAGATAAAAAAAGTCCTCATGATGCTGTGTCAATTGACCAAGAGGCAAGATTTCTGACTGAGGAAGATGCATGAAGGTTTCTAAATAGGGCAAACTCATGGAGGCAGGGAATGGAAAGACACTTTAAGAGAAAGACAAGTATTCCAGTTTGGCTGTGGTATAAACAGCATGATGGGGACTTTGAGCTAAAGCTGGGAAATTAGGTTGGAATCACGTTTCCAAGGTCTTTAAATTTCACGGTAATGAGGCTTGCCTTTATTCTTCAAGAATCATAAAGCCTTTTGTGTTGTTGTTAGCAAAAAATAAAATAAACAACTCTGGCTGGTGTGGCTCAGTGGATTGAGTGCCGGCCTGCAAACCAAAGGATCGCCAGTCTGATTCCCAGTCAGGGCACACGCCTGGGTTGCAGGCCACGCCAGGTCCCCAGTGCAGGGCACAGAAGAGACAACCACACATCATGTTTCTCTCCCTCTCTTTCTCTCTTCTTTCTCCTCCCTAAAAAAATAAATAAATAAAATCTTTAGAAAAAAGAATTCCCATTTTTCAAAAAATGACATAAACAGAAATGCACCTAGAAAAGAGATCTCGAAATCATGTGCAATTAGAAATGAGAAAGACTGGAGACGGGAGGGTTAATTAGAAGACATATTCTGGTAAGAAATGATGAAAACCGTCTGCTACAGGGCAGTGCACTGAAATGTGTCCCCCAAAATGTACATGTTGAAGTCCTAATCCCCAATGTGATAGCATTTGGAGATAAAGCTTTTATGGTGCAGGCGGCAAACACAAGGATCCCATGCTGAATCTGGCCCTCCTCCTTGTTTTATCCCACTGGCATCTTATTTCTACTGGGCAGCAATGCTGAACTCTCACTTAACTGTTAAGGAGTAGTTACACTTATACAGTCCTAAAATTACATTCAGCCCTTTGAAGGCAACCATGAGGCTGATGTGGCCCCCGGTGAAAGTGAGTTTGACACTCCTGTTTTATGGGGTTATTAAGGTTAGATGAGGTCATAAGGGTGGGGTCCTAATCCACTAGGATCAGTGGTCTTCTAAAAAGGAGAGAGAGAGAGAGAGTCAGTCAGTCGTGTGAGGACACAGTGAGAAGCCAGAAAGAGGGCTCTCAAGAGAACCTAGCTGGCACCTTCATCTCAGATTCCTAGCCTCCAGAACTGTGAGCAAACAAACTTCTGCTGTTTAAGCCACCCACTCCACAGCATTTTGGTATGGCAGCCTGAGCATACTAACACAGACAGACAGCAATATCAGGAATGGCAGGGAGAGGATGAATGTCAGCAAGACACCATGGAAACAGAATCAACAGGATTTGACAACTAATCCACTTTGGGATGTGAGAGGCAAAGGTCAACAGAGGCTCTGAGTCTAAGCCTGTGACTAGAAGGTGTTATGATGCTATTTATAGAGAGAGAGAGAGCAGAGGGAAAAGAACAATTCTGAAGGGGCAGGGCTTAATTTTATGTTTCTGACAAGTCTGGTGATTGAATTTGAGGTGTTGGCAGCATAGCCACCCAGAGACTTCCAGTAGGTAAATGGAATTATGGATTTGGTGGCTAGGAGAGGTGACTGAATTAAAAGTCTAAATCATTTTTAGAGTCATCTGCAGAAGAGTTAACACCCAGGACTGCTCATGGACAAATAAAAACATCCATGCACAAAAAGATCTAAATAACCCCAAGTCTACCCAGAATAACACCTGGCATTATTTTTGCTATGTATGCCCAGCTTACCTGTGTTTTTTTATAAATTCTATAAGTTGAGCAATAAGAGTCTAGAAATGCAGAGGGTTTACCTTTAAAATGTTGAATAAAATGTAGTTTAAACACCTCAAGTATCCCCTTCTTTGATACATGTGTAATCTGTTTCTGTTGGCAGAAAAGAGAAGCAAACAGAAATTATTAAGTCATACAGTTCAATAAACTAAAGACACGACGACTCTCAGGCAGAGTAAAGGGTAAACTGTTCTTTGGATAAAGCTCACATTAGCTCTAAGAGGACCGAAAGCAAAAATGGAACATTCTTTCCCATCAGGATGATGACTGGCAAGAGAATTCTACACCTTGGAATCCGGGCCCTTGAATTTCACAAGTGACAGTGGAATAACTAAATTGGAGAGAGAAAATGAGGAGCAAAAAGATGAAATAACTCATAGAACAAGATATTATAACACAAAGGAGAATTTCATAAACATTAAATTATGTTGCATTGTACAATAAATAGAGTATTTAGAGAATGAATACTTTGAAGGTCCTTCCCTGTAAAAAGTGCTACTTGTCTAATGAACAACTGATTTCTAAAATTCACAGAATCTGAAGATGCAATGCAGGCTTAGGATTTTCCTACCAGATGTTTAGCCCACTAAATAGGGACTGGAAAATCTTGGCTATATGGTCCCCTGAACCCCAAAATAAAGAGTTGACTGAAATGCAGGGATGCCTGTACCTTAGTAGCTGCTATAGAAATTCATACTCTCCAGTTTAGCACAGTAATGGGAATATTTTGTTTCCATTTCCCACCAGCAAGCACTTTCAATTATGTAAGCTATTTGTTTTGCTATTTAATGCCATGTTTCTACCATAAATAATATATATGCTACTATTTCTTGCTTCTCCAATTCGGACACCTCTACTGACGCCCTGCGATGGGATGTCAGGGTTCACTGCTCTTATTCCACGCTCCCCAACACAGACAGATACACTCCTCTCTCTTCTTTTCTGCCCTGTATCACCATACCACACTTTTTTGTTGTATCAGCCGGTTGTTTTGATTTAATGATTACGTAAATATTGCCTATGGCTAAGCTACATAGTGTTCTTTGATTTTATTTCCTTTCTTGTTCAACCTTCTGTTTTCCTTGGAGTGGACTGTGCTGTTTTTCTTCAATTGTGTAGTTTTCTCTGGAATTAACTTTTATTCATTTCTCCAACCCTGTGCTGGAGGTATAGTTTTTTGTAATATAATCAAACGTATTAGATAATTTATCAGTACCTTCCTTTTTCTTTAGGGACATCCTTCTGCATGTCTTTGATTTCCTGCTTCAGTTGGACCTTATGATCTCTAAACCTGCTGAATAGCCATCCCAAGCCCGTCTTCACCATTATCCTAAGAATTCCCTTAGCCTTTGTTCTACATGTGTGCCCCCAAACTTCTTTCTTTCTCCCTCCTTGCATCTTTATACTCAATAAATATTGAGTGCCACTATGTTCTAGGCATGTATCTGTGGATAAAAGAGAACTAGTAATAGTTAAGTGTTGGACAGGTTGAGTCTGAGGTGCCTATTCGACATCTCAAGGCAGTTGAGTATAAAACTTTTGAGTTCAGAGAGGTAAATCTGGAGGTATGTTTGAGAATCATTTACACATAAATGGCTTTTAAAGCCACTGCACTTAATGCAATTCAACACGTAAGATCAAGAGGATAAGACTTCTTTACTACCCAGCAAAAATACTACAAAGATGTGTACAGGGAGGCAGGAGGAGAACCAAGAAGAAGTGGTCTCCTGAAATCAAGTTCAGTCTGGCCTCCTCAGCAGGGCTGCCAGCAAGGAGACTTTCCCCCGAGGGAAGTCCCTGTCCTTCTTTAAAGGGTTTTCAGCTGATTAAGTGAAGTCCTGGATAAACTGATTTTGTATTGACTCAAAAATCAATTGCTTTGGGACCTTAATTCATCTTCAAAATCTCCTCACCTCTGTCACATTGTACTGGATGGAAGTAACAGGAACTAATCACACTCAGGGAAAGAGATTCTACAAGCCCTGAATAGCAGGGGTCATGATCCCAGGTCCCTAGAATCTATGTGCAACTGAATGGTTCCGTTGAAAAGGAAACAATGACACAAGAAAGAGATGGCAACTGAAGAAGCAATTTCCCTCAGGAGGGAACAGGATGGAGCACAGGTACACAGAACACAGACATCTGAATTAATAAGCAGAGGTACGGGTATATGAGTGCAGGCACAGGTAGTCTGGTTGATGTGGTAGGAGCACATGTCAGTTCCCTTCTGCTTACTGGATCCTATATATTCCTATTTCTCAATTTTGTTCCTTGTTTTGATAAAACTTAAGAATCTTGAGAAAAGATAATGGGAGTTTATACTATCTAAAACTTGACATATCTGAAAATATCTTTATCTACCTTTATTTTGCCGTATTCAGAATTCTGGGTTGGAAATAATTTTCCTTCAGCATTTTGAAGATATCGTTCCATTGTCTTCCAGTTTGCAGTGCTATTACTAAGAAGTCTGATGACTTTCTGAGCTTTTATGCTCTTTTGCTTATGTTAGTGTTCTAAAATTTCAGTATTATAGAGTTGGTGAGGGTTTTTATTTATTGTTTCAAGGGCCTGTCCACAGGCTCCTCCAGCCTAGAAATGTATCTACATCGGCTCTGGAAAAATTTCCTGTATGATTTTTTAAACAATTTTCCCCATTTCTTATTGTTTGTTTTCCTTGAGCTCATATTGAGCTTTCTTTGTTGTTATTTTTCACTGCCACTTTCTAATTTTTTCCCTTTGTTCTATTTTCTGATAAATTTCCTCTACTTTATTTTGAACCTATTTATAGATATTTATATAATCATAGTTTAAATTTCTAACAGTTAACTCTTATTCATTCCAAATATAGAATAGTGGCTATACAGCCAAACTGCCTGGGGTCCTATCCCAGTATCACTGGTGAGCTATGTGATCTTGGAAAAATTATTTAACCTCTCTGTGCTTTGGTTTATTAATCTATAGTGTAATAATGTATACATCTTATAGAGTTTTTTTGAACATTAAATGAGGTAACAGATATTAGGTACTCTAAGTCATATCTGATAAGTAAAGGTTAATTAATGTTTTACTGTTGTTATTATTGTGTATCTGAGGATATTAAAGTACTTTACTTCTCTGAGGTACTTTTTTTTTTAGCTCATTTATTTTGGTGCCAGTCTTTCATACTAAAAGTTTTTATTGGACACCTGGTGATTCTTACCTGAATTCATGTTTATGCAGTGTATGGAGGTGGTAGTGATTACTGACTGGTGAACTTCAAAATGGGATGAAAAACAAGAGAGCTGGGTTTTTCAACCTAAGATATCAGCATCTGTACTTCTTGCCTTTTCTGCTGGTCAGTTCCCTGAAGAGGAGTCCTCTGATTTCCTGCTTGGAAGGGTATGAATCTGGTTCTCAGAAATTTGGGAGTCCAGTGGAGGAAGAAGGCCACTAATAAGTAGTTCAACAAATTGGAATCAATTTGGGGATAAGGTACTTTCTTTTCAGAACAGTACCTTATCCCCACAATCAGCTGTGAAAACCTCTACAGGAGGTCGACTCCTCCATCTCCTGCTAGGCATGAAGGAGAGCAGTTGCTGGCCTACGTAGGCCAGAGGACCGGTCAGAAGGTGGATGGAGTTACCAGGTCCCCATTCAAACATTTCATTAATCTTCGCTCCTCATCCCTCTTGGAGGCATGTGGAGTCTCTGGATTCTGTGCTTCTGTGCTCTGTGATATAGATGTGATCTTGCTTCTTGCTGGCTTCCTCTCACTGACCCCTCACCCAAGCTTAGGTTCTAGCATTCTCTAGTTTGCTAAGTTGGTTCCAAAATTCTAGTCGATAATTCTCATCTGTTCTTCTCTCCTGCTTTTTTCATTTGTAATTAAATCATTTTTAAAAGTTTAAATTGTGGGAAAATACACATAACAAAGTTTACCATCTTAATAATTTTTAAGTCTGTAGTTCTGTAGTGTTAAGTATATTTACAGTTTTACATCTGATTCCAGAATTCTTTCATCTTGCAAAACTGAAACTCTTTACCCATTAAACAACACTTAATTTCCCCTCCCCTCAGCTGCTGGCAACCACCATTCTACTTTCTGTTTCCAAAAATTGCGACTACTCTAGATATCTCATCTAAGTGGAATCATACAGTATTCGTCTTTTTTGACTGGCTTAATTTTACTTAGCATAATATCCTCAGTATCCATGTTGTAGCACATATCAAAATTTCCTTCCTTTTTAAAACTGAATAATTTAAAATTTTTATTATTTTAAATTTTATTATGGTTCTCTTGTTCTTTTGTCCTTATGAGCTTACAGTTTTATTTCCCCATTCCTTTAGCCACTATTTTAGTGGAATTTTAGGAAGCAGAGATAAAGTTGTGAGTCCAACCTAGTCCTTAATAGGAAAGCCATATCCTACTTACAAAATGGACCATTTAAGGATATATTCTGTGTTGTTTCTTAGGATCTAACTTTATAAGAACATCTTTCAGCAGATACCTTGTGTGGTGCCTGTATCGCATGCAGTGCCCATGTTTTACACTTTCCTTTCTGCTGAAGAAGCTGGCCTTGTCATGTATTTATAAACCTGACCACTTCCTTATCCTGCATTCCACTGGCCACACTGACTGAACCAGGAGAGAGCCTCTCACTCAAGGCCAGCCAATCCACTGATGGTCGAGACCAACTAACTGGATTCTGTCTCTGGATAATATCAACTAGAGCCACCAAAATGGTAGTCACTGCTGAACTGCGAAGGTATATAAAACTGTGAGTGATGGCCACAGTGGGCCCTGCACAAACACAGTGCCTGTGTCCTTTCGATTTGCCCTTTTTTCTCCTTGAGTGGGTATATATGTCTTGTATGAAGACAGTTGATCAGGATCCATCTCAATTATTGGTAAGAAATGCTGTATAATTGATTGGTCATAGTTATTATCTATTGTGAAGCTTGCCCAGACCACTGATTTGTCCATACTATTGGCTTCTTTTGGCAATGACATATAAACAAATCAATGTCTCTGTCCAATACCTTTTTAATTTCCCAGGTGTGAAAACAAATTTGGTATCACTCTTATTTTATTCCAATGCTGAATTCTTGGAGTTCCTGAATTCTTTTGCAGTTGCTTCTGATTTTCTGAGAAAGTAATGCAAATTGCTTTGTAAATCAACAACCAAAGAATCAATCAGTGTGTTCTTTTAAAGAATTTGAAGATAAATAGTCCCCGAAAGCCACTGTCACTGCATTCCAAGGGTCAAAAGGATATGTTCTGAAAATGAAAGCAAAGAAAATCAGAAATTACCAAAATGGTTATGTGGTAGTGAATAAATGCCAGACTATGATTTGAAAAGTGAACATTCATTCTGAGAACAATATTAACATAATAGGAATATCAGGATCAAGCTTTACTTTTTCGGCTGATTGTTTTTGATATAAGAATTGATACAAATGAATATTATTATGAGAACTGTTTGCCAAGATATTTTAAATCCAACGGGTGTTCTTTTTAATACCATACTACTGTACAATATCACAGTATAAGAGAGACCATATAGGTCACCTAATCCAATTATGCATTTCATGCTTGAATCACTTCTTTTCCCCAAAAGAAATGACAGCCACAAGACCCTGGCAGTGTATTTGATGACAAAGCCATTCACCATGCCTCATATAGTAAACCCACAAAAAGGACTAAATACTTTTTGAACAAAGCAGGAAGCTACTTTGAAACATGGCTCTTGTAAATGTTTGGAAAAGGTGTGTTTTTCTCTCCTGCCATTTCTGTGGGAAGGAGTGTTAAGCATTGTGACAGGCACCGATTATTGTTCCCAGAATTGATTCTCCTTAATCTTCAAATGTTTACTTGGCACTTAAAGTAAAGATTACATTCCCAAGCTTTCCTTTTACTCACGTGTTTTAGTTGTTATTGCTGTGTAACAAATTAACCCAACACTTGGAGCATTAAAACAACCTTTTTATTATGCTCACAGATTCTGTGGGTCAGGATTTCAGACAGGGAATCACAGGACCGGCACTCTCTGTCATACTGGAATAACTTCTATCAAAACCATCACAAGCCTATTCAGATTCAGAAGAGGGTAACTGAGACTCCAACTCTTGTAGGGGAGTGGCACAGTTACAAGGAAGATGCACACATGAAACAGGAGATATTTTTGCAGTCACCTTTGAAAAATGCAATTTGTGACACCATAGATGTGTCCATCTTGACTAAGTTCTGGCCAAGAGGATATAAGAGTACTCTAGGTGTGCTTAACTTCCTGGAAGTGTCCTTAGAGATGGGGTGTGTGTGGTGGGGGGAGGGGGGGCAAGTTCCCTTCTCTTTTCCATTTTCCTGTTGGCTGAAATATGGGTGAGATGACTAAAGATGGAGCAGTAATTCTGGACCACAAATTAAGAATTACAGAGCAAGGGTCTAGAAGGAGCCTGGGTGCCTGATGATCATGGAACCACCACTAACAGTACTGAACTGCTAACATTTTACATTATAGAGAAATAAGCTATTATGTTTAAGCTACTGTATTTTGCACTTTCTGCCACATGCAAACAATGCTAACCTTAATAAAAAACATCATGAATAAATATACATGATGCGAATTTATCTTAAATTATTGGAGTTATAAAGATAATAATGCTAACTTGGTTAGAGTTTAACAAATATCATGGGCCATGCAGTGAGGATCATGGTATAGTATTTATAAAAGCTTACTCCTTAAAATGCTTGATACTTACAAGTAGAAGTACATTACTGTATTTAAAAACATTACTATGAGACTGAAAAGAAATGGAAATAGAGAAAATATTCACCCTTGGAGTGAATTACAGTTGGATTATTAAAAAAGGTGAACATCAGCCCTGGCTGGTGTAGCTCAGTGGATTGAGTGCAGGCCTGTGAACCAGACAATCGCGGTTCGATTCCCAGTCAGGGCACATGCCTGGGTTGCAGGCTGGTTCCCTGCAGGGCAGTTCCCAGCAGGGGACACATGAAAGGCAACCATACATTGATGTTTCTCTCCCTCTCTCCTTCCCCTCTAAAAGATAAATAAATAAATAAATCTTTAAAAAAAAGGTTAACATCAAGAAGTATTTTCTTAAATGGACTATTTTGTTACAATTTGATTTCTAATCATGTAGAAAAGATAACTCAGAGTAAGTTCGCTTGCTCTTCCGATATTTTATTTACAATAATATGGTGGCCATTGTAGAAAATGACACATGTGTTTTTAAATAGCATTTAATTGGCAAAAAACAATTTTATAATTCAAAACTAAACATTTGCAGAATTGGCTTTATTTCAAAGTCAAGACTTCTACTTTGAAAGAACACATCTCTAATTCCATTTCTCTTTATATTGAAATACTCTTATTTTTGAAGATATTCAAAATCACGCAAGGCCTAAGGGAAAGTTTTAAAATAAATAATAAGAGTCTAATCAAGCAGAGCTTTTCCTGCTTTAGGACCATCTGTCTGACCATGATATTTTATTCCAGTTTCTCCACTATCCTACTTGAAAGGTATTCACTAACTTTGATAGGTGCCTCACAATAAACGGTGCATTTACCTCAATAAGTAGTAGTAAATGCATACGGTGGAAAATGGAATAATATCATTAAATCAAAACACAATAAACAGGATGGATGGAGAAAGGCTGGATAAAATGTGGTGAAAGAAAAAGGAAGGTGTCACAAACATTTTTTCTTTATCCAAAGAGAACCAGTATGACTCTTTAACAAAAGATATTACAAACACTTATCAATTCAACTAGATTCTCGGAAAAAAATAAAATGCGCTACCGAGGTGGGGGCTTAAGTTTCAGGGCAAACCTTGTGGCACCAGCGTGGGTTCCCCCGGGTGAAAGATACGTAAGAATTCGGCTTTGTGGCCAGGCCAGCCTGCTCGGGGCGTGCCGACAGGTGGACGGCTAGGCGAGGCTCGTTTCGGGGCGGGGAGTGCACAACCCCGGGTACTGTGGAGTGGAGGCCCCACGCCTCGGCCGCGCGCGGGAGCGACGTTCCCCGCAAACCCGCCCGCCCGCCCGCTGGGTTACCATGGTTTCCGGGGTGTCACGTGGGCGCACCCGGGAGCTCCGTCCCGCGCTGCGGAGGGGTGGGGGAGGGGCGGTCCGGGCGGGGGAGAGACGCGGCCGCGGCGGGAGCGGGAGGAGCCGGAGATGCTGCCAGCCCTCCCGGGGCCGCGCTCGCTCTGCTATCGCCGCCGAGCCGAGCAGCCTCGTGCTGAACCAGTCGTCCGCTGGGGCCCATTGCGCCACACTCGCAGCCGGTAGCGCTTCCAGCACCCTCTGCGCTTGGTAGGCGGCCGGGGGGCCCGAGGCTTGTCCGGGGAGGGGGCGAGGGCGGCGCGCAGGCGCCCGCCGCCCGGAAGGCAGGATGAGCATCGAGATTCCGGCGGGACTGACGGAGCTGCTGCAGGGTTTCACCGTGGAGGTGCTGAGGCACCAGCCCGCGGACCTGCTGGAGTTCGCGCTGCAGCACTTCACGCGCCTGCAGCAGGAAAACGAGTGCAAAGGCGCCGCGCGCTCCGGCCATGAGGGCAGGACCTGGGGGGACGCGGGCACCGCCGTTGGGGGCGGAACCCCCAGTAAGGGGGTCAACTTTGCGGAGGAGCCCATGCACACCGACTCCGAGAACGGGGAGCAGGAAGAGGAGGAGGAGGCCACGGAAACAGGGGCGTTCAACGGTGAGGACTGACCCCCTGCCCGCCCCCTCTCCCCCTGTCCGCCCCCTCTCCCCACCGCCTTTCTCCCTTGTGCTCTTGAATTCTGCATCCTTGCTCACCCACTTCTCCCTGCATTATCCACCTTCCCTACCTTCCCATTTCGCCCACCCCCTCAGCATCCATTTCTGACTCTCCTATTCGCCCACCTTCGTACTCTGCTCTCTTGTCATGCCTTTCCCCTTGTCCCCTCCTCTGGAGTGGGAAGCTGAAAGGTAAGGTTCTCTGCCCGTCTGCTCCTCTGATCCTGGGCTGTAAGGCCAAGGATGACCGGTTGGGGGTGGGCATCTGCAAGACAACTTTCATTGTGGTTGGAGATATTGCTTTGGACGGATACCATTGTGCATAAAGAAAACTGGCCCGCTTGGCATCCTCTTTCAGCTCTTATGTTTATTAATGGAGTGTCCTAAACAAAAAGGCGAGGGGTGTTCGATTGGATTGGCTTTGTTGTTAGGAGTGCAAATTCTCTAAAAGGTGCATGAAATTGGGGCAGAACAAAATGCATGGTAATAGCTTTGACATTCTTGAAAACAAAGTAATCCCTTATTTTCCAATTTACCAGTGCTGTGTTGTGTTATTTTCAGACACGCAGCAAAGGATCCTTTTTAACCTGTAACGTACTGGGTCTTTCGAATGAGGAAACGGGCTAATAGTTTGTTTTTTATATAAAATAAATATTGAGCGATTTGGAGCCGCTTAAAAAATAAGCATTTGAAAAAACTGTAGGAAGTTTTGAAAGCTTGGTAGTTGTCTTTAGAATGAAAAGCCAGTGAGTAATTGCAAAGACCGTGCCACACTCTGAAGCTAGAAAGAATGAATGGGAAAGAAAAAGGAATTTTCTCAAATAGCTGCTCCTGGCAAGTCCCACCCCTTCTGCTTACAATCCTCTTTCCCTAACACACACCCACATTTGCAGCCTCCTGTGTTTACACAAATGCGTAAATCCCATCTTTGTGGCATCCCAAGTTAAAACAACATTGTGCACTGTGCAAGTGTTTCTCTTTGTGGTGTAAGGCAATCATTCAGCATCGCAGCAGCTTTTATTTATTTACATTACTTGCGGCTTGTGTGCTTGCAGTGCATTTCATATAATGAAAACATTTTCAAGTGTCATCCTCTCGTGTGTATACCTAGGAAGGTGTTTCTTTGCAAAGTTGTTGAACCATATTATAAATTAATGTATTTTTAGCTTGTACAAAACAGTCACAAAATCCCTGGAAATTAGTGCTCTGTGAAGATAAAGGGAAAGATTGTTACTTAAAATTTTTAAATCAGCCTTAAATTTTTTTGTACAAGAATTTAATCAAATAATTTTCTTACTAGAAGCAAGAAAAGAATAGAAGAATATGTATTTTAAATAAACGAGGAGAATCCATTAATGGATAACACAAAGGACAGAGGCATCTAATGTTATTTTTTTATGCTTCCAACACCCATGCGCACATATGTGCATACATGTGCACATGCACACACACAAAGGGAAAAAGAATTGTTTCCAAGGTTGGAGGAAACTGGGAACTAAGGGAGTTGTTAAAGAACCTGATTGTGCTCAATACAATTTAGTATAACTAAACTACTTTGTTTGTATAATGCTTTTGAAGTACTTGGCATTGATAATTCCATTTTTCCTTTACAGCCATGTATATTACACACAGCAGATTTCATTTCTGTTTTGCAATGAAAAAATAAGGTATTAACTTATAAACAGCAGGGATCATTTTGTATGGTTTTATATTTTCCAAGGTACCCTTATTGTAAAAATTACTCAGTGTGAGTTTTAATACATACTTGTTAACCAATTTTACCACCTTCAACGACTTAAAAACTTTTTTGATTTCAACCAAATGCAATTGGATCATTACCCAGTACACACATACACACACACCCAAAACATCAGAAACTTTGGCAGTGGTACTTCCTTCTACTAGGTGCAGTAGAAAATGTCTACTAGAATATTTTCTGTTATAATCCTCTCCTTTAAAAAAAACAAATTGTGTCGAGACTTGAGTTTAAAAACATTTTCAGGGTGCCAGTGGCTGGTAAACTTTTTTGTAAAGGTTCAAGCAGTAAATACTTTATATAGACTTTGTGAGACACATTTGGGTTATATCGCATATTCTTTTTTTTTTAAAACAACCCTTTGAACACATGTTCCTCTGGAGGTTGGGGCTGTACAAAATTGGCCACAGACCAAGGCCATACATAGTTTGCCAGCTTGTCAGAGAGGGGGAGAAAAGGTCAAGGTAACACCACTGGGAAACAGAGTAGGAGTGAACCTGTCTGTTCAATGTCTAGGTCCAAAACAGTGCCCAGATATATTTAAACAAACAAACAAACAAATAAACCAGTTACTTGACAATTTTAGTAATGTAAAGAAGTACTGGAAGATAAGCCTTAATTTACTATGACAACACAAAGCCAGCTGGATCAGTAATTCTTAAATTTCAGTATGCATCTCAAGGAAGTTCTATTCAGAAATAAATATTCCCAGGTACCATTCTTGGACAGCATTTTTGAATAGGTTGGGCTGGGACATGTTTTTTTCTTTTTTTCCCCCCAGACATGTCAGGTCTTACTGATACTCATTGTTCCCTGACTACTCTTTGAGAAACATTGATAAACACTGATAATAATATCCCTTTCTTGTATTAACAATTGAAAAGTAGCTGCCATTTATTGACATTTGGTGTATGCTAGGCACTAGGTAAATGCTTCAATTCATTATCCCACCTTTATGACAAAGATGACTGCCATTTGCTTACTGTTTCACAGCCAACATGCTGCAAAGCCAGACTTGCAACACAGGTGGGCTTGGCTTCATCTCTGTGCCCCTAACTCCCAGCATTTTACCTCTGGGAGGCAGTGAGGGCTGGCATCACTGGAGCATTTTTTTTTAATGTCAAGCTCTACCTTAGTGTGGTTTAGCTTTAGAGCTATGAAAAATTAACTTGTCCAAGGTTACACTTAGGACCAGTAAGTAGCAGAGCCTGTTTTCTTACATCTGTCTGACCCAAGCCTATCAGGGAGTTCTTCCTAAGTTAAATTTGTAGAATGGGCTGACTCACAGGTCAGGTTTTCCTGTTGTGGTGGTGTTGTTTTCCTCAGTAACGGTGATAAAATTGCATTGATTGGTTGGTACCCATTTTCATGAATCCGTTTAGGGCAAGGACTGGTATTTAGAAGAGAATGGGAAAATAGGTGAGTTTTTGACCATGAACCTGGTGCCTGTTGACCCACAGGCATGAGACAGTGACATCTTAGTGTGATGATTGAATTAAAAAAAAAAAGGCAGCGCCGGTCTAGTAGCTGACCCTCGATGGCACCATATGAAATAGGTGGGTGAAGGTGGTCTTTACTCTTTTGCTTTCCTATTCCTCTCCCATTTTGTTTTACTTTTGTCACTCCTGATTTCTATTTTCCGTTTGCTATCAATTCTAGTTAAAAAGGCAATTTTTAGTTGTTAAGAGTAATAATGGCACATGGCAATCCCCTTTTGGGGAACTTCTGACATCCTGAAAGAAGCTGTAATGGAGATCCTGCCTCCCTCTTTCCCATCCTGTAGAAGTGAATAAAGCTCGGCCTATCACGTCTGAAAGGTAGCGTTCCAGGCTTGGAATTTATTAGAAAGGCTTAGAGTTTACAGGACAAAGAGTTGGATTAGTTGAAGTTTGTAGTGGAATCTATAGTAACTACAGGTTTTCCCCATATAAAACTAGAGTGTTCCTGTGAAATCTTTTGTAAAATGAAGAAGCAATTACAGTTGACCCTTGAACAGCAGAAAGACCTTGAACAGCAGAGAGAAGGGGTGGGGGTGGGCTGGTGTGAGAAGCACCAACCCCTCTGGCAGTCAAACATCCATGTGTAACTTTTGACTCCCCGAAAACTTAACTACTGATATAGCCTATTGTTGACTAAAAGCCTACTGATAACATAAACAGTCGATTAACATATTTTTGTTATATGTATTGTATACTGTATCCTTACAAGGTAGATAAAAGAAGGTTACTAAGAAACTCATAAGGAAGAGAAAACAAATTTACAGTATTTACTGAAAATATTCTGCAATATAAATGGACTCATTCAAACCTGTGGTGTTCAAGAGGGGACTGTACCATTAATTTATATGGAAAATTTTGGCCCCCCAAATAACCCACCAACCATGCCAAATAGCACATAAAACCAAAATATAACACTAACATAAAGGAAAAGTAGTGCCACTCTTGCTGCCCAGGGCACATACTACCCCTGCCATGGCTTGCTAAAAAATAAATGCTCAGCACGGTTTTTACCTTTCTCCTTTTTTCATCTAAGAAAAAGAGGATAAAAAATATGAACAGTGAAAGGACAGCAAACTCACAGTTATTAAGAACCACACCTAAAACAAAAGCAAATTAAGAGGACAGCTAGATCAGGGGCGGAACCATAGAAATGAAGATCTCATGGAGGGTTATCAACAGGGGAGTGGGAGGAGGAGAAGGGGGGAGAAGGTACAGAAAATAAGTAGCATAGATGGTAGGTAGAAAATAGATAGGGGGGAGGGCAAGAATAGTATGGGAAATATAGAATCTAAAGAACTTGAGACACATGATCATAAACTAAAGGGGGGAAGGTGGGGGAGGGGTGTGCAGGGTGGAGGGGAATGAAGGGGGGAAATAGGACAACTGTAATGGCATAATCAGTAAAATATATTTTTAAAAAAGCTAAAACAAATGAAAGTCCTCTTTGGATTTTTTTTCAGTTAGCAAAAACAGGTATACAGGTGTTTTGTCAAAGTGGTGTAGCATGAACTTTTGAAAAGCAGAGAATACCTGTAGTGTTTTATTTTATTTTATTTTATTTATTTATTTTGTAGTGGTTTTATACGGGCATCATTATGAGATCTTTTGTTGCTCAATAGTTTCTTCAGTGAAATTGCTATAATTAGAACATTAAATAAAATTTGAAAATACTCTGATAAATAAACAAGTGTCCAGAAAAACCTAAGTTATACATATTGTATATGAAAAGCAATCAAGCTGGAAGAAAAATAAACTAAGCTACGGAAGAAGTAATTTTTTATATTGTAGAAGAAAAAGATATAGAATTCCAAGTGGGTAAACAGGCCAAAAAGGTAGAACGTGTCTAATAAGCAAGCATGCCAGAGGTATATAAAAAAGAAATTTACCATGTAAAAATGACTTAAACCTCTTAACTGTCAGCAATGTAAAATTTTTGTTGGGTAATCTTATCTACTGTTGACTTTTTATGGTTTAAAGGGATCCTCAAAACCATGCAAAATATTGGAAAGTTGGAGCTTGTGGTGGAGATTTAGAGAACAGTTATTTATTGCGAGAAGAAATGGTTGAAGGAGAATTGAGAAGAATAGTCGTGTTTCTGAAAACGTTTTCTTAGTTGATGGCGAGCAAATATCTGTTAGAGACAGAATTAAAAGCACTAAAGCCCCATTCTATCTTGAAGAATAAAAGTCAGAAACTCATCTGTTGGCATGGTTTACATGGTCTTAAGATGAGATGAGGGAAAAGCGGTGAGGGCAGTAGACCAACTGACTTCTCAAGACTCTGCTGTGAAAATGTCCTCACTGCGCTCGTGCTGGGAGTAAGAAATATGTTCATCAATCGAGGTCATAACCCAACTGATGGCAGATGCTGGAGAGAGTAAGTATCACTTTAAAGAACTGTTGCTTCAGCTAATTTGTTAGGCTCAACTTCTGTGTGCCCTTATATAAGAACTTGCTCTCTCTATGGAGACGAGATTATTATGAGACAAAGCAACCAATTGTCAGCTCTTGCCTCCTCCTACATGTAGCTGTCAGCATAGTACTGAGGAAATTTTGGTTGTTGGAGGTACCTTAAGCAAGTGACTAAAAGTTAAAATGTCTTAATATATCAACAGCCTCTTAAATAAATACATTTAATCAGTTTGAATAATGTTTATGAAGGTCAGGTTTTCAGGCAACATTTATTTTTTTTTTATGTATGATGTGCTGTGCTAGGCTTGTTGACATGTTACTACAGTAATAGCACCTACCTCATGAAGTCGTTACACACAAATGGTTTAATATTTGTAAGGCCCATAGCACAGTGCACTCACCAAATGTTGATTGCATGTTAAATTATCTCATTAACATGAAACCTTATAGAAGTGTAAATTTAGCCCTGGCTGGTGTAGCTCAGTGGATTGAGCACAGGCTGTGAACCAAAGTCACTGGTTTGATTCCCAGTAGGGCACATGCCTGGGTTGCAGGCTAAGTCCCCACTTGGCACAGGAGAGGCAACCACACATTGATGTTTCTCTCCTTCCCTTCCCCTCTCTCTCTAAATGTGAATAAAAAATAAAATCTAAAAAAAAAGGAAAATAAATTTTTCTTGCAGAATAGTAATTTTATTGTATTTGGGGGAAGCGAATCTAGAATTTGCACTTTTTAGAGATATAAAGTAGGGAATAAGTTTATGCGAGTTCTCCTTAGGATTTAGTGTGCAGTTGTGTTGCACGGTAAAAAAAAACAAACAAAAAAAGACCCACATCCTTTCAACTCATAATTTGTAGCTAAGAGGCCAGCCCAGGATCTTGTAATTAATGAAACTTAATGGTCTTTGGGTATTAGAAATTTACGTGGTAGTTTTAAATCCTCCTGAAATGGATTACATCATTTATGACAGATGACTAAAATATTGAAGGCATTATTTTACTTACGAGCATAAAATAATTCTATTAGAAATTTGAAAAAATAGTTTGAGTTATAGATGGTGATTATGATTTTCAGAGTAGACAGTTAAGAACATTATTAATTTTTATAGTAATATTCAATGGATTGCTTTAGTATTGAAATTAGAAAATCAAAGTACTTGAAATAGTGTCCTTTTTCAAACTTTTATCCATCTTTTATTTTAGGCTTTAGGAAAAGAGAGCATAGAATGAAAACACCCAAACAAAAGTAAAGCTTTGGAGGCTTCTATGTGTCTACTTATTTTTAAAACCAAACTGTTTAGCCATCGCTTAATGTGATGGTTACAAGTTTTCTTTTTGGGTTGCTGCTAAAATGATGTGCTGTGTCTGGGTGGGATTGGAGTAAATATTTAGTGGTTATTTATTGTTGCAAATCTCATTTCATAGATTCTAGTAAATTTCCAGCTGTCAAGATTTTGTTCATAACTGTGTCAAAAAAACCAATGTTTCTTTTTAAACTGTGTAAATACTAACAAGAGATGTTTGAATTGATCAATAAGAAGTTAAATTGTAAGCCATTAGGTGATTTTTTTTATAGCCTCACCCAAGGACATGCTTATTGATTTTAGAGGGAGGGGAATGGAGGCAGAGAAACATCAACGTGAGGGAGAGAAACATCCGTTACCTCTCGTGTGCACCTGGACTGGGACCAAACCAGGACTGAACCCACAGCCTAGGCACGTGCCCCGACTGGATGTCAAACCCGTGACTTTTCAGTTTACTGGATGACACTCAGCCAACTGAGCCACACCAGCCCGGGCTGTAGCCCATTAAGTCTTTTAATGAGAGTAATCAATGGAGCAGGCCTATGATGGAGGTTGGGACTGATGCACTATTTGAGAGTGGAGTTCAGTTAAGGAGATTTTGAATAACTGACCGCAGAGTCTACTTTCTTAGTGGCAAGAGTCACATGATGTCAGAAAGGGGCTGAGGCCTGGAGAAGGAATATGTGAATGTTGGAAGGGAGGGTGTTATGCTGATTCACTCATCCACTCGCTGCAGAAATTTTTGAGAACCAAATCTTCCATTTTTTTAAGAAAAAGGAAGTTCTTCTCTTAAGTGTGTTCTATCTCTAGACTTCTTAAGAATCAACCCTTTTTTCAGAGACTGTCTCACAGATAGCATACATAGTCTGTTTCATTTAACAGGTGGAGCAGCTGAGAGCCAGAGAAGTTCATTACCCAAATTTAGTTGGTTTGGGTCTTCTTCAACATAGAACTACCACTGACATGTTGAATGCTATTTATATTAACTTATATATTATGAATTCTTTCTGTTTTCTATCAAGGTGATAGATAAGGTTTAAGGTATAAAAGATTAGGCCAGAGGTTTTCAGCTGGTGTACCAGAGAAAATTTTAAAACATGCAACACTTGACTATTTAGTCAGGGGCACTGACCTTTTTTCCCCTTAGACTGTCAAATTAGGAAAATGACAATAGCCCACAATAATAGCTGTCTGGTGTGAGTGAATCAAAATTATACTTATTGTTTTTTGGTCATATCGGCATAAAATATATCTTTGGTGTGCCTTGGAATTTTGGTAATTAGTTAATGTGTACCATGTGATGATAAAAGTTGAAAATTGCTGGGCTAGGCTAAAGAGAAATACTTTTGCATTTTTGCCTTTGGAATTACCATTTTTAAGTATATTTTATTGATTACACTATTACAGTTGTCCCATTATATCTCCCCTTAATACCCCTCCTCCTCGTGCCCCGCTTCTGCCAGCATCCCCCCTAGTTCATGTCCATGGGTCGTACATATAAATTCTTTGGCTTCTCCATTCCTATACTATTGTTAACTTCCCCTGTCTATTTTGTACCTACTATTTATGCTTCTTATTCCCTATACCTTTTTTCCCCATTCTTCCCCTTCCTGCTGATAACCCTCCATGTAATCTTCATGTCTGTGGTTCAGTTCCTGTTCTGGTTATTTGCTTAGTTTTTGTTTTGTGTTGTAGATTCAGTTGGTTATGAGTTTGTTGTCATTTTAATGTTCTTGATCTTTTTCTTCTGATCATCTTCCTTTTCTCAGATAAGTCCCTTTAACATTTCATATAATAAGGGCTTGGTGATGATGAACTCCTTTAACTTGACCTTATCTGGGAAGCACTTTATCTGCTCTTCCATCTAAATGAAAGCTTTGCTGTATAGAGTAATCTACTGCCTTTCACATCTTGCAGTACTTCTGTCCAGCCCCTTATTGCCTGCAAGGTTTCTTTTTGAGAAATCAGCTGACGGTCTTATGGGAACTCCTTTGTAGGTAATTGTCTCCTTTTCTCTTCCTGCTTCTAGGATTCTCTCCTCTTTAATCTTGGCTAATGTAATTATGATGTGCCTTGGTGTGTTTCTGCCTGGATCCAATTTCTTTGGGACTCTCTGAGTGTCCTGGACTTGCATATCTAGTTCCTTTGCCAGTTAGAGGAAGTTCTCCTTTATTACATTTTTCAAGTAAGTTTTCAGTTTCTTGCTCTTCCTCATCTCCTGGCACCCCTATGATTTGGATGTTGGAATGTTTAAAGTTGTCCTGGAGGTTCCTAAGCCTCTCCTCATTTTTTTTTAAAGATTTTATTTATTTATCTTTAGAGGGGAAGGGAAGGAGAGAGGGTGAGAAATATCAGTGTATGGTTGCTTCTCGTGCGTCCCCTGCTGGGAACTGGCCTGCAACCCAGGAATCGAACCATGATCCTCTGGTTCGCAGGCCCACGCTCAATCCACTGAGCTACACCAGCCAGGGCCTCTCCTCATTTTTTGAATTCTTGTTTCTTGTTCTGTTCTGGTTGAATGTTTATTTTTTTCTTCTGTTCCAAATCGTTGATTTGAGTACTGGTTTCTTTCCCTTCACTGTTGGTTCCTTGTACATTTTTTTTTTTAAATTTCACTTTGGATAGACTTCAGTTCTTCCTTTATTTTTGCGATCACACTCAATCATTTCTGTGAGCACCTGATTACCAGTGTTTTGAACTGTGCATTTGATAGGTTGGCTGTCTCCTTGTTGCTTAGTTCTTTTTCTGGAGCTTTGATCTGTTCTTTCATTTGGGTCATTTTTTTTTGTCTTGGCGCACCTGTTACATTGTAAGAGGCAGAGCCTTAGGTGTTCTTCAGGGGAGGACAACCCATGGCGGGGCAACCTTCTCTGCATTGTGCTGCTGTTTTGTCTGGGATGGGTCTGCGAGGGGACAGTGCTGCTTACTCAGCACTAGGCAGGCTTTCAGTCACTTCCCCTGTTACCCACAAACAAATTGGGCCATTTTGGTGCTGATTCCTGGGTGGGTGGGTTTGTGTATGTTCTAGGACCCTGTGGGTCTCTCCAATGGACTCTCCTGTGGGAGTTTTGCCCACTACTGCAACCCCCACAGGTTTTTACAGCCAGAGTTTTTGAGGCTTTAGTTTCCTGCACTGGAACCCTGGGTTGCCGTGGTCTGTGTCATTCCCAGTTGTTCTTCCTGATGTATCCACACGGGAATGTGGGATAACTCAGTTCACCCAGTGCTACCTTACTACCTGCTTCCTGCCAGCTGCCACATTGTTGAGCGTCCTCTCTGCCCAGGCCTCCTGTCTCCACCCCTTCTACCGTGTGGATGTGTGTTTCTTTTTTAACTTCTTTCAGACTTCCATACAGTTTGATTTTCTGTCAGTTCTGGATTTTTTTAAGACTTTATTTATTTTTAGAGAGAGGGGAAGGGAAGGAGAAAGTGAGGGAGAGAAACATCAGTGTGTGGTTGCCTCTCTCATGCCCCCTACTGGGGACCTGGCCCACAACCCAGGCATGTGCCCTAGACTGGGAATCGAACTGGCGATCCCTTTGTTCTCAGGCTGGCACTCAGTCTTCTGAGCTACACCAGTCAGTGTGGTTGTTTTTTGTTTATAAATTGGTTGTTATCTTTCTTTTGGTTGTGTAAGTAAAGCCTATCTACATATGCCTCCATCTTGGCAGGAAGTCCTGAATTACCATTTTTTTCTGTTTGATTTTTTCCCCTTGAATTGAAATCTCCTATTAGACTTTATTTTTGTATTCCTGAAGAAGAGACAATTGAAAAATAAAAAGAATGCAGTGATTTTTCTGAGTTAGATGAGTTATTATCATTGTGTTCTTCAGCCTGTTCTTATCATCTGCTCTTCCACACACCATTTAGGTGTGGTTGGGGTCACCACAGAACCCTGCACAAAAATCTCACCGTGATGCCAGTCATCATCTTTATTTTCTATGGGTGAGTTTTGTGTTTTGGAAATTCAAAATGACTCAGATTGTTCCACCATGTAATTATTTTGTGGAAAGAATTTGATCTAAGGTTTGTAGGTCATGACTTACATGAAAACAAAACAATCTAAAAAAACCAGACATATAAACACAGTTGGTGTAACATTTATAAATGTTTCAGCAATAAGCTCTGCCATGTGTAGCCTAATATGTTGGGAAACTAAGAAAAATTCATTCCAATTGCTGCTGTTTAAAAATGTTTCTGTATTTAAGAAAAAAGACAAAAGGTCAAAATATAAACACATGTTCTACATAAAAGTAAAGCCAAGAAGATATACTGTATACAGTTATTCCGGTATCCGTTTGGCTAGGGACTGACATTGTTTAATTTACATTAGCTGTTCCAAGACAAAATAGTTCATGGTGGTGATATTAAGGGGATTTTTTTGGATTAAAAAAAAGAGAGGAAAAATGCTTCCATTTGTTTAAATACATTTCATTTAGACCCCAAAAGCATAATTCTAAAAGGTTCTCCAAATTAAAACATGACTCAGCTGTTTCATTTCAGTTACTGTAGAAAGCTAATATTTGTTACATGATACTCTTTTTATTTAATAATTATTAACATTTTGACTGCTTAAGCATGAGACATTGAAAAAATGCCACTTACAAAGTGTGATCATTGGGTGTTATGCTCCTGTGTGTTACGTGCCTCCCACAAACCTTGAAAAAATGTGGCTTATACATATTTAGCCCTCCCTAAAGGAAGCGGTATGGTCAGGATTTAAACCTGATGGTCTTAATACAGAGCTCATCTCCTTAGCCATGGTATGTACACTTCATTTTCAGCAGTTCTTACAGGGTCACATAGTTGAAAAGAACCACATATCAAAAAGTAAGCTACTCACTTTTCTTTCTTAAAATTTGCAGTCTAGTCCAGCATTGGTCTGTCTGTTTTATAGTTTGTTTTCTCGTCTGTTACACTCAAATTAGCACTTACAATAGTACTTTTGAAATTCAAGATATTGTTTATTTTTAGAAATAGCACCTCATATACTAAACTGTTTTAATTCTCAAAACTTTTTTGATTATGTACCGTTAATTGGCAAAATATATTTGAATATGCATTCCCAGTAGGTATTTATGAATTGTATGCATGTACCGGTATATTAGTTTATTATGTAGGTGATAAAGTTTCCCAGAATATAAATACTGAAAATAAAAAATATGGCATAACAAGTTCTATTTTTTCTATATTTTGAAGGATTGCCTTAGACTCTGCCTGGGGTGCATGAATCCATTTTGTAGGTCTCAACTCTTGTGGGAGTGACTTCTCTGTGAGCCCCCCGAGTGCCACAGACACGAGAATGAATATGTCAAGACGTGCTGGATCTGTTTGGGGAGGAGAAGTGGGCTGTGGCCAGTTTCTCAGGGGAGAAAAAGGCCCTGAGCCCCCTGCTCGAGGGCTTTTATTGGGTTGTAATACACAGGAATACAGGACGGCAAGGATCAAACAGTACATAACATTTCAAAGAAATCCGAGGGCTTAGTCTGAGTCCGAGTCTGTCAGGAAGAGAGTTTTAGGGTTTCCTGCTTGAACCCTTAACATATGAATGAAAGCACTTTTAGCAGAGCAGATTTCACAGGTTTATCAGAAAGTCTTTGTGATGCCAGATTTTCCCCCAGGACACACCGTAGCAAGGCAGGAAGCTGCACCCCTCCCCATCAGGTATTCAGGCTTAAGGGGATTAGAGCCAGGAAGCGCTTCTCCCAGAGGACATGGGGACTTGGACTATGTCAAAGCCGGGCAGGGTGGGGGGTGGTGAGAGTCCATTGCTCTTTGTTGCAGCCCCTGGAGTCCTTCCAGGAAGGCCTGCCCAGTGATCGAGTCTGGATTAGGTTGCCCCCCCGCTGTGAGGGGTCTTACCTGTCATTGACTTCTGACCAAGCTTTGGGGGCAGGGAGAGGAAACTGAGGCAGCGTTCGCTACCAGAGACAGGCTTTGTCTCTTGCAGCCTGCATTCTAGAGGTCGTCCCTCGCCCTTAGCCACAAGGGGTAGAGATACAATTCCTCAAACGAGGCAGAGCGGTCTACAACAAACGCTAAACAACACGACTCAGAACTCTATTAATATATAAGACAGCATGGCTGATTACCTTTGGTTTCCTGATTGAAGCTGTTGGGTTACAAAGGACCTGCCCATGGGCAGGGTTACTGTGGGTGCACATGCTCTTTTAAATGGACATTCAGTAGGTAAGTTGTTTGACTAAACAGAAATCCCTTTTTTTTTTTTTAAGGAAATAAAACCAAAACCATAGTAGGGAAGATCCAGGCCTTAAGTTTGTATTCCTTAAGTTTGTATACCAATATTCATGCAAATTCTGAGTATGGAGAAAAAGAATCATCATATTACAGGTTTTTAATAATCACAAAACCATGGAAATTCCAGTTGGAATTAGAAGAAAATCTAAGCTTAAAGAAGTTTAAAAGAAATGCAGTTTCATGGAGCATCTCTCTCAGGGAGAATGTCTCTGGAGATGACATCTGGTCTGGAGGGAGACTTCATTATCTCCCTTTTTTGTCTTTTGAAAAAATGTTTATTGTATACTTGTGTTAACCTACTAAATGAATTTTAACTGTAAAGAGACATGAAGAAAAGGCAGTTCTTTTATAAATACTCATTAAGTAGTCATTAACACACAGTCTGCAGAGGCACGTGACATGGTTCTTAACTGACATGACCGAATATTGCTGCGTAAGTTAGTCTGGTCCTGACTGCCCAGTCCTCCTTCCTGCCTTGCTGCTGAACCACACTCTTTCTTAAAGGCCAGCAGACATTGCGCCCTACCAGAAATTGGTGCCCGTTCTCTGGCTGACATTAATGGCATCAATATGGCAGGGCGAATATGCCCTGTATCCGATTAAGCTTCACAGATGTCACCTGGGTGTTCCCGCCCCAGGCAGGCAGGAAAATGTGGGACTGTGCTCCCTTTCAGCTTTCTGGTGTGTACTGCACTTTGCCCAGAGTAAGTGCTCCAGTATAATTTAACCTCAGTTAAAAACTGTCTGATTAGTAGTGAATGTCTGTACATTTATTACTAATTTAAATTAGTAGTAAATTTAAACTAGTAGTACACTTACTACTAATTTAATTTAAAGTGATTGAAACCCTCTTATGCATGTAAATTTTTTAAAGTCTCCTAATAATTCTTTACATAACTGAGTTTTAAAATGTTCACATGAAATGTAATAGCCTTAGCCTATTTTCAGTTTCATAGGTTTAGACTTCATTGAATTAAAAATGAGGCCATATTATATATTGGCTTGATATCTGTTCAGTCTGCAAAATGCAAAGAACATAGGTGTATAGGCTTACCTTGCTGTTCAGTAGTTCATATTCTAATCTAGGGGACATTCTGACCTACCTAAGTTTACCATGTTACCTCTTCTTACATGAGCCTCCTGCCAAATCTAAAACTTGTACATTGCCATGAACCTTCTTCCATCAGCCTGAGCGCAGGCTGCCTCCCTCCCTTTCTGAGTGACTCCTGCCCACCCCTCAAGGCTCACATGCCCTTTGGATCCCCCAGTTTCTCCTCTTTTCCTCTCACTGCAGCACAGGCTTCCCTTTGTTTAAGATTCAGATGAACACAGCTACCCACTTACCAACCACCTCTGCTTGTGTGTCCTTCAGGAACCCCCAAATAATTTTGTTCTAAACAGAATGTGTTACCTTCTGCCTCAGTTGTTATTCTTTGCTGTTATACACACTCATGTTCTTTGTGTGTGTGTGTCCGATGATTTGTTAAACGTTATCAGAGTCTGTATCCTCTGCCTCATACTTCTTACACCTGGTCATTTTTGGAAAACAAACATTGCTTTTAGTTGCTGAAATTGTAAAAGTAGTGACAGGAAAAATGAGAAACAATGCACACTTTTAAAAAAATGACTTCACTTTGGCATGGACTCTGGGTCCAAATCCTGACTCTGCCGTTTATCACACGTGGAACCTTGAGGAAGTTACTTTATCATCTGTGCCTCAGTTTCTTCACCTATGAAATGGGAATAATGATAGTATGCGCCTCAGAGGGTTGTTGTAAGAACTGAGTGAGTGACATTGTCTGGATATACTCATTTATTATGAGTTAAAGAAAGAAGAGAGGGAGGGAAAGGAAGAGTAAGTTTTGAGAATATGATAGTTTCTAAAAATGAAGTTTGCTTGGAAATATAAGAAATGAGAGGTTGCTTTCAAGGCTGTGTAGTCGTAGTGACTTTTTAAAAAAGCTGTTATTGAGCCCTGGTGGCTTTAGTTAATTGGAGCTTCGTTCTGTACACAAAGGTTGTGGGTTCAATTTCTGGTCAGGGCACATGCCTGGGTTTCCAGTTCGGTCCTGGTTGGGGTGCATATGGGATTGATGTCTCCCTGTCTGTCTGTCTGTCTGTCTCTCTCTCTTCCAAATCAACAGACATATCCTTGAGTATTAAAAAAAAGCTATCAATGAAAAATATGAAAATAGCCTTTAGGTTTTTGAGCTGTTTCAGACTTTTAAAAAATGCTCTTTTAAATCTCAAGCCCTACTTTAATTGCATTTGAAATGCAAGTAATTTGACTTTTAAAAATAAAGTTAAAACAACCCCCAAACAATAGGATAAAGCTTTGCTTTGTTTCATACCATCCCCTACCTCGAGAATTAACTAACAGCATAAATAAACTTATGTGTACAAAATTTTCAAGTTTATAGTTTTATTTTAGTTTTAAAATCAGTTTAAAATATTCTAGGAAATAGAAGGTAGGAGTATTGAAAATCGTTGCTTTATTTGAATGAGGCAGATGTTTAGAGTAAAAACATTATGTGTCTGAAATAGAAATTAATTGGAAAAATTTAGTTGCATTAAATTGACAGCTTGTTGCTGTTTCCTTATGTCATAATATTTATGAAAGGAAGCTCGGGGTAGGACAAATGTATACCTGAGTTTTACATTAGAAAGAGGTTTAATTTCAAAAACCTAATTATGTGCTTGCTTCACTATAAATTGCTAGCTTAATAGATTTTTAGAAGGAAAAAGAAGTCAGTCTTTTAAGGTAACTGTTTGTATGGAGTCGTTCACAGGTCTTTGATTTCTTATTTGACTGTCATTAACAACAGTTTAACAGCTAAGTAAGAGCAGGACATTTGATTCTTTTTTTTTTATTTTTTACTTATTTATTTTACTAAGTTTTTTTAACCCAAATTTTTATTTTTATTTTTTTACCTTTATATTTCTTTTTATTTAATTATTTTTCAAGTACAGTTTCCTGTCTTTTATTCCCAGCCCAGCCCACCCTGCCCCGTGCTCCCCACCTCCCTCCCCATCCACCCCTGTTAGTTTTTGTCCATTTGATTTGATTCTTTTTTTTAATATTAAATTTTATTTAGTTACTTTTCAAGTACATTTTTTTTTTATCTATTTCTCCCATCCCACCCCACCACCCCGCCCGGTGATTTGATTCTTAATAATTCCTTAAAATAATTTCCTTACAATTCCTTTAAAAAAAAAACCAAAAGGATTTTAGTGTTTGAATTTTAATGTTCATTTGTAAAAAGGATGTTTTGTAAAAAATATTTCAGGAACATATTTAGCATTAAAAGAGTACAAAGTTTCAGTTAATGCAAGATGAATCAGTTCTGGAGATCTAATGCACAGCACGATGTAGCGGTAGTTACCAGTACTGTGTTACGTGCTTGGATTTTCCTGAGAGGTATAGCGTAAATCTTCATAGACACACAGAGCACACAAAATGGTACCTATGTAGAGTGGTAAGTTATTTAGCTTGATTGTGGTGGTGGTTTCACATTGTGTGCATATGTCAAAATATCAAATTGTATACCTTAAATATGTACAATTTTTATATGTCAAAGGTGATACTTAAAAAATGCGAACTAACCTGGTTGGGCTGCTGATAATAGTGTTAGAGCATAGCAAGAAATTTTATTTGCCAAAACCAACGAGCACAGAACATTTTATATATTTTTTAAATGTGAGGTATTTCTGCCCTGGCTGGTGTGGCCCAGTGTAATGAGCTCCAGCCTGCAAACCAAAGGGTGACTTGTTCGATTCCTGGTCTAGGGCATGTGCCTGGGTCGTGGGCCAGGTCCCCGGTGAGGGGCACATGGGAGGCAACCACACATTGATGTTTCTCTCCCTCTCTTCCCTTCTGTCTAAAAAAATAAATAAAAAGAAATCTTTTCAATGTGAGACATTTCCAATACACAGAAAGGAACAGAGACTAAGTAAAGAACACTCACATAAACCATCCTCTAGCTCTTCACAAATTTTAACATTTTAACCCTTGAGGTCTTTTTCTTTTAAGAAAATACCACGTGCGGGAGGAGTCCCCTCTCTTACCCTGTTCTCTTACATTTCTTCTCCATAGATAACTGCCACTGTGGTCAGTTTGGTGTTGCTGTTTCCAGTGCATAGTCATCTAATTTTATCCAAAGATTAGAAACGTTGTTATTTTGCATACTTCCAAAGTTTTTTAGTTGTACCACTTAACAAAAGTTTCATTTATATACATTTTCATCTTTCTACTTGTTTTTGAGAACATTGTAATGATGTTACATTGATTCATTAAACACTAGTTTATTTTAAACTGCTGTGTGATAGACCCTAGACCCTTGTATAGATCCTTTGTACATTCTTCAGTAAGCATTTTGATCATTTCCAATTTGTTGTTACTAGAGTGCTGTAGTAAACATTGTGTGTGTGATACAGATGTACTGATACTGTAAAGGTAAATTTCAAAGTGTTATGTGGGGCCCTTGGCGGATCCCCACATAGGTGTCAGGGGAAACCCCTATTACATTAATTTTTCATTAGCATTATTCATTCAGCTTTCGTTGAACCTAATGTTTTATATCAAGCAGTGTTCTAGGCCCTGGGGGTACAGTCGTGAAGCAGACAGACAAGGAAGGACCCTGCCCTCAAAGAGCTTATAGTCTAGTGGGGGAGGAAACACAATAAAGGTAATACCCTAGATCCCTTTGGAAGCGCTGATGGCTATGAAGAAAGTGAGACTGGATGATGTGACTGAAAGGAACGACAGGGTCTGCTTCCAACTGGGTGTTCCGGGAAGGGATTTTCAAGGAGGGACCTCTGAGCAGAGACCGGAATAGCAGGGACAGGAAGTTGTGGGGTTGGGTTTTCGGTAACTGTACTTTTATGATTAGGCCAACCATAATCACATCCCCTGATTGTTTACTCAGTTCTTCATTTCAGAGTCCTTATATTTTTTCATAATTACCCTTTTTAGGTTTTGTTTTGCTGTGACTTTATGGTTGTGAGACTATTTGAACTCAAGCTTTGGGCTTTCCTGCTATTCTTACTAATTATTCTATAGTGTTCACTCTTAGAAACAGCAGTAGTCTCCACAAATCTTCCCTTCGCACATATTTGACCTTGTAGGTTTAGAAGAGACACTATTACTATATGTAGAAGCAGAGATTGAATTTCTGTACTTTTGACAACAGACATCCTCTATTCTACTCCTCTTCTGAACCACACTGTAATGAAAAGTATTTGGGAGCCTTCCTCTCAGAACCGTTATTGCATTGACTCTGTGTCATTCAGCTGAGCTACCTTGGAACTCTTCTAGCTGTAGCTGTATTTTTCTTTTTGTTCCCAAGAGGGCATTTTTGGTAAAGTTCCCATGAATTAAAAAGTGGAGAGAACCAAGTTCATAAGCAAAAGTAAGTAGGAGTGTTTTTTTCCCCTTATATAGTAGTTATATGTTATTACTATGATATTTAAAAATATCAGTTATATTTTGAGGACTTTGGTTCATGAATAGAAAGAATAAAAATATGTATCTTTGTAGTGGCCCTGAAAGTTGGCACTTGCTAGAAGCGCAGGTGTCTGTATGGCCCCTCCTCACTCTGCCCTGCGGCCATGCTTCATTATGTGTAGGTGAGGCGGACTCCGGGTCATGTGCTGCAGAATCGGAAAGGAAAAGAAAGTGGGTCCCCCAAATGCCCACTTCTCAAACGGTTCCCATCATGTCTGATCAGAAGTACGTGGAGGGTACATGGCTGGTAACCTGTGTCATCTTAGGAGCAAGACTGGGGAGCTTTGGAGAGTGTCTTTCCAACTGTGGTTCAGTCCTAGTGCCCCAGAGCCCTTAGAAGTTCCCAGTGTCTGGAAACAAACTCAAAGGATCACAGGACAGTGGTGAGTAGAGTATCTCTAAGTAGAAGTAAAAGTGGTCAAAAGTTCATCGTCTTTGACCAGAAATACAGACCACAAGTGATTGTTTTCAATATCAGGAATGAGATATATGATTTCTCAAAAGAGACCTTACAGGCAAGAAGGGGCTTGGAAAGTATTCCAAGTCATGAAATCCAAAGACCTATATCCAAGATTGCCCTATCCAGCAAAGCTTTCATTTAGAATGGAAGGGCAGATAAAGTGCTTCTCAGATAAGGTCAAATTCAAGGAGTTCATCATCACCAAGCCCTTATTATATGAAATATTAAAGGAACTTATCTAAGAAGAAGAAGATAAAAAAGATGAACAGTGAAAGGACAGCAAACTCACAGTTATTAAGAACCACACCTAAAACAAAAGCAAACTAAGAAGACAGCTAGATCAGGAGCAGAACCATAGAAATGGAGATCACATGGAGGGTTAGCAACAGGGGAGTGGGAGAAGAAGGGGGGAGAAGGTACAGAAAGTAAGTAGCATGGATGGTAGGTAGAAAATAGACAGGGGGGAGGGCAAGAATAGTAGCGGAAGTATAGAATCTAAAGAACTTGAGACACGTGGTCATGAACTAAAGGGGGGGATGGTGGGGGAGGGGGTGTGCAGGGTGGAGGGTAATGAAGGGGGGAAATAGAACAACTGTAATGGCATAATTAATAAAATATATTTTAAAAAAGAAAACTGTGTTAGGTTATTTAGCAAAATATTTCAGGCTTTTTGGGGATTTTTGCTTTTCTGCTATTGATCTTTTTAAAAAGTTAATTCTTCCTTGGTTCAAGAGTGAGCTGTACTGCCGTTTTAATTTTTGAAGTATGGGCATAAGAGCTAATTAATTTATTCTGAGCTAAGTATTTGCTCTGTTAAAAACTATTGGTTTACATGGTTTCAATTTGTGTAATTTCTAGTACCATTTATGTAGACAGTTAATAGATTCAGAAAGTGTTTATTGCTGGAAAAGGAGACTAATAGGATAGGGATGCTCATTATTTCACTGACTTCAGGATTATTATGTACATCTCACTTCAGGGCATATGATCACTTTTCTGCACAGAGTCCATTTAACTTAAGTGGCTTCAGTATAGACAGGCTGTGTATGTGCATATGCGTCAAGTGGTCCCTGATCATGACTCTAGGCTGTTATTTTGTTAAGTTGGAACTTCTTTCCCAGAATTTGTCATATGTAGCACTCTACCCTGATGTTCCTTCTTGAAGACCAAACTCACAGATTCATGCTTTCAGTTGACTGCTTTTGTTTTTACAGAATTTGAATTTTTAGTTTTGTACAGAATTTCTCTTCACCCAATTTTTTTGGTTAGGTAGCTGCATATGTGGTGAAAACTGTTGCATTCAGTGAATCTGAAAATACAACCAGCATTCGTCAGACTCTTCAGAGGCAGGGATTCTGTTCACAGTTTCAGCGTCCAGCACCTGCATTCCATTAAGCAGTAAAATAAGTGGGACAAGGAGCTCACTCTGTTGACCTCCCAGAGTTTATTGATTCGTGCGCAGGTAATTACTTGGGCCTCTGCTCTGCCAGGTTCTTAGGCTTTGGGCACAAAGAAGTGGGAAGGTCAGCGGGCCCTGCTGGCACCAGTGGAGTCACAGGTTGGGAGGCTTTAGAAATAAGAGGCTCATTCAGTTCACCTCAAGTCATGGAGGATTTTTCTTGTAAGAATATTTGAGGATTACAGTTACACTTCTGGGTCTCCTGGGAGGAGAGGAATTAAGACCAATCTAGTGGAATACAGTTTGGGAACTGAGGGGATTTCTGGTTAGACAAGAATGAAGATACTCATAGGACATAGGACTCTCAGTCTTCCACTGCAGTGGCGTTTAGAAGAAAGTCAAAGCTATGTAAATAACTCTGCATTTTTCTTGAAGATTCACTAAGATCTTAGGTTGTATCTCTTTAAACTGTTAGCAATTTAGTGTATTCTTAAGTCGTGTTTCATGTTTCTCCAGGAATATAATGCATTTCCTGTATTTTTCCTTCTATATTTTCCTAGTTGCTAGTATTGGTTTGGGGTTTTTTTTGGGGGGGGATGAGTACATTCACAGAATATTTATAGATCAGAAACTCTAAAGGTGAAAACTTTATTTGACTTGTCACATTTTAAAACATCATCTGTTAACTTTTTTTGTGAGTTTGTACTGCTGCTTACTTTGTGTGTGTTGAAAACAGTAATATTGGTAACAGTAGCTCACAATAAATAAACGTTAGTCTCTTACATTTGAATAGGAATGTATAGAGTCACTTTGAAAGATGTTTATGTTTTCTCTTCATAACCTCCGCCCCCACCCCAAAGAAGGCAGGCAGGTCTTACTTTTTATAAGTTGAGAATTTAAGTCAAAGTTACATGATTCGTCCAAGGTTTCACAGAAGGCAACGGGGCCAGCAGTGGATGGAGCCTTAGCCTCCTGACTCCGGGTGGCACCCGGTGCTGGGTCTCAGCCTCGATCCCCAGTGTCAGGGAATCCTCACCTTCCTCCTGTTCTCTTCTCTGTCCTGGGGCTCCTGAGAGAGAGCACCAGGCTGCCCTGCCCAGACGTACGTTGCTTTATTTCCTGCAAGGCAATATGTCACCCTTGGTAATTAGACTTAAAAAATCTAGAAAAGTTGTGAACGTAACTTGTCAAAAGTTTGTTCAGGAAAGGTGTGTTTCATCCCTGCAAGTCGGTGTGGAGAAACATGGGTTGAGGGACTGGGTTTTTGGTAATTGTTGTTGGCACCCAGTGTTCACCTTGGCTACTGCGGACTACTAGTCAACGGCAACTGTCTTCGTAACTGCCCAGTCCTGCGCCCACGTACTGTTGGGAAGTGGAAGTCATAGTCACATAACCTATCTGCCTACAGTTTAAAAATTGATATAATTTCTCACAAAAATATACAGGGGGAATGAAGAAATCAATTTATAGTAAGTAAAATATGTTTTGGTAGGGATGTCCGTCAGCATGTATGTGAGCAGGCGTAATGTGGTCAGGTTTTCCACTTGCACGTGAAGTCACTGAGAATGTGAAGTGGCACTGCAGCTGTGGTGTGACTTTTTGAAATAATGAGCATCTTTTATTAAAATTCCAAACAAGAAAAAGTACAACCCTGCCCCAAATTCCTTTGATTTATGTGGTAGTCATGTTGTGGAAAATTTGGTGTATATTAAAACTGTATAAAATAATCATGTTTACATAAAGCAGTTCTCAGATGGTTATAAACTGACTTTTTTGCACCATGAATGTCCAGTTGGATATTTGAAAGGACAACAGGACAAAAATTGTGGGATTCAGGACAGTTCTTTGTTGTACAGGACTGCCCTGTATGTCGTCTGCCAAATGCCAAGGATGTCTTCTAAATTAAGGTGACAATGAAAAAATTGCCCCACAAATTCAGAATACACCTTCTAGGTGGCAGTGCCACTTATGCCGAAAGTCTCTGCCTTAAGCACTACAGAGACACAGAAACCTAAGGGACCCCAGAGAACATCTCAAACCAGAAGCTCTTAGTGCTATGATGTCGTTGTCTAGAGAGGCAGCAAGAGGAAGTCGACTTTGTTTTTCCCCCAAGGCAAAGATATGTTTTTGCCTTCATCTGGCCTTTATCAGCCCGCACTGGACTACCCTGCGTTCCTGTGGTTGAAGCCTCTTGCATCCCCTCCATTCCCTGTCTTTGGAGCTTTCTGGGGAAGCTTTCTTTAGACTAGGTTCTGAAGCAAATGTGAAAAGTGGGTTTGAAAGTATCCAAGAAAACTAATGGAAGTGTAAATATATGTAACTTACAGTTTACCCAATTAAAGGCTTTTTTGTACATAATTGTGACTTGGCAAATACATTGCTAAATTATTTTGTTACGTAAATCATGAGAATTTTATCTCTTGACAGGTACGATTTTGCTATACAGTACAGTATTTTGATAATTGGATTTGTGAGTTACTTCAAAAAGTTAATCTTTAATACCAATGCAAATCAATATGGAGGGAAATACTTAGCTATTATTGTGATTTCAGGAATCAATATTTTGCTTTCTGTTTTTTGTGAGGCAGCCTTTTGGTGATAGATGTACATACATAGTTCAGATTCTCCATCTGCCATAGGGTGGCTGTGTGAGGTAAAGCAAATTAATCAGTATCTCTGAGCCTTGTTGTAAATTGTCCTCATCAGTAATACAGTGATGCTGATACTTAATAGCATGGTTGCAAGGACTCATTTAGAACATCTGTGCAGTTTTCTCCTAGTACTTGCTACTGTGTGTTCATATTTTTTAGGCAATATAGAATAGGGCTGATAAAAATTTTAAGTCTTTTTTACTTGACCTATTTCCATAATATAATAATTACTGTTTTGAAAATACTGAAATATTAAAAAGTTTACAATAGATTCATGACATTCTGCCACTGAATATACTGTATAGTACATGCTGTCATTTCTGTAAATAATATGGACAGCAGATTTACCTGGTTCTCTCAAGAAATGAAGTTTTTAAAAACCTCACTTCTTGAGATAACTAAAACAAAAACCAAGAAGAAATAGTGGGCTGAATTGAGTCTGGGGAGCGGGCCCATGATAAGCTTCCCAGTTGAGTGGTAAATACACACACACACCAGCCTGAAATTGCAGCCTTCAGTATATAGATTTGTACGTCATTGACCTTTGGGTTACACAAAAATTGCAAAGCCACATATCTTGTATCTGAGAATATCGAGGCTACACTGTCCTTCACCTAATAATGATTTTAGTATACATGAGTGTTTTAAATTTTGTTTCCTAATATTTGCCATTGTAAAAATGATGCTGCTGAATAGTTACATACATTGCTTTTTTCTTTCTCTAGTGGTATTTCTTTTTTAGTTATTATTTAGTGATTTTTTTTTAGAGAGATAAAGACAGAGACATCAGTTTGTTGTTGCACTTACTTATGTCTTCATTGGTTGCTTCTTGTGTGTGCCCTCATTAGAGATTGAACCTTCAACCTTGATATATCGGGATGAGGCTCTAACCAACTGAGTTATCTAGCCAGGGTCTAGTCGTATTTCTTTAGGATAAATCTCTAAAAGTAAAAGTAGAATTACTCTATTAAAAGACACAAACCTTTTATGACACTTGATGTAATCGCCAAGTTATTTATAAACATATTCTATAGATGTACACTGTCTTCAGGTAAGTAGGTTCAGCTGTGTCTAGCTAGGGGATTTTTTTTTATTTAAAGTGTTTTGGGGGATACTGATTTTAAACAAATGAAATATTTTAATTTGTGTTTCTTTGGTTAGTAAGTTTTAACATTTACTTTTCATATGTTTGTGGTATTTCCTCTGGATTATTTATTCACTCATTTTTTCATATTTAACTTATAGGATCACTTAACTATTTGGTTTTTTTGTTGTTTTTTTTCAGAACTTTGGCTAAATTAGACTTTTATCTAATCATATTCTGCTTTTTTTCTTTCAGCTCCGGTAATAAACCGATTCACAAGGCGTGCCTCAGGTAACTCTATGTTATGGATTTTACTTATTAATGGTGACATTTTTAAAATGATGCCAATAGTGGAGAATAAGGTATGAAGAGAATAACTGCTATAGAGAAGTGGTTTTCCACTGGTGTGCAGCTGCAGGCACACTGGTGTGCCACAAGAATTTTTAAAACATGCAATATCTAACTACTTTGTCGGGGGCACGGAGTTTTTCCCCTTAGACTGTCAAATAAAAAACTGGCCACAGCCAGCACAACAATAGCCATTCATTGTGAATGAATCAAAATTATACCTATTTTTTGTCAGATCAGCAAAGATTATATACTTCTTGGTATGCTGCAGAATTTTAGTAGTTTATGTGTGCCATGAGGTGAAAAAGGTTGAAAATCACTGCTATAGATTGATAATTTATTTGTCATTTTCCCAGGAAAACATAACCCCTGATATAGTTAAGAATAAGAAGTAATTGGAAATAGTCTCTGATTGGCTAAACTTAAAAATTACACTGTGCAGTAAGGCTAATATCCCTTTTAAATGGAGACTGTCACCCCAGTTTGTTCACTCTTGCTCCTAATTAATTATTAGTATATGCATGATTGATAAGCCACAGTTTAGAAGCAGTATTTAGAAGATTGGGTAAAGGGTAAAGGACACTAGAAGCAGTGATGGATGAGAGGTTTTAATAAGGGACAGAAAACTTAAAATGCAGATGCCATAAGAACTTGTCATCATGTGGCCCTTTAGAATTGGAGCAGATTGCTTTACATCTGTTAATACCCCTGTGGTTATTGCTGTCTTCAAGACACTACTGTAACCTCCTACATCCTCACAGTGATTACAGATTAGGTTCATTACCTGCATTGGTAGAAGTACAGGACACAGCTGAGAGGTTCCATCCAGAATGATTGGAGTAAAGTTAGTTTGGGTATTTAAATGGGTAAACTGTTATTTGAAAAATAACTCACCTCTGTGGAATACTTCTCTGAAGGTAGAGGACAAATGAAGTCTTACCATGTTTGGTTTGAGAAAATTACTCCTTTTAAATATAACTAGATTTTTTTTGTTGAAAAACACAAGATAAACATTTTACACAGATCATCTTTGATGTTTATATAATGCAAATAAGTAATTTATTTCATAAAATTACTTTATTTCCATCTGTGCTATATTCCTAAAGGTGTTTTAAGGTTGAGTTTTATTTTTAATTGGGCAGCCATTATTGATAAAATTTACTCTAATGTAGTAACCAATTCTGTAAGGAGAAAGACAAGGATGAGAAAAATACGCTGTATTGGGATGCTGTTTATTTTACCCTCCTAATTTTTTGTAATCTCAAGGCATATTTATTTTAAATGTTGAAAACAAAAAGTAAATTGTAATAACTTGTGGAATGAGAGATTATGTTCATATTAGTAAGTCATCAAATTTTATCCCAAAGTAGAGCTATGAAGAATGATCACAGTCTAGTTTGGTATATAATCTTTATGAGCAGTGGTGGAAACAAAAGAGGAATAGAGAATCAATAGGATGATATCTTGTATTTGTGATTTAAAATTCTTTTCATAGTACATAGTTAAGAATTTTAGAGTAAATTATTTACTTTTTTGTCTAAAACATGAGATTTATTTCTGGGCAAGTTTCATGAGTATTCATTGTACCTTATACATATCATCAGTTAATGAGTTTGGGCTCCAGTTATGTAGGTTACTTTTTTTAAAATATTTTATTTATTTTTAGAGAGAGGGGAAGGGGGGGAGTAAAACGTCAAAGAAACCTTCATGTGAGGGAAATATCGATTGATTGCCTCTCATTCATGCCCCATCCATGGACTGAACCTGCTCTGCATTTGCCCTGCTCTGGAATGGAACCAACCACCTTTCGATGATCCCCATTCAACAAAGCCACACTGTTGAGTGTGTAGGTTGCTTTTGAAACACTGTTATTTGAGTGCCCCTTTACCACTAATCCTGTGAGCAGTGTATCTCAGCAGGGCTTTGCTCAAAATGGAGAGAAGGTGGAATGTTAGCAGAGAAATACATATTAAAGCGATATTGCATTTATTCCTAAAATGACAGGACGTAGGAAATGTCAGTGAACATAATAAGAAGCAATTCGATTTAAAGAAAAATGATAAAGTGATACAAAGTCCAAGGATCATGTTTTTAAAGCATACGCCTTAAAAGGAATAAAAATTGTTACTGTAACATTCTGAAACCATGATGAGAATAAGTTGTGACATTGAATATAGGAAGGAAAAGAGAATTAATTTATGGAGTGCCCCTGGTGGGTCAGGCACTAAGCCTTTTATATACATTGCTAAGCATTTTATATACATTTTCAGTCTTTCAAGTAAGGCAAATAGGATTATGTTTACTACTTTAGCTAAAAAAAACAGTGGTTAAAAAAAAAAAAAGGAATGGGATTGTTACAGAACTGCACTCCCCCCCCCCCAGCCTACCCCGTGGGTCTTTTGTTCTGTGGCACCAGATACTGTGGCAGAAAAAACATCTCCCTTCCTCCCCAGTGGTCTTAATTACTCTGGGTTCTTTTTGCCTGCTGCTGATAGGAACTGTGGCTCTCAATGCCAGAGTTTGGCAAAAAGGAAAGGAATTATTTATTCAAAAGTTATACGGGTTTAGAGTAATGGTGGAATGTCGTTAAATTTCAAAGTCCCTTTAAAACTCCCACAGACACACACATAGTCCTGCTTCTCCTTGCCAGACCAGGTCAGTTAGGGGTACTGTCTCTCAGGAAAAGAAGTAGAATTTGTAGCTTGGCTAGGCTCCCATTCTTTTTTTTAAATACTGTTTAATTTTATTGTTCAAGTACAGTTTTCTGCCTTTTCCCCTGACCCCTCCCCAACAACCCAGACATCTCCACATCCCTCCAGTGTTTCCACCCCTCCTTTCATTTTTCTTGTTGCTATATCAAATGGGATGTTTTTCCTGATTTCTGTTTCTGATATTTCATTGTTGGTATACAAAACTACCTTTGATTTCTGAATATTGACTTTGTATCCCACTGTTTTACCAAATTTATTTATTAGTTCGAGCAGTTTTTTGGTTGAATCTATAGGATTTTCTATGTACACTATCATATCGTCTGTAAATAATGACTGTTTTGTTTCCTCTTTTCCAGTTTGGATGCCCTTTATTTCTTTTTCTTGTCTGATTGCTGTGGCAAGGACTTCCATTACTATGTTGAACAGAAGTGGTGAAAGTGGACAACCTTGTCTTGTTCCTAATCTTAGTGGGAAGGTTTTTAGTTTTTGCCCATTGAGTATGATGTTGGCTGTAGG
The DNA here is from genome assembly GCF_021234435.1 of Artibeus jamaicensis. Classification (NCBI taxonomy): domain Eukaryota; kingdom Metazoa; phylum Chordata; class Mammalia; order Chiroptera; family Phyllostomidae; genus Artibeus; species Artibeus jamaicensis. The sequence continues at coordinate 1,180,874 of NW_026521981.1, read as the reverse complement.
TCTCTCATATATGGCCTTTATTATGTTGAGGAATGCTCCCTGTATTCCCACTTTGCTGAGTGTTTTCATCATAAATGGGTGCTGTACCTTATCAAATACTTTTTCTACATCTATTGGTATGATCTGTGATTTTTGTTTTTCCTTTTGTTTATGTGATGTATTACATTTATTGATTTGTGAAACTTGTATCATCCTTGCATCCCTGGGATGAATCCCACTTGGTCATGGTGTATGATCTTTTTCATGTATTGCTGGATGCAGTTTGTCAATATTTTGTTGAGGTTTTTAGTGTCTGTGTTTATCAGTGATGCTGGCCTGAAGTTTTCTTTGTTGTGTCTTTATCTGGTTTTGTGATTAGGATGATGCTGGCTTCATAAAAAGAGTTTGGGAGTCTTCTGTCTTCATGGATTTTTTTTTGGAATAGTCTGTGAAGGAAAGGGGTTAGCTCTTCCTTAAATGTTTTATAGAATTTTCCTGTCAAACCATCTGGTCTTGGGCATTTGTTTGTTGGGAGATTTTTGATTACTGCTTCAATTTCATCTGCTGTTATTGGTCTGTTCAGGCTTTCTGCTTCTTTTTCATTGAATTTTGGAAGATTATATTTTTCTAGAAATTTTTCCATTTCATGTAGGTTTTCAGATTTCTTGGTATATAGTTCTTCATAGTAAATTCTTGTAATCCTTGTATCTCTGTGGTATCAGTTGTAATCTTTCCTTTTTCATTTCTGATTGTGTTTATTTGGATTCTGTCTTTCTTGATGAACCTGCTTCAAGGCTTGTCGATTTTGTTTACCTTTTCGAAGAGCCAGCTTCTGGATTCATTGATCTTTAGAATTGTGCTTTTAGTCTCTATATCATTTAATTCTGCTCTGATCTTGGTTACTTCCTTCCTTCTACTTGCTCTGGGCTGTCTTTGTTGTTGTTCCTTGAGTTCTTGTAGGTGTAGGGTTAGGTTGTTTATTTGAAATGTTTCTATCTTTTTTTGGGTAGGCCTGTATGGCTATGAACTTCCCTCTTAGGACTGCCTTCTCTGTGTCCCATAAGTTTTGAGTTGTTGTGAGTTCATTTTTATTTGTTTCCAGAAACTTTTTGATTTCTTCCCTAATTTCATTCTTGACCCTTTTATTGTTCAATAGCATGGTATTCAATCTCCATGAGATTGTTTTGAATGTTTTTGAGGTTTTTCCCTTGGGGTTGTTTTCTAGTTTCAGTCCCTTGTGTTTGGAGAAAATGCTTGATATGATTTCAGTTTTCTTGAATTTGTTGAGGCTTGTTTTGTGTCCTATCATGTGGTCTGTCTTTGAAAATGTTCCATGTGCATTTGAAAAGAATGTGTATTCTTTGGGATGAAGTGCTCTCTATATATCAGTTAAGTCCATTTCATCTAGGACAGTATCTTTGTTGGTATTTTGTTTGGAAGATCTGTTCATTTTTGATAGTGGGGTGTTAAAATCCCCTACTATAATTGTGTACCTGTCAATATCTTTCTTGAAGTCCTCCAAGATTTTCTTTATGTATTTGGGTGCTCCTGTGTTGGGTGCATATATATTTACAGTGTTTATGTCTTCTTGGTGGATTCTTCCCTTGAGTATTATGAAGTGAGCTTCTGGGCCTCTTTTTATGGCCCTTTTTTTGAAGACCGTTTTGTCTGATATGAGTATTGCTACCCTGGCTTTTTTTCCCTATCCATTTGCTTGGAATATTTGTTTCCAGCCATTCAGTTTCAGTCTGTGTAGGTCTTTTGTCCTGAGGTGGGTCTCTTGTAGGCAGCATATGTGTCGGTCATGCTTTCTTATCCATTCAGCTATTCTGTGTTTTTTGATTGGAGCATTTAACCCATTTACATTTAAGGTTATTATTGATAGGTACTTGTTCATTGCCATTTTTTCTTCTTTGTTAAATCAGTCCCTTTAGCATCTTTTGCAGAGCTTGTTTGTTGGAGTTGTATTCTTTCAGCCTTTTGTCTGGGAAGCTCCTTATTTGGCCTCCCATTTTAAGTGAGAGCCTTGCTGGATAGAGTAGTCTTGGTTGTAGGCCCTTGGTTTTCATTACTTGGAATGTTTCTTGCCAATCCCTTCTGGCTTGGAGCATTTCCATTGAGAAGTCAGCTGCTAGTCTTATTGCAGCGCCCTTGTATGTTATGTTACTTCCTGTTTTACCCTGGTCGCCTTTAAGATTTTCTCTTTGTCCTAGAATTTTGCCTGTTAATTATAATGTGTTTTGAAGTGGGCCTGTTTGGTTTTTCTCTTGATTGGGGCTCACTGTGTTTCTTGGATTTGTGTGACATTTTCTCTCATCAAATCAAGGAAGTTTTCAGTCATTACTTTTTCAAAAAGGTTTTCTATCCCTTGCTCTTCTTCTCCTCCTTCTGGTATTCCTATTATATGGATATTACTGTGTTTCATGTTGTCTTACAGTTCCCTTAACACCTCTTCATTCATTCTGACTCTCTTTTCCTTTTCTTGCTGTATCTGGGTTTTTTTTTTCTACCTTGTACTCCAGCTCGCTGATTTAATCCTGTGCTTCATCCAGCCTGGTTGTAGTTTCTTGTAGTGTGCTTTTTATTTCTGAGATTTTCTTGTTCATTTCTTCCTGGTTGTTGTTTATAGTTTCTATTTCCTTTTTCATACTGTTGTAGTTCTCACTCAGTTCCTTGTAGTTGTCTGTGAGTTCCTTGAGCATATTTAAAACCATTCTTTTGAATTCTGTATCTGATAGTTTGCTTATCTCCATTTTATTTAGCTCTTTTAGTGGGGAGTCTTCCATTCCTATTGATTGCATGTTCTTTTTTTGTCTCCCCATTTTACGTGTCTCTTTTTGTTTTTTTCTGCACTTCCTGATGTTTTGCTTTGCTAGCTATCTTTGTAGGGTGAACTTTTGTGGTAGGAATTCTGTGGGGTTCAGTGGTGTGGTCTCTTTGATCTCCTTGTGTGGATGCTCTAGGTTTGCCCTTTCTTCTATTTGTGTGGACTCTCTTGTTGTACTTGGTTTTTTACTTTTTTGTGTTTCCTTTATTGGTGGTTTTTCTCCACTAGCAAGGATATTGATGTTCGAAGGTTCCACCTCTTCTTGTATGTGATCAGTGGTAGGGGGGTAGGCAAAATGGATTAAGAAAGTGGGAGAGTATTTTATGGGATTTCAAGTACTAGCAAGTAGAGAAGAGATGGAAGATTCTTTCCATAAATGTAGTGTTAACTGTGATATTTCTCCCAACTAGCTGCTTTTTATGAAAGGTGAAAGATAAAACTCTTGTTTGAGGGGAGGAGGATTGTGAGCTGAATCTGGAAAACAGAGCTTGTGCAAGGTTAGATGATGAGATGTAGTGAGAATAAAGGAGAGAAAGTAGTGTGTGAGAGAATTGAGTTAACAATAATAAAGGAATAAAGTGGAGTGGGCTAAGATCACGGAGGGTTGCTGTGTAGTATTTACAATTGTATGGAACAATGATTATTTACAATAGTACTGGAACAATAATAATGTGTCAAGAAATCTATGATTTGGATAACCAGACTAGAAAGTACATGATCAAGAGTAGTGTGTTATTGGAACACAAGTGAAGTGGAAGAAGGAAAATTAAAATACAATAAAGAGAGAATAAGGGAAACCAACAAACAGTGTAAATAAAAATAAAAATGAGGAAAACTAAGTATATGGAAGAGAAATTTAAAAAATACTAATAAGAGAAGTAAAAATATTGAGAACATAATAATAATACAAATAAACAATAAAATGTTAGTTCTATGGGATAGCAAAGTGACACTTGTCTCAATTTCTCAGTTTTGGGGGTTAGCCTTGTGCCCTCCCTTTGGATTTGTCCCTGGACCTTTCATAACTCCACGTCTTATTGTCTCACTTGGGGGAAGAAAAAAAGAAAAACAAGAAAAGAAAAAAAATAAGCCTCCTGCTGACTTTAAACCTGTTCAGCGAGTTCTGCTGGTCTTCCTAGATGCTACAGGAAGAGGGGGGCTGGGCTTCCCTTTTCTCCCTTCCTATGATTTTAAGGTGGGGACCAGGTCTGGGCTGCAATATTCACAGTTGCTCAGCCTCTGGCTCAGGTTCTCCATGCTGCCAGGCTCAAATCTACCACTCAGTATCTGGGCACATAGCACGAGTCAGGCCCAGGTATGCTGTTCTGCTCATCCACTCAGCCCCTGGGGTATGCAGCTCAAATCCCCCTTGGGGTGTGTCAGCCTCTGTTCCAGAGTTTCTTACAAAGCAGCCCCCCACCGTTCTTATCAAACACGTGGCTTTTCACACAGCCCGACTTTCCAACCAGTCTGGAGACTATGTAGTCAGAGTATGACACAGCCCAACTTCTCCCTTCTCCACATGTCTCCTGGCACTCTACAATTTCTCTGGTGTCAGCGTCCAGTCTCAGTGGATGTGTACTGCCTCTGCGTGTCTCCCACTTCGTCTCTATTCTCTCCCCCTACCCCTCAGTGACTTCCAGCATCCAGGTCCCTCCCTGGTTGCTGGGCTGCCCTCCCTGGTGCTGGGCTGCCCGCCCTGCTCTGGTGGGGGAGGGGCTGGTGATCTGACTCTTTTACTCGTATCCTGAGGCGCTGGGCCAGGGGCCACAGCAGCCTAGGTCCCTGCACACATTCCAGGGACCTTACCATCCTCACTGTCTGTTTTTCAGTGTCCTCTACAATTTTTGGCCTCCAGACTTCATGTAAGTTGGGATTCTGTTGGTTGTTCCCTCTGTTCCTCAAAAGGTCAGCCAGGTGTTCCAGCTGGGCGCAGGCAGAACTGGGCTCAGCTCCCACCTACTTTGCCACCATCTTGCCGTAACCTCTAGGATCCCATTCTTAATCCAAGACTGCATCCTCATGGTGGGCGGGGAATCCTACATCCTTTCAAACCACATGGCTACTACATCTTGCTTTCCTGCTTTCTAAGCCATGTGGTCAAGAGAGCCCCCTCTCTGCCCCCAAACCACGTGGATGAAGCCCCTTTCCACTCCCGGATGGCATGTTAAAAAGCCCCCAAACTGCGTGGTAAAGCTCCAGCATGGTTGCTGCGCCTGGGTTTAAATGCCGGCTCAGATTTTCCTGCATAACCGTGTTTCCAACTTCTCCCACACTGGGTTACACCTGCCAATTAGTCTGGTTTCTTTGCCTTTCTCAGCTGCCATTGTTAGTCTGGGCAAGTATGGCCCTGTGACATAGGAGCCACCTCCAAGCCTCTGGAAGGCGCAGGAAGCCCCTCAGGCTACATGGCATAGCGGTTAGAGTCATGCCCATCTCCCTGGTTCTGAGCAGGCACAGCTCTTTAAACACTGGAAGGTTTTTCAGTTATGCAAAGTAGCTTTTAGTGGCCCTGCTTTGTCCTGTCCTCTCCCCCCCACCCCCCCCAGCGATAGCTGTGGGGGTTTGGGGAAAACTCTAGCTCAGCACCCTACTACAGGATGTAATTAATCATCTACATGTCTATAATTCATGTTGACTTTCTTATGTTAAAAACTTGTTTAAAACTTTCATGGCAAAGAAGAAAATAAAAACAATCTTAAGCCATCTTGAAGAGGAGATTTTATAGTTTTCTTTGTTAATTTAGTGGCTAAAAGTAATTTATTTTCATGGTAGAGATATACATCAGTTTCTTTTCCAGTAACATTTCCTGAAAATGAAAATAAATGTCTGCTTGATATAGGTAGTCATACTTGGTAATTAAAATATTTCTTAGGCTATCTTAGGCTTGGAGTTTTATTTAAGAAATACTTTTCTTCTTGGAAATAAATTGTAAAACTTTGCAATTTAGGGGGTGAAAATAAGTTAGGTAAAATTAACCAGAAGTCTATATGATATGAAAGTTTTAAAAAATTCATCTATTTTTAATATAACAGTAATAAATGCTATGTTTTTATATATAAAATAACAATAAGTACACTATGTTTAGTGCTATGTATTCAACCACTATTGATTGAATGAAACAAATGTTGTATTTCACATTCTGACTGACTTTCCCAAATCTCTGAGGTTTTGGCTTTTGATAATTGCATCTATCAAAATGACTTTTTCAACCTGAATGATTCAAACAAAACATTTATTTCTTTTATGCCTTTTTCTTTTGTTGTGGTTCATGAAGATGAAAGGAATATTTATATTAAAGTGTTTAACAAAAGCGTTATTTAGGATCATTTTTACACTATTAATAATACTTTCTGCTAAACGCTTCTCATGTGTTTTCAGTAGCTCTCCAAAAAACTGTCAATTTTTATTTCTGTAAGTAAAATAAATCATTTTACTTGGTATTTCCAAACAAAATTCCTAGCTTTATTTTTTTAATCCTCACCTGAGGAGGAAGGGAGGGAAGGAGAAAGAGAGAGAAAAACATTGATGTGACAAAGAAACATTGATTGATTGCCCCCCACATGTGCCCCGATTGAGAATCAAACTGGGAATTGAACCCACAACCTGCATATGTGCCTTGACTGGGGATTGAACCGGCCACCTTTTGGTTTATGGGATGATGCTCCAACCAACAGAGCCACACCGTCCAGGGCCAAAATTCCTAGAATCTTAAGAGTTTGTAGTGATTTCAGAATTTCTTTTTTAAAGTTTTTAAAAAGATTTAATTTATTTTTAGAGAAAGGGGAAGAGAGGGAGAAAGAGTGGGAGAAAAATATCAGTGTGTAGTTGCGTCTCGCACACCCGCTTCTGGGGACCTGGCCCCACAACCCAGGCAGGTGCCCTGACTGGGAATCAAACCAGCGATGCTTTGGTTCACAGGCCTGTGTTCAGTCCACTGAGCTACACCAGCCAGGATGAGGTTTCAGGATTTCTTAAGCGGTTTTCCACTTGGTACAGGAATGAAAGAAAGAAAGCAAACCAATGGGCATTGGAAGAATAGGGTCTTGCTTTATATATTAGATTGGGTAAGTTGTACAAACCAAATTTGAAACTCTTAGATATCTCCTGAAATCCAGGTAAAATGTACCTTTGGTATCTTCTTGACAACACTCTGTAACCTTAATTTTATTATTATATTTTTATTGAGATATAATTGGCATATAATGTTGTGTATGTTTAAGGTGTACATTGTGTTGATTTGATACATTTCTATATCGCAGTCTGATTACCCATAATGTTATTTTAAATAGCACCCCATAATCCTACTTTGAAACAAAAAAAGTACTGCTTTTGTTCTTTTTTAAACTCATTTCCACTCTTAGTAATCACTTCTTGTCTGTTTTTCTAAATACACAGAAATCATACACAACCTGTTTTAGAGTTTTTATGTAATTAACATTGCAGATTTGGGGTTTAATTTTTCCTGTAGCTTATTGTGGGCTTTATCTTTGGGAGGTCATTCTTTTTGGTGGAAAATAGAAGTACACCATTTATTGTTGTAATTATTAAAAGTTATCACTGACTGGTGTAGCTCAGTAGGTTGGGCAGTGTCTAGCAAACCAGAAGGTCACCAGTTTGATTCCCAGTCAGGGCATATGCCTAGGTTGCGGGCCAGGTCTCCAACTGGGGACGTGTGAGAAGTAAGTGATTGATGTTTCTTTGTCACATCGATGTTTCTCTCCTTTCTTTCTCCCTCTTTTCCCTGTCTAAAAATAAATATATAGGGTTTTTAAAAAATTATCTGTGGTGGTAGATAGAGTAACTCAGTAAAACTTTGAAGAGTAAACTAAGCAAACAACAATCTTGTTTCATCGTTCATGTAACAAAGTATAACATATGGGAAAGACCCTAGACTGCAGAGTTCCAAAGACCAGACTTGAGTTCAGAGTACCCATTTGCTCATTGAATTTGCATATAAGTTCTTTATCTCATTGAGTTTTACTTTATTTTAATTTTATTTCAGTTTGGAATCATACCAGCTGTAGTCATACTTGTGATGGTTAAATCGTTTTTATTAAGCAGAAAGTCTAGGCTCTCAAAAATGTTAAGTGGTTGTTTTCTAGAACATTAAAACAAAAGAAAACAATAATATCCTCAGCTCTGTGCCTTAGCCTGCCATTAAAAAAGCCTTAAAGTTATAACACTATTTGGTATTCATCCTTTAATATAGGCATCTCTTTTTATGATTTGCACTTGATGATTTTTAAAAAGATTATAATGGTTTTTATTTGTGTTTTTTTCCCCTCTGAATTGAGGGGAAAAAATGTCACAGAGTGTCCTTTCACCTGGAGACACTGGGCTGCAGCCTGAGCTCAGACCTCTCGCTCAGTTTTTTTAACCTCAGGATTTTCTTTTGAAAAAAGGCAAACATAGGAAAGTATGAAGAGTAAGTCAGTGGACACCTTTATCTAGAATTCCCATTTATTAGTATTTTGCCACATTTGCACACTGTTTTCCTTCCTTTCTTACACATGCACATACAGATACTTTTTGTTTTTTTCACTGAACCTTTTAGGAATCCTGAATGCTTCATGGATAGCTCCTAAAAATAAGGACATTCTTCTGCATAATGTAACACAGGAGTTTAATCTTCATACAATGATGTTAATTAATATAGAGTCTAGAGTTTGATTTCCTCAGTTGTCTTGATATGTTCTGTCTCCCTCTCTGTTTTTGTTTTTTAAATTCAAGCTCATTCAAGGCCTTTATATTGATGGAATTTAATTGTCACGACTCTGCTTTTCATGTCATAAATTGACTTCTTTTTTTGCATCCTGCTTTCTTAGAGTTCTGGAGGTTATCCCTAACAATGAAACAGTTCCCTGTATCACGTGCTGTGAATTCCTGGATGCATGGGCACGTCCACTGCCTGGTCACTGGGCCCCATTGACATGCACAAATCTCTGCACTGACACTGGTGTTGCTTTCATGGACTGCTGTGAGCATTACTTGTTGTAATACATAATTATTTCTTATAATAGAAGTGAAAATCAAACTCCAAATTATGAATTTGCTAATCTTTATTTTCTTATATAGATAGTTAACCACCTCTACATTTTTAACATAAGCATTGAACTCTATAGTATATTTTTTAGCAGAGCTAAAACTTTCTATTTTTTCCTAAACCAGCATTTAGAATAATTCAGAGGTAAAATTAAGTTTTTAAATCTCATTTACCCACTGTGTAAAATGACATTAAAAACTCATTGAAATCACCCGAAACAGAAAATGATTAGGCCCCAAGAAAGTGGTGAAATAGCAGAAGTTCAGAATTTGTTTTGAATCTGATTCAGGGAACATGTGCTTTCTTTTGTTTTGTTTTGGAAATATTTTGTAGCTGTGGCATTCATTGTTTTTATTTTGAAGTGATTTGATGAGATCTCTTAAACCCCCGCCCCTCTCCCGTGATGAAGTGCCAGAGGTTATTCTCAGATTGTCAAACTAATTTGCTAGTATGACTACCTTTACCTTTTTTTGTTATAAAACATATTTTATTTAATTATTGTTCAAGTACAGTTTTCTGCCTTTTACTCTCATCCCAGCCCCTCCCCCCCCAGTGCTCCCCACCTCCCTCCCATTTCCACCCCCTATATTTACCTTTATATTTTGTTCTTGAAATGAGCATTTTCAAGCTTGGTAATCACCGATGCTAGGTAGATAACGCACACTGGAAGAATACCACTTTAACTCACTCAGCAAACATTTACTCAGTCTCTACTGTATGCCAGATGCAGTGCTGTGGATGCAGAGTCAGCTGCAGCCCTTGGGAAGCTCGTAGTCTAGCAGGGAGGCTGGCTGTGACTCAGTGTGGCCACCCTCTGAGTGTGACCAGTGTCCACAAAGGGAAAGGGAGAATACGTGTAGTTCTTCCAGGGTATGGCTCACAGGTGTCATTTGAGCTGATCTTTAAGTTCATAATATGGGTTTTAGGGGGCAAATTCACACTTTATTATTAAAAACTAGAGCTGTTTTGACTATAAAAAGCCCTTTTGTACAGTATGCTGCTCTGCCTTTTGCCTCTGCCATCAAGTACCTGTAGTATGTAGTAAACAGATGCCACGGCCATGGTCAGCAGGGTCTTAAGGCCAGGAATTATTTATGCCTTTAACTTAACCATTGTTTCAAAACCTGTCTGTCTTACCAGAGGAGCAGTCTGGGCTCTGGGTTCAGACAGACCTGGGCTGGACTACTGCCTCTGCCACTCACGTGTCCACTTATTAAAAGTAAGTGTGTGTCTGTGCATGTGCGCACTTGGCCTTAGTCACCTTTCTGATGCCCAGTCTTCTCACACGATGATTGTAGTGATTAAACAGTAAATAATCCATGAAAAACACTTAACACAGTGTTTTCTCCAGTTTGGTTTCAGAGTATCTACCTGTTGTCCATATGTGTCTCCTGGATAGGCAGGGGCTTCTAAGGAGCTTGGGCTGAATGTCAAACTGGATCAGAAGTAGCTCACAGACTGCAGACCTTGACCTGAAGAATTTGTTAGAAAGATGATACCCAGGGTGAGGCTGAAATCAAGGGTCAGTGAGTTCAGCAGAGGCAACAGGATGAAACCAGGGGTGCTGTCAGTGAGCCTGGGAGGTGAGAAGGGGGAATGGAGGGTAGACCGAGGGAGGGTCTCTGAGATGCCAGAGCACCGTCCCGAGGCTCTTTGTCTGGTCTTCTCTCTCAGTTGGGGTGGAAGTAGCTTCAGCTACTTCATGCACCTGTTAATGCTCAGTGCCCAGGCTGATGTTAAAATGGATTCTCCCCTGTGAATGGTTACAAATAAAACAAAAAAGAACAGAGCAGGTGCTACATCCACTTGTCCCCAACCTCTTCCCTCTCCTTCTTCATATTCTAGCAGTGCTCATTTACTGTTACTTAAGCATACTGTGTTCTTGAGAGCCTTAGCCAGCTGTGGAATTAGATTCCAGTGGAATCTATGGGAAATGTTGAGTCTGGTTCTTTTTGGTTAGGCCCATGAATGCAGATAAACTATCTCAAGGTCAGTGAGAAATTCAGTTATCTCTTGAACTTCATTTTCTCCAAAGTACTCTTTGAGTCCTCCAGGGAAGAGAGAGGAATACAGTAGTAAACTCATGACTAACAGTGCAGGGCTGGGCAGGGTGGGATGTCTCCTGCTCCTGTGTCTTTAGACTCTTCTCATCAACGGACTCAGGGACTGCGTCATGGGAAGCCTCTGTAGGTCATGAGCCCCTTAGCCGGTCACTGCTTAAAAACAGACATGAGTACATTGAATGGCCATTTGAACTTATTACTCTCATCTCTAATTAGGATCAGTGTTTAGGTAATAAAATCTCCATAATTTACTCCATAAATTCTCTGTGTAAAGGGCCAGTTTTTCCCCATAATCCATTGCAGACCATTACTTTTATAAAATATAGTAAAATTGCCAAGCAAAATCAAATAGCTGTAATAGTTTCTAAACACTTCCACTCGGTACTTATCTCATTGTGGACTGCTGTGATGTGGGTGACGTGACCTCAGTGTGCTCTGTAGGAAGCATGAAAGTTCTCATGAAAAGCTTTTGTAAGGGGAAATCATGTATTTATCTAAAAGAACTGCTTATTAAAACAAAACCAGAAACCTTACTTTGCCACTTTGGCAGTCTGAGAACAGACTGCAGCATGAACAGTGCCCTGCAGAGTGGCAGAATGGTGGTATTTGGCAGCCCTGCCCCAGGTCCATGGTGCACATACTGCTACTTCTGCTGCCTGGCATGTGCCTGCTCCTATTGGGAATACTCCACAAACGTGGCTTCTCCAGCCCTGCTACAAGTCACTGCCTCCCCTCCCCTAATCATGTTCCTTCCCCCACAGCATCATTTCTGTCTCTCTGGATTTAGAGTACATACTCCTGCCGCTGTTACTATTATACATCATTTGCTATTATAGTTTTCATGTGTCTCTTCCCTCCACTGAACTGTGAGCATCTCAATTGATGGACAAAGAGAAGAGGGTATTTCTGAATGAAGTCAAAGAAAAAATAGAAGTGGGAGTGATAGAAGGATGGGAAGATTTGGCCAGACATGGGTAATGGGGTTTACAATTCTATTTTTTTTTAATTTAATCTTTATTGTATTTTAATAAGGGCCAGCTATGTATGTAGTTATAGAGTGAGACTTCTAAAGTGTATGAAGTTTTATTGTTGTCAAGAAAGCAAACACGCTTCTGGCCAAGATGGGGGTGTAGGTAGACACACTGTGCCTCCTCACACAACCAAAAAAGGACAACAGCTTAAAGACAAAAAACAACCAGAAGTGACAGAAAATTAACTGTATGGAAGTCAGACAACCAAGGAGTTAAAATAGGCACATTCATCCAGACTGGTGGGAGGGGTGGAGACAGGCTGCTGGGCAGAGAGGATTCGGGCAAAGCCGAGGCTGGAGGACCCAGTGAGGTGGCGGATAGTGGAGTGGGGCGCTCAAGGCTGCAGCTGGCCGGCAAGGAAGAAGCAGGTGGACTCAGCGAGGTGGCAGATTGTGGACGGTGTTGTCCCACATTCACATGCAGATAAACTGGGAGAAACTACTGGGAAGTGAGATGGACTGCACAAGCCAGGGCCCCAGTGTGGGGAAATAAAGCCTCAAACCACTGATTGAAAACACCCATAGGGGTCGAGGTCAGCTGGAGAGACTCCCAGCCTCACAGGAGAGTTCATTGGAGAGACCCACAGGGTCCTAGAACATACACAAACCCACCCACCCACCTGGGAATCAGCACCAGAAGGGCCCAGTTTGCTTGTAGGAAGCAGGGAAAGTGACTGAAATCCGGCAGAGAGCTGAGCAAGTACCATTGTTCCCTCTAGAACCCCTGCCCCACATACAGCGTCACAATGCAGTGACGTGGGTTACCCCACGCAGGTGAATACCTAAGGCTCTGCCCCTCACTATGTAACAGGTGTGTCAAGACAAAAGAAAAATTGCCCAAAGGAAAGAACAGCTCCAAAGCTCCAGAAGAAATACAACTAAGCAATGAAGAGGTAGCCAACCTATGAGATGCACAGCTCAAAACACTGGTGATGGGGATGCTCACGTATTGGTTGAATTTGGTTGCAAATTAAATGAAAAAAATGAAGGCTACACTAAGTGAAATAAAGGAAAATGTACAGGGAACCAATAGTGATGGGAAGGAAACTGGAACTCAGATCAACGGTGTGGACCAGGAGGAAGAAAGAAACATCCAACCAGAACAGAATGAAGAAACAAGAATTCAAAAAAATGAGGAGAGCCTTAGGAACCTCCAGGACATCTTTAAACGTTCCAACATCTGAATTTTAGGGGTACCAGAAGGAGAAGAGGAAGGGCAACAAGTGGAAAAGGCATTTGAACAAATAATAGAGGAGAACTTCCCCAATCTGGCAAAGGAAATAGACTTCCAGGAAGTCCAGGAAGCTCAGAGAGTCCCAAAGAAGTTGGACCCAAGAAGGAACACACCAAGGGACATCATAATTACATTAGCCAAGATTAATATGAAAGAGAGAATCCTAGAAGCAGCAAGAGAAAAGGAGACAGTTACCTACAAAGGAGTTCCCATCAGACTGTCAGCTGATTTCTCAAAAGAATCCTTACAGGCAAGAAGGGGCTGGAAAGAAGTATTCCAAGCATTGAAAGGCAAGAACCTACATCCAAGATTGCTCTATCCAGCAAAGGAAGGTATCATTTAGAATGGAAGGGCAGATAAAGTGCTTCCCAGATAAAGTCAAGTTCAAGGAGTTCATCATCACCAAGCCCTTATTATATGAAATGTTAAAGGGATTTATCTAAGAAAAAGAAGAAAAATATGAATAAAATGACAGCAAACTCACAATTATTAACAACCACACCTAAAACAAAAACAGAAGCAAACTAAGCAAACAACTAGAACAGGAACAGAACCACAGAAATGGAGATCACATGAAGGGTTATCAACAGGGGCGTGAGAGGGGAAAAAGGTACAGAGAATAAGTAGCATAGACCCTAGGTAGAAAATAGAAAGGGGGAGAGTAAGAATAGCATAGGAAATGTAGAAGCCAAAGAACTTACATGTATGCCCCATGGACATGAACTAAAGGAGGGAATGTGAGAGCGAGGAGGTATGCAGGACGGAGGGACGTGAAGGGGGGAAATGGGAACACTGTAATAACATAATCAATAAGATATATTTAAGAAAAGAATTGTTGATCAACAGATAAATAAGTACTAGGAAAATCACTGTTGGACTGCAACTCTTACCCAATTAACCTTAAAAAAAAAATCTGTTACCTACTGTTCTATCCAATTAACCTTTCCCCAAACCTCTTACCCACCCTTTCTTCTCCTTGTAAAAAGGTCAGTTTGAAAAGAGGTGTTCAGATGGTTTTTGAGGGTATATAACTGGCTATCTTCTAAGATTGCTGGCCATATGAAAAAAAAAAAAGAAAGAAAGCAAACACAATTGAGGAGGGGCTTCGACATTGAAGTCTTTGTGATGATGGCAAACCTGGAGTGGAAAGAAAATTGAGTCAGGTGCCAGTCATGAGGGGTGTCAGGATGCTGCAAATCTCCCAGGAGCACAGGTGTTTGCATAGGAGGGCCGAGCAGTGATCTGGATGCCAGTGTGGGGAGCCATGCGAGTCCCTCGCTTGTGCAGGGACTGGGACCTTCTAAGAGAAGTGGTGTTCTTAGAGAAGAACCAGGTTTCCGCTGAGACAGAGGAATGTTGGAAATGTTTTATAAAAGCACTTAAGGGTGTGGGGAACGTGTTGGAAAGGAGGGGAGTAGTAGTGAGCGGGAGGAATCCACAAGTCAGCACTTCAATGAGCAGATATTAATTGAGCAGTTACCATTGCCAGGCGCTGTGCTAGGCACTGGATACTGCAGCAGCAAACACTCCTTGCCCTCAAGATACAGTCTGATGGGTGACCCTAAAGGAGTGTGGAGATGACACTGGGGCAAAGGCAGTGGTGTGGAGGGTCTTGCATGCTGTGGGTGACCAAGGATGACAGTCAAGAGGGCACAGTTGGTTCTAGGGTCTTTAGGTTCTAATTTGTTTAGTATGAATACTTCATTTGTTTACTTGCTTAACTTACTTTTTTTTCTTTAGGGTTAACTCTGTCGGGTTTCTAATGAGAGCATTTTAACCTGCTATTTACCTTAAGTATAAAGGCAGTATGGTGTAGCTGTGAAGAGCTTGAATTCTTTCGTTTCATTTCATTTCTTTCATTTATATATTAAATATTCAAAAGAAAATCTACAATGTGTCTGGCTTTGGGGTGGGCCTGCAGCAGAAAAACGTCATTTAGGATCTTAGTTGCATCATCGATTAGCTTTGCGGCCTTGGGCAACTTACTCAAACCATCTTGGGTAAAACTGGGTTGTTGTAATTCATGAAGAGAATACAGGCATAGCTGTCATGTGCCCGTGTCTGTTTTAAGTACAGTGCCTGACTCAGTGAGTGCTAATATATCATTACGCTCAATTTACCAAGTTTTTAAAATAAAAATGCCAACATATTAATATCTCTGCTATTTTCTCCTATAATTTATCCCACTTAACTTCAGATGGCCAAAGTACATCATTTTGTGTGTCTCTGACCGCTAATTCCCTCACCCCAAATTTGGATTGCTTTAACATTGTAAGGAGATTTTGTGAGAGATGGAAGAGATTTCTTTGAAATGTAACATCCTTTAGCTTTTTAGATAGAAACAAAAGAGCAACTTCATTCTCTTCTAAATTGTTATATTTGTAGACTTACTTTGAAAATAAATGGATCTGCCTTTTAAATTTTAACCTTTAATTTTAAACAGGTGTGTGTAAATTTAGTTCTCACCCTGCCTCCCCCCTTCCATGCTGTGAATCAGGTTGAACCACCTGCTTTTTGGAGTTGATTAGTATAGCATGTTACTTTCACTGGGTTCTGAGAGCCCGACAATGCATTGTATGCTAGCTGTTCATTTGATTATGTTTCTGATATTTAAAAAATTATTGGCACAACTAAAACTCAGAAAAGTATGTTTAGGCCTTCTCTTTCTTTTACCAGTAGCAAGCAGGTTTCACCTGCACCCCCACTGCCACCCTCTCTCTTGTCTTCAGTCTTGACTTACTAAAACCAGAGAACATTGATTCTGATGTTGCTGTTTTACATATGACAGCATAATTAAACTGCTGAAACCTTAAAATATAGATTAATGGTATGTTGTTAATTCAGAATGTTAGAAAAGAGGAGCCTTTCGTTTGAAAGACTAAAGAACTTAAATAATGGTGTTGTTAGACTTCTGTCAAGGAATTGTGAATATTACCCGTTCTCCATCAGAAAAGGTGGAACTGACCCCTTCTTTAGACATTTTAAAACAGGATTTCAAGTTATAGCTCCCGTTTAAAAACAGATGTGGACAGTGCAGTATGTCCTTTGTATAACACAGAGTAGCAGGGAACCAGATGCAAAGTGTTTCAGAAAATGTGCACGGCTGTGCTGTCAGGTCATTTTCATAGCTGCGTTTCAACGCGTTGTCCAGTGGTGATTTGCAGTAGGAACTGCAAATTCAAATTTACTACATCTACTCTTGTGGCCTTTTAAAAATAAACTGCTACTTTCAAGTTACCTACTTCTTTGGTGTTTTCACTTTATTCAGATTTCGTGGACCTTTAGGGTCTTGCTTTTCTTTTCTTCAGTACATTTATATGAAGGGGAGGATTTAACCTGTTTTTTAGTTCATTTCTTAGATTTGAAAATTGGTCTTGGAATTAGAATAACGATACAGCATTTTGGAGCTGATTACTACTAGAGAACACATTAGGCAGAATTAGATTTTTATTGATTAACATTTAAGCACATTGCATTACGTAGGCAGTTCTACATCAGAAGTTAAGTGAAATTAAAAACTTCTCTAGTTGAATGATTTTTTAGGAGGGAATCTTCATGTTGAACTGTATGGTTGGTAGGACTGCAGTCTCCTGGACCATGCTTGTAGCTGCAGGAGAGCCCCTCTGCATTTCTCTCATCCTGGACAAAGCTGCGAAGGCAGCCTATGAGAAAATCCTGGGAAAAGGTAGGAGGCGCATCAAAAATTTTGTTAATTTGAGCAAAAATTGATTCAAATTGGGTAGCATTCTATCTAGCAGATAGAAAGGAATTCTGAGGTACAAGATGAAACAGAAAGGAGAAGGAGTAGGAACAAGGAAATTGTAGTAGGCAAAAAGTGGGTTGGGTATTAGGAGGGTACTTTATTTTAGGGGATGGCAGGGATCAGTTAGGCTGATTACCTAATTAGTACTGATCAGGCAGTATTCGATTGGCTGCTTTTTCTTTTCTGGGAAAGCTGAAACTAATTAAGTCAAGTCTCAGGTTGGGGACATGGGGCTTAGCAGCAACTCTGTTCTGGGCCTGTTGGTTTGTTTTTTTTTTTCAACTGTCCCTAATGTTTTCCATGAATTATAACTCCCAAAGCTTTGTTCTTTCTCTTTCATCAAAGAATAAGTTTCAGAAATTTGAATAGGCATGGATTATTTAGGTTGTAGCCTCAGCCTGATTTGGGAAAGTAGATGATCATGAAGAAGACACTAAAACGTATGCAGGGGTGTGGACTGTGTTGCCAGGCACCATTTCTTGGGTTCGCTTTCCCCGTGACAACGCGTGAGAATCACTAGTGCTGTCCGTAAAGGAGATCTTCTTATTGTCATCATTTTACAGGTGTGGAAACTGAGGCACAGAGAGTGTAGCATGCCCATGGTCATTTTGATTTTTAATAGTATTTATGCTTTAAAATGGAATCAAACTAGTTTTAACTGTTAAATGGTAGAACTATAAAAATCTTGGATACTTCATAGCCAAATCATGAAGTTGTTAATGAGGATTCTGCAGGCACTAAATCAAATGACTTCTACTTATTTTTCCCTGTTATAATTATCCAGAATTTTGGAAATGTATTACATATTCCATATGCCAAATTCCAAAAAAGTAGAGGAAAAGCAGTTGTTAGAGTAGTTTCTAGTACCAGCATTGTTTTTTCTACATATACTCTTATAGATGAAGTATTTAAATTGTTGTTTAATAAAACCCAAGGTGTTCTTTATATTTTAATCAATTCATCATTCATATTTTCAGTGCCCCAAATTAAATAAAATAGTTTACATTGTAATGGTTTTAGTAACAGTGAGTCTGAGTAATTCAGGTATTTTTTTTGGTATCAGAAAAGGTCTATTAGGAAATTCTCACCCCGATCCGGTGTGGCCTGTGCTGCTGTGTGGCCACTGGCTGAAAAGGACTGGCGGCTCGTTTCCGAGCGGTCCTTGTAAGCAGTGTGAAAAGAGCCGTTTCCGGTATGATTTGTGCTCTGTTTATGCCCCTTGATATTACAATTCAGATTAATTTGGATCTAAATTTAAATATTATCCCCTTCCCTTTTCAGCTAGAAATCTGGAAATACTACATCGCCTCCCAAATTAATGGGTAAATATCTACAAATATTGTCAACCAAAGTACTATTTGTTTATACGTGGAATTAACTATATTTCTGGAAATGATTTGCCTTCAGTTTAGTCAGGTTTATTATTTCTCTTTGCTTCTCCCTAGAGAGGGGGAAAAAACCCTTAATATTGGGAAAATTCAATTTAATTTATGTTGTAATGACTACCATTTATATACTTCCGATGTCTGCAAATCAACAAAAGATGATGCATGTGTTCCTAAGGAAGATGCAGAGAACTGCATACGTTGTTTGCTTGGTTTGCAGAATTGTATTATTAAAAACATACTCCTTTGCAATTATGGATCCTATAGAAATTTTTAAAATCTAATTATATCTGTACAAATTATAAACCAGTGAGACTAGCACTCTAAGCAATCTCAAAGCAGTCCTGGGATGCTCCGTGGTGATTTATAAGAGGGTGAAATGAGAAGGGCCAGAGGAGGTGGGTGTGGTGGGAGGGGAGAGACAAGGTGGGGGCTTGCTCACTTTCTCCACCTTAATTTGAAGTCGTTTTCAGTTCCCCCATAAAAGTCATTTTAATGATGGTGTCATGTTTCCCACTACATATTAAGTTCAACTATGAAAGTTTTTCTAAAATGGAATCTTAGTGAGTCAGTGTTCATGTTTTTTAATAGTTGTAACCTGTGTGCACTATTTTTTATGTCACTTAAACACTTTTTATTATAAAATTGGTACATGCTCATGATAAAAAAATTCAAATAGTACAAAGATGTATAAAATGAAGACTAAAGATGCTTGTTTCTTCCATCATTCCCAGCCCAGTCCTAGTTCTGGAGAGAACCATAATTAAAGGTTTCTTGGGGACTTTCCTGGACATTTCAATGTGTACTCATATTTAGTCGGAATTAAAATTATATATAACTTTGCATATTGCCTGTTTTACCTAATAGCATGTTCTGTGCTACTTTTCATGCCCCTACAGCTAGTGGTACCTAATTCTTATTTTAATGCTGAATGTTAGTCCTTTGTATGGATATATTAAAATTTTGAACAAGATTATTCAAATTTTAGGAACATTTATCTTTGCATAATTGTGCAAGTAGATTTAAAGGATTATTTCTAGGAGTAGAATTGCTTATGAAAGCTATGAGCGTGTGAAATTTACATAGGCGTTTTCAAATTGCCCTCTAAATAGTATACTAATTAATATTTTTATCTTATTTGTAACATTGTATAAAGCATTCAACATTACAGAATTTTTAAATGTGTGTTAATTCATTGGGTCAATTATGTTTTAGGTGCCTTTTAAAAAATTTCTGAGTGAGGCTTGGCATCTTTTTATTTTAATATATTTTTTATTTTATTGATTATGCCATTACATTTGTTCTATTCCCCCCTCCATTCCCCTCCACCCTGCACACCCCTCCTCCACCATTTCCCCCTTTAGTTCATGAACACGTGTCTCAAATTCTTTAGATTCTGTATTTCCCCTACTATTCTTACCCTCCCCCCATCTATTTTCTATCTACTGTCTATGCTACTTATTTTCTGTATTTTCTCCCCCCTTTAACAAACCAGTAAAGGGAAAAAAAATTTTGAACAGACAGTTTACAGGAAAAATAAATACAAAAGGTTAACGGCATCTTTTAATTGTTGTTAACTTTTTGTATTTATTTTTCCTGTGAACTGTCTGTTCAAATTTTTTTTCCCTTTACTGGTTTGTTAAATGTTTGAACTCTGAAGTCAGATCATTTTGGGTTCAAATTTGGGCTTGTCACTCACTAGTTGTTTGACCTTGTGAGGGTTATTTAGTCTTTTCGAACTTCAGTTTATTATGTGTAAAATGTGGTAAGTGTTGCTTCCTCATGGAGTATTGTTAATTGATTAATAAAATAATCAAGGTAAAATGTTTAACATATTTGTATAGTAAGACTATAATATGTTTGCTAGTTTCATTACTAATATTAGTAAGATTTTTAAAAAATTAAGAGAATTTGTCAGATGCCTTCCTAGCATCATCTGATCATTTAGTTTTTCTCTTTTAACACAATGATATAAGTTGTATTAATAGATTTTGTAATATTGAACTATACTTATGTTTCTAAAATAAACTGCTTGGTCCTCATATTTATTATTAATTGTGTTCTTGAGCTATAAACACATATCAGCTTATTTTAGCACAGATCAAAACACATTTTAAACACAATCAAACTGAGAATTTTAGGTATATTTTAGACATATCACTGAATGTGCTTTGCTGATTTAGTGAGAATCATAGGTAGGGATCATCAAACTAGAGGCTGTTGCTTGAAGCACCTACTGACCCCAGCAAGAGGCATTTATCTTGCATGAGATGTCCTAGTCAGCATATGTAACAAGCAGCCATTGTCCATCCACGCTTTTATGTCAATTGAGATTTTATATATGTACCTCATGGCTTTTAAAATAAGTCAAAATGTAGTTTTATAAAACTGCAATAAAACTTTTAATGCATAGGAAAGTCTTACAGGTTCTAAATTTGTGTCTTTTTAAGGATATATGTACCTCCACAATAGTATGTTATATTATTTTGAGTATCCAAATTTTGTTATTAAGATTGATTTTATAGGGAATCTAGTGGAGAAATGAAATATATTAGAACATTTGTGTAAATTACTTCTCATGATTTTTGTTCCTAAAACCATTCGCATTCATCAAATACTGACTTCTTTCTTAATTGTTCCTTTTTAACTTCTGACGTACTAAGAGTATTAGAAATGTGATATGCATGGTAAAGATATTCTACATTGTATACAAACTTATATATGTAATTAGAACCCGGAATACCAATGAGAAACACTTTGAATAATCCTAATGGCTGCCATTTATTGAGGGCTTACCATGAATCAGGAACTGTTCTTTACATGAATGTTTTATATATGTATATCCATTTTATTCTTAAAATACTTCTACACAAGTACTGTTACTGTTCTAATGCTACAGGCAAAGAAACGGATATGCAAAGAGGTAGTCCCTGCCCCAGGTAACAGCAACTGAATGGCAGAGACAGGATGCAAATTCAGGCTTCCTGTGTATAGAACCTGTACTCTTTTAAATACTTCAGTCTACTGACAGAGATGAAATTCCTTTCATTCAAGAAACATTTACTGAGTGCCTACGGTGTGTGGGAATTCTTATTTGTTGTACATCTGGGACAGTGCCGTGGTGTGGTAAGACACAAGCTCCCTGCTGTCATGAGGTGTACACTCTTGTGGAAACAAAAAACATCAATAAAAATGTGAATTTATAGCTTCTCAAGGTTTTTCATAATGATGACTGTTTTTCACCTTTTCTTCGTTTACTTGGTTGGGTTATGAATTCCTCCCTTGGCCATCAGTGATATGCTGTGTTATTATGTAAACCCAGGAGACTGGGCTGTGTAAGGAGAAATTCCTGTACTTTGTGAAGACCTGGTAAGAATGTGTTAGCTGTGGGTGAAATCTGAGCTTTTGCGTCTTCATTTATGAGCTGGGCATTGAGTGCCCTACCTCTTGAGGTGGTGGTTAGGATTAAATACAAACAGGCTCCTAGCACAGTGCTTGACACAGAAGAGGCTGATTTACTGGTTTCCTCCCTTCTCTACATTTTGTAGTCATAATTTTTAGCAAAAGATGTAAATGCAGATAGAGGGACTACATTGAATTGCCTGTAAATGATCATTTATCAAGAAAATGCTGTAGTTTTTTTCCTAACTTACATACTTTTTGTTTCAAATTCTCATTTAGGCATATGTTGAAAAAAGCTGGTATTTTCAGGATATCTGAAAATTATTGGGTGGGCCAAAAAGTTCATCTGGGATTGGGAGTTCTGGCCAAGATGGAGGCATAGGTAGAAATGCTCCATTTCCTCACACAACCAAAAGAAGAATAACAACCAATTTTAAAACAGTAAACAATCAGAACTGCCAGAAGATCAAACTGCATAGAACTCCTTAGGGGTGGAGACAGGCAGCCAGGCGGAGAGGACCTGTGGCAAGGCAGCAGACTGGGTGAGGTGGGGTTGGCTGAGTAGGAAACTGAAGACTCAAAACCTGAGGCTGTAAAATACTGTGGGGGTTGCGAAGGCGGGAGAAAGGCTCAGTCTCACAGGAGAGAATGTTGGAAAGTGGGGCTAGAGTAGAGTGAGTGAGTGGCATTGTTCCCTCTCTGACCCCGCCCCCACAGACAGCACCATGATGCAGTAAAGAAATGCAGGTTTCCCCACCCTAGCAAATACCTAAGGTTCTGCCCCTGACCACGTAACAGGTGTGCCAAGACAAAGAAATATGGCCTAAATGGAAGAATAGATCAAAACTCCAGAAGAAGAAGGAAGCAACAAGGAGATAGACAACCTAGAAGATGCAGAGTTTAAAACACTGGTAATCAAGATGCCTGCAGAATTGATTGAGTTCAGTCCCTAATGAAGGAAGACATGAAAGCTATACAAAGTGAAATGAAGGAAAATATATAGGGAACCAACAGTGAAGGGAAAGAAACCAGGACTCAAATCAATGGTTTGGAACAGAAGGAAGAAATAAACATCCAACTGGAACAGAATGAAGAAACAAGAATTCAAAGATGAAGAGAGGCTGAAGAACCTCTGGGACAACTTTAAACATTCCAACATCTGAATCATAGGGGTACCAGAAGGAGAAGAGGAAGAGCAAGAAATTTAAAACTTATTTGAACAAATAATGAAGGAGACCTACCCCTATCTGGGGAAGAAACTAGACTTCCAGGAAGCCCCAAGAGTCCCAAAGAAATTGGACCGAAAGAGGAACACATCAAGGTGCATCATAATTAAGTTATTCAAGATTAAAGATAAGGAAAGAATCTTAAAAGTAGCCAGAGGAAAGGAGTTACCTACAAAGGAGTTCCCATAAGACTGTCAGCTGATTTCTGAAAAGAAACTCTAGGCAATAAGGGACTGGAAAGAAGTGTTTGAAATCATGAAAGTCATGGACCTACATCCAAGATTATTCTGTCTAGCCAAGCTATCATTTATAATAGAAGGGCAGATAAAGTGCTTTCTAGATAAGGTAAAGGAGTTCATCATCACCAAGCCCTTATTATATGAAATTTTAAAGGGACTTATCTAAGAAATAAAAGAAGATCACAAACTATGAACAGTAAAATGACAGCAAGCTCATAACTATCAACAGCTGAACCTAAAAAACAAAAACTAAGTGAACAACTAGAACAGGAACAGAGTCACAGAAATGGAGATCACATGGAGGGTTTTCAGTGGGAAGAGGGAGGGGGGAAATTGGGAAGAAACGTACAGAATACAAGAAGCATAATTGGTAGGCAAAAAACAGGCAGCTGCAGGGAGGTTAAGAATAGTACAGGAAATGGAGAAGCCAAGGATCTTATATGTGTGACCCATGGACATGAACTAAGCAGGGGAATAATGTAGGAGGGTGGAGGTTGCCGGGCATAGGGGGGATAAAAGGGAGGAAAAAAAATTGGGACAACTACAATAGCACAATCAATAACGTATACTTAAAAAAAGAAAGAGTTCATTTTTTTCTGTTAGGTGGCTCTAGTAGGGCTTAGTTGTCTTTAACTTTATTCAGAACAATTTTGTTAGATTGTATTTTGACAGGTGTCATACCAGCATGAATTTTAAAAAACTTACCAAATTGTTGAGTTTTTGTGTAGCCATTTTAATATTTAAGATGGGAGAAAATAAGTGACATTTTGGCATATTATGCTTTATTTCAAGAAAGTTAAAAACAAGTGAAATGCAAAACAAGATTTTTGCAGTGTATGGAGAGGGTTCTGTGAGTGATTAAATGTGTCAAAAGTGGTTTGTGAAGTTTCGTGCTGGAGTTTTCTCACTGGACAATGCTCCATGGTTGGGTAGACCCGTTGAAATTGATAGTAATCAAATCAAAACATCAATTGAAATAAGCCAGGATGTGAAAGACAAATATATGATCTCACCTATAAGTGAAACATAATTAACAAATCGAAGAAGTTAGAACAGTATAACCAGAGACACTGAAATGAAGAACAAACTGACAGTAACCAGAGGGGAGGGACAAGGGCAATAATGAGGGAAAGAAGGGGAAGGGTCATCAGGGAACATGTATAAAGGACCCATGGACAAAGCCAAAGGGGTGGAGGAGTGAGGGTCGGGGCAGGGTGGTTGGGGTGAGAGAAAGTGGTAGCAGGAAAATGGAGACAACTGTACTTGAACAAGAATAAAAATAAAAAATAAAGACATTAATTGAGAACAATCAATATTATACCGTGCAGGAGATAGCTGACATATTCAAAATATCCAAATCAATAAGTTATCCAGAGTTATTGGTGAAAATGAAAAATGTGCCTTTTACTTTAAAGAAAAAACTAAACATAACTTTTTGGCCAACCAGTATTAATCATAAAAATATATTTTTGAAAGAGTTAAGTATAAAAATTGCATCATAGCAGACTGGTTTCTCAAATTTTCCTTGAATGACATTGGTATATTACATTTCTGTGCTAAACTCAGTTCTTTATTTTATATTCTAAAAATAATTTATTATTTTGGTATTACTTTGAAAATGATATTGCTTCTTATTTTATTATACTTGTTAATATTCACATTTGGTTCATTAGAAACATTTTTAAACTATTTAGTAACTGAGTGTAATGTGCTAGTTTTTATTGTACTATGGTGAGTTCTTGATAGAAACCATATCTATTAAATTATTAATGTGTACAGTTAATAACCTTGGCCCTGTATCTAGTCTGTCAGTGGGCTAAGGCTGTCTTTTATTTTCTTTCTATTGTCACCAAACCAGTGACCATACACACAGATTGCTGTAGTCATGCTAAGTGATCGCTCTTGCTTTAGCCTTCCTCTTTTTTTCTAATTCATTTGGTACATCTCTGTCATTCTACATGTCACACAAGGTAAAGTCTATATATTTTAAATCAATATTCAACTCAAGACCCTGAAGAACCTATACTCAGCTACTCTATAACACTGTACAGGGTGGGGCAAAAGTAGGTTTACAGTTGTGAGTACATGAAACAGAGTTCATTTTTGTATTATTATTTATTAGTCATTGTATTATTTTCTGTATGAAAAAGTGTAAGCCTGACCTCAGAGAGACTTCCGCCAAGATGGAGGCATAGGTGGATGTGCCGTGCTTTCTCACACAACCAAGTTTAGAGACAACTAAATATTAGCAACAGAAAACACAGCCAGAACACAGAAAATTGAACTTTTCGGAAGTCTGTTAACAACAAATTCTTCAGCCTGACCGGTAAGGAGCGAAACCAGCAGCTGGCGGAGCGGGGTTGCACAGGAAAACTCGGTCAGACGGACTCAGGTGCGCGGAATCCAGGCGCGGGGTTGGACCTAGTGAGAGACCCAGCGACTGCGGGGAAACAGCGAGGGAGCAGGGCTGCGGGTTGACTGTGGTCGCGCATTTGTGTGCGGATAGACAAGCGAGGGATTGGACCGGGACCCACGGTAGCGGAGGGTGCAGCTATTTCCCTGCTCTGACCCCACCTCCACAGACAGCGTCATAACCCAGTGACTCTGAGTGGCCTGGCCCTGGTGAACCACCTAAGACTCTGCTCCTCACCCAGTGGCGAGAAACAGCAGAGGGGGCCGCCATTTCCCTGCTCTGACCACGCCCCCACCTGCAGTGTCACAACCCAGCAACCTGGGAGTCCAAGGCTCCTCTCCTCATACTTAACGGGTGCAAACAGACCAAAAATGGCTCAAGAACATCTCAAAGCCCCAGAGCCTATAAATCTAAGCAGTGAAGAAATAGCAAAACTCTCAGACGCACAGTTTAAAACACTGGTGATTAGGATCCTCACAGAACTGGTTGATTATAGCCACAAATTAGACAAACATATGAAGACGAAGCTAATTGAAATGAATGGAATTGCACAGGAAACCAGTAGCGATGAAAAGGAAACTGGGACTCAAATCAATGGAGTGGACCAGAAGAAAGCAAATAATGGCCAAACAGAAAAGAGTGAAGAAGCAAGAATTCAAAAAAAATGAGGAGAGTCTTAGGAACCTCCAGGACATCTTTAAACGCTCCAACATCCAAATTATAGGGGTACCAGAAGGGGGAATAGGAACAGC
Organism: Artibeus jamaicensis; assembly: GCF_021234435.1. NCBI lineage: Eukaryota > Metazoa > Chordata > Mammalia > Chiroptera > Phyllostomidae > Artibeus > Artibeus jamaicensis. Next base: position 1,154,515 of record NW_026521981.1, on the reverse strand, counting down.
CACCAGTGGAAAACTTATTTGAACAAATAATAAAGGAGAACTTCCCCAATCTGGCAAAGGAAATAGACTTCCAGGAAATCCAGGAAGCTCAGAGAGTCCCAAAGAAGTTGGACCCAAGAAGGAACACACTAAGGCACATCATAATTACATTAGCCAAGATTCAAATGAAGGAGAGAATCCTAGAAGCAGCAAGAGATAAGGGGACAGTCACCTACAAAGGAGTTCCCATCAGACTGTCAGCGGATTTCTCAAAAGAGACCTTACAGGCAAGAAGGGGCTGGAAAGAGGTATTCCAAGTCATGAAATCTAAAGACCTACAACCAAGATTGCTCTATCCAGCAAAACTTTCATTTAGAATGGAAGGACAGATAAAGTGCTTCTCAGATAAGACCAAATTCAAGGAGTTCATCATCACCAAGGCCTTATTATATGAAATGTTAAAGGGACTTATCTAAGAAAAAGAAGTTAAAGAAACATGAACAGTGAAAGGACAACAAACTCACAGTTATTAACAACCACACCTAAAACAAAAGCAAACTAAAAGGACAGCGAGATCAGGAGTGGAAACATAGAAATGAAGATCTCAAGGAGGGTTAGCAACAGGGGAGTGGGAGGAGGAGAAGGGGGGAGAAGGTACAGAAAATAAGTAGCATAGACAGTAGATAGAAAATAGATGGAGGGGCAAGAATAGCATGGGAAATATAGAATCTAAAGAACTTGAGACACATGGTCATAAACTAAAGGGGGGGTAATGGTAGGGTTGTGGGGTAGGGTGGAGGGGAATGAAGGGGGGAATAGAACAACTGTAATGGCATAATCAATAAAAAAATAAATAAAGAAAGAAAAAGAAAAAGTGTAAGCCTACTTTTACCCCATCTTGTAATGTTATCCCTAACAAAAACCTTGCCATCCACCCATGCCTTGGCTGCCTGCTGTATTCTGAACATTCTTGAATTGAAAATATATGTAATCTTTCCATCAACTTCTTGAATAAGGTACCATTATTACCCCCATTTTATAGACAGTGAAACTGAGGCACAGATAAGTAACTGGTCCAAAGTCCTTCAGCTTCTCTGGAGTGCAGTCAAAGTTTATTTCCTCCTGATGTGGGCTTTTTGCACATCCTTTCTTAGGGGCTACAGCCCCCCTCAGGTGTCATCTTGAATGAGAATCTGTGGAGTGACTCAGTTCTTTAGTGAGTGACACATGACACCTGTTCGTGTGGGTTAGCTATTTACATGGGGGATAATGCCTCTCTAAGGAGGTCATGTTTTAACTGAGGTCATGTTTATTGGAATCGAAGTCTGCTAGCTGATTCTTAGTTTAGACCAGCTGCCCCCTGAGTTTCCTTTCCAGCCCAGGGTGCATCTGCAGTCTACCCAGCACATTAGGAATAAGTGGGGAGCAGGGCTTGGCTGGGGGAAGCATTCCCAGAGATTCCATGTACAAAATCCTGGAGCTTACTTTCATTCATAGGAAAGTATGAGTGTGTGTTTATTCTACTTCATCATTATATGTTTGAGCTTAAGCCATGTATGTCAATATATTTTTCAAGGTTTACTCCTTGTGTGATTCCTATACAGCTGACTTTTAGTTATTTAATCATAGCAACTTGATGAGGTAGTTCATAATAGCCACACTTTACAGATAGAAAAAATTGAGATTCCTAATGCTTAGTAATGTACAAATGTCACACAGTTAATACATGGCAGGAAAAAATGGCAGAGCTGAGATATGCCTCACTCTCTGAATCCTGGGCTGTTTTCCCTACACTGTATATCCGTACTCTCTGTATAGTAACCACATAAAATACTACTGCTTTAACAGATGAATCAATCTCTCTAACCAGATTATAAGCTAGTAGAATGCGAGGACCCTGTTTAGTACTTAGTACTTATATCTGTCATAAGCACCAAGCACAGCTTTACTGATAGTAAGGTAGTTATTTTCATGTGTTAGTTTCACTAAAGCTGGAGGCATTTTGTATTTGATAAAACAGAATTTTAATAGTTAACAAATGAGGTGTTTGCAGGCTGCATGAATCATTTTCATAAAAACAATAAAGCTATTTTTAAAAAACACCAGTCCATGGAGCATAAAAACTAAATTGTAGACTTAAGCTCACTGTTATTTGTTCTGCAAGATAGCAAAATTTGTTGGCAGAGAATATTTTCAATTTGATGGAGAACCTTTATCATTTTTACGTTCTCTGATATCACAGATGAACAGTTGTGGGTACTCTTGTGAGAACCACACATGGTCTCCAAGTTATATCCCATCTACTTTTGTTGTTAGTATTTCATTGAATAGGCCCTAGAGTTTGGACTTCTTTTGCAAATACCACTTCCTTATCAATGATTGGTCTGTAGTTTTATTCTTAGTTATTTTGGTAATTGGATGAACCTTTGTTATATTGTTTTCCATGTTGTCCTGATCTTTTTGAACCAGTGTTCCCCTTAATTTCTGATGCCTCTCTCCTTGGTTGCAAGTTACTGAAACACATTGAAATTAATTAAGTGAAAATGAAAAATGTATTCAAATGTTGGGGGTGGAGGACAGGCAGGCATGCAGCTGGGCCTGAAGAACAACTGCACTGTTAGGGATCTCTCCGTCTCTTGCCTCCACTTCTCTGTCTTGTAGGCTGCTTTCCCCATATGGTGAGGAATATGACCACCACAGCTCCACACTCTACAATGGCCACCAGAAAGAGACTGTCTTGACATTCCCTCTGATTCAGGCCTCCCCAAATCCCAGGAAAGGGTTCTGGTTAGCCTAGCCATTCTGGATCGAGCTGGACGTTGTCTCATTTGACCATCTGGAGTCTGCTGTGACACAGGGCTCAGAAACCTGACCTCCCATGGGACTAATTTTCATTGACCCATTTTGGATTATTGGAATCGAATCTGCTAGCTCATTCTTAAGTTTAGACCAGCTGCCCCCTGAGTTTCCTTTCCATCTGCAGTCTACCCAGCACATTTGTAAGTCAGGGGGCCGACAAGCCCTGAGCTCCGTGTAAGACGGAAACTCAGGTATCTTGTTTCACACAGTTCCCAATTGTGTGTACTGCTGCAGGTGACCTATTTGGATGAGTCTTTTTCTATTAAGAAAAATTACCACTTAAAGATAGAATAATACTTTACACATAGAATAATAATAAAAATGCCAGACAAATGTTGCTTCTCTTCAAAACAATGGAATTATTACCTTGCATATCAGTTCATCTAGCTCCTAAGGGAAAAAGCCCCAAAAGAGAAAAATACTTTACATTTATCCCACAAATTTTAAAAGATAAAGTGGGAGACTAAAGGTCACTGTAATTTTCTTCTTACAAATTCTTTTTTGATGTTATTTCTTCAGAACATTAACAGCAGCCAACCACCTGGTTCTCATACTATGCAGAATTATTGCATTTAAAATCAGATTGGATGGTTTTTGTACACTTGCATGTGTTTTTAATTTATAAGAGGATAACATTTTTTGCTAAAATGTTTGTCAGGGGAATTTTTATTCCCTGATAACTGTAGAAGAGATGGCTTTATATCTGGTTGGTTATGCTATCACTTCAGTTAAATTTAAAAACCACTTATCATGAACTCACTATATGCAGGACTGTCTTTGCATACTGTGAGACTGCTAGAGATGAGAAAGATATATCTTGTGCCCAAGCCCCTGGAAGAGGTGACTGTGTACTCATGGCTGTCCTATCAGACAGTTGTAGGACAGCGCTGCTGTGTTGGGTCAGTGACACCCACTCTGATTCCACTACACACGTACTACAGGAAGCCCAAGTGCAAAGGAACAGAGAGACTTCCATTTAGTGAGTTGGTGCCTTCAGGGGGTAGGGGGGAGATGTGAACTACCATTCCTGCTGGCCTGATCAGTTCCTGCGTGCCTCTCAGAGCGTGAGCATTTTTAGTGTTTGAAGGTATCTGATTTCCACACCTGTGCCTTCTAAATGTAAGCCAGCAACAACTTCTAGTGATCAACAGAAAAAAAAAAGCAATCGGTCCTAATGCTGGAGGGAAAACCCATTGTTGTGTACTTATCATGGGGCTTTAGAACCATTTTTCAGTAGTGGCTTCCTATGGGATTTTCAAGAGTAACAGACTGTTGGAGGTTTTTTCCCTCGTATATTGTGTTTAGAATTTGCCCCCACGTAATACATGATTACACTGAGGTAAATATACAAATAAGGTACATTTCTGTTGCTTCATAAAAGGAAGCATTTAATTCTAACTTTTGTGCTTGGGGAAAGTGTCAGAGAGAATGTGGCATTTATGCAGAGCTTTGGGAGAAGAGTCAGATTTTGATAAGGGGGGAATGGGAATAGAAGGGATAAATTGCCTGTTGAGCAAGCCACACGAAATAATACTGTGTTGAGGAAAAAGTGAGTAGTCCAATAAGGTTAGAAATTTATGGGCTTTATTATACTAGGAAGAGAATATCAAAAAGTAGGTTTGAATCATCATGGGAGACCCTTGAGAGTCTTCTCAAGAATTTGGATTTTATTCTTTGTGTTGTGGGAAGCATTAGAAATTTTTAGTCAGAGATGTACCATGACCAGGAATGGTCTAGATGGAATCCTGGAAGTTCCTTATTATCCTCCACATCTCTTACACCTTCACATCAGGCAGGAACAAACTGAGAAGATGTGATCTCTTTCTGTGCATAGCCATATGTATCCATCAGACCACCTTATGAAGGTGTGTGAACTAGGAGGGATTGAGGGAGGTGGTGTCAGCCCATTGTGCTATTATTATTTTTTAAGATTTTATTTATTTTATTTTTAGAGAGAGGGGAAGGTAGGGAGAAAGAGAGGGAGAGAAATATCAGTGTGTGGTTTGTTGCCTCTCACGTACCACCCCTACCGGGGACCTGGCCCGCAACCCAAGCTTGTGCCCTAACTGGGAATCAAACCAGGGACTCTTTGGTTTGAGCAGGCCTGCAGTCAGTCCACTGAGCCACACCAGCCAGGGCTATTAACATATGTGCTATATATTTATAAACCCAGCCATTTAGTGTTATAATTATTGCTTTATGCAGTCTTGTCCTTGAGTAAAAATTAAGAGAAAAAGCAAAAGATGTGTGTTTATACAGTCTTTTATTTCCTTTTATTTCCTGCCAGTTTAAGTTCACATCTGGTATCATCTCCTTTCAGCCTCAAGAACTTCCTTTAGTATTTCTTTTTTTAATAAAAATGTTGTAAGCTGTATGTCTTTAAAATTTTATTTATTTTTTAGACAGAGGGAAGTAATGGAGAGAAACATCAATTCAAGAAAGAAAGATCTATCAGCTGCCTCTCACACACGCCCTGACTAGGGACCAAACACGCACCTCAGGCATGCTCGCTGACCAGGAATTGAACTGGTGACCCTTTGTTCTGCAGGACTGCTCACACGCAACTGAGCCACACTGTTTAGGGCTTCTTTAATACCTCTCGTAGGGCACATCTGCTTGCAACAAATTCTCTCAGTCTTTGTTTATCAGAGAATAAATGTATTTCACTTCCATTTCAAAAGGGTCATTTTGCTGGGTATAGAATTCTTAGGAGACATTTTTCTTTCAGGAATTTGAATGTGCCATTAATGCCTTCTGATTTCCGTTGTTTCTGATGAGAAGTTAACCATTGACTGTTTTATTGTTCCCTTGTATAATCTTTTTTTCTGTTTTAATGATTTTCTTTGTTTTTGACTTTTAACAGTTTGACTAAAATGTGCCTAAATATGGATTTCTTTGTGTTTATTCTAGGTTAAGGTTCATTGAGCTTCTTTGATCTATAAATTGGTGTTTAATATAAAAATTGGTAATTTTTTTTACCATTATTTCTTCCCATTTTCCCAGTTCTTGGTACAGAGCTCCGAAAACCTTGTAATTTTCTTTTCTTTTTTAATATATTTTATTGATTATGCCATTACAGTTGTCCCATTTCCCCCCTTTATTCCCCTCCACCCTGCACACCCCCTCCCACCCACATTCCATCCCTTCAGTTCATGTCAGTGGGTCATACGTATAAATTCTTTGGCTTCTACATTTCCTATACTATTCTTAACCTCCCCCCATCTATTTTCTATGTACCATTTATGCTACTTATTCTCTGTACCTGTTCCCCCTCTCTCCAACTCTCATTCCCCCACTGATAATCCTTCGTGTGTTCTCCATTTCTGTAATTCTGTTCCTGTTCTAGTTGCTTAGTTTGTTTTTCATTTTTTTAGGTTCAGTTGTTAATAGCTGTGAGTTTGCTGTCATTTTACTATTCATATTTTTTATTGTTGTTCAAGTACAGTTTTCTGCCTTTTCCCCTGACCCCTCCCCACCACCCCAGCTCTCTCTACCTCCCTCCCATTTCCACCCCTCCCTTGTTATTGTCCATATATTCTTTATAATTGTTCTTGTAAACCCTTTACCCTTTTTCCCCATTATCCCCCCTCCCCTCTAGTTGCTGTCAGCCTGTTCTCGATTTCATTGTTTTTGGCTATGCTTTGCTGCTTTTTTGGTGTGTTGATTAGGTTCCTGTTAATGGTGAGATCATAATGGTATTTGTCTTTCACCGCCTGGCTTATTCCACTTAGCATAATGCTCTCCAGTTCCATCCATGCTGTCGCAAAGGGTAGGAGCTCCTTCTTTCTTTCTGCTGCATAGAATTCTATTGTGTGAATGTACCTTAGTTTTTTGATCTACTCATTTAGTAATGGGTACTTGGGTTGCTTCCAGTACTTGGGTTGCTTCCAGCAGTTGGCTATTGTAAATTGTGCTGCTATGAACATTGGGGTGCCTAGGTTCTTTTGGATTGGTGTTTCAGGGTTCTTAGGATATAATCCTAGTGCTGGAATTGCTGGGTCAAAAGGCAGTTTCATTTTTAGTTTTCTGAGGAAATTCCATACTGTTTTCCATAATGGTTGCACCAATCTGCGATCCCACCAATAGTCACTAGGGTTCCCTTTTCTCCATAACCTCGCCAGCTCTTCTTCTTTATTGATTTGTTGATGATAGCCATTCTGACAGGTGTGAGATGACATCTCATTGTGGTTTCAATTTGCATTTCTGTGATGATTAGCCATGCTGAGCATCTTTTCATATGTCTCTGGACCCTTTGTATATTTTCCTTGGAGAAGTGTCTATTCAAGTCCTTTGCCCATTTTTTTAATTGGGTTGCTTGTCTTCTTTTCATATGTCTCTGGACCCTTTGTATATTTTCCTTGGAGAAGTGTCTATTCAAGTCCTTTGCTCATTTTTTAATTGGGTTGTTTGTCTTCTTAGAGTAGATTTGTGTGAGTTCTTGGTATATTTTGGAGATCAAACCCTTGTCTGAGATATCATTGGCAAATATGTTTTCCTGTATGGTAGGTTCTCTTTTCATTTTAGTGCTATTTTCTTTAGGTGTGCAGAAGCTTTTTATTTTGATGAGATCCCATTTGTTTATTCTTTTCTTTATGTCTTTTGCTCTAGGGGATATATCAATGAAAATATTGCTGCATGGAATATCTGAGATTTTCCTGCCTATATTCTTCTGTAGGACTTTAATGGTGTCATGACTTATATTTAAATCTTTTATCCATCTTGAATTTATTTTTGTGTATTGTGTAAGTTGGTGCTTGAGTTTCATTTATTTGCATGTAGCTATCCAGCTCTCCCAACATCATTTGTTGAAGAAGCTATTTTTACTCCATTTTCTGCTGCTGCCCCTTTGTCGAATATTAATTGACCATAGAGACTTGGGTTTTCCTGGGCTGTCTATTGTTCGTATTTTTTATCTTCTTTTTCTTAGATAAATCCCTTTAACATTTCATATAATAAGGGGTTGGTGATGATGAACTCCTTTAACTTGCCCTTATCTGAGAAGCACTTTATCTGCTCTTCCATCTAAATGATAGCTTTGCTGTATAGAGTAATCGTGGATGTAGGTCCTTGCCTTTCACATCTTGCAGTACTTCTGTCCAGCCCCTTCTTGCCTGCAAGGATTCTTTTGAGAAATCAGCTGACAGTCTGATGGGAACTCCTTTATAGGTAATGCTCTCCTTTTCTCTTGCTGCTTCTAGGATTCTCTCCTTCATTTTAATCTTGGATACTGTAATTATGGTGTGCCTTGGTGTGTTCCTCTTTGGGTCCAACTTCTTTGGGACTCTCAGCTTCCAGGACTTCCTGAAAGTCTATTTCCTTTGCCAGATTGGGAAAGTTCTTTATTATTTGTTCAAGTAAGTTTTCAATTTCTTGCTCATGTTCTTCTCCTTCTGGCACCCCTATGATTCAGATGTTGGAACATTTAAAGATGTCCTGGAGGTTCCTAAGCCTCTCCTCATTTTTCTGAATTCTTGTTTCTTCATTCTGTTCTGGTTGAATGTTTATTTCTTCCTTCTCCAAACCATTGATTTGAGGCCCGGTTTCCTTCCTGTCACTGTTGGTTCCCTGTAGATTTTTCTTTATTTCATGTAATGCAACCTTCATTGTTGCCTGGGTCTTTTTGTATGCTGTTGAAGTACCCAGTGAGTTCCTGGAGCATCCTGATAACCAGTGTTTTCAACTGTGCATCTGAAAGGTTGGCTGTCTCTTTTGTCTCTTAGTTGTATTTTTTTTCTGCAGCTTTGAAGTGTTCTTTTATTTGGGCTTTTTTTTTTTTGGTCTGGCCATGCCTGGTACATAGCAAGGGGTGGAGTCTTGGGTATCCACCAGGGTGGGGCAACCCACATGGCTGTGTTTTAATGCTGTATGTGGGGGAGTGGTCTGAGAGGGGAACAGTGTCGCTTGCTCTGCTCTGTGCCAGTTTTCAGTCACTTCCTTATCTGCCCACAAGCAAATTGGGCCCTTCTGGTGCTGATCCCGGGTGGGTGGGTTTGTGTATGTTCTAGGACCCTGTGGATCTCTCCAATGAACTCTCCTGTGAGGCTGGGAGTTTCTCCTGCTGCCGCTTCTACCTTCACAGGTTTTTTCAGTCAGAGGCTTTGAGACTCTATTTCCCCATGCTGGAACCCTGGGTTGCGCAGTTTATTTTGCTCCCTCGTTTATCTACACGCAAATGTGGGTCTGCCCAGTTCGTGAGTAGAACTGCCTTTCTGCGAGTCCTTTCCACCCAGCTGCCCCATTCCACCCCTCCTACAAATCTGGATGAATGTTTTTTCTTTAACTCCTTGGTTGTCAGACTTCCATAAAGTTGGATTTTCTGTTAATTCTGGTTGGTTTTTGTTTTTAAATTTGTTGTTTCGCTTTGGTTGTGCGAGGAGGCACATTGTGTCTAGCTACACCTCCATCTTGGCCAAAAGTCCTAAAGCCTTGTAATTTTCTAAGTGATGAGAGTACTAACAGCATCTTTTGAATTTGGTCTTTGACCCTAGTTCTTGACGTGTAACTTGTGAATCCTTTGGAATTTCCTGGGTTATAGGAGTGCCTTTTGTTCTAGTGGGGTGACCCTTGGTGGGCTCTTGGATAGTTTCAAGAGGGGAGCTGGTCACCAGAAAGACCAAGCCATATGTGGGATCTCAGAACTTTGAGCTTCTTTCCCCATCTTCTAAGAAGGGGAGAGTATATGGAGATGGAGTTCATGGTCAGTCATGCATAGGTGATTGAGTTTAGTGAGTATATCTACATGCTAGAAGGGTAGCTTACCTTAGCTCCACTGGAACAGACGCTCCTGCCCTCAGGACCCTTCCAGACCTTGCCCTCTGTATCTCTTTATCTTACTTTCCCTGAATTCTGTGAGCTATTCTAAAAGTGATCAAATTTGAGGAGAGGGTGTGGTAACCTCTAGTTTAGCGGTGTTCGACATGTTGTGGGTAACCTGGGTACCTGTGCCCTGCTATTGGCATTTGAAGTAGGTAGTCTTATGGAACCGAACCCCTGCCTTGTGGGATCTGGCTCCAGGTTGATATTGTCAGAACTGGGTTGAAATGTAGAACACCCAGCTGGTCTTGGAGAATCAGCCAGTGTGGAAATGACCCACGTATCTGTGTCAGAAGTGTGTGAGTGTGGTAGTAGTTTGAGTAAATGAAAAACACTCCTTTGTTTTTCCCATATACTCCCAGTTTTGTAACTTGAGATTCAGTAGTTTTCTGTGAAATGCTTCTCAGTTTATTTTGTCTTTAATTGATTTTGAGTCCTGAAATGATTTTTTTTTCTCTGAAAATTTCGTCTTGCTTTATCATTGCTTTGGGGGCAAGGGTTTGCCGCACCCTTCCCTCTGCTGTACCTCACGCCGGCAGGTGGTTTTTAAGCATTCAAGGGTAAAGGAAGCCGAGTTGTTATAAAATTGAGGTAGACATTAAGTCTGTATTCTTTTCTTTTAATCCTCACTGAGGATATATTTATTGATTTTAGAGAGACAGGAAGGGAGAGAGAAAGAGACATATTGATGTGAGAGAGAAACATCAATTGGTTGCCTCCCATATGTGCCCTGACCAGGAATTGAACCCACAACCTTTTTGGTGTATCGGATGATACTCCAACCAACTGAACCTCTCATCCAGAGCTAAGTTGGTATTGTTGTTTTAGAATTTTTACTAGAATATTTTCAGGTTTATAACAATATTGTTAATGAGATTATTTTTTATAACTACTTTCTAAGTAGTTCTAGTACCTTATTTCTGCTAGTTGTAGAAGCTGTACATTTTTAGGAAGTATTAAATTATAAGAGTAATTTTTATAAAAGGATTAGATATACTTGAAAGAAAGAGTAATTATTAGCAAGATAACTTATTTTTAAGCCTTTTTTATGTTTCAGAAAGTTTTGTAATCTCTCTTTTTAGAAAAACCCTTTATTTCCATTTGTAAACAAATTCTCTGTTGAAAATGAGGAAGACCTAGGAAGGCACAAATATGAAAAATAGAATCATTGCAGTCATACTACCAGGAAACAAATACAAATTTTCTTGTCTGTCCTAGCAGACTTACGCGTACTTTATGGGCTGAAATCATGCACCTGGCTTGAAACCTGCTTTAAAAAAAAAACCCAAACTAGTAAGATTTGGTGAATGTTACCTTTGTCATTAGATATTCTTATAAAACAAATTTTAAGTGGCTGCACAGTATATCAATAGTATATATGGATAGCATAATTTATCATTTGTTTATTTTTGGAACTGAGGTTTCTTCTGTTTTGAGCTGTCATCTCTTTAGATCAAATTATTTGAAGATCACTTGCTGAATTGGACATGAATATTTTTTCTTTTGCTTAAATATATTTTAAATTCATTTTTTATTTTCTATTTTTCCATCACCATTTATCCCCCATACCCTCTTCCACCTCCACCTATGCCCCTTTCCTCACAGTCACCACACTTGTCCGTGTCCATGAGTTCTTTCCCTTTTGTTTTCTTTTTGGCTCAGTTCCTGGCCCCCCAAGCCTTTCCCCTCCTCCAGTTTTCCCCACCCTCTGATGTCTGCCTGCTTTCTGTGAGTCTGTCTCTGTTTTGCTTGTTAGTTCAGTTTGTTCATTATGATCCTCATGCGAGTGAAATCATATCAGTACTTTCTTTCTCTGACTGGCTTATTTCACTTGCATAATATTCTCCAGGTCCATCCATGCTGTGACAGGAGCATTTTCAAGGCTTTTAATATTTTCACACTGACTTCTCCATTTCTAACCCCACTCCTAGTTTAGCATTTCACCAGCAATGTATGAAAAAGTTCATTCTAATCTATGTACCCCTTCTAACAGTGGGTTTTATTAAAATACTAACTTGGCTCATTTATTAGATTTAAAATACAGATTCCAGCACAGACAGTGCCCCTATTTATTACAAAGTCTTTCATTACAAAATCATAAGCATGTAAATCTGTATCACACTTAAGCACACTACATGACATTTTAGGTGAAATGTTCAAATTAAAACTATAAATTATTACACCCATTTTACTACCCTATTAACCACACTCAAGCAGGTGTTACTTTTGCTGGTCCTTGTATTTAATTGCTGTTTTATTTCCACATCTCCTGTGTTATTGTCTTTATATCATTTTTCTTTTTAACTAAAAATTCATTTAAATTCATTGTCATTTATCACCTTGCAAATTTTTACTTTTTAAAAAAGTCTCCCTTTAAAAAGTAGAATTAGAAATTGTCTTCAAGAAAATCCAATTAGGCCTCTTACAAGGATTTATGTCTTTTGAATTTAATGAGAAAGCTTGACTGAATTGCAATATGTGTGTGTTGTCTCTGGATATTGATATGTGTTGTTCTGTCACAGTTTGGTCATATTTTCTTAAAATAGCATTGAAATTCTTTTTAGATTTCTGATTATCACATAGAGAGCCTTGATTGAAATATGTTGCCCAGATGTTCACATTTGGTAGTTTTATCATTAAACTTGGAAACCAAAAACTGACTAAACTGTTTTCCTATAATTCTGGCTATGCTTAAGTCCATATTTAGCATCCCAGAACCATCTGGTCAAATGGTACTGGTTCTGAAAACTTAATAAATTATAGAAATCCTTGTGGTGATTCTCTTTCTATACTTTTCTTATAGGTACATGTTAGGCACATTAGTCTGAAAATCAGCAAACAATTATTCAGAAGCTTTAAGAGCTCTAGCTTTATTGCATCTGAAGAGCAAAATTGTATTTTGATAAATGTGGGTATATTACGTATTATCAGCTAGCATTTATATTCATATTACTTTAATGTGATTCAAGTCCTCAGACCAAAATAAAATGCCATGAGACGATGACATTATCTGAACTGTTAGAGCATTTGCAAAAATTCTTGGGAGGCTGTTGATGTTTTTAATCAAAGGATCAGAAGTCTTTTTTGATTTCTCTTTGGCTCTTAATTTTTGAAAACCAATAACCATCAAATACAATGCTCATAAGTCCTTATTAGACCCTTTTCAGCAAAGCACATTATAATTTCTGTTACATGTCCTCTAGTACAGATGATCTTCTTACTTTTTGTTGTTTAACAGTTCTGGAGAATTTCAGTGAGGAATTGTAGTGATTAGCATCAGGCTTTAAAATATTAATGGTTATCCAAATTTATTCTTAGAGTTATTTGCTACGTTCTTTGTATTTTATCTACTTATCTGATCCTTGGTCATTTGTAAGTTTTTATACTTTAAGAAAATTTACTTGAAATAGATTATTTAGAAAATATCCAAAAATTAGGCCCTTTGATTACATGCACTTTCCTATCTTGGATCTTGCACATTGTTAATTTTTTATATCCTTACCAATGAGAGGAACCTTAGTAGCTTTGAGGACCACTGTTCTTTGTAAGAGAGAAAGAAGGCTCATGGTGTATCCTCCATTCTCTGAATCCCACAGGCTCCTCATAGTGCATGAGCAGTGGAATTACGTCAAGTAGTAGAGCCTTCGGGTTCTGGATTCACCCTCACAAGTATATTCCATACTGACATGGTTTTCTGTATAAACCTACTGAGTGGTTTGTCCTATTAAACCGTGCCATATTCCTTATAAATGAGTTAATTATTAAAAGAGGTGGTGGATGTTTTATAGACTGAATGCATACATGTAGATCATGTAGTGGAAAGAAAATGAATTGGAGATAGACGCAATGATTGGGTTCATAACTAAAGTTTTTAAATACATTGGAATTCAAGTATAGAATAAAAATTGCACATACGTGGGTTCTACACAGTTAGGGTTTTGTTTTTTCTTTGGAGGAGGCTTTGAAGAAAAATTCATACATTTTTTGAAACAGATTAAGGAAATTTTGTTTTCTGTAGCTTTAATAATAGGGAAAAACCAAGTGAACACATTTTCATTTGTCTGAAGCTCTGTTGCTGCTTATTTGACTCAGTGACACTGATTCAATAGTATCTTGAACATGATACTTGTTTGTAAGATATGTATGGTTCTTCATTATACAGTCACTTAAAGAGCAGTAGTGTACAGGTAGAAGAAAATTGTTTTTAGAAATATAACAACAATCCCATTTACTGTTACAACAAAAATAAATAAAGTACCCAGACATAAATTTAACCAAAGAGATAAAAGACCTGTACTTGGAAAATTAAGAGTACATTGAAAATGAAATTAAGGAAGATACAAATAAGTGGAAGCATATACTGTGATCATGGTTTGGAAGAATTACCATCATTAAAATGTCAGTACTACCCAAAGTAATCTATAGATTCAGTACAATTCCTATTAAGATACTAATGGCAAGTATCCCAAAAATGTATATTGAACCATGAAGACCCGAATAGCCTCAACAATCTTGAGAAAGAAGAATAAAGTAGGAGAGACCAGAATATCTGATATTAAACTATACTACAAGGCCGTTGTAACCAAAACAGCCTGGTGTAAGAACAGACACATAGATCCTGGAACAGAACAGAGATCCCAGAAATAAACCCACACCTTTATGGTCAATTAATGTCTGACAAAGGAGGGCGGTATCTTCAATAAATGGTGTTGGGGAAATTGGACAGGTACATGTGAAAAAAATTAAACTAGATCGCTAAATTAAACTATACATAAGAATAAATTCAAAGTAGTAAAACACTTGTATGTAGACCATAAAACCATAAAAAATACTAGAAGCAATCATAGGTAATAAAATATCATATGTCTCAGAGCAGTATTTTTGCTGAAATGTCTCTTAGGACAAGGGAAATAGAGGATAAAAATGGGACTATATCAAACTAAAAAAGTTTTGCACCACAAAAGAAAACGATCAACAAAATGAAAAGGGAACCCACTGTATGGGAAAAACATATTTGCCAATGATACTTCAGATAAGGGGTTAATTTCCAAAATACTTCTACAACTGAATACCAGGAAGACAAACAGTCCGATTAAAAAATGGGCAAATGACTTGACTAGACACTTCTCCAAAAAGGACATGTAGATTGCCAGCAGACATATGAAAAGATGCTTAGCATCACTAATCATCAGAGAGATGCAGATTAAAACCATAATGAGGCATCATCTCACACCTGCCAGAATGGCTATGATAAAACGCAAGTGTTGGTGAGGATGTGGAGAAAGGGAATCCTTTTGCACTGCTGGTGGGAATGCAAACTGGTACAGCCACTGTGGAAAACAGTATGGAGTTTCCTCAAAAAATTAAAATTGGAGCTGCCTTTTGACCCAGTGATTCCACTTATGGTAATATAGCCTAAGAATCCTGAAACACCAATTCAAAAGAATATATGCAACCCTGTGTTCATAGCATTATTTACAATAACCAAGATCGGGAAACAGCCCAAGTGCCCATCAGTGGATAAAAAAGCTGTGGGACAGCCTGGCTGGTGTAGCTCAGTGGATTGAGCATGGGCCTGCGAACCAAAGGATCGCAGTTTGATTCCCAGTCAGGGCACATGCCTGGATTGCAGGCCAATTCCCAGCAGGGGATGCATGAGAGGCAACCATACATTGATATTTCTTTCCCTCTCTCCTTCCCTTCTCCTGTAAAGATAAATAAGTAAAATTAAAAAAAAAATAAGCTGTGGGGCATTTATACAATGGAATACTACCCAACTGTAAAAAAAAAAAAAAAAAAAAAAGGAAATCTTGCCCTTTGTGGCAGCCTGGTTGGACCTGGAGATCACTATGCTAAGTGAAATGAGCCAGTCAGAGATGGACAAATACCATATAAACTCACTTATATGTGGAATCTAATGAACAAAATAAACTGATGGACAAAATAGAAACAGAAGCATGGACACATGGAACAGACTGGCAGCTTTCAGAGGGCTGGGGAGAGGTGGAAAGAAGGTGAAGGAATTAACCAAAGAACATATATGCATAACTCATAGACATTGGTAATAGTGTGGGGACAGCCAGAGGGAAGGGGGCTTGGGGCATAGGTGGAGGTGGGTAAAGCAGGGGGTAATGGGGATGTGTATTAGTGTCAGCAATAAAAATGAGGGAAAAAAGAAATATAAACACACAGAAAGGAACTGGTAAATTATGCAGTCTTATTCAAAATACCTCTTGTTAAAGTGCAACAAAGATACTGTTTTTGTAACGAGTCAGGGCAGTTTAGTAAAATATATCTGAAATATGAGACAGTAGAATGTTCTATACTACTAAAAATAGCAGGAAAAAAAGTATCAGTATTTTCTTTAGGATTGGTAATTATATATCTGGGATGATTTAGGAACCTACCTGAGTGAAGTTTAAAACAGAATTCTTTAGAGAACCAGAGGTGGTTTATGAAGGGCTGTGGTAACTTTGATGACTTTGTGGAGAGGTAAAACAAAGTAGATTAACTGGAAAATATATTTCCGCCCTTTGTACAAGACAGTGTTATATAGTCTTAACTAAAATCTTTTTAGTAAAATTCTGCTGACATGAACATATGTGATCTATTTAAGTACTATTTAGGGAAAATGGACAGGAAAAGGTACAGGGAATAAGAAGCATAATAGGTAGGCATAAAATAGACAGGAGGAGGTTAAGAATAGTATAGGAAATAGAGAAGCCAAAGAACTTATGTGTACGACCCATGGACATGAAGTAAGGGGTGGGGGATGCTGGAGTGTGGCGGGGTATGCAGGGTGGAGGGGAATAAAGTGGAGAAAAAAATTGAGACAACTGTAATAGCATAATCAATAAAATATACTTTAAAAATACTATTTAGTGAAGCTTGCCAACATTTCTGCAAGATAGGTTCATGATGTATATATTGCTTTTTTTGTAGCTGAAATGTAGGCAGCAATACAGTGGATTATAATAATTTATAGTTTGATGCAGGAATGCATTATGTTATAAATTAAATCTTTGAATATTCATTGACTATTTGAAATGCAGTTTTAAAGAAAATTGTAATGATTCTTTTCATAGTTTATGAACCTTACTCTGAAGATTTTTAAGAATTTTTTTCTTTGTTTTTAAGGAAGCTGTGAGGTTGAGTTCAGTGCTCTCTTTATTCCCTGTCTGAGTGAGAGGAAACCTTGGGTTCAGGGCTTTCAGGTGGTTTCTCTGGTCATTAGGGCTCTTCACAATATCCTGTTTTTTCCTTCTCTGAGCACATGGTGACATTATACTTCTCTGTCTCCTTAAAGTTAGGAATGGCTGTGTCACTTGTCACATAAAATGTGACATCGATTCCTTCTTGGCAGAAGTGACACATACCATTTCCAGGCAGAAGCTCTAAGAGTGCAGGGGAGAGAAAATTGTGTTCCCTCTTTTGGTCTCTGGCTAGGCCTAAGTATTAAACAGACATAAGATTAACAAAAGAAAAACATACAAATTTTATTGAAAATTTTACATATATATGAGAGCCTTCACAGGCAAATGACGCCCCGAAGAAGTGATTGAAGCAAGAAGCTTTTATGCCTGTCAGACAAAGAAGCAATAAATGTGTGAAGAATTGACAAGATGGGTTGGTACTGTGTTGGTACATTTACTATGGATACTAAGTGATGAAGAAGTGCCAAGATTAGTTTATAGCCTTTTCAGCTGTAAGTTCCCTGTCTCCAGTGATAAGGATGTCTCCCTCCTGGTATAGGGAGAGGGTACCTTTGAGATGAGCGGTTTATCTCCTGCTTTCAGGGAAGAAGCGTGACCTTCCTGCTTTTGCTGTTTTCTCAGATGCCTTCAGCTTAAGATAGTCATTATGCCAAGGAACCATGTTTTGAGGTGCCACATGTTGACCCCACTAGGAGCCAGTGAGCAGTTTGCCATGGGCTTGGTGACTGGTAACATTCCACATGGTGACAGCTCTGTTAGCCTGCAGTCTTTAGTAAGACCATACAGAGCAGATTACCCACTGCCCCGAGATAGTTTTAGCAAGAAGTGAACCTTTTTTTTTGTCACTAAGATGTGGGGATGCTTGTTACTGTAGTATAGGCCAGTCCACCCTGACAGATGCAGTTTCCATTAGTCTAAGGATCAAAAAAACCTCCTATTTTTTCCTCACCCAAAAAACCACTATTTTTCTCACCAAAAAAAACACATTATATTTTCTCACCAAAGAAAACCTATTTTTTCTCACCAAAAAAACTATTTTTCTCACCAAAAAAAAACCCTTCATTTCTTCAACCATTTTTGTTAACATTTACTGTGTGCCGGCCATTAGTCTAAGTGTTAAGAATACAGCAGTGAACCAAACAAGCTCCTTTTTTTCTCAGTGAACAACTCTCCATTCTTCATTAATTCCTTAAGGAGTCTCTTCTGTGAGTCCTTCCTCTGTCCTTTAAGCAGCTGGTCACTACTCTGTCTTCCCTGCTCCCACAGCACTTTGTACATACCTTCATCATGGCATTAGTATTATCGTTGATTATTCTATTTCTGTCTTGCTTTCTAAGCTGTGATCTCCTAGACAATAGATGGTTATACACAGTACATAGTTATGTATAATATTTAAAGTAATATAAAATAATTTTTACCTTATTTATAATACATAATGATAATGTTTTGAATTATTCTTTTGCCTTTTGTATTATTTCCTGCATTTCACAAATTATTTTTTGTTTTTTAAGTTAAATTTATTGGGGTGATATTGGTTAATAAGACCATTTATGTTTCAAGGGAACATTTTTCTGATACATGATCTATATCATGCAATAGCATTGTGTGCCCAACACCCAAAGTCAAATAATCTGTCACCATATATTTGGCCCCCTTTACTATCCTTCCACCTCCTTTCCTCTGGTAACCAACATTCTGTTGTCTGTGTCTATGAGTGGAATCATAGTGGTTTTTAGATTTTTCTGAGTCACTTAGTTCAGTTAGCATAGTAGTTTCAAGTTCCATCCATGTTGTCACAAATGGCATTGTTTTATCTTTTCTTATAGCTGAGTAGTATTCCATAGCACATCTTCTTTATCCAGTCCTCTATCAACGGACACTGTGGTTATCTCCAGGTCTTGGCCACCTTGAATAATACTGCAATGAATAGGGGGTACACATATCTTTGTGAATAAATGTTTTTTAGTTTTTTGGGTAGATACCCAAAAGGAAGATTGCTGGGTCATATGCCTGTTCTTAATGTTTGAGCCACTGCCATACTGTTTTTCATAGTGTCTGTATCAGTTTCCATTCCTACCAGCAGTGAATGAGGGTTCCCTTTTCTCTACAGCCTCTCCAACACCTATTGTCTTCTTGATAATAACCATTCTAAAAGTTGTAGGATGGTATCTCGTTGTAGTTTAATTTCCCTGATAGCTAGTGAAGTTCACCATCTTTTTCTGTATCTGTTGGTCATTTGTATGTCTTCTTGTGAGAAGTGTCTGTTCATATCCTCTGCCCATTTTTAATCAGATTGTTTTGTGTTGAGTTGTATGAATTCTTTATGTATTTTGGATATTAACCCCTTGTCAGAGCTGTTGTTTGCAAATATCATCTCCTATTCAGTAGGTTGCCTTTTTATTTTGGTGGTGATTTAATTGAATTGCTTCAACAATTGCAGTCTTGAATTCTCTCATTTATATCACATATTTCCATTTCAATAAGTTTGTTTTCTGGAGATTTTTTTCATTTTCTTTCTGAACTGCCTTGTAGCCTTGGTTATGGATTATTTCTCTGTCTAGGTATCTACGTATGAGTGGTACTTCTCTAATAGATTACTATAAAGAGGTCTTTCTGTCATTTTCTAGTAGGTGGCACTGAATCACAAGTTTTTTAGCTCTCTAGCACTCTGGCTTTTCAGATCTCCATGGGTGGCGTTCCCTGGGTAGATGATTCTCTCCCCCATGAAGTGGTCATCCTGGTCCCAGGTGACCAATCCCACAGGGAAATACAGTGGGCAATGGAGCTCCAAATCTGTGAAGTCCCAGTGCCATTCCCCGAAGCCAGATGCTGCCATCACTATAGCAATGATGGGTGGGGGCGAGGTGGGCTGGGGGAATGCAGCTGGCTTCTTTGTTATTTGGCCTTTCCAATTATGGTGACCCTGGACCACTATTTGGTCCCCCTTGTGTCTCAGCTCCAGGCCCAGTTACAGAGTGCACCCTTTTTTTCAGGGAATAAAATGATTTTGTAGAATCAGTTCTCGGGTTTGCAGGTAATGTGCCTCACAACTCAACACCAAAGGTGAGGGGAGGCACAGCTATGGGAGGTCACAAGGTGGCCAGATGTGGCGTTTTTTCTCTGTATAGAATGCCAACTGCCCAACAACTGCAGCCTTCTGTGTTCTCTCTTGCCTAGGTCTCTGGGCTCAGCTTCACCTTCTACTGCCCTCTCCTGCAGGAATGCTTGCCAAATTTCTTTGCTCCTCCTGGCGGAAGGGAATTCCAGCCACAGCCTGATTCCTCCCCTTCCCAGGCCGAGCCCTACCAGGAGCGTCCAGCTGCAGGGCTGTGTTGCTGGCTCATTTCAGCTTTTCTCCCTTCTTTTTTCTCCAGTTTACTCCCACTTGCCTACCTTTAGATATTTCAAAGTGCGATCTCTGAGGTGTGTTTGCGCATTGAGTGTGGACTCTTTTGTTGAATTGTAGCTGTTAAAATTGTTGAAACTTCAAGGAGAGGGACCAAGGGGATCTGTTATGCCACCATTCTTCTGACATCCACAGTTTTTTTTTAATCTTTTAAAATTTTATTTGTTTATTTTTAGAGAGAGAGGGAGAGAAACATCAA
This sequence comes from Artibeus jamaicensis, assembly GCF_021234435.1. Lineage (NCBI taxonomy): Eukaryota > Metazoa > Chordata > Mammalia > Chiroptera > Phyllostomidae > Artibeus > Artibeus jamaicensis. Next base: position 1,134,045 of record NW_026521981.1, on the reverse strand, counting down.
TGTGTGGTTGCTTCTCACATGCCCCCTACTGGGAACCTAGCCCGCAACCCAGGCATGTGCTCTAGACTGGGAATCGAACTGGCGACCCTTTGCTTCACAGTCCGGTGCTCAATCCACTGAGCCACATCAGCTAGGGCTGGGTTTTTTTGTTTTTTTGTTTTTTTTTTAAATGAATAAATAAGACTTCCTATGGGTCCTTTTGCTTGAATATGATTTAGGATCAGAATGTGAACTTCTGTATTTTTTGGACCCATGCTTAATGCTTTGCTTTGTGAATTCAGATTTAAGATTGTGGACCTGGAGAAGGACTGTATCTGCCAAGAAGGACTCCTTGTGGTTAATTGGGCACAAATTCATAACTCAAATCTAGCAGCTGTTGCTCACAGAGGCCTTTCACATACAGTATTTCAGGGAAAAGGTGTAGACTGAACTATCAGCCTACAAAACAAGAGTACTGTGCTCCTGCCCTCTGAATCAGCCCTTATCAAGGAGTTTCTGGTATCCTTTATGGAGCAATGGGCTGAGACCTGCCCCATTCAGTCAGAACTGCACAGCCATATCTCCATTGCATCTGAACCGACCAATCAGAGTCGCTCCATAACAACCCGTCAGAATGTGTGAAGCCAGCCAATCAGGAAAGTGCTTTTGTGACCAGACAGCATGTGTGGAGTCATCCTTTGCATAAAAATGGACGTATTGGGAACTAGGGTGGGAACTCTGTATATAAGCTGTTCTCCCTCTTGTTTCTGTGGAGCCCAGTTTTGGTGTCCACCAGAAACTGCATTTCTCCAGTTTTTGAACCATTCACCTGAATATAGTTTCTCCTTTTTCTTCAGATTAGGAACTCCTGTTGACATTGGCTTGGTGGCAGACAAGATTATCACTTAATCTTGTGTTGACAAGATTATCACTATTGTGTCAGAGAACATGGAGCAAATTACCTTGACAGAAATGTAAATAAGTGGGGAAGGGGAAGGTATATTGACTTGTCTTTTAGCTTCTTCCCTCTACCTAGCTCTAACTAGTATGTTCTTATACCAGCGTTTCTCAATTTTATTTTTATAGGCACCTCTCCTTTTTAGATTTTTCCCCTTAATAGTTCCCAATGACATTTTAATACCACAGATATACTGTGTATCTGTGTGTGTCTATATGGGTGTGTGTGTATATAGTGTGTGTGTATATATATCAGTGCTATATGTGAAAAAAATTTTTTTGACCCCTCCCCTAACTGTCTTGTCTGAGAATGCATGCCTTAAACTAATCTCTGTAAAAGGTAATTTTTTTCCCATAGTAGGAGGGCATTTCCACTTCAATAGGCTAAGTTTAACCATATTAAATCAGAACTCTGTTGTCTGATGCACCTGTGCTTTTATAATACCTTTATTTGAAGCTGATTATCATTTAAATAAGTGTACTAAAATCTTAATGTACTGAGAACATTGGAAAAGTAAATTTTATGTTTTTTATAGAAGTCAATTTTTTTCCAGGCTAAAGGCCTTTAAAGCATGCAGTGTTTCTGTACAGGCTACATTTCTTTTTATTGTTTCAGTAAATATTTATTAAGAGTGTACCATGTGTAAGACTCTGCACCAGGTGCTGAGGCCCATTGGCTCATGGAATTCAGTTTGGTTCCCTTATGCTTTGTTAGCTTTGCTAAAGCTAATGTGGGTATGTAAAGTTGTCCAGTGCAGAGTTGTTTTGACTGTACTGCTTTTTATGCATTACCAACAAAGTATAGTGGGTACTTCATGAAAGGCCCTGGGAGTTGGTGTGAGATGTAAGTAAGAAAGATACTTGGTTTTGTGCATGCCTGGCACCGAGTTCCAGAAACCCTTAGTATCTCCTCAGTGCTGAGTTTCTTTGGTGTGCTCCTGAGGAGCTCCTGGACTCTTTAGAATGGGCGCTGGTTACCAGAAAGGCCAAGCTTTGATTAGAAACTTAAAACTTTCAGCCCAACCTTGGGCTGTGTAATGAGACCTCCATAAAACCCCCTAAACAGGTTTCAGAGGGCTTCCAGATGGGTGAACAAACACATCGAGGTGCTAGGCGGTGGGTGCGCTAAAGACAGCAGGGGCTCTGTGCCAGCCCTACCTGCTACTCTCCATGCTACCCCCATTTCTTGTCCTCTGCCTCTCCTTCTTGGCTCTTCTTAAGTATCTTTTATAATAAACCAGTAAGAGTAAGAGTAAGAAAATCACTTTTTTTTTTACATTTCTGTTGGGTAATTCTAGTGAATTATCAAACCTGAGGAGGGGGTTGGGGAACCTTCAGTTTATAGCTAGTTGGTCAGAAGTATGGGTAGCCTGGGAATTACACTGGTGTCTGAAGTGGGGCAATCTTGTAGGGCTGAGTCCTTTAACTTGTGAGATCTAACGTAACTTTAGACAGATGATGTTAGAACTGAATTGAATTGTTGGACACCCAGTTGATGTCAAGGAGTTGAAGAAGTGGTGTTGGAAAAGATAATATTTAATACCCCTCATGTATCACTATTTCTCTTTATCTGTCTGTCTACCTATTTACCTATTTTTCATCTCTCTGTTGAACTGTATGAAGAGATTGAAGGCAAGACCCCAAAACATGCAAAGTCAGTGTATTTCTCACTTTTGTGTTCTGTCTTGCAAACTGTGACAGATGTCTGACTACACCATAGTATGTCATACTCTCTGCAGTGTGAGGATGTACTTAAAGTATTGGACCATTCTAGATAACTAATGTATTATCCAAATACATATATGCACAACATAACAGGAAAACCTCAATATTAGGTTCACTTAAACAAGAAGGCTCTGTACATCACTTTTGTGTAATTACCAAAGTATTATATATCATTTCAAGCTTGTATTTCAGATTGCCCAGGAGGGATGGGGCAAATACACTTCAGAAAGAAATGAAGAAGCTCAAATTATCAGGAGACCATAGTTTGACCATAGAACATTTCATTCATTCATTTATTGGACACATAGTCCTAATCTGTGTGCTAGGCCCTTTGGTGAACAGGACAGAAGGTCCTCATTTTCACTGATCTTTTCTGTCCCAGTTTCTTGGACAAATGGTATAGGACATTTTACCATAAATGCCAAGAACTAAATCATTTAATACTGGCACAATAAATGTTCAATGAATTGGATAATTCAGAACCAAACAATAAACTTGATAAAGTAGGTGTCACAAGTCAGGAGGGTAAAATAGCTAAAATAGCAAATAATAGTGGAACAATCGGTAAGTTATTTACGAAAAAAAAAATAGATATCCCTCATGGTTTTTAGTCAGAGTGTAGTGCTTGAAACTTAGAAATTACAGGGTTAAGATTTTCTTCTGTAAATTAAATTGTAAGATCAATGATAATAGGCCAGAGGATATATATGCTTATAACAAATTACCTTAAAAAACCAAATACCTTACCTGCTGTATAATCACTTCATTGAATGTATTCATTTCATTAGCAGAGCTTAATTCATAGGCCCCATACTCATAAGGGCCTCGATGTTGGTTTAATGTTCTATTGTTGACCTCTCAATATTCTTAATTTTTAAAAATGGTGCCTTTGTTTTTGCCCCGAGTCCTGTAAATTTTGTAGCACTCCTGCCTGTGAGATTGGCCATTTATGGAAACAGAAAGTTACAGAGCCCAGCTTCAGAAGTAGATGTCCTCATGCCCGTAGGAGGTTGTAGCCAACAAAATTAAATGGTCTAGGCCACATTAGCAGGACCATCTGTTGTATAAGTGGATGCCTCAGTCTGTCCCAGGTCACGCCATCAGACATTCATTTTATTTGACAAACTCTCTTCCTCCCATTTCCTTTCCACTGAGCAAGCTTTTAATTGTGATTTGGCTTCGTCTGTGGTCTTCCTCCAGGTAGAAAGCTGGCTAGTCATGCTGACTCCCTACTTGATTCAAGAAGTTAGTTATTAAATTGGCATTTTTGTTATATGCATCAGTTAGGTTCTTTAATGAGGAGCCTGCCCCTTAGAGACAGGTCTCCTGTAGATTTCTGAAACAGAAGGCTGAGGTCCAGGCATCGTGCTGGTGAATTCATCAAAGCAGTTGAGCACAGAACCGTGGTTAAGAATGGGGGCTTTGGAGTCAGCCAGCCAATCCTGGGATCAAGTATTGGTACTGTGGAACTACAATATGTGATTCTGGCCAAGATACGTAACCTCTGCATATCCTAGTCTTTTATCTGTCAAGCAGTGACATACCTGTCTTAGGGTTGTGAGATTGAATGAGAAAATACACACTAGGTCAGGGTTTCTCAACCTTAAATCTATTGACATGTTGGAGGGTGGGTGCAGCAGGCCACTGTCCTGTGCATTGTAGGATGTTTAGCAGCATCTTTGGCCTTTTCCAGTAGCTTCCTCCTCAGCCCTCATAGGTGTGACAATCAAAATGTCTCCAGACATTGGCACATGTCCTCTGGGGACCAGATTTGTCCCTGGTTAAGAATCACTCACTGGCCTAGGTATATAGAGCAATGCTTGGAAATGAGAAAGGTAATGGCGGGTTTTAGAATAATAATGGTGATAGTAGTACTAATGATGATAATATTTTTTTTGTGTTGCATTCTCTGCTTTATTATTTTCTTAAACTATTTTTTATTTTAAATTACAGTTGACATACATTATTACATTAGTTTTAGGTATATACCCTAGTGGTTAGACATTATATAACTTAAATGATCATCCTGATAAATCTCACACAATTTGACACCATACATAGTTATTAGACTGTTATTGACTATATTCCCTACGTTGTACTTTACATTCCCTGACTATTTTGTAACAACCAATTTGAATTTCTTAATTGCTTCACCCTTTTTGCCCATCTCCCTGCTCCCCCCACCCCAATCTGGTAGTCATCAAAAACATTTTCTGTCTCTATGATTCTGTTTCTTTTCTGCTTGCTCATTGATTTTGTGTTTCTAGATTCCATTGTTGATAGATGGGTGTTGATTGCCATTTTATTGTTCATTTTTTTGTTGTTCTTCTTCTCCTTCCCCTCTTCCCCCTTCCTCTCTCCTGCTCCTTCACCCTTTAACATTTCTAACAATACTGTTTTTTTTAAATTTTTAAAATATATTTATCAATTATGCCATTACAGTTGTTCTATTTTCCCCCTTCATTCCCCTCTACCCTGAACACCCCCTCCCCCACCATTCCCCCCCTTTAGTTTATGACCACGTGTCTCAAGTTCTTTAGATTCTATATTTTCTATACTATTCTTGCCCTCCCCCTATCTATTTTCTACTGACCATCTATGCTACTTATTTTCTGTACCTTCTCCCACTCCCCTGTTGCTAACCCTCCATGTGATCTTCATTTCTATGTTTCCACTCCTGATCTAGCTGTCCTCTTAGTTTGCTTTTGTTTTAGGTGTGGTTGTTAATAACTGTGAGTTTGTTGTCCTTTCACTGTTCATCTTTTTTATCTTTTTCTTGGGTAAGTCCCTTTAACATTTCATATAATAAGGGCTTGGTGATGATGAACTCCTTGAATTTGATCTTATCTGAGAAGCACTTTATCTGCCCTTCCATTCTAAATGAAAGTTTTGCTGGATAGAGCCATCTTGGATGTATTTGGATTTCAGGTATTTGGATTGTATAGGTATTGGATGTATAGGTATTTGGATTTCATGACTTGGAATACCTCTTTCCAGCCCCTTCTTGCCTGTAAGGTCTCTTTTGAGAAATCTGCTGACAGTCTGATGGGAACTCCTTTGTAGGTGACTGTCCCCTTATCTCTTGCTGCTTCTAGGATTCTCTCCTTCATTTGAATCTTGGCTAATGTAATGATGATGTGCCTTGATGTGTTTCTTCTTGGGTCCAACTTCTTTGGGACTCTCTGAGCTTCCTGGATTTCCTGGAAGTCTATTTCCTTTGCCAGTTTGGGGAAATTTTCCTTTATTATTTGTTCAAATAAGTTTTCCACTGGTGGCTGTTCTTTCCCCACTTCTGGTACCCCTATAATTTGGATGTTGGAGTGTTTAAAGATGTCCTGGAGGTTCCTTAGCCTCTCCTCATTTCTTTGAATTCTTGTTTCTTCATTCTTTTTTGTTTGGTTGTTTCTTTGTTCTGGTCCACTCCATTGATTTGGAGAAGACTCCAGTTTTTTTTCCATCACTATTGGTTCCCTGTGCATTTCCATTCATTTCACTTAGTGTAGCCTTCATATTTTCCTCTAATTTGTAACTAAAATCAACCAGTTCTGTGAGCATTCTGATCACCAGTGTTTTGAACTGTGCATCTGAAAGTTTTGCTATTTCTTCATCACTTAGATTTATGGGCTCTGGGGCTTGGAGATCTTCTTGGGCCATTTTTGGTCTGCTGGCGCCTGTTAATTACGAGGAGCAGAGCCTTAGGTGTTTACCAGGGCGGGCCACCCAGGTCGCTGGGTTGTGACGCTGTATGTGGAGGTGAGGTCAGAGTGGGGAAATGGCGGCCCCCTCTGCTGCCTCTCGCTGCTGGGGCCTGCTTGGTCCCATCGTCTCACTGCCCACTCCCTCGCTGGTCTATCTGCGCACGAATGCGGGACCACAGTCAACCTGCCATCCTGCACCCTTGCTGGGTCTGCTGGTCACTCACTGGGTCACTCACTAGGTCGCTCACTGGGTCCGCCCTTTGCAACCCCATGCTTGGGATCAACCCCGCTCCGCCAGCTGCTGGCTTCGGCCCTCTTACTGGTCAGGCTGAAGAATTTGTTGTTATCAGACTTCCGAAAAGTTCAATTTTCTGTGTTCTGGCTGTGTTTTCTGTTGCTAATATTTTGTTGTCTCTCAATTTGGTTGTGGGAGAAAGCACGGCGTCTCCACTTATGTCTCCATCTTGGTGGAAGTCTAACAATACTGTTTTGATGAACAGTATTATTAGTGGTGATGAACTCCTTTAGCTTTTTCTTGTCTGGGAAACTTTATCTGCCCTTCAATACTAAATGATAGCTTTGCTAGGTAGAGTAATCTTGGTTGTAAATTCTTGGTTTTCATCACTTTAAATATTTCTTGACACTCCCTTCTGGCCTGTAAAGTTTTTTTATAGAAATCAGTTGACAGTGTTTTGGGAGCTCCCTTGTAGGTAACTTACTGCTTTTCTCTTACTACTTTTAAGACTCTCTCTTTGACTTTAGCCTTTTGCATTTTAATTATGATGTATCTTGGTATGTGCCTCTTTGGGTTCATCTTGTTTGGGAGTCTCTGTGAATCCTGAACTTGGATGTCTATTTCCCTCATCAAAGTAGGGAAGTTTTCTGTCACTATGTTTTCAAATAGATTTTCAATTTCTTGCTCTTTTTTCCCAGCACCCCCATGATCCAAATGTTGGTATGCTTGAAGTTGTCCCTGAGACTCCTTAAACTAACCTCATTTTTTGGATTGTTTTCTTTTTGCTCTTCTGATTGGATATTTTTTGCTTCCTTATACTCGTATTCCAAATTGCTTATTTTTGGATAGCATGGCTTCATCTACTCTATTGTTGATTCCCTATAAATTATTCTTTATTTCACTTAGTGTATTCTTTATTTCTGTCTGGCTCTTTTTTATGCTGTTGAGGTCCTCACTAAGTTCATTGAGCATCCTTATATCCAGTGCTTTGAACTCTGCATCTGATAGATTACTTGTTTGCATTTGTTTAGCTCTTTTTCTGGAGTTTGTTCTGTTCTTTCATTTGCGCAATGTTTCTTTGTCTCCGCACTTAGGCAGATTCCTTGTGTTTGTTTCTGTATATTAGGTAGGGCTGCCATGTCTCCTAGGCTTGGCAGATTGGCCTAATGTAGTAGGTGTCCAGTAGGATCCAGTGGCATAGTCTCTCCTCTATCTTCCAAGCTGGACAGTCGAGGTGCACCCTCATGTGTTCTGTATACCCGTATCTTGTAACTGAGTCTTGATTGCTGTTGCCATGTCAGTGGTAGTAGGGTTTTACCCAGACTGATCAGCTGCAGCCTCTGGCTGTGACCACTGACCACCCACCTCCAACCACCTCAAAGGACCAGCTGTGCAGGGACCCACTCTGCAGAGCAGGACTTCCTTCAGCAGGGCTCTGGTGCTGGCTACGTCCTCCTCTTGAGTGTGTCACTTGTGGAGGTGGTTGAGTGATGGTGCTTCACTGTGGCCTGAAACTGACCTCAGAGGTGCAGGCTAATGTAAGCCATCACTTGTGTCTTGTGTGGGGCCACCCTGCATAAGCTACAGAGTGATCTACAGATGGCTGCTATTTGTGCTGGGCTTAAAGGTGCCCAGGCAAAGCCAAGTCGTAAACCAAGGCCTGTTGCTGCTTGTGCCAGGCCAGGGGCTACTTAGAGCAGAAGTATGGGGCTTTGCTGAGGCCAGATGATATGTTTGAGAAAATTTAGGAAAATCTGAATCATGAGCCAAGACAAGCCATTTGTATGAAAAAGTCACTGGAAATAGGTTGGCGGCGGGGTGGGGGGGTGGCTTCTGGAAACCCCCAGGGTGGGGCAAACAGTGAACTAGGTTGAATGAATCTCAGATATGGCACCCCACCTGCTGGTTCTGTGCGGGGAGGGTTCAGCAAAGTAACAATGGCCTCTGGCAGCACCTCTGTCTAGAACAAAGCTGCCCCTCTAGCCCTCACCCTGATGCCAGACAATTCAGTTCCTCCCTGTATGTCTCTGGTGCCTTTCAAGCTACTGCCCAGTGCTGGGGCTCAGAGAGGGTGAGTCCAAGTAAGTTCATTTGGGGGCACATTAAGAGGAACTGCCTGGGACTCCAGAAGTTTCTGTCTTCCTCAGCCTCAATTGCTGCTGGTTTTTAGAGCCAGAAGTTATGGGGACTTCTCTTCCCGGCACTGGAACCTGTGCTATGGGCAGGGACCCCTTGCTCCATAGGGGGGAACTCCACAGGGGAGCTATCCCTCCTGATTTTTATCTGCCACAGTCTGGTGTGGGACTGTCTCATTCAGTATCCCTACTCCTCCTCTCATTGTGGTTTCTTCTTTAATTCCTTAGTTGAAGGACTTGCACTCAGCTTGATTTCTGGCAGTTTTGGATTGTGGGGTTTTTGTAGTTTGGTTGTAATTTTGATGTGGCTGTGGGAGGAGGCGAGAACTGTGTTTACCTATTCCTCCATCTTGACTGGAAGTCCTCTGATAATATTCTTCTCTGGAGTCCAGGCTCTTGCCCACTGTACCATGCTGCCTGTTCTTGATACTATTCTTAATGATGATACATTCTTGATTCTATCAGAGGTCCTTGGAAAGACATTCTTTCAGCCTTTTATCTATCCTCTGTTCTTTAAATTTCTATACCTGTGGCAGAATTAAGTTCATATGGGCTAGAGGGTAATGTATTAATAAAAAGGTCTGCCTTAAAGAAAAAGGAAAGGACTGTAGAGACTTGTTTATTTCTGGGCCCTCTGTTCTATTCCATTGGTCTATGTGCCTGTTTTTATGCCAGTACCAGGCTGTTTTGATTACAGTGGCTTTGTAATACAGTTTGGTATCAGGTATTGTGATCCCTCCTGCTTTGTTCTTCTTTCTCAAAATTGCTACAGCTATTTGGGGTCATTTATGGTTCCATATAAATTTCTGAAATGTTTGTTCTGTATCTTTGAAATATGTCATGGGTACTTTAATAGGGATTGCATTGAATCTATAGATTGTGGGGATTGGGGACAGGGGGGAGAAGGGTTTCAGGAACTACTATAAAGGATACATGGGCAAAACCAAGAAGGAGCGTGGAAGCAGGGGAGGGAGGTGGGTTTGGATGGGGTGGAGGGGAGCGGTGGGGAGAAAATACAGACAACTGTAACTGAACAACAATAAATAATTTTAAAAAACTGAAAGGAGAAGTAACAGATCTTTACTTCCCCTTTAAAGTAACAGACTTGCAAATTAAGGGATTTCCAAGCTCAGAACCAGTGGTATCAGTTTTGTGGTGTTTAACATTTTAATGTAAATCATATTGGGGGATTTTCTCCCTTGGTATCACTACATTAAAAGTATATAAATATGCATATCTATAACATCTTTGTAATTATAGTTAAAAAGCAAATGGGAGGACTGAGAAATATGACACAGCAGTATTAAGAAATTGGTATAAATCAAAAAGAAAACCAAATACATACATAAATTCTTTTTACATAAGGATAAAGGAGGAAATATAGTCAGCTTATAGACATTTGACACTTGTTTGAGGTCAGCAATAACCTTGAAAGTTTTAAATCCCTTTTTCATCTAAATTGTCAAAGATTTGAAAAGCATTAACATCCAACCCTGTTGTACAGTTTACAGGAGTTGTCTCACACATTCTCTATAGGACAGTAGATGGGAACACTCTCTTTGGGCGGTGTGTCTTAAAAACTGTATCTTTTAACCTACCCCCCAAAAATAACATTTGAGAATAATTTCTTACAGTGTAATTTGGAGTATAGAGAAATATTTCTGCATGAAGATGTTTATTGAAAGGTGGTTTTAATAGAAGCCAGGCTAAGTGTCTAGCATTAGGTAGGGGAGTGGTTAATTATAGCTTAAGATAAGTAATCAGCAGTCCTTAAAACATTATTTACAAAACTGTTTCTGATAGCATGTAAAGTTCTTACAGTGTTAAATGAAAAAAGGAGTTTTTAAAATTGCATATATAATATGAACGCAATTCAAAAAATAAAGACTGGATAGGAATATGCAAAATATTAATAGAAGTACTTGTTCCTAGAAGATTGGGTTATACATAATTTATGAAAGTTACTCCTGATTATATAATTAAATTGATCATTTCATAGCAGACTTAAACTTTTTTTTGCTGTCTGTTCTTTTAGGTAACTTTTAGATCTTATACATTTCTATAGCTTGGAAATGAAGTTGGCAGAGGTTAAGCCAACTTCATGGCTTAACCATTATGTTTCTCTGAATAAGAGGAAGCAAACAGCAGTTGTCAGTGTCTTAAAGTGCAGCTCTGTATATTAATAAATTCCATATGTACTGCAAGAGGAGATTGGTTTGGGGGTGGACTGCTTGTCCTGGATGAGGTGAATTAATGGTTTTTACACAATAGTATTTTTGTTTATTAATTTTTTAAAGATATATTTATTATAGTATGTTTCTTGATGAAAGAATCTTTAAAATGTTCATTTTTTTTATAGTTTGTGCAGAAGCTTATAATCCTGATGAAGAAGAAGATGATGCAGAGTCCCGGGTATGTAATTTACTAAATAAAGTAATTTTAAGTTACTCCTTTATCGGGTAAGGAAAGTAATAATAGAAAAGGTGTTAACATGCACATAGTTTAATGGAATTATTTTGACTATTTCTTTCCCTAGTTTTATCTCTGATAGTTTACTTGTTCTTCAAGTTCTGTAGAATTACTTTTATCCAGTCTCTCTCTTTGGCTAAAGGAAAGGTAAATATAAGACTTCACTGGAGTTGTGGTTTTATTTCTTTTGCAAAAATACAGCTTTCTCATAGCAATACTTTATTTTTCTTAGTATTTCTAGTAAAGAAAAATACTGGGAAGAGCCTGCTGCTCCTACTGATTTGTGGTAACAGAAGCTTACTCTGAAACAAACAAACAAAATCCTGGTAAAATGACATCTAACGTGTCAGTACAGCAGTTGATATTTTTTTATGAGTCTTAATAGTTTGCTCAGAAACTGTTTTCTTAGAGTTCCTAATGTTTTTGTAAAAATTTGTTTGGTTTAGTTTGAAGCAGATTTTTAAGCTGTGTTCTTTAGCTCCAATCTCCTGTTATTTATTTAGTAAAAAGTAAACTAAACAAAGAGGTTACTGTGCTTGGAAATGGAAGCAATAATACCCTTTTTCCAAGTACATATTTTACAAAAGTCCCCCTTTTCTATTTGGCCTTTAAAAATATAAACACAAGTCTACTTCTGTAGCTCTCAAAAATAATTCTGTAAAACCGAGTTTTAATGGAAAACCAGATATTGCATCCCTAAGTCATTGCATCATTAAGCTCCCTGAAATATATGGAAAATCCAATAGTAACAAGATGAGGAGCCTTATATGACCCAAAGATCTTAAAGGAACTCTCATTTCTCTCCCTCCTGTAGAGATTCCCAGCACCAGGGTTGGGGAGGGTGGGAAGAAAATGAATAAGAAACAATGGAATTAGTATAGAGACCAGAGTTGGCTTAACTTGGGGATTGGCTGACTGGATATATCATGTTTCTGGTGAAGCAGAGCATTTCCAGGGAGGTACCCAAAAGTTACCAAAGTTTTGGTTTGCCAGTATGGCACCCCAGGTGGGAGCAACTCCAACTTGGACGTAGAATGTTATTTCAACAATGGTGACCTGCTATCCCCAACTGTTTCTCTCTGAGGACAGAGCTTCTCAGCAGGTAAACATTTAGGAATGCTTTAGCTTGAAGTTCTTGATGAATTTCATCAAGTGAGAAGTAACTTTTTGTTTTGTGCAGTTAGCCTTCCCTGCCTAAAGTAGGAAGAAGTAAATTTTGGTTGGCATGATTTAGTTAATACCCACATTTTGCAAGTGTCTTATACACAATGAGTTAGTAGTCACCAAATCTGCTTTTTCTGTGTTCATGTGTCACCATAGAATCTAGTTTGAGATGAGTATTGATCCGTGAACAAGGGTTTGCATATCTTACTCACCCTTATAGGAAGGCGATAGTCTTTTGAGTAGTATATAAACAGTACACACATAAGTAGTATACATTGTAAATTTGTATTGTAAATTTCCTTGATTCTTATTGGACCTATGATTTTCATTAATATTTGGCCATCTGAGGTGTGTCTGAAATACTGATTTTCATTTCCCATTTTAAGTTCTGATATATTCATGGGCAGAGAACTTACCACTGCTGGATTTTCGATGCTCTGGGGGTGGGGCTGGCTGGCTGAAGAGGAGAGGTACCAGCTTATTATCTCCCACAGTCACTCTTAGAGTGAACATCAGAATAGGAAAAGATGGTTTATAGGTTTCTGGGAGACCAGCTTGTTGCTTGCTGCTTTTAGGATTGTCTTTTGCTTGCCTAACTCATTTTATAAAAGTTACACACTACAGTGTTCGTGAAAAAATAGGCCATTTGGTCCAAGACAGTTTTGCCTTCTCTAATTTAAAGGGACTCTGGAGAGTTGGCAGGCCACACTTACCCAGAGCATTCTGTTTGTTCTTTACCTCACCGGAATGGAAGGTTTGGTAAGAATATAGGATGCTGGTTTTCTTTGAGCTCATTCTAAAGTGAGCACACCAGGACTGCTGGATTCATTTGTTTTCAAATCCACATTCTTGGTGTGGCATGGCACAGTCGCTCCCTCCCTGTGAAAAGTTGCTCCCTGAGAAGGTATTTACATACACGATACATAAAAATGTATTTAACATCTACTGCACTGTACATGTAAGAATTTACTTGATTCTAGAGACTATTACATTCTGAGTAAGAATATTGAGAGAGTATTAAACAGAATAAAGGCAGTCTGTTGAGTTTCAGTACATCTGTTATCACCTGTCATCCTGTTCTGTGTTCCCACTAGCTGGGAGCTTGGGTGTCTTTAGTGATTAGACCATCACAAACCTTTACGAAGTGTAACTTGCTAACCTGGGGGAAACATTCCTTTCAAAAACGTTAAAGTGCTATCCAGAACACTTAATTTGAAAAGATACATGCAGCCCTGTGTTCACTGTAACATTTTTTAAAATAGCTAAGATATGGAAGCAACCTAAGTGTCTGTCAGTATTGGATAAAGAATATGTGGTATGCACAGTGTGGGGAGAGCTAGGTTTACAGTGAGTATGTGAAACACAAGAGTTCATTCTTATATTATTTATTAAATATTGTATTTTTTCCATACCAACAACTATAAACCTACTTTTCTCCCACCCTGTATATACAATGAAATATTACTTGGCCATAAAAAGGAATGAAGTCTTACCATTTGCAACAACATGGGAGGACCTAGAGGGTATTATGCTTAAATGAAATAAGTCAGATAGAGAAAGACAAGTACCACATGATTTCACTTAAATGGAGAATCTTAAGAACAAAGTAAATGAATAAATAAAATAGGCAAAGACTCAGAGATAACAGAATCAACCAGTAGTTGCCAGATAAAGCCAGGGGTTGCAGGGCTGGGTGGGAAAGAAGAAGGGAGTAAGAAGTACAAATTGGTAGTTACAAAATATCAGGGAGACCTAAAATACAATACAGAGAATAAAGTCAATAACATTGTAATAACTATGTATGGTGCCATGCAGGTACTATATATAGTATTTTTATAGACTTACGGGGGAAATTACTTCATAAATTGTACAGTGTCTTACCACTTTGTTGTATACCTGAAACTGATATAATATAATATTGAATGGCAAGTATAATTGAAAAACTAAAAAAGAAAAGAAAAACATTGAAGTGCTGTATTAATCAATGTCCACCCACTCCCTGAGACAAATTGTATTATTTTCTCCCACTTAGTGGCCTGATAGGTATCTAATTGCCTAAAGCAACCTCTGCACTCTCAGTTCTTCCTTCTAACATCCTACTAGGAAATTTTATCCCTTATAAATAAGAATAGACTAATTATTTGTTGGTTTATTTCGTGTTTTAGATTATACATCCAAAAACGGATGATCAAAGGAATCGATTGCAAGAGGCTTGCAAAGACATCTTGCTGTTTAAGAACCTGGATCCGGTAAGAAATCTCAGTGATAGAAATGGTTTCTGCAGTAGTAGTGTGAACCTTGGGATTCATTCTCTTTACTAGCTAACGTCACCCTGTTGTGTAATGGCCCTGTTGTGGGTGCCCGCGTATACAGTGGGTTGTATTATAGGGGAGGAATGTTTGTCCTGGGCTTGGGAGGTCACTGCTGTTAGAAGGAGGAGTAAGCAGGCCTGCTGTTTGTCTGGAGGAAGACATTATCTCATCCCTCAAAGTTACTAGCTACAAACAGCCCTGAGAAATGGCCCAGCTGAAGAGAAGTTCAGACCTTGCATTATCTGTACACCCCTCTGGAACATGCAGGCATGTGCAGGGCCCTTGGTGAATTGCCTTTCTCACCAGCTGATAATAGTAACTGTATTGTGGTGGCAGTGTAGAGGGTCGAGTTAAAGACCAGAGGGAGAGTGACAGAGCAAGCACAGAGGAATGGAGCTCAGTGAGGAAACAGTGCCATCTGTGATCCAGGGAAAAGAAATGGGCCCAACTAGGGACAGGGAGGAGGGGATGGCTTCACAAAATACTCAGGATTAGCAGAGGTTGGTACTTGGTGGTTGAATGAATTGGAACCCAGCAGAAAGAGTCTAGGATGATCCCCTGTGTCTAGCCAGAATGACGGTGAGGTGGTACGTTTTCCTGAAATGGGAAAACTTGACAGAGGAAAAGGAAGCAGTAATTACTGACTGACAAGAAGAAGAATCTTGGCTTTGCATCTGCTATCTCATTTGAATTTCTTAAAGTCATTGTTTATCTTGAAAACCTTGCACCTCCTAGGCCTCACAGCATTCTTCCCTGGAGTGTTATATATTCATACATTGAACGCAGCATTTATAATTATTAATCTCTTTGAAGATAATCTTTTCATGAATATTTTAATGCTCAGCTCAGTAGGCCATTTTTCTTCAGAAGTATTTCTAATATGAGGCAAACTGAAATAATTTTCCTAAGCTAGGCTCTTTCATTAATGAAGAGTAAATTGTTCTTTTTAAGTGAGTCAGGGCCCTTTTACTGAGCTTAGTCTCCTAACTGCATTCTGTAAGGAGAATAAGACAGGGATTTCCTATAGAGGTTGTCAGTTATTTTGATAAGGCCCTGCATGTTGAATATTTCCTAAGTTCTTCTCACTCTGTGTATAATTATGGGGAAATTACATTTTGATTGACTAGAACAGACACCTGTCACATAGAGAAGTTCTAGAAGAAATAATTGTTCTGTATTTTATCAGGAATTACTTTTTAATATATCCATGTATGAATTCTTAAGCTTTATAATATTTTTAAATGCAGCTAATTCAAGGATAGCAAAAATACGTACTATAGCACTGTTTTTCATCTTTTTCTTCATTTGACATTTACAGCTAGAACTAATCAGTAAAGCTGATATTCCCCCTCCATTTGACCTAAAAGAGTTGAAATATAAACAGTAAGCAAAACAAAGTATTAGTAAGCCGTTTAACCCAATGTCATAATTTTAATAATGACCATATGTTGCCTGGTTCATGAACTCATCTAGGTAAAATGGCCCCTGTGGGGTCAATTAGCACCATGCCAAGAAAGCACTGTTTTGCTGCCACATTGGCATCATCTTTAGGCCTGGCTGCTGTTTCACAAAGAGGTGCCAGGGCTCACACAGAGACCCAGGGCAGGGGTGAAAACCACTCCCTATGAACCCATCACCATTGTTCTCCCAAAAGTCTTCTTAACTCACATGAAGATGCAATATTATGTTCTCTGTGTAAATGGAGAGTTTGGTTTTTTAATTAATTAAAAATGGTAAATCAGTATACATGTACAATTTACAAAAATTCAAAAAGAACAAAAGAGTAAAATTCTTAACCAACAGAAGAGTATTCAGTGAAAGGAAGTCTCCCTTTCATTTCTGTCTCCCAGCACCCCAGTTTTTCAGGAGCCAAGTTCTTTTAGCATTGTCACGTGTATTTTTCCAGAATTATGCTATGTATATACAAGTATAACCTTTTAAAAATATTGGCAGCAAATTCTACATAGTATTGTGCCTAGTTCTTTTTTTACTTAATACCATGTCTGTACTCGTAGAGATTCTATAATCTTTTAAAAAATTATTTTGTTACTATTAATTTATTTGTAAAGGTTAAAGGTAATATGCTATAAAGCTTAATCGTGAAAACATTAACATTTTGTTGCTGTCTAATGTATGATTTAAAATTGTATATATAGTAGGGGGGCCTCAATAGCAAAGTAATATCAGAAAAGAAGAGCAAGTTGGAAGACTCACACTGGCCAGTTTCAAAACTGTTACTACATAGCTACAGTAATCAAAACATGGGATATAGTGGAGTCTAGAAATAAACCTGTGCATCTGTGGCTGTTTGATTTCAACAAGAATCCTAAGGCCATTCAATGGGAAAGAATAGTCACTTCAACAAATGGTGCTAGGACAACCAGATATCCACACATTACTTCATGGTATGAAGTAGAAGTGGTCTCCTACTTCATACCATATATAGAAATTAACTCAAAGTGGATCAAAGACCTAACCGTAAACTCTAAAACTTCGTATTGTAGTTCTTTTAGAAAAGAACAGAGAGGTATTCTTGACCTTGGATTTAGCAGTGGATTCTTAGATGCTAAAAACAAAAATAAGAAAAGAAAAAAGATTACAGTACCTTGGTACTTGTTGGCTTCAGAGCTTGCCAAACCCTGTACTCATCACATTTTGATGAGAAAAAAATGTTTCCACACTTGGCACTTGCTCAGGACTCGTGGTAGTTGCTAGAGCTTGTATGAGTCAGTGCCGTCCTGCAAGAGAAAATGCTTCATCGTTCAATATTTGTTGGTTTCGACACTTGTCACGAGTTTTGAAGGAAATTAACAATGAGAACAGGGGTAATGTTGTAATTGGACTCCATAAAAAAAGGAAATATAAAAAATTGTGCATTAAAGGATATCATCAGAAAAATGAAAAGATAACTTACAGAATGGGAGATAATATTATAAATCATATGTATGGTAAGGGCCTAGTATCCAGAATATGTAAAGAGCTCTTACTGTTCAGCAACAAAAAGACAAATGACCCAACTTAAAAATGGGCAAAGTACTGGGAAAAGATACTTTACAAATGGAAAAGATGGACATTTCTCCAAAGAAGATACACAAATAATCAATGAGCACATGAAAAACTTTTCAACATGGTTAGTCATTAGGGAAATGCATCAAAACCACTTCACCTGTACCCTGGCTGGGTGGCTCAGTTGGTGGGAGTGTTGTCTGTACATCAGAAAGGTTGCAGGTTCGATTTCCAGTCAGGGCACGCACCTAGGTGTGGGTTGGATCTCTGGTCAGACATGTACTGGAGGCAGCTGATTGATGTTTCTCTTTCTCTGTCTCAAATCAATAAACATATCCTTTTGTAGTGATTAAAAAAATCCACTTCACCTGCAGTGGGGTGGCTATAACTTAAAAAAAAAGAGGAAAATAAGTGTTGGTGAGGGCATGGGAAAATTAGAACCTTAATACATTTCTGGTGGGAAAGTAAAATGGTTCGGGCACTGTGGAAAACAGCTTGGTGGTTTCTTCAAAGTTAAACACGTAACTCAGCAAATTCTGCTACTCCTAGGTATAGATCCAAAAGAACTGAAACACAGTTTTCAAACAAATACTTGTATATGAACGTTTATAGCCACATTATTCACTGTGAACCGAAGTATTCATCGGCAGATGAATGGATAAGCAAAATTTGGAATGAATAGTATTTATCTCTAAAAACAAATGAAGTAATGCTGTAAAAGGGATGAACCTCAAAAACTTTATGCTCAGTGAAATAAGCCAGACACAAAAACCCACATATTATATGACCCTATTATATGAAACATCCAGAATGGGTAACTCCATAGAAACAGAAAATGGATTAGTGTTGCCAGGGGGTGGGGGGGTGGAGGATGGCAAATGACTGCTTAATGGGTAGAGGCTTTCCTTTTAGAGCAACGAAAACTGTTTTAAAACTAGGTAGGTGTGATGGTTGTACAACTTTGTGGCCACTGAATTGTTCACTTTTAAATGGCTTTTCATTTTATGTTGTATAAAATTTCACCTTGTAATAATTTTGTATATTTAATCCAGCTGAGCATTTTGATTTCCGTTATAGCATTTAATGGCTAAAATACACTTTAAGGATGCAATTAAATTAACTATTCACAGAATTAGTCTCCGGAGCACCTCCAGAAAAGCCATGGGTTCCACCAAGCACAATTTGAGAAACGCTGGGCCCTTTCATAGCTTGTGGAAGATGGAAAGCCAGCCCTGAACATTCCGTTGAGTGACAGGGAGCTGATCTCTGTGCAAGGGATCCCGTGCCACTGATTGACAGCTCCCAGTCTCCACTGATAGACAGCTCCCAGTCTCGGACAAGTCTTTACATTATGCCACAGTCTCCATGACACTTTGACCTGGAAGTCCTGGTTGTGGCCTCTAGAATCACTGACATCGTCAGTGTGACGGAAGATAGCTGATTTGTTCACATGCAGGTCTTCTGTTCTCTCGCCTAAACGCCCCCGGTTCCTTGAACTGTTCCCCCTGTGGCAGGTTTTCCAATTTCCCGATTACCCTTGAGTGTTCTCAGTTACTCCAAGGAAAGATAGATGTCTTAAATATCACATTCTTTCTTACAGCTGCATAGCTTCCCAATGTATAGATACACCAGATTTACTTATCCAGGGTCCTGTAGGTAAACGTTAGTTTGTTTCCATTTCTTTTGCTGTATGATGCTGCAATGAAAAATGCCTATGCCTGTGTCATTTCGCAGATATCTATATAATATCTTTCTAGAAAAAGAATGATGAGGTGAAAGGTACGTGTATTTGGAACTTTATCAGATATGGAGAGATTATTCTCTAGTTTCTCTCACTTCCCCTTCCCCTTAGCAGTCTGTGTGAGGGGACCTCTTTTCCACATCATCTCCAACACTCAATTCTGAATGTTTTTATTTTTTTGAGTCTGACAGGTGAAAAGAAGTATCTCATTTCAGTTTTAATTTGCATTTCTTTTTATTTCTTTGAAAGAAGTGGAACATCCTTTCGTGTTTTTAAGAGTTCCTTCCCTCTTTTTGCTGGAAGCTTTACAGAAGTTGACAAGTCATGTTGGGGTGGGTCTTTCAGTCTTTGATCGTGTTGGACACCTTCCATTTACTGTATTTGTCATGTAGAATGCACACTTTTTGCCCAAATGTTTGAGGGAAAAATAATCATGTGCATTATACATGGGTATAAGGAATACATACCATGGGTATAATGGGCCTAATCCCATGTATAATGAATACAAAACGGTGTGTGTGGATTATACACGGTAAAATCTGGTAACTGCCTGTGCTCTAGAAATGTCAGCCATCCATTTCTCCTTCCCATACTCTGTATTGTGTGTGTTCATACCTTATATTCCTGTGAAATGTTCAGAAAGAGTGGTGTGTGGTCTGTTCTTGCTTTTAATTCAGAGCATCTTTTTTAAAAAATTAATTTCGATTTTAGAGAGGAGGAAGGGAGAGAGAGGGAGGGAGAGAAACATCAGTGTGAGAGAGACTGATGTTTCATCTATTGGTTGCCTTCCATAAGCACCCTGACTCCCAGCTGGGACCGAACCTGAAACCAAACCCAGGCATATGCCCAACCAGGATAGAACCACCCCTTTCTTTTGGTTTTGTGGAATGACATCAAATCAACTAAGCCATACCGACAGGGACAGAGCATCTTGTTATTTAACCAGTGTTCTCTGCTTATATCTTCCCCCAAACCCCCCCCCCCCAATCTATCTTCAGCTCCTTAACTTATAATACTAATGTATTTTGGCATGGGCAAATTAGGATTGTACCCTTTTAATACCCATTGAAAATAACTTGATAAAATATTAAGAGCCAGTAAGTGTCAGAGCAAATAACCCTCTTAAATCTTTTGACTTTTTTATTACTGTGCATCGTGCTATTTTTCTATGTCCTTTGTTTTGTGTATTCGAAGCCCTTTGAATTGTGTGTGGATTTCTTTTACTTCCTAGTTTATTCTCACTGGCTGACGTTTCTTTGTAAGCCTTGTTAAACTACATGTTAGCAGAATAAAATGTTTATTTTAAGTAGTTTCTGAATATTAGATTTTATGTTTCTGGCTTCAGCTTTAATAAACCTCTCCAGAGGTAAATGGTTGTTTCTTGAAAAGAACCTTAATGAGAAAAAACAGTGATACAGTATTTGCTGCAGTCATTTTTTATTTTGCCTTTTGTGTGTGTGTGTGCTAAACCAAAAAGGATCAGAGTCAGGATTTAAATTCACCAAGTATTTAAGTAATCTTCATATAAATTCTAGTGATGACTAATATAGGGAAGTTTTAAAAACAGATTTTTAAAAAGATATTTGCAGTAGTTCTTTACTTAACCTGGTCATTTTAGTTATGATTATATTTCACAAGGTATATGTGGTTTGGTGGCTAATTTTTCCATGTTAAAGAGGTGCTAATTGCAAATATTCTGAAACAGACTAATTAGAATTCCATTTAGATCCTGTATATGAGAGTAAATATATAATCATCTCATTTGTATATGGCCAGAAAGACTGCTGTGTATTTTTTTGATAGGACTTAATAGCATGATGATATTCTATTTATTTGCACTTGCTCACAGAAATATAAAGCTAATTATGGTTACTTAAGAAAACATGTTCTAGATAAACATATAGATTATATCTTTTCTTTTTAAAAAATAGGAGCAGATGTCTCAAGTATTAGATGCCATGTTTGAAAAATTAGTCAAAGAAGGGGAACATGTAATTGATCAAGGTGACGATGGTGACAACTTTTACGTAATTGATAGGTAAGTTTTGCATAGCTTCACTACTAAAATGTAACAAACCTTTTGGGTACAATCTCAATGGTTATAATGATAGCAATTTAATATATAGTTGCTATTGCCTCTTTACTCTTATTACTACATAATAGGCACTAAACCTGCTGTGAATACATGCAGGGAATTCATATTGGATCATGAAAAGAGGCATAGTTTATAAAAGAACTGATGATTTTTGTTTATTTCAATTTATACATCGCAGTTGCTTACTGTGAGCCTCCCCATTTGTTAACTTCTGTTTTGCAGGCTGACACTCAACCACTGAGCCACACCAGCCAGGGCCATTTGTTAACTTCTGTTTGACAGGTAGTTAGGATGTAATTGTTGCCTATTACAGTGAGAATCAGAAGCATAATACAGCACCTGAGATACTGAATCACAGTAAACTCAATCTGTTACGTTTTTTATTAGCTATAAAGTAAAATGTGCTCATGGTTTAAAAAGTCAAAGGGGACATAAGGCAGAAAGTCTCATCCCCACTTCTTCAGCATCATGTAGTCGGTCTAGTAGTACTTCTAGTCCTTCTAGAAGTTGCTTATGCATTATTTTGCCCTTTAAAAACTCTATAAATTATTTTATTAAGACAGCATGCATCTGCATTAAAAAATCTAATTTTAGAAAGCTTCAAGTTGTACTTTTTAAGACTTTGTGCATTAAGGATGCATTTACCAGTAATTGAGAGTCCCAAAATTGTGATAGGGGAGCAGTCTGAACTGAGTATTTATTCACGTTGTAAAGCGATGTTGAAGTATTTATGAGACAGTTGGTATCCCTGCCCTAATTTATTGGATTACATTTGCTTCTGTGGGTAGAGCCGTGTTCAACTCAGAAGACTTGTGGAAAATTACTCCCCATCTGTCTGCTTAGTCCTCCTTTCTTGATCTTGGTTCTGTGGGTGGTATCTTGCATAAATCAGCAGCGCGTGCTTTCTGCATCAAGGGTTTCCACAGATTCCTCCATTCCCTCATCCCAAATACCCTGGTGCCCTACAGAGCTGTTGCCAAGGCAGTATCCAGGGCCATGGTGCACTCTGATTTTAGAACACAACAAACAGTTATCTCATATGTTACAGTCACGGTTTTTGTATCATTAACCACTTCCATCAGTGAAGTGCCTCAGAAATTCATTCAACTGTTTGTTGTTTAATTGTAGGGGCCTATGAGAACCCCAAATACCATGTAGGATTAATCTTCCTTTAGTAGGTATGTTGACCATAGTAATTCCCCTGCATTTGTATATAGTACATTCTTTTCAGGTACCTCCTGATTACCATTTGACAGGTGAAAACTCTCAGGCACACAGAAGTGGTGTGAGTGGGTGAAGATTGCCCAGATGATTGGTGCAGAGGCAGCCCTGCAGGCAGGTCTCTTGGCCACCATTTGTATTCTGTCCTTGCCCAAGCCCTCACCTTATCAGGGCAGCGATCGTATAAAAAAGCAGCACACAATATTTTAACAGATTATGTGATTTCAACTGGACTAGAACTCATTTTACTTCTCATCAGCACATTTGTTGTATATTTTACCTTACCTCAAAGTAGAAAATGTAGAGACTAGTTTTAGTGCAAAGGTGTAAATATAAAATAGAAGAATTAATCTATGCTTGAAAAAATAATTATTCAGAAAAAATTCTAGATGTTATCCTTGAAATAGTCATTCTATATGTGAATTATATTAAGCCAGTTATTCTCTTCACTAATATTATTGTCTATTATGTCTTTGCTTGTATTGCTTTTACCATTCATAACGTTTTTTTTTTAAATAAAAACATTCCCTTTTTTGTCTTTGCTAGGGTTTAGCCAGTAAGGTAAAACCAAAGAACTTCCCTTGTCTGCCATCACAGATGCTTCAGCAGCCTTGCAGCCATGTGCCCTGATAATCTGCAGCCTGTGGAAAGGCGGTCCTCCACTAGAAGAGTGTAGTTCATGTACATGCAGGGCCCGGACAAGACGTAGTGCAAATAAACCTCAGTGTGCTTGTGTTCTAGTAAAACTGTTTATGAAAACGCAGCCAGTGTGTGGGCCGGCCCCTCCTTGGGATTAAAAAGGATCCTCACAAGTATTGTATAGTAATGGCTGACCAAATTGTTTTTATGTATATATATAAAATATATATATGAAATAGTTATATATATATTAGTTATATATTTTTTAATTTTCTTCTGATCTCAAAAGTAATACATGTTCATTTTAGAGACAAAAACTCTGTATTAGGAGTAGTTCATGTCCCTGGATTCCTTCAGTATTCTTATGCTTAGAGATACCTACAGTCAGCATTTTCATATACATTCTTTCAGATGGTTATCGATGTGTAAACTGCTTGGTTGCTCTTAGTTATATTTTATCATTTATTTTATTACCTCCAGTTTTTATTGTTTTGCCTTCTTTTCCCCAGCAGGCACATGTCTGGTCCTCCCCCTATTCTAATTGATGGTTTCTTCATGCTTTTCTGGATCAGCTGGTGTCTCTGGAGCATCTTAATGCCCTTTAATTGCTTATTGCCATCAGAAGGGAAAGGAAAGCATGGAATGAGGTTTTACTGTACAGGGCTTTTTCTCTCAAACCAGGTTTTATTGTAATGAGATTTTACCTGAATTACTTTTACCTTTAATTTTTCCTGTGTCCAACAGAGGAACATTTGATATTTACGTAAAATGTGATGGTGTTGGAAGATGTGTTGGTAACTATGATAATCGTGGGAGTTTTGGTGAACTGGCCTTAATGTACAATACACCCAGAGCAGCTACAATCACTGCTACCTCTCCTGGTGCTCTGTGGGGTTTGGTGAGTGAAATATTTCCTTGAACTGAATATTATTTGTAAAAAGCATTATGACCAAAGCTACGTAGATACAGTATTTTAGTTCTGATAGGTGGATTTATTGGGATCATCGCTAAGCACCAGGGGCTTAAGCAACTGCTGGATGCTGAAATGCTGGGCACTAAGACTGTGCTGAGTGAAATCTTCGTGTTCTTTCCCCCATTCAAGTCAAGTGCTTAACGCACTGGCCCTGGAAAAGACACTCAGATCCAAAGTGGTCCTCTGCCTTTGCTCATCTTTAAACAGTCACACAAGAAACCAGCAAAGCCTTCAGTGCTCTTTTCTGAAATAGTTTTCCGTGTTAAGTGTGACCATCTGTGGCTCCCAAAGTGCAGTCCCCTAACTAGGAGCATCTGATCTGGGGCCCCACTTACTGATTTGGGCTCACTAAATCAGAAATTCTGGAGATGGAGCCCAGCAGTCTATATTTGAGCAAGCCTGCCAAGTGATTGTAATGTGCACTAGAGTTTAAGGAACCACTATAAACTGATTTTGGTGGGGTGTACTTTGATTGGTAACAGCTTTGCATTGAATAGCAGCTGTGTAGAGAAAATAAATACCTGGTGCCTGTGTTTCTTACCTGGATGCGTATCAGAAGTACATGGGGGCGGGGGTAAAAAATCTTTTTGCCTAGGCCCCACCACAAATTTAATCTCACTCTCCCTAATCAGACTCTCCCCAGGGTAGGACCTGGGCTTTCAAAATAGGTTTCTCAATGCTAGTATTAGGGTAGTAAGTAATGGTAGTAACAAGACTTACAAGTTGGTTCAGAGGCATTTAGGTTTGGTGTTTGAGCTCCATGTCATCTTTTCATAGATGATACCAGGACGCAGAGGAGCAGGCACTAGTAAAGCTGATTCTGGAAGACCGTTTAAGCTGATGCTTGTACAGATCACCTTGGAATTTAGTTAAAACTCAGATTCTGGTTCACTGAGTCTGGGATGAGGCCTGTGAGTCTATATTTCTTATAAGCTCCTAGGAGACACCAGTGCTTCTGGGACCAGAAACACACTTTCAGCAGCACTGATTTAAGGGACTGTTTATACCACTTATATTTTCTTTTTAAATTGTTGAAAATAGTCCACCCTGTAGTTTCGACATGCATCTATCAGGTTATTTCTCTCAAATCCTTTGTGGAAGGGGGGAAGGTTGAGATGATAGGAAGTGTGTTAATTTCATTTCCAAGGACTGTAGCTGTACAGAAGTTAAAAATTATTCAATCAGGACTCCACATTTGACTCCAAAGTGGATTCAGCTGGTAAAAATACCACTTGATCATAGAAATAAGACTGTACATTTCTTCTTAATAGAACTAGGCAGTTATTGGTCTACTTATTAAAAACGAGTCACATTTTAAGTTGTAGAAGAAAAACTGGAATTGTTTCTGGTGGAGGAAAACTCATTATCTAAAGTGTTTTAAGGGCTATAAAAGATTTGACTACCCAAAGGCAACACAGTAAAACTTCCACATCAAGAGCAGACTTGATCCACAGGAAGTGTTCACTTGTCATCAGAGTGGTGGGGAGAGCTAGAGTCTGCCATACCTGTTTCCTACGATATCATGGAAAGAATTGATCTTCTGTGCAGGGTTGCTTGATAGCCTTAGAGAAATAACTGATCAGCGTGACCATGCTGATGATTCAGAGAGGTGATTACTGAAATGACTAGGATGAAAACATTTGACATGGGACATTCTGGATTTTCTGCATATGTCACAGTGGGTGTGAAGAGGTGGGCCACTGATAGAAATTTTTTCTTGAAAATTTTTCTAGAATTTTTTTCTTGAAAATGTTTTCTTGAAAGACATAAAGCTTACTTTCAAATCACTAAACCATTTCTACTCTTCTCTGTTTGCAATAAACTCGGTCCATGAAATGGTGTTTCAGCTGGTTCCCAAACTATATTATATGCCAGAATCACTTGGGAAGATTTTATGAAACCCAGGTTATTGGACCCTACATGGAGAGATTTTTCAGTCATGAAAGTCCGGGACCTCAAAAACCTTTTCTTACTCAGCTGATTCTGCTGCCAACCTTGGAAAATATTTCAATACTTTTTACTTTATAAGACTTTCTCTTTTTTAAAAAAATATTAAGAGTACAAGTCCAAATTATAGCCCTTGTAAAATTATAATAAACTAAATTGGAGGAAAGTATGTTTAATTTTCTCGAGACATGTTCACACTGGCATTATTCTCCATATTTTCAGTTCATTTAAATTCAGCCTTAATATGTTGGCACAATAATTTAGTAATTGAATAACACCCCAGTTAATTTTATTTTATGTAAGTTGGTATTATTTATCAAGGTATGCCAAAGTAACATAATTTGGGGGCTGTTTACTAAAAACAAAAATTTTGTTATGTAGGAATTTTTTTGAAAATAAAATTTGTAGGAAAGTCTTTTTTTTGTAAAAAGGAACAGAACTTTTTATTCGAGTTATGTAGATATTACAAAGTTCCTTTAAAACACCAACAAACACACACTCGAGTCCTGCCTTCCCCCATTTTTTGAGCTGTGATATTTAAAATTTCTCCAGTTCCTTAATTGAGTTGTCTTTGAGTTAAGTAGTATACACATAGGAACATTTTAAAATTATATACATGAAATAAACACTTGAATTGGACTTAAGAAAGTTGTTGTTTCTCTATGCACATCTTTAAAAGGATTGATATAATGTGGATGTGAGAAAAATAATTTTTCTAAAACTCTTACAATTGCTTTATGATTTTTAAACATTTCCTAATAGTGTTTCTCATGTATTTTTTTTACTGCAGCTCATATTAAAAAGCACATTAGGAAACATGTATCTGTGTGTAAAACTGAAACAGATACATAGGTAAAAAAACACTTTACTAAAAGGAATTAATGCTATATTCTATTTTACTTAATTTTTTAAATAAAAATGCTGGTCATGGGTGAAGAGGGTCAAAAGGTACTAACTTCCACTAACATAAAAAGTCCTGGGTATGTAATGCTCAGCATGGTAACTGTAGTTAATAATGATACTGTATCGTATATTCGAAAGTTGCTGGCGTAGGGTCAAGATGGTGGGGTAGGTAAATGTACTTATGTACTCCTAAAACCACATCAAAATTACAACTAAACTGTAGAACCTCCTGAAATCTGGCTGAATGATAGCCCTATAACTAGGGAATTAAAGAAGCCACTTGGAGACTAGTAGGAGGAGTAGAGATACAAACAGGCTGGTCTCACACCCATGTGTGACCAATAAAAATCAGGAGGTCAGCTGTGGAGGTCGCCCCCTGTGGAGCAAGGAGTTCCAGCCCCACACCAGTCCCTCCAGCCCAGGGTCCCCGTGCCAGGAAGAGAAGTCCCTATAACTTCTGACTCTAAAAACCAGTGGGGATTGAAGCTAAGTGAGACAAAAGGCTTCTAGAGTCCCAGGCAGTTACTCTTAAAGGGCCCCCACACGGACTTACTTGGACTCACTTCCTCTGAGTTCCAGCGCTAGGGCAGCAGCTTCAAGGGCACCATTGGCATACAGGGAGGAACTGAAACGTATCAGGTAAGAACTTGGGGAGATGTGCAGCTTTCTGCCAGAAGAAAGTGCTGGCAGACACCATTCTGTTTGAGTCCTCCCCCAACAAAGCCAGCAGGCAGGCATCATACGGGAGTCTCCATTAACTAGGTTAACGTTGTTTTGCCCACCCCGGTGATTCCCTTAAGTCCCTCCACCATCCAACTTTTGGTCCACCCAAGTTGATTCCAGTGGCTTTTCCATAAGATTGGCCTGTCTTGGCTCATGTTTCAGATTATTTAAAATCTCTCAAGCAAATTCTGGCTTCAGCATGCCCAAACTTCTCATTAAGTGGCCCCAGGCATAGCACTAGCAGCAGCCAGCCTTGATTTGCATCTTGTCCTTACCTAGGGACCTCCAGCCCCAGCACAAGTAGCAGCCATCTGCAGATCGTTTTGTAGCTTATGCCAGGTGACCCTGGCCTGCATCTCCTAGGAGACCTCAGAGCCAGAGCACTGGTGGACAGCTTCAGACCACGCCAAAGCAACCCTCAATCACCTTCACAATCAACATGCTAAAAAGGCAGACTCAACGGGTACCACAGCCCTGCTGACATAAGTCCTGCTCCATGGGGTGGGCCCCTGCATAGCTGATACTCCACTCTGGTCAGAGGTCGGTGAACACAGCCAGTCCTTGAAGCTGATTTAGCCTGGGGGTAAATCCTTCTCATTGATGTGCCAACAGCAATCGAGGCTGAACTACAATAGGAGAGAGTATACAGCCCACATGAGGTAGAGGATGGATGACACCTGGAGTGTCCAGCTTGGATGACTGGGGGAGGCTGTGCCACTGGACCCTGTAGTGGGTAGAACACCCACTACCTCAGGTCACTCCACCAAGCCCAGGAAGACGTTAGCAACTTTACTTAATACGTAGGAAAAAAAACACAGGGAGGCTGCCAAAATGAAGAGAAAGAAACATGTCCCAAATAAAAGAACAGAACAAAACTCCAGAAAAAAATAAACATAATGGAAACAAGCAGTCTACTAGACGCAGAGTTCAAAACACCAGATGTAAGGACACTCAATGAACTTAGAACTTCAGCAGCATAAGAAAGGACATGGAAGCTACACAAAAGAACCAGTCTGAAATGAAGGATATACTAACTGAAATGAAGAACAATTTACAGGGAATCAACAGTAGAGTATATGAGACCAAGAATCACATCAGCAATTTGGAGTATAAGGAAGCAAAAAACACCCAATCAGAATAGTAGAAAAAAAAAATCCAAGAAGTGAACATAGTGCCAGAAGCTTTAGGGACAACTTCAAGCACACCAACATTTGCAGTCATGAGTGTGCCAGAAGAAGAGAGAGCAAGAAATTGAAAACCTAGCTTGAAAAAAATAATGACAGAAAACTTACCTAACCTGGTGAAGTAAATAGACGTACAAGTCCAGGAAGCACAGAGTCAGTCTCAAACAGGATGAACCCAAAGAAATCCACACAAAGAGATATCATAATAAAAATGCAAAAGGTTAAAAACAAAAAAGTATTAAAGGCAGCAAGAGGAAGCAATTATTTATCTATAAGAGTTCCCATAAGACTACCAGCTAATTTGTGAACAGGAACTTTGCAGGCCAGAAGGGATTGGCAGGAAATAATGAATAGTCATGGAAAGCAAGAACCTACAAGCAAGATTACTTTATCTAGCAAAGTTACCATTTAGAAGCAAAGGACAGATAAAGAGCTTCTCAGACAAGAAAAAGTGAAAGGAGTTCACCACCACCAAGCCAGTATTACATGAAATGTTAAAGGATCTTTAAGAAGAACAAGATAAAAAAAATGAACAGTAGAATGTCTATCAACAGTTGAATCTAAAAAACAAAATGAACTAGCAGAACAGAAACAGACTCAGATACAGAGAACATTTCGACTTTTGCCAGCTAGGAGGGGGTTGGGTGGATGGGTGAAAATGGTGAAGGGAGTAAGGAGTACAAATTGTTGTTGGAGGTGTAAAGTACGGCATAGGGAGTAGTCAGTAATATTCTAATTCCTGTGTGTGGTGTCAGATGGCTGTGAGATTTACCAAGATGATCACTTAGTTATATAATGTCTTAACTACTGAGGTGTACATCTGAAACTAACATAATATTGTATTTTCACTGTAATTTAAAAATTAAGTCATTTACATTATAAATAAAAGTTGCAGAGAGCTGATTTTAAGTGTTCTCATCACAATTAAGTTTTTATAACTGTAAAGTGATGGATGTTAACTAAACTGTAATTGTGATCATTTTGCAGTATATACAAAAATCCAATCATCATGTACAACTGAAACTGTAATATAATAGTTATACCTCAATTAAAAAATGCTGGTCATATCTTACCACATTGATTTGATAATACTCTAGGGCTGTATCATCCATGGGCAAAGAACTGAGCTCTAGTCCCAACTAGAAGCTGCATACATTGGTGGTTGCCCGGGGCTGTACATGGGGTACAGGGGGAAATATTGGTCAAAGGGGAGATACAACTTTCAGTTAAAAGATGAGTAAATTCTGGGACCAAATGTACAGCATGGCGATTATTACAGTTGACAATATTGCATTATATACTTGAAAGCTGCTAAAGTAAATTTTAAATATTCTCACCATAAAAGAAATGTCAATTAGGTGATAGAGGCTTTAACAAACTCTACTGTGGAGTCACTTCACATTGTATAAATTATCAAATCAACATGTTTACTTTAAACTTACTCCATGTTATTAGTCAATTACGTCTGAAAGCTGAAGCAAGAAAAAAATACGTTGCTGGTATCTAGTTTTTAAAATGGAGCGATAGTGCCACCTTGTGGGTTTAGCTTAATTACATGGTAGTCGATCTCTGTTCTGAATAAAAGTAAACTGATGCTTTCTTTAAAAAATGTAAAATACTATTTTATATGGTTCTGTATTTTATGCTTGAATAAAAATCTTAAATGTTACATTAAATGTATAATATTCTTTTATTTCAAAATCTTCAGTTATCATTTGTTTCTTGTAGGGAATGAAACTCTTTCTTAAAACTTTTTCCTCAGAAAATTTATCTTTTAACTCTCTTTGTATTTGATATTCTGCCTTAGGACAGGGTAACCTTCAGGAGAATAATTGTAAAAAATAATGCCAAAAAGAGAAAAATGTATGAAAGTTTTATCGAGTCACTGCCATTTCTTAAATCTTTGGAAGTAAGTATATATTTATATTTTGCTTTGAAAACTTCTGTTTTGTTAGGAATATTTACTTATATACAAGAGTTTATTTGAATAGAAATCTATCCACATTTTCATTGAAAGATTAGTTATGGTGCTTGTATAGTTAAGTATTTTTTACTACCTAAAACTGCATTTATTTTACTGTTTATAAGCAATAGGTTCCTGTGAGTATCTCTAGCAGTTTTATGTGGTCCTTTTCTAAGAGATTTGAAATAAGCATGCAATGTCATCAGGAGCCACTAGTTATACCTCTCTAGGGAGACATTATTTAAATATAGAAATGGATATTAACTCAATATAACAAATACCTATTTCCTTATAAAATATACCAGGGAAAAGAAACAACAGAACAACATTGTCCCCCTCACCAAAAAATTAACCCATCTAGTTACCAAAAAAAAAAAAAATTCCTCTCTGGCCTTTCCTTCTCAGTCATCTTTGCTGTTTATTCCTCTTTTCGTTTTCTCTTAAATTGGCATTCTTGTGTCTTTTCCTTTTTTAGGTTACTCTTATTCACTTGGTGAACTTGTCAAATTTCCTGTCTTTAAACACTGTGTTAATGCCTTTTAAAATTGACATAAAGGATAAGGTCCCTCCCTAGAATGCCAGACTCATAATTATTTAACTGCATATTTAACATTTCCTCTCAGACACTAAACAGACATCTCAAACCTCACATCCTAAATCTACTCCACCCCTCTTCCCTGTCTTAGTGGCTGGCAGCTAAGATCCTCTCAGCATCTGGGCCAGAGTCTTTGGGGTTAGCACTGACTCATCTACAGAAGTACCTTTGTTGTATTGTTAGTATATGCCTGGCAAAAATTTTGGCCACATTACAGAATGCAAATTAGGCAGCTATCTCTAGCAGCATATGTCTTTAAATTTAAATAGATCAGGGGTTGGAAATCCAAA
Organism: Artibeus jamaicensis; assembly: GCF_021234435.1. Taxonomy (NCBI): domain Eukaryota; kingdom Metazoa; phylum Chordata; class Mammalia; order Chiroptera; family Phyllostomidae; genus Artibeus; species Artibeus jamaicensis. The sequence goes on along the minus strand of NW_026521981.1, from coordinate 1,102,091 downwards.
TGCCTTGAGATCTAGGCAAGTTACATAAAGAAGAACCAAGCCAGGACAGGATTTTGGTAAACTGGAGAATATGTGCTCCATCTAAAGAAACAGTTGTTATTCCACTATAGTTATTTGCCATGTGGAAATATGGCCTATGTACTGTTGATTTTTCAAGAGAAGCTGGAAATTCAAATTTTTTTGAGACGTTTACTTTAAAATGCTGTTGGTTAATTAATGTAACACATACAAACCCACATACTTCTTGGCTTGTTTGGCTTATAGGTTACTAATTTTTAAATCTCTGAAATAGATATTACCACCCAATTAATCTTTGTTATTTTTTTCTTTGTAGGTTTCTGAACGCCTAAAAGTGGTAGATGTGATAGGCACCAAAGTATATAATGATGGAGAACAAATCATTGCTCAGGTATAATCCTTTTTATGTAATTTAATTTAGAGTTATATTCCAAAAGTTTCTTAAAAATTGTGTTTTGATGGATTTTTTATGTCTATAATTAGCACGTATTTATGGATTAAATATTACTTTTACCAAGAGACCTATTTAAAATAGTTTAATTTACAGCCATTAAGCTTTGAATATTTTTATTTATATAATTATCTCCTAATGAATATGTATTGTCATCAAGTAGACTTCTGCTTAATTTTGTCTTTGTACATGATATATATATAAAGAATAAGATGCCATTTATAAGAGGAGAATTACAGGTGAATGTTCTATGAGATTAATGAGGACTCAGAAGGTATACTGGAAGATATTAGACTTTTGTACAGTCAATTCACGATGTCATTCACGAAGGCTGCTCCCTCATAAAATTAACCAAAAATGGAACATGTTGCACCATATACTGTGTTGGCTTCCAGATACTAAACGAGGGCCAACATGCTATTTAACCATTAATCTTATCTAAAAATCACACTTTGAGCCAGTAGTAATATATACCTTGGTTAGAATATGGCTTGTGAGGAGTAGGACTTATGAGATAATTGAAGTTCATAGATTGAGCACACAGATGATAGCACCTTATTTCCTAGTTATATTTTTGAAGTATTAAACAAATTATTTATAGATTTTTTAATAGATTCTGTAATTTTTATCATAATGTACTATATTGTACTATTTATCTAAAATCTCTCTTCTTTGGATGTATGTGAAACAAGATTCAAGGTCTGTGAGACTGAGGAAATAATTGTTTTAGAAGGTAAATAAGTCCATCTCTGTCCCCTCCCTACTCCCCATCCCCTAGACATACAGATTAGAGCAGTGAAGGATTGGGAAGAAGTGGAATCAAATTAGAAAACAAGGCTAAGATTCTGTTATATAAATTGATAAGTCTAGAGTACTTTTGAAATGATTGTTTCAGCTTTTTATTTTGAAATAATTATAGCTTCACAGGAAGTTGCGAAAATAGAACAGAGAAGTCCCATGCACTCTTCACCTAGTTTCCCCAGGGCATCTTGTATCATTAGAGCACAGTCTCAAAACTAGGAAATGACATTGGCCCGATCTGCAGACCTTACTCAGATTTCACCCGTTTATATGCACTTAAAGCATGTTTTGAAAACTAAATTACACAGCAGTTGATGGACCTACTATGATTCAAATTTGAAAGTGAACCTCTTATGAAAACTTGATGTAAAAATAAGGGAAAGGACACATGTATACTATACTTGGAGTTTATTAAGGATATTTTGAGGTGTTTTTTAAGCATTCATAAACACACACATTTATATTATTATAAATCTCAACATTTATTTTGTGACATAAATTGGTACTGTAGTTCTTGAATTGTACTAAAGGGTTTTTGAGTACCTAAGTTTCTTTTCCAGATTACTTGGAGAGGCCCAGTAGAGTCAGTATCTGCTGTCTTCTGTTTATACTATTTAATTTAGAAGGCATCGTTGGAAGGTGGAGTTTATTCAGAAACATCACTGAGAAAAAAATGGATATGCAGTTAGAAATAGCAACACCTCAACTCCCCCCCCCCCCCCCCCCCCCGGGTTTTATTTTTATTTTGCTTAATCTCTTCATCCTTTTCACCCAACACTTTTCTTTCCGGTTTTTTTCCGAGGCCTTGAGGTGGATTGTCACTTAACAGGCATCTCAGAGTTGGGTCTCTAGCTAACTGCAGTCAAAACATCAGGATCCAAATCTACAGTTTTTGAATAAGTCTGGGTGTTCTAACATCTGGAATTCTTACCCCGGTGTTATTTGCCATATATTTTTTTTTTACTTAAAAATGCTGTGGTAGAGAGTATATTCAAATGATGTTACAAATGAAATCATTACTACCTAATTGCTGACTGTAACTTCTGTTACAAAGTGAGAGACAGGAACTGTGGGGTGTTACTTTTCAGGCAAATCATCTGTACACTGGAGTTGGACTGACTTCAGGGTTTTGATAGGCAATAGGATTTTTGTCAACTAAATCTGCATTTTCATCCTTTGTTTCTGTTTTATTCTAATAGGGAGATTTGGCTGATTCTTTCTTCATTGTAGAATCTGGAGAAGTGAAAATTACTATGAAAAGGAAAGTAAGTGTGAATTCTCAAAAATTCACATACTAGCTAGGAACATAATAAATTTTCTTTGTGATGTTTAGACTAAGATTAACTTTTGTTTTTCCAACATGCTGAGTAAAAGTTGATGCTTTTAATGACCTTGTCAGAGTAAATCAGAAGTGGAAGAGAATGGTGCCGTGGAAATCGCTCGGTGCTCTCGGGGACAGTACTTTGGAGAACTTGCGCTGGTAACTAACAAACCTCGAGCAGCCTCTGCACACGCCATCGGGACTGTCAAATGTTTAGGTAGGATGCACAGTGGTGGGCGTACTCCTCCTGACTGACATCTTTATGTCTGTATTTTATGTGTCTATGTGGTACAGATTTACTTACTGGATTCATAGGTTTTATGGTCCCCACAAAACATAACAAGGGTAGCACTGCATTATAAAATCAGTTTGTGGAAGCCAGTTTTGTTTTTGTTTTTTGTGTGTTTTTTTGTTGTTAAAAGTTTCACATACATATATAGTGGTTTTTTTAATATGCTTGAAATAACATTATAATAATTCTGGGTACATTTTATATCCGATTTTTCAAATAAACATGTAGTATGTTCCTCAAAAAGGCTAAAACAATATTTTTATAGAGTGAATTAAGCTCTGTGGAGAAAGTTGGAATGTCTGTGGGAATACTTAGTACTGGGAACATAGGTTAAGGTTGTCAGCACAGTAAAATTTTCTTTATTGTTTAGCTGTTTAATTACCTTTTTAAACTGTGTAGTAGCTTGGCAGAAGTGCCATCTTCAGCTGCAAGATTTGAAATACGACCAACAACTTGCTTTAAAAATGAAAAATATAATTCAGGTGGTGTCAACATAGATGACATTTTCTTAAAAAAATTATTCAGCCATAATTAGCCACTCTATTTTCCTCATCTACCGTTTAGTAGAAGAAACTCAGCTTCCATATTCTTAAGATTTGCTATTATTCTCAGAATTAACTTATGGAGAAGTCGCTTTTTAAAATGTTTTCAAGTATAATGTTAATCAATTGTTACACTTGGATAAAACAGAAGACAGAAACTGGCAGGGAATTTCCCTGAGTAGAAATAGTAAACAGTAAGAGTAAAGGTGATATGAATGAAAGCCCAATATTTTTTCTATACTTATATTCACATTAAAGAAAATTTGAGAAATACAGAAAAGGTAGGAAAAACTAAGAGGCACCCACACCACCACCACCCAGTGACTTTCCATTCCACATCCTGTTATAGTTCCTTTTCATCTTCTACTTGCATGATTTTTCTGTTTTAAACAATTTTGTTAAATGCTTTTTTCATTTATAGTTTAGGCATTTTCTCATTTTACTGCATCAAATTGTAACATTCTGTTAGGGAAATATGCACATTATTTAATGATCCCCCACTGGTAAATGTTTTGAGGATTTTGGCTCCATTTTGATGGGGGTGCTGCTTTTTCCAAATGTAGTAGTTTCCCTTAGAAATGGTTTTTTTAGAAGTGGGTTTCCCTTTTATAGCTTTTGCTGTATATTGTCAGGTCACTTTTACTTGTACCGATTTACATGCTACCAGCAGTGCAAGAATGCCCATTTGCTCTAAACACTGCCTTTTTTTTACCTTTGCTGCCTTAAAAGGCAAAAGCATGTATTTTAAATTGTAGTTCTAGGGTACAGAGTGTGATCATATTTTCCATGTGCATATTATAAATTTAGTTTTTAAGAGTGCATGAGATAGGCAAGCAAAGTGACATATACAGTTATAGAAGTGGATAAAGCATTATTGTGGCTATTTCAATGCGACTATGATACTGTAAGAGTAAAAATTATAAAAGGTAACATTTAGTCTTAAAACATGGCATTATAAACCCTGAGGAAAAACAGAAGTCACTTCATCATCTTTGAGTTTGTATCTACTCAGATGATGGCATAAAAGCTAATGTTTTTGAATTTCAAGGCCTTGCCAATGACAGCCCCTCATTCTTTTCTCAGTCTGTATCAGGAACCGCACCCCAGCCTTGCATTGCGCATCATGTTGCCAAGGAACCCTGGCTACTTTGAAGTGGAACAATTTTATCATTATGCCTTTTTCTTGTATATTTATCTAAAAATACCATTGAATTACTGATATATGCAGAATGACATTACGAATTACTCAGAAATTCTACAGATTTTCAAAGGATGTTCATTTTACTTTTATTTTCCACCCCTCCCCTTTTCTTTTAGCCATGGATGTGCAAGCATTTGAAAGGCTTTTGGGACCTTGCATGGAGATTATGAAAAGGAACATCACCACCTATGAAGAACAATTAGTTGCCCTGTTTGGAACAAACATGGATATTGTTGAACCTACTGCATGAAGCAAAAGTATGGAGCAAGACCTGTAGTAACAAAATTACACAGTAGTGGTTAGTCCACTGAGAATGTGTTTGTGTAGATGCCAAGCATTTTCTGTGATTTCCTGTTTTTTCCTTTTTTTTTTTTTACATTTACAATGTATCAGTAAACAGTAGTGATAGGCAATAGGCTTTAACATCACTTTGTAAAGAGTAGATCATAAAAATATCAACATACTGATAAATTGATTTTGTGTTCCACAAAATTGAAAGGTTTATTCAGATGATTGTAATATACTGAAAGTATCTGTGTCTAAGAAGATAATTAAAGGATGTTATCATAGGCTATTTGTGTTTGTTTTGACTTATTCAGATTGATACGTCAGTGAGTATGCCCATGTAAGAAGGAACTTGGCAATGAATCATGCTATACAGCATGATTTCACATTCTCTTACAACTCATTGTATATATAGTAAGTACAATTTGAATCATTTTTGTTTTAAAGTTTTTCTGCCTTGATAAGTTATGTGCTGGCTTTGGCCTATTGGTGAAATGGTATAAAACATCATATGCAATTCAAGAACCTTTTATATTTTTGCAATAAAGTACATTTTGACTTCTTTGGCATAATGTCAGTAACCAGTAGTTTTAGGACAGGCGATTTAGTTGTAATAGGTGAGAGTCTCTTTTAGATGAGAGATCATTAACATCTTTTCCTCATAAAGCATATATCTCTGCTTCCTTTTTTCAATTACAGTTCCCTATTCTTTATCTTTAAAAAAGTGAGTTAGACATTTAATGTCACAAAGTTTTTTTAAAGCTTTAATTTAAATTAACTTGTTGTCATCTAAAAGTCTAAGATTTTATATATATTACCAAAAAATCCACACCAAAAATAATATGGGGTCCTTATCAACATGCCCACAAGATATTTTTTTGTTCTTCACTTGTATCCATATCATGATTCTTTCAGATATCTGCTCCCATGGGGTTCCTCCAGGATGGTAAAAATAAATATAAGCAAAATCATACGCAAAGATAAAAGGAATTTCTGCCCACTCTGAACATACCATTTGGCCTTACCATTTGCTTTAATGTAAACTCAAAGAATGACCTCAACCAGAATAGATTTTCATTGATAATTGATAACTTATTATTGGCTACATAAGATGAATTATTCAGCCAAAGCAATATAGCCTTACATTTCTAACCTATGTATAATCCAATGTCTGGAGAGATTAATTCTAACCAGTTTACTTTTCGGTGAGCAATTCCATTTTAGGAAATGTTTTAAAGAAATACATACATGGGTAAAACTATTCTGTGGCTAGTGTGCTCTTCTTAGAGAATGGTTTTGGTCTTACTTGTGTAATTAAAATGTGGTTAAAATATGTTAACCAGATAATGTATATATAAGAAGTTAAAGTATGTAAAGTGTAACTTCAGCCACATTTTAGAACACTGTTTAACAATTTTGTAAACTTTCTTGTAGGAAGAGAGCTGCTTACTATATGAAAATGACTTGTTTTCTATTTAATTTTATTTTAAAAGCCATGTTAATAAATTTAAAAAAAACAGAACCCCAGATTTCTGGTTCATCATTCTGTATTCTTTATTCACTTTTTCAGATTACCTATTTTGTTGCATAAGCTGATGAACTATTCATGGAATAGCAAAAATGCCTGTTTAATAAAGAACTCGGAAGCTGTAAATGCTGGTTACATTATTGTTGGTTATATTTAAATTTTCCTTATAATGAAGCACACTTTTATAATAAACTATGTGAATTATGTTTAATCGAGGGTTTTTTGTTCACTTGTTTTTTAATGACTTCCAGAGTGCATACTGCACCATGTGGAGGGCATGGCAGAGGTCCAGCACATGTGGGCCTAATGGAGCATGAAAGCGTGGTTCTGAATGGCAGCAGAATTTAAAAAATCTTCACTATTAGTCATATGATTCTGGCATGTTTATATGAGTATGTTATGTTAGAATAACCAAATAAATCTGGCTAAGAAATTCATGTCTTAAAGTATCTAAAACACCTCTAGTTTTACATGTGGATGTTATTTAATCACTAATCAAGAATCCTTACTAGTATTTGGAAGTTGTCTGTTGAAGTTTCATTCAAGGATGTATTATATGTAGCTAAGAATTCTTATCGGAGAACATTTTTTAACACAAAAGTTCTTCCCCATATTTATTTTAAATAAATATAAGAGTGTATATGTGCTTCCTGCAGATCTATATGAACTAGGGCTTGGTGCATATAGTTTAACATAAATACTGTGACACAAGTTGGTGAATATATCTGGTTTGTTGTTAACCTGCTGTTACAAAACGGTGGCCAGCAGACTATTTACTGTGCTCAAAAATGCTGCTGCTGCAACTAAGATACAGGGCATGAAACAAGGGACTCTGGATTTCATAGAAGAGTGTAAGATTAAGTGCTGAGTCCTTTTCCTTTATAAAGCATCTTCTAAAATAATAATGTATTTTTCTTACTTTTCTCAAGAAATGTTATGTTTATGACAAGGATTTGTCGTAACATGAGCTTTGTCATTCTTAAAGAAAATTAATAATGTGTAAGCCTAAGTAATACATCTGGGTAAGCCAAGGCTTTCTTAAATAACTGATGGGATTCTAATATCTAATTATGTTAACACTTAAGGAAGAAACAATTATAATGAATGCTGGCTTCTAAAATAAAAAATAGTGTATGGTACAGCTTGATTATGAATATCAAGATTTTGACAAAAAGAAGCTGGAATGAGAATTGAGACAACCTAATAGGATATCTGGTGAAGATGGAGGCATAGGTAGATACACTTGGCCTCCTCATACAACCAAAAGAAGGACAACAACCAATCTAAAAACAAAAAATAACCAGAACTGCCAGAAAATTGAACTGTACACAAGTCTGACAACCGGGGAGTTGAAGAAGAAACATTCATTCAGACTAGTAAGAGGGGAGGAGATGGGCAGCTGGCAGACTGGGTGGTCCCACATTTGCATTTGGATAAATCAGAAGAAACAACTGGGGGGTGAAACAGACCACGCAACCCAGGGTTCCAGCATGGGGAAATAAAGCCTCAAAACCTATAACTAAAAACCTGTAGGGGTTGAGGCATGGGAGAAACTCCCAGCCTCACAGGAGAGTTCCATGGAGAGATCCACAGGGTCCTAGAACGTACACAAACCCACCCACCTGGGTATCAGCATCGGAAGGGCCCAGTTTGCTTAGGGGTAAGGGGAGAAGTGACTGAACAACAGCGGAGAGCCCAGCAAGCAACATCGTTCCCTCTCTGACCCCTTGCCCATACACAGCACCACAACGCAGTGATGTGGGCTGTCTTGCCCTGCCCCAGCCAATACCTAAGGCTCTGCCCCTTATTACGTAACAGGTGCTCCAAGAAAAAAATATGGCCTAAATGAAAGAACAGATCAAAGCTCCAAAAATAGAGCTAAGCGATGAAGAGATAGCCAGCCTATCAGATGCAGAGTTCAAAACGTAATCGGGATGCTCACAGAAATGGTTCAGTGTGGTTGCAAAACAGGAAGAAGTGAAGGCTCTAGAAAGTGAAATAAAGGAAAATACACAGGGAACCAATAGTAAAGGGAAGGAAACTGGGACTCAATGATTTGGAACAGAAGGAAGAAATAAACATTCAATCAGAACAGAATGAAGAAACAAATATTCAAAAAAATGAGAGGCTGACGAACCTCTGGGACAACTTGAAACACTACAAAATCTGAATCATGGGGGTGCCAGAGGAAGAGCAAGAGCAAGAAATTGAAAGCTTATTTGAGAAAATAATGGAGAACTTCCCCAATCTGGCAAAGGAAACAGACTTCTAGGAAGTCCAGAAGCCCATACAGTCCCCAAAGAGTTGGACCCAAGGAAGCATATACCAAGGCACATCATAATTACATTACCTGAGATTAAAGAGAAGGAGAGAATCTTAAAAGCAGTAAGAGAAAAGGAGACAATTACCTACAAAGGAGTTCCCATCAGACTGTCAGCTGATTTCTCAAAAGAGACCTTACAGGAAAGAAGGGGCTGGAAAGAAGTATTCGAAGTCATGAAAGGCAAGGACCTACATTCAAGATTACTCTATCCAGCAAAGCTAGCATTTAGAATTGTAGGGCAGATAAAGTGCTTCCCAGATAAGGTCGAGTTAAAGGAGTGCATCATCACCAAGCACTTATTATATGAAATGTTAAAGGGGCTTATCTAAGAAAAGGAAGATGTTAAAAAATATGAACAGTAAAATGAAAACAAACAATAATCAAGTACAGGACCTAAAAAAAATAAGTAAACAACTATAACAGGAACAGAATCACAGAAATGGAGATCACATGGAAGGTTATCAGCGGGGCAGGGGAGGGAGGAGAATCGGGGGAAGATAGGGGAATAAGTAGCATGAATGGTAGGTACAAAATAGACGGGGTGGTTAAGAATAGTATGGGAAATGGAGAAGCCAAAGATCTTATATGTACAGCCCATGGACAGGAACTAAGGTGGAGGAATGCTGGTGGGAGGGGTGGTGAAGGCGGAGGGGATTATAGGAGAGAAAGAAAATGGGACAAGTATAACAGCATAATCAATAAAATATATTTTTAAAAAAAGAATTGCAAAACCTTACCTGCTCCAGGGCACTTTTAAAGGCAGGAAAACTGGTTGCCCACCTGAACTATATAGTTATTACTTTTCACCAGTATTTTTTAAAAATTTGAAGTATAATTATGCAAATATAAGCAACAAAGTACACCAGGTATTTCCAGGGGACTTGTGTGCCCAACAATAGCTATGAGAGCTTAAATTAATTCAGTTCTATAATGGATTGACCTCACCAAAATCATATTATTTTGTGAGTCCATGACAGAACGCATGGGCAATTAAAATCTCTTGGTTCCTTATGCAATTCTTGGCTTCATATAGTTTCCTAATAGTGATGTTATTGGGCCTAGTGTATAGAGAAATTTATAGAAAGTTTCCAAAGCAGACAGAGTATTTTGAGAGGAAAACCTTTTTATTTGACCCACAGATCTGCATCACTCTGTCCCTTTTTATGCTGTTTGTAAATCCAATATTGCCTAGGAAATCCTAAAGAAGCATGTGATGTTTGATATGGAAGTAATTTTCTATACAATAAAAATGAAATGCCACCTATTAGGTGGTTTTGCTAGATTTTGACTTAAGCATAGCCTTGGTCTTCACATTTTACCAAATTTTAACAAGTATTTTTTATATGTGTATATATACATATATATGTTTGTGTATATATACTGCAAAATATACATGAAATGTAACAGTTGTAACATTCACTGTACTAATGAATATCTTTTACTCTTAATGGAAAAACAGAAAACTTTTTTCCAGGTGCAGGGGAAAGTTTAGTGTAAGCAGGGCATGAACTCTGAAATGACAAGATGCTGGGCTCTTCACTGGTTAACCCAGAGGTGAAACTAAATGTTTTCTATTGAACATTAAAAAATGTTTACAAAGTAGAACCCCTGAATGAGCTTGTGAGCAATAAATATGACCAGTCAAAATATTGGATAAAATTGCTTCCAACTGCTGATTTTCTATCTTTGTCTGAACTAAAACCTACCTGGATCCTGCTGAGGAACAAGAGAATGAACACGCATCCCTACAATGCCACTGCCTCTTTAGGCCAAAGGCTGACACTTAATACAACTGTACTTCCCTTTACTTGATGATTATATTCTTGAAATGGAAGTGAATGACACTTTTGAAAGCCAAATAATATTTTAATTATTTTAGGAGAGGTGCTCACTATAAAGATATTTTTGGCAAATCTTTTTCTCATAATTGCTCCTTAAAGCTGAACTCAAATATCCTCAGCCTTTTTATTACTATAGTGCAGTGATTTTCAACCTGTGTGCTACAATAATTTTTAAAACATGGAATACCTGATTATTTAGTCTGGGACACTGACCTCTTTTCCCTTACATTGTCAAATAAAAAAAAAATGACTCCAGTCAACAACTGCCATCCAGTGTGAATGCCCTGTGTTGAAACATAAACATATGGGTCATATAATAGAGTTGCATCTTATTGGTGACATCGCTTAACAAGTTTGTGTCTGACTGGTTAATTGTTGGTAACAGAAATCCTTATATATAAATATAGGTACCTGTTTATTTCCTTATTTATTTATATTTTTTTAAAGAGGTGGGAGAGAGAAGAAATGATTTGTTGTTCCACTTATTTGTGCTTGATACATGCCCCAACCAGCAAATGAAACCGCAACCTTGGCCTACTGGGGCTATGCTCTAAGCAACTGAGATACTCAGCCAGGGCAGTTCCTGTTTTTCTAAAATGTCCCTTTAAAGCAAAAGGGGTAGATAAATACTATTATTATTTTTTTGTGAATCAACCAAAATTATACCTATTTTTTGGTCAGACTGGCAAAGTATCTTTTGGTGTACTGCTGAATTTTAGTGATTAGTTTATGTGTGCCATGAGATGAACACAGTTGAAAATCACTGCTATAGTGCATTATTATATGCTATTATATGAACTCTTGAAGAACTGAAGTGTATTAGACAAATATCATTTGCCTTTGAGAAGTCATTTGAGCAGATAAAAACCCTTTATACCAGGAGGAGAGAAAATGAATGACAATAGTGCTAATTATACATAATGTAGCTAAAAGATGAGACCTGTTCTCAAATAATAGTGATAAATATATAGAACAGGTGAGACTTAAAGCCCACGGAAGCTGTTTAACAGAGTTAATGTTCAAAAGTGCATATGACATAGAGCACGACACAATACACGCTATACATTAGTAAGAAAATTTAGCCATGGCTAGTGTAGCTCAGTGGATTGAGCACGGGCCTGCAAACCAAAAGATCACAGATCGATTCCCTGTCAGGGCACATGCCTGGGATGCAGGCCAGCTCCCAGCAGGAGCCAGTTCCCAGCAGGGGATGCACCAGACGCAACCATACATTGATATTTCTCCTTCTCTCCTTCCCTCCCCTTCCCTTCTAAAGATAAATAAATTAAATTAAAAAAAAGAAAATTATTGTTACTTATTTTCCCCAACTTTTTTTTTTCCAGCAAGCATATACTTATTGATTGCACAGACAAAAAGATGCTTTATGGTCACGAGAGTCAAATCTTAACTTTTAGTGGCATTAATAATTATAAGCACCAGAGACATGTATTACTCAGTTCTAAAATGGCACTCATCTCCTAGACATTACAAGTTGAGTTTTTAAAGTATAGTTAGTAAAACAGGAAAGGATATTTTTGAGAGTTTAAATCTACCAAGATGAAGCTATCTGAAAAGTTCGACAACTTAACTTTTCAGACCATACATGTGTACCATTTCCCAATTTTAATATTTAATTTGCTTACCTTTTGAGAATTTGAACAGCAATATTCTCAATATTTACGTAATACCCCATGCTTGAACTTCTAAGTCTAGCAAAGCAGTCACTGACCTGCCAAATGTGATGGAATCAAGGGAAATGTATTAATTACACACAATAGAATTTATCAATTTTTTTACCATCTTTAAATTAAGACTTCATTTCTTTTTGATAACAGAATTTTATCATTGGAAAGACCTTGATTTTAGATGACTTCTCGACATATTTTGGCCATAGTTTGTGTGTAACGTGTGCACAGATATTGTACTTACACTAACCAAGAGTAGGTGTTATTTAACAAAACTGATTTTTTCTTGCCAGTTTTATCATGCAAATGTCTGAAGAACATATAAAAGTTAGTTATATCTGAAAAAGCTGTGGTAATTACAGACAATGAAATATTACTCGGCTATAAAAAAAGAATGAAATCTCACCATTTGAAACAGTGTGGATGGACCTAGAATGTATTATGTTAAGTGACATAAGTCAGAGAAAGACAAATACCATAGGATTTCACTTATGTGTGGAATATAAAGATCAAAATAAATGAACAAACAATCGAAACAGACTCATATATACAGAGAACAGACCTATAGTTATCAAAGGGGAAGGGGTTTGAGGGACTGGGTGAAAAAGATGAAGGGATTAAGAAGTATAAATTGGTAGTCACAAAATAGCAGGAAGAGAGCATAAGGGATACAGTCAATAATATTGTAATAACTATGGTGCCAGGTGGGTACTAGAAATATCAGGGGGAGCACTTGGTGAAATGTATGATTGGCCACTCTGCTGTACATCTACCTGAATATAATATGCAATAAAAAATAAAAAAACTTCTATGAAAAAAGTAATTACAGTTATATTTGTCTTAGTGAAAAAATAGAATTTATACATGTAAAGATTTCCAAGATCTTACTAGTTTTTGTTCTTTGATCTTTGTTCTGGCTTACCAGTTGGCTGGTTTGGTAATAGTCACCCAGGAATTAATGCTGTTGTTTCTCACCCAAGGATATGTTCATTAATTTTCAGAAAGAGAGGAAAGGAGAAACATGGATCTGAGAGTCAAACATTGGTTGGTTGCCTCCCATGTATGCCCTGAAGGGGAAGGAAACTGCAATCTAGGTTGCAGGAATTGAATTTGCAAACTTTTGGTGTTTGGGAAGATGCTACAACCAACTAAACCACCTGGCCAGGGCTTAATATGATGTTTCTGTTAAATATATGTAAGGTACAAATGTGGTCATTTAGTTTTTCAGGAAAGTCAGAAGATAGGACTAATTGTAGAGAATTCTAATACTGATATTTAATCAGTTGTGAGTGAACTACTACAATTTTATGACTTGGACAAAAATTAAAGTATGTAAAAAATTTAATCTTTGCATCCTTATCAATTAGCAAAATGGTCAACAAATATTATAAACTGCAGCCAGTGCCGGCCAACCTGTGAACTTAAAGGTTGCTGCTGCTGGTTCAACTCCCAGTCAGGGCACATGCCTGGGTTGCAGGCCAGGTCCCCAGTTCGGGGCATGTGAGAAGCAACCGATCCATATATTTCTCACACAGCAGTGCTTCCCTTCCTCTCTTTTTCACTCCCTGCTCTCTAAATGTAAACAAATAAAAATATTTTTAAAATATTAGAAACTAAAGAAATTTTGATTGAATCAATAGAAACAACTTTTTAGTGCTATTCAAAGATAATTTATTGCTTAGACTGATACAATACCTTGATCTGAGGTTAAAATTATTTTTCCCATTACAGTATTTACCAATAAGAATACCTGCACTAAGACTGTTAGCAGTATAAGGTTTGTGGGCTTGATGCTTTGAAAGAAGGGCCAATATTCAATACATCAGAGATGGAGTAAGAAAGTTCAAGAAGATAGAAGAATACACAAAGCCATCTTAAGAAAGCTCAAAATTCAGGGTTCTTATATCAAGGGGAGACAGGATGGGTAGGGCAAACAGGTGGGTGGAGACTATAGATAGCCAGGCTGGGAAAAGGAGCCAAAGAAAAGTGGGCAATTTCTAACTCCCTGAATTCCTGGGGGGTCCTTTGACCCTCTCTGATCTGCATCCAGTTCTTGAGTCATTATTTTATGCATATTTCCCCACCTGTGCTGACAGAAGGCATCCTCAAATCTCAAGCAGAATTCCTCTACTTCAGCAATTTTCAACCTTTTTCATCTCACGGCACACATAAACTAATTATGAAAATTCTGTGACACAGCAAAAAATATACAGGGTCCAGCAGAAGTAATGCCTGCTTGAGTGTGGGTGGTAGGGTAATAATATGGGTATAATAATTTATAGTTTTAATTTGAACATTCACCTAAAATGTCATACAGTGTGCCTGAATGTGATATTGTTAGAGAATTACATGCTTCTGATTATGCAATAAAAGATTTTGTAATAAAAAGGGGGCTTTATTTGTGCTGGATCCTGTGTTTATTGCTAATCTGACCAAAAATAAAAGGGTATAGTTTTGATTCAATCACAGTGATGGAAAAGAGATGAGTGTCCCTGACTAGATTCTCAGGTATCGAGTGTTTTAAAAATTCTTGCTGGCACACTGATTGAAAATCTTGAAATTGCAACTCTAGTTAATTACACATCTATAACAGGAGATATTAGCCTGAAGGCCAGAGAGAGGAAACATTTCACTCTGTCACAAGGCTTTCAGAAAACTTACAAATGGAAAGACTTTTAATGTAAGGTTTAGCCAAAAACAGATCTCACAGTTTATGCCCTGTAGAGGGAAAGGAGTAACTCAAGCTTTTGAAAGCTCACTTTTTGGGCAAGGAGAAGCTTTTCAATTTCCTGGAAGAAGTGAGTCATAAATATCACAGATTTTAGTTTTAAATGGATAGGTGAATTCCACAGATTTTCCTTTTGTCAAGAAATTTAACACTGGAATTTATGTTTTCAATTTCGGGACAAAATGAAAAAATAAAGAAGGAAGAAAATAAGGATATACAGAATTGCATAGACACATTCAAGCTCTTTTCTTGGATTACTCTATTAACCCCTTTTGGATAGTCAAATCCTGTCCTTTTTCCTGAAGGAAAAATTCTGGCATTTTGTGAGCTTTCTGAGTTATTTTTCAAAAAATGTTTGATTACTATTTGTGAATTTGGAAAGTAAAACCTTTGATCACATTCTATTGTGATAGGAAGGGCTATCTTATAATTCTCTTCAAGCATTTAAACAGGGAATCCCTAAAAGGAATTTGAAAATTTGTTTCAACATATGAGGGTAATTTTGGATTTCTTGATTTGTTATGTGGCTTTCATGCAGATCTAAAAATTCAAGAAATATAATTAACTTAAGAAATAATGTGCTCCGATTTTAGGCTCTTTTCAGAAATTTGACTTTACTGATTTCTTACTAATGTAAGTTTTCCTCCTCTTAAACTTTAAGCATACATATAATGATCTAAAGATATAAAAACCTAAAGCATAGCTTAAATGATTAAACACTAAAAGTTCAAAGGGAAAAGGCTTAATAATGTCTTTGTAATGTGAATGGTAAACATACCAATTACAGGCTGATGTGCTGTGATGGACAGCCATGTTTAAAACGAAGGGAATCTAAAGCAGAGAAGCCATCCTCCTTTGGTGAGTCAGACAGAGCATTAGTAATTTAAGGAGGAACTCTTGGTGGAAACAAGTGGAAAGGCTTTTTTTTTTATTTTTATTTTTTTATCAATGGGAAGCCATTGGGAAGGGGAATATGGTTGCCTAATACTCACCAAAGAAACTTAGATAATGATTAAATCAGCTTAAGTCACATTATAACCCTCAGTACTACTGTTAACAACGAGCAAGCTGGTCAAAATAGAAAATACCGTTTTGACTTCCTTCAACTGTAAAGCATATAGTAATCGTCCACCCCTTTTACAGCTTTGTAAAACCTCCAGACCCTAAGCTTTCCTCTCAACTGCCCATTCCCAAGGTTATCAGTGCCTCGCAAACAACCGGCAACAAATGTTGGGTGACTTGAATTGAGTTGGCGAACAAATCTTAAATTACTCTCCCGGGGTGACGAGCGGAGGCTCAGAATTAAGAAAATCTAATTCTTCCCACTGGAGCCCAACACCACCTTTATTGTCCCCATTATGACTGGGACCGAGATTTGTGGGTGACTAGGACCCTCGCGAGGCTACAATGCTTCCGCTTTGGTAGTCATCTCCTTCCCCTAACACTTAAACAATACCTTGGCCTGCTGCCAAACTTTGAGTAGCCAGGCACTAAGGCTGTTTATGACCAAGAACGGGTACTGCGAGAGGCTGGGGCTGCTCCAAGTGCTAGGACCGGTCCAGAGAAAGAGAAGAAGCCAAACCTTTAAAATGCTCCCTTCCTCCGCCTCCTCCCTTTTGTCCCAGACACCAAAACAAACGAGCTGATACACGTGTCCCTATGACTCTTGTTTACTATCAAGACTGCGCTGTTTACGCATCTCTGGGATATGTAGTCCAACCGGTTCCTCTGGCATGCGGCTTCCCAGAAGCAGAAGCAAGGCTGAGACTACGAACCCACAATCCATTTCGGGAGCAAAGTTTGGCGTGAGTCCCTTCAGCCTCGGCAGTAATCCAATCCGAAGCGCTTATTTTAATGACTGACATGCTGTCTTCTCCAATAAATACAACACAAAACTCAACACAAGCCCGCCCCTCGAGGTGGACTTCGGTATCACCCAATGGGAAAGGAAAAAGATCGAATGGCAGTTCTTCAGGCCAATAAGAGGGTGAAAGAGCTGGCAGGAGGCTCAACCCCCAGGGGGTTGAGGGAGGGGGAAGACGAAGCTTGAAAGACTTGGTAATGGCGACGGGTTTGGTAAGTAGGAAAGTTTCGGTTGAAGAGTAAGAGCGGAGACGGGAACAGTAATGCGCACCAGGGAGGCCGGCCTCAGTGGGAGAGGGGATACGCGAGCTGCTGGTGGTGTTGTCGCGGCCAAGGCCGCCCGTGTCGATGCTGCCCGCACTCCGCGGCGGGTTTGTTGTCTTTTAGTTCGGGAAGGGGTGGGGGTGGGGAAGGGAGGGGCAGGATCCCGAAGGGAACAGAGAGCCCGGCGAGGCCGGGTCCGCGCTCGTTGTCCTTGAAAGGCTTCCCTCACGAAGGGGGCAGTTAACCGTCCGGTAGCTGCCCGCTGCGAGCCCACTGGATCAGCGTCCTGCGCAAGCTCACCTGGGCTTCGCGGCAGCGCGGCACTAGGGGGGCGCAGGCGGGGGCGGGGAGGAGTAGTTGAAGACTAAGTTCTGAAGCACGTTCCCCGTGGGTGGCCCGACCTGGTAGGGTGACCGAGGTGGTTCTGGGCCGGGGAAAGAACGGAGGCGGCGCCTGGGCTGTCCAGAAAAGTTTGACTTCCAACTTTCACCGCATGTAGGTGGCGGTTCTGAGGTTGGCCCGCGGTGGGACACCGGCTGGGAATGGGGGACCCAAGTGAGGCGCTGCCTCATTCGGGTCCCAGGGTCCCAGAAGGGCTGGAGTGGAGTTAAGGAGCTCGAGGAGCCGCTGGGCCCCCGGGCTCATTGTTACGCAGTTCGAATGAATGGACTCCGAGGCGCCTGCGCGGTGGGGCTGAGCGGAGGGGAAAAACAAGCCTGGAGTCCAGGCTGCGGTCACATGATGGGGGGAGGGGAGGGGAACGCGATGAATGGCGAAAGAGGGTGGGGGATGGACTTGGCTTGAAGCTGCGGGCGCTGCCTCTGTGACCGAGAGCCGAGACTTGGCAGGGGATTCCAGTCTCCGCCTTCCAACCTTTGCTGCCGCCTCAGGCAGATTAAAACAAAAAGGAATCCAGGAGAAGTCGACCGCGGGGTCCCGGGTTTTGGCTTGTTTAAACGCTGTGTACATACTGTCTAGGGGATTTTACTCGTTTCTGTGCCTTTTGCAATACTTAGAGTTAATTCTTAGGAAGTTTAAAAAAAATCGTTTTTAAAAGGAGCACTGACAGCAGGAGTACTCAATAGTTTTTAGCTCAGGATGTGACCGATGCCATAAAACAGAAGGGTAAAAGGGAGTGATATATATTAGGAAGTGTTGGAGCCCTAATAAGACTTCCATCTTAACAGATAACTCCGAACAGTGGTTTTGAAATTAAACTTTAGAGATTTAGAATAATTATAACATTTGTGAATACTTTTCTGTTGTTTATCTATTGATAATCTACCTTTGTAATGTATTTCTAGAACTTTTGGTCTTAGCTTACTTTTTTCCATTGTCTTTTGACAGCGTGTTAGGATCTTCTGTTCTATTTCGTTGATTAAACTACCCAGTTTTGTTGGGTTGGCAATATTTAGAAAGTTTTAAGGAAATTTAAATTATATTCAAAATAATTAAATTCTTAAGTTTTTGAACTACTTTATGCTTTTGAGGAAGCCACTGTGCAGCAAAATACTGCAGGTTGTTCTAACTCGACATATTATTTACAGAACGAAAATTTGATTTCACATTCTAGTCCATTTTATGTAGTTTTGCAAACCGAATTACCTTTTTTCCTCCGTCTGGAAAACCCATCCCCCCTTGTTCGTTTCTCAAACTTTGTTCACTTCTACTAAGTTAGTTAAACGATTACCTTCTCCCAAGATTTTACTGCACATTTGCCTCCACAATCTTCCATGCTTCAAAGTGCCTACTTCTCGGACTTCAAACATGGACTCATCCTTTAAAGAATGGTCTCCTCCGCTGTATTTTTATTTTTTTTGGACTCTTGTCCCTATCCAAATGCTCAGAATGAATAAACTGCTAGGCCCTGAAGATTTCCTGGAGGGAGACTTTCAAGCTGGTGTGTTGTATTTCTGGTTGAAATGAAGATATTTTATTTTTTCTTGTCAAAAATTATGTTACCACCATGTTAATGAGACAATGCCAGGTATTTTGCATGTACTTTAAGTGTGAATATGAATATTTACTTAGAATGAAAGTGTAAATCACAGTAAACAAAATTTAAAGCTGACCTATACCTTATATATCACAAAATTCAGAAAAAAATATTCTTAACTGCTTGACACATGGATAAATACATTCCTTTATATTTTGGTCTGCACTTACTTGGGTGCTTCATATTATAATTTACACTATCATTTTCCATAGAAAATAGAAAAATAATTTTCTGATGAAACAGATAGTTATAAATTTTTTTTAGCCCTGGCTGGTGTAGCTCAGTGGATTGAGCATGGGCCTGTGAAGCAAAGGGTTGCTGGTTCGATTCCCAGTCAGGACACATGCCTGGGTTGCAGGCCAGGTCCCCAGTAAGGGACACATGAGAGGCAACCACACATTGATGTTTTTCTCCTACTCTTTCTCCTTTCCTTCCCCTCTTTCTAAAAACAAATAAAATATTTTTAAAAATAAAATAAAAATTTTTAATTTTAAAAAATTTTATTGATTTACTTTAGAGAGAGGGGAAGAGAGGGAGAGAAGCATCAATTGGCTGTCTCTCGCACACCCCCATTGGTTTACAGGCCCATGCTCAATCTCCTGAGCCACACCAGCTGGGGAAGTTATAAATTTTTAAAAGTTACTCAGGAAAAGTTAAATAGCTTAGAAAAGCTATTTTCACATGTTGTTATAGGTCATGTAGAATTTTTAGAATTTCAATTAAGTTTAGGAAAACAAGTTTCATGTACGAATTTTAGATTTCAAGTTTTTCCTACAATGACTCATCTTGAATAGTATTTGAATGGATGGTCCTCTTTTATTTATTTATTTTTTAAAGATTTTATTTAATTCTAGAGAGGGGAAGGGGGAGAGAGGGAGAGGGAGAGAACCATCAGTATGTGGTTGTCTTTCACATGCCCCCATACTGGGGATCTGGCCTGCAACCCAGGCGGGCATGTGCCCTAGACTGGGAATCGAACCGGCAGCGTTTTAGTTCACAGGCCCACGCTCAATCCACTGAGCTACACCAGCCAGGGCAAGATAGCCCTCTTTTAAACAGGTTTGTACATGACTTGTAGGTGATGTATTGTGGGTTTTCTATTATCTTCATCAATATTAGCATTTTGTGTCGAAGCAGTTTAGAATTGATAAGAATTTGTATAGATGTGATTTTGCACTGTCCAGCAAAAGCAAGGAGTCTGGTCTAGGCAGCAGTGACTGGTGCAAGAGGGCTTTGGAATCAGGTAATCATGTGGGATGTAGTATTTTTTATACCTGTGGTAATTGTGCTAGGTAGACAGGTACTGGTCCCATTTACAAATAAGAACACTGAGGCATAGAGGTTAAATTCTTCAGTTGTGTAGGTAGTAATATTCTCAGTAGTATATTTTACTGCAAGAATACCACCCCCTGCTGGGGTGAGTGTGTGGGTCACCAGCACAATGCCAAACAAGTCGTTGAAACATTTCTTTGAAGTCTATTGTTAGAAGTTTCATGGAAAATTATTCTGGAAGAACTGCATTAAGGTCCCCAACTACTTTCCATGTAGAAAGTTGCATTTTAATATATTTTATTATGGAGGTTCATTTTAGCTTAGAATTATGTAATCCATTTCAAAATATCTCAGTTGTCATGCTAGAGATGTAAATTCCTTGCAAATTACCTTTTCTTCACTCTCTGCTCACAAAAAAAAATTGAGTTTGATATACAGCCCTTTAGAATTAGGGGAGAGCACAGAGGAACTTTTTGTGAAATTTATAGTAAGGTTGGAAAGTGAAGGATTTGGGGAAGAATAGGCACTTGGAAGTAGTCTAACTTAAGTTGGTCTATACCTTTTGTCATTTTTCTCATTTCTTTTCAGAAAAAAATGAGTCCCATTCAGTTGGCAGAATCCTGTTTTCCTTGTCCATAATAATACTTTGTTCACAGAGGTGTTGTGAGGCTGTACAAGATTAAACAAACTATTATGTGGAAATGGTCTGCGTGGAATAGGAAGGCATTTAGAAAAACCTGTTTACTTCTCTTTCATTCACTGAAACTGAGTTATTTCTGGCCCCCTCTTATTTCTAATTTAAGATCTTGTGACTCTGTACTTCTGAAAGTATGCTAAACAAAAGCAATAGAGTCTGCCCAGTCCCACCCAATGAAAATTTGTAATACTTAACATCACATTTCAAAGTACAGCTGCTGGAGAATGTCACTCTTACCTTTTGAGAATCAGTGATCTAGTGAAGAGATGACATACATACTTATATATGAATCCTGTAAACCAAAGTAGAATACAAAAATGTGAATGAACAATGGGTTTAGCTCTACCAGGAAGTATCTGAAAGAGGAACTTGTTTGTCAGAATGAATGTATAATTGGTATAATGTATGGTGAAGTGGAGTATTTTTGAATAACGACTCTTCTGTATTCCTTTAATGTTATCAGGGGCCTCCCTTCCCCCAAATAGTTTTACAAAAAAATGAGAGCCAAAAACTTAAGTTTGTATATGGGTTTGAATTTTGCTTTTATGTATTTAATTCTCACACAAGCCCTGTGAATACATAGAGTTACTGTGAGGCTGAGGTTAAGTGACCTACCCAAGGTGACAAGGTCTGCAAGAGTGAAATTCAGGTCTTTTGATTAAGTCTGGGCTTCCACTTACTGTATGAAGTTTACAGTTGCATTATCTCAAGACCAGCTTTTGATAACCAGCAACAATAAGGTATGGGAACACAGAACTCAAGTTCAGCAAGTAATTATTTGGTTCCTTTTATTATTTGTAAGTGGCTCTTTTGAAATTACTTTACTTCATTTGAGGAATATTGTGATGGGATATTGGTAGATAACTAAGGCTAGGTGCTGAAGAAATGATAGTTGTAAGGAAGTATTAGTGTATTATAGTGAATGGTGGACAATGTAGGACCTGTTAATAGAAAAAAATTTAGATGGGAAGAAAAATCAGAGAGCTCTAGAGAGTGAGGGGGAAGGCAGACAAGCTGCTACAGTGCTTCTGTGGACCCCAAGAACAGCATTGTTTCATACACTTAAGGCTAGCTCTGAGCTGTATACAGGGCAACCTGAGTTTCATTATAAAGATAAAATAAAACTTTCAAGTTTAAGATTAAAGCTGGGGGTGACTTGAGCAGATCACATCTGTATGTAAAGAATTTATAGAATGACTAATTCCTCTCATGTCTTGGGTATTACTAACTAAGGAATCCATACAGATAACAAACTGTTGCAGAGGAAGCTGGGGGCAGGTGGCTTACATGGATAGAAGTTTGGAAAGTTAATACATTGTGGGTTTTTTTTTTTATTTAAGATTTTGTTTTTTTATCTTTAGAGGGGAAGGAGAGAGGGAGAGACACATCAATGTATGGTTGCCTTTTGTGCACCTCCTGCTGGGAACTGGCCTGCAGGGAACCAGCCTGCAACCCAGGCATGTGCGCCGACTGGGAATTGAACCCCGATCCTCTGGTTCGCAGGCCTGTGCTCAATCCACCGAGTTACACCAGCCAGGGCTACATTGTGTTTTTAGTACACTGCCCCTTAATGTTAGCTATAGATGTTCTTGCATACTGTTAACAATGTTTCAGGATGATTTTGTATAGAAGTGAAGAGAATGTCAGACCTCTATTCCAAAATCTTAAGTGGTTCCCCATTGTTTGATAGTAGCTAACACTAGTCACTTTACTCAGGTTTGCTTTGTATTGGGCAGTATCGTAAGCTTTTTACATTTATTGGCTCATTGTGTTTTTGAAAGAACCTATGCGGTGTAGATGTTTTTATTAATTCCATTTTATAACAAGGCATAAAGATTCTAAATTGTTCATGGAACATAGTAAATAACAAATTTGATGTTTCAAAGTCCTTATTCTTCTCTACAAAAAACTCCCCAATTTTCCTACACTAGGGTTGAAGATTCTGATCTCAGTCTAACCTTCTAGCTTTAATATCCACGGTCAGTGTTTGTTAGTGTGTGTATTTAATTTGTGGCCCAGAACAACTCTTCTTCCAGCGTGGCCCAGAGACACCAAAAAGTTGGACACCCCTGCAAGCAGTGTCCAGGATATGGGTCATTTTTGAGGTATGCAGACAGCACCCAAAGTAAAATATCAGAAAATAAAATAAGGCAATGTGCAGTTTGGCTGTATGTGTCAAGAAGCTTAGGAAGGTGTTTTATTGCCATCCGCCTATTAGGAATCTAAAGAAATAATCAGGTCTAATCAAATACTATTAAAGTACTACATTAAAAGATAATGTAAATGCAATGTTATTAAAAGTAATGAAAAAACATGTTCAAGAATAGGAGGAATAAGTTAATTTTGGTACAGCCATATGTATGTTACTTATTTAAAATGGATATTTGTTAATGACACAGAAAAATGCTTATGAACTTACGTAAAGGAAAAGGTATATGAAGAAAAATATGATCATGGGTATCTGTGTGAAAAAGACAGCAGGCAATACACGAGTGCTAACAGTGTCCAAATCCAGTTGGTTGATTAGAAATATTTAAATTTTTTAAGCTGTATGCTTTTTAAATTTTTGCCACAGTGATTGTATTTTATAGTCAAAAAACATTTCATAATTTAAAGGATGAAAATGCCTTTGTAAGAAAAAAATTAGTGTTGCCAGTGTTTTTTGGTATGTCAAGACTCTAAAAGCTCTAGTATCAATATTATGCATTTAACATCTTTCAATTTTTTTGATTAGCTGGGTTGGGGTACTTTTAATGACTTTTAGCAGCAATATGTTTCATTTATTTTGAAGAGAAAACTGTGTTTTCAGACTTTCTTTGTTTATTTCCTATTAGCCCAGAACTTTTTTAAAAGTGAGATTTGTGTACAGCCTGAGAAATCAGGAAATCATCCTGCTTCTCT
The DNA here is from genome assembly GCF_021234435.1 of Artibeus jamaicensis. NCBI lineage: Eukaryota > Metazoa > Chordata > Mammalia > Chiroptera > Phyllostomidae > Artibeus > Artibeus jamaicensis. The sequence goes on along the minus strand of NW_026521981.1, from coordinate 1,078,082 downwards.
CGCCTGTGTTAAATAACCATTTTGATAATATCTAAAGGCAAGAGTATAAAAGGTATTATTTTCATAACAAAATTTAGTTGGTGGACTTCCTGACAAATTAATTCATTGTGTTAACCTGTGTTATTCTTTGTGATAACTTTGTGGTCTTGAAAGTAGATTGACTATTTATTAGCTAAATCTCCCTTGATTAGCATTTTTTTTTTTTTTTTTTTATTTTATTTTTTTTTAGAAATAATAGCCTAGTCAGAAGGACAGGTGTCTTTTTATTATGTCTAGGCCCCAAATTCTCATTAAGAAGACATGAACATTTTTATTTTCACGAGAAGTATGATATATGGCCATTTTAAGAAACTCATCTTAAATGTTATTTACAGAATGTAATTTTAAGAGTGTTAAACTTGTTTACTCTCATAAGATGAAAAAATAGAATATTCTTTGTCTTTTTGTATGTAATTGAGGAAAGTGTTAATTTTCTTTTAAATTTGAAGATAAAACTAAAGGGTTTGTTGGTCTCAATATTGGGGTCTGAAAGAGATACTTGATTAAAACTGTGCTATTAATCTTTAGAAGAAAGGACTTTTATAAATTCAAGATATGGTCCTTTGGGATTGGGTATAATTTAGTGCTGACTACATGGATGGTAGGCCAAAATATCAGGGAGTTATCCTGGTGGAAAGGATATGATTGAGATGTAAATAGAAATGTATAGTTAAAAGTATAACATTGTGATGTTTTTGATTGATTTTATACTTACATAATCTTCAGATCACATGATTTGACATTTTTTTCTTGCGTTATTTTTGTTTTAAAGTCGGAGCACCATAACATGGTGTGGGAAGTGAAGACAAACCAGATGCCCAATGCAGTACAGAAACTCCTGCTGGTAATGGACAAGAGAGCTTCAGGAATGAATGACTCATTGGAGTTGCTGCAGTGTAATGAAAATTTGCCGTCCTCTCCTGGCTATAACTCCTGTGATGAACACATGGAACTCGGTAAACAATTAGAAACTACTTAGGAATCTCACTGAAATTCAGATAATTTTCATGTGTGGCCTACCTTGAACTGCTAAAAAGTATGTGAAGTTTTGTATGTTAGTTTTCAATGTTGTCTTGTTAATTGCTTATAAAACTATTACTTAAAGCCAACATAAATTTGAACTATTTAAGGTTGTCATCACATTTATGAATTATTATACTCACCTGACTTTTATAAAGACTGAGCTGTTAAACACCTTAGCAGAACCCTGCTCTGTGACTTTTCAAAAGGTGTTTGAAACATCCTAGTGAGCTCAACGAATTATCCCTTGCCACTCCTCATATCTGGTTTATTGGTGGACCCTTGAAATTGTGGTTATCACTGTTGCCAAGCCTACTACAAAGATATGTGACCTGTAGAAATGTGTAAGGTTGTTAATACACGATTTTGAATTCTACTGCTTTGAGATGTTGAAGAGTAAAAAGCTAATGAGTAACCTTGGCTTGCTGCCTAGCTTGTCAGTTAGGCTTCCCTCCTCTTTAATATGTAATTTTCCTAACAAATAGCCTGAGATGTGATTATCCTTATTTTACAAAGACGAAATAGAGATCAGATTATATGCTGCAGTGCTGTGTGGGAATTTGGAGATTCTGAACATCTTGGGACATACACCTATTTGAATGCCAGGAGTTTACTGGGCCCTAATAATTCATTAAGTAGTAGTTATTGTTGAACAGAGACACCATTTTCATGACATAATTGATCTTCTACCATCACGTTTTAGGTTTCAGGAGTAAATCAGGAACTTAGGGCCTAGGAGTGTAGGGGCTCAAAAGTTTACACCATCCAAAATGACTTAAGTTAAAAGCAGTTAATTTCCTGTACTTCAAAGATAAGTGAGCTCTTTATAGTATTGAAAAAAAAGAAATGATGGTAAAAGAAGGATTTTACAAGGAGGGAAGAGGCTTGAGCAGAATTATAGGGTGGAGGTATGTCAAGTTGGTATGACATTTTGGTTGCTCAATGAAGGGGGTGGTATATTTTACTCAGTTTTGTGAATGGATATCCTGATTCGGTATTTCTAAACAAGAGATTTCAATTTTAGTAGGCTTTTTTGGAATATTTGCCTGAATAGGAGTTAAGTGTAAGTACATTTACAGTGACTAGAAGAGTTTCTTGACATATATTGAAGGGAACCAAGGATCTAGGTTGTGTAAATGTGTGTTTCATAAGAGTTTTAAGGCCTGCAAGATGCTTGCTATGTATTTTTTTTTTCAGTATTTTAGAATTTAATTTTATGGAATTCCTTATAGTGTTCATAGCCTTGGTGTGTACATGAGTGGTACATGGGAAATACCTCTAGTCTTCTCTCTTGAGGAGTAAAAGTCTATCATGAAATACCTATCAGGAACACATTTACAGGGAAAAATAACACTACTGAGTTCAGAATTTCTCAGTAAAGAAATAACTTGTCACACATAAAGTTGAATGTGTAGTACCTAAAAATTTATGTGATTATCTTATCTTCGAAAATTGCTTGTTTCATTATTGCAGTAATCTTGTATAACAGGTTAATAAAAGTATGTGAAATAATAAGTACATATATGCACACATAGAATGCCTTTTTCCTCATTAATATTTTCATATAAAAATGTCTCAATAGTATATGGATTACTCCTCAGGAAAGCATAAAAACCTGGGGGGAAAATTAGGAAATACAAACAGTATTAATAGTTTTTCCAGTTTGTGAATAGTTTGTGTTAATTACATGGTTTTTCCAGTTAGTGAATAGTTTGTGATAATTACATGGTTTAGGTAATGAAGTTACTACAACATTTACATTCGTTGAATTCACTTTTCTACTAAGCTTGTTTACCTTTAATGTACTAGGCGTCACTTTTTAATATTGAAGCTTGCTTTATACAAAAAAATTTTTGAATTTATACTTTTTCTGTCACAAAAGTACTTAGCTAAATTTGAAGATTTCTCTTCCAACTATAATTACACTATTGCTCTGTTTTAGTAATTTCCTTTTTATAATGTTGAGTGTGTTTTTGCAGACGACCTTCCTGAACTTCAGGCTGTTCAAAGTGATTCTACCCAATCTGCCATATACCAGCTAAGTTCAGATGTTTCACATCAAGAATATCCAAGACCATCTTGGAACCAAAATACCTCAGACATATCAGAAAATACTTACCGTGAAAATGAGGTGGATTGGCTAACAGAACTAGCAAATATCGCCACCAGTCCACAAAGTCCACTCATGCAGTGCTCATTTTACAACAGGTAAGAAAACTACATTTTTGAAAACTTCTATTATTACAAATAGCTATTATTTTTTTCTAGTTTTAAAAGTAGTGCTATTAACTATTTAATGAATGGCTTACTTAAATTGGGACTGAAGTAAAGTTATCAGAATTAAGCTTCCTATAATGGTCAAAGAGCTATTTCACTCAATAACATGATTTCGTATTCTGATAATTAGATAAAAGAGATGTGAAAACAGCAGAGTGAAGAATATTTGTAAATATTTTAAAGTCACTAGAAAATATATCGGACCAAAAAATATTTTATTGTTACTGTATTTCTACCTATTGAAATAAAAATTGTATTTGTACAAAGAACTGTGATTATAATAAACGTATTTTAAAACTGTACCAACCATAAGTTTAGTTCTTCTTTTATCTAGGTTTATTTTCTTCTCTTCTAGTGTATGTGACCTTATGGTACTTACCTGTGTGCTAATACTAAAATGTGCTTATCTTAAAATTGTCAACTTAAAAAAGTTAGACTCCCATTGGCGAAAACCACTGTTTCATATACTCTAACTAGGGTTTAAGAAAATGAGTTGTGCTATGAAATTATGGCAGCTTTCAAACAATATTTCTAGAGAGACCTAGGTGGACAATATTTCATTAACTATTAAAATCGTAAAGTTATTTATTTAAAAAGACACAGATAAAAATAATAGTAGGAGGGAGAAATGCCCAGATTTGCACTCATGCAGGTGGATAGATCATAATTTCATACTAGGTGATATAGAAATAACTCAATTTTGGTAAGTGCTCTTTTAAGTTAGTATAATTCTTTGCTAAAGAATAAATGTTTTTAGGTGTGAAAACTGATTTTCTTACAACCCATTAATTCTGCTGCTTTTATTCATCAGGATATGGTCTTCATTAGAACAAATTCATTTTAGTTAACTTCAGTTTAATTCCATGAAAATTTCCACAGGATAGAAAAACTTGCCTTTTAGAGTATTACTTCCTTTACAGTCCCAGTTTTTGTTACAGTCTTAGTAGTCAAAAAGCTAAAAATAATTTTACCTTTAAAAAAAAATGACTTCAGCCAAGATGGAGGTGTAGATAGGCACACTGTGCCTCCTTGCACCACCAAAATAAGGACAACCAATAATTTAGAAACAAGATAACAACCAGAATTGACAGAAAATTGCAGTGTATGGAAGTTGGACAACCAAGGAGTTAAAATAGACGTATTCATCCAAACGGGTAGGCGTGGTGTAGTCGGGCAGCAGAGTGGAGAGGGGTCATGGCACAAGAAACGGTGACACCCAGTGCACAAGGCACCCTGGGCGCGCAAGGTGGCAGCAGGCAGACCTTAGTCACCCAGGCAGCAGTTGGAAGACCCCAGGCGTAGGGTGGCAATGGGCAGACCCAGCAGGGGGGCAAGTGTGAAGCGAGGCCCTGTAGGCAAGGCGGCTGGCTTACCAGGTGGTCCCACATTCCCATGCATATAACTGGGGAGCGAGACATTACGCAAGCCAGGGTCTCAACACCGGGAAATAAAGCCTCAAAACACCAGTTGAAAACACCTATGGGGGTTTATGCACAAGGAGACTCCCAGCCTCACAGGAGAGTTTGTTAGACCCACAGGGTCCTAGAACATACACAAACTCACCCACCCAGGAACCAGCACCAGAAGGGCCCAGTGCGTTTGGGGGAAACAGCAGAAGGGACTGAGGTCTGACAGGATGGAGTAAGCAACATTGTTCCCTCTAGGATCCTGCTCCCACGTGCAGCTTCACAACCCAGCAACTGGGTTGCCCCGCCCTGGAGAACACCTAAGGCTCCGCCCTTCATACATAACAGGCACGTCAAGACCATAAAAAAAAAAAAGGCCCGAATGGAAGAACAGATCAAAGCTCCAGAAATAATACACCTAAACAATGAAGAGGTAGCCAACCTATCAGATGCATAGTTCAAAGCACTGGTGATCAGGATGCTCACAGAATTAGTTGAATTTGTTCGTAAATGAAAAAAATGAAGGCTACACTAAGTGATATGAAGCAAAATGCTCAGGGAACCAATAGTGATGGAAAGGAAACTGGAATTCAGATTAATGGAGTGGACCAGAAGGAAGAAAGAAACAGCCAAATGGGAAACAATGAAGAAACAAGAATTCAAAAAAAATGAGGAGAGGCTTAAGAACCTCCAGAACATCTTTAAACATTCCAACATCCAAATTATAGGGGTACCAGAAATAGAAGAGGAAGAGCAACAAGTGGGAAAATTATTTGAACAAATAGTAAAAGAGAACTTCCCCAATCTGGCAAAGGAAATAAACTTCCAGGAAATCCAGGAAGCTCAGGGAGTCCCAAAGAAGTTGCATCCAAGGAGGAACACACCAAGGCACATCATAATTATATTAGCCAACATTAAAATGGAGAGAATCCTAGAAGCAGCAAGAGATAAGGAGACAGTTACCTACAAAGGAGTTCCCATCAGACTGTCAGCCGATTTCTCAAAAGAGACCTTACAGGAAAGAAGGGGCTGGAAAGAAGTATTCCAAGTCATAAAAGACGAGGACCTACATCCAGGATTACTCTGTCCAGCAAAGGTTTCATTTAGAATGGAAGGGCAGATAAAGTGCTTCTCAGATAAAGTCAAGTTAAAGGAGTTCATCATCACCAAGCCCCTATTATATGAAATGTTAAACAGACTTAGAAAAGAAGATAAAAAACATGTATAGTAAAATGACAGCAAACTCAGCAATTATTAACTGCCACACCTAAAACGAAAACAAACTAAGCAAACAGAACAGGAGCAGAACCACAGAAATAGAGATCACATGGAGGGCTAGCAATGGGAGTAGGAGGAGGAGAGAGGGGGAAAGGTACAGAGAATAAGTAGCATAGATAGTAGGTAGAAAATAGACAGGGGAGGGCAAGAATAGTATGGGAAATGTAGAAGCTAAAGAAGTTTTGGCACATGGACATGAACTAAAGGGGGTAATGTGGGTGGGAGAGGGTGTGGGGGGTGAAGAGGAATGAAGAGGGGGAAATGGGACAACTGTAATAGCATAATCAAAATATATTAAAAAATAAACATAGCACATCAAAATATTAGCACTGGTATTTTCAGTGACTAATTTTCTTTCAGATAACTTACTTTCCACAAAGAAAATGTTTACTTTTACAGTTTAAAAATAATAAAGTTGCTAAGTTACAAAAAACAAAACAAAAAGAAAAACCAAAAAACACCCTGGCTGGTGTGGGTCAGTGGATTGAGTGCTGGCCTGCAAACCAAAGGGTCGCTAGTTCGATTCCCAGTGTAGGGGGCATGCCTGGGTTGCAGACCTGGTCCCCAGTAGGGGGTGTGTGAGAAGCAACCACACACTGATGTTTCTTTCCCTTTCTCCTTCCCTTCTCTCAAAAAAGAAAATCTTTAAAAACAACAACTACCACCACAACCCTAATTTTACTATTGGTCTTTCTTTTCCCCCTTTCTAGTTCACAGATAATACTTTCCATTTTTCACCATAAATAGACTCACGATGATTAATAATATAGTTCATGGAAAGTTGAGTAAGCCCTTCAGAAGAAAAGCAATATAAATAAAACTGTAAATAAAGGAGCACCTCTCTGAAGATGTAAATTCATTCTCTGTTGTATTTTCTGTGCTTCCCTTCTTAGGGAACAAGACTAAGAGTCACACTCTGCTCTCTTGTTTGCTTTCTAATACTGTCAGCTGTTCATGCAGCCTCTTGTAGCCTGTTATTAACCTATTTAGTTACTGAGCTTTGGATGTCCGAACTTGTAACTGTACAAGTACCAAGAGTTTGAGGACAGGTAAAATTTATATTATCCCTGCATACATAGAGGGATGAAGAGACCAATGGTATTAGTGTTTTAGATGTGCTTAGCATGTTAATTTTTACAGAACATGCAGGCCACTATACATTTTGGAACATTGCATTGTTTTCTTAAATGGTTAAATAGAAGAACTGATAAAACTCATTCTTTTTATTAATGATGAGGGTAGGAATGAGGAGTTTTTAGCAGTTTGACCATTCTCCAATACTTCATAAAGTTCTGAATACATAATAAATGGAAGAAATTAGTCAAAGTTGAAACATTCAGTATTTGTATTTTGAAATCTGAAATTGATTGAAGAATATGCTAAAATGCATGGAAATTGGTGGGGTTTTTATTTAAGAAGTGATATGCACATGAAAACAGTATAGTTTTATAGATCTTTATTTAAAAATAACTTCTGTAAAGGTATAATGAAAAAAGGTTAATGAGGATAAAATTAAAATTGGAGGGGCAAATAAAATTGTCAGGAACAAGGGAAAAATTAAAAAGTGACATGTCCCTCCTCCCCTTTTTAAAAACAGGGTTAATACAGCCATACATAAACTTTTTTTCTGTTAAGGACCAAATCCCTGTTTGGCATCTCAGAATTGTTCTGGTGTTGGACCTTCAGACAGATCTACCCCCTGGTCTTACTCTCTGCTGCTTTCCCAACTCCCATGTCAGCGCACATTACTGGACATCCTTTAGAGGCTTGCTTCTTACTGTTACCCCTTCTGTGAATAGCAGTTGATCTGTTTGTGGAGGAAGGATTTTAGTGTGTTCTTGGGAACATAAGCACTCTAAGGAGAGCACTGCCTAGTAAAGAGACTTCTGAGGGAAAAACTGGGGAAGGGGTTACTTTCTAAAAAGTGACCTGGTGGAAAATAATTAGCCCTTAATGTGTGGATGCTTTTCAACAAGTTTGTATTGGAAAATAGTGTCCAGTTATGGTTTGTAAGTAAGAGTCCCATGTTGGTTGCATTAAGCGTAGATTCATTCATATTAAGACTTAAAACTGCCTCAATAGAAAAAGGAAATGGATGGGGAGCATTTATATGTACTTGTTGATATAAAAATAAGTGAATCAGTGAAATAGTAATTTGAAGTTTAAAATACATTGTCAAATATTGAAAAACTTTAAAATGAATGAGAAGAACTTGGGTAAGAAGTTAAGGAACAACATATTATAAATGAAATCTTGGTATCTTTACTAGTGTTTTCCATAGTTTCTTATATGTAATAACATTGGCATTTTGAATATAAATTTTTTCATCAAAAAGAAAGATCTACTTTAAGTACCCACACTTTATGGTTAAAACTGCCTCCTTATTTTAGATCATCTCCTGTACACATCATAGCTACTAGCAAAAGTTTACATTCCTATGCACGCCCTCCACCTGTGTCCTCTTCTTCTAAGAGTGAGCCCGCCTTCCCTCCCCACTGGAAGGAGGAAACACCAGTCAGACATGAAAGGGTGAGTTTGTTCATGAGATTAAACTTTTATAAAGATTGCACAACAGTTGTAATGTATTAACTTTCCCTCTTTAAAAATGTCTCTTGAAGTACATACAGATGGGAAATAGTATGTCTCATTGTTCAGCTAGTGATCTGGATTTGATTCTATGTACAGCTCTATTAACTGTCAGGAAAGTTTGTTACAAGTGGGAATATATAATTAACTGAAACTTTCAAAAACTTCAGTTTTGAAAGTGTATTTTTTTTAAGGTTAGAATGATTAAGTTATACCCTAATAAGAAGAGAGCCTGAAAGCTTGAGATAGAGACCAATAGTAACGAGCTGTGCTTTAAAGTGAAGTTTATCATGTTATTCTTCACAGGCAAATAGTGAGTCCGAATCGGGCATTTTCTGCATGTCCTCTCTCTCAGATGATGATGATTTGGGATGGTGCAATTCCTGGCCTTCAACTGCCTGGCACTGTTTTTTGAAAGGTGAAAAGAAAAACCAAACTTGACTTTGTTTACTGATTACTTGTCTAGAGCACTATCACATACCTAATACTTGTTTTTTTTTTTTGTTTTTTTTTTTTTTTACTTAAACTTTAGGCACACGTCTGTGCTTTCATAAGGGGAGCAATAAGGAGTGGCAGGATGCTGAAGATTTTGCTAGAGCTGAAGGCTGTGATAATGAGGAAGATCTCCAGATGGGCACTCAAAAGGTTGATTCAGAATTCCTTGAAAAAATATTTTTAATGAAACATAAGGTTTATGGTTATCATACAAGACCATCCTCCACTTACTTTCCTATTTAAATGGTATCTTACATTGTAGGTAGTAGTTTTGTGACTACTTACTGTTGCTTAGCCTGACGGAGAGGCTTTAGGTTTACCTTTATAATTAGGCTTTCTTAGGTGGAGAAAACAAAACTCATTAAAAATAAATGAACCAAAGCCTTACCTTTCATAATCTATAAAGTGGTTAATTCCCCTGCGGATGATTGAGAGTCGACTATATTAAGTTGCTTATTTACTTTTCTGTTTATTTATTTTAGGGAGGGGAAGGCAGGGAGAAGGGGAGAGAAACAGCAGTGTGTGGTAGCTTCTTGCACGTCCCCTACAGGGGACCTGGCCCACAGCCCAGCATGTGCCCCAAGTGGAGATCAAACCGACCACCCTTTGGTTCGTAGGCTGGCACTTCATCCACTGAGCCACACCGGTCAGGGCTTAAGTTACTTTTTAATTGACTCCATAAAAACACTGGCATTTTCTTTTGTTTTTTTCCTCCTAAGTTTTTAGTTATATTTTATCGAGTTACAGTGCATATACCAGAGCATTCACCATTTTTTTTTTTAAAGATTTTATTTTTATTTATTTATCTTTAGAGGGGAAGGGAAGGAGAGAGGGAGAGAAACATCAATGTATGGTTGCCTTTCATGCGTCCCCTGCTGGGAATTGGCCTGCAGGGAACTGGTCTGCAACCCAGGCATGTGCCCTGACTGGGAATCGAACCGCGATTGTCTGGTTCACAGGCCCGTGCTCAATCCACTGAGCTACACCAGCCAGGGCAGCATTCACCATTTTAAAGTGTGCAATTCATTGCTTTTTAGTACAAGAATGCAACCATCACAAGTGTCTAATTACAAAATATTTTCATCACCTCAAAAAGTAACTTTAAGCATAAGAGATTACACCCTATTCCTTCTTTTTCCCTAGACCTTAGCAGTCATTAATCTGTTTTCAGTGCCTATAGGTTCGCCTATACTGGACCATTTTTATGTAAATGAAATCATTTAATATGTGACCTTTCATGACTGGCTTCTTTCACTCAGTGTAATGTTTTCAAGGTTCATGTTTATCATAACATTATAATAACTGTTCTTGTTGTGACTGAATACTCTATGGATGTTCTGGATTTATTTATTCATCAGCCAAAAGACATTTGGGTTATTTTCACTCTCAGGCTATTAGGAATAATGCTGCTATGAACCTTCCTGTATTAACTTCTGTGTGAACATATGTTTTCATTTCTCTTGTTACGTACTTAGGAGTGGGATTACTGGGTCATACAGTAACTCTATGTTTAACATTTCGAGGAACCTCCCCAAAGTTTTCCATGGTGAATATTTCCATTTTACATTTCATACCAGTAATATATGAAAGTTCTAATTGATACTGTATCTCGACATCCTCATCTACCCTCACCTTCTATTTTAGTCAAAAACCATCTAGGTGTGTACGAAGTGGCATCTCCTTGTTGGATTTGCATTTCCCTAATGACTAATATGAGCTTGTTGTCATGTGCTTGTTGCTCATTTGTGTATCATCTTTAGAGAAATGTCTATGTTCAGATCAATTCCCCATTTTCAAATTGGGTTGTCTTTTTATTGTCTCTTTAGATATTCTGGAAAGTACACATTATCGGATAAGAGATAACGCAAATATTTCCTGCATTTTGTGGGTTGTATTTTCACTTCCTTGATAGTGTCTTTAAACATATAAAATAGTTTAATTTTGATGAAGTGCAATTTTGTTTTTTTGGTTGCTTGTGCTTTAGGTATCATACAAGAAACCATTGCCTAATTCAAGGTCATGAAGATAAACATCTTTGTTTTCTGCTAAGAGTTTTGATAGGTGTAGGTGTTACATTTAAGTCTTGGATCCAATTTGAGTAATATTTGTAGCTGGTGTTTGGTAATTTTTTGAAAAGACTATTTTTCTCAAAATTTTTTGGTGCATAGTTGAAAATCAAAAATATTTTTTAAGTTGATAGGCAAAAGTAGTAGAGGGCAACGATAGGATAAATATGGACTGACACCTTTGTCTTTGAAATCATGAATTTCTCCAATTCTACTACAGACAAAGAAATGGGCATGTGAAGTGTGCTTATTTAAATTTCTGTTTGATCTTGTTATTCCTGACTATTGAGTTTCTTGAGAAAATTAGTCCTGACATAGCCGGCTTCAGTTTCCACCTTTTATTGTAGTGAAGTTTGCTATAGTCTGATATCCGCATGTACCACCTCACTACATTGTGTCAAATTAGCTTTACTCTGATTTCTAGAGACTTCTGCTTGTTCTCTTTGACATCTCCATCTGAGAAAGTGAGTTCGTTTTTGACATTGTCTTGATTTGTGTAACAGAGCAGTGCCCTGATTCTCTTTAATGTCTCAGTCTTTTTCACTGGCGGTTTGTCTGCTGGTAATGTTGAAAGTAAGTAAGGTCCTACTCCTCTTCACTCTCCACAAATTCCTCTCTGCTGTTCCTGTCAGCACCACCTCCTTGTAGCCCTTGGAGAGCACTCTGGGCTTGGATTCAGGAGGTCTGGGCTCTCTCTCCAGTGCTTCCAGTAGCCACGTGATTTACCTTGGTGGGTTGTTAACCCTGCTATGGGCTTCCTGATCTGTAAAATGGGATTGGATTAGTTTTAATGTCTTGTAGCTCCAAGAATTAGGAGATTCTGTTAATTCAGTTTACAGCTAGATGTTCATAGCCTTTACCTGTATGTTTCCAGCTTCATATTAGATATCTTGGCTTATTAGTATAACCAAAACTGGATTTACCTTTTCACCTTTTTTATTCTTCTTTCCTGGCCTACTTTTCAGCCCTGTTTTTTTAAAGATACTGTTACTCTTCTTGATTGCCAGATTCAAAACCATAAAGTTGACTATTCCGTTTCCTCCCTTCATGTTCAGTTATCAATTCTATTTCCTTAAAGATTTTTACAGTCATTCTCTCCCATTCTTTACTTTGTTCATGCACTAGTGTAATAATAATTGGATATGATAGCTAGGTGTTGGCATATCTGTCCCTTGTTTTCCTGTGAATTTAAGGATAGGAATCATGTGGTGGTAACGCTTTTGTTTTCAGAGGCTAGTACCTGGCATGCGCTAAATGCTCAATATATTTATCGAATTTAAATTTAGCCTGGTTCTACTGCCACTGTACTTGGTCATATGGGCTTCTCTCACTATATCTTGAAATGAATAGAATCTTAGAGGTAACTTTGATTCTGTAATCTTTATCATTATCTTAAAATGAACAATCGTATTAATAAAAACACCTTTATTGATTTCCCAGTACCCTCTCAGAGGAAAGTTGAAGTCCTTTCCCTGTCTTTTAAGACCTTTTCCTTACTAACTGCTCCTCTTTTTCAGTCTTACTTGCTCTAACTTCGAACTCAATACTTGGCACCCCCCCGAAAGCACTTTTTAGTTACAACTGCCCTGGTGTAAGCCATGTTCTTCTACCTTTCTAATTTTCATTCTTCTTTTAAATCTCAGTTCAAAGGCGAGTCAGAGCATCCCTAGTATCTCTCTTTTGGGATTGTCTCCCTTTATTAAACTGCTTAGCATTATTTCTACTTGAATTAAAATGTTTAGTTCAGTCTACCTTATATATTTGTGTCTTTCTTCATTACTGGTCTAAAGCTACATAAAGACAGGGATCCTTCCTTGTTTATTTTTACTTTTTCGACACAGTCTTACCCATGATAGGAACTTCCTGTGTGTTAAATTGAATGTTGCCAATTCATTCACTATATGCATGTATTTTCAGGGCTATGGTTCTGATGGTCTAAAGTTGTTATCACATGAAGAAAGTGTATCATTTGGCGAGTCTGTACTGAAGTTGACTTTTGATCCTGGTACAGTAGAAGATGGTTTACTAACTGTAGAGTGTAAACTGGACCACCCTTTCTATGTTAAAAATAAAGGTAGGGCTTTAATTTGAATTTGTAACTACTTTTTAAAAGAAATTTGTATAATGTGTCTTGTGGCATAATTGTTTGAGGATTAAGAAAAAATTTGAAGGGAAAATTTCAAACTAAATAAAACTACCTTAGGAAATGCCTTATGGTGCTTACGTGTCTCAGTGGTAGACTGAGCTCTACCTCCTGCAGTATGAAAAACTTATGTTTATGTATCATACTGTAACAAGCTGTTATCTTGGTGTATATAGTTTGGGGAATGGATTGTTCCGGTAATTGCATTTTGGTTTAGGCTTACCAAATATGCTATATACCTGAATCACTTCAGAGTCTTTTTACAACACCACCATGTCAGACTGATAACTTCAGAGAGTATTCTGTGCTCTCACTCCTCATCATTTATCACTCACTGTCTTGCAGATCAGTGCAAGTGCTGATTGATAGAATCTATCAATAAAGTTTAATTTGGCAATTAAACTACATTTTGGAGGGCTTTCACATTGCTTAAAGCAAATACTTGTACTTGGCTTTATGGTGTATGTACGTGATTTGTTTTAGAAAATCTCTTGGTGCTTATTTTTAAATAATCAGTTTATTTTTAAGACTTGGAAATGATATATCTGTCTTACAGTAAATTGTGTGGGTGTTTTCTATCAATCCTGTCCTCATGTCACTGTTGTTCGTTTTGACTTCAGGTTGGTCATCATTTTACCCCAGCTTGACTGTGGTGCAGCATGGCATTCCGTGTTGTGAGATTCATATTGGTGACGTATGTCTACCTCCTGGACACCCTGATGCCATTAATTTTGATGATTCAGGTGTTTTTGATACATTTAAAAGGTAATACTGGGTTAATTTTTTTTCTATTAGAAGTTTACTCTAAATCGCCCTAGTGATTGCTAAGTCAAATACTGAAGAGGTTAATAAACCTTTAATGCCTTGAGAGATAATTAAAGTACTATTCAGAGGAAGTATATATACATGATTAAGTGAAAAACTAGTAGGTAAGTAAAATAACAGCTCATGGTTTACATAGAGTAGTCAATATAGGGAAAGTAAGTCCATAAAACATTAAAGATTATGATAGGAAAAAATCATGTTATATGATGAAGAATTTAATAGATTAACTTGATATTATATAAAAGATGCTGTATCTGGCCAGTTTTTAACTAGTCAATAAAACTCTTAGTAGAAGTACCTTTATAGTTAACTGTATCTTTTTTCCCCTTTAGTTAACTATGTCATTAATACCCATTTTGACCAAGGGCATTAATTGCATAGTAAAAATACCTAAAACTTGATATTTGGAAAGGCTTAAGAGAGAAATGATTTTTCCTGAGATCTTGCTATTAAGTCGTACAATAGGACAAAGAACCCACATGTCCTGACACTCAAGGAGTTCTTTAAGATAATTATCAAATCCATAGGTGTTGGGTAGAGAATTCTCAAGAGTTCCTGCTGGCTTGTAGAATTTATTCCACTCAATTTAATATAATATAAGGTAAATATTTGTATATCAAAAAGAATAAGATCACTTAAAAAAACAGGCTACATGCTCAGTGCCATCTGCAAGATTGGAATCTAAGTGCCATTTGATTACATCCCTCATACACATTCTACAAAAATGAGACAAAACTTTTAAGGTCTGATACTCTAATTATACAGTGTTTGGATCAGTGATAACTCTTAGGTTTGGGTGAGTGTAAATAAAATTTTGGGAGATAATTTGGCTTTATTTAACAACACCAAATATCAGCAGTCTTGTTCCTCTGTATGTATACCCTAGAGAAAAAAGCTCTTGTAGACATGCACTAGGAGATATGTAACTGGGTTCATAGCTGTGTTGTTCATGATAGCACAACTTGGAGACAGTGTCAGTATTTATTAACTGTAAACACCTGAGTTGTGTTATAAGCATATAATGGAACTCTCTACTGTCAGTGTAAGACTAATGAACTGTAGCTATACATTTTATTATTTTATTTTATTCTTTTAAAGAGGGGGAAGGGAAGGTGAAAGAGAGGGAAACTTTGATGTGTAAGAAAAACATTGTTGCCTCTTTCACACACCCATTAGGGGCACTGACCTGCAACCTAGGTATGTGCCCTGACCAAGAGATGTTAGCAATAAACATGGATTAATTATGGAAATAATATTAAATAAAAATTAGTCTTAAATAATGCTGTTAACTAAAAATTAATCTCAAATATATAGTGTGGTTCCATTTTTTATGGATTCAGATGTTCTTTGAAAATATATGTAATACAATTATAAATAAACATTTATATTATACTATTTGTATACTATATATAATACGTATTGTGCAATTATGCTGGAGGTCTTCAGGATCATCTCCAGGTACAATGATTCACTAGGACTACAGGATTCAGCATATAGTCCTACAGTTCTGATCCTTACAGTGAAAGAATGCAAAACAAAATCAGGAAAATGAAAGGAGTGGGATGAAGTCTTGGGAGAAGCCAGACTTCCAGGAGTCCTCTCCTGATGGAGTCACACAGGACATGCTCATTTCTCTCAGCAGTGAGTTGTGACATGTATGAAATGTTATCTGCCAGGGAAGCTTGTTCGACACTCAGCTGGGTTTTTGTTGGGAGCTGGTAACCTAGGCTGCCCCAGGCTGGCACCTATCAAAATTCTAAGCTTTCTAAAGGAAAGCAGGGGTTCAGGGTCGACCATATTGTTTGTACATACAATAGAGGGAAAGAGCCACTCTTCTTAGTTGTGGGAATGGTAGGAACCATTCCGAAAGCCAGGATGCTCGAGGGTCAGCCCTGTAAGTAAACCTTTGAAAGGATAGCAATAAAGCCTGCTAGGTTAACTCTTTCTGCAAAACAAAATACTATATATTACATACTAATAAATTGGCATAGTGACATAATTAATAGTTACAGTGTTTATATAAATGAGTAATGCATTATTTTTACAATAAAATTATTGACAAAGGAATGATAAACTTATCTCTGGAGGGTGGCAAGTGTGGAACTTCAGTGATAATAGAAAAATATTTTTTAATTGGTTTTGGGTTTATTCTTATTTGTTCATATACTATTTATGTATAAAGTAATGCAGAGTGCAAAACTTCAGTTTTTAAAGCAAAACAGGAACATTTGGCTACCTAATTCCTAAGATAGCAAGTTTTCATCCCTTGGTCCCACCTAGTATCACTCACTCTTAGTATTAGTCTTATTTTATGGTAGAATGACAGCAGCATCCCTCTTTCCCCCTCCCCATTAAGAAGTGGAAATAAGCAGTTTCACCCCAGAGAAACCATAAAAAGTTAAGAGGGGTTGTATTTTTTTTAATTGTTCAAGTACAGTTTTCTGCTTTTCCCTGCCACCCCAAAGAGGTACTGTATTGCTGTGTATAATGCGCTCCCAAAGTATAATGCAAACCCATGTTTGTGTGTGTGTTATACAGGGAATTGTTACACCATTATATACTCATGGTATGTAATCATTATACTCATCTATAATGCACATCCTTTTTCCCTAAAAAACTTTGAGCAAAAAATGCACATTATACATGGCAAGACATGGTATAAAGTTTACTGAGTTTTCCTTATGGATTGGATTATGACTTGCGGTGGGGGTTGGGAGTGGGTGGGGTCTTAAGGAAGATGCTTCCTGGTACAAGGAAGGTAAGAAAGGAAGAAGAAACACTTAGGGAACCAGGAGCCCCAGAATCAGTTCCCAGGTTCCACTTGTAGACCTCGGGCAAGCCCTTGAGTCATGCTGTACAGGGAAGACATTGGAGTAGGTATTAGCTTGGTAAGGACCAGAAGTCAGCAATAAATTGATGAGCTCTGAAACACAATTGTAACTCTCCTGTGGAAAGAAGTTTCTAAACGAGAGCATGGTTTGAAGAAGTTCGCTCAAGAAATTGAGAATTGAGGCCAATCTTCTAGGCATCAGGCAGGTTTATGAAATAGTCATTCCTGACTTTGTGAAGTTGACATTTCTGTTCAAGTAATATAATTTAATAAACATAATGAGTGCCTATTATGACCAGACACTGTACATGTTAATTTACTTAATCTGCATTACCCTGTTGGTAGATTATATCCTCATTTTACAGAGAGAGAGAACTAAAGCTGAGAGAGGTAAAAAGAACATGCCCAAAGCCAGTTAGTATTAGAAGTAGTATTCAAAGCAGTAACATAAAAAGGTTGTAGGTTTAGTATACAATAATAGATACTGCGATTAACTCCCTACTCTGTGCCAATTTCACCTGTAGCATTTTCTTTTTAAGATTTTATTTATTTTTAGAAGTGAAGGGAGGGAGAGAAACATCCATGTGTGGTTGCCTCTCATGCATTCCCCACTGGGGACCTGGCCTGCAACCAAGGCACGTGCCCTGACTGGGAATCAAACTGGCAACCCTTTGGTTTGCAGCCCAGGCTCAACCCACTGAGCTATACCAGCCGGGGCTGTAAGTGGTTTTCTATATATTCCTTTAGTAATGCAGCATTGCATGGCATGTATTATCTTTATTTTAGAAATAATGTAAACTGAGGCAAGATGGTTCAACATGCCCAAGGAATCCAGTTAAATTTTTACATTAATATGTTTTGCAAAATTATTTTTATTTTACCTTCTCAGTCACTCATCAAACATTTGAGAGCTTAGTATATGCTGGGCATTTTGGATTTAAAATTTAAAGCATGGTTGAGCGCGGGCCTGCGAACGATGCGATCGCGGTTCGATTCCCAGTCAGGGCACATGCCTGGGTTGCAGGCCAGTTCCCAGTGGGGGACACATGAGAGGCAACCACACACTGTTTCTCTCTCTCTCTTTCTCCTTTCCTTCCCCTCTCTCTGAAAATAAATAAATAAAAAAAAATTTAAAGCATGGGCCTGCCTCTCTGCTTCTAGCCTGGAGAAATAAATGGATTGGTAAATGCATGGTGTGGTGGGTGCTGGTTGAGACAGTATAGCCTAGTAGCAATGTGAGCTCTGGAGCTGGACTGCCAGGGTTAAGATCCTGGCTCTGCAGTAATTTTCTTTGAAAGCTGGGGTAAGTTAATTACCTTGCAATGGTTCTTTATAAAAATCTGTGAAATGAGGACAATATTGGAGGGATGATTAAATGAGTTAATAAATATGACATAGTTAATAGACACTACACTATTGTGGAGGGTTTTTTTTGTTTGTTTTTTTTCCAGAGTAATAATTAGTGACGGTCAGAAAAAACATTCCAAGCTGATTTAGCGAATGGCATTTATAAGAAGCAGAGGTGTGAAAAAAGTCACATTTCATAAACTGTAGACAGTGAGGAAATCAATCCTGAATTCCGTGATTGAATACCTCAAACTTCTTTAAATTGTATCCATACTAGAAATAGATGACGGTTATTTGTGCCACTAGATGGTAGTGTTTTCAAATAATCAGTGGTTAAATAGCGTACAATATTTAAAAAGAGATCTAATTGAAATGTAGTTGACATGCAGCATTTGTATAAATTTAAGATAATGCAACCTGTTGATTTCATATATTTATATACTTTAGTAATTGCCATTGTAGCAGTCAAATAATTCACACCTCTATCATGTTACATAATCATTTCTTTCTAGTGGTTGTATAATTGTGTTCTTCTCTCTGAGCAACTTCCGTTACAGTACAATGTTGTTGTCTGTGTTAACTGTATTGTGCATTAAATCTGTGGGACTTATGTATCATTTGTCATAAGTTTGTACCCTCAAACAACATCTGTCCTCCCCTTTCACCCACATTCCCTGCTAATCATCATTTCCATTTTTTTTTAATTGCTATTTTTTTTAAAGATTTTATTTATTTGTCTTTAAGAGGGGAAAGGAAGGAGATAGGGAGAGAAATATCAATGTATGTATGGTTGCCTCTCATGTGTCCCCTGCTGGGAACTGGCCTGCAACCCAGGCATGTGCCCTGACTGAGAATTGAACCTTGATACTCTGGTTCGCAGGTCCGCGCTCAGTCCACTGAGCTACACCAGCCAGGGTTATCATTTTTATGTTTCTCTTTAAAATTCCTCATATTAGTGAGATCATACAGTACTTTCTCCATCTGACTTAACGCACTTAGCATAATATCCTCAAGGTCATCCATGTATTCTTACCCTAATTAGAAGTCTTTTGGTATTTCAAGTTGTAATTAAATACTTGTTTTCAGTAGTGATTGTGCCAGATTCATATATAATGCTTAAAGTGTGTTGTTTTTCTGAATTATATTTGGAATTTGCTTAAGATAGGAAGAGTTGTTTCTCTGACACAATACTGATTGCTGTGCATTCATTAGCTGATTTTGGAGTCATACTGTAAGTACGATTATTTTGTGTGGCAGCCTTAAAAACACACTGTGTGGTTGAGTTTTGGTCGAAGTCATTTTTGCTGCGCGGTTAATGGCAAGGCCTTCATTCCTTTGGTTCTCTCCATCTGTCTTTAGAATAATTGAGAGTCTCATGCTTTACCTTTACACCGATACTACTCCTTCAGCTAATACCAACCTGTTTCGATGCATCACTAGAGTTTGTTTTTCAGGGAGTGAAGGAGCTGGGTTTAGAATAGAAAATGTATAAAACATTTTCTGGTAACAAAACAGTATTAAGCAGGAGTTAACACAGTTGGAACAAAAGAAAATAACTTACACAGGTATACCTTTGGCAAACGTAGGCTGTGAATGACATTCGCTCTAATTTTCAGTGATACTTTCAATTAATATGATGAGGATTTTTTCACCTTGAGGTTAGCCAGTGGCAGTAAGGAGCACCATGGTACTAATGTTCAGAAACCTGGGGCTCTGGAGGTGGACCAGCAGATCGGGGTTTGGATGTAGTAGCTGTGTGGCCTTCGGCGAGTCATACTCTCTTAGCCTGTTTCTTCATGTAGGAGGGGAGAATGATACCCTTCAAGCAAGCTTGTTGCGAGGATAAGAGATGATATTGTTGTTAGGCTAAGTTCATATGGATGGCCATTTGGGGAGACTGAAGTCTAACTGTATCTAAACAAATAACCCAGATTATTGTGCATTTTGAAAGTTCTTTTAGCTTCATTTAATGGCTTTTGATTGTTCTTACCAAACATTTTATCATCTGTAGTAGTCTTTAGGCCAGCTATGTGCCTGCCACTGTTTCATAATAATTTCCTAGTTTTAGGCATTTATAGGTCCAGAAATCACATAAAATTAGTCACAAAGTGAACCTAAAATAAGAATAAAAGGATGTGCAGGATCTGGAGGAGAGACTAGCTGTATAACAGTTCTTTGGGGGTGGTGGGGGGTGCTTGAAGTTTTTTTATTTTTTTAACTTTTTCCAGATTAAAAAAAAATTAGTGCATACAGAAGCTTTCATTTTATAAGTAACTGTCAGTGGTGAAGTTGTTAGTGTTAATGTAAAATCACTTGTAGTGGTAACAATACAGGCAAAAATGCCTTAAAAAACACTGAACTATCTGGGTAGAAATTATTTTTTTTAAGTCCTGTTTTTATAAATTGGGTACTTAAATTGAATTAAAACCATGTTACAAATTTTTTTTTTTAGCTATGATTTCACACCTATGGATTCTTCTGCAGTCTATGTGCTGAGTAGTATGGCTCGTCAGCGTCGTGCATCTCTGTCATGTGGAGGACCTGGAGGTCAAGACTTTGCAAGATCTGGATTCAATAAAAACTGTGGCTCACCTGGATCCTCACAGCTCTCTTCCAGTTCTTTGTATGCTAAAGCTGTCAAAAACCACAGCTCAGGGACTGTGAGTGCCACCTCTCCTAACAAGTGCAAAAGACCAATGAATGCCTTCATGCTTTTTGCCAAAAAATACAGAGTTGAATATACTCAGATGTATCCAGGGAAAGATAACAGGTAAAGTAATGATGATTCTAAGTAATTAACACTTCACTGCAATTCACAGGAACTGGGACAGGTACTTACTCTACAATAGTCCTTAGTGTCGAAGTCTTTGTTTTCTTAGGTTGACAGTGAAGTAAAGAGTGTAAGTGGAATTTTTAGTGTTATAATTTTAGTGTTAGTACTATTTAATAATACTTAGGTAACTAGGTTATATCTAAGTGGTAAGGACCTGCCTTCTATAGTAGTATTAAATGTCATTCACCTGTTAAAGGACACAGTTCTAGCAATTGTCAGTTCCATCTTTATTGAAAAGCATTACGGAAAAGTCTAGCTCTTTTCTTGCATTAGATCTCATTATTTAACAATTTTGTATAGTATGGAATGTGCAGGCATCAGCAGTTTGTGATAACTGCCAGATCTGTCAACTAAACCTAGAGGTGCCCTCAGTAGGGCCTGGGAATAAATACTCACTCCAGTTCTTCTGTTCTGTTTGCTGTACCCTTACCTTATCTCAGAATTCTCTAACGCTCACTCCCTCTCAAAACCAACCAAGTTTTCCAGGTATGAAAATTACCTTCTTCCAGTCATCCTAGTCCCCGACCGTTAAAACCTATACCATCTCCTCTACCCTTGATAGCATGAGAAGTCAAATGATTATCCACGTGAAATAATCAGGATTTAATGTTTCGTGAACTTTATTTTTTTATGTACACACACATATTTCTAAAGTACAACTGATATAGCATTGAGGTATATAAATGATTCATATTTGTGTATTGCAAAATGATCACCACAGTAAGTTAACGTCCATTACCAGTTTTTTTCTTGTAATGAGAACTTTTAAGATCTACTTTCTTAGCCATATTCAAATAAGCAATACAGCACTAAGTCACCCTGTGTTAATGTTAGGTCCCCAGTCCTTATTTATTTTGTAGCTGGAAGTTAGTACTTTATGACCATCCTCACCTATTTTGTACCCAGGCCCCGCCCCCCACTTCTGGTAACAACCCATCTGTTCTCATGAACTTAAGTTTTAAGTAGTTAACATTTGAAAAAGAAGCTACTTTTATTGAGTGCATCCCTGATTTAGGAATTCACACGCAGCTGAGTGTTTTCCTGATTTAACTGGTGAACATGTTGACCATTATGTGGTATCTTTAACCTAGAGACAAACACATACTGGTTTTTATTTTAATAAAGGAAGATGGAGTACAGTTATAGTACTTGATTGTATCCACTTACTGCATTAAAATATTTACTACACATTTGTTTTTAAGTAGTAGAGCTTCTGTAGTTACTGTTCTGTAAAGCCTATAAGCAAACCAAATCCTGAAACAAAGCTCAGATGGGTATCTCTAGCCTCCCTGTAAGTTACTGTAAAATCCCTTATATGAGGGGGGTACGCCCCCCAAAATGAAAGTTACTTATAAGAAGTTATATATACTTCCATGTTTAAACTTCAGTCACCTTCAAAGCACTCTCCATGTGATGCAGTACATCTGTTGGAGACGTCTTTTCCACTGCTAAAAACAATTTCTGAACTTGTCAATTTTGATGTCTTTTAGTGCTTTGCCATTTTTGTGTTACCTTTTCCACATTGACAAGAGTTTCCCTGTGAGGACTTTTCTTCATCCAGGGAAATCAAAGAAAGTTGCTTGGGGCAGGGGATGAAATCATATGAATGGGGAGGGTGGGGCATGGGGGTCATGCCGTTTTTTATCAAAACTGAGTGAGAACACTCAGCATGGTATGGGCAGGTGCACTCATAAATCACCCATCATGAAGTGAGCAAATGCGTTGTCTTCAAAAAAATTCTCTGAAGCTGAATGCAGCCTCTCATAACACCACCAGCTGGGACACTGATACAGATGGGTTCCTTGTACACTCACTTAGCGGGGAAGTCACCTAGAATTATCTTCTGGCCTTCCCTACAGAAGATTGTTCCATATTTTGTTTTTTTTGGGGGGGGGTGGGTTTCCCTCTTGTACACACCTCATGCAATTATTACAGGACCTGTTGTTTTGTATGGGTGTCATGGAATTAACAGTTAAAAGCTCTTCATAGAAGAAAAATGGTTTATGTCTACGTGTCCTGAATGAGACTATTTTAAGTAGGTTTAAGAACAGGTTAACAAATATAAACAGCAAATAACTTCAGATTTCTATCATAAAATCTTACAGTGTGACTTCTTTCCCTTTGAGTTTATGCAGTTTTCTCAAGTGATAAATGCAAATGTTACTTAAGGTTTAAGTGGTCTTGTCTTATGTAAATAGTAGGGTTTGCATATTTATTGCCACATTATTACTGTGGCTGCATGAGTGAAAGACTTAAAATGACTTGACAGGTTATGGGCACAAATGAAGAGTAGCTTTTAATACAAGATGAATACTTTATGTTGCTGATACTGAATATTGTCTGCCTTGA
The DNA here is from genome assembly GCF_021234435.1 of Artibeus jamaicensis. Lineage (NCBI taxonomy): Eukaryota > Metazoa > Chordata > Mammalia > Chiroptera > Phyllostomidae > Artibeus > Artibeus jamaicensis. The sequence goes on along the minus strand of NW_026521981.1, from coordinate 1,054,588 downwards.
CATCTTAAACGTCTTTTAAAAACCAGTGTACCAGGATAGATCCAATGGTAATTTAAAACATTTCTTTGAAATAGTTAACTTCTTTCTTTAAACTAAACTTTGTAGAACAGCCATTTTTTAACTATTTCAGATGTCCTTTGACAATTGGAAATGTTGGCATTATTCCAGGAGGCTTTAACTGCCAAGATTGTGATAAATGGACCATATCACTGAGATTTTACTGGAATTGACTACTATAGTCTTGCTTGTTCCCTCCTCTTCTGGAGATTTTTGTCTTTTTTTCTTCTATGTTTTTTCCTGAAGTAGTAGCACTTGACATGAGTTTTATGAAAACTTCTTGCCCTCAGCAGTGTGTAAATGTTTATTTTTGCAGAGCCATAAGTGTGATCCTTGGTGACAGGTGGAAGAAAATGAAGAATGAAGAGAGAAGGATGTATACATTAGAAGCAAAGGCTTTGGCTGAAGAACAAAAACGTTTAAATCCTGACTGTTGGAAAAGGAAAAGAACCAATTCAGTACGTTTCAACAAGAGTTGCTTAACATTATCTTCACTCCTCTCCTGAAATTGTACTGGAATGTTGCAGTAGTTGTCATAACTTTTAAAAGTCTGTGTTGCTACTGTTCTCAGCCTTTTTGTACTTCAAAACCTAATAGTGTTTTTATATCGTCATATTAGGCAGGCTTCCTTTCTTTTCATTACTCAGTGTCATTTAGTCTTTTAGCATGGAAGGTAGAAATGTTTGTTAGACATGCATGTAAAGAATGTTGGAAACATTGAGGCGTAAAAGTTAGAATGTATTTTTGGGGGGATTGGAAGTTGAGTGTTAATTAACTTTAATATCACAGGAATGTTTTCTAATTTGGGGGTGGTATGTTTGAACAGCCTTTTTTCCCTTAATTGGTGAGGGGTGATAGAGGAATTGCAGGTATAGGGGTACATTACCCAACCTTCATGAGGACTGCTGACATACGTGTTGTTTCTAGATTTAAAAAAACTCCAGGGAAGAGAAGAAATAGGCCCAGGAAGACTGGTGAAAAGTTTGTACAATAATGCTACCTTAATAGACTTGATTCTTAGAACTTTGCCATTATGAGACTGACATCTTTTAGCTGTTTTTAGATTAATGACAAGAAAATGTTGCATGAGAGAACAGAATGAGCTCAATTTGAAATACCTAAAAATGAAGGGCAGGTGTCAGTTTGCAGCAGGAGGACTGTCCTGTGTGTCTGTGTCTGGTTCTTCAGGGTAACCCGCACTTCACATCTATTTACATTTTTCAAGAATTTCTTTTATAGAAATAGTGGTCAGGTTCCAGTATAAAAGAGTGGCTGATCTAGATTTTCAAAGTTCTTGATTACTAGGATTCTATGGAGGACTCTGCCTGCATCCCTTTCTCTGCACCTCCTAAGTTCATTTCTCTCGCCTTCATCTTCAAAAATGCCTTGAATGCTTCAGCCATAAGATATTAGCAAAATTTTTTAAATTCTCACCTTTGAGAAAGTGATTTTTTAAAAAATAATCTTACAAATGTTTCACTTTAAATTTGCAGTTACTATTGTCTGTTGATTTGTAAACACAAACTGAGTTTTAATTTTATCTCCACAGGGCTCACAACAACATTAAACTGGGATGCTCACGTCGTCTGCATTTGCATAAACCTAGACTGCCGAAGGGAAGGTTTAAGATGATCATAGTCTCACCGTTTGTCCAGAATTCCTGTGACCATAAGATACTGAAAGCATTGAGTCTTGAAATGACTTAATAATAAGAGTGAGGATTTGCTTTCTCCATTAGAACATTAAGTAAGCTAAAACTATCAATATTGTAAACCAAATTGCCTTATTTTTCTTCCAAACTTCACATATGTCTATCAGGTAATATAGGCTTGAAAATTGATATCCTGTGGTGCTAAAAAGTACAGTAGAGAGGAGAAGTGTATACATGTTTTATTTTAAATTGTACAAAAGGGGAATTTAAAAATATGTAACTGCTGTTTATACATTGGCTCCTTACTGCTTATTAATCTGTATTGTATACATAATGGAATGAAACAGATGTTGGGAGTTGGCCTTTCTTTGAGCAGCCACCATGAGCAGCTGTGCCAAACACAGGAGCTCTAGTCTGGCCAGTGCCAAGAGGCTACCAGAACATGTGGCAGGTGGCTGGTGTCAGAGTCTCAGCAGAAGAGCCACCTGCTGTAGTTACCCGAGCATGCTGAGTTTATGCACCAGGTGGCAGCACCCCTCCATTATTTCCAGTGGGGACCTGGCCCGGGCCACCATGAAGTTAATAGCATTGGGGTATAGTCACTGTAATGGTGCTATTAACAGTCGATACCATTGTATTTTCAATTTTGTGTCATGTATCTCCTCAGCCACATATCTTAAGTATCTTATTTTGTCATCGTATCTTTATGGTGGGGGCAGACTTTGCACTTATTGCAGTGCAACACTTGCACTTTACTTTTCCTCCAACTGTCTGAAATTAGAGCAAATACATTGGCAATACAGCTGCTTTGCTCTGAGCTACAATCATGGCTTTTCATGTTACTTACCAAGTGGTGTTTCTGGTTAGGAATCACAGCTGTAAAATTGATTTCAGTTCCTTACACTTCATGATGTTGCCCCTAAATTTTGCACACTATATTCTTGTATATTATTTCAAATAAAATGAAAAAAATTGTTTATCTCTGACTTCTGCTGATTGATTTTGACTGAACGTCACGTATGAGACATCAGAATAACAAGTTCAGGAGATGGAAAATAAGTTGCAGGTGTGGTTTTAAGCATCAAATTAAAAATAAAATGTTAATAGGACAAGGGCAACAGGAACATAAAACCTAAATTTTTATATATTAGAATCTGTAGAGTAAAATTGTTTTTATTTTTGACTTTGCAACAGACCAGAAAGTCTGCTTTTAATAAAATGACACACACAGTGTAAAGACAGCCTTTCTTTATTGCAGATACTGTGACAGATTGAAACAGCCAGTTAGCTCTCCGTTTCTGGGCCGTGCCAGTGGTTCCCAAACTTTGTTGCATATTGGAAACACTTAGGAATGCTTTACAAAAAATACGAGTGCCTGGCTCCTACTCCAGATGTCTTACTATGCAGTACAGATTAATACCAGGGTGTTTTTTTTTTAATGTTCCACCACTGATTCTAATGTGCAGCCAAATGTGGAACGACTTGGGCTATAATCTGGTGAGGAAGCAAACTGGTTGGGAGAAGCAGGGTATGTGACTGTATCACCTGACAGATACCGTAAAAAGCAGTGGGGACTCAGTATGCGTATCTGTGGGAGACTTGGTTAGGTGGTGGGGAAGGAATTTTAGCCAGCCTTGTAGAAAAGCTTAAAAGGAGAGATAGGAGTTGAAGGTCCCTGAAGTTTGAAGGTGGTGGTGATTTTTGACATTTTATGCTACTTAAGTAAAAAAGGCTAAAGAAATCAACAGAAAAAGCAGTAGGAAGTACAGAAATGTTGATTACATTCTTAAGGTAATGACTAGTGTCTGTCTTTTAGTGTCTCTCAAACTGCCCACCTTGAATGGGTTAGCACAAAATGGAGATGAGTACTTCACATTATTACTGAAGAGCAGACATAGCTTTTTGAAGCAATTGAACCATTATGGGATAAACTGGAGCAAATTCTTTGCCTTCTCTACTTCTTACTGATTGAACGTAAGCTTCCAGGGCTCCCCTGAAAATAAAAACAAAAACTTTGTCAAAAGTTATACAAAATAAAATAGCTTAGAGGGTATCAATATATAAAAAAGCAGCAAGCCCATTTCTGGAACTGCTCTGCCCAGTTCTGTAAGAAATGACCAAACAGCCTTCACATTGGTAGTGTTGCTGTGGGTAAGGTACAAAACAACTTTTTCCAGTCTGCTTTGTACTTGGTGGTCTAATTATACAGTCGGGCTCTCTGGCCTCTGAACATTGTTCTCAGTCGCCCTGTTTATCAGACCTCTGAAGAGTTGCCTTACCTGCAGCTTGTTCCCATTCAGAGCTTACTCGGAGGGGGAAGGCCTGCTCAGGAGCGTGGGGGCTGGGGCCCTCAGGTGCACACTGTGACACCAGTAGGTGCACTGTCATTTGACAGAACATAAACCCACATGGAGAATTAGTCTTGGGCTCAAACTTTTGGCAAGTGGTGGGATAATAAGGCAGTCAATTTAGTCACAGGTATGTGATATGAGCCAGTTATTCATGAGTATAATGTTCTCATGGATTAGATCGCGGTTAGTGAATGGCCCACAGGCCAAATCTAGCTCTGTGCATGTTTGTGTATCAGTGGTGGTGGCTTTACAGTGGCAGGTGGGACGGCCAGGCAGCGGCCATATGGCCTGCAAAGCATAAAATACTTGGTATCTGGCCCCTCATGGAAAGTTCTCAATCCTTGAACCAGATGATCTGTTTTAAGTGTGAGATCACATTTCAATGGAGCTAAAACAGTAGTTAGAAGTTGTGACTACTGGTCTATTTAAGTCCCAGGTATGGTCGTCAAATTTGTAATATTAATAGTTTTTTAAATTGCACAACCCTGAGATTAGAACATTTCTACAAAGATGTAAGTTAATACCATTAGCTCACATACTCAGTCTCAGTTTCCACCTAATACCTAATTCTTAACTGGTTGATTTGCTCCCAAACACTGAAAACGTTAATCCTTGATCAGGTTTGTTCATTATTTTCATGTAACTGTGGGGAATGTACGTGCCCAGGGCCTGTCCAGGGCCTCTTTACCCCCACTGTTTGCTTTCACAGTCTCAGCCCCTTTATTTCCAGCTCAGACCTCCCTCCTGATGGCTGTTTTCTACCTGCGTTCTGGGTACTTTTACCTGATTTCTTCCAGATCCCTCAAATTTAACTGTCAGAAACCTAGGGCAGTGGAAACCCATAAAAAGTGCAGCACCAAGAGTAAGCCCTAATGTAAACAACAGGCTTTGGGCGATAGCGATGTGTCATTGTCGGTTCACGGATTGTTACAAGCAGACCACTCTGGAGGATGCTGATAATGGGGGAGGCTCGGCATGTGGGGGAGGGGTGTATGGGAAACCTCTTCCATCTCAAATTTGCTGTTAACCTAAATTTGCTCTAAAAAAATGAAGTCTATCAAAAAGCAAAGGGAAAGAGACAGGAAGAAAAACACCACCCCTAGGGTACAGTTCTGCCCACCTTACCCTATTTCCACAAAAGGTCCCATCGTCCCCCAAATGCTCCCCATCGATGCTACACTTAGTTATCGTCTTACTATTTTGTCTCGTGTACTGCCACATCCAGTCCCTTCTCTCCTTTGCTTTAGTTTGTACCCTGCCATTGTGTGTGCCTGACTGTTGCTGTAGCTTTGTAGACGGTCATCCCAGTGCCAGTCAGCCCTGTGTGAGTGCTGCCGCCTGCAGTCCATCGCTGGCCATGCCCTGTTCCCTTGAGGACGGTGTAAACTCACTGCCCTCTGCCCTGCCCCAAATGTGTGTGTGCTACTGCTGGGTTCTAGACAGTGCTGTGCCCTAAAAGACCCCTCACCTAACTAGTTTCCATCATTTGTGTCACCAACACACGTGCAGAGCAGCTTTGCCCTGTTGTGACTCTAGGTCCCATCCCAGTGTCCACCTGGGGGGAGATCAACGGTGTGGCTGCAAACAGGACTGCATAAAGACGCCTGTCCGTGCCACAGAAGGGCCCGCTCTGAACACCTCAGTATTGGGACTCATTCTCTTAGGCCTTTCTCATCTTCCTCTCATCCCTGGAATGCCCTCCCGTTCTTGCTCTCTTCCTTGCAGAGCTAATTACCTAAGATCCAGCTCAAATGCCCTCCTTTTGAGAAAGTCTTTCCTAATTCCAAGCGGCACAAAAGAATTGATGCCACGCTGCTGATACAGAAGGTGCATCAACAGCCCTGGCTTAGCAGGATCCAGCGTTTGGGGATCCCTGAAGACTGGCTCCATGCCCTGTTCAGGGTCTGCTCACGTGACGCAGAGGACTCGCTGCTTTTAAATAAAAGCAGCCTAACTGGTACTCCAGGCTCTGCCCCACCACCTGCTGCACGATCTGGGCTACATTTGAGCCAATTTGCTTTGAGTGGGAGGTTTACACTTCTACCACATTAGAATTACCTGTTTGTTGGTCAGTATCCCTTTTAAGCTGTAACTTTTAACATTGAGGGTTACAGCTGTTTTTGCTCACTTACGTAACCCTAGGACCTAGTGCTTGACAAGTGCATGATAAGTGACTAAAAAAAATGAATGGAAATACAGGATTATAGTGAAAAATAAGCAAAACTGCAGAAGAAAGTAAAGGAGAAACATTGTTGGGTCCTCAAAAGAAGCAAAGGCCAAATGGAACTCAGTGCTGTTAGAGAACAAAGTCTTGTGAGAGGCCTTAGTTCACGTCAGAGCTAAGCCTTAGTGAGGCTCTTTCTTCATGAAAAAAGAAACTTGCTTCTTTCAGTAACTTTTCAAGTTGCTATGGTATCCCGGGCAATCACCCCACTCCCCCAAGTAGCCCCTGGAGATTTACACGGAGTAGAAAAATCCCCAAGGGCTCCGGCTGTCTGAGACAGTGTGTGTGTGTTATCAGTCTCAGGAACAAGTGCACTGAGATTCTCAGAAATTGTAATTGCTCTGCAGTGAATGGATTAGACAGACCCCTTTTATCTAATACAAAAATCAACTCTGCAGTTTCATTTGGATTGAAAAGGATAAGGCATACGAACTACACAATATGTAGAAAAAAGTTTAGAAATGAGTTTGGTTGGTGTTTTTGGTATTCATCAAAATCACAATCAGAACTACAAAAAGAAAAACATTAAAGCTGCCCTCCTACATAAAATAATCAGAGCAAGGTTTTCAAGCAATTATTAAATTACTTTATTTGCTTGAGCAAAACATAAGCTTTCTTGGAAGTCAGGCTAAGCATTATGTAAGAATCAGTCCCAAATCTGGTTTGTAACCAAAAGGATTATTAGTTATCCTTATTTTTAAAAAGTACAGAAATTGTGCAACCGATTACTAAAGGAATAGCTTATAACATGGTAACGCTCCTCAATGCGATACAAACTAGCCAGGGAGAGGCTTTTCTGGAACACAGATCTGGTTTTGTCAGGCATTAAATATCAGTGTGTTTAGTACTGGAATGAATAAACGACTTCAAGATCTACCATGTGCCTTCCCAGGCAGGCAAACCCCTGGCTTCCCCGGGCTCCATCCTCCCTTTCGGACTCATCTCAGGCGCCAGGTTCCAGAATGGTGCCACAGGGACCCCCGGGGGAGAGACCGAGTAATCACCCTCCATCCACAGGGGTCCGAAGCACAGGTGCTGGGGAATGGTTCCTAACTCGTGGGCCTTGGCCCAGGGCAGGAGGGCAAGGGGTCCAAGGATGCATCTGGCACCAAGAACTACATGGTGACTGCACAGATAAAACTTACCAATAGGTAAATAAAGCCTGTAAACATTTTTGACATCATAAAGGTATTCTACTTAGATGATGGAACAGCAAGGAGAAGAGCTGCTGCTCCATTACAAATGCCAAGAGTAAATGGGTTTGCAGCCAATTCCTCCACTTTGCAGAGCTTGAGAAACCTTTTCATCAAAAATTCAGCCTTCCTCTCCACTGACAGCACATTCAGCATTTACAGATGTACAGGTCTTCCCCCAGGGTGCAGCCTCCCTACGTGCGGGCACACTCGTGACCGGAGCTCCTGCCTGGTGGGCGCTGAGTAGGTACACCTTGCCCCCACTTACACCACTTGACCCCATGAGCCAGTGGGTACTCTAATTTTAAAATTAACTTGACGAGTATCCACACAAGCTCCAGAGAAACATCTGTGTCCAAAGGAAGGAAACAGGAAGGAAGGCAGAGGAGAGTTCGTTCTCTGCCACCTCGTCGCAGCCGCAGTCGCACTGCCCTCTGTCCGCCCTCCTTCCCGGCAGCCGAGCTCACTGCTGCGGGGGACGAATGAGTGTGTAACAAGGTTTGCCCCGAGAGCTAAAACAGATTTACTGACATTTAAAGAGCAACACTCGCCCTGGCTTTATCTGCAGGGGAAAGAAATTCACCCAGCAGGGCTTTAGCATGCAGGGGAAGGACAGTCTGCAGTAACAGATGAGAGAGGACAGTCAGGATGAAGCCTTGCCCACAGCCGGGGCTGCAGCAGGGGCCACCGTGGGACCCCGGGGAGGGTTCCATTAGCTGCTGGGAGCACGAAGAATCTAGTATCGGACGTGGGGGGGATGGATAGACTTTATTTTAAAAGCATGACATTATTTCTTAGCATGATTTTCAGTTGCTAATTATAGGCTTAGCAACAGCACTGCTGATGAAATTGCCCAGGAGACATTTTTGAAGAGCAGCAAAAGAAGGCGGATCTGTGACTGTCCACAGCAGGACAGCTGTTGCGGACAGACTCATTCCAACTTGTTAAGAAGACAAAAAGGAACCCTGTTCGATTGACTGAATTCTAAATACTCTTCTATTACCCCCAAGTGGGTTGCAGCTGAGTGAGTCTTTGGGCCTCAGAACAAAAACGGCACAAAGACGCTGCAAATCCCCGAGTTAGCCCAGGCCCGCAGTCTTTTCTGAGGGTGGTTGGGACCAGTCTCATGAACTGCAGGGAGGCTCACCTGGTGTCCTTTCCCATTTCTGGGTCAGATGCTCATAGCTGAGAAGAGGAACACATACGCGAGGATGAAGAGCAGGGGCCAAGTGAATCTACTTTTTATTCACAGAGGAGCGTGGAGGGTGAGGGGCTCAGGCAGGCTCTGCACCAAGCCTGAGAGCTCCACGCCTCTCCCTGAAGCTGGGCTGGTGCTCCTCGGGGACTGCCCAGGGCACCTCTCGTTGGTGGGGTCCTTCACCTAACACCAGGGCAGCAGGTCTCCGCCTTGGCTGCGGGGGACCTGCCTGGGCAGCTGTGAGGGCCTGAGGCCAGGTCCCAGCTCCCGAGATTCTCGGGTAGTCAAGAGTGTGGCCTGAATGCCGAGATTTTTCAAAGCTCTGTAAATGACTCCAGTGTGCACACATGGTTGACACCACATCCCCACATTGGCCTTGGGAACCTGACTCATCACCTGCACTTAGGCTCAACTGAGTCTCGTTCGGGGCTGTGATCCCCAGACCAACAGCACGGAGACCCTCTGGGAGAGCTGCAAATGCTTTCAAGAGCTACTGAAGAGGTACAACTGTCTGGATTTGGAGGATGAGGGTGACGAGGAGCTGAATGATGACTTCAAGGTTTCTAGCTTGCTGGGTGAGTGATGGTGACAGCATATCCAAGATGTGGAGTCTACAAGAATGAGCAGATTTGAGAGGAAAGATGGTTTATTTCTGACATTTTGGGGTTGAGGTTTCTGTGGAGCTTTGCTAGGTGACATATGATAGCAAGTCTGCTGGCCTGAGGCTCTAGGCAATCAAGGTGGGGTCCCAGACCCAGGAGCCATTGGGGTAAAAGCAGTCACTAGAGTCATGGGTCTGAATGAGCTCACTTGGGGACCAAACACAGGGAGAACATGAAGGAAAATGAGCCAGGAACAAATGGCAGGAAACAGTGGCATTTAAGGAGTGAACAGAAGATAGGAAAAAAATGGCCAGAAAGGTTAGAACAGAAAGAGACGACTAGGATATCCTGGAAGCTCCAAAAAGACTGGACTGTGTCTCATTTTGCTCTGTGTCCCCAGGGCCTCGTGCACAGTGGGCGTCAGTCAGCGCTGCCGCAGGGCACACGGTAATCTAAATCGCTGCTGGCCTGCCCTTGTTTTCTACTAATAACTGCATCAAACTTTTAAGTATTTTTAGAAGTTTACTCACATCTGTACTCCACCAATTCAATAAGTGCAACATGAAAATAAAGCAGAAAATGTGAAGCTAAGACAAGGAGTCTTTTCATAGCTGAAGTTGGTTTTCAAAAGCAGAAACACATGTTCCTAGGGCCGCATCAGGCGTGGAACAGCACGGTAGGGCTGTGAAGGCTTGGAAGTGAAGGCGGCAGGAAGCAGCCCCGTGGTGCCCGGTGGTTCTCTCCGGGCCCCTTCACGTGTGTGCCCCGCGGTGAGGCGCCATCACATGCACACGCCCAGCGGGCACCGTTCCTCCTCTTCCCCTGTGTCTCCCACTCTCCCTGGGCTTCTACAATGAACAGGTGCCCCTGGAACACATGGCTTTACCTGATGAGGAGGAGCCTGTCCTTTTCAGATGGATGGTCGTCCAGCCACTGGGAGAAGCGGGCGTGGGACCATTCTGCCCTCTGCAGGGTTGAAACACAATTAGAGAAGGGCGTACACATTCTTCAGGGAATGGCGGCAAGTGCTGGTTCAAAAGGTGCTCTGAAGGATTCCAAGGTGAAATTACCTCCAACCGCGGGAAGGAAGGTGGCACAGCGAAGGGAATGGGGCCTCTATCAAAGAAGCTTTATGAACATAAGCTACTACATTTTTCAGACCATAAGATGCACCTAGGTTTTAAAGGAAAATAGGGGAAAATTTTTTGAAGCAAAAAATGTGGTAAAATGTTTAATAACATAAATAACATAATATTTCACCAATGTAAATGTAAACAGAACTCAACAGCAGCATTAACAACCATTATTCCTCCCAAACTGGGGAGGAAGGGGGGGAGTGCATCTTATAGCCTGAAAAATAAGTTACTTGTGTCATTATTATTTAAAGGGCCTATTCTGAATTCATTAGGTAATTCCTTCATTGCAGGGCAGTGGGAATCTTCCTTCTTTAATGGTCCTGCTAAGACAGAGGCCCACGACTACCTGGGATAAAAGCAAGGCCAGCAATGCATTCCGTGAATGGGGCTCAGGGTTCACAGACTGAAGAGGGAAGACTCTTCATGGGTTGTGGCCTCACATTATTACCTGGAAGGGGGATTTCAGCTCAGCGGGCGCTCTCGTGAACAGAAACTGAATAATGATGCTGAATGGAATGAGGTCGCCCAGGGCAGGACTGCTGGCCACGTGCTCGCTCGTCTGGAAGAGGAGTGGTCTGAAAGAGAAGCAGGGTTACTTCCTGCTGGTCAATACTGAATGAGGTGATTTGGTGGAAAAATCAAAATAACATATTAGTACAATAGAATGGCATAGGAGTATAATAGCATAACAGAAGAATGAATAACAGCATTCTTCCTAAACTGGCCAATTCTTAACCATTTCTTAACTCCACACTCAGCCCGGACACCCACACACATCCGCGCACTCTGCCGGGCTGACCCCCGCACAGCTCCTTCCTTGTCCCCCAGCTCACTGGCCTATGGGTCCCACTCTGCTGTCAGCAAAGTCTCCTCCTGGAGCCCATCAATTAACAGGCTCAACTCAAACCACCCAGTAAAGCCTTCAAGCAGTTATCATGAACAAATTCTTATCTTCATCAAAACTTACAGCTTTCATTTTAAATAAAATCCTTTTTTGGGCTATAATCTAAGGTGGGTAAATTCAAACATTCTCTACACAACTTTTCAGAGGGCAATTATGTCTTTGTATACACAAAATTATTTCTTTGCTGAACACTGCATCAAGTATTTAAGCCAGCTCCCTTCTGCCGCACTGCAGGTCGGGGTCACCGTCCACCACGCAGGGGCACGCAGGCAAACCCGCCCTGCTCCCAGTCACCTGCCGCCTTGTCGGATGGCTGGCAGCAACGATTAGAAACTCTTACTGGCCTCTCCTGGGCTTTGGGCCCTGAGGAACAGGAGGGCGTTAGAGGCCTGGCTGGAGGTGAGAGGTAAGACGGCAGCCACGTCTTAAAGAGCAGCAGTGATGTTCCCCACGAGGGCAGCTCTGTGTCCTGGGCTCCTTCCCCACCCCGCCGGGACCACTCCCGTCCGTGGCTGAAGGCCCGCTCGGACCACAGACCAGCTTCTCCCTCCCCGATGCTCAGCTGGGGTGTCAAGTCAGGAGTGCTCTCAACAAAGAGGTGATTCTTGTTGCATCCAGAATGTTATTGGAAAGAATGTCTTTATATTAATTATTCTATAGGTAAAATCTATCTCTGGGAAGATTTGTCTAATTTCAACTGTTTTATCAAATAATATTTATCCGTAATGTATTTTATGTAGTTAATGTAGAAACACTTTGGATCATTTGTGAAGCCTATCACCAGAAACCCGCACCGCTCCAAACCGGACGCTGCCTGGAGTCGTGGCTAAGGTCCCCCACGGCCGCACTGAGTGCAGTGTGCGGGAAGGCCCAAATCACCTCAGTGTTTTATGCTGCAGAACTTCAGGCAACAAGCCAAGCACCTCGTCAGGTACAAAGACGTGTTGAGGGAGCTCTGGTCTTCCTGAAGGCGACCCTGTAAGTCCTGTGCGGTGTGTGGAGGACCCTGCCTCCATCCACGTGAGAGCGCCTAGTTTCAACAACGGCAGCAGCAGCAAGAGCACCAGCCGCCACATAGGGCAGCGGTCCCCAACCTTTTTGGCAGCAGGGACTGGTTTGTGGAAGACAATTTTCCACAGACTGGGGTGGGGGATGGTTTCGGGATGGGTCAAGCACATCACAGTGAAGCCCAACTCCTGCTGTGTGGCCCGGACCGGTACCAGCCCGGGACCCAGAGGTTGGGGATCCTTGACATACAGCACTGACAAGGTGTCAGACACTGTTTTAAAAACTTTGTATGTATATACATGAACTCATTTATTCCTCTAAAAACCCAGGGGGGACTAAAGAATCAAGTACAAGCTAGAAAAAGGCGGGGCAAGGATTCAACAGCCCTAGGCTCTTAGTTTTGCTCTTCAGCTCCTTTGAGGATCTCAATGGTATCTCAAAACTGCCTGCCCTGTTTTCAAACCAGATAGACTCTCAGCGAGAGAGAAAGACCCCTGGAGAGAGGATGGTTTAAAACTGTCAACACTCCTATAGAGGAGCCAACCTGAGCTTCTGGCAAGATGGCAGCATAGGTAAACATGGTACTCGCCTACTCCCACAACCACATCAAAATCACAACTGACGTATAGAACCACCACCATTCAGAACTGCCTGATATCTAGCTGAACAGAAGTCCTATAACTAGGTTTATACAGAACAACACATCAAGACTGGTAGGAAGGGTGGAAAAGCAGAACGTGCTGCTACCATACAATGTGTGGTAGTTAAAAATCAAGAGGGAAGCCCTGGCTCATGTGGCTCAGTGGATTGAGCGCTGCTCTGTGAAGCAAGGGATCACTGGTTTGATTCCCAGTCAAGGCACATGCCTGAGTTGCAGGCCAGGTCCCCAGTACGGGGTGGGTTACAGGCAACCACACATTGATGTTTCTTTCCCTCCCTTTACCCCTCCTTCCCCCTCTAAAAATAAATAAATAAAATATTTTTAAAAACCAAGAGGGACACCTCAGCTGCACAAGGTACCCTCCCCTGAGGGGTAAGAGGTTCCAGCCCCACGCCAGGCACCCCGCCCAGGGTTCCCAGGAAGAACAGTCCCTATAACTTCTGGCTGTGAAAACCAGCAGGGATTATGGCTGAGATGAAAGGCTGCTGGAGTCCCAAGTATTCCTCTTAAAGGGCCCGCACAGGGACGTAGACTGACTCACCGTGAGCCGTAGCTCGAAAGGCTCCAGGGACCTGCGTGCAGGATCTGAACTGTCTGGCTTCCAGGTGAGAGCTGGAGGAGCAGCTTGCTCCCAGAAAGAAGCGCTGGCAGAGGCCACTGTTCCTTTGATGAGCCCTCCCCACACAGAGCCAGCAGGTGGGCACCGTTTCTGAGTCTCCATCAACCTCCCTAACGCTGTTTATCCCATTCTGGTGATTTCCTGAGACCCCACCCAACCTGACATGTAGGCTCACCCAAGCCATTTCCAGCTGCTTTTCCATGCAAATGGCCTGTATTGGCTCATGCTGCAGACTTTCCTAAATCTCTCAGTGGGTCACAAATCCCAAACAAGCAGCATCTGGCCTCAGCATGCTCCATAGCTCCTACTAAGCATCCCCAGGCCTGGCACTAGTGACAGCCAGCCTCTGAATGCAGCTTGGCATCTCCCAGGCACCTCCAAGCTCAGCACCAGGAGCAGCCATCTGTAGATCACTCTGTAGCTCATTCAGGGTGCCTTTGGCCTGCAATTCCTGGGAGGTCCCAGAGACAACACACCCTGTGTTTAGCTTCAGACCATACCAACGCACCACACAACCACCTCCATCAGCAACACCTTCAAGTGGTGGACTCCTCAGGCACCAGAGCCCCAGTGAAATGAGTTTTACCTTGTGGGGTCAGCTCCTAAACAGTGGATCCTCCACTGTAGTTGTGGTCAGTCCTCCCAGCACACTGGCCTGGGAGTAAATAACTACCATTGACCTGCAAACAGGAATGAAGGACCAAAACCAGTGCGCACACACCACATTGGAGCGAGGATGCACCTGAAATGCCCAGGTTGGCTGATAGGGGAGGCTGCATTACTGGGCTCTACGTGACACCTACTACATAAGGACACTCTATAAGACTGGGAGACACAGTAGCTCTACCTAACACATAAAAACAAACACAGGGAGGCTGCCAAAATGAGGGCATAAGGAAACATGTCCCAAATTAAAGAACAGAACAGAACTTGAAAAAAACAACTAAATAAAAAGAAGACAAGCAATCAACCAGATGCAGAGTTCAAAACACTGGTTATAAGGATGCTCAATGAACTTAGGGGAAAAGTAGATGAACTTAGAACTTCCACAAAAAAATAGGAAACATAAAAGCGAAACTAGGAAATATAAAAAGGAACTAGTCAGAAATGAAGAATATATTAACTGAAATAAAGAATACATTACTTGGAATCAACAGTGGAGAAGGTGAAGCAGAGGGTTAAAAAACTGATTTGGAAGATAAGGAAGCATTAAATGTCGGGGACTATTCTGTGTGGTTTTGGAGACTGTAGTCCCATTGAGAGCAGGCTCTGAAAGGGGCTAGTACGTGTCCCTGGAAAAGCAGGTAACGTAGGTGGCAGGCACGACCCGACTCTAACACTAAGGGTTCCTGTGGGAAATCAGGCCTGATAAATACATTATATCCTTGAAGCTTGCTTTGCTTTGTATAGCCCTGTTGCTATAAAGCCACTATTTAAGTTCAAGGCATAAGGAGTAAAGTTCTTATCTCATTAAATACATCTTAAAGACCATCTGGCATCAGCATGTCTTACAGACCCTGACCTGTGACAAATCTCTGTGTTCCTTCAATTGTTATCTACAGATAATACCTGTTTTTGTATGACCATAGCCTTTTGACATTGACTGATGAGCTAGGCATGAATGCTGTATACCCCTGCGCATACTGATCCCAATAAAAGCGGTTTGGGAGAAATGCTCAGGGCATTTCCCCACTAGAGAAAATTGCCACAACTTTTCCTGCTGGAAGTAAGTTGTGTCCAACTTATTTCTCATCCATAGCAGCCAGGAGAGCTCTGTGGGATGGAGTTTTCCCTCAATTAAACACCCAATCAGAACAGTAAAAAGAAAAAAGAATCCAAAGAAATGAGGATAGTATAAAGAGCCTCTGAGACAACTTAAAGTGTGCTAACATTCACGTCATGGGCATGCCAGAAGAAGAGAGAGTAAGAAATTGAACACTTAAAAAATGATGAAAAAAAAATCCCTACTCTGGTGAAGAAAAGAAACATACAAGCCCAAGAAGCTTACAAAGTCCCAGACAAGATGGACCCAAAGAGGCCCACACTGATACACATTGTATCTAAAATGCCAAAGTTTAAAGACAAAGAGAACAATTTAAAAGCAGCAAAAGAAAAGCCATTAACTACCTACAAGGGATTTCTCAACAGAAACATTTCAGGACAGAAGAGATTTGTACAAAATAAAGTGATGAAAAAGCAAGGACATACCTACAACCAAGATTACTCTACCCCATAAAGCTATCATTGAGAATCAAAGGCTAGATAAAGAGCTTCCCAGCTTTAAAGAAAAAAGTAACGGAGTTCATCCCCACCAAGCTACTATTACAAGAAATGTTAAAGGGTCTTCTTTAATAAGGAGAAAAAAATTAAAAAATATGAATAATAAAATGGCAGTAAATATAGATCTATCAACAATGACTTTAAATGCAAAGAGATTAAATGCTCCCTCAAAAACATATGGTACCTGCATAGATAATGAAACAAGACCCTTATATACTGTGTGCTGCCTACAAGAGACTCACTTCATATTAAAAGACCCACACAGACAGAGGGATGGATAAAGATATTTCATGAAAATGGAAATTAAAAAGAAGAAAAGCTGGGGTAGCCATACTTATACCTGACAAATTAGACTTTAAAACAAAGAGACAATGAAAAAACCCATCAATTCTGCTTCTTGGTATTTTTCAGAAGAAACTCAAACACTAAATCAAAAAGACTTATGCATCCATATATTCATAGCAGCATTATTTACCATAGCCAAGATATGAAAGCAATAAATTGCTAAGTGTCCATCAGTAGATAAATGGATAAAGAAGTGATACACGCACAAAGGAATATGACTTACCCACAAAAAAAAAGAATGAAAATTTGCCAACTGCAATACCATGGACAGACCTAGAGGGTATGGTGCTGAGTGCAATAAATCAGACAAATACCATATGATTTCATGTATATGTGAAATCTAAATACAAAATAAGTGAACAAGCAGACCAGAAACAGACTCAGAGATACAGAGAACATTTTGACAGTTGCCAGTGGGAGAGGGGTTAGGGGAATGGGTGAAAAGGGTGTAGGGATGAAGGGAAAAAAACAATGAACAAGTCACAGACACAGACAACAGTATGGTGATTGCCAGAAGCAAAGGAGGGGGAGGAATCGAAGAGGGTAAAGAGGGTAAAGGGGGAATAAATGGTGATGGAAAGACACATGACTTTGGGTGGTGAACACACAATATAGATGCTGTATTATAGAATTGTACCCCTGCAATATAATTTTATCAACCAATGTTACCCCAATAAATTCAATAAAAACTAAGAAAAAAGAGATGATGTGTAATGCACCACATCCCCTTGCTCTGCTGGGAAGACCTCAGGAGCTCAGAGAGCCGCTGTCAGTCCAGATCCTGAGAGTCTCCGTGGAGCACACACAGGCTGCCTGACAGCTCTCACACATGTGTGCAAGAAGCAAGGAAAGAAAAAACAAACTTTGTTACGGTAAGCCACCAAGACTCTGAGGTCATTTGATGTTATAGCGTAACCTAGTCCATCATGCTTAATCCACCTGGTGTACAGTAACCTCTCAAATTAGTACCATCTACGACGACCATAATTCTTGTTCATCAGTGGTTTACAGCTCATTTAGAAGCAAGACTTAAAAAAATGAAATACTAAATGATAAGCTTTCACTGTCTATGAGAAGTCCATAATTTCCCTTCAAGTATACATTCTAGAAGGCAGTAACGAGAAAGAGATTGTGACCTACAATAATTTGAAAAGGCCTGGTTTTATAAAATCCAAATTTACTGAGACTTTAATTTTTGTTCTATCTAAAAGAGAAATTTAAAGAGAAATTTAATTGCTGGGGAAAAAGAAAAAAAGAAACTAGGAACTTTCAGCCTTACCCTTCATCCTCCAGAGAGGGGAAAAGGGCTGGAAGTGGATCGTTGGTTGCACCTATGTGAGGAAGCCTCCATAATATCCCAGTGGGAGAGCTTCCAGGCTGGTGAGCAGCTCCCCACCGATCACAGACCCAACTCCACAGAGACAGAAGTCCTGTACTCGGGACCCTCGGACCCCCCCAGACCTCACCGTAGGCATCTCTTTATCTGGCTGTTCATCTTTATCCTTTATCATATCCCTTAATAAACCGGTTTGTAAAGCTAATAGAAAAGGAAGTACCAATTGGTAGTTACAGAAGTCACAGGGATGTGAAGTACAGCATAGGAAATATAGTTAATAATGTTGTAATAACTATGTGTGGTGCCAGGTGGGTACTAGATTAATTGCCGTGATCACTTCGTAAGTGACCTACGAGGGGGCATCTCCAAAAATGAAATTTATTTATAAAAAATTATGTACTTATTCTTACATGTTTAAACTTCAGTCACCTTCAAAGCACTCTCCATTTGATGCAATACACCTATTGGAGACGTCTTTTCCATGACTCAAAGCAATTTTTGAACTTGTCGATTTTGATGCCTTTTAGTGCTTCTGCCATTTTTTCGTTTTACCTCTTCCACATCCACAAAACGTTTCCCTTTGAGGACTTTTTTCATCCGGGGAAACAAAAAAATCTTTGGAGCAAGACTGGATGAATAGGGAGGGTGGGGCATAAGGGTCACGCCATTTTTGGTCAAAAACTGCTGAATGCTCAGCATGGTGTGGGCAAGTGTGCTCGTAAATCACCCATCATGAAATGGGCAAACGAGTTAAAAGAAGTTTTAAAAAAATTCACTGAAGCTGAATGCAGCCTCCCACAACACCACCAGCTGGTGCACTGACACAGATGGGTTCCTAGAGCACTCATCTAGGAGGGGAAGCCTGTCCTACAAGGGGCCGGCCCTCCGGAAGGTAATTGTTTTTTGAAGGGGTCGCCCCTCATAAATCTCTAGTCACCAGGTTGTACACCTGAAACTAATACAATGTTGTAGATCAACTGTAATCAAAAAGTAAAAATTATTTAAGAAAAAATAAAACCAACCTGAAAATAATGTTTACAGGATACCATTCAAAGCCCATGCTATTTTTATCTCTCTAGGTACCCCAAATTCTCTTTTTGGGACAAAGCAGACTCCAGTTCCCTGCATACTTGAGCCATGTTTCACAGCCTCTCTTGGCATTATTGTCACCTGGCATGACTGTAAATCCCTGTGGAGACCCGGTGGAGCTGTCTCACAGGCCTCCGGAGGCGGACTCTGGCTTGGAATGGGGATGAGGCAGCACCACAGCTCCACTTACCCCAGACTGGAGGCCTCTTTTTTCCAGAAGGGGAAGTTAAAACTTCACAAAGCCCAGTGTCCCTGTAAGCTTAGCAGCTAGCATTCCCAGACAGCTCCCTGGAACTCCAAATTGAGTGAGTGGCTCAGCAGCCTGCTTATGGCACCACTGACAAGATACTCCCGCATTTGAGCTGTAAGACAGTAAAGAGGCCATGGGAATGGGGTCCCTTCACTGGGCTTATATTGCAGGCATGGCAGGCCTGAAAGGCCACTCTGAGGGATGTGGGGAGACAGGGGCACTCATGCCTTCATTTTCCCCCTGCTGTCCTGGGTCCTGTGAGGTCTTCTCCTTTCCCCAGAAGAGCTCAGTGTTTGCCTACACCGTGTGACATGACAGGGTTCATCTTGAGCCCTAGTTCATGACACAGGAGACCCGGGAGGTCAGTCCTCTATGACAGTCTTTGGCTCACTGAAGAAGAGCCCAGTGGAATTCTTTCTGCCTCCATAACAGGAAGATAACCAAGAACTTTGGCCCCCATCTCTCCTGAAGCCCCATGTAAAAGGACTTCAAAATTAAGTACCAAGAAACACTAAACTTCCCTGTACGAAGAGATATATTTCTTCTCTTCTGAAAATAAGGGTTACATAGCTGATTCTATTTCTTTTCTATCTTTGATTTCAGGAACTTCTGGAAACAGCCTAAGTGCCCATCAGTAAATGAGTGGATCAAAAAACTATGGTACATTTACACAATGAAATACTATGCAGCACAAAGAAAGGAGGAGCTCCTACCCTTTTCAACAGCATGGATGGAACTGGAGAGCATTGTGCTAAGTGAAATAAGCCAGGCAGTGAAAGACAAATACCATATGATCTCACCTATAAATGGACCCTTATCCACAAAACAAACAAGTGAGCAAAACAGAACCAGAGACATGGAAATAAAGAACAAACTGACAGTAGGGAGGGGAGAGAGGGATGAAAGGGAAGAGTCACCAAGGAACATACATAAAGGACCATGGACACAGACAATGGGTGGAGGGGGAGGTCTGAATGGAGGAGGTGGGACCGGGTAGGGTGGGGGAGAGTAATGGGGGAAATGGGGAAAACTGTAATTGCACAACAATAAAAAAAAGAAAATTATCTATAGCAATTAAATTAGTTTTATGCTTTGAATATTTGTTTTTCTTTAATTTCCATATATAGAGAGTATATATTTTATCCTCACCTAAGGACATGCTTATAGAGAGTAATGGGGGGGGGAGAGAGAGAGAAAGAAACATTGATGTGAGCGAGAAGCATCTACTAGTTGCTTCTCGTATGTGTCCCAACTGGGGACCTCTTGTACGCACCCCAACTGAGGACCGAACCCGCAACCCAGGCATGTGCTCAGTGGAAATCAAACTCGCAACCTTTCTTTCAGCTGTGGGACAACACTCCAGCCAAGTGAGCCGCATTGGCCAGGGCAGATTTCCTTCAATATATTCTTGATGCAAATTGCAAATGATACAATGACAGAAAGGGAAGAAGGAAGGGAAGGAGGGAGAGAGACGTGGGGAGAGGAACGATCTGTAATGTGCCACATCTAACAGGCCAACGAACACCGAGGTTGCTGGCTGAGATGCCTGCATAGGCCCAGCCTGGTAAAACCCAGCTCACTTTAAAACGGGACCTTTCAGCCAGTCACCTTTGGAGCTCTGAGTCACAGCGGCCATCTTTCTGCCAAGAGCAAATCTTTCACTCTAGTCACTAACAGGACTGCCCAAACAGCCACAGAAAGCAAAACTAAACTGGATTCCATATTATGCTCCATGGACACAATTACAAATGCAGACATTTTATTTCTGGTGCCTTTAAAAGAACCTGACAGAACACAGCATGGAACTTCCCTTCTCCCTGAATCCCAGTAGAATCTGAAATATCAGCAATTTAAAAAATAAATCACCATTTGAGATGATATAAGGAACAAAAGGAAATTAATATGTTATAAAACGCAGGTACCCCAAATGTGACAGTATTATTCTTAGAGAAAAATAAATACAGCAGCACTTTCAAAGTTAAGCTTTACGACCAGCAGGTAGTCTTAATCAATCATGTATTAGGCCCTATTAGAAAAAAGCGGAACCTTGCCCTTAATTTGTTTGGACGGCTATTTAAGGAGCAATTTGTTAAAAAAACTGAATCATTTTTTTCCTGTTATAAATGATATATATTGAATTAATTCATTCCAGACTCCCAAATGATTCCCTGTTTTAACCTTTCTTCATATTTTTAGTAAAGGATCTCCACAATTAAGTGGCCCATAACTGTGGAGCTGTAAGTCTTCTGTCAAGGACAATTACAAAGGGAAGACAGATGAAAATCCTGCTGTTTGTGCACATTCAACGTCAGTGGCAGCCCATGCCACGTTGAAACCCCCATTCAAACCTCCTTCTGGCGAGGAGTCTGGGAAGGTGGCAGGACCACTGAGACTGCACGCCAAGATCTGGAACCAGCGTAGAAATAAGAAGTGGTGGGAGGAAGCACAGTTCCCCCTGCCCAGGACACGCGGAGGGCCCTCTGGGAGAGGCAAGGGGAGAGATGAGTGTTGGAGACCCATAGGAAGTGAGGACTTCGACGGAGTGTCTTTAGGGAGACCCAGGCCCTGGCTGGTGTAGCTCAGTGGATTAAACGCTGGCCTGCAAACCAAGGGGTCGCCAGTTTGACTGCCAGTCAGGGCACGTGCCTGGGTTGTGGACCAGGTCAGGCCCCCAGTAGTGGGTGCATGAGCAGCAACCACACATTGATGTTTGTCTCCCTCTCTTTCTCCCTCCCTTCCCCTCTCTCTAAAAATAAATAAAATATATTTTTTAAAAGGCCCTGATACTGTGGCAAGAGGGGCAATGGGAATCCCAGAAGAGAGTGAAGCAGGACTTTCAGGTTCCTCTCTTAGACCTAGACTGTCGATCAAGAGGAGCAGTGTGAAAGGAGGCCAGGGTCTCCGGCAGACATTCCATAGAAGAAGAGGCTACACTGGGCTCCAGGTTCCTGATGCGCCTCCTGGAAGCCTGTACTCGGCGGAAGACAAATGAGATGGGGCATTTCACTGCAGAAGGCCCCCACCAAAGGAGAAGAGTTAAGATGCTCTTAAATTTTCTGACACTTTCCTGGATGATTCATAGAAGCATTCAAATGTGGTTTTAAGGCCAGAGTACAAACACGTGGGAACTTCAGGAATAAGAAGTGGGTGTGGTGGTTACACACACAGGCTTTGGGACCAGGCAGGTGTGTTGGTCTGTCGGTCTGTCTGTCTGTCTCTCTCTCTCTGCATCAACTGCCTCCGGGGGTCATACCTGACTCGCAAATGTGATGGTGAAGTGAGAAAATGGCAGTAAAACATGCAGCATAAGCTTAGCACAAAGCAAATGATTAAATAATGATTGCTAGAATTAAAATGGTAATAAATCCACCCCTCTCTGTTTACTGGGTGCTGTGGCAAACAGCAAGCCTTACTAGGCCCAACATGTGGCTAACTTCTGGCTACAGTGCTGATATACCGAACTTGGAATTAAGTATCTAGAAGCTTCAGGAAACAGTTATTTCAGGGGATGAGTTGATGAGATCCAGACTCACAAGTGGAAAGAAAGGACAGAACACATTTGGGGGTCCTAGTTCTTCAAGTGCTAAAAATGGCAGCTGTTGAGAGGCCTGCCTTCAGTTCTAGTGACACGCAGGCACGGAGGGCGGGGGTTGCAAGCAGCAGATGGTCACCAGTACAAACTGTAGACACGGAAAACGCTCACAACTAAAAACAGCTGACACGAACACTGTACTCTGGAGTTATTGATGGTTTTTTCCTTCCAGGCCCCTCACGCTAACACACCCACGGCAACAGCCCATGTCTCCCAACAGCTCTCGTCACTCTTCCAGGAACCCTAACGAAGTTTCGGCACAGCAGGCTGTGGACACGGCTCAGGGACAAAGCTGCTCCCTCCAAAGCAAAGGTGGCAGTGCCTGCCTGAGAGCAGGGTCTGTGTTCCTGAGCTGGTGAAAGGCCTGTGGTCCCTTTTCTGTCCTTGGCCTCACAAAGATCTGCACTGAGAATGTCAAGGGTCGGAGCTCTCTGACCCCTGGAAGGGGAGCTTGAACTGTGTCGTGTGGAAACAGAAGTCATCCAGGAGCAAATCCATAATGTTGGCAGCTTTGTGAGGCAGCGCCAGAGGTGTCTAAACTTTTGGTGTCCCTGGGCCACACTGGAATAAGAGTTGTCTTGGGCTACACATTAAATACACAAACACTAATGGAAACTGATGAGTGAAAAAGAGGTTTTAAGTAAATTCATGATTTTGTGTTGGGCCGCATTCATAGCCATCTTGGGCCACAGCCACAGGCTGGACATCCCTGTGGGTAAGAAATGATTCTTGCTGCCTGAGACTCCCAAATGTAGGCAGTAAAATGTAAATGTATGCAAGAAGCTTGTTGGCTCACCTAAAAAAGTCCACTAATATTACCGTCAAGAATAAACTGCCCTGTGGCAGATGGCTGTGTGGCGGTGGTTGGCAAGGGGGGGTCCCTGCTGAGGCCCGTGTGTTCTGTGTGTGAGGGGTTCTGCTCCTGGGCCCGCACTGGAGAGCCTCTGGCTGGCACTGCCACAGTCCCTTCCGAGGGGCCCACTGCCCTCTCCTGCAGCCACGGCCACTACTTCAGACCAAGGCCCACCTGCTGAGGGTGAATTGTATGGCTGCCCATTTTTCTTGCTCTGCCCCCCCGCCACACTGCATAATGTTTTAGTATGTATGTATGCATGTGTCTGTGTGTATGTATATATATTTAGCTCCCTTGTTATTTTAAAATGGGAAAACACTGCAAAAGGGATTTTAAAATGTTTATTGACTTTTCTGACTACAGCTATTAAACAACCAAGGCAGAAAATCTGAAAAATATAGAAAATCTCAATGTAGAAAAGAAAAAATCACTAGTGACAATCCTATTCTCTAAAAGTAACATTTTGATGTTTATCATTCCTAGATTTTCCTCTCCATATGCACACATACATTAAAAACAGTAGGGATCACATCACATATGCTGTTTAGTAGCCTGCTTTTTTACTTCATGATGTATTAGGAAGTATTTTTCATATTACTAGTTATTAGCTAACAAAACAAATTGCTTGTTGGTGTGTGTGTCTGATGCTATGGACACGGCATGCATTACTTGGCCAGTCTCCTGCTGATGCCATTCAGCTGGTTCTGGTGTGATTCAGAACGTCCGGGGAGGAGACGGTGGGCAAGAGCCAAGTCAGCTCTATACACAGCCACTGGCTGATGCCTCTTCCTTGTCACAACCCACAGCACAGATGGGAAGATTAACAAGAGTGGGCTCTTCCAATGCAACTGCTCAGAACTAATTTTGGATTACAGATAAATCCCTAACAAGTTTTTGCAGATTGGCAAATAGAAGGCCTAGAACTAGGTTATTGGAATAAAGATTACTCTGTAGTGATTTGCTTCTCTCTGAGAAGGGATTCTGTCAGTCCCTCCAACCAGGTAAGCTTTCCTGGGTCAGCTCTCTCCACGTGACGACTGGGGAGAAGCCTGCAGCACAGCCAAGGGCCTTTTCAGCATTTACAGGCAGGGCAGCAAGTGTGTACTGACATCTCTCGCCTCAAAAGATGGGACCTAAAACATTCCTTGCCAACTAGGCTAGATTTAAGCTTAGAATACACTATGCTTTCATTTTATTTCCTGACCTGGTTAGTCCTAAAATCTTTATCAAATGGTTGCCCAAGTCCTATCAAACATACTGAGAAAATGCTAGGATCTATTCAATAGATTTTTGTTGATTCGATATGACTGTAGGAATATACTGGCAGATACAAACCTCTGTTAGAATTTTTCACTGAATTCAAGTTATGGAGAATGCTCTGTACATAAGATACAATTATTATATAAGTGCCAAGGCCTTGGAAGCTAAGGAGGTATCTGCAGGAGGAAGTCAGGTGTACCTGAATCCCAGGAGAAGAGGGGATAAACCATTACAGTGTAAAAAGGAGCAAGCTCTGCCCCTGTTACTAAAGCAACTAAAGTGTAGTGTTAAGGGCCACAGGAGAAAGGTGAGACACTGTGGAACACAAACCATTAGTGGGTCATGAAACCAATTCAGTGGGTTAAAATAATCGAATGAAAAAGAAATGTAAGAGCATATTGCATGTAAGAGGAATTCTGCTTCACGACATACAAGTATGCATGTGTGCCATGTACACGGATTTGAGCATGCTTTGCAAGTTTCATGCAGATCTAAGCCAGATTATATAATAAAGAGTAACTCTGTGAGTCATGCTCAAACATTTGAAACCCATCTAGATTGACCTTGTTCCATGAATGAAGCTAGATACACAGAAACCAGAATTTTCTTTTGTTATACATTGATCAATCATTAATTTTTTTTTCTCTGAGTAGGTACTAGAAGGTGTCACTATTCAAACTTTAAATCTCCTTCACAGGTTTTTTCACATGTGAGAATTGGGGACCTAACATAAAAGTCCCATCTTAGATGACTGTTTTTTGCAGAACTGTCCTATGTGAAACTCTCAGCACCTGTACCACCGTACCATGACACACCTGTAACAAAGACCATCTTGTGCCAACAACCAGAAAGACAAGCACTAGTTTAATACATACACATACAACAACAACTAAACACAGTGGCCAGGACTATGAGAAATAATAGTCTGATTTTAATACAGCAAATGCCTTTCCAACAACTAGCTGGCTAACATCCTCCAGTATGTTAACTGATTCTGTGACTCAGGGCAGTGTCTTATTACCTGATTGGGACTGCCATGTTATCATCTTATTCAAGGTAAGTGATTTTTATGAGAATTTTATTCAGGTCAGTTTTACAGTACAGATGCATTACTTGTGGATGAGTAACCTCTTAATCTTTCAAGTTCTCCATGTTGGTTAGCGTCCCACTTTAAATTTTTTGAAGTCTCCACTTGTGATTCCACTTTTAATTTTTTTTGAAACCCACCTCTGTACAGAAGGACATTTGAGAAAAATAATTCAGGCTTTTGTGTTGGCAGTGAAAAAAATCTTTGCTAGTTACAAAGCACAGGACTCCCTTTTATTTATTTATTTATTTATTTATTTACTTATTTATTTTTAGAGAGAGGAGAAGGGAAGGAGAAAGAGAGGGAGAGAAACATTAATGTCTGGTTGCCTCTTGCATGCTTCTAACTGGAGATCTGGCTTGCAATCCAGGCCTGTGCCCTGAGTGGGAATCTAACCAGTGACCCTTTGTTCGAAGCCCATGCTCAATCCACTGAGCTACACCAGCCAGGGCAGGACTCCCTTTTCAATCACCAA
Source organism: Artibeus jamaicensis (assembly GCF_021234435.1). Classification (NCBI taxonomy): domain Eukaryota; kingdom Metazoa; phylum Chordata; class Mammalia; order Chiroptera; family Phyllostomidae; genus Artibeus; species Artibeus jamaicensis. Next base: position 1,028,417 of record NW_026521981.1, on the reverse strand, counting down.
ACTTGGATGCTTATATTTCAAGTGATGTTATACCTGAATTTTCTACTACCAAAAGCTTGGATGAAATAAGAGAGAAAAGTGATTCTTTAAAGGACATACTGCTTGTTGATTATTCTAGTTTCCAGTACTGAGTCCATTTTTAGAAATTACCTTATCTTCATAGAAATACATTCAAAGACCATTATACAAGGTGGGGTGAAGTGAGGTTTACAGTTGTTCGTATAGATAACACAATAATTAATAAATAAGAGGACAAGAATAAACAGTTTTGTGTGTGACAGCTGTAAACCCACTTTTGCCCCACCCTGTGTGCTGTCGGACACTGTGGACAGTTTACACGGAGGTTTCCCATCCAGTATGCTGGTCACCTAATGGTGGTAAGTATTGTGTGGATCCCCTCAACCTCCAGGGATGGTCATCTTGCTAAATGTGTACATTTTCTATGTGTGCCATGATGTGAAAAAGTTTTGGAAGTTCTGGCTGACTGAACAAACAGCCATATGAACATCTTATCACTTGTAATCTGCTACTAAAGACACTAGTCCTTAAGTAGAGTTACCCAGTGTTCCTTAAAGTCCGAATTGGTAAAAGACCTATGGAAGTCTTCTGCACTGAAAAGGATTTTCCCATTAAATTGGTACATTCTTACATCATGAGTATGAGTTAACTCGTTTTCTTTTTGAACGGGGTTTTAGGAAGCTCAATTCTGAATTTTGTGCTCAACTACACTAGCCATCTTTAGTCTAAATTATCTGCTACACTTAGAGTTACTTACTCACTACATTTCATCACTAAACAGTTCCTTTAATACTTTTTTCAATAATTTTGTTATAGAATGTAACCTATGACCTATTTTGTAGATTGAATTGAAAAGAGTAAATGAACGAATAAATATTTCAGAAAAAAAATGTAATTATAGAAAGTCTGGTATTACTATTCAATATATTTCTGTAAAAATGGAAAAAAATTCCCCTAGAAAGAGCATAATAAAATTTACCAGCTCAATCTTGTGAACTGTAACTCAAAAATAGCACACACGTAAACTCATTAGTCACTGAGTACAATGCTATACAGCTTTCTGGGTTGCATAATAACTTTTGAGGTAAACTATATGAAACTGCCATTGTTGTAGGTCACAAAATGGTTAAATATTGGGAATTTCAGGTAGTTCTACATGAATAGGAAAAAAAAAGATTTATCTGCTAATAGGATATGGATATATTAACAACAAAAATAGAATTATGTCTCACCTGAATGACCTCAGCATCCGATAGGACTTTCCTAAATCAGACACTCTTCTACAGAATGGAGCCACAGCCAACTCCATCTGAAACAATAAAAGGTAACACCCATAGCTTTAATGCAGAATCCTAACGTGAACCGGGGACACACCTGGATCACAGAAAGTTGTAGCTTACAGTAACCTTAATTTTATCTGGACTCCGAGGAAAGTTTTAAGTCAATCAAATTTATTAAAAGATAAGAACTTAGGTGACTTTGGCACATATTTAGTAAAAGAGCATAAAATAAGATAATTCCTTCATAAAAATAGAAAAATATTTTTCATTACATAATACGTTTTAGACCATTTCTCCACTAAAAACTCAGAAAAGTGAAGGTTTTCAAGACTGTGTGCCTATACTTAGTAGGTATAACAGGACTTTTTATATTAAATATAAACAATGACAATTTTTACTAGGCAGGCCCAAATGACTAAAAGTACTGACTCTGGAGGTAGCTCATCTGTGTAAGAACTCCAATCTACAAGGACTAAACTAGTTGTGTGGTCTTGAACTTAACATCTCTAAGTCCCAGGTTTCTTATCTGTCAAATGCAGATGTATGTACTTCATAGTATTATGCAAATAATTTCACAAAACTCTCTGTGTCTGGCATATATAATAAGTGCTCTTTAAATGTTGGCAAATTCGTGTTAATATTTTTAAAACTTTTTCTCATTTTAATTATTAGTAAATTACTTTGCACTGTGACTCAATAATTTAGCAACTACTGGTTTTACTTCTCTTTATATTCCCCCTTTGATTGGAAATTTTACTCATTATTAATTGGAGTTTCAGGCTACCTATTCTTTAAAAAATAAGGTTCATTTATTTATTTACGTGTAGACAGATGGGAAGGGAGGGAAAAAGAGAGGGAGAGAAACATCAATGTGTGGTTGCCTCACACCTGTCCCCTACTGGGGACCTGGTCTGCAACCCAGGCATGTGCCCTGACTAAGAATGGAAGAGGCCACCCTCCAGTTTGCAGGCCGGTGCTCAATGTACTGAGCTCATAAGCCAAGGCATAGGCTACCTATTCTCTATCTATCAATTGCATATGCAAAGTTTTTGCACATGTGGCATTCAGATGATAACTGTCTCTGCACTCTTGCTATAAAGGGGACCCTGGCAAAGAATTGTTTAGAAAGTAGCTGAACAAAAGGCTGCTAGCTGCTAATGCAGCATCTTCCTTCAAGAAAAACACACAAAAGGAAAGTGGGGGCTTCCATCCTGCTGGCCATCCTTCTGAAAAACTGTTCAAATTTCCTTGCCATTGGAAGACCATGGAGACTTCCACAGTCACTCTTGAGATTCACTGCAGGTACCAAGCTAGACATGGAGATGAGAAGATGAATTACACTGTATTGTCTTCAAGGAGCTCTCTCAAATTTAGTGAAGAAAAGGATATGTGTTTATCTAAAGGATATAAATATTACTTAAAAAGTCATAAGAAAGGTGTGTGTATAGATATATGCACACATATGTATAGAGATGCTCAATGATGAGTATTCAGCAAAATGCTGTGTGGTATCCAACTTATGGACTGTCAGGGAGAACTGGGGGCGGGGTCCCTGAGATGGTCTTGAGGGTGACTTAAGGCCGGGTGATTTTCCTAATAGAGACACAGAGGATACATACTGTATGTCCTGGAGGAAAACTGCCATGCTTGAAAAACGTGCTAAAACAGAGAATAAGTAAGTAAAAAGTAAAAAGTTTAAGAAAGAAAAGTCCGAATTCTTGCCAACAATGCAAAACAGAACAGCCTCAAGCTGGTGCTCAACTCAAAAGACGGTGGGTGATGGATGGGCTGTTCCCTGGGGTCTGTTTAGTGTATTCACTCTGTGACAGTTTGTTTTTCTTCAGAATGGGTCATATTTACACTGAGCGTAAAGTAAAAACGTGATTATCATGTATTTGAGTTGGCAATTCCAATCATATACTAACTCTGTGTGTACATAACATACTATGCTGGTTTTTTACACACAAAATTTTTTGGCCATTTCTTTTCAATGACTCTGAAGATGATGGGTTTCATCATCTTCAAAGCTTAAACTAAACAACCTTTACCTTTGCACTTGAGCGGGATTAAATGTTAAAACAAATAGGTGGCTGGGAAAAAAATGACAATATGAGAGAATACACGTATGACAGCAAATGGCCGTGTAATCCATGATAGTGCAGGATATTTCTATGCCATAGGACAGTTTGAAAATGTTAAGGGCTTAACATTAATTTCTGATCTGAAAGAACCTCTAGGGTACTGAAACCCATTTTCTTCTGCAGGAATTCCAGTAAGTAACGTGGGCTGTGTTTTGAAGGGGCAGGAGTGCCACCTTTAGAGGAGGTGACTCTGCCTTTCGCTGTGGACATGAGAACGGCACGTGCAGTGGCCTCTCTCCAGCTCCCCTGTTGGGATGGAATGAGTGGTCGGCTGCAGGCCCGTGAACTGATTACATAGCTGCTCCCCACCCGTCACAGACATTTGGCTAACCCCAGGGCATCTCTGGGTGCTCCTAGGACACGCCTGCCCTGACACAGTTCAGGAGAAAAGGCAATGGAATTAGAACAGAAAATAGAATCTTGAATATTTCGTTTTCTTTTGAAGTTTGTATTTCCAGGCAGAATACATATAAATAGAAACTGCTAGAAGTACCACTGAGTAAGTAATCTAACACTAACAGCAACAGTCATCCATTCCCTCAAGGAAGAAAAGAAACTGAGAAGCAGAGGGGGGTGTATGTGCTTCAGAGGACATTGTGGACACGTCCCTAAAGCGACTCTGACTCAGCAGAACCTCAGCAGCCTTGGACCAGCTTAGTGCTTCAGAACCACTGTGTGATCAGTGTCAACACAGAGACCATGTGGTCACAGTAAGGAATTAATTACCTGCAGGAAACCACCTTGTGCTGTGACCTGATTCCTCAGGGCACTGGATGTCGGGTCCTTCCTCCCCATGAACCCTCCAGATGGCACCCCAAAACCACTTCCTCTTCCACCTGTGCAACGGTGCCAGGGGGAGAAGTCGGGGTCCTGAAGCAATCCTTAAGTATATCATGTCTTTGTGACTGGACTCTATGCCAAATAATCAGTATCCCCAAATACACATCACTGGTCTCTTTATGAGCAGTTTCTGTTTCTGTTCTTTGTGCCTGAGCACTTTCCTCACAAGAACTCTTTCGAACCCACAGAGGATATGCATGTTCCTGATTTTAGCAGCCTGGGTGGTTTTGTTTAATTCTGGATGCAAGTGGCTAGAACTTTCAATAACGAGGCACTCGGAGGCTCTCTAGTCCTCAGTTGACGCCTGTCATGAATATGAATGTAAGGGTGACGCTATTTAAGTGTGGTGACCGACCCCAGAAAACCACTTCCACCCACGTACGATTCTGAAAGCTGAGGAGCAGCACCACATAATTGCAGATGTTGCCAGACACCAAATCAAACAAAATGAAAACCACAATTCCATGTAGTCACTGTGTCATTTTAAAGTTTTAAAAATATGGGCAGAAGGATAATATAATAGCTGCATAATATTTGTCAGAATTACTGGTCACAAATAGGATACGAGAGTACTCCCACCGGCTTTCCTGTGCCCACCACCCACGAGACCAGGAAGCCATTTCCAAGGTAAACAGAGGGATGTTCTATGACTGGGGCCCACTGCACGGGAGCGGACAGAGGAATCAGTGCTACAGAGGCTTTGGCAAACAGCGTCCTGCAGGACCGGAAAACATACTGTTAACACGGAGGAAACGCTGTGTGTAAATGGGTTTTCTCTATGTATTCAAGCAATGAAAACATCGGATGCTCTGGAGCACAAGAGTTTCATTTAACTTAAGGGAAGGGACCTGGAAAAAGGTTTGGTTTATTGGGCAACTTGTCTTAAAAAGAAGGAATGCCAAATAAAGTTCTGAGTAACACAGTTTTCAGAAAGTGGGAGCTCAGCCCTGCCCCTGGATGCTGCGCGTTTTTGAGCAGGTGCCTGCCGCAGAAGGAAGGGTTGGGGGCCACGCCTTCCATCTTTCGAGAGTCACAGGCGATGTATTAAAGTGAAAAGTGAAAACCAAAGCCTCTTCCCGCAGCACTCTCGCTCTGGCCACATCCTGGTCATCTCCTGCTGGCCTGCCACTCTAGCTGGACTTGAAGTGCTGCCTCTAGGAAAGTGACTGCAGGACCAGCTGGAGCAGAATGCAAATAAACCCACGGGGGAGGCCAGGGAGAGGAGAAGACAGAAAAAGAAAAAAACAAAATTAACAAGGAAAGGGAAAAGAAGAACAGATATTCGTTTGACTATAGCTCATAATGTTTTTTCTTTTTATATTTACTGACTGATTTTAGAGAAAGGAAGAGATGGGGGGGAGACACAGAGAGACAGAGATTTTGTTCCACTCATCTATGCATTTGTTGGTTGATTTTGTGCCCTGACTAGGGATTGAACCCACAACTTTGGTGTGTTGGGACAGTGCTCTAACCAACTAAGCTACCCAGTCAGGGCTGGTAGTCACTACGTCTTCATTTCAGTAACAGTATGGAAGCCTGTTACTGAAGGGACAAGGAAGACACTATTTACATATAATTCTATTTAAGCTTAAGTTTACCTGTGATAATAAAGCAGAATATACAGGTGCCTTAGAATGAAACTGATAAAAATGAGAAAGGTAAAATGAGCCACATTAATGGTAACAATTAATTTCTATTTTCTTTCTAAGGCTACCGAAGATGTATTTCCCAAAGGAAGACTCTTTAATATGGTCTAGTGGTATCAGGTGTATCATTTGGGGATAGAAATGACATTTCTACACTAATAGGTATGCAAAGAGCCTAGTTCTCAAAACATAAGGTTGTGTACTCGGTTCATTTTTGTGACTCTATCGGGTGCGAGGGAGTGTCAGGCAACCATCACACTGGTACAAGCATCCTGTCCCATCCTTTTCTCTGTGCAGGAAGAATATACTAAGACTTTCTCTCTCTCTCTCTCTCTCTCTCTCTCACACACACACACACACACACGTATAAATATGAACAGAACATTACAATGTGTTTATCTTTATAAGCAGGGGGATCTGGAAACCACTATGAACACTCCATTTCAATACCAACTACTAAGCCAACAGCTCTGAAAGGCTCAAAAATGATTTCACCTTTGACATGCTAGGTAAATAGGAATTATCTATTTCTGAATATTTTAACTAAAGCGTATGCTTGAGGTGTTTCTTCTTTACCTCTGATACTATTAAAAGGTATAAAAAATATATCTTGGAGAACGAAGAAAAAAATACTATCTATAAATGCTGATTTTGGTTCTATTTTTTTAACGTCATTTTTACCTCATCCACATCACAAAGCCCGACTGAAATGATTTTAAGCAGGTCCATATACGAGAAAACTCCATTTAATAGCGGGCACCCGCTACTCAGACTTTATCTCCCAGCCCCTGCGCATCTAAAGGAATCAGAACACTGTCTTGGAATGTTGAGCTAGCCACCAGAGGACCACACGTGTGTTGGAGTTCTTTCTCTTTACATGACAACAGACAGCCCCTTCACACTGTGTGAAGAATAAATGTCACTGTCTACATTATTTTCAGCAGTCACTTTTATCCTGACCGCCCTGCCCTGGTGGGACAGTGAGACTGAGGAAGCCCCGTGTGACATAAAAGGGGGAGGAGCGACTTCATCTTGACTGTGGCGTGTGAAAGATGAGTGATGATTCTTTTGTTAAATACAAAGAAAATAAGTATCTGCTATGAATTATCTCCTATGAAAGTACCTTTAAACGTTTTTGTTTGTTACCTATTAGGTTTAAATGAATTTCTTTTTCCTCATACTTCAACGCTTTAGAACACCGAGAAATATTTATTTATTTACTCCTTACCCAAGGACATACATTTCATTTTTAGAGAGAGAAGAAGGGAGAGAGAAAGAGAGAGAGAGAAACATTGAATGGCTGCCTCCTGTACACGCCCCAACCCGGCATCGGGCCTGCCACGTCGCTATGGTGCGTGCCCCGCAGGTAGTCAAACCTGCGACATTTTGGTGTACATGAGATGATGCTCCAACCACCTGAGCCGCCCGGCCAGCGCCGTATTTAGTGTTTTACTTACAGATAGCATTGAGGCTGAAACATTTTCCCCCTTGTAGCTATGCACCAACTTACCTGTGCAAAATCAGCAGCAAGTCGCATTTTCCCACCTTCACCGAGAGGTCTTATGAGGCTGGCATTGCGGATGAAAAGTTCAATCGCTCTTTGGGCAATGGCTTCAGTGTTATCAAAGACAAAGTCTGAGCATTCAAAGTGCTTAAAGTAGTCACTCATGACTCTGGCAATGAAACCTTGAAGCTCCTTCATATACAGAGAACAAGGAACATCAGGCTTTCCCGAGCTGGGTAATGACCTGCGAGAGAAAAAACAGCCGATGCGCTAAAAGGGACTTGACATTTGTTCCCCCTTCTGCTTATTTCAATCCCAAGCACTTTTCCCCTTATCATGTAGAAATGGCATTGCTTATTTTTGCTAAGAGTTAAAAGGCATAAAACAATGTTTAAATTATATCCTAAAGGCTGTTTTAATAAGATGCTGGGAAGGTTACTGAAGGACTTGTTAGAATCCATTTACCTAAAAATTAAAAAAAATAAACTAGACAGCCATCTGTCCTGGATAATTCACGCGGGTGCCTTACGCACTCTCGGACCCCTGAGGTCCCTCCCAGCTTCACAGCTCTGCACCCACTCACACGTTCTGCCTGGTTGGTGAACAAATAGATTCTGAAGTAGCATTTTACACTTTGTAAACAGTAATAAATGCCGCCTTCCCCAAACAAATTCTTGGCAAAGATATTTCTGCTCTTGTATCTGATCAGTACAACAGTCGGACTCTTACTCTGGAACTGGTTAGGTAACAATACACACTGCGTGAAATTCTTCCTCCCAGCTGATGAGGCCTGGAAAGGCTGTAATTTGGATCAACACCTAACGCTGGCTGATGCTCCACAAAATAGTCTTTATAAGTGATAAGTGTTCATAGTGGCTTTTTAAAGAATATGTAAAAGAATGTTAAATAGTTATAGGAAAGAAGAGTTATATCGAAACTAGAAATCACCTAATTGATTGATTCAATATTGAATCATTTTTAAAAAATAAGTCACATGTTTCCATATTCTGACAATGACAGAGAGAAACTGTTAACAGTCTAAAGAAGAACTGACTCAAATACCTAGAGTAAGAGAATGAGGTAAACTAATTTTCAAATATAGCAATCCTCCTCCTTATTATAAGGAGGATACTAATCGAAGGTCTTCCATTTCCAGAGGCAGAGAGACATAGCGAAAATAGCCAGAAATTCCAGGCAAGCTCTGGGAGTGCCAGAGACACACAGGGAAAGAGTGAGTTGTGTGGATGCCCAACCCGCCCCCCACCATTCCCATGCTGGGCCCTACCCCCACAGCGCCACACCTACACCGCATTAGACTGAAGCACTGCACTAGCTCCACCCTGGTGGCAACCAGAGGCCCTGCCCTGCCCTGCCCAGCTGGCACATGACTGTGGCAGAGGCCAGTGCTGCAGCATTTCTTAAAAAACTCTCAGGGAGTTCTGGGTGGGCTATGGGAGTGCCAGAGACACACAGGAGAGGCTAGGTTGTGTGGCTTTCGGGTCAGAGCCTTCTTCCAGTAAAGCCTGATGGGCGCCGCCTTCTCCCTGCTGAGCCCTCCCTCCACAAGGCCCAATCTTAATCTGCTTTAGCCTGATTAAAAACTTGGCTGGTTCAACCCCGATGACTCCTGAGACCCTGAGCCACCACGACAATCCTCAGGCCCCAGGCAGATGGTACCTGAGACTTTTGCTAGGTGGCATCAGATCCAGCAGTAGCGCTGAGTTTCCATCTGTGTTAACCCGGTGAACACCACTAGCCCTCACCTGGGTCCTCCAGAGAACCTGTCTCACACAGCTCATGTATTACCTAAGGCTCTTCTGGGGCTGAGCTTATCGAGCAGCAGCAGCAGCTCTCAAGGTGTCTCCAGCTTTTTGTTGACAGATATACTTAATACACAGAAAAAAATAAGGAGAAGCAGTGAAAGTGGGGAGACAAAAAACATGCTCCAAATAACAGAAGAAATCTCTAGAAAAAGAATGATATGAAATGGAAGCAAGTAATTTACCAAACATACAGTTCAAAAAAAGTTACAAAGATGCTCAAGAAACTTAGTGAGAATTACAACAGAACAAAAAAATGACATAAAAACTACAAAAAAGAAATAATCAAAAAGGAAGAATAAAATAACAGAAAGGAAGATAAACTAGAGATAATCAAAATCAGGTTAGATGAAGCAGATGATCAAAACAGTGATTTGAAAGACAAAGTAGGAGAAAATACCCAGTCAGAGCAGAAAAAGAATTTTTTATACGAGGAAATTTTAAGGCACCTGTGGGATAACATCAAAATAATGACATCAGCATCACAGTGGTACCAGAAGAAGAGAGCAAGAGATTGAGAACCTATTTGAAGATAATTGTCTGAAAATTTCCCTAATGGTGAAGGAAAAAGGCACAGAAGTTCAGGAAGCACAGAAAGTCCCAAGCAAGATGAATCCAAAGAGACCCAAGCAAGAAACATCATAACTAAAATGGCAAAGGTTAAAGACAAATAGAGAATCCTAAAGGCAGCAAGAGAAAAACAGTTAACTGCAAAGGAGTTCCCATAAGGCTGTCAGCTGATTTCTCAACAGAACCACAACAGGCCAGAAGGGAGCGGCATGAAGTATCCAAAGTAGTAAAAAGTAAGGATCAGAAACCAAGATTACTCTAGAAAGGCCACTGTTTAAAATTGAAGGTGAAATAAAGAGCTTCTCAGACCAACCCCCCCCCAAAAAAACCCCTGAGAAGTTCATTACCATCAAACCAGCATTGCAAGAACTATTAAAGGCCGTAATTTAAGAAGAAATTCAGAGACAGAGGGGAAAAAAAAGATATGCAGAGAGAGAGGAGCTTAGGCATAAATAATTAAAATGGTAATAAATAGTGACCTATCAATAATAACCTGAAATGCAAATGGAGTAAATGCTCCAATCAAAAGACATTGGGTAGCTGAATGGATAAGAAAACATGATCCATATATAACCTGTCTACAAGACAGCCACATCAGAACAAAAGATTTACACAGGCTGCAAGTGAAGGGATGGAAAAAATATTACATTCAAATGTAAATTAAAAAAAGCTGGGGTAGCAATACTTATATCCGACAAAATATACTTCAACACAAAGGCCATTACAACAGAGAAAGGGATGAAATAACACTAAAAGGACCAATCCAACAAGAGGATATAACCCTTGTAAACATATATATGTACCCAATACAGGAGCACATAAATATATCAAAAAACTCCCAGTGGACTTCCAGGGACAGATCTACAACAACTTAATACCCCAATGATATCAATAGACAGGTCTCCGAGACAACAACTCAACACGGAAAGAGCAATGTTAAATGACACAACAGATCAGATGAATTTGCCTGATATTTACAGAATATTTCATCCCAAAGCAGTAGAATATATATTCTTCTCAAGGATACATGGAACAGTTTCAAAGACAGACTACATGTTAGGACACTAAGTAAGTCCGAAGAAAATTCAAGACTGAAATCATACCAAACATCTTCTGAGATAACAATACCATGAAACTAGGAAATCTATTACTCAAAAACAAAACACCTCAACTACTCAATAAAAAAACCTCAAAAACATTTAAACATATGGAGGCTAAATAGCATGTTATTAAACAATGAATTAGTTACCAATGAGATGAAGTAAAAAAATCAAAAACTATCCTGCGACACCGGAAAATGAACGCCTTCCACTGCATGGAACACAGTGAAAGCAGTCTCGAGAGGGAAGTTTACAGCACCCCAGTCCTACCTAAAGAAGATAGAAAAACCTCAAATAAACCATCCAACCTCACACCTGAAAGGATTAGAAAAAGAACGACAAAGCCTAGAGTTCCTGGGCTGGTGTGGCTCAGTGGATTGAGCAAAAGCCTGTGAACTGAAAAATCACTGGGCCGATTCCTGGTCAGGGCATAGGCCTGGACTGCAGGCCAGGTCCCCTGGCAGGAAGTATGCAAGGGGCAATTAATTGGTGTATCTCTAACACACTGATGTTTCTCTCCCTCTCTCTCTCCCTCCCTTCCTTTCTCTCTAAGAAGTAAATAAATAAAATCTTTAAAAACACCCAAAAGACAAAACTCAGAGTAAGTAGAATAAAGGAAACAATAAAGATCAGAGCAGAAACAAATGACAGAGGCTAAAAAAGACATATAAAAGACCAATGTAACCAAGAGCTGGTTGTTTGAAAAGATAAATAAAATTGATGAACACTTAGCCAAACTCATTCAGAAACAAAGAAAAAGGACCCAAACAAATAAAATCAGAAATGAAAGAGGTGAAGTAACAATGGACATCACAGAAATACAAAGAAAATACTGTGAACAAATATACGCCAACAAATCGAACAACCTGGGCAAAATGGACAAATTTCTAGAAACATAATCTTCCAAACCTGAGTCAGCAAGAATCAGAAAACCTGAATAGAACAGTAACAACTAATGATACAGAAGAAGTAATAAAAAAACCTCCCAGCAAACAAAAGTCCTGGACCAGGGAGCATCTCAAGCTAATTTTACTGAACATTCAAAGAAGAAATAACACCTATCCTCCACAAACTATGCAAAAAAATTTAAGAAGAAAGACGTTGAACCGTTTTATATGAGGCCAGCATTATTCTATTCCAAAACCCGATAAAGAGCCCTGGCTGGCATGACTGTGGATTGAGTGCCAGCCTGAGAACCAAAGGGTCACCAGTTTGATTCTCAGTCAGGGCACATGCCTGGGTTGAGGACAAGGTCCTGGTAGGGGGCATGTAAGAGGCAAACCACACACTGATGTTTCTCTCCCTCTCTTTCTCCCTCCCTTCTCCTCTCTCTAAAAATAAATAAATAAAGTCTTTAGAAAAACAGATAAAGAAATTAAAAGAGAAAAAAATTAGGCCAATATCCCTGATTCTCATAGATGCAAAAATTCTCAACAAAATATTTGCAAATAAAATCCAGCAATATATTATAAACATCATACATCACGATCAAGTGAGATTTATTCCTAAGATGCTAGGTTAGTTCAATATCCACAAATCAATTAATGTGATACACCACATAAACAAAATGAAGGATAAAGATCATATGACCATACGAATAGATGAAAGATAAATATTTGATAAAGTCCATCTTTGATTAAAAAACTCTCAGCAAAGTGGAACACAGGACATATACCACAAAATAGTAAAGGTCATTTATGACAAACACACAGCTAACATCACACTCAACAAGGAAAAACTAAAAGCATTTTCCTTAAGATCAGGAACGAGACCAGAATGTCCACTTTCACCACTCCTAGGTGACACAGCAGTGAAAGTACAGGCCACACACAGCAAGGCTACATTATCAAAACACCATGGTACTATCATAAAAAAATGGACACAGGGATCAGTGGCATAGAATGGAGAGCCCAGAAATAAACCCACACCTATATGGTCAATTATTACAAAGGAGGCAGGAACATACAATGGGGGTAAAGATCTCCAAATTAAATTAAAATTTTTTATTAAATTAATAGAAAAAAATGGGATTTTGGAAATTTTTTTTTTTATTTTTTTTTTATTTATATCAAAAAAAAGGAAAAAAAAAAAAAAAATAAAAATGGGAGATTTAAAAAAAAAATTTTGAATTTTTTTAAAAATAATTTATAAAAAAAAAAAAAAAAAAAAAAAAAGGGGGAGGGGGGGGGGGGGGGGGGTGGGGGGGGTTGTTGTATGTGTGTGAATACACCATGCAACCAATCAATGCTTCTCTCTTTTATCAATGTTTCTCTCTCTCTCCTTTCTCCTCTCTCCAAATAAAGCAATGAAAAATGTCTTCAGGTGAGGATTAAAAAAAAAAAAAGAGCACAGAACGTATACGGACATTACTCCAAAGAGGACATACAGATGTCCAATAGATAGAAGAAAAGATGCTCAAGGTCATCAGAGAAATTCACATGAAAACCACAATGAGATATCCACCTGTCAGAATGGCTGTCATTGATAAATCAACAAACAAGTGCTGGCACAAATGTGGAGACTGGGGGGAAAAAGCTGCCAATCTCTGTCGTATCTTCTTATGCCTTATCAAAGGCACTACTGTTGTCTTCATAGTACTCTGGAGGGCTGTTCCTAGAATTTTAGTCTGATCAGTAGAAGTGACTTCCTTCAGGATTAGAAAATAACATACTAAACAAGTTCCGTAAGCATGTTTTGATGTAATTAAAATGATTTATTATACAGAATCTTGAAATATATATGATTAATTCTCATCTGGACTAGAAGCTTGATTTAAATTTACTAGAATACAAAACTTGCTTGGCAATTATTAAAGCTTAATTTTCCAAATTATGCCAAAACTTTTAGTAAGAGGTTCTCAACTGACAAAGTACAGTAGTAAGTAGCGCAAAAATGTAAGGGCCTTTTACAATGAAAGCCTGCATGCAGAAGTTGAAGACAGACTACAAAGGCGTCTGACAAGTGCTGGACGGTCATCTTCTGTCGCTGACCCTTTCAGTGAGTGTGTGTGACTCTCCCTCCCTCATCCACCACCTCAAAGACCCAGGGTCCTCCTACTTCACTGCCTTCCCTCCCCCATTTGCAGTAATTAAACACAAGTCATTTTATATTAAATAAAAGAATTTCAATCAGTGTACTATGTCAATCACTTACATTTTAAGCTCTAGTTGTGAAAAAACACAGTGGTCCTATTAAATAGATTTCAACTACCAGGAAACCATGTTGAGGATAACTCTTTAAATAGCAAGAAATTCTGGAAATACACTACAGAGATAAGGTTGGCCTAGAAGGTTAACCTTATTTATTCCTTTTACGTAGAATAAGTGCAGAGGGCTTGGAAGGGCAGGCATTCACTTTTGTTTTTCCAACTGTGTCCCCTGGAGGCTGGCCCTACTATGAAAGCAGTGCCTACTTCCAGAGTAATTTAATCTAAATTTACATTTCATGTAAGCCATGCACAGATGACATATAAGAATTATTAATAACAATATTCCAGAAAGTGGAAATATTATTGCTATAGAAGCAATACTTTACTTTTTAAAAAGATTTTTAAAATTTATTTTTAGAGAGAGAGGAAGGGAAGGAGAAAGAGACACATCAGTCAGTTGCCTCCCACACGCCCCGCCCCCTACAGGGTATCTGGCCCAAAACCCAGGCATGGGCCTTGACCTGGAATCGAACTGGCCATCTTTCAGTCCATGGGGTGGTGCCCAAACCACTGAGCCACGCCAGTCAGTGTGATAGAAGCAACACTTAGATACAATACAAAGCAACAGTGCCCCATAGTCCTGTATTGCCATACACGGAAAACGACTTCAGTAGAATCTCAAATGTCTGCTGTACACGAGAGCGCGGAAGTGGAACCATCAGACATTTGGGGAAAAAAATAGTGTATAACGTTTGGGGATAATGTTATACACTGTGAAATAATGCTTCAAACTCATGGCAACCCCAGTACTTAAAGAACCAATCTGGCTTACCGGTATTTAGGAAAACTAGTAGGAACATACCTATTTGGGAAACCAACTTTTAATGTTTAATGTGTTATTTGTAGGCATTAGTTTGGCTCACTAATATAATTACTGAAGTAAATATATGACCACTTTTATAAAATAAGCCTTTAAAATTCACCTCATTTTTGCTTCCTTTTCAGAGGCACTTATGATTAGTCTAACTGGAACCTTTCATATCACAATTAAATAAAGTTCATGTCCTCCCAGATACTGGTATCAGCAATTTTACAGTCTTGCATCCAAATATTACAGCATTTTTTTGTAGAATCCACTTTATCCTTCTGTGCTAAGATTCTTACCATTATTAAAAATATAAATTAACCGTGTCACTCTTCAAAAGATATACGGTAAATGAAATGATAAATGATTTAAAAAATTAAAAGAGAGTGTAATAACCACACAATTTCTTCACAGACTAGTGGCTAGAAATTTAATAAACTAGCTATTCTTTTAAACAACATGAATATAAAGAGAAACAAGACAGTTCAAAAATAGTAACTAAATATAAACTAGGAATATAAAATATACACTTATATGTAGTATTTAAATGTTTAACTCCAGAGTGTGTTTTTTTTAAATCAGCTTAAGCATATGTGAATAATGTGGATGAAAAAAGGTGTTCAATGGAAAGTAGTACCTACCATAGGGTAAAATGATAATAGATTGCTAACTGGGCAGATTACGGTGGGCAGTCACACCTGGGGCTTAGAACTTCACCGAAAGGTTTAGCTCGGCCTTAAGCGAGCCCTGCCCATTGTTACAGGGCACCTAGGTTAACACACCTGTGAAATTGCCCTTTTCAGCTCCCTCAAGAGAGCACACAATCTTAACTACTCTGCAGTCCCCTCCCCAAGTTCCTTCCTGCCACCTTCATGCAATCTTTCTGAAGTTCCCTACATAATTTCAAATGCATAAAAGAAACTGCAAATTGTTATTCTTAGGAGCATTTATCTCAGTCTGTGGAGATCTTGCTTTCAGGTGTATCCTCTGTTTGGCTCAAATAAAACTTAAAAAAATACATGTTTTGATATGTGTATTGTTTTTAGGGAGACAGGGAGAAAGAAAAAGAAAGAAGCACCAATGTGAGAGAGAAACATTGATTGCCTGACTCCTAATGCGCCCGCCCATGGATCAAACAGGCAACCTAGGTGTGCGACCTGACCAGGAATCGAACCCCCCAATCTTCTGATGTCTGGGACAATGCTAGAACCAACCGAGCCACACTGGACAGGGTTCAAATGCATTTTAATAAAAATTGTATATATTTTACTGTCTTACATTGACAATAACTATTCCAAATTCTCCAGGAACAGCTTCCTAATACACTGAGTCAAAACCGTTTTACTCAGCTTAAAAGAGACTGCAGTAAACACTGGGTTAGGAACTATGATTCTTATTCTCAAGATACTATCATGTGGATAAGCAGTACACATATGGAACAGCTATGGAGCAATATCAGAATGTTTATGGCTGGCTGTGATACGACCAGGTTAGACTACCACAAAACTCTGGGAAAGGAAAATCACTCTGGGAGGGATTGGGCAGGAGCCTGCTCTCAAAGCCAGAGCAGGATCTGAATTTTACACGAGAAATACCATGTCTATGCCAGAGCTCAAGTACAAGGTATTTATGAAAAGTAGACAGAGATAAAATGGGAACGGTAGGATGGTACAGATTACAAAGGTTCTGCAGTGCCCAGCTGAGTCCTGCAGATGTGAACCATTCTATGTTTCAATGATAGGAGAGAAATGATGAAAACAGCAACTGAAAACAATTTCATCTGCTAATGGTGATCACCGTGAATAAAGCAGGATAAGGCTGGAGGCCAACCCTGTCACAAGAGGAACAAGCCCCAGATGTCAGGAGACTTAAGGGAGTAGGAGTGGAGAAGGAAATGAAAATCAAATGCAGTAAAGGTTAGAGAAAAACCTGGTTTGAAGGTGTTACCCAGAAAAATCCTCCTGATGCATGGTGATGATTATGGCCTCTATCGCATCTGCCACTGAGGTCAGTAAGGGCTGCACCGCATTTCCCATTAGAACATGGATCGTCTGAAAAGAAGAAAAAAGGAAGGACAGGCAAAATTAAAGGAGACTAACAAAGAAATAGGAGAAGCATTTTGACTAAAAATTTTTATATCATGTCAAATTCAAACTATATACAGTTTAACTATAATAATTCAACAGAAGTCTGGTCCTCTCCCTACCTGCAGTCAAAAATGACTTTTAAAGTTTACATTTGTAGATGGCACTAAAACATTTTAACTTCCCATTCCTCTTATTTTTAAAAGTTTAATGGTCAAATGAGCCCCTGGAAAAAGGAAAAAGAGAGGAGTAGTGCTACTGTGAGTAAAGATCCAATGATCACATTTTATTTTTTTAAATTTCTGAGGAATGAGTTAAGACCAAAACTGATTCTTCACAACTGGAAGACATCATACGCTTGTAACCAGAGTGACTATAACATAGTGGTGATTCTTACAGGGCAGAGAGTTAAACGCTTCCTGAGTTAGGTTTCAATTTAGAATCTCACAGTAGTGATTCTCAACTGGGGACAGTTTTGTCGCCTCCTGTGAAAATGTTTGGAGACACTTTTGGATGGTTAGAACTGGGGCGTGAGAGGGTTTTACTATTAGCACCTAGTGGGTAGAGGACGGAGATGCCGCTAAACGTCCTACAGGACCACACCCACAACGAAGAACTAAAATGTCAACAGTGCCAAGACTGAGAAACTAATCTATAGTGAGGTATAATCACTGGTTAGGTTATGTAAGACTGTAGGTCTTAGTTTGGGTTTTCGGTGTGAAAATACTGACTGGTTCTCTGTAAACACTCGAAATTGAAAATTTAAGTATATTATCTATGTTTCAATAATGACTATACACAGAATGAAGATGGATGGCTGTGGCTCCTACAAATGTTTCAACCAAAGAAAAAAGTTTAAACAGGACCCTTATTCATTAAATTCCTAAGTGCCACCCGTGGCCCTTGGGGAGCTCGCGATCCAGCGACAACAGAAAACAAGCCATAGCACTATCAGTGCTCTACAGTGTGCTGAGGAGAGACCTCCAACTCACAGTGAGAGAATGTGAGGAACAAAAGTGTTCCCTGAACTGAATTTCAAAGGACCGCTTTTTCCAATAGGCACAGGGTAGGGACAGGAGAGCTTATGCTAAAGGCAGAGGAGCCTGGGAAAGCTGATGCATTTGGGGAACTGCACGCAGTGACCACGGATCCCAGGGGGCGCCTGCCTGGGTGGAAGGGAGCCGGGCAGCAGACGTACTCTGTGTGGGCTGCTACGGAGTTGGGAGTTTATCCTGACGGGACAGGGAAGCCAATGATGGGTTGTAAGCGATGGAAAAATGTGGTTAAAGGTTTGAATTTGGGAAAAATCCTTGTGATTTAGACAGGATATATCAGACTACAGGCAGGAGGTCTCAGTGGCTGTATAAATGCAAAATGGTGGGCACCTGAACCAAATCAGAGGCAGAAGAAATAGGAATGAGGAGACAGGATGAAGACACTTTGAAAAGAGAATCAAATTTCCATTTGTTTTTGTTCATATTTTTAATTACTATAATGAGTTTCCTACTATTTTTCTATTATTAGCACTTTTTTCTTTACCTCACTGATGCAATCACCTGATAATTATTGAGTCGGGGTCATCTCAGGGTAGACAAGTTACCAGACAGGGGCCTGGCCCTGAGTGGGGCTGCCTAGGGCCAGCTGTAGTGTGTGGGTTCCTGACTTCACGTAGGTGAGATTTCGCAACAAGAGTCCAGGTGACTGTGAGGATACACTTATTAAAGCTGGGGACAGTAAGACAAGGAAAGGCTTACCATAGAGGAAGCTCAGGCTGGGCTGCCTGAGTTCACTGGGCACTCAGAGAAGAGGGGGATTTGGGGACAGGTTCAGGGGATTAGCCTGGGACGAGCTGCCAGCTGCCCATTGAGATGTGTGCCTGTGAAGCAAAAAGGAGGGGAAGATGACAGCAAAAGGAATGGCAGGGGCTGCTCCCCAGAGGGAGCGTGCACAGTGTCCTGTGTCTTGAGGCTTTTCTCTTTCTTGCAGGTGGGAATCTTAGGGGAGGTCTCAGGGGAGGGTTTCAGCAGAATAGTCATCAGTTCTCCAGGTGTGCCCTTTCAGGGTCATGGTCCCCACTGATTGGTCAGTCACAGGGTGTGGGGTCTTTAGTCACTGCAGTTGGCCCTGGCATTGCCCACCTGGTTTTGCTGCTCTTCTGGGCCTGGAGCTTAAATACAACTGAGCCCTAGATGTTATCTCCAGGGAGGAAAGGCCAGGGAAGGAGAGGTGGCCCTGGGGGTGAGGTCCTTGTTTTCCCAGTCCTGCCCCATGCCAGGCACTGGGGGCCTTCCACCCTGGGGAGGATCTGCACCGGACTGTAAATTGCTCCTCCATTGTGTTGAGCTGCCTGCCTCGGTTTCCCTATTTCACTTTCCAAGGAATTTTTCTAGCTTCTCACTATCCTCAGACAGATGTTGATTGTCTTTTCCCATGAGAATGATACCATTTTCTAGCTTTTTGTATATGTAGTGATTTTTAATATATCCTGGATATTGTGCACACAGTATTTTAAAAATATTGTTCCTGAGTGTTGATGTTTCTTTAGCAGTTAATTAGCTTGATTAGACCCAGATTGTACACTGACACACCTGTAGTTGGCCACGCCTTACATCTTGATTCAGTTCTTTAAGCCTTACCTACAAAAACCACTTTTGGTTTGCTCTGCACATACGGGGTTGATGAGTCAAATTAAGAGCAGTGGTGAGCTGGAACAGAGAACCAGATACTCCCCTCCCCTGGCTCTCTCCTGTCTGAGGTTTTCCTACCACTTTCCAGCAGCTTTCCTCTTGTTCCTCTGACCTGAAAATCTGCAGTTTTGTTTTGTTTTTTTTCTCCAAGTTTGAGCCAACCAGCCTTGCCTCTCCCGTGACTGTAGTCACTCTTAGAGCCAAGTCAGAAAAATGGAAAACACGCTCTTCGTGTTGTCTGCTCTAGATCTCACACCTTCTAAAACGACCCACTTTTCTCCCATCTCTGTAGCCCTCCACCTTTCATTTTTTTCCATATTTATTTGTAAGAGGATGTGTAGTTAGCACTCACTGCTTTATACAACAGTAGGAAACCAACCCTTCTTCTTGAAATCGTCTTGTCTGTTTATTTCTGCCATGCTCTAAGGGAAATTTACAACTTTAGGTGTTTATTTTGGGGAAGAAGAGTTCTAAAAACCAATGGTACATGGTCTCAAAATTCTTTTTTAAAAAAGACAGAGAAAATACAAAGTAATCAGAAGTCAATAAAAAAGACAAAAGTAGAAATCAATGAAATAGGGACATAAACAATAAAGAAAATTAATAAAGCCAAAAGTTGGTTATTTGAAAAGACCAATGAAATTGATAAGCCCCTAGCCATACTAATGAAGAAAAAAAGGAGAGTATTAATCAATATAAAAAATGAAAAAGAGGTTATCACTACAGGTCCTAAAGACATTAAAAGCACTATGAGAATATCATGTCCATAATTCTGATAATTAGAGAACTTAGAAGAATAAACAAACATCTAGAAAGTCACAAAGTATCAAAGCTCACTCAATAAATAGATAATCTGAATAACTCTTTATCTATTAAACAAATTAAATGTGTAGTTATAAACTTTCTATTGCTACAAAGAAAACTACAGAACTAGATAGCTTTACTGGTGAATTCTACTAAGCAGTTAAAGGATAAAACAGTACAAATTCTACACAAACTCTTCCAGAAAACAAAAGAGGGGGAAACATTTCCAAACCTAATTAGTGAGGCCAGTATTAACTTTATATGAAAGCCAAACAAAAACTTTCAAGAAAACTATATACCAATACCCCTTATGATTATAGATGTAAACATCTTTAATAAAAATTAGGTAAATCAAATCCAGGAATACATAAAAAGGGTAATACATCATGACAAAGGTTGGTTTGATATTTGAAAATAACTTTCTGTATTTTATTAACAGAATAAAGGAGTAAAAACATATGATCACTTCAATAGATACAGAAAAAGCGACTCAGTGAAACAATACCATTTATAATAAAAAAAAGTTTCAATAAACTAAAAGTAGAAGGGAACTTGCTTAACACCATCTAAAAAACCTACAGCTAACATCACACCTCACTCAGCCCAACACTGAGTGCTGCCCCCATCAACAAGGTCCACTCTTGCCAGCCCCAGTGAAGACTGTACGAAAGGCCATGGCCAGTGAAACAAGGCATTAAAAAGCAGGCATAAAGGCCAGAGAGCAAGGAATAAAACTGTCTATGTCTGCATGTAATATGATGGTTTACCCAGAAAACTTTATAGCTGGATGAAGGGTCCCACTCAGGGAAAATATAAAACGGGAAGAGAAGAGAGCACCTCGGGGATGCCTTCATTTCGAGGATGGTTAGAGGATTAGTAACTACCAGAGGAGACTGAGGAAGGAATGTAACTTACACTTTAGAAGCTCTTTACAAAGCAGGGAATTGTGCCATATATATTTTTTTAAGATTTTATTCATTTATCTTTACAGGGGAAGGGAAGGAGAGAGGGAGAGAAGCATCAATGTATGGTTGCCTTTTGTGCGTCCCCTGCTGGGAACTGGCCTGCAGGGAACCGGCCTGCAACCCCGGTATGAGCCCTGACTGGGAATCGAACTGCAATTGTCTGGTTCGCAGGCCCGCGCTCAATCCACTGAGCTACACCAGCCAGGGCTTATTTTTTAAAGATTTACTTAATATAATTAAGAGCACAAAAATATTGAAGCCTTAGCAATGTGGAATATTCAATTATATAGAACATCAAACTTTCACAATAAAAGAGAAATGAAGAATTGTCATATATAAACCTGGCAATATAACTGTTATGTATACCTGATAATCATAGTAATAAACAGATCAGAATTACTGGGCCAAGGTGTTTAAATGGTACTAAGAGCAGAGGGGTTATAAAGAAACGACATGAAGTGCACAGTCAGTGACTGTGCCACTCGTGACACACTGGATAGTGCTTGTAAGATGAGATGTTGAGCTTCAAGCCTAAAGTAACCTTTACTTTTAGAAAAAATCTCAACATGATAGAGAAGAAAAGACTATCATGTGGCTTTACCTACATTTTCAGTAAATAAGTTTAATATCTTCTCTATCAAATGATAAAAGCATACAGATTTTTTGGTTCTTGGGCTGCTGTCATTCAGGCAGCATATCATTCCATTCCTAATTCAAAGTGATGTAGTAAGTTTCCTACAATTTTATGAAATGCATTTTTATGAAAGTCTTTTGTAAAAGTCAGCGGGTTTTGTTAGTTTTTATACTTAATTATCATAATGATTTTAAGATTTAACTGAAAAGGTAAAACTTTCATTGATAAGCAATTAAGTCTCTAATTATCAGGGACACTGCAAGTTGGCCTTGAACTAACTGCTAATCTCCTCTGACCCAGTTCTCGAGGGCAAAGCTGCTGCTGCTTTAGCAAAGCGCAGTACTCAAACACAGGAGACACTGGTTCTGGTGGGCAAACCTCAGAGTGAGGGCTGGAGCCCAAGATCAAGGCAATTTCCCTGTACTGACCTCAACTCCCAGCCCAAAGTGATTAATACTAGGAACAACCTTTGCTGCATGTTATAATACAGATTCAGAGACTCTACCCTATACTGAATTGCTCTCTGACAAATTTTCATTTTTAACTTGTCTAGAAAGTTTCTATCATCAGGCAAAAGGTAGGTACTCTGTCTTAACCTATAGAATAACTCTTAAAATATGAGTTTGCACCTTGGCTGGTGTACCTTAGTGGAATGAGCACAGGCCTGTGAACCAAAGGGTCACTGGTTCGATTCCCAGTTAGGTCACATTCCTGGGTTGCAGGCCAGATCCCCAGTAGGGGACACAGGAGAGGCAACCACATGTTCATGTTTCTCTCCCTCTCTTTCTCATTCCTGTCCCCTCTCTCTAAAAATAAATAAATAAAATATTTTTAAAAATATGAGTTGCAATCATTAGGGGCCAAATAATCTGTTTAGTGAATCACTATCAGAATATTTTATTTATTATTTTTATTTTTAGCTTTTATTTATTTTTAGAGAGAGGGGAAGGGAAGGACAAAGAGGGAGAGAAACATCAGTGTGTGGTTGCCTCTCTAGCGCCCCCTAGTGGAGTACCCAGCCCACAACCCAGGCATGTGCCCTGACTAGAAATCCAACCAGTGACCCTTTGGTTCACAGACCTTCTTCACTCAATCCACTGAGCTACACCAGCCAGGGCACAATGTTTTAAAAAGTAATATAGGAGTATAAAAAACAACAGTGCCTCACAAAAAAATAAGGGAAGGTATTTGTCTTGTGAAACCTTTGTTTTAATTATGGAAATGTGCACAGTTGTATAGTCTATTACATGCAATTATCTACGTGTGTACATGTTTTTAAATGCATATGTATTATGTATGGGGTAACAAAGGAAAAAGTACTTGTTATCTTGGGTAGTAATCAAAACATGTTTGACAGCTACTGCTAGAACATAAGGAAAAAAATATGGAACTATAGAAAAGAAAATTACATGTATTTCCTGTTTGAGAGCAAAAATATTAAGACCCTTTGCTTTGTCATACTCACCTGATTTTCTAGTGTTTTCATTTTTTATGTTCATCAATAAATTGGACAATTCTTACTAAAAACTATTATTTAATTATGGCAACTTTAATAACATTTTATCATCACAAGATGAACACAATGAGCAAAGGAAAAAGACAGAGAGAAAACATCCAAGAACACTTTCCATATGCTGGGGGAACACAGACCGTCTCCTCTTACCCTCGTATCTGAATTTAGTGTCCTTAAGTTTTGGGGCCTGTTAAATCCCTACCCAGGTCACTTATGAACAGTATTTGACCTCGAAAGTTCCCTTTTCCTTTAGAATTTTTGACACTGTCCTCTTCCAGTTTTCTTCCTCACGCTCTTTCTCTGTGTGCTCTTTACTCTCTGAATATAAATGTTTCTCACTGGAGTTCGCTGGTGGTCTCTGTGTGTGTGTCTCTCTCTTTATAACTCTATCCAAGTGATTTAAATCCAATCTAAATATAAACTTAGCAACATAATCACAGTTGACATGAATTATCTTTGTGTCAGTATATTATATATTTTGTAGATGGAAACCAAGGCAAGTAAAAATCTATTAACTTGTCTGAAGGTCATACAGCTAGGTAACATAAAAATGAGATGCATATAAAGGTAGTTTGGCTCCACAGTCTTTACCATATGGCCTTACTTATTTAGTTAATGAATGAATGAATGATAGTGCCAAAGCAGAGTAGACATGACTCTTCTGTGTCAGTGAGGTCTAGTTTTATCAGTTACTATGACTTTGAGCAAGTTATTATTTGTAAGTTCTATAAAACGGGGATAAAATACATAAGTTTTGTACTTCCGCTGCTGTAATGTTTCAACTGATTGCATGTGATTGGCAAGTAGCAGGTGTTAAAGGGTATCTATTACTATCATTAGAATGAATGATTTGCTTTTTTTAAAGCGTTACTAATGTAAACTACATATGACTCTGAATCTCATAACAACATTATTTTTTATTAACCTTACTTGTAGTAAAAAGGGGGAATATTTGTTAATTTATTTAAAAAGGTGTGTATACCTTACAGACACACATTAGAGTTTCTCAGCCTTGGCGCTATTGACCTTTGGGCTCCATGATCTTTGCTGCAGGAGCTGTCCTCTGCATTGCATGACGCGTCACAGCACCCTTGGACCAGAGGCACCCCTCTCCCAGTGTGGCAATCAAAACACCTTCTGAAACTGTTAAATCAACCTGGTGGAGAAGCACTGGTTTACTAGGATAATTCTTGGCTGTGCTGCCTTAAGATACAGTGAATTTTCCTGCTTCTCT
This sequence comes from Artibeus jamaicensis, assembly GCF_021234435.1. Classification (NCBI taxonomy): domain Eukaryota; kingdom Metazoa; phylum Chordata; class Mammalia; order Chiroptera; family Phyllostomidae; genus Artibeus; species Artibeus jamaicensis. Next base: position 1,003,564 of record NW_026521981.1, on the reverse strand, counting down.
TGCTTATTGTACAATTATTGTAAGTAGAACACAATCTGTAGACCAACAGAGTCTATTTTTAAATTCTAGAAAATATAAACATACATGTATCCTCCTCTTTAGGATAAATATCAACATGCTACTTTTGGTATATGTAAAGGATTCTGAATTATCTTTAAAATGTGACATCTCCCACTCATTCTAACAAATAACTCTAAAATCCATTTTGATCTACAGACTCAGAGATTAAATTAAATTATTTTACCTTTAGTGCTGAAATTATAGTTTGCTCCGCTGCTGGTGGGAATGAGCTCTGAGTAGAAACCACCTAAAACAAAGTTTCGATTCAGTTATACTTTTGCTTAAGCTATTTATTTTTGTAAATACCAATTTTGACCATGATATGATAGAGCTATTTCCACAAGCCATATATAAAACAGTATCTTTATTTTACAGCATCTCATAAATGTTTTACAAACTCATTAGTATTTATTGGTTAAATAGTTGAAAATACTTTCTTGTACCAAGCAAATATATACTCAAATAATCAAAACATTAAGAATTCTTGGCCCTAGCTGGTGTGGCTCAGTGGACTGAGCACTGGTCTGTAAACCAAAAGGTCACCAATTCAATTCCCAGTCAGGACACATGTCCGGGTTGTGGGCTGGTTCCCCAGTAGGGGGCATGCAAGAGGCAACCATGCATTGATGTTTCTCTCCCTTTCTCCTTTCCTTCCCCTCTCTCTAAAAATAAATAAATAAAATCTTTAAAAAAAAGAATTTTAAGAGCTAGCTGTTCTTACTTACTCTAAGTAGGTTTTAATGATAAAGTTTTAACTTGAAAAGGTCAATCTAAAGCCATATTTACTTATTTCTTTAAAAAAATTAACTTTTCTAGGTTGACTGTAATTTTCAACATTTAAAAACCACCAATGTCAAACATTTCCCTTTTTACAAATCAATAAAAACATTATGAAAATTGTGAAAGTATCAATAGAAACATTTAAATCAGGTTAAATAAACACAACCTTTCATTGCTTGAGGTGCTTTGGGGTAATAAAGAAAATGGAATACACATCATTCATTGTTTTTATTTACTTTTGCTTGTTATTTATTTTTCTGAGATTCACCTGATAATAACTATTTATTTATTTACTTATTTTTAGAGAGAGGGGAAGGGAAGGAGAAGGAGAGGGAGAGAAACATCAGTATGTGGTTGCCTCTTGCACGCCCCCTACTGGGAATCTGGCCTGCAACCCAGGCATGTGCCCTGACTGGAAATCAAACTGGTGACCCTTTGGCTCACAGGCCTGCACTCAATCCACTGAACCACACCAGCCAGGGCTGATGATAACTCTTTAAAATATATTTTGCTTAATGTGTGAAATGTTCATTTTTAGAAACCCCTACTTGATAAACGGACTTGCTGAAAAGTTTAGTAAGTAGATAATAGTCACATCATTTCTCTAAAATACCATTTAGCATAGTAAAGTTCATGTTAGAGGTGAAATTTTAAAGAGCATCATCTAACCTTTAGCAACACTCAGGCTTCTAAATATTTATCTCCCTACTTTCTAAATACTTTGAAGATGATTTATAGAGAGTAATCACAAGCTACTCAAAGGTCAAAGATGGGCTGAAAGTGCTTTCCTAGTAATTATGAATACCGTTCATCTTAGACCTAATACACCAAGGCAAACAAGTTAAAGTTCAGTCATTTTTTTAATCTGACAAAAAGAATATATATATATATATATATATATATATATATATGGTATAATAGTCATCAGTGATTATAACAATTTAGTTTTAATGCAGCTCCTCCCATTTTTAGTGCAAAAATGGAAGCTTTTTGACATGTTGGAGGGCTTAGAATTCTCACTCTGTAATTAGCTTTGTTTAACTTACTACCAACCACATGATACCATATTATGTTTTTAATAGGAATGAAACAGATGATTTACCCTTAAATAATTTGTTTAATAAACTTGATTATAACAACCAAACTTGCGAATCTACAGTTCATGTGTTTTAAACTCAATGTATAGACAAAAAGTCACATAAACAGTAAAGGCCAGGGTCAAACACTATAAAGAGTTAAGTCTTCAGATTATTTTATAATCATGTTTTCACTGTAATCTTTTGCAAAATTAAATAACTCATAAATTGTCTAATTTGAGACAAGAAGAAACAAAAAACTTGAAATTAAGTCAAATGAATGTGAAATACCAAGAAAGGTTACCTTAGTTACTGACTGGTGCAACCTAAACAGGGAATTCACAACGGCCACATTTCTTCTCTGCCCTTCAGTAAGAGGCCCGATCACCTGACTGGCATCTCCTTGTGTGGACAGCTGTAAGAGTTCGACACAAAAAGACATTAACAAAATGACAGTCCATATTAACTGGGGCGAGGGAACCACTGCCCCTCTGACAGAATGTTAACTGGAAATATTCAAGTCAAGCTTTAGACTGAAGGCACAGCAGGAGCCTCTCTCTGTGGAGGTAAGACCACGGATACGGAGACAAGCTTGCACGGGAGGAACATCCTTCATCAGTACATCATTGCTGAGGGACTTCTGAGGCGGTGTGACCCCAAATCACAGGAAGGGTTGCTATTTTGAACAGCACAGTACTTCTAGGGAATACTTCCTGACAACTGTCATAGGAAGAAGGAAAGGAGGAAAGAACAAAAATAAACCCACATCCTATGCACATTTGGTTGTCATCATAATATTCCCATGAAATGAGTGACAAAGAGGGTATTACTCTTATTTTTTATGTTGATAGATTAAAAACAATTAAGAAAGGAAGTTGCCTAAGATTATACTGTGTGTGGATGATTAGTAGAAGTAGTATTAGAACTTTCTACTCCTGACCTTTAATTTACATCTAAATGAAGGCGTTTTAGGGAACAGGGCCTGGCATGTTCTACTGAGTTAAACTGAAACTACTGCAGTTCAACTTAAGGGAAATAATCCACATATAAACCATTCTCATATTGGTCAGATTTTAATCCATTCATCTATAACAATTATTATTTAAAGGTAAATTAAACTTGATCAAGACAAATAAAACATGGTGAAAGTAACCATGAATGTGGATGCAGATCTCAAACATATGAAAAACTGGCCTTTTAGGAAAATTCCTAATAGTGAGCCAAATAAATTGAAAGAAAAAGAAATATTATTTTTCTTTCATCTTTCCTTTTATAAACAGACATACATATTTTCAAAGTTAAACTCAATTACCACTTTATCAATTCCTACTATGGTAATAAAATACAATTAAAAACATCAACAATTGCTATTAAAATAAAAGGAATAGCCCTGGCTGGTGTAGCTCAGTGGATTGAGCGCCCCTGGCTGGTGTAGCTCAGTGGATTGAGCGCGGGCCTGCGAACCACACGATCGCGGTTCGATTCCCAGTCAGGGCACATGCCTGGGTTGCAGGCCGGTTCCCTGCAGGCCAGTTCCCAGCAGGGGACGCACAAAAGGCAACCATACATTGATGCTTCTCTCCCTCTCTCCTTCCCCCACTTCCCCTCTAAAGATAAATAAATAATAAAATATTTAAAAAAAAAAATAAAAATAAAAGGAATAAGCTTTTGTTGAAGTCACAATCCATGATAATGGCTATTAATTCATCATAGGGTTTTTGACATCAGGTTAAACAAATTTAATTTAATTTCATCTTTTCTAGTGGACACAGTCACCAACTTGCAATCGAGCTGTGTTCTCTATGATCATTTGTAAAGTTAGCAGTCTGAAAAACACCATAGTGTCCTTAACAGCATTTATGTTAAAAATTAATTATTAGATTCTCAGAAGAGCCCATAAAATCCAGTTTAACTTTTAAATGGTAAACTGGTACTAATATAACGTAAGCTCTGAGCCCACATGGAACAGCAGATGATGCAGGCTCTGTGTTGAAATAAAGGTGGGAACGGCTCCCAAAGAAGCCACTGTAGAGATCACCGTGGCCATGGGCAGTGGTTATAGCAGATGTAAGGGTCAGATGCCAAGTTCAATTGCATTTAATAGGCGTTTAAAAGTTACCAGTTCTAAAACAAAGGAAAACAAAAAAAAGTTATCAGTTCTAGATGTACAATGAAAAAAAACTGATCTCCCTTACTTCTCAAGATTTTCTCCGATTTGGAAGAACTACAAAGAAATGGGAAGGAGAAAATTTTTTTTGTTACCTTACTTCCATTTATTTTATGTATTCCGTATTTAATGAAGAAAAAGGCTGGCTGCTAGAAAAGGGTGGAGATAACCTTATTACTGAGGAATGATCATATTTTTAGGTGTTAAAAGCATAGAAAAGGCCCATTTCATAACCACTGGAATGCCCATTTCATAAACACTGGACATTTCATAAACCATTTCATAAACCATTGGAAAGGCCCATTTCATAAACATTGGAATCAAAAAGACAGATAATAACAAAGTTGGCCAGAACGTGAAGAAATGGAAAGCCTCATACTTTGCTGGTAGGAATGTAAAATGAAGTACCTGCCTTGAAAAACAGTCTGGCCACTCCTCAAATACAAACACAGCAGGACATAACTCAACAATTCAATTCTTAGTTACATACATAAGATTAATGATAACACACGTCCACACAAAAAACTGTACACAAATGTTCACAGCAGCATTATCTATAATAACCAAAGAGTTTTCAAAAACCCATGTTACCTAATTAGTGAATGGATAAATAAAATGTAGCATGTCCATACAATGGAGCATAACCCAGCAATAAATGAATGAATGAATGAATGAATGAATGAAAATAGGAACGAAACTCTGATATATGCTATAACATGAATGAACCTTGAAAACACTGTATGTAAATGAATCCAGTCACAAAAGGCTACATATTAAATAGTACATTTATATGAAAATTCAGAATAAGCAAATTCAAAGAGACAGAAAGTAGGTAAGTGAAGGATGAGTAGAAAGGGGATAAGTCAGGGCCTGATTGCTAAGTAGGAGATTCGGACGCTGTGGTGATGAAACATTACAATTTTGATTATGAATATACTAAAAACCATTACACTGTATATTTTAAATGAGTGACTTATATTTTAATAAACCTGTTTAAAAACACATAGAAAGAAGAATTCCCAGACTTCAAGATTCCTGACGGAAGCCCTGAGAGCCTTGTGAAAACTGAAGTTCAGATGGCTAAGTTATATAGATCCAGAAAGTTATATGAAGAAAATATTAGAGGAGAAAGATACTGATAATATAAAAGAACTAAAAATGAAATACTACTATGCCAAATACAAGGAAAAAAATTTAAATATCAAAGTAAAAACGTAGCAGTGGATGACTGGCAATGTAAGATATTGCTTATTCTGGTTTCACAGCACAGAATGCAATCAGTCCAATGTCTAGCTAAGTGTGTTGCCCAGTGTCTCCATCCAACACCACTCCCGTCTTCATCTTTTTTGGGGAAATAATTTTAAACTTACAAAATGTTACAAAAATAAAAACCATGCAAGGAACACCCATATACACTTTACCCAGATTTACCTATTAACACGTTATCCCATTTGCCTACCACTTGCATTCTCTCTCTCTTGCTCCCCAGCCCCTTCTCACACATGTACAATATAGGCTTATTTTTTCCCTAAATATTTCAGCATATATTTTCTAAAAATACCAATATCCTCTTATAAAAACTCTGTTGTGAACTTCATTAGTTTATACCAGTATAATACTTTTATCTGGAATCTTCCATGTCTCTAAAAATTTCTGGTTCCTTTTGGTGGGAAGTGGTATTAGAGACCAAGATCTGGACATTAGGGGCACAGTAGTTACACAGACAGTCCTTTCGATACCCTAGGCTCTTACTTCCTCACCCTCGTCTCCTTCAAGTGAAAAGAACTGCACAGTGAACACCCATACGTTCCTTAGCATCTCCTGACCTACATATAACGTACATTTCATAACTAACATTCTACAATTTACGATATATCACATATCTATTGTTCATTTTATATTTTTGATTCATTTTGCAGACATCAGTATATTTGATAAATAATTTGCAGACATCAGTATATTTTACCTCAAAACACTTAAGCATGCATATAATTAACTACAATCCAATATTTACTTACAGCTTTTTCCCTTTTAAGACAAATTTAGGCATAAGGAAATGTAGACATTACATGTAAAAGTCAATGAGATCTGGTAAATAGTTTTACTGGGATAATTAATTAACCACATCATTTCAGCAGGTTCCTCATTCCATCTCCCACTGTTCTGATTTGATTAGCCTTGGGGTTAACAGGGCTACATTATCAAATAATGATGAAAAACATTTTAACAAGTTCCAAAGACCGTGTTTCATAGATCACTCAGTTTTTTACCAGCCCCTGTTGCCACTGTGTTGTTGTTCTTGGGGAAAATTTTTTTTACCTTTGCTCATACATATTGTTTAAAAGAACACTAAATGTAATGTACCATCCATTTTTTCTAACATTTAATTATGAACAGTTGAATGATTTGTACAGTGAACACCCACATACTCACCACCTAAAGGTTTTACAATACTGGTGTATGCTGTGCATCTCTATCCATTTTATATTTATTTATTTATTTTTAGTTTATTTTATTTTTAAAATATATTTTATTGATTATGCCATTACAGTTGTCCCATTTCCCCCCTTCATTCCCCTCCACCCTGCATACCCTCCCCCACCATTCCCCCCTTTAGTTTATGACCACGTGTCTCAAGTTCTTTACATTCTATATTTCCCATACTATTCTTGCCCTCCCCCCATCTATTTTCTACCTACCGTCTATGCTACTTAGTCTCTGTACCTTCTTCCCCCTTCTCCTCCTCCCACTCCCCTGTTGCTGACCCTCCATGTGATCTCCATTTCTGTGGCTCCTGATCTAGCTGTCCTCTTAGGTTGCTTTTGTTTTAGGTGTGGTTCTTAGTAACTGTGAGTTTGCTGTCCTTTCACTATTCATCTTTTTTATCTTCTTTTTCTTAGATAAGTCCCTTTAACATTTCATATAATAAGGGCTTGGTGATGATGAACTCCTTTAACTTGACCTCATCTGAGAAGCACTTTATCTGCCCCTCCATTCTAAATGAAAACTTTGCTGGATACAGCAATCTTGGATGTAGGTCCTTGCCTTTCATGACTTGGAATACTTCTTTCTAGCCCCTTCTTGCCTGTAAGGTCTCTTTTGAGAAATCAGCTGACAGTCTGATGAGAACTCCTTTGTAGGTGACTGTCTCCTTATCTCTTGCTGCTTCTAGAATTCTCTCCATTTTAATCTTGGCTAATGTAATGATGATGTGCCTTGGTGTGTTCCTCCTTGGTCCACCTTCTTTGGGACTCTCTGAGCTTCCTGGACTTCCTGGAAGTCTATTTCCTTTGTCAGATTGGGGAAGTTCTCCTTTATTATTTGTTCAAATAAGTTTTCCACTTGTTGCTGTTCCTCTTCCCCTTGTGGTACCCCTATAATTCGGATGTTAGAATGTTTAAAGATGTCCTGGAGGTTTCCTAAACCTCTCCTCATTTTTTGAATTCTTGTCTTTTCATTCTTTTCTGTTTGGTCATTTTTTTTTCTTCCTTCTAGTCCACTCCATTGATTTTAGTCTCAGTTCCCTTCCCATCACTCTTGGTTCCCTATGCATTTTGCTTCATTTCACTTAGTTTAGCCTTCATCTGTTCATCTAATTTGTGACTAAAATCCACCCATTCTGTGAGCATCCTGATCACCAGTGTTTTGAAATATGCATCTGATAGGCTGGCTATCTGTTGCTTAGAAGTATTGGCCTGGGGCTCTGAGCTGTTCTGCTTGGGCCATAACGTTTTGGTCTGTTTGCGCAGGTTACATATGGGGAGCAGAGCCTTAGGTGGTCACAAGGGTGGGGCAACCCAGTTGCTGGGTTGTGACGCTGTATGTGGGGGCGGGGTCAGAGAGGGGCAATGATGTTTGTTTTGCTCTCTCTCTCTCTCTCAGATTTCTGTACCCTCTGCCGCTTCCCACAAGCAAATTGGGCCCTTCTGGTGCTGGTTCCCAGGTGTGTGGGCTTGTGCACCCTCCAGGACCCTGTGGGTCTCTCTCCAATGAACTCTTTGTGAGCCTGGGAGCCTCTCCCAGGACTTCAATCCCCGAAAGTTTTTCCAATTGGTGCTTTTAGGCTTAAATTCCCGTGGTTTGGGCCCTGGCGTGTGCGTTCTGTCTCACTGCTCACTCCTACGCCTGGTTTATCGGTCTGGCTGAATGGTTTGTTGTCGGACTTCTGTACAGTTCAATTTTGTCTGTTTTGGTTGCACTTTTGTTACTAAATCTTTGTTGTGTTTAAACTTGGTTGTGCAAGGAGGCACAGTGTTTCCACCTATGCCTCCATCTTGGCCGGAAGCCCCATTTTATATTTTTGATGCATCTCAAATAACTTGTTGACATCGGTATACTAGTTACCACTGATTTAACCCCGTTGATTAGCCTTGCCTATCCTATATCTTCATAACTTTTTCTGTGTGTATGTGAATGTAAAGCTTCTTGCACTTGGCATAATGCTTATAATTTTCCATGTTTGTTCCCTTTTATTGCTGTGTGATATTTCATTGTATGGATTTATCAGTTTGCTTTATGCACTGTCCTATCATTCCTAGAATGTCTGCAATAAAATGAAGAACAAACTTAGGAATCTAAACAGACTTGTCTCTACCACTCATGCCTTCCATTTCTTCATCTATAACATGGAACTAATAACACAGTTGATGCAAAAAGTATGCTTTCTACACTGTAATACATCTTGGCAATGTGAGGTATTATCATTTTTATCTCTAGACAATTCTATATCTTCTTTTCATTTTATTCTCACTTATTCTTTGGTTAGTCCTTTCCCCTACAGCCCACTCCTCCAAGCTCTAGCCTCAGTATCAACTAGTGTCTAAAGGTGTTAGGATTGAGGAATCAGAATCAAAAGCCACTGAAGCTGCCTGGCCTTAGAGAGTGAATTTTGGCCCCTTTTGGGTTGTGATAAAAGAGCACCTTACACAGAGCAGGCATTGCTAACTATTTCAGAAACTTCTACCCATTTTGAGCCATTTTAACTTCCATTGTTTCAAGCTATTTCCTTTATTTGAACTTCTTATAGCTGATTTTCCACTGATTCATGTACATATTCAGCAAGATGTCTTTTGTTTTTAAATTTAAAAAATTTTGTTCTTGCCTTGGCTGGTGTGGCTTAGTGGACTGAGTGCCAGCCTGTGAACCAGATTCCCAGTCAGGGCATGTGCCTGGGTTGTGGGCTAGGTTCCCAGTAAGGGACACATGAGAGGCAACCACACACTGATGTTTCTCTCCCTCTCTTTCTCCCTCCTTTTCCCTCTGTCTAAAAATAAATAAATAAGATACTTAAAAAAATTTTTGTTCTTTACAGTTTACATTCAATATTGTGTTAGTTTCAGGTGATCAGCACAGTGGTTAATCATATATATACTTTACAAAGTGATCCCCTAATATTTCTAATACCCAGCTGGCATCATACACAGTTATTATAATATTACTAACTATATTTCCTGCATTGTGCTTTATATCCCCATGACTGTATTCAGCAAGGCATCTTAAAATAGAAGATGCTCATTACGTATCTGTTGAATGACTGAAATGCCAGAATAACGGTATCTCGTTGTTGCATTTTTAAAGTCCTCTGTATTTGAGATGTATAATACAGATTTGGATGTAACGTTTTAGGACTTAGGGGACTAAAAAGGTGGGAGCAGGAAGAGATTCAAGATTCTAAACTATGAGAAATGTACACTGTTTAACACAGTATGAAGAGATGTCAGAAACCAAATCAGTTGTATTCAAATACTAAAAACACACAAATACACATACACGGTAATAGAGGGAAATCAAAGCTTAAACAAATCCTTAATAATAATTAAAATGGCTCCTATATGTGAATGACAAGACATAGTAATCCTTTTTACATTTACATTTCTGAAAATAGTTTTCAGCAATTCTAATTTTGTATGTCTGCTCACGGAACCTTGGTGAATCCAGTGTACGGGAAACAACTAAGACCGAAGCCCTGTAACAGTGATAAACTGCGGAGTCAACATGAGGACTGTTTTTATACAAATAATAATTTGCAGAGGAAATGACAAAGATCTCCCAAATATCACAGCTAAGGGCTAGTACAGAAGTAAAAGAAATAAAATGAACAATTCAACAGATGAATTGGGTGAGAACTTTAAATTTCTCATTAGAAAATCTACTGAAAATTACTTTGGGGAAATTATAAAGTTGGTAACTCAGAAGAATGTCTAAAAAGAATAAGAAATTATATTGTAGATTAGTTATGAATTACAGAACGTTAAGTAACTTTCCGGATACTATGGAAATACCACTAGTGCTCTATTAACGTATAATTTCTTTCACTGCTGAGGAAATGTCAAGACTAGAGGACAGGTACTTTTTACACGGATTTGTTCATAAATCTAAATATTTCTTTGCAAGCATGTTAATCAGACCAGCTAGCTGGGGAGCAGAGGAGACCCTAATCCAGGGGAACCCTGGTCTGGCCCAGAGCCTGCACTCCCCCAGAGAAGGGAAGAAGGGTAGGGAGAAACTCAGAAGTGGCAGATTGAAACAGCTGCAGCAGGAGGAGGCTGCCCAAGGCAACTGTAAACAAGCCAACGTGCGTTGCCCCAGCAACCAAACTGCAGGGAAGGGGCTGTGGGAGGAGGCTGCTGCCCAAGGCAACAGTAAACAATCCCGGTGCCTGGCCTTAGCAGCCCTGAAGCTCACCAACCAGCCTGAGGGAGCTGGTACTGAGGCTGGTGGGTATGAAAAAGTCAAAACACTCGTGCACGTTAGAGGTTAGCAAGCTGCAGCAGGGGCTGGACGCTGGCCCAGGCCCAGACATTTGTGTGACTGCGAGACTGGGAAACTTCTGCCCCCTTCCAGAAAACGCAGGCTGGAAGAGGGGCAAAGACATTGACAACATTGCCAACACTGGCCCATACTGGTGGAAAAGCTGGACACTCCAACAACAGCTAGTGGGATTTTAGGAGGGGTCTTTAAAGCAGAACAAACACTGAAGCCTTGCTCTTTCTTGCCTATCGCAGACGCTGGGCCCACATGGGGCTTAGGCTTCAGGTGGTCGGAAGCCAGCTTACAGAGCCTTCTCCCCATGCTTGGAGGTGCATCGATGGGGGCCGCCCTTGAAACGCTGGCAACACACAGCGAAGGTCCTGGACTGCTTCCATTCTCTGGCCCTGAGAGCAGCACATGGAGGCATGAGCTGGGAAAAGTCCTTGTCCTAGGGGCACAGACAGCCCCGGGTACTAGGGCCCCATGGATGCAGCTTCCCCTGCACGACCATCTGGAGTGATTTGCCAGTGCACCCCAGACCCCAGGAGAGAGCAAGCAAGCTGCAAGGTGATGACCACCCTAAAACCCACAAGCGTGCCCCACAGAGAGAGCCTGAGGATGGACACCCATTTGTGTAGCCGTCTTGAGGTCCAAAAGGACAGATAAGCAGTAACAGGGAACTTCTGTGCAGGATTTAGACTTTAATCTTTCTGGGAACAAGGGGAATTTCTGTGCTTTGCGGAAGTTGGCTTGGAGCAGAAATACTCCCAGACCCCTCAAATTGGGCACCCTGTTAATAAAAATCTCTCCTCCCCACAAATCTTCATGTTATACTTACACACGGTGGCAAGTGGCTGGACCCCAGGCTGCCTGGTGAGAGCACACATAAAACAAGTGAGAAAGAAGTATTAGACTTTCATAGGTTTAGAGCAGAAAGATGTGAAATGTATGTAATCCACAATGCTTCTCTGAAAGCAAGTCAAAACATTTTTATACTTAGATCAGATATATCTTTTTAATTTACTTTTATTTTTTATTTTAGAGATAGGTAAAAGGAGGGAGAAAGAAAGGGAGAGAAACATTGATATGAGAGAGAAACACTGATTGGTTGCCTCCTGCACATGCCTCCACCAGGGACGAACCCTACAACCCAGGCATGTGCCCTGACCAGGAATGGAAGGGAATCAAACTGGCAACCTTTCAGTTTGTGGGATGATGCACAACTAACTGTGCCACACCAGCTGGGGCTAAGTCAGTTATTTTTAATAAAACCTTTGAAATTACCTTTGGAGACCCTTTGCCTGGATCTCAGATGGCCACTTTCTCCTCCCATACACACAGAAAACATCAGTAATCAACTGCGGGTCTCATAATGCAGTGCTCCAGGCAGTGACTACCAATCTCTTAGACCTGACACCGGATGAAATCTATTTGTAATCTCTGATCTACCTCATATCAGTTCTTCTGGACATATGGCCCAATAATTTTAAGTGAATTCTGCAGTTCATCTAAATGTTGTCTAGGTCAAGAGATGCTAATGCACAATATATTCTGGGAGCCTCAAAATTGCTGTATCCTAACATATCCCACCTATTAGAAATGTATCCTAAGGAAATAATTTAACATTATATGCACAAGATGAATGTTAAATGACAGAGAAACTGGAAAGCCCTATGTGTACAAGAACAAGAAAATAGTTGGGTGTGTGAGGTAATTCACACGGTGGAACAAGTAAACAATGAGAGCTGTGCAGGTTACAGCCTTAACTGTAATGAAAGCAGATCTGTCTCTGAAGCACTTTGCTCTCACTAAAAGACTGGGAAGATATTAAAAAATGTTGACACAGTATGAAGCGTTGCATAATGAGAAAAGTTACTAAAATTCTAATAGAGGGTATTAAGGAATTCCATAAAATATCTAAACTGTTCACTCACAGATTTCACTTAGAAATTGTTATGAAAGATAATTTCATCCACTATAAACTTCCTGAAAAATAAACTAATTGTCTCAGGTGCTAAAACTACCAAAAAATATTTCAAAAAGTCTTGCTACAGTGCATATCACACGTTCCTAGTTTCATAAATAAGGTACACAGAACCACTGGATATGTTCACTAGTGTCACTATGCCTAGTGTTTCGTGCTATTGCACTTTTGCTTTAGGAGCGACTCTATCAGAGAGCGCAGTAAGGTGTAAATGGCTGCCTTCCCCTTCTCTAGCTAAATAGCCCGAGGTTACTGCATTTTTTGAAGCTTTGCATTTCCCTTTTATTTAAATTTTGGTGCTTCTATGAGTCTTCTCATATTGCAAAAGTGTCCGTTTTCTTTTTTTGATCTTCTTATATCCCCTCATGCTGGTATAACTTGCTTTAAAGTGGGAATCTAAAGACTAATCACATGACAACTGGGAGACTTTCCTATGTGTTAAGTGCATGGACATTGTGACATCAATTCTAGCAGTTCGGAGGATATTCTTATTTCCTTCTTGGTTTTATTTATACTTCAGGCTGTTGAATTTGTCCACTATTTAAATACCTGATAGAAAAAGAAAGGTGCTACTACATACCTATGTATGTGAAAATAAGAACAGGTTAATTCAGTCACAGAACAGATTTGAGGGTGACATTACATCTTGACATCACACTGAATCTTTACAGTTTTGAATGTTATCAACAAGAAGACAGCTTGAGACCATTTCCCTTTTGAATAGTTAACATATAACCAAAAAGCTGGAAACAAAATCATATCTTGCTTATACATGAGAGATGAGCAAGACCATGACACAGGGCATTAAAATAGAGCTTTCCAGTTCAAAGCCGTATTGCTCAGGCACCCGTATTTCTGTTACAAAAATTTTGTCAACTTGCCTTTCTCATGAAACTCCCTACATCTCCCGGCTCCTACCCTTTAAGCCAAAACCTCCACCTGGCACATGGGGTCTGTAACTACAAGGGCTGGGGAAACACACTCAATATGCTCAGAGGGGATCATTTAGAGCTTTTACTTTATTTTTCTTCAAGAGCCTTATGCTTTTGAACAACAGATGGAGGTTCCACCTACCCACAACCAAGCACTACATCTTAAACACCAGCCTTGTTAATTAAATTTAGAGTCACAAGTCTGCACATTTTTTAATTCTTTGAGGTAGAAAGAACTATTCACTGTCAAGTATACTAAGCTTTCCTATTTTTCAAAAAATGTTGTAACTAATTTATTAATCAATAGGTACACTCTTCACATAAAGTTTAGAGAATAAAGGCTCTTTGATTTAGGGTAATTTGGATTCCATACAGATTAAATTTCAAACCACAGAATCTCCAAAAGAAATAAAAGGGTTTTTTTTACCGTTAGGGATAGAGAAAAACTAAAATTGCAGCATCCCCTTATTAAGGCCCAAGTTAGCCACAAAAATACGAACTATTAGAAGTAATCAGTAATTTATCTAGTTTACATAGGCAAGTACTTTCACAGTTTTAGATGTAAATTCTAATATAGTTAAATCTATAATTTTGTATGCATTTTAATTTTCAAACTAAATAAGTTTTTTACATGTGGTAGTGTAAAGATAAATTTCAATTTCACTAAAGTCTTAATAATAAAAATTTTATATTATTGAACTCCAAGCTGAGGCTCTTCCTATAAATTAATTTTAATAGTACTGTTTACAATGTCAAACTAGAAAAAGAAAAAGAAAAAAAAGAGGTTAATTACCTGATTGAGAGCAACTGTTTTCTAAAAAATTAGAAATTTGTTGTGCAAATTTGGCAGTGCTATTCTATGTCTGTATCTGCAATAAATCACTATAATTGTCTGAGGAATCTTTGTGTTGTTGAATTTATTGGGTGACAGTGGTTTCTCCTCTCTGAGGAGGATGAGGTAGGTAGTTCCAAACAGTATCATTTTGCTGTGGTTCACTGAACTCCATTAATGCCGGCAATCTCCCATTCTGATACTGGGGCTCTCAATTTTTCTCTTCAGTTTGATCCATTTTGTTTTATTACTCCGAGGCTGTGCTGTAAGGTGTATCATAATTCTCATATTTCCTAGTTAATTATTCCTTCTCTCACTTTGTGACAGTCCTCTTAATTACTAATAATGCTTTCTACCTTACAGTCTGTTTCTCTGATGGTAATACAGTTATATCAACTTTCATGTAATTAGTATTTGCTTGAAATACTTTTCTCCATTCCTTTACTTTCATCCTTTATGTTTATGTTTTAAGCAACATTGCACAGAGCTAGATTTAATTATTGAATCAATCCAAACTGAAAAATGTCAATAACCAGTTTAGTCTACATTCATCTTGATCAATCATGTATTTGGAATCCATCTTTTTTTTTAAAATTTTTTTATTGATTATGCTGTTACAGTTGTTCTATTCTCCCCTTCATTCCCCTCCACCCTACCCCCCATGCCCACCATTACCCCCCCTTTAGTTTATGACCGTGTGTCTCAAGTTCTTTAGATTCTATATTTCCCATGCTATTCTTGCCCCCCCATCTATTTTTTATCTACTGTCTATGCTACTTATTTTCTGTACCTTCTCCCCCCTTCTCCTCCTCCCACTCCCCTGTTGCTAACCCTCCATGTGATCTTCATTTCTATGTTTCCACTCCTGATCTAGCTGTCCTTTTAGTTTGCTTTTGTTTTAGGTGTGGTTGTTAATAACTGAGTTTGTTGTCCTTTCACTGTTCATGTTTCTTTAACTTCTTTTTCTTAGATAAGTCCCTTTAACATTTCATATTATAAGGGCTTGGTGATGATGAACTTGATCTTATCTGAAAAGCACTTTATCTGCCCTTCCATTCTAAATGAAAGTTTTGCTGGATAGAGCAATCTTGGTTGTAGGTCTTTGGATTTCATGACTTGGAATACCTCTTTCCAGCCCCTTCTTGCCTGTAAGGTCTCTTTTGAGAAATCAGCTGACAATCTGATGGGGACTCCTTTGTAGGTGACTGTCCCCTTAGCTCTCGCTGCTTCTAGGATTCTCTCCTTCATTTTAATTTTGGCTAATGTAATTATGATGTGCCTTGGTGTGTTCCTTCTTGGGTCCAACTTCTTTGGTACTCTCTGAGCTTCCTGGATTTCCTGGAAGTCTATTTCCTTTGCCAGATTGGGGAAATTCTCCTTTATTATTTGTTCAAATAAGTTTTCCACTGGTGGCTGTGCCTTTCCCCCTTCTGTACCCCTATAATTCGGATGTTGGAGCGTTTAAAGATGTCCTGGAGGTTCCTAAGACTCTCCTCATTTCTTTGAATTCTTGCTTCTTGACTCTTTTCTGTTTGGCCATTATTTGCTTTCTTCTGGTCCACACCATTGATTTGAGTCCCAGTTTCCTTTTCATTGCTATTGGTGTCCTGTGCAATTCCATTCATTTCAATTAGTTTCACCTTCATATATTTGTCTAATTTGTGGCTATAATCAACCAGTTCTGTGAGGATCCTGATGACCAGTGTTTTAAACTGTGCATCTGAGAGTTTTGCTATTTCTTCATCACTTAGATCTATAGGCTCTGGGGCTTTGAGATCTTCTTGCGCCATTTTTGGTCTGTTCGCACCCTTTAAGTGTGAGAAGTGGTGCCTTGGACTCCCAGGTTGCTGGGTTGTGACGCTGTATGTGGGGGCGTCGTCGTCAGAGCGGGGAAATGGCGACCCCCTCTGCTGTTTCCCACAGCTGGGTGAGGATTAGTACCTTAGGTGGTTCACCTGGGCCGGGCCACTCAGAGTCGCTGGGTTATGATGCTGTATGTGGAGGTGGGGTCAGAGCGGGGAAATGGCGGCGCCCTCCCTGCCGCTTGCCGTGGGGACCCGCTGGGTCCCAGTCTAATTGCCCACTCCCTCGCCTGTCCGCCCGCGCACAAATGCGTGACCACAGTCAACATGCAGCCCCGCTCCCCGCTGTCTCCCCCGCGGTCACTCGCCTGGTCGCTCGCTCGGTCGCTCACTAGGTCCAACCCCGCACCTGGATTCCGTGCGCCTGAGTCCGTCTGACCGAGTTTTCCTGTGCAACCCCGCTTCAGCAGCCGCTGGTTTCGCCCCTTACTGGTCAGGCTAAAGAATTTGTTGTTAACAGATTTCCGAAAAGTTCAATTTTCCGTGTTCTGGCTGTGTTTTCTGTTGCTAATATTTAGTTGTCTCTAAACTTGGTTGTGTGAGAAGGCACGGCACATCCACCTATGCCTCCATCTTGGCGGAAGTACCCTGGAATCCATCTTACTATGAACTTTTCATATGATGTTTTTGCTTCTTTTTATTCTGTTTACTTAGCCTTTACTATACTGGTACTTTTCTCTCTTTCTATTCATTTCTCTATCAATTCATTTATCAATTACATATTCTATTTCTATTTATTCAGTGGTCATAATTTATATTACAATTCATACCCAACTTAATTCAAGTACCTATATGGCCTTATAATCTCCTAAACCACACAAGCATTTTAGAATGCTTCAAAATTCATTATCTTCTCTTTACTTTGAACTTTAATATGGAGTCCTGGCCAGTGTGGTCCCCAAAAGGTTTGATTTCCGGTCAGGGCACATACCCAGGTTGTGGGTTCAACCCCCTGTTGGGACATGTACCAGAAGGCAATCAAGCTATGTATCTCTCTCACATCCGAACTTCTGTATCTCCTTCTCCCTCTCTCTAAAAAACAATGAAAAAATGTCCTTGGGTGAGGATTCAAAAATAACCCTTTAATGTGGACCTGTATTTTATTCTATCTTGTTTATGTGTCCCATATCAGTCCATATTTTCTCTTATTTTATTCAATTAAGGCTTGGGTTTACCTACATGTTTATCAATTATTTGTG
Source organism: Artibeus jamaicensis (assembly GCF_021234435.1). Lineage (NCBI taxonomy): Eukaryota > Metazoa > Chordata > Mammalia > Chiroptera > Phyllostomidae > Artibeus > Artibeus jamaicensis. The sequence continues at coordinate 985,922 of NW_026521981.1, read as the reverse complement.
TTTACTATTACTTCTTGCTACTCAATCCTTCCTTTCAAATTAGATTTCCTTGTTACACCAATAAATGGCTTCCCTCTCACTCAGAGTGAAGACTAAATTCCTTCCTATATCTTGCAAGGGTGGGAATATCTGGAGTTAAGAAGTACTAGACTCAAGTATATTAGATTTGATCACAAGAATTCTAGGGAAGGAAAAGCACTGAATTGGTCTCTTTTCTTTCAGTATTCAGGAATCCAGGCATGTAAGCAAGGTTAAAGAAACAGTCCTGAGAACTAGGAGCTCTGAGTTGAAGGTACCAGTTTATGATGGTATAAATCGAAGTCTAGAACACAAATTGCATCAAGAGCTACCAGACTTCTGTTGGCTTTTTAAGGAACTTGTACCTGCTTTCTCAGCCCTCACAAGGGTGATCAGGTCCTTTGGGGCCTAATTAAGTGATTTTTTTGCATATGGTAAAAATTGAAATAGAACTGAAAGAGATAAATTAAAAAACAAAAGTTCTTTCTCTATATTCTTAGTTCTAACCTGCACTGTTACACACTAACAGTGTTTTAACCTTCTAGGGGAAAAAAACAGAATAAAGAGGAGAAGGAGGAGGAGAAAAAGGAGGGGAAGGAGAAGGAAGAGGAGAAGGAGAGGGGAGAAGGGGAGGAGGAAACAACCATATACACAAGGGAGGACCCCTAAAAAACAGAATTATCTTTTGGAGGGTGGGCACCTTGCAGTATAGGCTTTCCCTGCTAGGTGAGTGTTCCAGGAACCCATCTGTATCAGTGCACCAGCTGGCTGGTACATTGTGAGAGGCTGCCTTCAGCTTCAGTGAATTTTTCTTGAGGACTCTTTCAACACATTTGCCCATTTCATGATGGGTCATTTACAAGTCCACCTGCCCATAGCGGGCTAAGTGTTCAGCAGTTTTTGACCAAAAAAGGCATGACCCACATGCCCCACCCTCACCTGGTATCTCCCCAAATGACTTTTTTTTGGTTTCCCCAGTTGAAAAGTCCTCAAAGGGAGACATTTTGCCAACTTTGCCATTGAGGCAATGTTTTGCCTCAATGAACATTGGCAAACGGGTAAAACAAAAAACGACAGAAATACTAAAAGGCATCAAAATCAACAAGTTCAAAAACTGTTTTGGGCAGTGGAAAAAAAGTCTTGATAGGTATACTGCATCAAATGGAGAGTACTTTAGAGGTGACTGATGTTTAAACATGTAAGAATAAATACACACTTTTAATAAATAAATTCTATTTTGGGGGGTTCCCCTCATAACTATTTTTACTTACAGTTAGATCAACTGCATAAAGAAGGAGTACCCACACCTGACTTGGGACCAGCTACCCCCAGGACCATGCTCCTTCTCCAAGAGAAGGCCTACCTCCCGGCCATAGGGCAAATGAGTGTCCTAGGCTTCAAAGGGAACCTAGTGCCTCCAAACCAATGATGGCCAAAACACTCCAAAATTAACAGTGCGTAAGACCTCCTACTGCCCTCACTGCCTATCTGACCATCTGACCATCTGACCAAAGGAGCCTCAGGTAACCCTTGATATGGCAGGTAAGCCCATTAGATTTTTATTAGACATGGGGCTGCTTACTCTGCTCTGACCACCCACCAGGGCCTCGTTCTTCCTAAACCTGCTTGATCACTGGGGTAAATGGGCTTCCTCAATGCTACCACTTCACTCAACCCCTCAGCTGCGGCCTTGGGAGTCTCACTTTCAGTCAGGCCCTTGCTGTGGTTTCTGGGTGCCCCATCCCTTATTAGGGAGGACATCTTATCTAGTCCAGAAACTACCATCCCACTAGGCACATTAGCCATAAAAGCTAATGGACCCTCATTGTTATTATGCATGATTGCCAATCTAACTTCTCACCCTGAACCAGAAAGGAGTAATATTCCAGAATCTGTCCTCCTCATAGTGAACCCTGAGGTATGGGAAACTGGAGTGCCGGGGAAGCCAATGAGCGTCAGCCCTGTCAGGATATCTCTAAAACCAGGGGCACCCTGCCCTACCAAAAACCTGAGACCATGAAAGGGACTGAACCTTTCATTGAAAGACATTTAAAGCATGGGCTTCTCAGGACCTTCCAGTCCCCAAGCAATATGCCTGCTCTCCCGCAAAAGCCAGACGGAGAATACCCGTTTGTGTAAGACCTCAGGCCAGTAAATGAGACTAATTCTGGTACATCCTATAGTTCCAAACCCCTACACCACCTTAACTCAAATTCTAGGAGAAGCCAACCATTCTACTGCACTAGATTTAAAGGATTCTTTTCTGTGTTCCTCTTCACCCTCTCACTCCCAGTGTTTGTTTGTATTTGAATGGACTAACCCCCAACCAGGGAGACTTGCCAATACACATGGACTGTATTCCCTCGGGCTTCAGGGACAGTCCCCATTTATTTGGAAATGCTTTAGCCAAGGAATTAAGGGAGCTCCAGTTGATCAACAGGGCCCTTCTCCAATATGTTGATGACTTCTTAATTTCTAGTACTAACAAAGAAGACTCAGATAATAATTACATCCTAGTATTAAACTTCCTCACAGATAGAGGGTATGAAGTCTCTCCAGAAAAGGCCCAAACAACCTCCCAAATGGTTCAATATCTAGGGTACCTACTCACCCCAGGAGCCTGGACCTTGTCATGCAAAGAAAACAGGCCCCTCCTGTGATCTCTTTTTTTCTGCTTCCCCTCTCCCTCCTTATAAAAACCTCTGCCTGCACTGAGATGTTAAGATGGGCTTTGAGAGGACAGTCCTCTATCTTTATAGATTGCTGGCATCTGAATAAATCACTTCCTTTTCGACAGCCTCTGTCTAATGAGTTTGCCTTTTGTGGCAACAGGCAGCCAGACATGTATTCAGTTACAGTAATGATAGGATCCCAATTATATGTGGAATCTAATGAACAAAATAACAAATGAAATAGGAACAGAAGTATAGATATTTAGAAGAAACTGACAGCTGTCAGAGGGGAGGGGAGTTCAGGGGGATGGATAAAAAAAAGGTGAAGGGATTAAGCAAAAAAGAAATACACAGAGAAACACACAGATACAGACAACACATGGTGACGTCCACAGGCAAAGGGGGGAGGGGGAGGTGGAAGAAAGCAAGGTGGGACTAAATGGAGATGGAAGGAGACTTTGAGTGATGGGTGCATGATGCAGTGAGCAGATGACGTCTGGTTGAGTTGTACACTAAAAATTTGTATGGTTTTGCAAACCAATGTCAGCCCAATAAACTCAACTTTAAAAATGCTGCTTTGGAAGACTGATTATTTTGAGCAGAAGGTACTTAGAGAAGGACAAATACATGGAAAGGCTTTCACTGGATCCACCGCTCTACCTAAAGAGAGAGCCAAAGTGAACTCAACTGGCACCAGTCTAGCCAGGGGGTGTTTCATCAACCAGGAAAGATTGATTCTCTCTCTTTTTAATTTTTTTTCACTGCTCCCTGATGTCTGCAAATAAGGGACTAGGCTGCCATTGTACCTTTTCTGCAGTTATGACAACCTGTCCACCTTGCTTTAGATAGCTGAGTGCTATGCTGTGCTTTTCTTAAAGGCTGTCATCCCCAGAGTTCATCCCCAACACTTGGAAGCCCAGACCCAGAGCAGCCTAGCAAGCCAATCACCAGGAGCTTCTTAATGCCAGGGGCCCCTCACTGGCATAATTCTTAATTCACTAGTGAGGAGCTTACCCTCAGGGCTCTCCCAGAGATGGTTAGTTACTAGACTGTCTGATCTAACATAATAAGCCAATTTTTGTACACCTCCCTCACCAAACCTTCTACCCCTTCTGCTGCCAAGATGTTCTGGCACAAACATCTCATTTACTCGAGACCATCATGGCTTTCAAGATTCAGGTCATTCAGCAGCAGAGGACTGGCTTGCCAGGATGCTCAATCCTGAGTCATGGGACAGTGCCACACATCAATAAACTTTCTCTTATTTGGCCTTACATTTTATTCTTAGTCGAAACTCTCACGACTCATTTACAGATGTAAATCCACTCTTACCACAGGAGAGGGAACTAGAAGTAAACATCATACCCATTCAAACTTTGTCACAAACAACCATAGTGTTATAGTAGAAGGGGCAGCTAGAAGGGAAATAAAGGCAGGACCCTCACCATTGCAATATAACAAAGAACTCAACACTGGAGGCCAAAAGCAAAAGCTCACACACTGACCCAGTCATGCTAAGCCTGGTTCCATAAGGTTGCCGGGCATTCTGAACAAGATAGCGTAGGGGTGGGGAGTCCCCTTGAAAGTCTGTATGTATCATCTCCACTAGCTTGGAAAAGGAAAACCTCAAGACTCTGTATTCATCCCAAGGCCTAGAAGAGAGAAGGGGAGGAGGACTACAGTGCCCAAAGAAAAGCCCATAAACAACTTTGGTTAACTGTCTACCTCCCATCGTGTATACAAAGTGAACAAATAGAGTCAGCAGCAAGATAAGGATTTGGGCTAACAGACCCCCATACCTACCTTTGGGTGGTCATGTCTCCCTGGGGAAAGTTGGCACCACCTTTACCTGTTAATCAATATGTAACTCCCTTACCCCCATCTCCCCAATTATGTAAGTTCTTAAAACAAAAGACTGTCTCTCAACTGTTGGCCCTCTTGGCTCTCTGGCCACACAGGGGACCCCTGGCCTGCCAGCCTCTGGCCAGTGAGCCTCTGGCTACCTCTTTTGGCCACCTGGCTTCTAGCCACCTGGCCTCTGGCCACCCTTGCTTTTGCTTTCCTATTAGAACTTAGCATTAATAAACTTCATTTGCACGGTAATAGGATCACTGACCTGTGATTCTTACTGTGTTGGTGAGAAGAATGCAGTTTCTCCCATGACAATATTGCCCATCTATTTCTCTAAGAGCCCACTCAACCTTTCTAAAATTAATTTACACTCTCCTAAGTAGCCTATATTCCCTCTCTTCCACTTCCCTTATTAAAATGGTAAATTCTCAAATTTCATCCCTTTTTTGGGTATTCACTTATTTTTTCCTGTGATGCCCTCATACATGTACACACTTATTTAAATGTGTACATGTATGTACATGTCCACATTTAATAAAAGTATACATATTTATTTTCCAATGGAAAATAAATTTGTATACTTTTTCTTTTTTTAATCTCTCTACTGTCAGTTTATTTCATGGACCTGGCTATTGAACCTAAGGCAGTAGAGGGAAACTCCTTCCTCTCCTATGTGTAAATTCATTTCAAAAAAGTCACTTTTAATCTGTGGACAAAAAAAGCAATGCTGTAATAAATCTAACCAAAAATAACCTCACAAGGTGATCTGATCATAAATTTCTAACTGGGTCGGTCACGGTGGGAAGTCATGCCTCAAGCTTATAAACTTCTCCGGCAAGAAGTTTAGCCAAGCTCTGTTCATTGTTCTGGCGCATCTAGTTAACACACCTTTGAAATCCTCTTTTCTATATCCTGTGAAGTCTAAACATCCTCGGAGGGGCACAGTATCTTGTTAACTGTCCTGTACCTTACTGTCTGCTACCTTCGTGCAATCTTCCTTAAGTACCCTCCTTAATTCCAAATGTATAAAAGAAACTGCAAAACTCATTCTCGGGAGCATTTCAGGTGTTGCTTCCCAGCAATTGTCAGTTTGGCTCCAATAAACTTACAAAAATTCTCTACAGGTTTTAGACTTTTCTTACATCAACACATTCTAAAAAAGGCTTTTGGTTTCACTGATTTTTCTTGATTGATTCCTGTTTTCAACTTAATATTTCCACTAATTTTTATTACCTCTTTCTTTCTACTTGTTATGAATTTAATTTGTTTTCTTCCTCTGTTTGGGGAAAGCCACAAAAGTCTAAATTCACTATTGATTCAAAGAACTGACCTGTAGCCTTATTCCAGTTCATAAGGGCTTTAATAGGAGAAAATTACATATGCAAGCAAAGCAGCTGTTTGCTCCCATTGGTGACCAGCTGGGAATAAATCCCTCCCTCCCAGGACAGGGTCTCTTTTCGTAAGGATTCATAGTAAAACCATATGCTGGGTAGTCACTAGACCACCAGAGAGAGCAAAGCCTTTCTAAGTTAATAAATAACATCAGGCAGTTAGCTACTCTATAGATTCATTAACCTTTCTGAGGGCCTGAAGTTTATCTTTCAGTGGCATTCCAGTTTTCTGTGTAGTGAGCCAAGCCTGAGGCCACAGAGAGTTAAACAGTCACAGAAAGTTAAACAGAGAATCCAGCATTTCCCAGGCGCTTTACTGCTGGAGTCACAGTGCACCTCTGACTTCCCCTACAGCACCTCAGTGTCTTGAGGTAGAAGATCAGAACACTGACCTGTAACCGCTTCCCACCCCCACAACGATACAAGATTTACTGCTATGAACTCCCCTAAGTTTAACTGCAACCCACAAATTTTGATATTTTATATTTTGATTTTTAGTTCAAAATACATTTTTACATTTCCGTTTTTGACCCAGGGGTTATTTAAAAGTGTGTTATTTAGTTTCCAAATATTTGGGAAACTTTCCAGATATTTTTAAGTTACTTTGGGAGGAAAGCTCATAGACCTCTTTGAAATCCTTTGCAAAATGTATGGAACTCCAGTGGGGTAATCAATTAGCGTGCAGTACTTACATGAAATCATTTGAAATGTTACTACATTTTCCCCGAAAAAATCCACATATCGTAATATTTTATAATTTGCTGGGGTTCACAGATCCCCAGAAACCTCTTCACAGAGCTCCTCGATTAATAATTCCTACTCTAAGATACTGAAAATGATTAAATTAAAAAAGAACTGTCCAAGAAGGAGAAATATTTCCTTGATTCCTATCACAGAGAAAACGCTTTCCATATGCACCATGTCTCTTTAGGTGTGTCCTGAAAATATTCTAAATTGGTATAAACTCGCACCAGTGCACCGAGTAACAAGTGCTGTCAACCCAAGAATGTCCAACCCTGTACAGCTTGTTGTAAAGAGTTTATCTGGGCGAAAACTAATGAGGCATGCCAGGCAGCAAGATCTCAAAAGTTCCCAGGAATGGCAGCTTACAGCTTCTTTTATACATTTGGAATTAAGGAGGGAATGATTACATGAAGGTGGGAAAAAGCAAGTCAGGGACTGGATTGCAGGACAGTTAACAAGATTATGGGTTCTCTTAAAGGTGATTTCTCTTCTAAGGGGCCTGAAAAGTGGCATTTCACAGGTGTATTAACCAGGATGCACAGAAACAATGGGTATGGCTTTCCTAAGGCAAAGATAAAAGTTTTTACTGAAGAAGCTGTGTGCCTGGGCGTGACCACTCGTCATGACTGCCCAGGCAGAAATGTATGCTCAGACCACCCTGTGAGGTTACTTTCCCTGGAATCCCTTTTAGTCCACAGTGTCCTATGTACTTCACATAGTAATTAAAGGCAATCAACAGCTTTTAAAATGCAAATGAATTTTTAATATTCAAATGCAGTAAATTTCAGACTGTATCCTAATTTTTAAAAGGAAGCATTTGGGTGTGTTTCCCTCCTGGTTTGTCCCCAGGGATGTTATCAGTGCTCTTTCAACCATGCCTCCCTCCCTGCCACTGTACCCCAGCTTTCTCACTCAGGACCATCTCTAATGCTGGGGCTCACTGGGGCTCCGGTCCCCCTGGGACACTGCAGATCCAATCCCTGAGCACGCGTTCCATTTGCAAGACTATCTTGTCTCAGGTCACACTATGCTGATAACTAGAGAATAAGCAGAGGTAGAGAATGAACTTCCTAGGCCAAGGGTGTCAAACTCATTTTCGCCAGGGGCCACATCAGCCTTGCTGTTGTCTTCAAAGGGCCAAAATAATTTTAGGACTGTATAACTGTAACTACTCCTTAACTGTTAAGGAGTTGAAATTACATTCGGCCCTTTGAAGGCAACTGCGAGGCTGATGTGGACCCCAGTGAAAATGAGTTTGACACCCCCGGCCTAGGGGGTAAGTACAGGTTGTCTTTATATCTTATTTGTGAGTGTGGCTATACCTTTGTTGTTACTTGCATATGCATGTCTGTGTTTGCTAGGGAAGAGGGTGCTCTGAGTGAATCCGAGCTTAACTTAAATGCTGACAGTTTCTCTCAGAAACACACTTTAAAACAGTATAATTTTAAAAGGAAACATTAGGGAATTAGATTACATTCCTATACCTTGGAACAGAGACAAGAGTGAAAATTCTTCTTGATCACTGGTATGATTAAAAAGATTTAAAAGTTCTTAGTATTAAATGGACCAGGAAAGTCAGACCAATCCTAATATAGTAAGAAAATCTTCATGGTATCAAAGTGCAAAATTTTGGGGCAATCACCCAATCTCTTTTCAAGTCCCCAGCTATTGCAGCCTAGATCAGCAGCCAGCCTCTGTAAGCCAAGATTAGCAGTCACCCAGCTGTACCTCCACTTGCCCTGCAAAGTATGAGCAATAAATGTCTATTGTATGCCACTCAGGTTTTGAGGTTGTCTGTTATGCAACATTCTTACTGCACACAGAGAACTAATTCAGATTTTGAAAGACTTTAACTGCAATGTTAAAGTTTTGACTTTCTCTTGAAAATATTTCCTACTGCCAATAACCATTATTTGACATTTCTATTTTCACTATGGCCTACTGCATCTTAGACAAGCGTGACCATCTACTACTGACCTGGCACAGTCCCCAGGAAATCAAGCTCGTAAAGTCTGGGAAACAAGTCAGAGCTATCTTAAAGAAAAGAATGAGTGGCCCTAAAATAGTCCAACATAAGAACAGATAAGAAGAGACAGAAATAAGGAGAAGGTTGTCTAAAGAATCGAGAGGGTGGGTAATCCAAAGGGATCAGTGTATTTGTATTAGAGCTAAAGTACATTTGGTCCAAGGGGATCTACTAATATGGTTCATATGTCAGCACGTACTATAAAAACTATTCCAAGTGATTTCTCAGTTTCCTGGTGCCCTCCCTCCCAGGAGCACTCCCCTGCCTTTCTCTTTCTCCTTTTCTTCCCCTACAGGTGTGCATCTCCTGAGCTTTAAGAGATATCATGAGACTTGCAACCAGGGAAGCAGTGGGCAGTGGCAGCTCCTACCAGGCTAACCCCTTAAACCTGTCCCCATGTCCCCTCTGCTCGCCCGCTCTCTGGTTAGCTGTAAGCAGCCCCACCTTCTCCCTCTCCTGTCCCTTCTTCTATCCTAAGCCTTCCTTGTTTCACTGTCCCCAGCTTCAATAAATGTACTCTCAAAAATCACACACAATTTTTGTTTACTTATTTGAATGTTAAAAACATAGGTTATTACTATATGGTATTATATGGGATATAATCAGGTAGATGAGATTTAAATCTGCATTCAGTATTCATTTTATTTTATTTTGTTTTATTTTATTTTTTAAAGATTTTATTTATTTATCTTTTTTAAAGGGGAAGGGGGAAGGAGAGAGGGAGAGAAACATCAATGTATGGTTGCCTTTCGTGCGTCCCCTGCTGGGAACTAGCCTGCAGGGAACCTGCCTGCAACCCAGGCATGTGCCCTGACTGGGAATCGAACTGCAATCGTGTGGTTCGCAGTCCTGCGCTCAATCCACTGAGCTACACCAGCCAGGGCCTCAGTATTCATTTTAAAAGTAAAAAATGTTGACCTCATATTTCTATACCACTTAAATAGCACAATGTAGGTTGTCTTCCATCATAGGAATGTCAGGTCTCCAAAATTATACAAAGAATAATGTGTATACTGTATTTACAAAGCTTTAAAAAGCCCTATTGCCATCAAGAACTCCTGACCTCATACAAAGCTAATGACCTGCATTGAAGCTGAAACCTCCCCTGAAATGTCGTTCTATTATTGTTTCATGCAGTCTGCAACCTAATGAGATGCCAGTCTACTTTCTCAGTTTGTAACATTTGACATCTATATACTAAGATCCTAGATATTCCATCATATGATAATTACTGTTGGAAAATATCCTGACAGTTTACCTTTTAAAAGGAATACTTATTAGTATATTTGCTTATAATTTGATATTATAAAAGTTTATAAGCCCGTAAATTATAAAACACTAACTCCCTTATATATTAATATTTTTATTTCCTTTCTACATATAAAAGAAAATAATTAATTCCAAATCCCATAGTACAGTCTAGTGATATTTTCTTCTCAAGGTCACATTTCAAAACTCTTCAAATTACAAACACGTCACCATTAAATAATGTTTGTTTAGCTCAATCATAAACTATTTTATATGTACATCTATGGGTATTCGTGTATATTGTGAACAAAAAATTTTACTTACTAAATAAATTATAACTTCTAATTGCTGTCAACACAGATGAATAAGAATTTTTAAATGATGAGAGTCTATTAAACACTGATTTAGTTCCACAAAAGGGCACCTTGGAAGCCAGTATTCACATGACACATACTGAATTAGAGGAAGTAAACCCTATTGCCTATAACTCACACAGGAGAATTTAAGGCTAAATCCCTATTATTTGTGAATTAAACTACTAAACCATCTAAGTATTTGCTATTGTCTGAATGTCTGTATCGCCCCAAACCCAATTCGTGTGTTGAATCCTAATGCCCAAGGTGACAGCATTAAAAGGTGAGGCCTTTAGGAGATGCTGAGATCCCGAGATAAAGTACTCATGAACAGGATCAGAGCCCTTCACAAAGAAGCTTGAGAAAGCCTTGCCCTTTCTACCCCCTGAGGTTACAGGGAAAGGAGGGCCACCTACCAGCTGTGAAAGAGGCTCTCATTAGACATCAAATAGCTGGTGCCTTCATCTTAGACTTCCCAACTCCCAGAACTGTGAGAAACAAATTGCTATCATCTACAAGCCACCCAGTTTGGGTGTATTATAGCATCCTAAATGTACTATAGCACTATCCATTAAGAACAAAGAAATGAAATACGCTGATACACAAATGAAATATATTATACATTTATAAAAACAGTAGATATAGGCCCGGTTGCTGTACCTCAGTGGATTGAGCATGGGCCTATGAACCAAAGAGTCCTGGTTCAATTCCCAGTCTAAGGCACATGCCTGGGTTGCAGGCCGGGCCCCCAGTAGGGGGCGTGCAAGAGACAACTACACACTGGTGTTTCTCTCCCTTTCTCCATTCCTTCCCCATTTTCTAAAAAATAAATAAGTAAAATCTTTAAAACGACCCAGTAGACATAGATCTCTATGTAATATTATAAAGGGAATAAGTGAATCACAAAACAATATGTATGCATGAGGCCACTTTTATTATTTTTTAAAGAAAAGATGTATTTGGGACTTCCGCCAAGATGGAGACGTAGGTGGAACCACCTTGCTTCTGTGCACAACCAAATCTAAGAACAACTATTTTTAACAACAATAAACACAACCAAGTCACACAGAAAATCGACAATACGGAGTCCGAAGACAACGAAATGCTCAGCTAAACGGGTAAGAGGAGCAAAGCCGGCAATGGAGCAGGTTGGCAAGAAAAAATCCCCGAACGGGTGGTGCGCGGTGCTGATCGCGGCTAGCTACGGGAGCACACAGGGAAGAGGCACGGCGGCTGTATGCGGTTGGTCGCGCATCTGTGTGCAGATAAACCAGTGAGGAGGGAAGCCTGCGCGGGGCAGCAGGCTCGCACAATTCCAATTGGATAAACAGGCCCGGGGCGAGTGGTGTGACTGGACGGACTGGGCTAGCGGAGAGGACCGCCATTGCTCCCTCTCTGACCACGCCCCCACACACAGTGTCACAAACCAGCAACCTGGGTCGCCCCGTCCTGGTAAACAACTAAGGCTTCGCTCTGCTTACTTAACAGCACGAATAAACCAAAAATGGCTCTAGGACAACTCAGAGCCCCAGAACCAATAGATCTAAGCGATGAAGAAATAGCCAGTCTTTCAGATGCACAGTTCAAAACACTGGTTATCAGGATCCTTACAGAACTGGTTGATTTTAGTCACAAATTAGAGAAACATATGGAAGCTAAACTAATTGAAATGAATGGTAATACAAAGGAAACCAATAGTAATGGAAAGGAGATTGGGACTCAAATCAAGGAAGTGGACCAGAAGGAAGAAAAAAAAGATCAAACAGAAAATAATGAAGAAATAAGAATTCAGAAAAATGAGGAGAAGCTTAGGAACCTCCAGGCCATCTTTAAACGTTCCAACATTCGAATTATAGGGGTACCAGAAGGGGAAGAGTCACGAGTGGAAACCTTATTTGAACAAATAATAACAGAGAACTTCCCCATTCTGGCAGAGGAAATAGACTTCCAGGAAATCCAGGAAGCTCAGAGAGTCCCAAAGAAGTTGGACCCAAGAAGGAACACACCAAGACACATTATCATTACATTAGCCAAGATTAAAATGAAGGAGAGAATCCTAGAAGCAGCAAGAGATAAGGGGACAGTCACCTACAAAGGAGTTCCCATCAGACTGTCAGCTGATTTCCCAAAAGAGACCTTACAGGCAAGAAGGGGCTGGAAAGAGGTACTCCAAGTCATGAAAACCAAAGACCTACATTCAAGATTGCTCTACCCAGCAAAGTTTTCATTTAGAATGGAAGGACAGATAAAGTGCTTCTCAGATAAGACCAAATTCAAGGAGTTCATTATCATCAAGCCCTTATTATATGAAATGTTAAAGGGACTTATCTAAGAAAAAGAAGATAAAAAATATGAACAGTGAAAGGACAGCAAACTCACAGTTAGTAACAACCACACCTAAAACAAAAGCAAATTAAGAGGACAGCTAGATCAGGAGCAGAACCACAGAAATGAAGATCACATGGAGGGTTAGCAACAGGGGAGTGGGAGGAGGAGAAGGGGGGAGAAGGTACAGAAAATAAGTAGCATAGACAGTAGATAGAAAATAGATAGGGGGGAGGGGTAAGAATAGCAGGGGAAATACAGAATCTAAAGAATTTGAGACACGTGTTCATGAACTAAAGGGGGAAATGGTGGGGGAGGGGTGTGCAGGGTGGAGGGGAATGGAGGGGGGGAAATAGAACAAATGTAATGGCAGAGTCAATAAAAAAGTTAAAAAAAAAAACAAAAAAAGAAAAGATGTATTTGTATCAAAATATAAGAGAGTTTCAAAGGCTGGCCTAGAGTTAAATCTGAGCTTAAATGCTAGTTACAATACTTGCTAGCTTGCATTCCATTTTTAGCAATCTATTTAAGGTATGCTACTAATTATTCCTTCTCAGCCTCAATTTCCACATTTCATAGCGGCGAATACTGATATTTCATTTTATAAGACTGTTGTGAGATAAAAGAGATCATACACATGCATTGCTTGGCACAGTCCATGTCACTATAAGAGCTTTATAATGGTAGTTACGTTGATGGCCCACCCTAACTTTATTTCATTTTTTTTTTAGGGAAACGCAGTTTTTTATTTTTAATTTTTTTCTTTTTTAAAATATATTTTATTGATTATGCCATTATAGTTGTCCCATTTCCTCCTTCATTCCCCTCCACCCTGCACACACCCCCTCCCCCCTTCAGTTCATATCCATGTGTCATAAGTTCTTTAGTTTCTACATTTCCCATAACACTCTTGCCCGCCCCCTATTTTCTACCTACCGTCTATGCTACTTATTTTCTGTACCTTCTCCCCCCTTCTCCTCCTTCCACTCCCCTGTTGCTAACTCTCCCTGTGATCTCCATTTCTATGGTTCCGCTCCTGATCTAGCTATCAGAGTAAAGATAGCCTCTTTAACAAATGGTGTTGGGAGAACTGGACAGCTACGTGCAAAAAAATGAAACTTGAGCACCAACTTATGCCATACACCAAAATAAATTCAAGGTGAATAAAAGACTTACATATAAGCCATGAAACCATTAAAGTCCTAGAGGAGAACTTCCTATAGGCAGGAAAATCACAGATATTTCACATAGCAGCATATTTACTGATATGTCCCCTAGAGCAAGGAATATAAAGGAAAGAATAAACAAATGGGATCTCATCAAAATAAGAAGCTTCTGCGTGGCTAAAGAAAACAGTATTAAATTAAAAAGAGAACCAACTGTATGGGAAAATATATTTGCCAACGATACCACAAACAAAGGTTTAATCTCCAAAATATACAAAGAATTTACATGACTCCACTCTAAGAAGACAACCAACCCAATTAAAAAATGGGAAGAGGACTTGAACAGACACTTCTCCAAGGAGAACATACAGAGGATCCAGAAACACATGAAGAGATGCTCAATATTGCTAGCCATAAGAGAGATGGAAATTAAAACCACAATGAGATACCACTTTACACCGGTCAGGATGGCTATCATAAACAAAGCAACAAACAAATGTTGGAGAGGTTGTGGGGAAAAGGGGTCCTTAGTCCACTGTTGGTGGGATTGCAGACTGGTACAACCATTATGGAAAACAGTATGGATTTTTCTCAGAAAAATAAACATCGACCTGCCTTTTGACCCAGCAATTCCACTGCTAGGATTATATCCTAAGAATCCTAAAACATCAATTTCAAAGGACCTATGCACCACAATGTTCATAGCAGCACAATTTACAATAGCCAAGAGTTGGAAGCTACCTAGGTGCCCATCAGTAAATGAATGGATCAAAAAATTGTGGTACATATACACAATGGAATTCTATGCAGCAGAGAGAAAGAAGGAGCTACTACCCTTTGCAACAACATGGATGGAACTGGAAAGCATTATGCTGAGTGAAATAGGCCAGGCGTTGAAGGACAAATACCATATGATCTCACCTTTAACAGGAAGCTAAACAACAAAACAAACAAGCAAGCAAAATACAAGCAAAGACACTGAGATAGAGAATAGGAGGACAGTGACCAGAGGGGAGAGCGGAGGGAATTTAAGGGGAAAAAAGGGGAGGGATTTGGAGGAACAAGTATGAAGGACACAAGGACAAGAACTAAGGGGCGTGGAAATGGGAGGGAGGTGGGAGCACAGGGCAGATGGGGCTGGGATGGGAGAAATAGACAGAAAACTGTACTTGAAAAATAAGTAAATAAATTTTAAAAAAAAGAATCACCAGTGAATATATCAATAAGTGGAACAATTAATCAATGTTTCACTGTCTTTTTCCCCTCTTCCTTCTCTCTCTAAAATCAATACATTAAAAAAAATAAACCATGCTTTTTTAAAAGCTTGAGACAAAAATCATTCATCTAATTACCTACAAAGAGCTTTGATAGTTTCCATAGGGCCAGTTTTCAATAAACAAAGTTTAAAAACAAGATGCTTTTAAATTATTTGTCAAAGCTGTGAGAATAATTAAATGGGGAAAGTAGCACCATATCATTAATATTATTAATAACATGCAAACAAAAAACCCGGCCAGCCTTTGGAACTGAAAGTAGGATATAACTGTCCCATCAAAATTCATTTTACATTAATTCCTTCAGTTCCATTTGTTACCGGCCTTGCCTAAAAATTATTCCAGAGACACATGGACCTACTAGGATGTAGGTAAACCAGATTACTTCATTTTCTGACATTACTATCGGGAGCGGTCAGAGAGGCTAAACTGAAACTATGCTTGGTTATACAATAAAGACAGTAGAGATACCAGATTTTGGCACATTCTCTAAAGTTACTGTAGTCTATCAATGACAGTTAAAAGTATATTAAAGCCTTATTCTTTACAGTTCAGTTAGCACACATATATACTACTTAAACATGTGCTTATTTTTAAATCATTAATTTATAGAATTAAGATTAGGATTCAGCTATACAGCTATTGTTTTAAATATATGCAAACATTGGTTTCAAATAGAATAATTTTAGGGTTAAACTTTCAGGCTATAGGGTTAGAACCTTTAGAAAGTTAATCAATACTTTTCTATTACAATTTTAAGCACTTCACTTCTTCCAATCATTTTCTAACAGTTAAATTTCACAGTAGGTAACAGTGCATGAATATCTGGAGTAAGTGGTTAGTTAAAAAAAGGGCAAATTTGATCAATCTGAAATAATTATTATTTAAAAAAATATGTAAATAGCCCATAAGTGGCACATGCATTTTTTTTTAAAGTCCTATTTAAAAAACCTGCCTGCATTCTGAGAGTATAACAGTGGTAGGGGGGCCATTTTTAATAGATGTAACACTTTTTTTTCAGGTTAAAATTCATCAGAAAGTTTTGAAAGTTCACCAAAGCAAAAATACCAGTAAATTAATATTCACAGTGTGGTGATTGCTGGGGGAGGGAAGAACAAGGGCGCTAAGTGGTAATAAAAAGATACAATAAAAATATTAAAATACTTTCCAGCTAAGATGGAAGCATAGGCAGATATATTTTGCTTCCCTGCACATCAAAAGAAGGACAACTAATTTAAAAACAAAAAATAGCCAGAACTACAAGAAAATGGAACTATATGGAAATCCGACAATCAAGGAGTTGAAGAAATATTCACCCAGACTGGCAAGAAGGGTGGAGGTGTGCAGCTGCAGTGGAGAGGACGAAAGGCAAGGCAGCGGCTGGAGGACTGGGCAAGGTGGTGACTAGTGAACCAGGAATTCTAAATTCATGTGTGAATACACTGAGAGGACGGGGAAAAAGGCAAATGGCTCAACCCAGGATTCCAGCATGAGGAAATAAAGCCTCAGAATCTCTGGCTGTAAAAAAACCTCTGGGGGTTGTGGCAGTGAGAGAAATGGCCATGTTTTCAAATGGGGTGAAAGCCCAGCAAGTGGCTTTGTTCCCTCTCTGACCCTTCCCCCACATACAGCACCATGACACATCCGATGTTGGTTGCCCCACCCTGTTAAACACCTAAGGCTCTACCCCTTACAACATAACAGGTGTGCTGAGACAAAGAAATACAGCCCAAATGAAAGAAGAGATCAAATTTCCAGAAAAAAAGAATTAAGCAATGAGGAGGTAGCCAACCTATCAAATGCAGAGTTCAAAACACTGGTAATCAAGATGCTCACAGAAATGATTGAGTACAGGCACAAAATGGAGGAAGAAGTGAAGGCTAGTGAACAAAGGGAAATATACGGGGAACTAAAAGTGAGGGGAAGGAAATCGGGACTCAAATCAACAATTTCGAGCAGAAGGAAGGAAGAAACTTCCAAACAGAACAGAATGAAGAAACAAGAATTCAAAAAAAATGAGGAGAAGTTTAGGAACCTCCAGGATAACTTTAAACATTCCAACATCAAAATCATAGAGGCGCCAGAAGGAGAAGAGGAAGAGCAAGAAATTGAAAACTTATTTGAAAAAAAAAATAATGAAGAACGTCCCCCAATCTGACAAAGGAAATAGACTTCCAGGAAGTCCAGGAAGTTCACAGAGTCCCAAAGAAGTTGGACCCAAGGAAGCACAAACCAAGGCACAACATAATTACATTACCCAAGATTAAAGATAAGGAGAGACTCTTAAAAGCAGCAAGAGAAAGGAGACAGTTACCTACAAAGGAGTTCCCATCAGACTGTCAGCTGATTTCTCAAAAGAAACCTTGCAGGCAAGAAGGGGCTGGAAAGAAATATTTGAAGTCATGAAAGGCAAGGACCTACATCCAAGATTGCTCTATCCAGCAAAGCTATCATTTAGAATGGAAGGGCAGATAAAGTGCTTCCCAAATAAGATCAAGTTAAAGGAGTTCATTACCACCAAGCCTTTATTATATGAAACGTTAAAGGGGGGATATGCTGGTGGTAGGGCGGAAGGAGATGAAGGGGAGGGAAAAAAATGGGCCAACTGTAATGGCATAATCAATAAAATATACTAAAAAATTAAAATAAATTTAAAAAGAAAATATATAAATATTAAACAAACAAAACATCAACTGGTCACAAAGAAAAATTAATTAATTACTATGCTGTCCATTTAATATTCATAGTTATTTGAATATTGTATAATTGGTAATTTTAAACAAAGTTATGAAAATTTATAGAACAGGTAACACTTACAAGCTGCTCTGATTTCACACCGTATAACTGGATGGTCTTTGCCACGTTCTTTGATACAGCTAATGTGAGGTCTCCATCAACAGCAGCAACATTTAGTTCACTGGAGAAAACAAACAGACTTCATTATTAGCATCACTGCTTATTAATAAATATATAAACCTAAAATCAATAATAAACTTATAAAGCTAAAATGAATACACAATATGGTACTTCTTTTTTATAGATTTCATTGATTACTTGCAAGAATTGGTTGCATTGTTTCACTTTCCCTTCTAAATTCAGCATTGGAAGAAAGTGCTTTGAGATGGCTTTGTTAACGACCAGTTTCTCATTAATAAAAGCATGTCATGTGTGGATTCAGGCTGTGATTATGAGAGTAAATTGTGCACAGATTTTTAAAGTTGCAACCTTGTTAATACTGAGAAGTGCAATTAGAGCCACTGCATATTACAGACATCTGCACGGAAATGACAGCTCTTGAATGGAAATGACGACCTTGGAGGACAGGGGCTAACAATATAAATCACATATGATACATAAAGGAACTCAGTTTCTAGGAATTAATGCCAATTTATGCTACTTTGTTTACATTTTCAAATATCTCAAAAGCATAATAAGAATTTGAAAGATTGAATTCTTAAAGTATTTCTTTCTTATTTCTATTTCCAACTTTAATACCAAGTTAATTGGGACATTTGAACTGACTACCAAGCCAAAAAAAAAAGAAAACAAACAAACAAACAAACAAAACCCCCAGAATGTTTACGTGGAAAGAATACTCAGGGTTAAAAATTGCATGAAAACCCACAAAGAGGTAGAAAGCGGAAGAAGTATTTATTGTCTCTGAAGTAGCAGATTAAATTTTGGCACTGATCAGATTCTCTTTATGAAGCGATTGAAGGACTTTGAAACATTAGTGCAGACTATGGGTGACAGAATGTCTTTCCAGAGGTCTGTGCAGAAAGTATCCAGCCATGTAATATGGAAAATACAGACATTTACTGAAGAAGATACAAGATACAAGAAACATTGTACGTAGGACAGTGATGCCTCTGTCCTCTTCAAAGCAGGTACCTTGGGATCTCACACAGTTCTCACAATTGCCATCAGCTGCCCTGTCGTATTTTCCTGAATCTCATTGATTGCCTGAAATCTCTTCCTTTTCAGAGGTGATTTTAGTTTTGGGAAAAGCCAGAAGTTGAAGGGCACCAGAGAGGCTATTGAAGGGTTGAGTCACATGGTGATTTGATGTTTCACCAAAAAACTGCACAAGATTTGATGCATGAGCAGGCAAGATGTCACGATGAAGCTGCCCAATTACCAGTTGCCCATGGCTGTGGCCTTATGAATCATCCAAATAATTTCCATGAATGAGTGCTCAAGTTTAACACAAAATGTGATGTAGATTCATACTCTACTCACTCAGTCATTTTGATGCAACAGCCACACAGCTGCTCACTCAGTAGCATCTACCGCCCCCACTGACTAGTACAGTGAAGTTATCATGGTTCACACATGTGCATTCCAGTCTACTCTCCCTGGTTGCCACGTTACATTGATTTTGCACAAACCATTCTCACTGTATTTATAATGGACACACTTTTTCCATACAGATCTCATATAATAGTGTGACATAATTTCTTTAATGTTCACTTTGAAGCCAGGACTATTTTTATCGCTACCATGCTAAACAGATAAACACATTAGAGTTAAAAAAAATCTTGAGTCAGAACTTTGGAAAGTCAAGATAATTGTGGAGAGATTTAAGATCAAGGTGCTGGGTAATTTAGACAATGTTAAGGTACATATGCAGCTGGAGAGATGCTTATGTATATTATATTATATCTGTGACTATGTAGTCTTATTCTGACATGCCACAGAATCACCACCTTCAAATTTGTAGTATAAAAGAATCTAGACATTTCTATACCTTGGTCCTATATTGACTGACTACTAGTTTTACTCCTCAAAGTGCTCATGGACAAATGTAAAGACCTCCTGTTATGATGATTTGTTAGCTATGGCAGGAACTGAGACAGTCATAACTGCAAATTGATTTGGGCAGCTGTAAATATCTAAAGGCAACAGTATAATTGATATAGAGAGATCTGATCGGATCACTGGGGAGGAACAGGGAGGAGAAGAGGGAGGAGGTCTCCCAAGGCAATGGTAAACAACCTAGGATGGGACTGACTGAGAAGCTGAGTGCCTCTGGAGTGCATGGAATTATGAGCCAGAAGACCTAAAATAAAAAGAGGGCAGAGACGGGCTCTCTGGCTCTTCTTCCTCAAGGATGCCTAGATGGCAGTGCTGCAACTGCCTGCATTTCCCAAAGGACAGTATTTTGGATGGATTTTAGATGGGAGGAGAAATTCCAGGGCCCAGCCTAAGACGGGACTGGACCGGCCTGGCAGAGGGTGCCAGGGTTATTCTTCTTTGGGTGTTCTACAGCAGCAGTCCGTAGCCTCTTTGGTACCAGGGACCAGTTTCATGGAAGACAATTTTTCCAGGGATAGGGGGAGTTGAAGAGACAGGAGGCAGAGCTCAGGTGCTATTGTGAGTGAAGCTTCACTCCCTTGCCTGCCACTCACCTCCTGCTGTGCAGTCTGGTTCCTAACAGGCCACGGACCAGTACCAGTCCATGGCCCTGGGGTTGGGGGCCCCTGTTCTAGAGGGACCCCCAACAGGTTCTGAGCCAGAAGCCTGACATCGTACTAAAATCGTGTAGCTTTTTTATCTTATGTTGTTTTAGTTTATAATCTTATGTTGTTTTAGTTTATATAGTAATCCTATCTTAATATTTCTATCTTACTTGTATCTTATAGAAATAAGATAATTAAAAACTAATAGAGGGAATAATAAGGGAACTCAGGAGTATAATACTAGAAATTTATTATGGCATAAAGAACTAATTTTACTTTGCATCATTGACAAGATAAAATAATCATAACAGACTGTCTCTATATTGTATTTAAATGATGTTATTAATTGGAATCTCAAGTACTTTATGTGTATTCGCTCACTGCAAAAACTCTTAATTACAGGACTAATTACTTGAATAATTTGCAATAAATTAAAAATATACTGCAATCACACATGACTAGCAAACTTAATAGGCATTTTAGTAACATGCCATTATATAAAAATATACATACCTTGCTATAGTTTTAATAATACCATCCAATTCATCCGAAGAAGGAGGATTACGACCACCAGGAGGGAAAACCAGGTTGATAGGATCGAAAAGTCGAGATAAGGATTTTGATAGATAAGCAGCCTCATAGGGCTGTAGTGAGTCTTTTAACGCCTTTTCTGGACTGTGGGAACACAATTTATTAAAAATTAACTTAAATTATATATTACTAAGTGCTATTATATCAGGCTATAAATGCCTTTCTTAAAAAGGATCTCTTAAGTAAAGTGTAACTCTGCATGCAGAAAAAGAAAAAAAATTATTTAAAAATGTATAAAAAATGCCAAAGTCTAAAGATGAAGAGAGAATCTTAAAAGCAGCAAGAGAAAAGCAGAGAGTTACCTACAAAGGAGTTCCCATAAGACTATCAGCTGATTTCTCAAAAGAAACCTTGCAGGCTAGAAGAGAGGGCTTGGCAAAAAATGTCCAATGTATCCAGAAAAGCTACCATTTAGAATGCAAGGGCAGATAAAGTGCTTCCCAGATAAGGTCAAGTTAAAAGAGTTCATCATCACCAAGCCTGTATTATATGAAATGTTAAAGGAACTTATCTAAGAAAAAGAAGATCAAAATTATGAACACTAAAATGACAACAAACTCATAAATATCAACTAAGCAAACTCATAAATATCAAATAAACTAAGCAAACAAGTACAACAGGAACAGAACCATAGATATGGAGATCATTTGGAGGGGCATCAGTGGAGGGGGAAAGGGGAAATGGGGAAAAAGGTGCAGAGAATAAAGAAGCATAAATGATAGGTACAAAATAAACAGGGAGGCTAAGGGCAGTATAGAAAATGGAGAAACCAAAGAACTTAAATGCCCTACCCATGGACATGAACTAAGGGTGGGAATTGCTGGAGAGAAGGTGGGTGTGGGGTAAGAAAGGGGCAAAGTGGGACAACTGTAATAGCATAATCAATAAAATGTACTTTAAAAAATCCGTACCAAATAAAAAATTTTTAAATCCTTAAAACAAACAAATATTGTTACAAATGTATTTTGTAATTAATTTTTTTAAGGACTAAACATTTTAATTTATACCTAAATTATCATACATAATATTATATTCAGCAGTACCTACTGGAGTGTCACTTGAAACTTAAGAATAACACTGTAAAACCTTAATTCTATCGGGACTCTGCCTTTAGTTAGCAAATCCTGTCTTTATACAGTATCAGGTCTGCAGAGACCTTTTCACTAGTTCAGTGATTGCCAACCTTTTTCATCTCATGACACATATAAACTAAGTACTAAAATTCTGTGGCACACCAAAAAATACACTCTTTTGCTAATCTGATAAAAAAAATAGGTATAATTTTGATTCATTTACAAAAAATAATAACAATAGTAACTATCTACCCTTTTTGCTCAAAAGTGACTTTTAAAAAAATCAGGTGCTTATACTTCTATTAAGGAATTCAGGTACTAAGAATTAACCAATCAGATACAACCTTATTATGTGATGTGAGCAATAAAATGCAGCTCTATTATATGAACTACATTTTTATGGTTCGAGACCATAAAACATTTGACAGCTATTATGTGGTCTGTTGTCAGTTTTCAATTTGATAATCTAAAGGAAAAGAGGTCAGTGCCCTTGGACTAAATAGTCATATATGGAATGTTTTAAAAATTCTTGCAGCACACGGTTGAAAATTACTGTGCTAGCTCAACCCTTTTCACTCATAGCCGCCAGAGTCCACAAGGCTCACAGACTGAGAGGGAAGTACACATACAGGAATAGGCTCTTATCAATCTTCCCATGTCAAAGCGGTTATTATCAAGAGTGAGGACAAAAATAAAACATATTTTGTTAAAGTTCTACAATTACATAAATACACCCAATTGGAGTTCTAAGCTAATTAATTTTACAATATTCTTCACAAACCAAAACTTAACCCACTGAATACTCTTTCCTCCTTACTCTTTCCATGTCTTCAATTATTTGTACTGATTTTCATTTAGCAATCCAATTACTGGGTCTTAGAGTTTTCCTTTGACAATTAATCTCAAATGTCTATAACCATTATTTCCATTTCCCCTTTCCTACTCCTATTATTAACTCCGTATCTTCTCATATCACCCCTGTTTATGAACCTTTTGCCAGCCCTACTACTTTTGTTTTGACCTACCACTGTCTTTTTCTTTCCTTTTTAAAAAATAAACCCCTCTTCATCCTAAATATTAACCCTGAAAATGACTGGCTTGCTCGTTCACGTATATAAGACCTGGCTTTTTCCTTCCCACCCTTTCTGATCAACTGACAAGACCTAGAAGTTGGAATGCTCCTGGCTCCTACATCATAATTCCATAGTTATCTTTTAATACTTTCTCATTCAAGAAGTATTTCACTTAGCACACCTTTAGTAGGAATACACATACAAGACCTTTGTTAAGTACTGCGAAGATACAGTTTTAAAACGCCTTATACTGTAGTAAAACAATGTGCAGGTAAAGTGGTAACTATAACTTCTAGAACAGAAGAAGACAGAAAGGCCCCAATGGGAAAAGTAAAGAACTAGTATCTAAATCTGTCTGGAGCAATCCTCTGTTGAAGTCCATGTCTTGTCTATCTTTCCTCCTGTCATTTACTAGACTTAAGAAGCTTCTTCACGCACACAATACAGTATAAAGAGTATTATGGAGCTGTACTCCTGAAACCTATATAATTTTTTGACCAATATCAACCCAATAAATTTGAAGAAGACAGAAGAGGAAAGGAAGAAGAAAAAAAGCCAATGGAAGAAGAAAGAAGAAAGAAGTAAAGGAAGAAGGGAGGAGAAAGAGAAGCTGCTTCTCCCCGCTTCCACAGAAATTTCAGCACTGAATTATAAGTACTTAACATTCTTCCTGTGCTCCAGAGCTGTGAGGATCCTTGGTGGCAACAATGTCAAAACAAGTAACTTTCCAAACTTTTTTCTGTCTCTGTCAGAAGTCTACCTAACTTTTATTTTAGCTGTATACTGTGGATCCTTCATATCTGAGTCAACCTTTTTAACTCTAAAACTCTAAATCTTTCTAACTCTAACTCTAAAATGTCGGAGCTTGGGAACACTTTCCATACCCCTAACATCCTTTATTTCCTTCCCTCTTACTAATACAGTAAAACCTCCATAATTTGCCTGGTACTTCCTACATGCAAAAAATGTAGCAGTGAAGTGGGTTAGAAAATTCTCTGTCTTCAAAGTTTACATGTTAATGAAAGTGATGCAAAATAAATAAATAATGTTAAATATGGAATACAATGTATGTATTTATACTCTTTTTGAGTTAATCCTGCTTCAATTTTGTTGATCTTCCTCAATATGTAGATTGTTATTTTAAAATACATTCTGTAACTGCACAGAAACTTAATTTCTTTAATGTGACCCATTCTCCTTTCTATCCATCCTCTCTCTTCCTTCATCATTAAGCCCTTAAAGACATCAGATTTGGTCAGCATTAAACTGTTTTTTTTAAAAAAAAACCAAGGCTCAGGTAACATGTTACTCAAGGAACTTGGTAGGGGGTGGGGGGCGGGCAGCAGCCTGGGGTCCCCTCAGCCTGTATTTCCTGGCACGGAACCCCACTTAAAAAGCCAAGGGAAAGTGTATTGGGACTCTAGTATTTTAAGAGAGCCACAACAAGGTAGAGATGCTGCTCCTGAGTGGCACGCGGGCACAACATGGGAGCACCCACCTCTTGATCTCATTTGCCTGAATTAAGCCTCAACTATGGGCAGCTGTGGGCAGGATCAGAAGTGCTGAGGCTCTCCTCCCCCCAGAAAGTCAACCCTCTGGTTGGAAATTGGGACCTGTGGATTAAAAAGGGGGGTTCTATGGAAAGTAACCTCCCAGGGTAATCTGATCATAAATTCTTAAATGGGCTGGTCGTGGTGAGTAGTCATGCTCCAGGACTGTAACTTCTTTAGATAAAGGTTTTAAGCCAGCCCTGTCTATTTTTATATGTTAGCACTTTAGAAATACAGGAGGAAGTAACACCCCTGGAGTATTGCTCCTCTTGGGGCATTAATCCCCAAGAGCACACATACAACGATTCTGTAATCCAATCTCTGCCTTGATTGCTCCAATCTTCCTTATATCCAATGACCTTTGGTGTACAGGATGATACTCCAACTGACTGAGTCTCACCCACCAGGGTTCAAAAGAATATCTGAAGCCCATTACATTTGTTTCCTTGTAAACTCATGATTTGGGGGGGGTCCTGAAATATGGGTCATAGGTCTTTTTCCTCACCAACTACTTTACTGAATTTAGTCTCCAAAAGGTGGCAATGACATCCCATTAGTCAAAAACACAGGGATTTTTTTTTCTATTGAATTTAAAAAGCAGAAAATACAAAATAAAAACTCTACCTCCTAGAGATAAACCACTCTTACCATTTGCTGTCTATATTTCCAGGTGTTTTTAAAAGTAAGCATAAATGAAAAATAACTAAATAAAATTTAAAAATATATATTTAAAAAAGTAAGCATATTGATTTTAAAGACTAAAACAGAAATAGAATCATAATAGAATCATATAGCATGTTATTATATATTTTTGAAAAAACTAATATATTATTTGCTCTTTGCAGATCAACACATGGGTTCAGTCCTCTTGTCCCCTCTTCCATTAGTCCTTATCCAACCACCATGTTTTGCATAACCAAGTTACTGGAGAAAACAATACAGCCCTCTCCCTTCCCGGGAACACACCCATGTCTTTCTTCCCTCTCAGGCTGGCATCTCTTAAACTCTAAAGGTCCCACTGAGCCTTGCAACCAGGGGAGCAATTGGCAGCAGCAGCTTGACCCAGGCTAACCCCCTAAACCTGTCCTCAAGGCCCCCTTTTCCCTGACTTTTCTGTGGGCTAAAGCAGCCCAGCCGAGACTCTCCTGTTGTTTCCTATCCTAAGCCCTTCCTTGTTTCACTGTCCCCAGCTTTAATGAAGAAATGAAAGGAAAAAGGAAAGGTCAGGACAGGAAAAAAAGAAAATGAAAAGAAAGGAAAGGAAAAAAAATGAAAAGAAAATAAATAATATATAGACTCAGCCTATCATTCTAGTCTACTCATTTTCCACCTATTCTGCCAGTCAAAATTTCTACTTCCTATATTTTACCAGTCAGAGCTACTTAGTGCAAAGGACACAATTCGAGTATAAGTTTTTTTAAAAAGTGAAAGAGAAACAAACATTTAAATATTACTCATAAATCTATCCAACATTTTTCTTACAAGGTAGGTGATAACACAAGGTAGGTGGTGTTATCTGAGCCAGCCTCCTCACTATAGCTCTGACTCTAGTGTTTAAAGATATGCAAACTAATTGATTTGGTATGCAAATAAAATACTGAAAATAATACTCTTTCAATATAGGAGGAAAAGTTGGTTGCTTTAAACTTAGTGAGATATGTGTTGTTTTCCAATGTGGTTCCTAAATATGAGTGATCTATGAGATTTTTCAGGTTTAAATTTGAGTATATTCAGGTTTTTTTCCTAGCAGACTGAGAACCTATCCTGACATAAGATTATGTTAAGACAAATCCTTAATATGCCAACAAACAGGTTTGATTACACAAACGTACTCATAATCTGGCTTTTTTTGTATGAATATGTCTTGTGCATCATCTTCCATGTGCTGTAGGTCAACATAGAGGTCTGTGGCTCCAGTTACATTAAATTTTCCTTGAATATTTTGGCTGTACTGTTGAAGACGTTTCCATAAATCGTTAAAAAGACGCAGTAGTTTGGGGTATTCTCCTTCAAATGCCTGTTTCAAAAACATGGAAGCTGCCAAGCAAAACAATAATATGCATTAGATAAATGATGAAACAATAAAATGTAGCATGTAAAAGTTTCTTTTTTATACAAAAATGATGAGACAAAGGGCCTACATTACAGGATAAATCAGAGAGATATCCTCCAAGGCCACTTGAAATAATGTGAGTACCAGTAATTTCCTACCCAGACTATATTCATTGCATTTGATGTTTGTGGACCATATGTTTTGAAATGTGATGTATAAAGAAATAGGCAAATCAAGAATTATAATTGAAGATTTCAATTTCTTTTCTCAATGATTGATAAAGTACATATAAAATCAGTATGCATATGGAACACCTAAACAAAACACAAAATTTACTTAATTGACATTATCCAAAACAGCCAAGTACACATTATTTTCAAGTACATATGAGTCATTTACCTAGAGAGACAATTTTTGATTCCATAAAACAGTTTGAATTTAAAAGTTTTCACATCACACAAAGTATGTTCTCTAACCAAAATAGTTTGGGATTAGAAATCAGTAACAGGTATCTTTGGAAGTAAATATTTGGGACTAAAAAAAATGCTTCTAAATAAATAATTCATGTTGTTTGTTCATACAAGAAATTAAAAGGGAAATTAGCAAGCATTTTGAACTCAATGGAAATTAAAATACAACATATAAAAATCTGTTGAATTTCACTAAAGGAATACTTTGGAGAAATTTATACACACATCTACGTTTGAAAAGGAGACAAGTCTCAAATCAATGACCTCGGCTTCCATCTTAAAAATACAGAAAAAGAGGAGCAGATAAATATCAATGTAAACAGAAGAAAATACAAATCTAAGCAGATATCAATAAAATAGAAAAAGAATAAAAACACTGAAACCAAACACTGGTTCTTAGAGAAAATGAGAAAACTTCTAGAGAGATTGGTTAGGAAAGAAGAGAAGAAACAAATTAGTCGTATTAGGAATGTGAGAGCTCACCTCACTATACTGCAGATGTTAAGAAGATCATAAAGGAATTATGAACAACTTTATACCAATAAATTTTACAACATATATGAAATATACAGTTTTATCAAATTCCTGGAAAGACAAACTACTAAAGCTCACTAAGAAACAGATACACTGCACAGCCTTATTATGTGTTGAGCTTTTTAGTTAAAAACCTTCCCACAATGAAAATACACAGGCCCAGATAACTTCAGTGGTAAATTCTATCGAACAATTTAAAGAAGAAATAATATAAATTGCCAACTCTTATAAGATTGACATTACTCTGACGACAAAACCAAAAACATAACAGGAAAACAAATAACAAACAAAAGAATAATATCCTTCATGAATGTAGATATAAAAAGGCAACACATCTTGTCCAAGAACATATAAAAAGAATAATACATTATGACCAAGGCAGGTTATCCTAAGAATCCATGGTTGGTTTAACATCTTTAAGTGAATCAATATATAAAGGAGGGTAAGTTCGAGGGTGGCAGGTAGGGATGGCTGGGGAGCGGGGGAGTGGTGGGGGGGAATGGAGACAACTGGACTTGAACAACAATAAAAAATGTAAAATAAAAAAATTAAAAATAAAAATGAAGTCAATCAATGTGATCCATCATATTAACAAAGATGAAAAGTATGTGATCATATAAATAGATGCAGAAACAGCACTTGAAAAAATAAAAAGTTAATTCCTAATAAAAACTCTCAGTCTACTAGGAACAGACGAGAATGTTTTCAACTGGATAAATGGCATCTACAAAAATCCCTACAGCTAACGTGATACCTGGCAAGGCTCACTGCTTTTGCCCCAAAGAAAGAGGACAGCACTTCTATTTAACATTGTCCTGGAGGCTCCAGTCAGTGCAGTAAGACCAAGAGCCAAACAAGACAAAACAAAACAAAACAAAACAAAATTCAGCTTGGAAATCCATAAGAGATACCACTATTTTACTCATAGACATGATCATCTACGTAGGAAATGTGATGGAATCTACAAAGAAGCTGTAAGAATAAATACATTTAACAAGATTATAGGGTATAAGATCAGTGTGTAAAACTCAATCATATTTCTACATACTAGAGATGAACAATAAGAAACTTGTATGAAAAATAATGTGATTATAATAGCATTAAAATGTGAATACTTAGAGATATATCTAACAAAAATATGTGAAAGATATGAACACTAAAAACAGAAAAGGCAATGCTGAGATAAACTAAAGAACAGCTAAATAACTGAAGAGACAACATATTCATAGGTTTGAAAGCTCAGTGTGGTTAAGATGTAAATTATCCCCAAATTTATATATTAAAATCAATGCACCCTTTCTTTTTAGAAATTGAAAAAAAACCCTAAAACATATGAAAATGCAAAGGATCTACAATAACCAAAAAGAATAAAGTTGAAGAAATAACACTACCTGATTACAAGATTTATAAAACTACACAAATCAAAATACTGTTAAAGCCAGATACAGAGACAAATGACACAAAACAGGAAGCCCCAAAATAAAACCACATATACACGAGAAAACCAAATTCTGACCAAGGCACAAATGCAATTTAGTGGACACTGGGCACATTTCAATGAAAGATATCATAACAATCAGGTGTCTATTTGAAAAACAAAACTTTAATTCATACCTTGCACCTCAGATAAAAATACAGGAAGGACTCAAGACCTAAATATAAAACCTAAAGCTACAAATCTTCTACAAGAAAACATGTGAGAACCTTTCTGCCCTTGGGTTAGGCATGATGTAAACCTAAAAGTATGATCTATAAAACAATAAGCTGATAAACTGAATGTTATCTAAATTAAAAGCATCTGCTCTTCAAAAGACACCTAAGAGAATGAAGGAATAAGTCCCAGGATGGGAAAATAAATTTTCCATATATCTGAAAAGGGATTTGTATCTAAAATATATAAAGAACTGTCAGATCTCAATAATAAGAAAACAACCTAACTTTTAAAGTGGGATTTTTATCAAAGAAGGTATACGAATGGCAAATAAGCACATTAAAAATAGTCAATACCTTTATTCATTAGCAAAATGCAATTAAAGCCATGATTAGATAGACTACGTGCCTGTTAGAGTGGCTAAATTTTAAAAAATCAAATGTTGGTGAGGATAGAAAAACTAGAATTCTCATATACTGTTGGTGGAAAGAAAAATTGTATAAGCATTTTGTGAAAGAGTCTTGCATTTCCTTAAAATGTTTGACATATACCTACCAAATGGTCAAACTATTCTTACTCTAGATGTTTACTGAATAGAAATAAAAGTATAAGTCCAAATAATGAGTTGTACATGAATATTCAAAGCACCTTTATTTGTAATAGCCAAAAATCAAAAATACCACAAATGTCCAATAATAGATGAGTATAAAGAAACTCTGGGACAATGAAATACTACAGCCAGCAAAAAGAACACACTACAATACGGATGAATCAAAATACTGAATATAGTCACGCTGCATGAAAGACAAACAAAAATACATAATGCTGGCTGTCTGTGTCATTCAATTTATACAAAGTTCTAGAAAATATAAACCAATACAGAGTGAGAAAATCAGCATTTGCCTGTGGGAGGAGAAAGGAAATGGAAGGGAGAGGAAATACAAAGGGGCACAAAGGTAATGTGTTCATTGATCTTGACTGCTGTGATGGTCTCATGGGTGTGTATCTATATCGAAACTTACCAAATTGTACACTGTAAACATGTTCAGCTTACTGCATGCCAATTATACCCTAGGAAAGCTGTTTCAAAAAAATTTTTTTATTGATTGATTTGAGGTTGGGGGGAAGAGAGAGAGAAGATTGCTTTATTTTTCCACTTCCACTTTTATACATTTATTCTTGGTTGATTCTTGTAGGTACCCTGACTGGGGATCAAACCTGCAGCCTCGGTGTATCTGGACGATACTCTAACCAACTAAGCTATTTGGCCAGGACTAAGCTTTTTCTTTTTGTTAAATATCTGAGAGGACTTCTTTGAAATCCCTCCTCCCCTTAGAAGAAGCAATCCACCAAAGCCCTGAGTGTCCCTACACATTTCTACAGGGTATGCTAATAATGGGGGCCTTGGCTGCTCTTTATCCAGGCCATTTATCAGGTTCATATTTGCAGAAAGCAATTTTGAGAGCTGAGGTAATGTCTCCCTGCACACAAAGAGCAAGCTTGCTTACTGCTTTACTACAAAAGTGGTAGATTCTCACCCGCAACAGGACTCACAGCATGTACACCAGCTACTTGGGCTCCATATTTTGTCTCCCAATGAGACTTGGAGGCACAGGGAACCAACAATATTTTGAGACTCATGATCCTTGCTGTACTGCGAGTAATAAAGTCCTTTTGCTCTGATTCAGGAATCTGATATCTTCTGACAACACTCAGCAAACTTTGGCAGGCCAGCCAAACCCTATTCTTTTGGTTACTCTCTCATAAACAATCTGTTCTTTGCCTTCTTGGCATTCACTGCAATTTCTAATTGTATTTGCCTAAAGACAGTTTTCCCTACTTTACTGTAAACTCCATTAGGCCAAGAACAATGCTTGTTTTCTTCAGTGCATATTTGGTACTCAGCACAATGCCTGAAATAGTAGAAATTAAGTAAATATTTTCTTTTAAAAAATAATTATTATTTATTTATTTTAAGAGAGAGGGGAAGGGAGGGAGAAAGAAAGGGAGGGAGAAAGAAAGGGAGGGAGAAAGAAAGGGAGAGAAACATTGATGTGAGAAAGAAAAACTGATTGGTTGGTTCCTGCACAAGCCCCAACCAGGGACTGAACTCGAAACCCAGGCAGGTGCCCTGACCGAGAATTGAACCCACAACCCTTTGTTTTGGGAGACAACTCCCAACCAACTAAGCCACACTGGCCAGGGCACTACCAGCTTTTCTGGAGCAAATCACAGACATCGATACATTTTGTTATGGAGCAAGGGCTTGCTGCCCAATACAACAGAAGTCAATACTATGACACTGGTTTTTGAAAAAAGACAAAGCTTCCTTGCCAGGTTGATGGGCAAGGAGATAGGAGGCAAAGCTCAAATCTGTCTCCCTGATCAAGAGTTTGGGGTGGAATTTAAGGGGTTAGGGAAGGATGAGGTGGGATGGTATGTGGAAGCACCGATGGGACAGGTTTCGTTGGCAGAGCTTTGGAATTTGACCATTTGTGGCAATATATGATAAGGGACTTGAGCAACCAATCTTCCTGGACAATGGACCAGTTGCTTCTGAAAGAGTTCCTGTGTTCAAGTTCTGATCATGCCTCAATCTTTTGGTTTTGTCAAAAGGAAAGAGACTTTGGTTCCAGGAGTAACTGGAGGTCAAGATTCTCACCTTTGCACCTTTTTTGATGGCATAACTTGTGCTTCTGGTCTGCTGTCTTTGAAATGCAAACTCAGTATCTCATTAGAAACAGGATAGGACCAGTATGAGCTGGTTCAGTGGTTATAATTTCATTCATAAATATTTCAGCATGTAGCTCTAATAAGTAAAGACCATTAAAAATAACCATGCTTTTATCACACTTTACAATAACAATCAGTGCTCACGTTTCCCTGATTGACTAGCAATTTTTTAATGGTTTATTTGATTTAGTACCCATAAACAGTTCACATATTATAATTAGCAGATATATCATCAAGCCTGATTTATAGTTTCTTTTTATTACTTTTAATTCTTCAAGAAACTGGGTCATATATCCTACTGTTTCCCACAATCTAAACTTTGCTGATTGTACCCCACTGATCCCAGTATTTTCTGTAAATTATCAGTTGGATCTAAAATAGTGCATTTCAACTTTGGCTACCCAACTTGATGCTTAGATCTAACCCTCAGAAACTTTAATGTAATTGCAGCTAAGGCTTTGGGATTTTAAAACGCTCTCCGAGTGATTCTATATTTATGAGCACAGGGAGGAGGGGCAGTAGAGGGAGGGGCAGGGAGGAGGGGCAGAGTGAGGGCAGTAAAGGGAGAGAGGGTGGTGGAGGGAGAGAGAGAGAGAGAGAGAGAAATTGATTTGTTGTTCCATTTCTTTATGCATTCGTTGGTTAATTCTAGTATGTGCCTTGACTGGGTATCGAAACTACAACCTTAGTGTTTCAGGACAACGCTCCAACCAACTGTGCTACCTACCCCCGTGATAGATAAGAGGTTGTGATCAGGTTCCTGTTTTATAATTTCTGACAAGACAATTGAATATGTAGTGCCTGAACTTGTGTACTGTTTGTGTTTTTTATATTCGCAGTCAATGATAATCATTGACTAGATCTACTAGGAGATTTCAAAATAAAAATGTTTTAATATTTTTTGTGCATTTGTTACAGGTAATACTTTTATAAATAAATACTTTTGCCATCACTTATTTGGGTTCTTTGAGATATCATTTGTATAGGAAGGGCAGAAAAATGTTTGATATTTTCCCCTGTAATAACCATTTTTCAAAGTAAGAAGTCAGTCCCATGTAATCACTTATCGAGGGTAACCACTAAGTGTTTCAGTATGAACTCAGGGATTTAGGAATATTTTATGGGTTTCAGTCCCTTGTGATTATTATTCTGTTGATGCTAAACTTATTCCATCTTTAGTAGATATCTACTCAAATTGCTTCCTGGGTCCTTTAACTACAATCCTAACAGTCTCTGGTATCTTCCTTGCTTTTTGCTACACAGGATTACAGAACTGTCCTGCACATTTCCTGGCCCAGTTCCAGAACCACTCACTTCTTCAAGGATCCCTGTTTTTTTGTTGTTGTTGTTAAATGGGAAATCATGATAAAAACTGCAAAATGTGTATAAGAGTAGTTTAGTACTGTTGAAATGGTCCCTATTTCTAGGCCTTTTCAGTGGACAGAGACATAAAATATATGGGAATCAAATTACATATTTTCAAAGAAAAAAACATCTACTCAAGTGATCTCATTTTATACTTTTTCATGTTGAAAATCCTGATTCACTATGATGCCAACATAATTATTCATTTAGTTTATCCCACACTACATACACAGTGGTCTGATAATGATGATAATGCCATCTATAACGCGACTACTGAAAAGAGTTAATGGAGATTTTGGAAGATCTTGTCCTTGACATAAATCCCAGTAGGGCTACAAAAACAAATTACTGTGTTTTAATACACTAGTTAAATAAGGAAAAGGTCAAATGAAGAAGTTCTTCTCTATGTGGTTATACCACCAATTAGACACATACTTACATTAAGATTTGCCTTTTTACTTTTGATTTTTAGTAATTTCTTCTTTTATTTCACTTTTGTTTTATGACTATATAAAATATCTACATGACTTCAAAGTTAAACCTACACAACAAAATATATTTAAATACTTCTACTTTTTATCCCTGGTCTCTTCAATGTATTCTTCACATGTACCTCCTCCCCCCACTATTGGTAAGCATTTTTCTGGAGTTCAGGGTTTATCCTTCCACTTCTTAAATATATAAGCAAAAATATACATGTATTGATACTATGCCCTTTCCTAGGTAAACAACAGCACACTGTATACATTTCTCAACTTTCTTTTGTAAACTTAATATATCTTCAATCTTTTTCAAGATTGCTCTATAGTAGTATAAATAGATATTCCTTATTCCTTTTTGTTAAATTCCTCATTCCTTTTTACAGCTGCACAGCACTTCATTCTATGGATATACCATAGTTTAACTAATACCCTACTGATGAACATTTGACTGTTTCCAGTTTTTTTCTATTCCAAATGATGATGCAGTTAACAGCATTGTAAATATGTCTTTTCACAATTTTGCTAGCGCATCTATGGAATAAATCCTTACAATAAATCCTGAGTAAAAACCAAATGCCTATATAATTTTCCTCCATAAGGCTTCTATGCTAATTAACAATGTGTGAGTGACTGTTTTCCCATATCCCCATAAACTTGCTAACAGAGTGTGGTATAAATTTTTTTTCATTTTTTGCTAATTTTATAGATAAGAAATGGAGTCTCTCTGTACTTTTATTTTTCATTTCTCTATTTATGCATGACATTGAGTATCTTTTCAAATACTTAAAGAGATAGCTACATCTTTTCTTTAAGGTTGTTGGCCTTTTTCTTCTCAACTTTTTATACATGAGAGATACTAACTACTTTGGTGTAAATTATAAATGTTTTTCTAGTTTGTGTCATTTGTCTTTTTATTTTGCTTATGCTTATCATGCCATGTAAAAATTTTAATATAATCAACTACCAGTTTTTTATTTATTGATCCTGGACAATAAAACTATTAGAGAAATTTTCTCAATTCTTAGCTTACTCACTTAATTCTAACCCTTGAATGTTTTAATAATTTATATTTAACTATCTTTTATGATTTTTTGCTTAATCCCTTTACCTATTTCACAAACCAGTTCCTCAATCTCACCACTCCCCACCAACAGCTGCCAGCCTGTTTTCTGTATCTATAGTCTGTTCCTATTTTGTTTACTTATTTTCTTTATTAAATTCTACATATGAGTTATAAGTGAAATAATTTGGTATTTCTCTTTCTCTGATGGCTTACTTCACTTAACATAATATGCTGTAGGTCCATGCATAATGTAGCAAAAGGTACAATTTTTAAATTTTTTATGGCCAAGTAGTATTCAATTGTATAAATGTACCACAGCTTTTTATATCCACTCATATACTGATGGGCACTTAGGCTGCTTGCAAATTTTGGCTATTTATTGGAAACAGTGCTGCAATGAACAAAGGGGTGCATATACATGTATTCTTTTCAAAATAGTGTTTCAGGTTTCTTTGGATATATTTCCAGAAGTGGAATTGCCACTTCAGGAAAGGCAGTTCCATTTTAATTTTCTGAGGAAACTCCATAATGTTTTCCACAGTGGCTGCACCAGTCTGCATTTGCCCAACAGTGCACCAGGATCCTTGCCAACACTTGTTTGTTGATTTGTTAATGATGGCCATTCTGGCGGGTATGAAGCGATATCTTATTGTGGTCTCAATTTACATTTCTCTAGTAGTGATGTTGAGCATTTTTTCACATGTCTATTGGCCATTTGTATGTCCTCTGGACAACTGTCTATCCAGGTCCTTAGCCCATTTTTAAATTGGACTATTTGGTTCCTTGTTTAGGTTGACGTTTCTGAGTTTTTTTATAAATTTTGGATATTTCATAGACATATATGGTCTTATCAGATATGTCATTGGCAAATATGGTCTCCCATTCAGTGGATTAGCTTTTTATTTATTTGTTTGTTTTATTTATTTATTTTTAGATAGATGGGAAGGGAGAAAGAAAGAGAGAGAGGAACATCAATGTGTGGTTGCCTCTTGCGTGACTCCTACTGGGGACCTGCCATGCAACCCAGGAATGTGCCCTGACTGGGAATCAAACCGGTGATCCTTTCTTTCACAGGCCAGCACTCATTCCACTGAGCCACACCAGCTAGGGCTGTCTTTTACTTTTGATGGTTTCCTTTGCTGTGTAAAAACTTTTTAGTTTGATGTAGTCCTATTTATTTTTTATTTTGTTTCCCTTGCCTGAGGAGATATATCAGAAAAAGCGTTGCTACAAGAAATGTCTGAGATTTTACTGCCTATGTTTACCCTTAGGAGTTTTATGGTTTTGAATATTACATTTAAGATTTTAATCTATTTTGAGATTATTCTCGTGTGTGATATAATAAGTTGGTGGCATACTTTCATTTTTTTGTACATATCTGTCCCAACACCATTTGTTGGCTAGACTATCTCTAGCCCATTGTATGTTTTGCCTCCTTTGTGAAATACTAATTGACCATAAAGGCATGGGCTTATTTCTGGACTCTATTCTACTCATGTATATGTCTGTATTTATGCAGTATCATGCTGTTTTGATTACTCTGGACTTGTAGTACAGTTTGTTATCAGGTAGTATGATACCTCCAATTATGTTCTTCTTTTTCAAGATTGCTGAGGCTATTTGGGGTCTTTTGTGGTTCTATACAAATTTTTGGAATATTTATTCTAGTTTTGTGAAATATGCCATTGGAATTTTAATAGGAATTACATTGAATCTATAGACTGCTTTGGGTAGTATGAAAATTTTTAATGGTGTTAATTCTTCCTGTCCATGAACACAACATATGCTTCTACTTATTTGTATCTTCTTCAATTTCTTTCTTCTTTAGTATCTTAAAATTTTCCAAGTAGAGGTCTTCTATATCCTTGATTAATTTTATTATTCCTAGGTACCTTATTTTTTTTGTTGCAATTACAAATGGGACTGTTTTCTTAGTTTTCCTTTCTGATAGTCCATTATTTGTGTAAAAATGTCACTGACTGCTGAGTAATAATTTTGTATCCTACTACTTTACCAAATACATTTATCAGTTCTAGAAGTTTTTTGGTGGAGTCTTTAGGATTTTCTATATACAGTATCATGTCATCTGCAAATGAAACTGCATTAATGACAATGCAAATAATATCAGCATTACTTCTTCCTTTCCAGTTTGAATGCCTTTTATTTTTTCTTTGTCTAATTGCTGTGGCTAGAACTTCCAGTACTGTGTTGAATAAGACTGGTGAAAGCCAGTTTTTCCCTATAAGAACTGGACATCCTTGTCTTGTTCCTGACCTTAAGGGAAACACTTTTAGTTTTTACCCACTGAGTATGATGTTGGCTATGGGTGCATTTAATTTTTTTAAAAATATATTTTATTGATTATGCCATCACAGTTGTCCCATTTCCTCCCCTTCCCTCCCCTCCCCCCAATCTCCCCCTTTAGTTCATGTCCACGTGTCACAAGTTCTTTAGATTCTATATTTCCCATACTATTCTTGCCCTCTCCCCCTGTCTATTATCTACCTACTGTCTATGCTACTTATTCTCTGCACCTTCTCCCCTCTTCTCCTCCTCCCACTCCCCTGTTGCTGACCCTCCATGTGATCTCCATTTCTGTGGTTCTGTTCCTGTTCTGGTTGTTTGCTTAGTTTTTGTTTTTGTTTTAGGTATGGTTGTTAATAACTGTGAGTTTGCTGTCCTTTCGCTGTTCATCTTTTTTATCTTCTTTTTCTTAGATAAGTCCCTTTAACATTTCATATAATAAGGGCTTGGTGATGATGAACTCCTTCAACCTGACCTTATCTGAGAAGCACTTTATCTGCCCTTCCATTCTAAATGAAAGCTTTAGCTTTGCTGGATAGAGCAATCTTGGATGTCCTTTCCTTTCATGACTTGGAATACTTCTTTCCAATCCCTTCTTGCCTGTAAGGTCCCTTTTGAGAAATCAGCTGACAATCTGATGGGAACTCCTTTGGAGGTGTCCCCTTATGTCTTGCTGCTTCTAGGATTCTCTCCTTTATTTTAATCTTGCATAATGTAATTATGATGTGCCTTGGTGTGTTCCTCCTTGGGTCCAACTTCTTTGGGACTCTCTGAGCTTCCTGGACTTCCTGGAACTCTATTTCCTTTTCCAGATTGGGGAAGTTCTCCTTTATTATTGTTCAAATAAGTTTTCCACTTGTTGCTCTTCCTCTTCCCCTTGTGGTATCCTTATAATTTGGATGTTGGAATGTTTAAAGATGTGCTGGAGGTTCCTAAGCCTCTCCTCATTTTTTTTGCATTCTTATTTCTTCATTATTTTCTGGTTGGATGTTTCCCCCTTCTGGTCCACTCCATTGATTTGAGGCCCAGTTTTCTTTCCATCACTATTGGTTCCCTATGCATTTTGCTTCATTTCACTTAGTGTAGCCTTCATTTTTTCATGTCATATGCAACTAAAATCAGTCAGTTCTGTGAACATCCTGATCACCAGAGTTTTGAACTGTGCATCTGATAGGTTGGCTATCTCTTTATCACTTAGAAGTATTGGCTCTGGGGCTTTTGAGCTGCTCTTCTGCTTGGGCCATAATGTTTTGGTCTGTTCACACCTGTTATGTATGAGGGGTGGAGGTTTATGTGTCCTTGGGGCAGGTCAACCCAGTTGCTGTGTTGTGACTGGGGTCAGAAAAAAAATGGCATTTGTTCTGCTCTCTCTCAGATTTTGTTCCCCTCTGCCACTTCCCACAAGCAAACTGGGCCCTTCTGGTGCTTGTTCCCGGGTGGGTGGGTTTGTGTATGTTCTAGGACCCTGTAGGTCTCTCCAACGAACTCTCCTGTGAGGCTGGGAGCCTCTCCCCTGGCACCTTGACCTCCGAAAGTTTTTTCAATTGGTGCTTTTAGGCTTTATTTCCTGGCGCTTGGGCCCTGCGTTGCACAGTCTGTCTCCCTGTCTGTTTTTTCACCTGGTTTATCTGTGCGTGAATGTGTGACCATGGTCAGCCAGCCACCTTGCACCCTCACTGGGTCTGTCCATTGCCACCTGACGCCTGGGATCTGCCAACCACCACCTGTGCACCTGGG
The DNA here is from genome assembly GCF_021234435.1 of Artibeus jamaicensis. Lineage (NCBI taxonomy): Eukaryota > Metazoa > Chordata > Mammalia > Chiroptera > Phyllostomidae > Artibeus > Artibeus jamaicensis. The sequence continues at coordinate 946,716 of NW_026521981.1, read as the reverse complement.
TTGGTCCAGCAGCCACTGCTTTTCCCTGCGGAGACCACTCTCTGCTAGTCACCAACTCCATCCCTTTTACCAGCCTGGATGAATGGTTCATTGTTGTCCGACTTTCGTACAGTTCAATTTTCTGCCTATTTTGGTTGTGTTTTTGTTTCTAGATCTTTGTTGCCCTTAAATTTGGTTGTGCGAGAAGGTACCTATGCCTCCATCTTGGCCGGAAGTCTGTATTTAATTCTTTTAATCCATGTGAAATTTACTCCGATATGTGAGATATGCTGGAGATTTCTACTCTTTCTATCTCACTCTAAGGTTCAACTCTGAGCACTTTATCCATTTCTATAACTACTGGATCCATTCATTTGTCCACTCTACCAGTCTTCATGGAGGAATTCTTAGTCTTATTTTTGCTTTCTTATTTTATCTCAATGAAAACTGTTTCATATTTTATAACTAATGATATAAAATCCTCAGTGCAAAGAATCAAATTAAGTTATAAAGAAAAAAGTAAGGGTGGGATGGCTGGGACAAGAAAAAGAAAGAATTATTTGATATCCTATTATCTTATGATAATCATCTTCACATTACTGCATCATCATTTCATGCCCCTGTTTATCACTTATATATACTGTTTTCTTTTTTAATATTTAGTTATTGATTTTAGAGAGAAGGGAGAGAGAGACAGAGACAGAAAGGGAGAGAGACAAAAACACTGATTCACTGTTTCACTTATTTATGCATTCATTGGTCTTGTATGTGCCCTAAAGAGGGATTGAACTCACAACTTTGGGGTATCTGGATGATGGTCTAACCAACTGAGCTATCTGGCCAGGACCATTGCTGTTCTAATGGTACTTCATATTAGGCTCTTATTTAGCCTATAAGTTATTACTAATTTTTTAATGAAAGCACCTTTATTTTTAAAGTTTGTTTTCTCCTCAGACTTCCATCTAATTCCTAAAGCCTTTAAATATTAATTTAACACTTTGGGATCCAGTTCAACAGCATGCATATTATGAATTGCTCCTTGCCCACTGTGCTCTGTGATTCAAGGAAATGAGCCATTATAATGCAGTGAGGTACATCCTAAATTGGGGGCATACAAAAATTGTATGGGAGCACGTAGAGGATGTCATACCCATATCTGAATGCCCGGGGATGGAGATGTCTGAAACACTTCATTTCTAAACTGAGACTGTAAAGATGAGTCCAAGTTATCCACATGAACAGGAGGATAAAAATATGTGTTTTAGGTACTTGTAAATACTGAGAAGATAGACAGTGATTCATCCAAAACCTAAAGCTCAAGTACAGAGATGAAAAATCAGGGTAAAAAAATGAGTGCTGAACAATAGTAAAGGACCAGAAAAATCATGTTTGGAATGTATTCTGAGAGTAATGTGGAAAGAAGAGTAGAGGCAGACCAGTGCTTCCATTGTAATAATTAAAGAAGCCATACCTATTTCAAAATTAAAGCTGGCCCAAGCAGAAAACCTCTGGTAGAGAAGAGAAAATCTTGGAAAGGTTTTAGTGGTTCATGGGACTGGACTGAAATTTTTCAAACTCAAGAAATCTCAAACCAAGTTTCCCATGGAAGATTTACTTTATTTATGGAGTTGCAAGTAAAGCTGATAACTAGGTCTAAAGCTTTCAAGAGCAGATGTAAAATATCCTTCATATTTATGGAAACCTATCTTAGGAAACAAGAACCAGCTTGGGGGAGAAAATATGCCACAAACACAGGGAGGTCTTTCTTTACATGAAGACATTCACAGGATGCTGCAATTTCATGAGGTAGGAGGCTGAAGAGTTTGTCTGGAAACCTGTGGTTGGCAGAGCTAGTCAATCCCAGTACTTCAGTGCTGAGAAGACAAAGACCTTCTGAATTTTGATTAAAAGCCTGAGAGGCCCTGGCTGGCGTGGCTCAGTTGATGGGAATGTCATCCCATGCACCAGCAGGTCTCGGACAGGTTCCATTCCTGGACAAGGTACGGACCAAGGTTGTGGGTTCGGTCCCTGATCAGCATTTGTGTGAGAGGCAACTAATTGATGTTTCTCTCTCATATCAGTATTTCTCTCTCTCTCTCCCTCCCTTCACCTCTCACTAAAATCAATAAGCATGTCCTCAGGTGAGGATTTAAAAAATAAAGCCTGGCAGAAGCATGTCCAAGAAAAAGGAAGAGTTAGAGATAGACTAAGTCTATGTACAACTAGAGTTACCAAAGGGAGAAAAAACAACTCAACAAAACAGTTCAGAATATGTAAGTAAAATCCTATAACTCAATATGACAGACAATTCTATAGAAAACAAAAAGATACTTTGTAAAGGAGCATATCCAAATGGCCAATAGAAAACACAGAAAGATACGTATCTTCAATCACACAAACAAAAATTAAAACTACAATATGATCTGACTAAATGTTCACCAGAACACCTAAAACAAAAAATACAGAAAATACCAGGTGCTGACAAGGATATGAACTCTCATATACTGGCACTGGGAATTTAAATTGGTAAAACAACACCGGCACACTCTGGCAGTGTCTAAAGCAGAACATATGCATACTCTTATCACCTACTGTATTCGTTTTCTACACTTGCTGTAACAAATTACCATAAACTTGGCAGCTTAAAACAACTTAAATGTATTATCTTGCAGTTCTGAAGACTCAGTACAGGATACAAATCTGGCCTCACTGAGCCAATGGCAGGGTGTGAGAAAAGCCATTTTCCTTCTGAAGGTTCTAGGGAGTTTTTCCTTCACTTTTCCACCTGCCTACTTCCTTGGCTTGTGGTCCCCCTCACATAATTATATTGTTTTGACCTTTGTTTCCATGAACATCTCCTCCTTTGTTAAGTTCTTAAGCTTTTATTAAAAAGCACTGACATCTTTTCTTCCTTGATTCCTCCTCCCTTTCCTTTCTTCATTCCATTCAACAAGAGTTTATTGATGCCCTACTGTGAATCAGGTACTCTCTGGGCCATTAAGGATACTGCTGTGATAAAAACAGTATTACATGTCTTCAAGGGGATTACATTCTAGTGGGGTGGTCATGTGGTGGGAGGGGGAATGGGTCTAGATATAATAAAGTAAAATATTGGAAAATGGTAAGAGATATGGAGAAAATAAAGCAAAGTAAGAGGAATGAGATATTTTAGGAAAATAATCAGATTACAGAGAATTATGTATTCATTTGAAAGAGTTCAAAATGGTCATGTTTATTTTGTTTATTTCCATTGAGGCTTAAAAATATGGATCATAATCCAACAGGTTGGTGAACAAATATTATTATCTGAAAACTACAATAGAAAAGTAACAGACACAGAGCTTCAAATCATCTTGGAAATAACTACCACCCACAGGTAATTAAAGGAGCAGATTTCCTATAGAGCACATTTTAAATCTTCATGATAGGTTCAGGCCTCTTGCTTTTTTTGGTAAAGTAAATTCATTGTTAGTCAAACCCCTGGATTCTATTTTATTTTATCTAGGAAGTTTTCTTTTCCTAAGCATGAACATGGGTAATCAGAAATAACATGTTCCTAACTAGAAAAAATTTCCCTTTAGATATTTTCTGCCCAAGTAAGACTTAGTGTGGTGTTCATGGACACAGCCCTTCCCCCTCCCATGACTGAGGGCTGGTGAGACATACCGGCCAGAAGGGATGTGTATTGTTTTAGGATGGATTTACTCCCGCCTCATCTCCTTTTGGGAGTGGCTTCTTGTCCTGTGACTGTTTCTTGATCATTTTACAAAATGTGGTAACACAGTTTACAGTCACACAGAGGACACATACCTCCTTTCTCTGGACCCCTTATAATGAGCCTCAGACTGGAGAAGGCGTGGCCTCTGTCACACCAATCTGCCACCCTTGGTGTACTCCCCGTAACGTGAGTATGAATGGCATGTCCACATCTGCTAGTGCACCAGGTGGTTATTTTTGGAAAATCAAGAACACTTAAGTGGCTTCCAGGTTTGGGGCTTGTGTGCAACACTTAGACAATATGTTACATTATATAGTATCTTCAACTCTGCAGATGGATGAATTTCCTTAATACTTTGTGTCTATAATTTTAAGTACTACAGTACACATCAGGGACTGTATGTGCTATGTTAATAAAAGGTGCTTTGCAAAAAACTTACTTTGGAGTTACCCAAAGGTATTTATTAAAGCAATAAAGCTATAGAAGTAACTTTGGAGTTATTTATTAAAGGTATTTATTAAAGAAATAAAGCTATAGAAGTAACAGACTACTCTGAATATGAACTATCAATGGGATTTTTTAAAATTCTCAACCAAGGACATGCTTATTGATTTTAGAGATCAGTAAAGAGGAAGAGAGAGAAAGAGAGGTGGAGAAAAACATGGATGTGAGAGAGAAACATACCAGTTGCCTTCCATATGTGTCCTGGCTGGAGAACAAACCCTCAACCCAGGCATGTTCCTTGACCAGGAATCAAACCTGTGGCCTTTCAGTTTACAGGATGAAGTTCTAAACAACTAGCCAGAGTTCAATGGAGTTTTTCATTAAACATATTATACTTGTTTTCAGTAGATTCTTTGACTACCCAAGCCAGATAGGTCTAATTAAGATAAGAATTGAAAAACATACTGTATTTGGTAATTAACAGGTAGGTCACTGCTTATACTAATTTCAATAAAATGGTGGAAGATAAACAGAGTACACTTAGTTGAGAAATAAAAAGTACAAAAACAAAAACAAAAACTAGGATAAAAGAGGAGAGATTAAATTGTAACTAAAGAGAAATTCTCCAGTTTGTTTCAGTTTTTATTAAATTACGGAAACTTGAATAGGTGTCTATTTCAAAATAAGAAAATTTTTTCTTTTTTTAAAATACAGTTTATTGATTATGCTATCATAGTTGCCCCATTTCCCCCCTTTACTCCCCTCCACCCTTCACACTCCCTCCCACCCACATAGCCCCTCTTTACTTCATGTCCATGGGTCATACTTGTAAGTTCCTTAGCTTCTACATTTCCCATACTACTCATGCCCTCCCCCTGTCTATTTTCTACCTACCATCTATGCTACTTATTCTCTGTACCTTTTCTCCCTCTCTCCTCCTTCCACTCCCCTGTTCCTAACCCTCCCTGTGACATCCATTTGTGTGATTCTGTTCCTGTTCTAGTTCTTTGCTTAGTTTGTTTTGTTTTTGTTTTTGTTTTAGGTATGGCTATTAATGCTTGTGAGTTTGCTGTCATTTTACTGTACATGTTTTTTATCACCTTTTTCTTAGATAAGTCCCTTTAACATTTCATATAATAAGGGCTTGGTGATGATGAACTCCTTGAACTTAACCTTATCTGAGAAGCACGTTATCTGCCCTTCCATTCTAAAGGAAAGCTTTGCTGGATAGAGCAATCTTGGATGTAGGTGTTTGGATTTCATGAGTTGGAATATTTCTTTCCAGCCCCTTCTTGCCTGTAAGGTCCCTTTTGAAAATCAGCTGACAGTCTGATGGGAAGTCCTTTGTAGGTGACTGTCCCCTTAGCTCTTGCTGCTTCTAGGATTCTCTCCTTCATTTTAATCTTGGGTAATGTAATTATGATGTGCCTTGGTGTGTTCCTTCTTAGGTCCAACTTCTCTGGGACTCTCTGAGCTTCCTGGACTTCCTGGAACTCTATTTCCTTTTCCAGATTGGGGAAGTTCTCCTTTATTATTTGTTCAAATAAGTTTTCCACTTATTGCTCTTACTCTTCCCCTTGTGGTACACCTATAATTTGGATGTGGGAATATTTAAAGACGTCCTGGAGGTTCCTAAGCCTCTCCTCATTGTTTTGAATTCTTGTTTCTTTATTCTTTTCTGTTTGACTCTTTCTTCCTTCTGGTCCACTCCGTTGATTTGAGGCCCAGTTTCCTTTCCATCACTATTGGTTCCCTGTATACTCTCCTTTATTTCACTTAGCATATCCTTCATTTTTTCATCTAATTTGAGATCAAATTCAACCAATTCTGTGAGCATCCTGATCACCAGTGCTTTGAACTGTGCATCTGATAGGTTGGCTATCTCTTCATCACTTAGTGGTATTTTTTTCTGGAGCTTTGATCTGTTCTTTCATTTGGGTCACATTTTTTGTTTTGACGTGCCTGTTACATAGTGAGGGGAAGAGCCTTAGGTGTTCACCCTGGCCAGGCAACTCAGTCGCCCCGTTGTGACTCTATATGTGAGGTGGGGTCTGAGAGGGAACAGTGGCGCTTGCTCCACTCTCTGCTGGATTTCAGTCACTTCTGCTGCTTCCCACAAACAAATTGGGTCTTTCGGGTGCTGATTCCTGTGTGGGTGGTTTTGTGTACATTCTAGGACCCTGTGGGTCTCTCCAACAAACTCTTTTATGAGGCTGGGAGTCTCTCCCAGCACCTCAACCCCCACAGGTGTTTTCAATTGATGTTTTGAGGCTTTATTTCCTGGCCCTGGAACCCTGGGTCATGCAGTCTGTCTTGCTCCCCAATTTCGCATGCAAATGTGGGACCATCCGGTCAGCCAGCCACCTTGTGTGCCATGTCCCTCTACAACTGCCACCTCGCTGTGTCTGCCCACTACCACCTTGCGTGGCCGGGTCCACCAGCTGCTTCTTTGCCTCCAGCACTCTTCACCGGCTGCCTGACTCCACCCCTCGTACCGGTCTGGCTGAATGTTTCTTCTTTAATTCCTTGGTTGTCGACCTCCATACAGTTCAATTTTCTGTCAGTACTGGTTGTTTTTTGTTTCTAAATTTTTGTTGTCCTTATTTTGGTTGTGCAAGGAGGCACAGTGTGTCTACCTATGCCTCCATCTTGGCCAGAAGTCCAGAGGAAGAAATTTTTTTAAAGGGTAAAATGCAGATAGAAAAAAAAAAGTATGAATGATGTTGCTGAGATAATGGGGTAGACAAGCAAGTAGGCAGGCCATCACCAGTAAGTGAGTGACCCTGAAGAAGAACGAGGCCCTCAGGAAGGAAATAAGGCTTTTCTTTGGAGGGAAGGTACAAGACAGTCAAAGAGTTTCCTAAGGACATTTGTGGGGGACCGTTTTGTGTGGTATGGAAGACTGTAGCCTCAAGTGAGAAAGGTCTTGCCTATAAGTCTGGAGCAGAATGCTGGGAATGCAGATGGCAGATGCGACCTGATACTAACACTGAGTGTTACCATGGGAAATCGGGCCTGAAGACTACATTGTATCCTTTGAAGCTTGCTTTGCTTTGCTATAGCTCTGTTGGTATAGACCAGTTGTTTAAGTTCAAAGCATAAGGAATGAACTTCTTATCTCCTGAAATACACCTTACCAACCATCTGGCGTCAGCATGTCTAATAGACCCTGACCTGAGGCAGATCTCTGTGTTTCTTCAATTGTCATCTATAAGTAATATCAGTTTTTTTTATAACTATAGCATTTGGACATTGATTGATGAGCTATGCATGTATGCTGTATATCCCTGCAAATACTGATTCCAATAAAAGCCATTTTGGAGAAGGGGTTGGGGCATTCTCCACTGGAGGGAATCACCACCCCCCTTCCTACCAGAACAACAGACTGTGTGTGGTACGACTTATTCTCATCTGAGGCCACAAGAGCTCTGCGGAATGGAGCATCCCACAGACATTAACTGTCCTGATGACCCAGGAGATAAGACTGGCTACTAAGAATGAGCAGAATGGAAAATCAGAGGTCATGTAAAGAGTGTCGAAGATTTCTAATAGTTAAGAAAAGAAAGCAGATGACCAAAAACAAGTAAATGACAGTACCATTAAACTTACATACACACCATACAGTATTTTGAAATATACTTTTGTCACTGGGCTATCACCTGGGAAACCCTACGGTTCCCAAATATCTAAACTATGTCACAAGCTGTGCTTCCTTACAGGAACTAAGGTCAACTGCTAGGGGTAAACCATGGTATCTGCAGACAGCTTAAGCAGGCAGCTCATCTGCAGAACCGCCAGCTCCGGATGCTGGAAGCAGAATCCCTTACTCCCCGCCTTTGACCTCTGAAGAACTTGTCTTCATTACCTTACTAAAAACTACGCTTGGGGGGAGAAATGCACATTGCAGGCACAATTAGTGCCACATGCAAACCAAGCCTTCAGGAATGTGCATAATCCAATTTTTCCCAGTTGTTGGCCCATTTCTAAGAACTCTCCACCCTTATCACTGCCCCTGATGCCAGCACATACTCTGAATGCTTTACAGCCTCCTGAACGGCCCCAGCTCAGGGAGAAGGTGCTTTTAGAGCATGAGCTCACCCTCCTCTGTTCCTTGATGAAAGAATAAGGTTTATGCTCTGCTTTGCCAGACTTCACCTTGTTCCATTGGTGTGAGAGGCACTGAGAGAAAGACCTTTGTTTGGGTCCCCGACTCAGAAGGATCGAGTACACTTTTAATCACTGTTCTTAAAACTAGGTGAGGGACTTCTGCTTCTGATCCAGATGGAGTAACAGGACCCAGAGTTACCACTCTATCTAAAACAATCAAAAAACCAAAATATGCTTAACATCATCCAATAAAGACACAGTGTTCCTTAATATCATACGCTAAATAATACAATGTTCCCTGAGAGACAAAAACCAAATAAGGTAAACCCTACCATCACCACAGTTGATTTCCCAGCAGGCGTCTCCTGCTTCTGGCAGAAGGAATGGAAAGAGATCCTTCTACCCCTACTGTCCTGGACACCAGGAACACAGAGGCCCTAGAGTACACAGGACAGAATACCAGAGAGGAGAAAGATACATAAAGAGAGAAATGCAGAAACCTGCAAATGGGTCATCTTGAGTATTCAATAAAACATGAATCAGCAGATGCATGTGGGGAAATTTCCAGAGTATGGGAGAAAAAACTCTGCAAAGGTTTAGATAGATATACCTGTTAAACAAAACTGGTAAGAGTACCTGTTACCAAAATCCAGGCTGGAAAACCTGAAATTCAGTATTTGGTAAAGTACCTCTAAGAGTCAGGCCTCAGTAGTGGGAAATAATTAGCCCTAAACTAAACAGTGATCAGGTTCCTTTCTTAAAAAAAAAAAAAAAAAAAAAAGATTGAAAAGGACCAAAATGTTTCTAAGTAACTTGACAGCATACAGAATAAGAATAGTTAGAGAGGTAAAAGTATCCAGTACAAAAAAAAAAAAAAAAGCAAAATTTATGCCTGACACTCAATCAAAATTATTAGACATGCAAAAAGTAGGAAAAAAATCTATGACAAGAAAACCCAATCATTCAGATCCAGAATTAACACAAGTGACCAAATTAGCAGATAAGTAAAAGTTTCCATTCCAGTCCCACACCCTAGAGTTACACTCTCTTAATATTTGTGACATGTTGGGACGAGGTTTACATTATACAATTTCTACTAAAAATGTGATAAATCAAATGTGCTACATTTGTATTAGAATATGTAATGGCTAAAGGTTTAAAATTTTGCAAGTATGCTAAAGACTATTTTTGGTACATTTGTGTCACATAGAGAGAATAAATATTCAAAATACAAATTAAATCTAATTAAAAAAAACACACAATAACTCCAAGATTTTTTAAAGTTTTTAAACTGATAAAATACATTTTTAATGAATGCTTGGAAGCAGATACACTGCAACAGCCAAATGTTAAATGAGCTTTAACATTTGCTTTCTTTTACTCTAAAAACTGAGGTTTTAATTAATTTTATAATTATCTTACATATTTTGTAGAAATATTTATTCTTATATTTTCTTATTGGTATATTAGCAATTGTATTCCATCAAACATAATTGGGTTACAATGTGAAGAAAACTTCATGATAACAATCATTCTTATGAAAACCAGTTACTTTCACGGATGAAATGAAAAACTACTAAAATGCTATATTTATATAATATCACATCTATATAATTTAAAATCTACCTTCTAAAATTACGAATTTTAACTTTCAAGCTGCTCATTTAGTTGGAAAACTCTTAGTAATTACTGAATCAAAGACATAGATATATAGATGTTATTTTACTATTATTTTACCTTTCTTATATGTTTGGAAAAATAGTAAGGTGACTATAGCTTGCAGCTAAAATATTGCCTATAGAAAAAGCTTTAGTATGAACACTTACATTACAAAAGAAAGGTTTAAGGTATAAATCTCAACTTAAACTCAATAAACAAGAAAATGAACAAATCAAACCCAAAGCAAAGTGTAAAAATATACTGTATACATAATAGCAGAATTCAATAAAATTGAAAACAGAAAATAGAGGAAAAAAATCAATAAAACCAAATGTTGATTTCTGAGAAGATGAATAAAATTAATCAACCTTTAGTTATAATGATTAAGAAAAAGAAGAACACATTAATGACATCAAGAGTGAGACATGGAACATCACATCAGATTCCATAGGCATTCAAAAGGTAATAAGGAAGCATAAAGCAACTTTATGCCAATAAATTAGAAAACTTCAATAAACTAGAAAAATTCTTTGAAAGATGTAAACTACTACAGCTCATTCAAGAACAAATAAATGAGACTTCCTGACAAATGGAGGCATAGGTAGACACACTGTGCCTCCTTGCACAACCAAAAGGACAACAAATTCAAAAACAAAAAACAACCAGAACTGCCTGAAAATCAAACTATACGGAAGTCTAAAAACCAAGGAGTTAAAGAAGAAACATTTATCCAAACTGCTAGAAGGGGCGAAGATGGGTAGCCGGGGTAGAGAGAACTCATGGCAAGGCAGTGGCTGGTGGAGAGGGTTGTCTCACATTTGCATGCAGATAAACTGAGAAGAACAACTGGGGAGTTAGAGAGACTGTGCAACCCAGGGGTCCCAGCATAGGAGAATAAAGCCTCAAAACCTCTGACTGTAAAAACCTATGAGGGTTGTGGTGTCGAAAGAAACTCTCAGCCTCACAGGAGAGTTCACTGGAGAGACCCAAAGGGTCCTAGAACGTACACAGACCCACCCACCCAGGAATCAGCATCAGAAAGGCCCAACTTGCTTGTGGATAGCCAGGGAAGTGACTGAAAGCCAGCTGAGAGCAGAGCAAGACACACTATTCACTGTCAGACCCCTTCCCCACTGACAGCAACACGACACAGCAACTTGGGTTGCCCTGCCTTGGTGAACACCTAAGGCTCCACACCTCACTACATAATAGGCAGATGGAGACAAACAAAACAAAATAAAACAAAACCAATGGTCCAAATGAAAGAACAGTTCAAAACTCCAGAAAAGCTAAAACTAAGCAATGAAAGACAGCCAACCTATCAGATGCACAGTTCAAAACACTGGTAATCAGGAAGCTCACAGAATTGGTTGAGTATAGTTGCAAAATAGAGGGGGAAAAGGTGGCTATGAATACTGAAATAAAGAAAAATGTACAAGGAACCAATGGTGATGGGAAGGCAACTGGGACTCAAATCAATGGTTTGGAGCAGAAGGAAGAAACAAACATTCAACCAGAACTGAATAAAAAATAAGAATTCAAAAAAATGAGGACAGGCTGAGGACCCTCCAGGACAAGTTTAAACATTCCAACATCTGAATCATAGGGGTGCCAGCAAGAGAAGAGGAAAAGGAAGAAACTGAAAGCTTATTTGAAAAAATAATGAAAGAGAACTGCTCCCATCTGGCAAAGGAAATGGACTTCCAGGAAGCCCAGAAAGCTCAGAGAGTCCCTAAGAAGCTGGATCCAAGGAAGCACACATAAAGGCACATCAATTACATTACCCACGATTAAAGAGGAGAGAATCTTAAAAGCAACAAGAGAAAAGAACACAGGAGTCCTGCTTACAAAAGAGTTCCCATAATACTATCAGCTGATTTCTCAAAAGAAAGCTTACAGCCAAGAAGGGGCTGGAAAGAAGTATTCGAAGTCATGAAAAGCAAGGACCTACATCCAAAATTACTCTATCCAGCAAAGCTATCACTTAGAATAGAAGGGTAGATAAAGTACTTCCCAGATAAGGTCAAGTTAAAGGAGTTCATCATCACCAAGCCCTTATTATATGAGGTGTTAAAGGGACTTATCTAAGAAAAAGATGAAAAATAAGAACAGTAAGTAAAATGACAATAAACTCACAACTATCAACAACTGAACCTAAAAAACAAAAACTAAGCAAACATCTAGAGGAGGAACAGAATCACAGAAATGGAGATCACACAGAGGTTTATCAGTGGGGCAGCAGAAGGGGAGAACAGGGGAAAAGGTACAAGGAATAATAGGCAGAAAATAGGGGGAGGTTAAGAATAGTGTAGGAAATATGGAAGCAAGGAACTTACATGTATGACCCATGGACATGAACTAAAGTGGGGGTATGCAGGTGGGAGGGAGTGTGCAGGACGGAGGGAAATAATGCGGGGGTGGGAAATGGGACAACTCTAATAGTATAATCAATAAAATATATTTAAAATATAAATAAATGAAATAATCCTATACCTATGAAAAACATTGAAATTGTAGTTAAAACCTTACCATAAAGAAAATTCAGGCCCAGGTGACTCTTTGGTGAATTCTACCAAAGATTTAAGGAAAAAATAATACCAATTCTACACAACCTGCTTGTGAAAATTGAAAAGGAGAAAATACTTCCCAACATAAGATTGGAAAAGAAGTAAACTGCCTTTATTTGTAGACCACATAATCGCCAATATAGAAAATTCTCCAAATTCTCCAAATTTTCCATATTAAAAACCTCCAAAAACTATTAGATTTAATAAGTAAGGTTAGTGAAGCCCAGGCTACAAAGCCACTTCCTGAAAACATCAAGTGTATTTCTATGTTCTAACAATGGACAATTGTAAATTTAAAAAACAATATCATTAATAACAGCTTCAAAATATATGAAATCATAACCAACTTAAGAACAGATCTGCTCAACCTGTAGACTGAAAACAGTACAAAACTGATAAGAGAACATGTAAAAATCCTAGGTCAACAGTAAGATACACCATACACATGGATCATCGGACTCAATATTGTCAAGATGTCAGTTCATCACAAATTGCTCTATGGAGTCAGTGCAATCCTAATCAAACTGCCAGGAGATACTTTTATAGGAACAAAAACCGTATTCTGAAATATCTATGAAAATGCAAAGGACCTAGAATAAGCAAAATTATTTTGATAAAGAAGATAAAAGAAGGACAACTTACTCTTTAGTAATTAGTAATTAAAGTCATATGGTTTTTATACAAATATAGACACGCCAAAAAAGGGAACAAAACAGAGCCTATAAGTTTTACTTACATATAACTACACAATTTTCAACAAAAGCACCAGGGCAGTCAGTGGGCACATTATAATCTTTTAGATCCACATGCAAAGAAATGAACCTTAACCCCTATATCACATTAAAAAATTAACTAAAAATGAACCTAGTAAAAGTTCTAGAATAAAAAATAGGAGGAAATAGCTCTGGCCTTGATTAGAGAAAAATTTTAAATTAAAAATTCCCCCCACGAATTATAAAAGAAAGATTGATAAATGTGACTTTACCAAAACTAAAACTGTCATTTGGAAAATACTGTCAAGAATGAAAAGGCAAACCACATACAAGGGGGATATATTTGTAAAATACACCTCTGAGAAAGAACTTTGAATCTAGAGTATAGAAAGATCTCTTCAGACTTAAGAGAACAAGCAATAAACAAAAAAATTAATTAAAAGCCAACAATTTTGACAAACATGTAACCAAACTCATAGAATTTTTTGCTTAAAATTGGTCAATTTTACTATATGTAAGTTATATCTCAGAAAAAGGTCACAAACATAGACACCCAGTGGAGGGAGATGTGCAGTATTCTACGAGTCAATGCAGTAAACCAGTCCTAAATAAGCCCTCTCCTTAAGTTCTGTTTGGCCACACATTTCAGGAAAACCCTTCCACGGAGGAAGTCCTGCTGCGCACTGATTTAGAAATACAAGTGGGCAGGGAGGGAGGGGAGGTAGTATGGTTGATTCAACTTATGTTGTCAGTGACTAAATAATGTTTCTAAGTCCTAGATACTTTCAGTAAAACTTTGTGAATAAAATTTAACTACATACCAACTCTCAAAATGCTTTTAAAAAGCATACGTACCTTCAATACTATTTCATTCAGTGATTGTATTAGCTTGTTTGTATATTTCATTGTTTAGAACTACCCTGTACAACTATTTCATGGCAAAAACAAATTAAGAAAGTTTTCCAGATCATATTTGGATAGGCAACTTTTAATTCATGAAGCAGGTATTTCATCTGTTCATTCATTAAATCTTCATGTTTAACTATAAGGAAAAAACTATAAAGTCCCTCATTTTAATATTTTTTAATTAGGAAAATAATTCTATATGCATCAACTAAATTCTTCAATATCAATTCCTTTAGAGCCTTTATACACAGGAAAATTCAGACAAAACTATGGAGAATTAACTTATTCTTTGCAGAATTTTATTCAAGACAGTATTTGAAAAGGTAAAAAATTAACTTACTGTTTAGAAAACTAAATATATGGCTAACTTAAGAAGCCACAATTAGCCTGGAGTTTTTAAAAGATATGTTTTATAAACCAACAGGAAAACCTCTTGACATTAAATTGTAAAGTAAGTAACCAACTTTGAAATGGATCTGCAAAACAAATAGTGTACTTACAATTTGTTGCCGTCTGAAATTGCGAATGAAGTGCCTGAGTCACCGAATTCCAAAACGTATATAAAATTTCAGACTGTCCATCCTGTGACCCAAAAAAAAGATGTGTTCATTAATTTTGCAAAAAGTTATAATGGGTAAGATGTAATATAGATATTTAATTAAAATGTATTAAAAGAAAAATCTCTAAGACATCCATCCAACAAGAGAATTGTTAAGTAACTAAGAAGAAATATCCAGATGACTGAATCGTATTTCACGGTCAGGTGCTCAGACAGTCACCATCCTGCTCTGCTGCCCTCTCAGACTTCACTAGCTGTGTGGGCTTGGGCAAGCTGCTTACTCACTCTGAGCCTCTCTCCCACCTGTGAGATGGAGATGGTAACAGTACCTACACTGCAGGATTATTACAAAGGTTCCAGAAGTCTATAAAAGTTAAGCCTTGGAACAATTTCTGATACATAATTAACCCCTAGTGAATATTAGTTATTGCTATTTTTATTAGCCTTCCATGTAAAAAAAGGCAACTTCTGTGACAACAATAAAATGATGGACAAAACATGTTTATCCTAAGAATCCAGGCCATAATCCATCTATTACAAAGGAGAACTGTGTAGAATATAGATACAGGATTTTTTTTCAAGTATCATTTGTTACATTGAGACAAAGTACTTTAATACTGTTAAAACAGAATTATACTTCTAGAAATTTTACTGAGTACTTTTAAGGTTCTTTTATACATGTGTGGTACACAATATCAAATTACCAATATTCTATTTTTGAAGTAAGAAAATGACAATTTCCCATGGTTCACACTAATAATATCCATGTAATTCGTCTATTGCTCAAATATGACTACTGTCATAAAAAAGAATAACCAGAAAATTTGATAATTGTTTTATTTTTGCACTTGTAACAAAAGAAATCTTAATTTTCAAGGACATAAATGAAGAAAATGACCAGCCAAAAAATACTGATTTCTCACTTTTATACCTATGCATACTTCTATTTTCATTGTAATTTCTTTTTTTAAATATATCTTTTGTTTTGATTTCTGAGTATGGTACATCTTAAAAAAAGCAAATCAAATAACTGCTAATTTCTTCTGCAAAAATTTAGATCCCCAAGATTTTAAACAATATGTGCACTGTGTATCATGCACTTACGTATATGCGTTTCATCTTACTGAAGAACTATTGTAATACAGCACATTAACAGGGTGAAGGACAAAAACCACGGATCACCTCAAGTGATGCACAAAAAAGCATTCAGTAAAATTAAACACCCTTTGGTGATAAAACCACTCAACAAGCTAGGAACAGAAGGAAATTACCACATCATAATAAAGGCAATCTACAAAAGCTCACAGCTAACATCAAAATGGTAAAAAACTAAAAGTTTATTACCCTAAAAGCATGGACAATTTGATGACTGTATGTACTTTCACATACACACACATACACACATACACGTAAAGAAGAAAACTACAGGATCAATGTTGTATAAGAGTCAAGTGCAAAAATCTCAGATACAAAAGCAAATTTATTTCAACAGTGTTATTAAAATAATTATTTTAAGAATCTATCTGAACAAGAATAAGTTAGGTAAGCAATGTAAATACCATTTAATCTTATGAAGTCTATTAATACAATAGCCCAGTAAAGAAACTTATAGCTGAGTGAATAATTATTTTTTAAAAAATTATATAACCTTCTGAATAAAATAGAAAAGTATGAAGATATATAAAAAAATCATTTCACTTACATTTTCAAATCAAATTATCCCATCGAATAATTGCTCCTAAGCATGTTGAAATAAAATTTATTTAACTAGACTTTAACAGTTCAACTGGATTTCAACTGGAAGGCTATTTGACATTAACCTATTTACAATTTCTGCCCAATACTGTCTTACTTTCTTGGCCCATTTGGACTACTATAACAAAAATATCATAAGCTGGGTGGCTTATGAACAGCAGAAATTTCATTCTCACAGTTCTAGAAGCTCCAAATCTAAGAGTGAGATACTGGCAGATCTGGTGTCTGGTGAGGACCTGCTTCGTCACTGACGGCCACCACGTGTGGAAGGGAGCAGCTCTCTGGGTCTCTTTCATAAGGGCACCAATCCCATATTTATGGGGCTTCAACATAAGAGGTTTAGGGGACACAAACATTCAGACCACAGCACTTTGTGAACTTCAATGCAATCATGCTGTCAGATCAAGTCTGTAACACATCTGCAATTTCAAAAGCTTCTTGGCCTTGTTTCTTAGTTGTAAATGCAACCAACAGAAATAATTTCAACTTTCAATAAGGTGAAATTTGGTCCTTTGAGTGAGATCCATAATTGAAAAATAAAACCCAAATCAGATATATTTTATACATATAAATAGAATAAAAATAAAATATACAGGAATACTAGAACATTTATGTTTGAATGAATCTGTTATTTAAAATTACAGCTTGGTCTTTGCTTTTGTCATTGATTTTGACATCACTAAATATATAAAAAGAAACTTAGAATGATAATACTTACAAAGAGCAGATTTCAAGGCATATATGATTTAGTTTACCTTCATAACACAGACTTAACCACAGACTCTCAAATATATTTGATAGTCTTACTGCACACACTATAAGGTCCGAAACTTCAAGCTAACATTCTTGAATCAGTGTGGTGGAAGGGTATGGGGGGCAAGGTTGAAGATGACCTTGACTTAAATCCAAGGTCACTTATTGGCTCTATAATGATGGGCAGGTACAGTGCTTCATCTTCCCAAGCTTGTAAACTATGGAAACAATAGGGAGTATAATACTTTCTAGAATTTACTTATTATAAAGATACCTTAGGCTAGAGCCTTAAGGAAGATCAGAATTCACCACACAGATAAGAAGAGGTGAGCAGAGATGTGAAAAACCACTTTCTACCCTCTGAATACATAGTGAGCATTCAGGAAAGAGGAAAGAAGTGAGACTGAAAAGCAAGGCAAGGATTAGATCAAGTCGTGTCTTAACTGACCATGTAAGCACCAGACAAACATTTAAGGGTTTTAATGTGCAAGTAGAACAGTTGCGCCTGTGTTTTATGTAAATCATAAATAGTATATGAGGAGGTCATGAGCCTATGGCGACAAGATCAGTTATGAATTTCCTAAAAAAAAACTGATAGGACATGATGAGTAGGCAAATATTTACAAAGGATTAGGACTAGATGCATCTGTGCAGGACTAACAGGGGTGTCCATCCCACGGTCCAAGATGCCTATGAATGTGGCCCAACACACAACTGTAAATTTACTTAAAACCTCTGTTTTTGCTCGTCAGTTTTCGTTAGTGTTTGTATATTTAATGTGTGGCCCAAGACACTTCTTCTTCCACTGTGACCCAGAGACACTAAAAGGTTGGACACCCCTGATAGAAGATGTAACCAAAATGCACTTTCAGAAGAGGCAGAAGGTGGACAGAGAAAGATTTGTTCATCTTGTCTTCTAGAATCTGTGGAGCATACAAGTAAAGATAATCCAGTGAATGTAACCCTCCTGCTTCAGAACAAGCTCTAAGATGAAAAAACAGATTTAGGTATCATCTGTATGTGGAGTTGGTAGAAACTGTTATCAGGTGTGAGCTTTTCCACAGATTGTATGTGGCATCAGAAGAAAAGAATCTTTAGAATGGGTCCCAGGGGAAAAACTTTACCTGAAGGGTGGTAGAGGAAACAATTCAGAGTAGAAACTGATGAGCGAGTGAAGATAATTATTTCTTTTTTAAAAAGACTAGTGAAAGTTAGTAATTGTTGCATCTGGGTGATGGGCACAGAGATTCATTCCAGTAACTTCTTTAGTAAAAGGTTTATCTCTGCCTTAAGCAAGCCCTGCCCATTGTTCGGTGCAACTAGGTTAACACACCTTTGAAATGCGAGAGTAATCCTCTTTTTCCTCGGAGCCCTCAGAGGAGTAGACTCTCGGGAAGGAACACATAATCTGTTGCTTATCCTATTATCTAATCCCTACCTTGCTTTTCTCCCATCTTCGGGTAGTCTCCCTTAAATCCAAACTTACAGTATAGAAAGAAACTGCAACTGTCAGTCTCTGGATCATTTGAGACCTTGTTTCCACACATGTTGTTGGTTTGGCCAAACTCTTTTAAAAACTCTCTATAGGTTTGGACATTTCTTACAGGGACACTGTGAGGGAGGAAAGCATTAAGCAGGAACCATCATGGCCTCCATAGGGTCAAAAGTGAGTGGAAGTGATAGGAGACTCAAGAGTTGGGAAATTTTGGTTTAAGTGATAGCTAATAAGCTTAGTAATCAATGCATGTAGAAGCTATTGTTCCAGGAAATGAGGTATGACTCACCCTAACTCCAGGAGACCATAGCCAGATCCACCCTTGTGCTTTAGGAGGGCTGCAAGCAATTCAAGGTGGTATTTGAGCCACTGTACTCAACGGTGAGATGACCACTGCCCAGGGGGAGAATACTGTAATTTTTTAATCCAATTAAATTTTCCCTGACTTCCAAACCCCTTACTTCCATTTTGTTCTTCTTATAAAAAGGGATATTTTAGAATGGATTTAGGGTGTGAATCTGCCATTTTCTCAGATCGCCAGCCATCTCAATAAAGCACCCATAAAGATTCAATGCCTGTCTCTGCTTACTGGGTTTGGTAAGTGACAGGCAGCAGGAACCATTGGTCTTTTCCAGTTTCAGAAGGGTTTGGTAGTTAGGTCATTAGAATGCCTTTATTGGGAACTGTTTCAGTGGAGAGCAAGCTTCATTTCAATGATTTGGAGTAACAGAGAAATAAGAAAGTAGAAACAAAGTAGCTTACTGAAACCTGAGCATGAACACAAGAAAGAAAGGCAGGTATAGGACCAAAGATCAGGGTTTTGTTTTGGTTTTAGTTTTAGATGGCAGACCACACAGGGTAATTAATGTCAGAGAAAGCAGAGCATTTCCTAGGAGAGGGTAAGATGTACTGGATTGGCTAAAAAGTCCAGTTAGTTTTTTCCACAAAATAAAAGATACACTTTTCATTTTCACCAATAGCTTTATTGATTTGGATATTTTGAGTAGGTCAGCTATCTCCTGCTTAGTATAAATTGATTTTTCTCAGTTAATGTCTTGATTTGATCACTATCAACTTCAACTAGAGCATTGTCCAGAGAGAAATCTCCCGCACAAAATTTCGAAAACCACTTTTGGCACATTCAATCAATCATAATACCTTCTCTAGACTGCACAAATTGTTTTTTTGTTTCATTTGCATTTTTAACTTTCCTGAAATAATAAAGCATAATATGTCAAAAATGTTTAGGATTTTCTTCCAAATACACAATGAACAAGGTAGAAGGATAAATCTGAGAAAAGGAAAAGATATAATGTGATTCTACCTTTGAAATGAAAGGCATAGATAAGGATCAGCTCAGAGAAAGAGCCTTATATCCTCAGAGAAAGAGCGCTTAAGCAGAGTAAGTCAGACAGGAGCAGGGAGAAGGTTTAGCAAAAAGTCCGGGCTGGAGGTCGCTGCAGAGATTATGTCAATAAGGAAGCCTGAGGACCTGATCAAAGACACCGACTAGATATGAACTTTAAAATAACTCAGTCATTTTCTGAAGTCAAAGCAAAGGAATTCTGGAGAAGCAAATACAACAAAAAGAAAATAAATTCTCTTTACTGAAAATAGCCTTCACGGTGAAACAGTTTGCTGTGTCTGATCACAAAAGAAGGAAGACAAAGAAATTCAGTAGAGATTGCAAGATGGAGACTACAGAGCAAAATGGGAAAGCCTACACACCCAAAAGAATTTTAGCTAAAATCGAAATGTAGGCTTTTATTATACAGATATTCTTTTTTTCTCTTTGAACAATGTAGTTATGAAACAATAACTTTTTTTTTTCAAAATAGGATGCTTAGACTAAGGTGGTACCGGGAAATAGTGAAAAGTAGTCAGATTTCAGATACCTTTTGAAGGTAGAACAGATGGACTTGTTAAAATGTACCCAGTCAAATAAAAAAAAACATAGATAAATGTTAACACAGGTTAGCTGGGTGATATAATTAAATATGACACTTCCAGTATTCTTTTTAAATTTTGGAGTAATTTAGATAATTTAACTTAATTCTAAACAGAAGAATAAGATCTTGATATAAAAATTCAATACTGAAATACATAAACATGTTTCGGTTCCTCTTCAAACTCAAACCCCTTATCCCATACTCTTCCCTAGAGATCACTGTTGAACTACAACGTTAAAGGGTCTCAAAGCCCTTCCCATATTGCTTACTGTCCTGTTTCTCATCCTTTCATTTCTTTCTCTTCATTCAACCTTTCATTTTATTATGGACCTTCAAAGAGAAAACTAAATTAAATAATTAATGTGTACATACTGTATAATCATATAATTTACTTAATTAATTTAATTTTAAATTTAACTTAGTTTCTACCTAAATCCCCCCAAATTAAATACCTAAGGAATAGGATTTTGCGGGGCTGAGCTCTGGAGGCCACAAACCACCGTAATATCTAACATCATTTTATGCCACCCTTCTCCCCTCAGAAACAGAACTATCTCTCCCCCTTGGTGTCAATGCTGCCCTTATGAAGAATGCAGGGTGCACTGATATTTTAAATAGACTGGCATATCAAGAGCATTTGGTATGAACCATGCTCTCCATAAAACTGTCTTTTCCCTTGGCTTCCCGGGCCATACTCTCTGGTTTCATGCCCCTCATGCCCCTCTTAGTCTTCATTGCTTCCTCTGTTACAGTGTTTCTGAAACTCATTATGTAAAACATTTTTTAATTTACACTCTACTTATGCTTACTTGTTTCAAAATTATATACAAATATTCCCACAGTAATAAAATATGTACAATATAAAACATACAAAAATAGTTTAAAGGATAAGACACTTTAAATGTAGATACAGAAATTATAACTATCCTTTTCCACATCAAAATATATCTACCATATTGGAAAACCGAGTTTTATGTGAATTTTATAAGTTGTATTTTCTTCAGACTTTGTCTAGGTATGTATTTTTTTTTTTCTATATGTCACAGGTGAGCACAGGTAACCAGGTTCTTGGTGACTGGGACAAAGAATTGAACCGAACACTCAGAGTTTATAGCAGACAACATGGGAGCAGGCCAACTCCAGGCACAGACTGACCTCATGGGCTCAAGGGACTCTATTCTTATACGGTGAATCCATCCTGGCTAGTTTTGGTGGCCTTTTACTGCACATGTACAGGTAGTTGTATTACTTTAAAGCTACTGCACACGTGGTCTCCCGTGGTTTTCCCGGATTGGCCACCAGAGAAAGGGCTGCACAATGTTACTGAATGGGCCCCACCTTCCCTAGGGTTCTTCCTGTACTACATTCATTTTGCCCACCACCAGGAAATTATAGCTCTCTGTGTTAGAGATTGGTGAAAAGAAAGGGAATTATTTATTCAAGTTATATAGACTTTGTAAGGGAAAAAGCCAAATGCCGTTTTTTTTAAAGCTCAAACAATAACCTCTGCTTTCGCTTCTGTAAGCCTGCTTGGCACGCCGAAACCACAGACATCCACCTGCCCAGCAGCCTTAGGCAGGAAACTCTGCAAAAAGGGCTGCTGAGCGAGCTGAAAACTGCTGGCCCACTTGTCACTCACACCCACCTGTCCTGCTGAATAAAAAGGAAATGAAATCGAAGTTTGCCGCCCCAACTTCGGGAGGCTACTCCTCTGGGCCCGCGTGCGTGATAAAGCTCCCTTCCTCACTCTCTGCCTCACTGAGTCATTCTGGTGCCTGGTTTTCTGCAACGCTTAAAAGAATGACTTAATGTTTTCCTTAATATCCCAAAGTCTCTTAAAACACCCACAAACACACAGTCCTCCCTTCCCCCGCTTTGCCCAGTCTGGGGTAACATACCTCCAGAAAATAAATAGAAGTCCATCACTTGGGTAGCCCCCGGTTCTTCCCAGTAATCTGTGCTTGGCTGGCAGGCCTCCCTCTGTTCCTGGCACCATCAGCTGTGTTGCCAGGATCTCCAGTTCTTATTCCAAAACCACATGGCACCTTTTCATGGCCCACCAGCAAGAGTCCCTTCACCCCTTCCTTCCTGCGGCATCTCTCCTGCATTCTTCCAAACTGCTAAGAGGGAGCTCTGCATTGCTGCTACAATCTTGGTTTCTAGCTTCCCAAGCTGCATGACATAGGGAGACCCAAAGATTCATGGTTCTCGCCTGCTAAAGCCTCGCACTTTTCTCTATTAAAGCAGCATGGTTCCTCTGCCACAGTTGTGTGGTGATTCTTGTCATGGCTGCCATTCCTGGGTTTAAATTCCAGCACCAATCTTCCTTCACAGTCCCATTTCCAACTCCTCCCACAATCACCTACACTTGCCAGCATTCCCGAATCTTTCCAGCTTTTCTGGGCTGCCATAGCAAGTTCGGGCAGGCGTGACCCTATGGTGTGGAGCCAATCATCTCCAAGCTCTCACACTGGGGCTGTAACCAGGGGGAGTTGCCTCACAGTTACAGCCTGGATGCAGGACACTCCCATCTCCCTGGCTCAAAGCACAGCCACAGCTATTTAACATATCTATGAAATCAGTTAAAGGTTATAGATATGTTAAATGACTGTTCTAGAGGTTATCTGCAAAACTGTTGCTATGCAAAACAACTTAATGGCCCTGCTCCATGTGTCCCATCCCCGAGCTCAGACTTGTGGGGGTGAGGACATTCCATATTTTTAATACTTCCTAGACACCCTGAGTTCCAGACCCCATTACGAATCCTTCTTTTGGGCACCCCCTGGCTGTACTCTCTTACAAAATATAGCAAACCTCATCTATTATCATGGCTTGTATTGCCATCTAAGAGCTGCTGTCTCCCAAATTTTATGTCTCTTGCCTAGGCCTCTCTTCTGAGCTCCAGAACCACATATTAAATTGCCTCACTACACCTTCATTTGGATGTTACATGAGCACTTGAATACAGAGCTCCTCATCGTTCCTATCAGAAGTCCTTCTCACCTTATGCTCTCAAATGAAGTCATTACTATCTACGAGGAGTCCTTGTCAAACCAAAATTAGTGGTGTCATCCTTGATACCTTCTCTTCCATTGTACCACCTCTACTCTATCACTAAGATGTCAGTTTTATCTCCTGAATAATTCTCAAATCAGTCCACTTGCCTCCATTTTACTGCCATCAACATAAATTACTTTATAGAATAAGTCTATTCCTATAAAATTCATATGTGGAAGTCCTAACCTCTTATACCTGGCCACATTTGGAGATAGGGTCTTCAAAAAAGTAATTAAATAAAAAGGGGGTGAGTAGGTGGACCTTAATCCATTGTGACAGGTATCCTTACAAGAAGAGGAAATCTGAACACAAAAACATACAGAAGGAAGGCAATGTGAAAATAAGGGAGAAGATAGCTGTAGACACTTGTACTCAAGTCTTTGTGTGGATATAGTCTTTCATTTTTCTTCGATTAATACATAGGGGTATATTAGTAAAGCACATGCTACGTGTTTGTCTTTTTAGGAAACTGTCAAACTGTCTTCCAAAATGTTTGTACAACTTTATGTTTCCCATCAGCAGTATATAAGAGTTACAGCTGCTCCATATCCTCAACAGACACCAACACTTCATATGGTAAATTCTTTTAAATTTTATTTACATCTATCTATAAAGTGTCTACTCAAATTTTTGGCCTATTTTTTAAAACTAATTTTATTGTATTCTTATTTAGTTTTGAGAATTTTTAGACATAGGTTCCAAGTCTATGCCTTGTATACTCTCATTAAAGTATTTTGGCGAATAGCAATTCTTAACTTTTAGTAAGTCCAAAATGTCTGCATTTTTTCTTTTATGAATACAGCTTTTGGGTGTTGCATGTAAGATATCTTTGCCTACCTCACGGTCACAAACTTTTATTCTGTTTCCTTGTATGAGTTTTAGATTTTTAGGTTTTACATTTGGGTATCCAAATGTTTCAGCACTATTTGTTAAAAAGACTATTATATCACTACTGAATTACCTTGTTATTTTTTTCATATGGGTATTTTGGGGGCTCTATTCTGAATTAATGAATCACTTTAACTTTATGTTAACCCTACACTTTTTTAAGTACTGTAGTTTTTTTGTTTCTTTTAAAATCCTCACCCTATGATATGTTTATTGATTTTAGAAAGAGAGGGAGAGAGAGAGACAGACAGACAGACACATCAATGTGAGAAACACTGATTGGATGCCTCCCATACTTCTCTGACCAGGGAGAAGTTACGAACCGCAACATAGGTATGTGTCCTGACCACCAATTGAACCTGCAAACTTTCAGTGTACAGGTTGACACTCCAACTAACTGAACAACCCAGCCAGGGCTTAAATACTGTAGTTTTATAATAAATCTTGAAATTAGGTATTGTTAGCTCTCCAGTTTTGCTTTTCTTTGTCAAAGTTTTGTTGGAGACCCTAGGTTCTTCGTATTTCTATTTAAATTTTGGAATTAACTTGTCAATTTCTCCAAAACACTTGTTGAGATTATAGATCAATTAAAGAATGAACATCTTAACTACAGTGAATCTATCAAGTCATAAATATCTCTATTTATTTAGGTCTTCATTACTTTTTATCAACAATATTTACACTTTTTAGGGAACAAGAGTTGTTCCTCTCTCTTTTTTAAAAAATATTTTATTTATGTTTAGGGAGAAGGAAAGGAGAAAGAGGGAGAGAAACATCAATGTGTGGTTGCCTCTTGTGCACCCCCTAATGGAGACCTGGCCCACAACCCAGGCACCACCCTGACTGGGAATCCAACAGGTGACCCTTTGGTTCACAGGTTGGTGCTCAATCCACTGAGCCACACCAACCAGGAATGCTCCTCTCTTAACAGATTCATTTCAATGTATTTCTTATTCTTTGATATTACTATATATATAATTATTAAATTTTAGTTCTCAATTATATATTAGTAATTATACACAGAAGTACGACTGATTCTTATATATTGACCCTGTATTCTATAATCTTGCAAAATATCACTTATTAGTTCTAGTCACTTTCTCGTAGATCAAATTATTTACATACCTGATCATGTCATCTGCAAAACAAAGACCATTTTACTTTTCCCTTTCTAAGCTGGAAGTATTTTATTTCTTTTTCTTGTTCATTGTACTAGCTAGGATAATGTTAATAGAACTAGTAAGAGCTGAAAGAAATCCTGTTTTCTCCCTAATTTTAGGAAAGAAGCAATCTGTCTTCTCCATAATGTATGATTTTTCACCTGTTCATTGTTCATGAATACCTTGTTAGCAGGATGAGAAAGCTCCCTTCTATTACTAGTTTGCTGAAAGTTCTTATCAGGAATGGGTGTTGCATTTTTAACATGGCTTTTCTGTATGTATTGAGATGTTGATATTTTTTTTTCTTTTGTTTGCTGGCTTTCCTTTCCTAACTAGTTTTATACTAAAACCTCATTTAATCCTCCATATATTTTACCCTCTTATATTTCCCATACCATTGTTCTTATGCTACATAATGGACAATTTAATCAACTCTACCTGCCAAGCTGCTAATTCATTCTTTGGTTTTTTGCAATATCTGTTTAATACATTTGCTAAATTTTTTATTTCAGTAAATTTATTTTTAATTTATAAATGTTCTATTAGGCTTCTTTTTATATCTGAATGGCTTTTTGAACAGTAACTTCTTTCTCATTTTTTATTCCATCCTTTTTGTATACAAGTTTTTTAAATATGTTTTATTGATTATGCTATTACAGTTCTCCCATTCCTGCCCCATTATTTCCCTGCGCCATGCACCACCCTCCCACCCCCACTCCTCCGCTTGGTTCATGTCCATGGGTTGTATGTATAAATTCTTTGGCTTCTCCATTTCCTATACTGTTCTTTACAACCCAATGGTTATTCTGTACTTCTTATTCCCTGCACCTTTTCCCCCATTCTCACTACTCCCCCTCCCCACTGATAGCCCTCCATGTGATCTCCATTTCTGTGATTCTGTTCCCCTTCTAGTTGTTTGCTTAGTTTGTTTCTTGTTGTTGTTGATAGTTTAAGTTTGTTATCATTTTATTCTCCATACTTTTGATCATCTTTCTTTTCTTAAATAAAAGTCCCTTTAACAATTCATATAATAAGAGCTTGGTGATGATGAACTCCTTTAAGTTGACCTTACCTAAGAAGCTCTTTATCTGCCCTTCCATTCTAAATGAAAGCTTTGCTGGACAGAGTCAACTTGGATGTAGGACCTTGCTTTCATGACTTAGAATATTTCTTTCTAGGCCCTTCTTGCCTGCAAAGTTTCTTTTGCGAAATCAGCTAATAGTCTTATGAGAACTCTTTTGTAGGTGACTGTCTCCTTTCTATTGCTGCTTTTAATATTCTCTCCTCTTTAATCTTGGGTAATATGATTATGATGTGCCTTGGTGTGTGCTTCCTTAAGTCCTGCTTATTTGGGACTCTCTGAGCTTCCTAGACTTCCTGGAAGTCTATTTCTTTGCCAGACTGAGGGAGTACTCCTTAATTATTTTATCAAATAAGTTTCCAATTTCTTGTTCTCCTCTTCTCCTTCCAGTACCCTTATGATTCGGATGTTGGAATGTTTAAAGTTGTCCCAGAGGTTCTTAAGCCTCTCCTCACTTTTTTGAATTCTTGTTTCTTCATTTTTAAAAGATTTTATTTACTTTTAGAGAGGGAAAGGAAGGGAGGAGAAGAGGGAGAGAAACATCAAAGTGGTTGCCCCTAGTGTGCCCCCAACTGGGCACCTGGCCCACAACCCAGGCATGTGCCCTAGACTGGGAAACAAACCAGTGATCCTTTGGTTCACAGGCCGGCACTTAACCCACTGAAGCCCCATCTGTCAGGGCTGTTTCTTCCATCTGTTCTGACTGAATGTTTATTTCTTCCTTCTGCTCCAAATTGTTGATTTGAGTCTCGGTTTCCTTACCTTTACTGTTGGTTCCCTATATATTTTACTTTATTTTGCTTTGCATAGCCTTCACTTTTTTCTCCATTTTGCAACCATACTGAACCATTTCTGTGAACACTCTGATTACAAGTGTTTTGAACTCTGCATCTGATAGGTTGGCTATCTATTCATCACTTAGTTCTAGTTTGGAACTTTGATCTGTTCTTTCATTTGGGCCATATTTCTTTTGTCTTGGCACATTGTTACATTGTAAGGGGCAGAGCCTTCAGTATTCGCCAGGGCAGGGCAACCTACTTTACTGCGTAGTGACTCTGTATGTGGGTGAGAGGTCACAGAGGGAACAATACCGCTTTCTGGGCTCTTGCTTGCTTTCAGTCAGTTCCCCTGCTACCCACAAGTAAATTGCGTCCTTTTGGTGCTGACTCTTGGATTGGTGGGTTTGTGTATGTTCTAGAATTCTGTGGGTCTTTCCAATGGATTGGTGGGTTTGTGTATGTTCTAGAATTCTGTGGGTCTTTCCAATGGCTCTCCTGTGAGGCTGAGAGCTCCTCCCGCTGAGGCAACCCCCACAGGTTTTTCCCACCAGAGGTTTGGAGGCTTCATTTCTCCACCCTGGAATCCTGGGTTGCACAGTCTGTCTCACTTCCCAGTTGTTCCTCCTGGTTTATCTGCATGTGATTGTGGAACCTTCCAGTCTGCCAGCCACCACCTTGCCTGCCTGGTTCCCCAGCTGCTGCTTTTCCCCAAGTCCTCTCTGCCACAGCTGCTTTTCTCCACCCCTCATACCAGTCTTAATGAACATTTCTTCTTTAATTCCTTGCTTGTCGGACTTCCATACAGTTCGATTTTCTGGCAGCTCTGGTTATTTTTTGTTTGTAAATTTGTTGTTATCCTTCTTTTGGTTGTAAAAGGAGGTAAAATTGTACCTATCTATGCCTCCATCTTGGCCAGAAGTCTCCCATTCTTTATGTTTTAATCATTTAGAGATATTTTAAGTTTTTATCAGATGATTCTTTACTCTCAAGTCCACAGTGTCCTTTAAAAGTTCTTTAACAGTGTAAAATCTCTCTTGCACTGTCTTTATTTTGCCTGCGGATTCTCAGTACCAGCTTCTAGTTTATTTATAGGATTGGTGATTTTTTACTGTGAGCTCATATTTGGCTGACCTTAATGTTATGTGGAGAATTCTGATGGCTGAAACTAGAAATGCTTCCCTCCGCAGACGATCTGAGTTTGTTTCTTGTGGGAGTGAAGTACTGTAACTAAAGACCATGTTAGCCACTGCAACTGTGCCCAGCTTTGTGCAAGACTATCTAGTTTATTCTTTTAGCTTGTTAGAGCCCCAGAGTTTACCGGACTGATCTTGGCATTGACATGAACCAAATGTTCATGTCCCAACCTGGGACAACTACAGCTTATGCAATGACTTATAGCTCAGAAATCTCCATTATAGTTTCAACTATTTTATCTGCTTGTATATATGCATATGTTTATCTGCTTATGTATATATGCCCCTCAGAGATTCTCTTACTTTTTGGAGGCCCGACAATGGACTAAAAAATATGCTTTTCTAATTTATCTAGAATTTGTTTGTTCTGTAGTGAGAGGACCCTTAAGACTATCTAGTCCCTATACCGATAAAAGTGTAAATCTTCTAACATTTATAAATAAGAATCTTATTTATAGATAATAATCTAACTTAAATATTTAACTGGCTATTGGTACATAATTTTTAAAAATCAAATGAGATACCAAAGATAAACTGAACATTTTTCTTATAAAATTAAAAAGATTTCATATTTGGGTACTCTAAAATTTTTCTAAGTCTCTAATGCTATCGTGAAATCATTTGCTATGTCTAAAAAAGAAAAAAACATTAAATTTCATAGTTAAAATTCTCATTATTAGTATAGCTGCTCAAAATGCTGAACACATTCCAAATTTAGCCTAATACATCCTACACACATGATTACAAGATTCTATTCAATGATAAAAATTGCTGGCTCAGAAAATGAAAGTATAACTATATTCCCACATACTGCTAAACTGGCTTAATTCCACAGATGAGAATCTAAAACCTGTTTTTGACTATGTGGATACTGAATAATCTGTCAATAATTTTCCTCACCCACTTTCAAATGAAGTATTAAATAACACTTATGATTATATAGTCATACTCTAACTCAACTGGTTTTAAAAAATACCTAAATTTTTAATGTCTAAAAAATAAAGTCAAATACCAATTTACAATCAAATTGTTATTCATTCAAATAAACTACAGATAATACAATATATAGAGAGAAAAAAGTATATTCCACATTTAAATGTCATAAATAATTAATTTGATTAATACATATGAATATGTTTTCAAACTACTTGATGAATAGGTATGAAAATAAGCTAATTTTACAAGTTTACAAGGTATTTGTTAAAGTAAACAGAAGTAAAATTAGTCATCTTAGCTAAGTAAAAGCTTTGAAAAGGTTCTACATTTAAATTACACTCCTAAGACTTATTATAGCCAATATAATTGGTCCAGTTCTATTTTTTACTCAACCCATTTCTACACACTTTGATGTATTCTTTAGTAACATGATGAACATCTACTGCAAGACTTTCTGAACTAATAAAACATCACAGAAACTACCATCAGGCAAAATTTTATTCTCTTCTTAAATATTCTTTAAGATTAGCCTCTGAATACTACTAATATATACTCCCTGTCATCTAGAATAAAATATCTTGTAAACATCAAGGCAGACTTGGCAATATTTATTTGGAAAGAAAAGATTTAAAGTCAACTTTTTCTTGGCCTAATAAAAGTATAAGTGACTTAACAATTCTCACAAGATCTCATAGACTGGAACCAAGGAATATAATTTTTATTGTTTTTATGGTTACAAAATTAACAAATGTTAAACCATAAACCCATGATTCCTTAGTAAAGTGAGACATACAATTGGGACATGTTCATAATAAATCTTGATACTGTCTTATTTAAGGAAGCATCATTTCTTAAATTTCTGATACTCTTAATGAATCAATGTACATGCATATCATGTTATTAGAACTGTTAAACAAAACTGACCTCCTTTTTAAAAAAATTGATTTGAGAGGGAGGGAGGGGCTTGGGAAGAGGGAGGGAGAGAGAGAGAGAAAGAGAGAGAGATGTTTGTTGTTCTACTTATTTATGCATTCATTGGTTGATTCTTGTATGTGCCCTGACTGTTAATCCAACCTGCAACCTTGGCGTATTGAGACAATGCTCTAACCAACTGAACTACCCAGCCAGGGTCAAAGCTGACTTTTTCACATGGCAGGATTCTACATTACCTAGCACATGGCAAGTTTAAGATCCCTAAATAAAAATTTCAAGTTTTAAAAACAAAACATTGAAATAATTATGATAGCAAATTATTGAGCCATTCTTTGAATTAAGCCTACGTCTACGGCCATACCACCCTGAACGCGCCCGATCTCGTCTGAATTAAGCCTACATTATTTCATTTTCCCTCAGAATGCCACAGTTAAGTAAGCAGTATTACCATCCTCATTTGATATTCAATGTTCTGAAAGATTACAGAACCTACCCACGGTTGCATAATAAACATAACAATGGTTAGCTCTGTCTGTACCAAGATAAAAGGCCCCAGTTCACTCTACTATCCTGCCTTTGGCATTACTTAAATAGGTATACAAAAAGGAAACCTTTAAGATTTGTCTTTCCCAATACTAAAAAAACGATACTTAATCTTACAAAGATATTTTAACACATTTTAAGCACCTGGATTAACTATAACATACAAATATTGAATAATAAGCATGGCAAGACTATATGGATAAAGTCTTAGACCCTTAATTAATGAAGATATTTTTCCATAAATTAATTTTTGAAAAGTCTATAGGGAAATACAAATTAAAACAATGAGATACCACCATTCACCTATTAAAATAGCTAAAATCTAAAACAGTGACAATACCAAATGCTGGTGATGATGGAGCAACAATTCTGTTTTCTTTGCTAGTGGGAATGCAAAATGATACATCAATGTTGGAGGACAGTTTGGCGATTTCTTACAAAGCTAAATGTGGTTTAACAATATGATCCAGCAAGCTTATTCCTCAGTATTTACTCAAGTGTGTCAACAACTTATTTCCACACAAAAATCTGCATATGAATATCTACAGCAGTTTTAGTCATAATTGCCAAAAAATGGAAGTTACAAGATATCTTTCAGTAGGTGAATAAATAATGTACATCCATATGGAGGAAGATTATTCAGTAATTAAAAGAACTGAGGAATCAAGCCACAAAAACTCATGAAGGAAACTTAAATGCAAATTACTAAGTGAAATAAACCAGTCTGAAAACGCTATCTATTATATGGTTCTAATTATATGAAATTCTGAAAAAGGAAAGCCAATAAAAACAGTAACAAGATGAGTGCTTATCAGGAGTTAGGAAGAGAAGTGGGAGAAGAATGAGCTGGTATAGCATGAGGGATTTCTTCAGAAGTGAAACTACTGAACCTATTTTGTGTGACACTAGAAAGGTAGACACATGACACTATGCATTTATATTATGTGTCTTACATTGGTAGGGTTCATGTGTTACAACTGATGACCATTATTAATTAAAGTCCATAGTTTATTAATTTATTATTATTAATTCAAGCCCATAGTTTATATTAAGGTAATATGTTCACTGTATTATGCAGTTCTGTGGGGTTTTCATAATGCATAATGGATGTTATGATAACCTAAGTAACATGTATTTTCTGCTCAATTTTTTATAAACCTCAAGCTGAAGTAAAAATTAAACACTATTAATTATTTTAAAATCCATAGGTTATGAACTATGGCAAAAGGATAATCATTATAAAAATTATTTAACAAAAATATGCAAAATAAATTTTTGTGAAAATAACACAAGCTGGTAAGAATAAGTTAAAATATGAAAATTCCATCACAGTTTACAGAGAAATACAGAAGCATTAAAATCAAATGTTTCAAAAACAAAGAAACCCTGAGAAATGGATTCTTAATTTTCCTGCTGACATGAAATTACTAGCATAACTCTGTTTATATTCCATACTATAAATGAAGGAGAAACTATTTATTAGTTTAGCTTTTAGTGAATTTCAAAATATGTACTACTTCTTACAAAAATTTAATACATATTTGAAAATCTGTTCTATGTAAATTTCATTTTAAAAAGATAGTTACTAGAAATACTCTCCCTAGGAAAAAAAGAATTAATTTCTAAAAAGAGAACACATAGGATAATTCAATATTGTTTTATCTTAAATTATTTACACATTTTGGTTTTTTAAAAGATCATTCACAGGTTTAAAAGGCTAAACCACTAAATTAGAAAGAATTTCAATACCAGAATATATCCTTCTTAAAAATCTTGAAGATAAAAATACTTGTAGGCCCTGGCTGGTGTATCTCAGTGGATTGAGCCCAGGCCTGCAAACCACACAATCACGGTTCGATTCCCAGTCAGGGCACATGCCTGGGTTGCAGGCCAGTTCCCAGCAGGGGATGAATGAGAAGTAACCATACATTGATATTTCTCTCCCTCTCTCCTTCCCTTCCCCTCTAAAGATAAATAAATAAAATCTTTAAAAAAAACCAAACCAAAAACTTGTAGTCCCCGAACATTCTGTTCACAATCTTTTCCTCAAAAAGAGATTAACAGATGATGTTGAGACCACATCTTAACCTAGACATTGTTCTTCTATACCCAAGACACCAGAAATATATAAAATCACCTACAAAGGTTTAACATTTTCTGAAGATTTTAAGGGTTATTATGTAGGGCCTCAAATCATTCTAAAAATCTGACGCTTTAAAAAGGGTTTTACTGCCATTGAACATTATTTTAACTAAATAATGTTCTAGGTTAGTTATAAATTTAGTAAAATTATTTGTTTATAGCTTTATAAATGAAGACCGTTTTAAAGAAACTATAGTAAGTATAGTGACATGTATGTGCTATCTTTGTAATATATAACAAATATTTTCCTGGCCCTGGAATTCCCAAGCAACAGCAAGATCTGCTTTTTTGCTGGTGGGAACGCAAATGATGCAGCCATGTTGGGAGAGTTTTGCAATTTCTTACAAAGCTAAATATGATTGTAAGGGCAAAAGTAATTTTAGACTCTTCACGAAAGATTGATCTTTTCTTAATACAGGTAAGTACACAGAATTCCAAAAGGAACTATTTTTTCATAAATAATACTCTAAAAGAACAATCAACTAAACTGGAAATCTGCTTTAAAATTTACATATAAATATAAATGTGTGTTATGTATGACTGTAAACTTAAACAGATCGACAGCAGTATTTGAAGACACTGGATTTGAGAGCAATCTCTGTTACAGTTTTTTAAATAAGAAATGTTACTAAGTAAATGAAAAGGGTACTAAGATGAAATTGCACGTTCCTATTTCCTGTTTAAATGGCAGCAGTTCACATGCCTTCAGACCAGACCCATGTGGGCTGCCAGTGTCCACTCACTATAACAACTTCACCCTGAAGCCAATCAATACAAGCTTTTAACACTGAAACTTTGCTCAACACTGTGCTATCGCAAATATAAAGCCTCCTCAAATGGCATTATTCCTTTTCTGTCATTTTTTAGACTATCTTAAATAAAATGATTTCATTAATAATTGTTCACGTGTTGTTAGTAGAATATGAAGTAAAAAAAAATACAAAAAGAAACAAAAAATATACAAAAGACTAGCCAATAAAGGCTTAGAATCAAGACACCCCACATAAAAACTAAATTAATCTGTGTAGAAAGATGACCAAAATCAGGAGAAATGAATGATAATACTTCATGTGTAGCAAGTAGCTTGCCTATAAAAATGAAGACCTGGTATTAGTAATCCCTTCTACTAGAAAATGTAAAAAACCAATAATTATACAAATCGCCAAAAGCATCTTATTGTTTCTTTCACACAATTAAAAGCCGAATACAAAGCAGGGTAATGTAAGTAGGTATGTACTAAAGCATTAAGTACATGTGAAGAAAAAGTTAACATAGCAGGTCCATATTTTAAAATGCCTGCTAACAATCTGATCCTTGCCTGACACGAGACAGGTTTTGACAGGGTCCCCACGATTCTCTGACAGGAATGCTCACTGAATATAAAGTGTTCACAAAAATAATGTGGTTTGTGCTGAACAACTGCTTTTCTTTGGAGGGGTCTAGAATTTTCGTATGTGCTAGACACTGACCTCTGATGAGAATCCTGGACTGCTAGGCTCAACAAGATTCCCTGGAAGACAGCACTTGTTGTATGTTGTCAGAACCTATGGCTGAGGAATGAGGCGTGTTCTCCCTCCAGTAGGAGAGGACTCTTGGAAGCTTGCACCTGGCCTCCTCTGGACTTCACCATACGCCTGCACATTTCCCCTTTGCTAATTCTGCTTCATGTACTTCCACTATAATAAATCACAGCCACCAGCATGACTGTCTGATGAGTGCTGTGAAAGCCCCCAGTGAATCATCAAAACTTAAGGTACTTTTTGAAATCTCCAACATGGTATATAAAAATATATATATATATTTTTAAAAACCATTTAAAAGGAGCCATTTAAAAACCATTAAAATATCAATATCAGAACCATTGATATTTCTCTCTTTTTTAAAAGATTTTATTTATTTATATTTAGAAAGGAAGGGAAGAAGAGAAGGAGAGAAATATCAATGCATGGTTGCCTCTCATGAGTCCCCTGCTGGGAACTGGCCGGCAACCCAGGCGTGTGCCCTGACTGGGAATCGAACAGCGATCGTGTGATTCACAGGCCCAGGCTCAATCTACTGAGCTACACCAGCCAGGGCTTGGTATACAAAATATTTAAAATTTTGAACTACAAAGGAAACTACTTATGCCATGACACTAGAACCTTAGAGAATTTTTTTCTTTGGAGCCCCAGGTGTTAATATTTAATAATGAATAATCAGTTCTTCTATTAGTCATTATCAAAAACATATCCAAATGAATGAATAAAATGTAGAGTCAGGGTTTCCTAACCACAGAATGAAACCTTATTGCTTATGAAGCCAGAAGATCTGTGGACAACAGGAAGGGTTTCCGAATTCAGAACATGAATACAGCTATGTCCCATTTAGAAGAAATTAACAACTGAAGGGATCCTACCATCTTCAGTGAGGACTTTATAAGACATTATTATAACAACCACTAAATAAATTCCTTATTTACAATGTTTAAAATGTTTCATCTTATTCTCTAGTGGAACTTTAAAAGATAATTATAATAAATCATTTTAATAAAGAAAAAGGAAAAATATTATATGAATTTCAGAAATTATTCTATAAATAGTATTATGCAAGCAGCCACTCAATAAACAAATATGTTTATACATATATTGCCTAAAATATTTGTGGTTTTCAAGAAATACACTTATTTTCCTAAATCTATTTGACATATAGCCTTACTGTAAGATAGAAACACAAATAACACTCACTCATTATCTCCTTACATTATTCAATGAAAAGACAAGGATATTTTCATGTAAACATACCTTAACTATTTCTTCAATGAAACAAATGTGAGAAACAGGATCTCTCTTCTTGGCTAATATTTTTTGTAGATGTTGAACCTAAAAAGGGGAAGAGAGGGAAAATGTATTTAATTGGGATTTTCAAATGAAACAAGTGGAAACAGCAGGCACCAGAAAAAGCAAGGGAAGGGAAATGACGTTTTGTCAGAACCTTTCTATACATGATAATCAGCTAAATGTACTTATTTTGAATGCTCAGAGATTTTAAGAAACCTGCCCTAGGTCACCCAACTTGAGATGCCCTGGAGTTAATCCCTAATTAATGTTCTTCTCACTCTCTAAAACAATTTACCTGCCCACAGACAGTACAAATATGATCCACAAGTTTCTCCATATTGGTCCAGAGGGAAGCACGAAAAGCGGCGGTGTTTCCGGGGGCTGGCATGGTGGACCGTCCGGGTCCCCCTGTTCATGTGAGTGAGAAAGAAACAGAAGAAATAAAATTTTCCAATGATAACAATTGCACGTTATTATAAAAATCTAAAAAATTAGGAGTCCATTCTTTCAGAAATCATTTCTTATAAGTAACATAATAAAGAATCTTAGCTTTTGTGTTTCAGAAGGAAAGAGAGGCCCTGGATGGGTGGCTCAGTTGGTTACAGCATCATCCTGATACGCCAAGGTTGTAGGTTCAATGGTCAGAGCACATACAAGAAGCAAGCAGTGAAGGCATAAATAAGTGGGACAACAAATAGAGGTTTCTCTCTTTCTCTCTCTCTCTCCCCCTCTCCCTCGGCCCTCTGCTACATGCCTGCAGGCAGAAAGGATAATACAAAAAAAGATTAATGAAGATGGTTTCCTAAAAGGGGAAGTGGTGGAATGTAGTACCTAGATGAAAGCAATTGGGATAGAAGTAGTAAATCTTTGTGAGCCATGTAAATGTTTTAAATATTTCAAAATAAGCTTGAATTCTAAAAGGATGAAAAAGCAACTCTAAAACTAAAACTAAATGCGAATAAATCAGAAGCAAAATTAACTGTACTTCAAATTGCTAATATAAAAACACACAGGGTAAAACAAATAGTTGGTGTGAATTATTTATTAATTTTAAAGATTTTATTTACTCATTTTTTAGAGAGGCAGAAAGGGAGGGGGAGAAATATCAGTGTGTGGTTGGTTGCCTCTCATATGCCTCAACTGGGGACCTGGCCCACAACCCAGGCATGCGCTCTGACTGGGAATCAAACTGTGACCCTTTTGATTCACAGGCCAGTGCTCAATCCACTGAGCTACACCACCAGCCAGGATGGCATAATTTTTTTTTTAATCCTCACTGGAGGTTATGTTTATCGATTTGCAGTAGGGGTATAAGGAGACAGGGAATGAGAGAGAGAGAGAGAGAGAGAGAGATATTGATCAGTTTCCTCCCCTTCACACCACAACTGGGTATAAAACTTGCAACCTAGGCATGGGCCCTGACTGGAAATCAAACCCACAACCTTTTCCTGTACAGGATAATGCTCCAATCAACCGAGCTACCTGGCCAGGCAAATTCTAGTAATTTTTAATTATAGAACCCTGGTAAAATATGTTTTAGGGGCAAACAGAATTGCAAAGAAATACTGTACTTAATAGATTTGTTGCTGGAGGTAGTATTGATATAGTAAACCTGAAACTAGATTAGGTGTAGTTTAGAGTAGAACAAATGAAGGTTCTCACTGTAAACAGAAGAAACATACAAATATATAAAAGGGAGTAGAGGTATTTCTCAGTTCTGTCCACTAAAGAACAGAAAGACAATGACTCAATAGACATGAGCACACCTAGTGCCCACATTTGATTCATATGCACCATTTCCCAATAAAAGAAACCAGTGCCTGCTGAAGAAAAAGGGTGATTCCATATCTGGAGCAGTGAGCATAGAGGGTGAATGTATACATTCTGTGCCAGAGAGCAAAGAAGTGTTCCAAGTCAGATGGAGATCTGTCCAAGGACATAAGAACTTGACTACAGGAGGTTTGCATAAAATAAAGTTGGAAACATTTGGCCATACAAAATAATACTAATCACAATGGATTATAAAACACTAACAATTGATGAGTTCATAGTAAAAAATCATGTTTAAAAGGATGGGAACTGTTTACAGAAGAGAGTCAGTTAATAAATGCAGATGAAATGATAGAATGAAAAAAGTTCCCATTTTGAAACTACTAGTAGAATAACTGAGAGAATGATTATCGTTGAACACGAAAACATTCGGAGAAATGTTACAGGAAACAGGATATTCATATGGTCTCAAAGTATGTGCTACCGATGACTAACTACAAAGAAAAGAGTACTTTTACAGAGCAATCTGGCATAAACCACAGTAACAAAGTGATTTCACTTAGCATCCGCAATTATGAGACAGATTAACATAATTCTGATGCTTCCTGATATAATGTAATGAGGAATACACATCACCAGTTTACCATTTTGTTTACTCAGTATGTATCATGAAGAAAAAATCAGATAAATGCAGACAAATACAGACTGTGGGTTTCTCCAAACATGTTAATGTCATAAAAGACAAAGAAGTCAGTGGGGTTTTTGATTACAAGAAAGTAAAGGGACAAGATAACCAATAAGCATGATGCCAGATTGGTTTAAGTTGGGAAAAAAAACAGTTACAAAAAACATTTTGGGAATCAACTAAAAATGTTGAATATGAATTATATGTTAAATAATATTAGTACATCTGTTAAATTTCTGGAGATTGATGTCTAAGAATGTTACTGTGTAAATACACACACAGCTATCTGTACAGGTTTAAAATGCTTCAACAAAAAGGGAAGGAATTTTAATCTCAAACTGAAAAGTATAAATTTCAATCCAAATTAAGCTTAAAAACCAGGCAGTACAAGCGGTCATCAGTGACTAGACAGTCTACCCTGCATTAAAGAAGGGCAAAAATCAAGAAAACTATAGGCTGTGTTTGTAAGCTAATTTCTTCAGTTTTTCAACAATTCTGTTTAGAAAAGAATTACATGTACCTTTAGTAAAAAAGATGCTCTGATAATTTTTACTCTTGTAATTGAAAAGTAATAAAAAAAGAGAAACATCAAAAAGACATACTGCCTTTAAAATATAACTCCTGTCTGAAGTCTAGGTCTAAATAACTTTTAAATTATTTGCATTGCTTTGCAAAGAACATTAAGGAAAAATATAGAGAGAGTAGAGCAGTAATATTGAAACAGTATGCAATTTTTTCATGTCAAAGAATGAACTTGCAATAGTGAGGAAAAGCTATGTCGTATCTTTGTGAAAATTATAATATAGTGATCAAATTGCTAGAAAATGTTCAGTTTAATTTCATTATAAAGAACTATGGGATGCATCAACCCATTACTCTCAAAATAAATACCAGCAGAGACACAAGAAAATACTATTTTCTGCTCATATTTAGTTTGGTAAAACTGAGATACAGAAAAACAAGATCACAGTCACAGGCTCAACTTGTTCTGAAGACTTTATTTTCCTTACTTATAGCTTAGTATTTAAAGATTTTCATTCTCATAAGCTTAATACATCATGTCATATAAATATGATAGAAATAATCAACTGAACATAGGACATCTGTGCAAAGGAAGAAAAGAAAGAATAATTAAAAGAAAAACAGATGCCATTATTAGTTAGCTTGAAGGGACTCATGAAACAAATAAATAATGCCATACACTAAGTTCTGTGAAAGTGATAAAAGAAAACAAGAGTTCCTCAAAGAGACAATGCTTAAGAGTTCTCTCCAGTAAATTATAGCAGGATAAAATAATTTTCCTACTTTTATCCCTTGAAAGGTAATGAAAACAAGAACATAAAGTAGAGCAAAATGTCAACGTCAAAAAAATTAGGATTCAACTAAAACTTCAAACTTGAGATTATGATGTGACCCATATGCTGTAGATAAATCAAAATGTACAAGGAACCAGAAAGCTGACCTCTAAGACCATTAACAAAGAACAAATCATTCTTAAAATCAATTGTAAGAATTTGAACGTGCCATCCAATGATTCTTTGCTTGGGGTTGAGAGGATAGACCTGGATGGTTCAGGGAAGAAGCTAGTAACGTGGCAGAGTGGCAAAGAAAGAAAGCTGCAAGAGAAGAAATCATAATAAAATGATACTGACATTCTGTAAGAATCAGCCCTCTAACTTGGGGAGACTATAACATGTAAAAGGAGGTGAAAGAGGAAAGAAAAGCAGAGAATAATGACATTTCCACACAGAAATTGCTTAAAGGCTTTACCAGGACTCACACTAAATTCCAGAACAGTCCAAAATTTAAGAACAGAAGTGTAGAAGTGTTACCAAGGTAGAATGAAATAAAAATTGGTGAACAGTTATACTAGATGGCAGCTGGATGGGTGGGGGATGGAATGAAGATTGCTAAGAGAATCACTTAAAATAGAGTCAAGAGGCTATGTAAGGAAGTGAGGCCTATGTACATCTTGCGCCTCAGTTCCTAGAGCTGCTGTTAAGTTGCTAAACTCAGCCCAAGGCCAAGTCATTAACATCCTGGAACAACAACTGCCTATCACCATACATCAGCGATTTTCAACCTGGCTGCTGAAAGAATTTTCAAAATATGCAATACCTGACTATTTAGTCAGGGGCACTGACACCTTTTCCCTTAGAGTCTAAGGGAATGTAATTTCAACTCCTTAAGGAGTAGTTACATTCATATAGTCCTAAAATTATTTTGGCCCTTTGATGGCAACCACGAGGCTGATGTGGGCCCTGGTGAAAATAAGATTGATACCCCTGTTTAGACTGTCAAATAAAAAAATGACAACAGCCAACAAAACTATAGTCATCTGGTAAGAACATATCAAAATTATACCTATACTTTTTTTGTCAGATCTGCAAAAAAATATTTTTGGTGTGTTACAGAATTTTAGTAATTAGTTTATGTGTGCCACGAGATGAAAAGGGTTGAAAAAATACTGCCATATATAAATTTTACTTCCTTCCTGCCTTGCTGCATGCTGAAACTGTACAATTCCCTTTAACCTAGCCAGCAATCCTTCACTTGATTGAAAGAATTTTATTTTGTGCCTTTTATCTTTATATACAGCACCTTCTTTTGTTCTTGCCAGAGCACAGTTTGTGTTGCTACCTGAATCTGCCTGTCTCAGATTCAATCCTCTAAATCCCCAAATACACTTTTAATTTTTTATAGCCTCAAATTTTTATTGGTTAATACTACTCAACAAACCTAAAACGAAGTCATAGACTGCTCTAAGTCGCTCCCTACAACCATTCCTATACTATTAAACAGTAACTTTCAAGGATGAACAGTAGTCAGAAATGAAGCAACACAGGACCTAACATTTTGGGGGTGTGGGGGGGGAGTGAGGGGGCTCTGGGAAGGCAAGAGAAAGAAGAAATGATGGAAAAGCAATGATAAATATAGGTTACCAAAAACATTCTCAAAGGAAACAACAAGAACTGTCTCAAAGTAATTAGAGAAAACATTCTCAGTATAAATATGTAACAAAGACTAAGACCACATCAAAAAATATAATGATCAAGGGTGAAAACACAGATATGGGAAATAGACAAGAGGAAATCATTCAAAATTAATAGCATACAAAGATATTTAAAAAAAGGGGGAGGGATTTAGAGGAACAAGTATAAAGGACATAGGGACAATAACTAAGGGGGGTGGAAATGGGAGGGAGGTGGGGAGCACAGGGTGGGGTGGACTGGGATGGGAGAAATAGAAAACTGTACTTAAAAATAATTAAATAAAAAATAATAAATTATAATATAATTAAGGAGAAGATACTACAAATGGAAAATAAGATATGATATATGCATAAAGTTCCTGAAGAGAAAAGTATTTAAATGTACAACTGAGGTAAACTTTTCTATACCAGAGGAAATAATCTAACTCAAAAACCAGATATAGAGCATCCAATCCCAAAATATATCCTAAAGAAATTGCTGAACTTCAAAGATAAACAAAGAACCATTTAGACATCAAAGAAAAAACAAGTGAGTTATAAAATTGCTCATCAGAATGAGCAATTCCATTACTGGTTCCACCTGTAAGGAGCCTGGAAGTCACCATTCTGTCCTAACAACAAATAAAAGACTGAACACACTGAAAAGTCATCAATTCTTCGTGGACCCATAAGAGAGGGGAGGAAATGTGGCAAACCACTCTCCTTCAAACTAGAAAAGACACACAAGCAAATACAGGGAGTCGCTGCTTACCAATGCAGAACCTCCCCAGCACAACTGCTGAGGGAACCAGTTACCGTTCTGGTAGGGAAAACAGAATGGTAACTAATGAACTGCTAGGGGCTCAGGTGAACCATTCAGAGAGTTAAAAACTCCAGAGGACCTAGTCACAGAGAGATCCTACAATATTGAGATTTACCTTTAGGAGCCTGACTAGGCTTCCACAGTAAATAAGAGACAAAAATCCCTTCATGCTTCCAGAGGAGGAGAGGGAAAGGAATCATTTTCAAATATGCAGAGCACCCTGTCTTAACATGGCCTGCTCTCAGGAGAAACTAATTACCAGAGCCTAACCGACCTGGGAAACAGAAATACCCAAATCTAGCCTAGTCTTACTTGCATACCTAAAGGAGAAAAAAAATCTAAAACACTTGTTGGGAAGGTCACAGAACGAAGGTATACACTCACTAAAAGAGTGAGACCTAACATTAACATTATAGAATGCTTCCCCTCCCCAAATGTCTTACCTCCATATTAAAGACCTGTTTACAGCAATTACCTTTACCAATGACAAAATTACAAGACATTTTAAAAGGCAAAAAACACAATTTAAAGAAATAGAGCAAGCATCATGATCATACATGGCAGGGATGTTGGAATTATAAGACCGAGAATTTAAAATAACTAAGATTACTATGCTATGGGCTATAATGGACAAAGTAAATAGCATGCAAGAACAGCAAAGACATGAAAATGCTTAGGAAAAAAACCCAAAGAAATGCTAGAGATAAAAAAATAGTGAAAGAGAAATAAAGCATGCTTTGGATGGGCTTATTATTAGACAAGAGACAGCTGAGGAAAGAGTCTTTGAGCTGAGCATGTATCAGTAAAATCCTCAAGAACATTAAAAGAAAAGAGAACACTGCAAAAAATCAAGGACAGTGGGACAACTACAAGCAGTGTAATGTACAAGTAATGGGAATACCAGGAGAAGACAGACAAGGGGAAAGAAATATTTGAGACAACAATGACTGAGAATTGCTCCAAGTTAATGTCAGACACAAAATCACGAATGAAAATCAAAGTGGAGGAAAAAAGATAAGAATTATATCCCACTTCTCAGAAATCATCCAAGAAAGAGAGTAGGATATTGAGAGAGTATGTACATATCGAGATTTAAACAAACAAACAAACGAAAAACACCAACCTAAAATTTTGTACCCTGAAAAGTTATTCCTCAAAAGTGAAGGATTATTAAAATTTTTTTCAGTCAAACAAAAAGTGAAGCAATTTTTTGTCCATAGATCCACCTACCCAGAAATGTTGAAGGTAGTTCTTTAGAGAAAAAGAACATAGGTTAGAAATATGGATCTACATAAGGAAAGAAAAAGCAATGAAGAAGGGATAAATGAATGTAAAATAAAAACACTTTTATTGTTGACTGATATGAGTATATTCAAAAAATAATATCAGCAATGTATGATTCTCCTAATATGCTTATGTTTATATCTTATGTGTGTGTACTTGTATCTTATATATATATTTATGTATACTTATACATAAGTAAAATAAACCACAGCAATGGTTCAATGGATAAGAGGAAGGAATTAGGATTATTTTGTTATTAAAAGGTACTTAAGCTATCTACGAAGTGGTATATACTATTCTTTTAAAGTGGACTTCAATTAGTTCTAAATTTGTATTGCAATGCTTATGAAAACTGCTATAAAATTTTTAAAAAGTATGACTGATATGCTAAAGAAGAAAAAATGGAATCATGTAAAATGAACAATTAAAACCAAAAAAGGAAGAAGAAGGGTAGAAGACAAAAATATGGACAAAGAAGCGCAGCAAACAGAAAAGAGTAATCCAACTATGGCAATAGTCATTTTCTATGTCAAAGGTCCAAATACACCAATTTTAAGACATGATAGAGTGAATCAAAAAATGTCACTAACTACATGTGTCAAAAGAAATCCACTTTAAATATAAAGACATATATAGATTCAAAATAAATGGAGAAAAATATATCATTCTAACACTAACCAGAAGAAAGCAGGAACAGCTATATTATCAAATACAACATTTTCAAAGTAATAAAAGTTATTGGAGATAAAGAAGAACACTACATAAAAATAAATGAGGTCAATTCTTCAAGAAGACATAAATAACAATTAGCACGATTGTACTTAACAATGTTGTGTCGAACTATAACACAGGAGGCAAAAAGTGAAAGAATTGCAAGAAATAGATGAATCCACTATTACAGTTGGAGACTTCCACATCCCTCCTTCATTAATGGACAGATTAGCAGGAAGAAAA
This sequence comes from Artibeus jamaicensis, assembly GCF_021234435.1. Classification (NCBI taxonomy): domain Eukaryota; kingdom Metazoa; phylum Chordata; class Mammalia; order Chiroptera; family Phyllostomidae; genus Artibeus; species Artibeus jamaicensis. The sequence goes on along the minus strand of NW_026521981.1, from coordinate 902,097 downwards.
TCATTAAGGAAATAGTTGAATTTCAACAACACCATCAGTCAATTATATCTAATGACGTCTATAAACTTCATCCAACAGCAACACAATATACATTCTTCTTAAGCTCACATAAAACATTCAGTAATATAGACTATGCTCTGATCTATAAGACACATCTTAACAAATTTAAAAGAATAAAAATCCTTTAATGGTTGTTCTCAGACCACAAAGAAATTAAACTAGAAATCAACGAACAGATAAGTAAAAAGTCCCCAAACATGTAAAGATTAAACATTTCTTTTTTTTTTTTGGAAAATTTTTTATTTAATTATTTTTCAAGTAGAGTTTTCTGTCTTTTACTCCCATCCCAGCCCCCCCCCCAGTGCTCCCCACCTCCCTCCTGTTTCCACACCCCTTAGCTGTTGTTCATGTGTCCTTTATACTAGTTCCTCTAAATCCCTCCTCTTTTTCCCCCAAAATTCCCTCCCCTCTCCCCTCTGGTCACTGTCCCCCTGTTCTCTATTTCAGTGTCTTTGTTTTCATTTTGCTTGCTTGTTTGTTTTGTTGTTTAGCTTCCTGTCAAAGGTGAGATCATATGGTATTTGTCTTTCAATGCCTGACCTATTGCACTCAGCATAATGCTTTCCAGTTCCATCCATGTTGTTGCAAAGGGTAGTAGCTCCTTCTTTCTTTCTGCTGCATAGAATTCCATCGTGTATATGTACCGTAATTTTTTGATCCATTCATTTACTGATGGGCATCTAGGTTGCTTCCACCTGTTGGCTATTGTAAATTGTGCTGCTATGAACATTGGGGTGCATATGTTCTTTTGGATTGGTGTTTTAGGGTTCTTAGGATATAATCCCAGCAGTGGAATTGCTGGGTCAAAAGGCAAGTCCATTTTTAATTTTCTGAGAAAATTCCATCCTGTTTTCCATAATAGTTGTACCAGTCTGTAATCCCACAAATAGTGAACTAGGGTCCCCTTTTCCCCATAACCTCTCTAACATTTGTTTGTTGCTTTGTTTATGATAGCCATTCTGACCGGTGGAAAGTGATATCTCATTGTGGTTTTAATTTGCATCTCTCTGATAGCTAGTGATATTAAGCATCTTTTCATGTGTCTCTGGATCCTCTATATGTCCTCCTTGGAGAAGTGTCTGTTCAAGTCCTTTTCCCATTTTTTAATTAGGTTAGTTGTCTTCTTAGAGTGGAGTCGTGTAAGTTCTTTGAATATTTTGGAGATTAAACCTTTGTCTGAGGTATCATTGCAAATATGTTTTCCCATACAGTTGGTTCTCTTTTTATTTTAATACTGTTTTCTTTAGCCACGCAGAAGCTTTTTATTTTGATGAGATCTCATTTGTTTATTCTTTCCTTTATATTCTTTGCTCTAGGGGACATATCAGTAAAAATGTTGCTGTGTGAAATATCTGAGATTTTCCTATCTATGTCCTCCTCTAGGACTTTAATGTTGGCACAGCTTATATTTAAGTCTTTTATCCACCTTGAACTTATTTTGGTGTATGGTGTAAGTCGGTGCTCAAGTTTCATTTTTTTTGCACATAGCTGTCCAGTTCTCCCAACACCATTTGTTGAAGAGGCTATCTTTACTCCATTTTATGTTACTGCCCCCTTTGTCGAATATTAATTGACCATAGAGACTTGGGTTTATTTCTGGGCTCTCTGTTCTATCCCATTGGTCTATGTGCCTGTTTTTATGACAGTACCAGGCTGTTCTGATTACAGTGGCCTTGTAATACAGTTTGATATCAGGTATTGTGATCCCTCCTACTTTGTTCTTCTTTCTCAAAATTGCGATTGCTATTCGGGGTCATTTATGGTTCCATATAAATTTTTGAAGTGTTTGTTCTATGTCTGTGAAATATGCCATTGGTACTTTAACAGGTATTGCATTGAATCTGTAAATTGCTTTGGGTAGTATGGACATTTTGATAATGTTAATTTTTCTAATCCATGAACATGGTATATGTTTCCATTTTAAACAACACATTTCTAAATAACACACGGGTCAAAGAAATCTCAAGAAAAACTGAAAAATATTTTGAATTAAATGAAAATATTAAAAATTAATGGGTTTTGGTAAAAGTGATAGGGGGATATTTATGATATTGGGTGCAAATATTACATAAAAAAGAAAATCTAAGAGTAAGTTTCCACCTTAGAAAACAACAAAAAAGAGCAAACTGAAGACAAAGTAAGCAAACTAAATAAATAAGAATTACAGAAGAAATCAATGAAATTTCCAACAGAAAATTAGTGAAGGAAAAATATTAATGAAACAAACAAAAATATGGCTCCTCAGAAAAAATCAGACTTCATCAGAATAAAACGCTTCTGTACAGGTAAAGGAAACATCAGCAGAATGAAAAGGGAACCAACTGTATGGGAAAACATATTGGAAAATGATACTTTGGACAAGGGTTTGAGCTCCACAATACATAAAGTACTCACAAGACTCCACACTAGGAAGACAAACGACCCAATTAAAAAGTGAGCAAATGACTTGAACAGATACTTCTCCAAGGAGGACATACAGAGGGCCCAGAGACATATGAAAGGATGATCAGTATCGCTAGCCTTCAAAGATGCAAATTAAAACCACAGTGAGATACAACTTCACACAAGTCAGAAAAGCCATCATTAACAAATCAACAAACACCAAGTGTTGGAGAGGTTGTGGAGAAAACGGAACTCTAGTTCACTGTTGGTGGGAATGCAGACTGGTGCAACCACTGTGGAAAACAGTATGGAATCTCCTCAGAAAACTAAAAGTGGAACTGCCTTTTGACCCAGCAATTCCACTGCTGGGATTATACCCTAAGAATCCTGAAACACCAATTCAAAAGAACCTATGCACCCCAATGTTCATAGCAGTACAATTTATAAGAGCCAAGTGTTGGAAGTAGCCTAAGTGCCCATTGGTGAATGAGTGGATCAAAAAACTATGGTATATTTACACAATGGAATATTATGTGGCAGAAGGAAAGAAAGAGCTCCTACCCTTCATGACAGCATGGATGGAACTGGAGAGCATTATGCTAAGTGAAATAAGCCAGGCAGTGAAAGACAAATACCATAGGATCTCACCTTCAAGTGGAACCTAATCAATGAAACAAACAAAATATAACCAGAGACACTGAAGTAAAGAACTGACAGTAACCAGATGGGTGAGGAGATAATGAGGTGTGGGGGGGCAGGGGAAATGGGGAAGGATCATCAAGGAACTTGCATAAAGTACACATGGGCAAAGCCAAAGGGGGTGGGTGGCGGGGATGGGTGGGTGGGGAGGTGTGGTGGTGGGGGGAATTGAGACAACTGTACTTGAACAACAATTAAAAAAATAGAAAATAAAAAATAAATTAAAAAAATCAATAAAATTGATAACTCTTTAGCCAGCTAACTAAGAAAAAGAGGATACAAATTACAAATATCAGAAATGAAAAATGAGACATCACTACAGATCACATAAAATTAAAAGGCCAATAAAGGAATACTATGAAAAATTCTATGCCTACACATTTCCTTGAAAGATGCAATTTGCCAAAACTCATGCAAGAAGAAAGACATGATCTGAATAGGCTTATATCTACTAAAGAGGTTATATAAATACTTAATAACCTTCCAAAATTAAACTACCAGGTCCAGATGAACTCACTGCTGTATTCTACCATACATTTTTGGAAGAAATTACACCAGTTTTCTACCATATCTTTCAGAGGATAGAGGCAGAGGGAGTACTTCCCAACTCATTCTATGAGGGCAGTAGTACCTTAACACCAAAACCAAGCAAGGATATTACAAGAAGAGGGAACTACACATGATTATAGATGCAAATACCCTAAAAAACTATTAGCAAATAAAATACAAAAAGAAGTTTATGCCATGACCAAGGAGGACTTCTCTTATGTGTGCAAGACTGGTTCTACACTAAAAAATCAGTTAATGTAACCCATCACAACAAGAAGCTAAAAAAGAAAAATCACATGATCACATTAATGCATGCACAAAATATATTTGACAAAATCCAACACCAATTAATGACAAAAATTCTCAATAAACAAGGCATAAAGACAATTTTCTCAACTAGATGAAGACTATCTACAAAAATCCTGCAACATCACAATGAATGGTAAGAAACCTTCCCATTAAGATCCAGTGCAAGGAAAGGAAGCCCTTCTCACCATTTCTTTTCAACACAGTATGGAAGTCCTTACTAATGCAGTAAAGCAGGAAAAAAAAGGTACACGTTGAGAAGGAAGACATAAAACTTTCTGTTTGCAGGTGACATCATCATTATTAGAGAATTTTTTTAATTGGTCATAAAAATCACGGAACTAATAAGCAATTATAGCATGTTTATAGGATACACGGTTAATATTTAAAAGTGAACTGCTTTCCTCTTACCAACAATAAGTGGAATTTGAAACTGAAAACCAATACTATTTACATTATGCTCCAAAATGAAATACTTAGTTGTAAATAAATCTAACAAAAAAATGTACAAGATCTACATAAGGAAAACTATAAAAGAAACATGGCCCAAATGAATGAACAGATCAAATCTTCAGAAAAAGAGCTAAACAAAATGGAGATAAGCAATCTATCAGAAGCACAGTTCAAAATACTGGTTATAAGGATGCTCAAGGAATTTAGGACCTCAGCAGCATAAAAAAGACCTGGTCAAAAATGAAGGGCACATTAATTTAAATAATAAAAAATTTACAGGGAAACAACAGAATGGATGAAGCCAAGAATCAAATCAATGATTTGGAACATAAGGAACCAAAAAAATAACCAATCAGAACAAGAAGAAAAAAGAATCCAAACAAATGAGGATAGTATAAAAAAAAACCTCTGGGACAACTTTAAGAGGTCCAAGATTTGCCTCACAGGAGTGCCAGAAGACAAAGAGAAAGCAAAAAATTGGAAATCTGTCTGGAAAAATAGTGAAAGAAAACTTCCTTAATTTGATGGAGGAAATAGACATATAAGTCCAGGAAGCTCAGAGAATCCCAATTATGATGGATGCAAAGAGGCCCACTCTAAGACACATCATTATTAAAAAGCCAAAGGTTAAAGATAAAGATAGATTTTAAAAGCAAGAGAAAAGAAGTTAGTTACCATAATGTAGCCAAAATGGGAGGTTGTAGGGGGAGAATGGGTAAAGAGGTAAGGGGAGTAAGAAGCACATATGGCAGCTACAGAATAGCCATGGTGATATAAAGTACAGTATAGGAAATAGAGTAGCCAAAGAACTTACAAATATGACCCAGGGGCATGAACAATGGTGGGGGGAATGTCTGACGGAGGAGGGAGTGCTGGGTAGAAGGGGGCAAAGTGGTAAAACTCAGGACAACTGTAATAGTATAATCAATAAAATATAATTTAAAACATTTTTTTAAAAAGCAAAAAATAAAAAATATTTTAATTCCTTAAAAACAAAATGTTAAAAAGGGATTAAAAGTGAATGAATAAATAAAGTTCCCTTGCCCTGGCCAGGGAACTCAGCTGGTTAGAGCTTCACCACAACATGCCGAGCTTCAAGTTCCATGCTAGGTCAGGGCGCATATGAGAGGCAACCAATGAATTCGTAAACAGGCAGAGTAACATACTGCTATCTCTGTCTCTCTCTCTCTCTCAAATATATAAATAAAAACTTAAAAAAAATAAATTAAAAAAAAAAGTTCCCCTTATACCCCTCCCATCTTGGTCCCATTTTCTCTGCTCTCTCCCCAGAGCTAATTTTGAATTTAACAACTATTATTACAATGCATATATTTATACTTTTATTACATATTTACATATGCAAAACAATATATAGCATAGTCTGTCATGTTCTTAAGCTTTAAATATAGCATCATACTATATGTCTCTTTCTGCGACTTGCTTTTTCATGTGATGTTTTTGATAATTATCTATTCTGGAAATTTATTAATTTATATATCCTATAGTAGTCTACTTAATAAATAAGCCAGTTTATTCATTTTTCCATTGAAGAAAAGGTGGTTTTCACTGTTTCATTATTGTAAAAAATAGTGCAATAAAAATTCTAATACATATGTACCAGAATTTCTCTAGGACACAATGGTGCCAACCTTTTTGGCACCACAGACTTGCTACATGGAAGACGGCTGGGGGAGGCATAACAGGAGGTGGAGCTCAGGTGAGCTTTGCTTGTGGCCCATTCCTAATAGGCTGAGGACAGTATTGGGTTAGCAACCCTGGCCTTAGGGTATAATCTTATAAGGGAAATAATAAAATCATGAAGTATACACATTTTAAAATTTACAGAACAATTTGATAAAATTAAGTACAGGCCTAGACCATGTTATTCTCCTACAATTAGAGTATAAGAGTTTGTGATCTTACCCAATCTCATGACTGAGAAATAGTACCTTGTTTAATTTGTATTTCCCTAATAACTAGTTCACTCTCCAAAAAGAGAATGATCATCTTCTCACATTTATGGGATGTCTTCTTTGAATTGCCTATTAATAGTCTTTATTTTTTTTCTGATTCTAAGATTTTTATGTTTTAATATATTTTTATTGTATTTTTCCATTACCATTTGTCCCCCTTACATCACATCCTACTCCATAATCACCACAGTGCTGTCCTTGAGTTCTATTTCCTTTCTGCTCAATCCCTCCACCCGTAACCCCCACCAAGAGCTGTCATCAGCTCTCTATCTATGAGTCTGTCTCTATTTTCCTTGTTAGTTCAGTTTGCTCATTAGATTCCACATATGAGTGAAATCATAAATGAGTTGTTAATTTTTCTTATCAAATTATCAACTTTTAAATATGTCACAGGTAACATTTTCCTCTTAAAATTGTATTAATGCTATCTTTTAAAATCTTACGGAAAATTTGGAAAGCATAGTAAAAAAAATTGTTTTCCCTGCATCTTTTGTGAATAATTTATTGACATGATGCCCAACCTTGAATGTAACACTTTAACGTGTATTTCTAAAACACAGTAACATTTACTACATAATATCAATACCAGGAACAAATCAGAAATTTAACATTAATATTGTCAATGGGGGAAGTGAGGAAGGCTTTTCAGGAACAACTGTAAAGGACATATGGACAAAACCAAGGGGGAGTGGAAGCAAGGGAGGGAGGAGAGTTTGGCTGGAGTTGGGCAGGGGAATGGTGGGGAATAAATGCAGACAACTATAACTGAACAATAATAAAATCATTAAAAAATAAAAATAACACTGATTATTCTTTTAAAAAAGAATAAAGAATTCATGCTTAAGGTTTCTACATTAAATCACGGTATCCACTCCTTAACAGATGACAATAAGGGTTTAAACTCTTTTCCTTACAACAAAAGGCTGTACAGAAAAAAGGATCAACAGCATGTGAATAATTGCTCTCATTTTTTCCCTATTTCTGACAACATAAGAGGGACAAAATGAAACTACTTGTGAAAATTTAAATAGTAGATCAACTTTTCTGAGAATAATTGCTAGGGAAAACTGAGAGTGAAATCTCCTCTCACAATTTCTGTTCAAAGTTCTCCTAAAATAGTATTAATACAGACCTACTCAGAGGTTTGCACTAACCTTTAAAAATTTGTTCAAGACCTAAGACTTTTTTATCTCTTTGTATCTAGTATAACTTATTTATGAGTGACATATATTCTGTGCTATAAGATTATGTTCATGAAGCAAATGTAAAAATAATAATGGCTGCCAATAATAATTTTTTTAGTATTAGCCATGTATCAATAATTCTGTTCTTAATTTTACATGTGTCATTCCGTTTATTCTTTAGAACAACTCTGTGGTGATTAGAGTACCTTCTTCAATAGAAAAAAAGAAAGAGAAAAATTGGAGGCATTGTGTGCACACAACACTTTGGGGCATTTTTCTACAGTCTGAAAAAAAATGGGGTAGTAAAGCTGAAGAAAGCAGTCAACATAGATTTGTTTGATTGTCTTTAACCAGAACATACACAAGCATGATTATGTGTGATGAAAAAGACAAGTGAAAAATGAAACGTGATGAACTGGCAGAGAGAGGGTAGTCTATTAAAACAATGTCTCTGAGTAATGGGATCTAATGCACAGCTCATCCACATTAATAGGAGAGAAGAAAGAATATAAAGTGAAAAATGCAGAGTTAGGGTTGCCTAGGTAAGTGAGAGGTATACATAAGTTACAGTCTTTTCCTATCTGTGAAGTACGTTATATATGTGAATGTCTCTATCAGGTGCAATGTGGGGACACTCCTCTCCAACTTGGCTCTACCTATCTTTAGTGGTTTTCTTTAGATGTTGCCATAGTCATAATGTTTCCAAGGTTTTGTCATTTTCAATCTTTATAGTTAGCCATTGTTGTTCCTGAATAGCAAAATTATAAGGAAAAGCCCAAAAAGCTAAGATAGAGATGGCATTTCCTTAAAAAATATTTTCTATCTCAGTAAGAAGTACATGTGATATGAATTTCAGAGAAAAAAAACATGTTCCTTTTTTTCCCTGCATCTGTTTCCTCTGAACTAAATGAAGTCACAGTTTGTAGATTTTTATCCACAAGTTCTGAATATACCAATTGGCCAGTTCAACTCACTGATTAGACAAAAATGTTATAAATAAAATCTGAAACATAATTTCTTCTCATTTTCTGTCTATTAAAAATGAGTCATTAAGTTGCTTTGAAACTCGAGTGTTTCATATACTATTCAAAGGGCTTCTTGGTTATAAATAAATAAAGAAACTAAATATAAACCATATCCTTACCTCTCACAGCTGACTGAGAAGGCTGAGTCAAAACTTTGACATCTAATGCACTGCTGATACTTTCTTCTAAAGCAGCACAATATCCTTCCACGACACTGGTGATAGTATTCTTCAAAGTTCCAAGATTATGGAAAACCTGAAGAGCCGTTCCAACTTGTGTTGGATTCTTTTAAAAGGCCGGGGTGGGTAGGGTGGAAATAGATATAAAGAGAAAAACAAATAAAAAACACACGAATCTATATAACTTTTATTGGTACTTGAGCAGGTACTATAATATTTTTAAATTATCAAAAACAAGAACTAAGACAATGCATTTGGAACAAATATTACTTTTAGTCATTATTTATTTCATAAAAGACAAAGTTAAATATTTTATATATAATTTCACTCAAGTGCTTTTCCTCCTCTTTTAAAGGATAAGATCAGCCCTGGCTGGTGTAGCTCAGTGGATTGAGCATGGGCCTGTGAAGCAAATGGTTGCCGGTTCAATTCCCAGTCAGGGCACATGCCTGGGTTGCAAGCCAGGTCCCTAGCAGGGGACACATGAGAGGCACCCACACATTGATGTTTCTCTCCTGCTCTTTCTCCTTCTCTTCCCTTCCCCCCTCTCTAAAAATAAATAAATTTTTTAAAAAAGGATAAGATCAAAAGTTTTTTATATTATTATAGTGTTTTTTAAACTTACTACCAATACTTATGGAGAGAGTCATGCTGGAACTAACAGTAATCCTACATTTCTTTGAAGAAAAAATCAATGAATTCTGCATACTTACCTGAGGGCTAAGCCATGCAAACTGATACTTACTTTTTATTATATTTTATTCATTCACTCTAACTACAAATACTTATACAGTGCTTAACTATGTGTCTGTCTTGGTTCTAGGTGCTGGAAATAAAGTAGTAACTAAACCAATTAAGTCCTTGCCTTCATGGAGCTTATAATTACTGAGAAATGTATAAAGAGAAATACAACAGAATATCAGATTTTGATAATATTGTAAAAATGAAGAGGGAATAAGAAAAGAGAATAATGGGAATTATTATAGAGAAGAGTCAAAGGATCTATCTCTGAAGTGACAAAAAGAGAGACCTGCATATAATGGAGAGAGTCTAGGGAGAATCTGGGAACTACAGATCTGAGCAGAGGTATCAGCAAAAGTGCAGAGGCAGAAATGTGCTTAGTAGCCAGCCAAACAGCAAAAAAGCCTTACTGGTGCAAAGTGACTAAAGCAGAGGGAGGTAGGTAACCAAGTAGGCAGTAGAAACACTAAGAGAAGATTAAGTCTATAGTACTGATAATATAAACAGATTGCTGGATTTGTCATCAAGTAAATCACTGAATTATCAAGACAGAATCTAGTACACCAAGATATATTTCCAAGCCTAAATAGCTGAAATTCCTCTTTCATTTATGATCCAATGTCTATTATTATAAGAACATAGCTAAAAAGTTAAATAATTTCTTTAACTTATATTCTTCACTTCTAAGTTTATAAATAAGACAAATGGTTGTTTCTGAAATCTATTGGTGTTAGTACATACACATAATGTAGATACATATAAACACACACAGAAAAGAAGTAGAAAATATCATAAAACATGGTTCATGAGTAACACTGTCCCCTTTGCTTTTTTAAAAACAAACAAACAACAACAACAAAAAACAAATGGGCACTTTTAAATTAAAATGGTTTAATTTAGACTTTCCGGCCAAGATAGAAGCATAGGTAGACACACTGTGCCTCCTTACACAACCAAAATAAGGACAACAATTTAAAAACAAAAAAACAACCATTACTGACAGAAAATTGAACTGTATAAAAGTCTGACAACCAAGAAGTTAAAGTAGACACATTCATCCAGACCGGTAAGAGAGACAGAGTTGAAGAGCCGAGAGAGGACACATGGCAGGGTGGCTAGTGGACCCAGGCACACAAGGCAGCAGCTGACAGACCCAGTGAGGCAGTGGATTGTAGAGGGGCACAGCTATTCTGGTCCCACATTCGCACACAGATAAACCAGGCAAAAATGGGGAGTGAGACAGACCACGTGACCCAGTGTCCCAGTTCAGAAAAATGAAGCTTCAAAACACCAACTGAAAAAACCTGTGGGGGTTGAGGTGCCAGGAGAGACTCCCAGGCTCACAGGAGAGTTCATTGGAGAGACCCACACAGTCCCAGGACATACACAAACCCACCCACATGGGAATCAGCACCAGAAGGGCTCAATTTGCTTGTGGGAAGTGGGGGAAGTGACTGAAACCCAGCAGAAAGCAGAGTAAGCACCACTGTTCCCTCTCAGACCCTTGCCCCACAGACGGCATCAGAACACAGCAACTGGGTTGCCCCTCATTGGTGAACACCTAAGGCTCCGCCCCTCACTACTTCACAGGCTCATCAAGACAAAAAAAATGGCCCAAACAAAAGAACACATCAAAGATCCAAAGAAAACACAACTAAGCAATAAAGAGATAGCCAACCTATCAGATGCACAGTTCAATACACTGGTAATCAGGATGCTCACAGAATTGGTTGACTTTGATCATGAATTAGATGAAACAATGAAGGCTACACTAAGTGAAATATAAAGGAAAATATACAAGGAACCAATAGTGATGGGAAGAAAACTGGGCCTCAAATCAATGAAGTGGACCAGAAGGAAGAAACAAACCAGTCAGAAAAGAATGAAGAAATGAGAATTCAAAAAAATGAGGAGAGGCTTAGGAACCTCCAGGACATCCTTAAACGGTCTGACATCCAAATTATAAGGGTACAAGAAGGAGAAGAGGAAGAGCAACAAGTGGCAATGGTATCTGAACAAATAATAAAGGAGAACTTCCCCATTCTGGCTAAGGAAATAGACTTCCAGGAAGTCCAGGAAGCTCACAGAGTCCCAAAGAAGTTGGACCCAAGGAAGCACACACCAAGGCACATCATAATTACATAACCCAAGATTAAAGATAAGGAGAAAATCTTAAGAGCAGCAAGAGAAGAGGAGACAGTAACCTACAAAGGCGTTCCCATCAGACTGTCAGCTGATTTCTCAAAAGAGACCTTGCAGGCAAGAAGGAGCTGGAAAGAAGTATTCCAAGTCATGAAAGACAAGGACCTACATCCAAGATTGCTCTATCCAGCAAAGGAAGGTATCATTTAGAATGGAAGGGCAGATAAAGTGCTTCTCAGATAAGGTCCAGTTAAAGGAATTCATCATCACCAAGCCCTTATTATATGAAATGTTAAATGAACTCATCTAAGAAAAAGAAGATAAAAAATATGAACAGTAAGTAAAATGACAATAAACTCACAACTATCAACAACTGAACCTAAAAACAAAAACAAAAACAAAAAACAAAAAACACCACTAAGCACACAACTAGAAGGGGAACAGAATCACAGAAATGGAGATCACATGGAGGGTTATCAAAAGGGAAGTGGGAGGAGCAGAGATGGGGAACAGGTAGAGAGAATAAGTAGCATAACTGGTAGGTAGAAAATAAACAGGGGAGGGTAAGAATAGTATAGGAAATGTAGAAGCTAAAGAACTTATGACAGATGGACATGAACTAAAGAGGGAATGTGGGTGGGAGAGGGTGTGCAGGGTGAAGGGGAGTGAAGGAGGGAAAATGGGACAACTATAATAGCATAATCAATAAAATATATTTAAAAAAACAAAAAATAAAATGTTTTAATTTAAAATCTTAACTTAATATGGTTATAATATAATTTAATTGTAATATATAATATCAATTCTCGGTACTAACAAACAAAATAGGAGAAAATGAAGTATTTCATATAAAAACAATTAACTGAAAATGAGGTACAGTGCTTTGCCTGGATTGTTGTTAGTTTCATCCAGTGATGATGTTTTAAATTTTTAGTAGATTTCAAGAATTAGGCAGCTGTAAAGAAATTTTTCCTTATCATTATATAAGTGTCTATGTAAGAAAGCACTGCCTGAACAACTTCAGAGAATATTCTCAACCTCATAAAACTAGAATACTGATATATACTGTAAAATTATACTTATTGCTTTAACTATCTTCAAAGGAGTTGAAAAACGTAACTTCTCAACATTATGGTAAGGTTTCAGTTTTATCAGTTGAATGTACACTGTAGATTATATATATACTTTAACTGAAAAACATTTAAAGTCATATTTCACTTAAAAGATTTGGCTAAAGCTCACTCTCGTCCTCTCTCCCTCCAAAAAAAAAAACCAGTAAGAAAAATACGACAATAAACCACTCCATAAACAATTGACTGCCAAAACATTTTAAAAACAGAAATATACATAGCTCATACTTAAAAGGCATCTTGTAGTAATATTTATAATTTATAATACTTATAATTTGAGATGTAATTTTAAGTTTGCCAATTAACATAGTGACTTTTTCACTTAATGCCAATTATTCGTACTCATTGCTTAATATAAATATATCATTTGTTAGTTGGTGAACTACAAACTAATGATTTGCGTATGCAAATTATATAAGCACAGCTTTATGTATTATCAAAAAGTAATCACACCTATGCAACTACCACCTAGACAATGAAACCAAGTATTATCAGCACCTATGAATTTCCTTTTCCCCATGGGAGAGCACGAACCCAGTCCCCTAATACCACAAATTATGCAGTCAAGTTTCTTGCATTTGGGAAATCCCAGGAGTCAGCATATTTGGAGTGCAATGGGTGAGCTTAACCCTGGGAAACCACCCTGTGATCATGGTATTTCCCCTGCCAGGTAAGTGTAGCACCTATGACTCTTGTGGGACTTCCCCAAGTGCAACTCTCCAAATATTATCACTATCCTAGCCTCTAACACCATTGATTATTTTTATCTGTTTTTGAAATTTTACATAAACGGAACCATAAACTAAGTGCCATTTTGTGTCTGGCTCATTTTAGTCAATATTCTATTTGTAAAATTCATCCATGTTGTTGTTGTATATAGCACTAGCTGATTCATTTTTGGTGTTACCAACTATTTCAGCATAGAAATTTACCTTGGTTTATCTATCCTTCCCACGGTCGATGTATGTTTGAGTTATTTCCATTTTTTTTAGGATTTCAAATAATGCTGCCATGAACACTCCAGTGAATGGCTTTTAGTGAACACATATGCATATGCACTTCTGCAGGGTCATCGCTATTTCTATGCTTAGTGTTTGTAGACACTGCCAGTTTCTGCAAATCATCATAACAATTTATATCCACACCAGTAACAACAGAATGTGGGAGCCCCACAACCTTGCTAAAATTTGGAATTACCAAATTCCAAATTTGGGTGGTATCTCCCTCTCCCTCCCATGCGGTTCTCTGCCGAGGACGAAGGCTCAGACACACCCTGTGTTCCTCCATTCACTTCAGGTTAAACTTTGGGACTGGAGGCAAAACTGCAAACTCCTGGGCATGACTCCTGCAATGCAGTTCTCCTTGTGCAGAAGAGGGGGGGGGGTCTTAAAGTCAGACTGGGATCTCTTTCGGAGTTCTCAAGCTCAGCTTGTTAGCCTCCTGGTCTCGGGGCTGCTTCCACTTCTGTGTGGTTCTCTAAGGAATTATTTTCTGAAGGTATTGAGAGGAGAGGTGGCGCCCATCATGACCCCCAGGGTCTTCTATTTTAGCTGTTCTTCTGAGTGAGCACTGTGGTTTTCATCTGCCTTTTTGTGATGACTAAGAAGTTATCCTTTTTTTGCATGTTAAGTATCCATTTGGATACTTTCTTTTGTGAAGTACATATTCCTATTCTTTGCCTGTTGTTCTCATTGGCTTTTTCCATCTTTTACATATTTATAAAAGTTGCTTATAGATTTTATGCAATCCCTTTGATAATTATATGTATTATAAATACAATGTCCCACTCTCAAGAAGTCATTAAGTTCCCAATTTGAATGCAGTCCATTTTATTAACCTTATTCTCTGTGGTTAGCACTTTCAGTATCCTGTTTAAATTTTTTTCCCATATTGCATTCATGAAAATGTCTTTCATTCGTGAAGTTACACTCCAGAAACTCTGTTTGCCTTTCACATTTAGATAAACAAGCCACTTGAAATAACTTTCTGTAGAGTGTGAGATTGAAGGTATGATTAGTGTTTTTCTACATGAATACCCAATTGACACAATTTATTTGAAAACTTAAGAAAAAAATGAAGCGCACCACCACCTACTCTTAAGCTCTATCTTTGCAATAAATCAAGTTTCCATTTGTATGTCTTGGTTTCTAGACTCTCAATTCTGTACCATTAACCTGTCCTTATACACATTCACCTATGTAAATTATTTTAGCTTCAGAGTAAGTTTTGATAGTTCTCTACGTCTGTTCTTCAAACTGATATAGGCTCTTCTTGGTTCATGGTACTTCCATATAAATTTTATAATGGGCTCGACAATTTCCATTGGAAAACAGAGCTTCTAAAATTTTGAGATTGTATTAAATCTATAGATAAAATTAGAAAGACCACAGTCATTAAAAAATTGAGCTCTTTATGAATATGGCATTTCTCCTCATTTACTTAGCTCTTTAATTTCACTTTAAATGTTATAGTTTCTGTGATGAAGTCTTACATGTCTTTAATTTGAATTATTCTACACATTTGGTGTTCTTCGATATTGTAAATGGTAATTTAAACCTTCTTTCTGTGTTTCTGTTACTGGTATATTGGGCCCTGGCTGGGTAGCTCAGTTGGTTAGGGCATCATTCCCATAAGCCAAGGTTGGGAGTTCAATCCCTGTTCAAGAAGACACATACAACAATCAACCAGTGAATGCATAATTAAGAGCAACAACAAAACAATGTTTCCACTCTTTCTCTGCGTTTTTCCCTCACTCTCTCCTTTCCTTTATCTCTCTAAAACCAATCACTTTTAAAAATACAATTGATTTTATATATTGAA
This sequence comes from Artibeus jamaicensis, assembly GCF_021234435.1. NCBI lineage: Eukaryota > Metazoa > Chordata > Mammalia > Chiroptera > Phyllostomidae > Artibeus > Artibeus jamaicensis. The sequence continues at coordinate 886,454 of NW_026521981.1, read as the reverse complement.
TTTCAGCAAAATTTCAAAATTCAGTTATTAATTCTAAAACTTTGTCTGTAGATTATTTTGTGTTTTTATATATACATTCATGTTATCTCTGAATAATCTCTTTCTTCTCTCCATTCATTCTACATTTCATTGCTTTTTCTTATTCCCTGGTTAGGATCTTCAGTATGTTTCTCAGTAAAAGTAATGAGAAATTTCTTTGTGTCAAGAAATTTCCTAATCTAAGGCAGATAGACTGAAATATTTCACGCTGAAAGTCCTAAAGATAGTTCTTTATCAAATTAAGAAAGTTCTATTGTTAGTCTGCTAAAAGTATATGTAATGTTGACTTTTTATTACATGCTATTTCTGCACAGTCTGCTAAAAGTATATGTAATGTTGACTTTTTATTACATGCTATTTCTGCACATGTTGAGATTATCAGTTTTTCCCTTTATTGAAGAAACTACATTGTACTTCTGGACTAAAGAAAGCTATCTTGGTCATGACTGATTATGCTTTTTAGATATCCCTAACACTTACTAATACTTTGTTTAGTATTTCTGCATTGATTTCCAAGAGAGCCAACTAGTAATTATAATATCTCTTTTGATATCAAGTTTATGCTGACCTTAATCAGTTAAGTGTTCCCTCTTTCTCAATTCTTGGATAGAGGTTATGTAATACTGGTTTATTTAAAAATGTTTGAATTAATTCACCAGCAAAGCCATCTGTTTTGTTTGAGGGGAGGTGCTTAATGATAAAGTCAATTTGTCAATAGAACTATTCAGATTTTCTAATTTTCCTACTGTTATTTTGGTAAGTTGTTTTCTCTAGAAGTTTAACTTCATCAAATTCTCAAATCTTCCAAATACAGTTGTGCCTGATGTCCTCTAAGTTTTTAGTTTCTATTGGATCTATATTAAATCACCTATTTCATTCTTAACACTGGTAATTTGTGCCTCTTAAAATTTTTTCTCCTACTCTCATCAGTCTTTTTCAGTGTTTATCAATTTAATGTATTAATCTTGTTAAATAACCAACTTCTGTCTTTCTTAATTCTGTTATAAGCTTTCACTGTTCTTACTTCATGGACTTAACAGCAAGACCTAGATCAAAATCCAAGCGATAGTACTCAGCTAAAATCTTAGCAAATTAGTTAACCTAAGACTTATTTGCCTCATCAGAACAATGGCAAAAATAATATTACCAACCTCACAGGAAAAAGAATGAATCCTTATAAATGATCCAGTGCTGAAGATAGAGCGAAGACATCATAAACATCAGTTGCCCTTACCTTCATCTGGCAACATCATGGTATAAAGAATGTGGGCTTTCATAATTAGGTACAGCCTTGAGGAAAAAAACCAGTTGTGTATAGATAAACTTGGTGACTTTCAGCAAAGTACTTTATCACTAATCAATTTTCATTTTATTTATATAATCAATTTTGATTCCTCATCATATTTTGAAGTCTCTGAGGTAATGTTCCAAGTTTGTTTTGTTGACTGCTACAACTTATGGCATCTAGTGCAGGTGTTAGATAGGTATTCAAGAATTATCAGTTTAATAAGTGAATTAGTGAGCAAATGTTATGATTTGGTTGATAGTATCAGTTTAATAAGTGAATGGGTAAGTAAACTTTGACTTGGTTTCCTGATATGTTGTTTTGCATGACGGTGGGGAAGAGTGAGAACACATTAAAAATGCCTGGCACTCCCTAACCATGTCCCTTTCCACCTCTGAACATCTCGTGCACGTGGGGACTCGCTTCCCTCATGTAAGTCTCTCATACTTATCCTATCCACAGATAAGTATGTATTTAATTTGCTTACATATTTAATGAAATATGGTTCTCGTTAAGAAAAATAAAGATACCTAATACTCAGTATATGAGAGCCAGAAGACATTAGCTCTCAGATCATTCATTATTCCAAAATTTAAAAGTATGATATGCAATAGCCTTACTCCAGTTAGTAAAAAATTTTTATCACTCCCTTTAACTTATCACTGAAATATGTGAAGTCACCAAATAGATATTATTTGAATAACTCTGAGAAACTCAGCTCTCTTCTCTGTATCTCAATAAATTTCAATTTAATTTTTTTCCTTTATTTTTATTCTTCACACTACAGCAGATGCCCACATCTTACCCCCTCCTTTGCACACCCTCTTCCCAGACACCATTCCTCCTTCCTCTGGCCATCGCCACACTGTTGTGTGTCTCCGTGGGTCATGTTCATATGTTGTTTGGCTAATCCCTTCACCTTCTTTCATCTAGCCGCCCCTCTTCCTCTGCCCACTAACAGCAGCCTGTTGCATGTATCCAGGCCTCTGTTTCTATTTTGTTTATCAGTTTATTTTTTTCATTGAATTCCACATGTAACTGAAATCATATAATATGTCTCTCTCTCCAAATGGCTTTTTCCACTTACTATAATATTCTCAATAACCACCCTTACTATTGCAAAAGGTAAGATTTCCTTTTTTCCATCCAAGTAGTATTCCATTGTATAAATGTACCACTGCATTTTTATCCACTAATCTACTGCTGGCACTTGGGCTGTTTCCAGATCTTGGGTATTGTAAATAATACTGCTATGAACACGGGAGTGCCTATATTCTTTTGAATTGGTGTTTCAGGATTCTTAGATATATTCCCAGAAGTGGGGTCAGTGGGTCAAAGTTCCATTTTTAATTTTTTGAAGTAGCTCCATAATGTTGCACAGTGTCTGCACCATTCTGCACTCCCACCAACAGTGCATTAAAGTTGACTTTTCGAACATCCTTGCCAAGACTTTCTACTTGTTGAATTATTAAGGTTAGCCACTGTAGCAGGTGTGAGCTGATATCTCATGGTGGTTTTAATTTGAATCTCTCTGATGATTAGTGACATTGACCATTTTTTTCATGTCTACTGACCATTTGTATATTCCCTTTAGGAAACTGTTCAGGTCCTTTGCTCATTTATTAAATTGAACTGTCTTTTTGGAGTTAAGTTTTATAAGTTCTTTACACATTTTGGATATAAATCCCTTATAAGATGTATCATTGGCAAATATGTTCTCCCATTCAGTGAGTTCCCTTTTCATTTTGTTGATGGTTTGTTTTGCTGTGCAGAAGGTTTTTAGCTTTATATAGTCCCATTTGTTTATTTTTTTCCTTTGTGTCCATTACTGTAGAAGACATGTCAGCAAAAATATTGTTCCGAGACATACGGGATTTTTACAGGCTGTTTTCTTCCAAGGTTTTTATGGTTTAACATTTTCATATTTAAGTCTACTACCCATTTTGAGTTTATTCTTGCGAATGGTGTAAGTTGGGGGTATAGTTTCTTCTATTTTTTTTTTGCATATATCTGTCCAATTTTACCAACACCATTTATTCAAGAGACTATCTTTACTCCTTTGTATATTCCTGCTTTTTTGTTAAGTATTAATTTACCACATAGGTGTGGGTTGATTTCTTTGCTCTCTATTCTGTTCCAATTATCTACATGCCTATTCTTATGTGAGTACCAGGCTGTTTTGATTGCAAGGGCCTTGCAGTATAGTCTGATATCAGCTATTGTGACCCCTCTAATTTTGTTCTTCTTTCTCAAGACTGCTAAGGTTATTCAGGGTCTTTTTCCTTTTCTTTTTGGTTCCACATAAATTTTTGAATATTTGTTCAAGATAGGTGAAATATGTCATTGGTATTTTAATAGGAATTGTGTTGAATCTGTAGACTGCTTTGGGTAGTGTGGTCATTTTAATAATGTTAATTTCTTCTAATCCATGAACACAGTATATGTCTTCACCTACTTGTATCTGCACCAATTTCTTTCCTCAAAGTCCCATAGTTTTCCAAGTACAGGACTTTAACCTCTTTGGTTAAATTCATTCCTAGGTACCTTAATTTTATTGTTGAAATAGTAAATGGGACTGTTGTTTTTTTATTTCTCTTTCTGATACCTCACTTTGGTGTATAGAAATGCCACCAATTTCTGGACATCCAAGAATTTATATGAATAAAGAAAACATTAACAAAATAGAAAGGGAACCAACTGTATGGGAAAACATATTTGCCAATGATACCTTGGACAACGGTTTGATCTCCAAAATATATAAAGAACTCATGTGACTCAACAACAGGAAGACAAACAACCCAATTAAAAAACGGGCAAAGAGAAGTTTCAGCCAAGATGGAGGTGTAGGTAGATACACATTCCCCCCTCACACAACCAAAAGAAGGAAACAAATTAAAAAAATAAAAAACCCAGAACTGCCAGAAAATCGAACTGCGTGGAAGTTGGAAAACCAAAGAATAAAAGAAGAAGCATTCATCCAACCCATCGGAAGGGCAGAGCTGGGCAGCCAGGGCAGAGGACCCACGGTAAGGCAGCAACTGAAGGACCAGGTGGGTGAGGCAGTGGCTGGCGGTCCCACATTTGCACATGGATAAACTGGGAGGAACAACTGAAGAGTGAGGCATACAGAGCAACCCAGGGTTTTAGTGTGGGGAAATAGCCTCAAAACCTTAGGTGGTAAAAACCTGTGAAGTTTGCATTGGCAGGAGAAACTCCCAGCCTCAAAGGAGAATGCATTGGAGAAACCCACAGTGTCCAAGAATGTATACAAACCCACACACCTGGGAATCACCACCAGAAGGACCAGATTTCCTTGTGGATATTGGGGGAAGCAGCTGAAAGCTGGCCCAGAGCTGAGCTAGCGCCACTTTCCCTCTCTGACCCCTCCCCCACATACAGAAGCACACCAGAGGAACTTGTGCTGCCCCACCCTGGCAAATACCTAAGGCTTTGCCCCTTACAACATAACAGGTGTTCTGAAACAATGAAATATGGCCAAAATGAAAGAACAGATCAAAACTCCAAAAGTAGAACAAAGTGTACTAAGGGAAAGCCAATCTATCAGATGCGGAGTTCTAAATACTGATAATCAGGATACTCACAGAAATGGTTGACTATGGTCACAAATTAGAGGAAAAAGTAAAGGCTATGCAAAGTAAAATGAAACAAAATTATACAGGGAACCGACAGTAAAGGGAAGAAAATTGAAACTAAAATCAAGGACTTGGAGCACAAAGAAGAAATAAACATTCAACCAGAACAGATAAAGAAACAATAATTCAAAAAAAATGAGGGGGCCCTTAGAGACCTCTAGGAAAACTTTAAACACTCCATCATAATCATAAGAGTGCCAGAAAGAGAAGAGGGAAGAGCAAGAAATTGAAAACTTACTTGGTAAAATAATGAAGGAGAACTTCCCCAATCTGACAAAAGAAGTAGACTTCTAGGGAAGTCCACAAAGCTCAGAGAATCCCAAAGAAGTTGGACCCAAGAAGGAACACACCAAGGCACATTATAATTACATTAGCTAACATTAAAATGGAGAGAATCCTAGAAGCAGCAAGAGATAAGGAGACAATAACCTACATAAGAGTTCCCATAAGACTATCAGCTCATTTCTCAAAAGAAACCTTGCAGGCTTCTAGAAGGGGCTGGACAGAAGTATTCAAAGCAATGAAAGGCAAGGACCTACATCCAAGATTACTCTATCCAGCAAAGCTATCATTTAGAATGGAAGGGCAAGTAAAGAGCTTCCCAGATAAGTCAAGTTAAAGGAGTTCATCATCATCAAGCCCTTATTATAGGAAAGGTTAAAGGGACTTATCTAAGGAAAGGAAGATGATCAAAAACTATGAACAGTAAAATGACAACAAACACAACCATCAACAACTGAACCTAAAAACAAACAACTATAAAAGGAACAGAATCACGGAAATGGAGATCACATGAAGGGTTATGAGTGGGGAGGGGGAAGGGGAGAATGGGGGAAAATGGTGCAGGGAATAAGAAACATAATTGACAGGTACAAAATAGGGAGAAACTAAGAATAGTACAGGAAATGGAGAAGCCAAAGAACTAACATGTAATGATCCATGGACATGAACTAAGCAGTGGGTGAAGGAGAATGCTGGTGGGAAGGTGGGGTGCAAAAGGAAGAGGAATAAAGGGGAGAAAAAAATGGGACAACTGTAATAGCATAAGCAATAAAATATTCTTAAAAAAATGGACAAAGGACCTGAACAGACACTTCTCCAAGGAGGACGTACATACACAGGACCCAGAGGCACAGCCATCAGAGAGATGCAAAGTAAAACTACAATGAAATACCACCTGACATGGGGCAGAATAGGCATCATTAACAAAGCAACAAACAAGTGCTGGCAAGGGTGGGGAGAAAAGGGAAACTTAGCAGACTATTTGTGGGATTGCAGACTGGCGCAGCACTATGGAAGCAGTATGGAATTTCCGCAAAAAAACAAAAACAAAAAAACCCCTAAAAATGGAACTGCCGTATGACCCAGCAATTCCACTGCTAGGATTATACCGTAAGAATCCTGAAACACCAATTCAAAAGAATTTATGAACCCCTATGTTCATAGCAGCTTTATTTGTTTGTTTGTTTGAATATGCTAAAACAGTTGTCCTGATGTTTCTCCCTTTACACCCCTCCATCCAGCACCCTCCACTCCCTCAGGCAACCCTGCCACCATTGTTCATGTCCATGGGTCATGTGCAAAAGTTCTTTGGCTACTCCATTTCCTATACTGTTCTTTACATCCCAATGGCTACTCTGTAACTACTAGTTATACTTCTTAATTCCAACTCCACCCATGACCCTACATCCCCCCTTCCTATCTGGTAACCATCAAAACACTCTGTATCCATGATTCTTTCTTTGTGCTTCTCGTTTGCTTAGTTTGCTTTTTACAATTCAATTGCTGATCTGTACTATTTGCCATTTTATTGTTCATAGATTTGATCACCCTCTTTTCCTTAAATAATTCCCTTTAACATTTCATATAATAGTGGTATGGTGATGATGAACTTCTTTAGTTTTTCCTTGTCTGGGAAGCTCTGTATCTGCCCTTTGATCTAAATGATAGCTCTGCTGGGTAGAGCAATCTTGGTTGTAGGTCCCTGCTTCTCATAACTTTGAATATTTCTTGCTAGTTCCTTCAAGCTTGCAAAGTTTCTTTTGAGAAATCAGCTCACAGTCTTACAGCAACTCCCCTGTAGGTAACTAACTTGTTTTCTCTTGCTGCTTTTAAATTTTTCTCTTTATTTTTAACCTTTCGCATTTTACTTAAGGTGTGTCTGGGAGTGGGCTTCTTTGCATCTATCTTGTTTGGGACTCTCTGTGCTTCCTGAACTTGCATGTCTATTTCCTTTACCAAACCATGGAAGGTTTCTTTCATTATTTTTTCCAATAGATTTCTAATTTCTTGCTTTCTCTTCTCTGTCTGGCACCCCTATGAGGAGAATGTTAGACCTCTTCAGTTGACCCAGAGGCTGCTATACTGTTTAATTTTTCTGGATTCTTTTTTCTTATTGTTCTGCTTGGTTGTTTTTTGCTACCATATATTCAAAATCATTGACTTGATTTTCAGCTTCATCTTCTCTACTCCTTGTTTCCCTATAAATTGTTTGTTACTTCAATTAGTGTATCCTTTGCTTCTTACTGGATCTTTTTCTTATTGTTGAGGTCCTCAGGAAGTTCCTTGAGCATCCTTAAAACCAGTGTTTTGAACTCTGCATCTGATAGATTGTATACCTCCATTTCATTTAGCTCTTTTTCTGGAGTTTTAATCTGTTTTTTCATTTGGGCCATGTTTCTTTGTCTCGTTGGTTTGGCAGCTTTCTTGTGCTTATTTCTATGTATTAGGTAGAGCTTCTTTGACTCCATGTCTTAGTAGTGTGGCCTAATGTATTAGGTGTCCTGTAGGGTCCTGTGGCATAGCCTCTTCTGTCACCCAGGCTGCGTACTCGAAGTACACCCTTTGTGTCTGCTTAGTACACTCTCCTCTTATATTTGGCCCTTGGTGGCTGTTGGCAGACCAACGTGAGGGATTTACCCAAATCAGACAGCTGCAAGGATTGGCCGTGACCACTTACAAGCTACCTCTGCCCTCTGTGGAGGATCAGCTGTGCAGGGGCAGATTGTTGGTGCTGTGATGTGGTCTGCTCCTGTCCAGTGGGTTCACTGGCCACTGGGCTTTCCAGGTGGTACAGAGCAAGGTCAGCCTCCACCTGTGTTTTTCCCAGGGGAACACTGCCTGAGTTACAAAGCAATCTGAGGTAGCTGCTGCTGGTGCTGGGCATGGAGATTCCCAGGGAAAACCAAGCTGTGAATATTGGCTGATTGCTGCTAGTTTTGGGTTTGGGGCTCACTGAAGCCAGCTGTTGCCTGTTTGGTAGGATTTATGAAATTGTGAAGTGTGAACCAAGACTAATCATTCATATGGAAAAGCAGCTTGGGTGGGCCCATAAGTTGGGTGGGGTAGTGTCTGGGGATCTCCAAGGCAGGGAAGAAAGTTTTAGCCAGGTTGTTGGAGTCTCAGAGACAAGGCACTAGCCTGCCGGCATTGTTGGGGGAGGATTTAGAAAAGGGACAATGGCCCCAGCTAGCCTTGATGCCAGGCACTCCAGCTTCTCCCCTTATACACCATGGGTTCCTTTCAAGCTGCTATACCAGTGCTGGACCTCAGAGGGAGTGAGTCTGTACAGATGAAGCCATGGGTGGGTTAAGAGGAACTACTTGGGGTCCAGCAGTTTCTTCTACCGACTTCATATCTGCTGGATTTTGTAGCCAGAAGTTGTGGAGACTTACTTTCCTGGCACTGACACCCTAGGCTGGGGGGCTTGGTGTGGGGCTGGGACTCCTCACTCCCAAAATATCCCTCCCAAATTTTTATGCACCACACATGGGTGAGGGACCAGACTATTTCATATCTCTACCCCTCCTACCAGTCTGGATAGATCTAGTTTCTTTAATTCCATAGTTGTCAGACTTCCATTCAACTTAACTCCTGACAGTTTTGAGTGATGGCTGTTTTCCGTAGCAGCATTATTTACAATAGCCATGTGCTGGAAACAGCTTAAGTGCCCATCAGTAAATGACGGGATCATAAAGCTGTGGTACATTTACACAGTGGAATACTGCACAGCAGAAAGAAGGAACTCCTACTGTTTGCAACAGCATGGATTGAACTAGAGCGTATTATGCTAAGTGAAATATGCCAGGTGACAACAGAAAAATAACATATGATCTCACCTATGAATGGAACCTAATGAACAAAACAAACAAAGGAGCCAAATAGAATGAAAGGCATGGAAACAAGGAACAGACTGACAGTGACCAGAGGGGGTAGTAGATAAGAGGAGAAAGAAGGGGAAGGGATTAATCAAGGAGCAGGTATAAATGACCCATGGACGTGGACAACAAGTTGGGGATTGGCTGTGGGAGTCAGGAGTAGACAGGGCAGGGTAGAGCAACAGGGAAAAAAATGGGACAACTGTAATAGACAACAATAGAAAAAAAAAAGACCTGTATTAAGAAAATTGTAACATATTGAAGAAGATACAAATAAGTGGAAGCATATACTGTATTCATGAATTAAAGAATTAACATCATTAAAATGTCCATACTACTCAAACCATGTACGAATTCAACGCAATTCTTATCAAGATACTAGTGGACTATTTCACACAACTAGACCAAATATTCAAAAAATTTATATGGAATCACAGAACACCCAAATATAGCAACAATAATCTTGAGAAAGGAAAACTAAGTTGGAGTAATGAAGCTTCCTGTTATCAAACTGTACTAGAAAGTCATAGTAATTAAAACATCATGGTACTACCACAAAAATGGACATAGAGATCAATGGAACGCAACAGAGAGCCCAGAAATAAACCTATGGCTTTATAGTCAATTAATATTTGACAAAGAAGGCCAAAGTATACAATGGGGTAAAGACAATCTCTTCAATAAATGTTATTGGGGCTAATTGGACAGAGACATGCAAAAAAAGGAATGAAACTAGACTGTCTTCTTATAAACCCAAGATGGATTAACATTTAAAAATGAAACCATAAAAATCCTAGAAGAAAACAGAGGTAGTAAAACCTCAAACATTTCTCATAGCAATATTTTTTGTGATATATCTCCTCAGGCAAGAGAAACAGGAACATAAAAGAAAAATGAAAAACTGGGACTATATCAAACCAAAAAGTTTTTGTACAGCAAAGAAAACCAACAACAAAACAAAAAGACAACCTACTGAATGGAAGAAGATATTTGCCAATGATACAAAGGATGAGGGGCTGATATCTAAAATTTATAAAAAACTTACAAAACTCAACACCAAAAAAAAACAAACAATCCAAAAACTGGCAAAAACCTGAATAGACACTTCTCCAAAGAGGGCATTCAGACAGCCAACAGACATATGAAAAGATGCTGAACATCACTAATCACCAGAGAAATGCAAATTAAAACCATAATGACATACCACCTCACACCTGTCAGATGACTACCATCAGTAAATCAACAAACGACAAGAGTTGGGAAGGATGTGGGAAAGGGAACCCTTGTGCACTACTGGTGGGAATGCAGGTTGGTACAGCCACTATGGAAAGCAGCATAGAGTTACCTTAAAAAAATTAAAGTGGAACTATCTTATGACCCAGTGATCCTACTTCTGAGAAACCTGAAATAATAATTGTAAAAAATATATGCACCGCTATGTTCACTGCAGTATTATTTACAGTAGCCAAGGTTTGGAAGCTGCTGAAGTGCCCCTCAGTAGATGAGTGGATAGAAAAGTGGTGTATTTATACAATGGAATACTACGGAACCATCAAAAAAAAGAAATTCTTATCCTTGTGCAATGGCATGTATGGCCCTAGAAAAAAATATAGTAAGTAAAATAAGTCAGTCAGAGAAAGACAAGTACTATATGATTTCTCTCATTTCTGGCATCTAATAGACAAAATGAATGAACAATCAAAATAGAGACAGACTCACAGATAGAGAGCAGCCTGACAATCGTTGAAGGTGTGAGCCAGGGCTTGCTGGGTGGGCTGGAGGGATTGAAAAAAAAGAGAAAACTCATGGGCATGGACAACACTGTATTGACTGTAGGAGGAGCAGTATGGGGAGGAGGAGGATATGGGGGGTAAACGGTGATGGACAGAAATTACTTGGCTTTTCAAGACACAAAATAGTGCACTGATTTTATTATACAGAATTGTGTATCTGAAACTGGTATAATTTTGTTAACCAGTATCATCCAAATAAGTTCAATAAATAAGAATTAAAATAAAGAGAAGGGGATACATCAAAAAATAATGGTACTATTTCTATGCTGCAGTGATTTAGTAAGCTCTACTGTAAATGAGGGATTATTTTAGGGGCTTTATACATATGATGTCTGTTGAAAAGAAACAACAGGTCCAAAATGGACTCACTTATGCTAAAGCTCATCAAACCAAAATTTAACACCTAACTTAATTACAGTTAACAACATTCCCCAGTGACATAGTCTTAACTGGTCAGTCTGAATCTGGATGTCAGCACCAATGAGATCATCTACCACATTTCCCCTTTAGATTCCCCACAGGAGGGTGAGGGAATCCTTTTTTCCCTTATTCCTTCCCCCTTCTGACTATAAATGTCTTCTATTTTGTAGCACTTCTTGAATGCTTTTTGATTTATCAATTGCTAAATAAAGCTAATTAGATCTTTAAAATTTACTCAGTTAAATTTTCTTTTTTAACATGTCTAATCCTCCCCCAACAAAATCTTCAAAGTAGCTGTTATTTTTCCCTACTGAAAGATGGGAACATTGAAAAATGAAGTTAACAGAAGGTCCAATACACATAGGATAAATGGCAGCGTCTGATTTTAATTTTTAAAGTTCGTGCTTTTCCAAGTAATGATGGTAAATTGCAAATAATCATTAATACCAATTAAGGAAAATTCTGGCTTTCTTTAAGCAGGGAAGTTTAAAAGGACAATGACCAATGTATGCCTTCTTTTTACTTTGCCAAGTGAAGACATTTACAAGAACTCACTATTTACTATCATTATGTCATTTTATAATGGTTATTTAAGAAAAACAGGAGTAAAGAAAAAGAGGAGTAAACAAAAAGGAGAAACATTGTTTCAATTATGAATATTGCTTTATGAAACAGTCACTACCTTGTGCTCATTTTTAGTTTTACTGGGAACTAGTAAAACCTCAGCGAGACTGCAACAACCCACAGGTCAGTGTTGGGAAACCAGTACTGATGTTATCTCTCTGCACATATAAGCAGTTTAGCCCATCTTGCCAAGAGGCTCCTGCACACATTAACTGCAAGTTTAAAGTCTCCCTGAAAACTGCCCATAAAAAAACTCCTTCCAAGAACCCTGGGTCGTTGTGTTCTCTGGGAAGCTTAATGGTATTAATTCAGGAGCAAACAGTTAATCAACTCCTTGCCTTACTCAGCTGGTTCTCCACTGCCTGCTGCAAATCACAAGTTTAGCATAGTTTAAATCAGTAAAATCATAACTTGTCCTTAACAGTACCCTCTTTCTCATCCCACAGATAATGTTCACAAATATAACGTGAATACTTCAATTCACTGATCACCTTTAACTGCTTGATGTGTGTGCCTGTTTTCCCAATGCTCCAGGATCAGCTCTATGACTTTTCTTTGTTTTCTTATACAACCTACCAACCGCCTCTCTACAAAATCAGAGCCATTCTTGGTGTTCTGTGCCCTTGGTGGTCTAGATTTATCATAATGTCCAAACCTGACCTGTGGAAATATTATACCAGATGGAGATGCTTTCTCCCCTTGACAGCAATGTTTCAAGGGCCTTCACACCCACCAATTTTGTCATTAAAACATCAGCAGGGTATATATTACAATGTTCATTTTACAGTTAAGGAAACTAAAGTAGGAAACCAAGAGGGAAGGCTCACAGCTTCCTAGTGGAAGGCCAGTTTTAGGTTTTGGGACCTTCAGTCCCTATTCTGTACTCTGCAACAGGCCATCCTATCATGATACACCTGACTTAGGACATCCCCAGATACACCATTTTTGCAGGTGGGAAATAGTCTCTGGCAATTGTAAGAGATCTCAAAACAGAGAGGCTAAACACACTTGAAAAATACCATGCTAGAAAGAAATGAACTTCTACTGAAAAGGCAGCAATGTTTTTAGACAATGTATTGTCTTTAAATGAGACAGTCAATATTCTAAGAATAATTTTCCAATGAATTATCACTGTGACTTCCAACAAATTATTAAATTTGACAGGAAATTACCCAACTTCATAAATTGTACATAAAAAAAGCAGGACAAAAAAGAGAAAGCTTGTGGACATGAACAACAGTAAGTGATTGCTAGGGGGTGGGGAGGGAGGAAGAGGAGGGTATGGGGGATAAATAAATGGTGATGGATGGAGACTTGACTTGGGGAGGTGAACACAATACAGCATACAGATCATGTGTTGAAGAATTCTGAACCTGACACCTGTATCATTTTGTTAAACAGTATCACCCTAATAAACCCAATAAAAAATGCAATGAAAGACTATGCACTAAAGTAGAAAGGATAATTTCATAAGTAGATCAAGACAGAACTCTATTCCCAAGCATTTCAAAACATGGCAGAGGCATTTTATTTATTAAACTAAAATTATTTATTCTGCTTTGGAAATAAATATGATGGTTTTGTTATTTCCCTTTTGATGTCTTGGTAACATTACAGGGAGGAAAATAAAATCACAAAGAACACGTCAGAAAAGAAATGTAGTTTTTTCAGGTCCCTAAAAAGCTTGCCTAAACAGGAACACTGTAACCAAAGCAACAGCTGGCACTGAGCTAATAGGCAGAGACATATCTGTAGACTGCTGGAAAGCCCGTTCCAAGAAAGAGCAAGCAATATCCAGGCATTTACTAAGCTACATACTAATGTGCAGTGACCTTTGTGAGCATGCACACAGCATTAAATCAAGTTGGACAGGATTTTAAAAGCTTCACATCATTGAAATTAGAAATGGAAGGAGTAACAAAATTTTATTTAATTGGAAACAAAACACACAAATGACATGAATTCACAAGATCAGGATTCCACTGTGGATGATACAAAAGTTGGAAAGGTTCGTATAAGCCTTGTATCACATTTTACTTTTTCTCTTCACTAAATAATTCCTTAGCAGTCAAATTAGTTTTCTTTAGGATTTATAGATAAAAGAAGAAAAACACACAGAAAAGGAAAAGGACAAATATAGAATATAAATTTTGATGATGCTCTTCTGCTGCTGTAGTTCATGCAACAGTCCACAAAATGACTTCATTTATAAAGCCTTAAACACGACATAAAATTCTGAGTTGATTTCAGCTGATTTTGACTAGAAAGAAGAGATTTAAAAAATTTTACTTCCAAAACAATTTATTAGTGAGAAGCCTTCAGGACCCCAATATTTCCTCGAAGTTTGATTTTATTAAACTATTTCATATTTAATGAAAACAAACAATAAGGAATTCTACAATCACACTAAAAAGATGGGGGTTGGTGAGGAAAGAGAGGCAGAATTGATGAACATGTCCCCAACCTGGCTTCTCCTAAGACACAAGGATTATACTGAGAACGATGTGAACTCACTTTAAGCAAAAATTCAAAGAACAGGTATCTCTCACTATGAAGATAATTCTTACTGCTAAAAAATAAAGCATTTTTATAACATAGGAAAGATATAGATCTTTATTTTTAAAAAGCAGGTAATTCTTTAAAATACTCTCTTAGTACACTATAACTTTAATAAAATTAGGTTGACTTTCAAGTACATTTTAAGACTAAAAAGCACAGTATCTTAATCAATAACTGAGGAACTTTAAAATATAAATATTTAATTTATCAAGAGTGGTGCTAATAAACTCACAATACCTTATAGGTAACAGGTATATATTAGGACCAAATAGTTAAGGCAACTTATAATATCTGTGTGCACATGTACTAACATGATACGATATATACATAACCCTTTTTTGAGCTATAACATGCCTAAAACATTGAAAACTTAATGGAGCCCCATGAAAAATTGCATGTACTAAAGAAAGAAGGAATCACATTACATAATGTAATTTAAAATCAAGAATTACATTAGCTACCTTGGTTGTGATTCAGAGTTTACCAGTGGCTTTTCTGATTCAGTAACATGCAGCCCATTAATGCTTGATATGTACTTCTCAGCTAACCTAATATAATTATTTCAGAACCTGTTAACAATCAACAGTCAACAGTACATAACCTAAATGAAATTAAGAAACTAAGCAGGATATTTAATAGCATAATATGATCTTATAAGCTAGAAATCAACTTTAATCTAGGTCTTTTTAAAGAGAAGCAGAAAAAATAAGGAGCTATAGTAAAGAAAGGAAAAATGGAGAGAGAGACAAGAAGAAGAAGCAGAAAAACAATAAAAGTGAACATGGTTTGGAAGGGGAAGTTTCAAAAGAAAAGCAGTTATAACACAAACAGACCTTAAGAAAACGGAGAAGAGAGTAAAGGAATAACCAATTCCTTTAGAGAAAAGGGTTATTTTAATTTCCAAATTTCTTTACAAAATAAACTTGACCCTAAGAAAATGGAGAAGAGTAAAGGAATAACCAATTCCTCTAGAGAAAAGGGTTATTTTAATTTCCAAATTTCTTTACAAAATAAATTTGAAGAGCATAGCCTGTATCAATTCAAAGTTCGGCATTCATCATATTATATAATAGTAGATAATATTTCAAGGTCACTAAAATGTGTTCAATAATAAAATTTTTAAGACAATAAAAGTAGTCACAGAACACTGAGAGTCAAGCCATAAATTTCACTCCTTGAGTATAAAATTTAAGTTAAATATATATGTCTTATTTCTTATGTAAAGTAACAATATAATAATTCTAGTCATTCATGCTTTAACAAAAATATTTATGGCAAGTATTACTAGTTAATCACCCCTTGTTTCTTATTAACAAAAGTCTAATTTTCTCCAGGGGTAAAAAATGTGCACCACCCCAGGAAATGGCTCATAAATATCCTAAGGCAATGTTGACATTTCTATTCCTTTTTGCCAAATACTTGCTTTCACTGTCTTCTGGACAGCTGGGGTGATACTGCGACCCAGATCAGGCCAATGAGACATAAGGGCAGGACTGCTGGGGCAACTTTAGAAAAGGATTTTGTAACACTGCCTTTTGGCCGGCAGCTAGCACTGACCCATCTCCACACCTTGAATACAGACGTAATGCCTACGGGTGTGACAGTTACCTTGTGACCATGACAAAACAAGCAAGAGGACACTAAGGATGACAAAATGGAAATACCCTTGTTGAATAGCTGAAACAGTGTTAGAACCACCCACATAAAAATACCTACTTGTTTAAGCTACTGTTAGTAGCTTGTTGATACAATTCTAGCAGTCCCATCCAGCACCAAATTGATTGAAACACTATATATAAAAATACATCACTCCACAACATTTAAAAAAAGGAACAAGGAGAAGATCCAAGAAACAGTGGATTAGGTGAAATCTACACTAATCTCCTCCAAGCACCAAATTAGAATTACCACTACATTATAGAAAAATAGTCCTGAATATCCAACTGAAAACTAGCTGGAGAGAAAGAAGCCTTATAAGCAAGGACTTAGAGAAGAAGCCATATCAAGACTGGCAGAGCACTCCCCTCCATCTGGCATCAGAATGAAGACAATCAATAGCCTCCCCACTGGAGCCCCAATCACCCCACCATGTGGAGCTCATGCCCTGCTGAGAAATACAGCCAGAGGCTCTTTAATGACTAAGCCTAAGAGGCAGTCTGTAGGAGGAGGCAGATCTCTGGGTGCTTCCAGACTTTTGCTAACCCACCTCCGAGCCTGGTACCAGTAAAAACCAACCATGATGTGCAGCTTGGTACTTCCTGCACACACTCAGGCCCAGCAGACAGAGCCCCAGCTGTGAATCAATTTAGCTTCAAACAGACTGCACAAAGACAATCACAGTCAGTGTCTGACACAGGTCTGCACAGAGACCCTCCAAAGAGGTCAGTACCCTACATACCCAGGGGCCACCTTCAGACAGAGCAGGGACCAGTAAGTTTCACAAGCAGCATATCCACAGGAAGATTTCAGCAGACACCAAACCCTGGTGAGGCAAATTCTACTACATGTAATCAACAACTGCACACCCGCTTGCACAATGTGATAAGGGTGGAGACTCATAGTCAGGCAGACTAAGGAACTGATTTAATGCACAATGTGGCCAGTAACAATCAAGACTCAATTACAAAAGCAGGGCCCACATAATACACACAAGTGACATTTCTAGAGCACCCAGCTCAGGTGATGAGGGGGGCTATGCTATTGGATGCCACAGAACAACTACTTCATAAGGCAACGCTACCAAGCCTGCAAGTCACAGAACATCTACCTCATACGAGGAAACAAACACAAAGAGGCAGCCAAAATGGGGAGACAGAAAAAGGCCGAAAATAAAAGAACAAGAGAATTCTCCAGAAAAAGAGCTAAATGAAATGAAGACAAGGCCTTTATCAGAAATAAAGTCCAAACTACTGATTATAAGGATATTCAACACCATGAAAAAGTACATAGAAATCATAAAAAAAGACCGGTCAGAAATGAAGAATGTAATGGCTGAAATAAAGAATACACTGGAAGGAATAAACAGTAGGTTAGATGAAACAGAGGATCAAATCAATGATTTGGAAGAAAAGGTAAAAAATACCTAATCAGAGAGGCAAAAAGAAAAAAGAACATTAAAAAAGAATGAGGACACTTTACAAAACCTTTGGGACAACATAAAACATAACAACATCCATACCACAGGGGTACGAGAAGAAGAAAAGGGTGAGCAAGAAATCGAGTACCTATCTGAAGAAAACTTCCCTAACCTGGTGAAGGAAAAAGACATACAAGTCCAAGAAGTGCAGAGTCCACACAAAGAGGACTCAAAGAGGCTCCCCAAAAGACACATAATTAAAATAGCAAAGGTTAAAGGCAAAGACAGAATCTTAAAAGCCACAAGAAAAAGGCAGTTAGCTGCCTACAACAGAGCTCCCATAACACTGTCAGGTGATTTCTCAACAGAAACATTTCAGGGTAGAAGGGATTGGCATGAAATATTCAAAGTGACAAAAAGCAAGGGCCTACAACCAAGGTTACTTTACCAGGCAAGGCTATCACTGTAAATTAAAGGAGAAATAAAAAGCTTCCCAGACAAGAAAATGCTAAAGGAGGATGTTACCTCCAAACCAGTATTACAGGAAATGTTAAAGGGTTTGCTGTAAGATGTAGAAGAAGTAAAAGGAGGCAAAAAAGCAGAGGAATATAGCTTAAAAAATTGCAACGAATACCTACCTATCAATAATCACTTTAATTATAAATGTATTAAATGTTCCAAACAAAAGACATGCTAGCTGAATAGATAAGAAAACAAGACCAATATATATACTGTCATGAAGAGACCCACCTTAGAACGAAGTATACACACAGATTAAAAGTAAAGGGATGGAAAAACATTTCAAGTAAATGAAAAGGGGAAAAAAGTTGGGGTAGAAATACTTATATCTTGACAAAACAGACTATAAAGCCAAGGCTATAGTAAAAGACAAAGAAGTATACTACATAATGTTAAACAGAGCAATCCAACAAGATGATACATCCATTGTAAACATTCATGCATACAACTTAGGAGCACTTAACCACGTAAGGCCAATCTTGATGGACATATAGAAAGAGAATGACAATAATAGTCACAGTAAGATTTTAACACTACATTGACATGAATGGATAGATCTTCCAGACAGAAAATCAACCAGGAGACAGTGGCCTTAACTGACATATTAGGTCAACTTAAGTGGTTTTAATTGATATCTTCGGAGCATTTTACCCCAAAGCAGAAGAATAGAGAGAACAAGAACTTACTGCAGTGTTAAAATTCTTCAGATAAGTATTTGGTGGTAGTTTATCAAATCTTGTATTTGTGTCTCAACCCTTCATTTCTATACGACTATACATTTGGAAGTAGTGTGTTTAAATATGATTTTCAACAATTGAGTATCTTTGGAATAGTCTCTGATTCCTTTCTTATTCCTGTTAAAGGATGTATTCAGCATAGGTGAATTAAAAAAAAGTTGATGTGCAATCCCTTGAATAGTTCTTTGAGAAAAGGTATCTTCTTTCATTTGATGTAGACAAGTATCTTATTTATCTTCAAAGTGAGACCCTGAGTTAAGATATACTTGGCAGTAGATAAAACTAACCTCCAGTATTAAAAGTTAAGAAAATAGTTACCTTTTGAAAGTAAGAAGAGAGTGACTGTGAGAGGAATACAGTGGACTTTCTGGGGCTGGGTTTTGATTTCACAGTTGTGTTCACCTGGTCGTATTTCAATCCATATGTCCAAAATTTATCTTTTCAATAGGTACATAATCATTTTAAAAGTTTACTTCAAATAGTAACTGACATTCAGTTATATATTTTAATTTACAACAATTAAGAGAAGTCAAATAACTAATTTTCCAATTTAGAGACTACATAAATGAATTATTTGTAAAATTATTTTCATCCAATACAAATGCACAAAATGAAATTCCTGGTTTAAAGCATATAAATAAAAAGATAGGTATTAATGACTGTACTTGAATCAACTACAAATAGAGAAAACAGCTGGGTGCAACACAAATGTAGAACTGGTATTTACACCTGATTTGTTTTATTTTTTACTGGAACTATTGGGGTGACAATGGTTAATAAAATTATATAGCTTTCAGATGTACAATCCTGTAATACATTATCTGTATACTGTACTGTGTGTTCACCACCCCAAGTGACTTGTTGATTCTACTATGTTAGTATGTCTAACATTTGGGTTTCTTCTAATTCAGAAATTTAAGCATCAGGAAATTAACACCTTATGAAAATCTCAAGTCAACATTGTTTTTTAATCATGACACGGTGCATATGAAGGGTGGACGGTCTAGGTTTAGAGTAGTTAATGTTTTGATCCAAACTATAATATTTATGAGCTATTTCTTCTTCAATAAATTATTTAAGCTCCCAGCTCCAGGTCAACATGGTAAAGTAGGGAAAGGCAGTACTCAGATTTTTCCACAAATAAATCAAAATTACAACTAAACTACAGAACGACATCATTCAGAACCACTTTAAATCTAGCTGAACAGACATCTTATAACTAAGAACACATAGAAGAAGCCACTTTGCGACTGATAAGAAGGGTGGAGATGCAGAATGGGCTGGTCCCACCAAACACGTGGCAATTAAAAACTGGGGAGGACATCTCGGCTTTGGAGGTACTTCCTGAGGGGAAAGGGATCCCAGCCCCATCCCAGGATCCAGCCCAGGGTTCCAGTGCTGGGAAGAAAAGTCCGCATAACTACCAGTTGTGAAAACTAGCAGGGATTGTGGCAGACTGAGACAAAAGGCTCTGGAAACCCAGGTGTATCTCTCAAAGGGCCCCCTCATGTAGTAAATGGGACTTACTCCCTCTAAGCTCTGGTATTAGGGCAGTACCTCAAAAGGTAACAGGGACATACACAGAGGAATGGAATTGTCTAGCTTTAAGGCAAGAGCAAAAAGGATAGCTTTCTCCCAAACAGAAGTGCTGGCGGAGGTCACTGTTCCGTTGCTGTGTCCCCCACCACACAACCAGCAGACAGGTACCACAGCTGAGTCTCCATCAACCTGGCTAACAGTGTTCTATCTGTACTGGTGACTCCCTATGACCCCGACCTCACCCAACTTGCAGGCCCACCAAAGCTGTTTCTAGTGACTTTTCCATACAAACTGCCTTTCTTGGACTTGCCTAAAATCTCTCAGACAAGCAGCATCTCACATTGGCAAGCCCCATCCATCTTGCTAGTGGCCCCAGGCCTGGCACTAGCAGCAGCAAGCCTTGGTTTGAAGTTTGGAAATCTATTTGAAAAAATAATGAAGGAAAACTTCCTTAAATTGGTGAAGGAAATACACACAAATCCAGGAAACACAGAGTCCCAAACAAGATGAACCCAAAAAAGCCCACAGTGAGAAAAAAATATCAAAAATACATACAGTAAAATGACAGTAAGCATATATTTATCAACAATTACTTTAAATGCAAATGGACTAAATGATCCAATCAAAACACATAAGGTGACTTAATAGAGAATAAGACCCATCCATATGCTATCTATGAGAGACTCACTCCAGATCAAAAGATACACGAACACTAAAAATAAAGAGATGGAAAAATGTATTTTACAAAAATGGAAACAAACAAACAAGAAAAGATGAGGTAGCAATTGTTATGTCGGTCAAAACAGATTTTAAAACAAAGGGTATAATAAGAGATGAAGAAGGACCCAGCAATTACACTTCTGGGTATTTATCCGAAGTAGCCCAGAACACTAAATTGAAAAAAACACATGCATTCATAAGTTCACTGCAACATTATTTACAATAGCCAAGATATGGAAGCAATCTAAATGTCTACAATAGATGAATGAATAAAGAAGAAATGGTGCACATACACAAGAAATGACTCAGTCATAAAGGAAAAACAGAATACAACCTTTCCACCCACAACAACATAGATGGACCTAGAAAGTATTTTGTTGAGAGAAGCAAGTCAGACAGAGAAAGACAAAGTCAATATGATTTTACTTATATGTGAAATTAAAAAACACAAACAAACAAGAGGATTCAAAGGTGGAGACATAGGAAGAAATGCTTCGTTTCTTCACATAAACAAAAGAAGGATTAACAACCAACTGAAAAACAAAAACAACCACAACTACCAGAAAATCAAACTGCATGAAAGTCTGACAACCAAGGAGTTAAAGTAGAAACATCTATTCGGACTGGTAGGAGGGGAGGAGACAGGCAGCCAGGGTGGACAGGACTTGTGGCGAGACGGTGGCAGACTGAGGCAGGCAAGGGGACAGCTAGTGAAGAGGATTCCCCACATTCCTGTGCAGAGAAGCCAGGAGGAACAACTAGGAGCAAGACAAACTGTGCAACCCAGGCTCCAGTGCAGGGAAATAAAGTCTCAAAACCTCTCCCTGTAAAACCTGTGGGTATTGTGGCAGTGGGAGAAACTTCCTGTCTCACAGAAGAGTCCAATGAACAGGCCCGTGGGGTCTCAGAATGAACAGAAGCCCACCCACCTGGAAATCAGCACCTGAAAGGGCACAATCTGCTAGTGGGGAGCGAGGGAAATGGTGTAAAGAGGGGTGAGAGCCTAGCAAGCTAGCAAGAGGCATTGTTCCCTGTCTTACCGCTCCCCCACATACAGTGCCATAATGCAGCAACCTGGGTTGCCCTACCCTGGTGAATAACTAAGGTTCTGTTCCTTATAATGTAACATGTGTGCTGCTCAGAAAAAGAAACATGGCCCAAATGCAAGAACAGATCAAAACTCTAGAAAAAGAACTAAGCAATGAGGAGATAGACGACCTATCACATGCAGTGTTCAAAACACTGGTATCAGGATGTTCACAGAATTGATTGAGCTCGGTCACAAAATGAAGGAAGAAATAAAGGGTGCACAAAGTGAAAATATGCAGGGAACCAACAGTGAAAAGAAAGAAACCAGGACTCAAATCAACAATTTAGAACAAAAGGAAGAAATAAACATTCAACTGGAACAGAATGAAGAAACAAGAATTCAGAAAAATGAGGAGAGGCTGAGAAACCTCCAGGACAACTTTAAATGCTCCAACATCCGAATCACAGTGGTGCCAGAAGAAGAGGAAGAGCAAGAAATTGGAAACGTATTTGAAAAATTAATGAAGGAAAACTTCCCCAACCTGGCAAAGAAACTACACATACAAGTCCAACATATTCAGAGAGTCCCAAATAAGCTGGATCCAAGAAGAAACATACCAAGACACACCATAATTCGGTCACCCAAGATTAAAGACAAGAATCTTTATTTTTCTTTTTTAAAGTTCAGTATATTTTATTGATTATGCAATTGCTGTTGTCTCATTTTTTTCTCCCCTTTATTCCCCTCTACCCTGTACTCCCCCACCATCATTCCCTGACCTTAGTTCATGTCCATGGGTTGTACATATAAGTTCTCTGGCTTCTCCATTTCCCATACCATTCTTAACCCTCCCCCTGTCTATTTTGTGGCTACTTATTATGCTTCTTACTCCCTGTATCTTAACCCATATTCTCACCCCTCCCTCTCCCCACTGAGAACCCTCTATGTGATCTCCATTTCTGTGATTCTGTTCCCCTTCTAGTTGTTTGCTTAGTTTTTGTTTTTGTTTTTTTTAGGTTCAGTTGTTGAGAGTTGTGAGTTTGTTGTCATTTTACTGTTTATAGTTTTTGATCATCTTTCTTTCCTTACATAAGTCCCTTAAACATTTCTTATAGTAAGGGCTTGGTGACGATGAACTCCTTTAACCTGACCCTATCTGGGAAGCACTTTATCTGTCCTCCCATTCTAAATGACAGCTTTGCTGGACAGAGTAATCTTGGATGTAGGTCTTTGCCTTTCATTACTTTGAATACTTCTGTCCAGCCCCTTCTAGAAGCCTGCAAGGTTTCTTTTGAGAAATCAGCTAATAGTCTTATGGGAACTCCTTTGTAGGCAACTGGCTCCTTTTCTCTTGCTGCTTTTAAGATTCTCTCCTTAAAAGATAACATAAGATAAACTATCAGCTGATCTCTCAAAAGAAACCTTGCAGGCAAGAAGGGGCTGGAAAGAAGTATCCAAAGTCATGAAAGGCAAAGTCCTACACCCAAGATTGCTCTATCCAGCAAAGGTATCATTTAGAATGGAAGGGCAGATAAAGTGCTTCTCAGATAAGGTTGAGTTAAAGGAGTTCATCATCACCAAGCCCTTATTATATGAAATGTTAAAGGGACTTATCTAAGAAAAAGAAGATAAAAAAATATTAACAGTAAGTAAAATGACAACAAACTCACAACTATCAACAACTGAACCTAAAAAAACAAAAAAAAACTAAGCAAACAACTAGAAGGGGAACAGATTCACAGAAATGGAGATCACACAGAGGGTTATAGTGGGGAGGGAGATGGGGGAGAATGTGGGAAAGGTACAGGGAATAAGCATAATTAGTAGACACAAAATAGACAGGGGGGGTTAAGAATAGTATGGGAAATGGTGAAGCCAGAGAACTTGTATGTACAACCCATGGACATGAACTAAGGTGTGGGAACGATGGGTGGGGGAGTACAGGGTGGAGGGGAATTAAGGGGAAAAATGGGACAACTGTAATAGCATAATCAATAAAATATAATTAAAAATAAAAGTAAACACACAAACAAGCAGAACTGAAACAGACTCATTGATACAGAGAACATTTGGATGGTTCAGATGTGAGCTGGCTTGGGGGCTGGAAGAAAAAGGTGACAGGGTTAGGTAATACAAATTTGTAGTTATACAACAGTCATGGGGATGGCAAAGCACAGTACAGGGAATATAGTCAATAATATTGTACTAACTATGTGTGTTGTCTGATGGGTACTGGATTATTTAGGGAAATCACTTCATCAGTAACATAAATGTCTAATCACTGGATAGACCACCTGAAACTAATATAATATTGTACATGAACTGTAATTAAAAATCAAAAAATAATTTAAATGGAAAAATTATTTAAGCTTTCAGTGTCCTCATTAAAAAAATTTTTTCTAGTCCTCACCTGAGGATATGTTTATTTAATTAATTTTAGAAAGACATGAAGGAAGGAGGGGAGTGGGAGGGGGAAAGAAAGAGAGAGAAACATCAATTGGTTGTCTCCCGTATACGCCCCCACAGAGACTGAACCCACAGCCTCTCTGGTGCACAGGATGATGCCCCAGCCAACTGAGTCACCTGGCCAGGGCCTCGTTTTTAATAGACAGGTAACAATAATACTAACCTTACCGGACTGCTGAAAGGTTTAAATGAATAAAAGTGCCTTGAACAAAGTAAACATTCTCAACAGGTTACTATCCATTTACATATACAGACATTATATAAAAATATATTTCATGTTATGTACATTATATATCAGAAATCTTTAAAAGTCTATATTTAGAATTAAACAAATTACATTAAATATTTTTTCCTGTATTTACTATATGCCCAATTCAAATTATAGTTCTGTGATAAAATGAGAATGTGTTGCTTTTGTAAACCCAAAATTTAATCTGTATTATGACATTTTTTCACATTAAAAAGGTGATATTTTTATTACCTGAGTCTCCACACCCTGCTCCAGTAGACGTTTAGCTTGATTTTCCACTTCAAGACGAGCTCTTGCAATAAAAAGTAGATCATTTTCTATTACCTCAATTCCAGAAAGATCTACTCCTTGAGAAAGATAATCTATTTAGAAAAAAAAACACACAAACGTGTTTAAATATTTTAGTATTAAATACATATCAAGGTAACAAAGCATCAGGTCTGAACTTGTTCAAAATACTAAATTTGCTGTTGAACACTATTCCACTTCGAATCTGTATCTAAAAAAAATCTGTATTTTAAAAAACACCTAAACATTTTCTACTCAATAAATAACTTTATTTCAGAGCAAAATGCTCCAAATAAAATAGTAAAGAATAGAAAGTATGAATATCTTAATTTCAAGGTAATGTCAACAGGCTATATAAAAAGTAGTGTCAAATTTATTTTAATGAAAATAAATAACCTCATAAGCTTAGAAATTTCTTAATTTTCAAGGCTGATTTAAAAAGTTATCCTATAATAACAAAACACTGGAATAAATGTATGTTTAGAGAATGATTAATAAATTATGAACCAGAACCCTTAGCAGGCTTCTAGTTCACATGATAATGCAGTTCTCCTACTGACTCACACTGAAAAACTTTCATATTGCTGAATGAAAAAAGTTAGAGAGGAATTTAGTCTATATAATTATGTATCACTTATAATTCTGTAAGTTTTAGTTACAGAATTATACATATTCTATTTACAGAATTATGTATACAGAGCAAAAAGTATGAAGAGGTATATACCAAATTGTTAAGTTTTCTCTGCATATTTAGAGTCTGAGAAGTTTATTTATTTTTATTTTTTTGGCTTAATCTTAGACATATCTAGGTTAACTAAAATGTTACAAATAAAGGTCAAACTTTCACTAAGTATCTTATACACCATTCTAAAACTTGTATATTCTATTTTATTAAGATAAATTATTTCTCACAAAATTTATTTGGATAGATAACTTTGTTTTCCAATGACTCAACAGAATATTAAATTTGTGTTTTGGTTTTCTCTTACTGTATTTTGCTGTGTTTAAGGCAGGCCCACACCTGGTGCACACTGTGCATGGATTGTCGTGCTCATTATTGTACCTACAGTATGGATTCACTATATCCATGTATAACGCACATCCTTATTTTCCCTCGAAAATGTGGGCAAAAGTGCACATTAGACATGGCGAAATAAATCATTATAATTTTAAACTTTAAGCCTTACTTAAAATACCCCTAACACTTACATATTATCATATCTTATTTAAACTGGGTGTCAACTACTACCTAGGTAAAACTACATTAAAGCATCTAGTAAGATGCCTTAGCGATCACTTAGCGATACTCAAATATCTGCTAAGTGAACACCATATAGTTAGTTCTACACAAGAGGACAAAATGAAATGATGTACAGTGCAGGTGAATAGTGGTTATTGATAACTATACTTCAGCCATGACCCTTTTTTAAAAATGTGTATATTTAGTGGGACATTTGCCTATCACAAAGGAAAGAGTATTGAAAATGCCTTTAAATCATTTGGGCTTAGAGTCTAAATTTACTCACTAGGTGAACACAGTCAAGTGATATAGTTTCATAGGGACTTATTTTTATATCTATAAAATGCCAACAATTTATAATTCACGCCCTACGGAGACATTAAATGAGCTGGTCCTATACCCACATGTGGAGGTTAAGAATCAGGAGGGATCTCTCGGCCGCAGAGGTCCCTAATGATGAGTGAGGGGTCCAAGCCCCACAACAGGCTCCCCAGCACTGAGCACCAGTGCTAGAAAGAGAAGCCCCCACAACCTCCAGCTGTGAAAATCAGCAGAACTCTGTCCAGATAAGATGCAGGACTGCTGTAGATCCAGGTATCCTCTTAAAGTACAGACTCACTCAATCATAAACATTCACCCAAAGCTCCAGAGAAGCCACAACAACTTGAAAAGTGCCAGGGATACATACACCAGGAGGAAATGAATTGTCTGGCTTGATGAAGAGGGCTGGAAGGGCAGGCACCAATGTTCCTTTGTTGAACCCACTCCCAACATGTCTTCCAGGCACAGGTTGCTGCCATATCTGAGTTTCCATTAACATCCTAACATCTCTCATCACAACCTGGTGAGTCTGTGAGACCTTGTCCCACGCAATTCAAAAGGCAGGGATAAACTTCTTTTAGAGGCTAATCCACACAAGCAGTGGGCCAGGCTGGACCTCTGCTTTGAACTTTCCTAAAATCTTCCAAAGGTCCATAAAACCCAAACAAGCAGCAGATGGCTTCAGCATGCCCTATACCTTTTACTGAGTGCCCCCAAGCCTGGCAATAGTGGCAACTGGCCCTGGTTCACAGCACCTAACATGCCAGGTATCTCAAAGCTCAGTATAGGAGCTACAAACTGCAAATCACTTTGTAGCTCCCACCAGATGGATCCAGGCTAGACACAGGCAGTGGCTGACCTAGCCTGCCCCATATCCCCTCCCTATAAGCCCTAGACACAACACACCTAGTGTTGTTTCAGACCACATCAGAGCATCACCAAATTGGCACCACAAATGACACACACAAAGGGTGGACTCAGCAGGCACCATAGCCCTGCTATAGGAAATCCTGCTCAATGGGTCAACCCCCACACAACAGCTAATCTTCATAGCTAGTCAGCCTAAGGGTCAATCCCATCCACTGACAAGCCAACAGAAATCAAGGTTCAACTACAACAACCAAGCATACAAAACTTACAGAAGGGATACCTCTGGAGCACTTGGTTAAGGTAAACAGGGACACTGCACCTCTAGGGCCCCCAGCACACCTATTACATAAGACTTCTCTGCCAAGAGTGGGAGATGTAACCATCTAACTAATACATGCAAAGAAACAGAGGGGAGCAGCCAAACTGAAAAGAAAAAGAAGTATATCCCAAATGAAGGAACAGGATAAAATTCCAGAAAAAAAGAGCTAAATGAAATGGACACAATCTATGAGATACACAGTTCAGAATGTTAGTTATAAGGTTGCTCAATGAACTCAGGAGAAGAATAAATAATCTCACTGAGAACTTCAACAATGACAAAAAAGAAATACACAACAAAAAAGGAGAGAGAAAACATAAAACAGGAGAGATAAAACAAAAAAAACTAGTCAGAAATGAATACAATCATTGAAGAATGTATTAGATGCAATGAAGAGTAGATTAGAGGAAAGAGGGAAAAGACAAGGTAGCAGAAAACACCCAATCAGAATTTAAAATAATGAGGATAGTTAAGGGACTGCTGTAACAACATCAAGTGTAACAACATTCATATCATGGGGGTACCGGGAGAAGAGAGAACAAAAAACTGAGAAACTATTTAAAGAAATAATGATTAAAAACTTCCTTAACCTGGTAAAGGAAATAGGCATGCAATTCCAGGAAGTACATATGGAGTCTCAAAAATGATGAACCCAAATAGGCCCACACAAACCCAAATCATAATTAAAATGCCAAAAGTTAATGACAAAGAAAATCTTAAAAGCATCAAGAAAAAAACAGTTAGTTACTTAAAAGGGAGCTTTCGTAAGACTACAGGCTGATTTCTCAAGAGAAATTCTGCAGACTAAAAGGGACTGGCATGAAATATTCAAAGTGATGAAAAGCAAGGACCTGCAACCAAGCTTACCTACCTAGCAAAGTTATCATTTAGACTCAAAGGAGAGATAAAGAGCTTTCCAGAAAAAGCTGAAGGGCCCTGGTACGGTAGCTCAGTTGGTTATAGCATCATCCTGTTCCACCAAGATTGTGGATTCAATTTTCAGTCCCCAGTCAGGACACACCCAAGAAGCAACCAATGAATGGAACATAAATAGAAGTGGAACAACAAATTCAAGTTCTCTTTCTCTTCCTCTATCCTTCTCTCCTCTCCCCACCCCCAACACTCTCCCCCTCTATCTTTCTCTCTAAAATCAATTTTTAAAAAGGCAGAAAATCTAATGAGATTAATAGATGAGACTGTAGGAAAAACTGAATGTATTGTCTCATAAAGAAGAATTTAATGCCAGGACTATTAACTGGTAACTGGATAAAGGTTTTTCTTTACCTTTTAAATATATCATGCTATCTATAGCCATACCACCCTGAACACACCTGATCTCATCTAAATATATCGTGCTCATTAAAAATTTTTTAGAAATCAGAAAAATATTTGTTAAAAGGGGGGAAATTATATAACCATACAACACACAGGCTACAAATGCCAAGTGGATCATTGGTATATACACGAATACGTCTGAGAAATTTATGAATCTTCAAATTCTCAAGTAGCACCAAAATAGTATATATCCTCCTCCTGGATGTTTATGTGAGAAAGAACATAAAAAGCAAAAACTGACATACAGGGACTGGGCAGCTGGCTGTAGACACTTAGCAATGAAAGTGACTCCCTCCCACACAAAACTTTGCAAAGAGCACAACTCAAATACATGTCTCAAGAGGAACTTGAAGCAACATTCAGATGTTCCTAAAATACTTAAAATTTTTATTGTGCTTAAAACTAAAGGTCTATTATATTCTTTTAAAATCTTATCCTTTGGAATCTACTGATGAGTTGTTTTATTCTTGCTTCTGTTTGTAATTATACTTATTTACACTGTATTCTTTATTAATTTAATGTTATATAAGCATTCACCCATCCTTTTATAGTCCTTTCAAATAGGAATTTTTGAGACCCAATATTTCATCGAGTTAGTGAACCAAAAATTATTTAACCAATTGCCCAAGAAGGAACAGTTATCATACATAACTTCTTTATCTTTACATTTAAAGATTTTAAATATCTAGAATTATTTTCTTAGGAAATAATCAAAGAATTATTGGATCAAAGTAACACTTTTAAATTTATTGATACAAATTATCAAATTTATTTTCAAAATGGCTGTGCTGCTTTATAGACTTCTTTCAGTAATCTACAGGAGTTAACCACAGATAGTACTGGATGTTATCACTACTCTGAATATTTCACATGCTTAAAAAGATGTATGTTCTTATTGATGATCTGACGTGGTTTTACAAGCAAAATGAGATAATATGCAAGAAGAATGTCTTGTAAGTTATTATTTTCATAAATGAGATATGAGTTAACCTCATTTTTTGATGGAGGGAAGGACACTGAAAAACAAATAATCTAATAAATTTGGTATTACAAAAAAACCAATAAGGTTAAAATTTGTACATCTCTAACTAAACCAAATTGTTATTACTTACATTAAGCACAGAATAGATTCAGGCATAAGTAAACTCCTTTGAGTGAATCTTTATACTTCAAAAGTAAGCACTTCTCAGGGCATGTTGATCCTTGCTCTTCAAAGCATCATGGAAACTTACTACCAAAAGCTTTCATTTTTTTTTCTTGTTGTCATGCAGAGTAGGAAAACACCTTACTATAAAAAGAGATTAGTTTTCTTTTCCCAAGTCCTACTCTATGTCTATTTCAGCTAGCACAAAAAGATGGCTAAGTGACAAAAAAAAAAAAAGATAATGTAATTTTTACCTTTCCTCTGGACACAGGTTTTGGGGTTTTTCCCCCTTCTTTTTCCTTTTCTAACAATGGTGCTGTTGATATGACATTATAATCTAATAATATAGATTTATACAAAACCTCACCTCTTCCTCTCCAGTATCATATTTCAGATGCTTTATTTAGCAAATCAATATCACTCTCAATAACTGAGAGAATTACTAGATAAAACCAGGAGAAATATAGACAAAATGAACCATACTATAAAAAGGGGATATAACTGACATCTACAAAGGGCACTACTCAACAAAACCGGAATACACATTCTTATTCAACTACATTTGCAAAATTGACCAAGACAAAGCATGTTCTGGGTCATGAAACAAACATTGTAAGTTTAAAAGACCTGAAATAATATAAAGTATTTTCCTCAAACAAAATGGAATTAAGCTACGAATCAATAATAGAAAAATAACATAAATAAATTTTTCAAACATCTGGAAATTAAAAAACATATTTCTAATTAATCAAGAGATAACAATCGCATAGCAATTCTTTGTTAAAATAATTAAATAAGTGGGTGAAACTTCCAGCCAGGATGGAGGTGTAGGTAGATATACTTTGCCTCCTCACACAACCAAAAAAAGGACAACAACAATTTTAAAAACAAAAAATAGCCAGAACTGCTGGAAAATTGAACTGTATAAAGTCTGACAATCAAGGAGTTAAAGAAGAAACATTCATCTAGACCAGTAGGAGAGGCAGAGATGGGCAACCACGTGGAGAGGACTCAGGCAAGGCAGCAGCTAGTGGACCAGGCAAGGTGGTGGCCACACGTTTGCAAGCAGATAAACCAGGAAGAACAACTGTGGAGTGAGACAGACTGCACAACCCAGGGTTTCAGTGCAGGGAAATAAAGCCTCAAAACCTCTGACTGAAAAAACCTGGAAGTGTTGAGGCAGTGGGAGAAACTCCCAGCCTCACAGGAGAGTTCACCAGAGAGACCCACAGGGTCCTAGATCATATATGCAAACCCACCCACCCGGGAATCAGAACCAGAAGGGCCCAATTTGCTTGTGGGTAGTGGGAAGAAGTGACTGAAAGTTGGTCCAGAGCCGAGCAAGCAGAATGGTTCCCTCTTGGACCCTTCCCTGACATACAGCACCACAAGGCAGACCTGGGTTGCCTTGTCCTGGTGAATACCTGTCTTTGCCCCTTATTACATAACAAGTAGGCCAAGACAAAAAAAAATGAAAGAACAGATCAAAGCTCCAGAAAAAATACAACTAAGCAACAAAGAGACAGCTAACCTATCAGATGCAGAGTTCAAAACATCGGTAATCAGGATGCTCACAGAATGGTTGAATATGGTCGTAAAATAGAGGGAAAAGTGAAGGCTATGCAAAGAAAAATAAAGAAAAATATACAGCAACCAACATTGAAGTGAAGGAAATCAGGACTCAAATCAACGGTTTGGAGCAGAAGGAAGAAACAAACATTCAACCAGAACATAAGAAACAAGAATTCAAAACACACCCAAATTAACAACACTGGGAATGAGGTAACATCACTAAAGAAACTACAGCCATGAAAAGGTTTAAAATAAATTTATGAATAATGTTATACCACAAAAAATATAAGTGATTATCAATTAACCATGCTGTGTTTAAAAGCTAAACCAAAAAAACATACATGTTATAGGATTCTATTTTAGAATTTTTAAAAATGTAAGCTATAATGGAAGTCAGTGGTTCCTTGGAAAACGGAAGGGGATTTCGGTGAGGCTGAGAAGGAAGCCTCACATGGAAACATTTAAAGTGATGAATATGTTTATCTTTATTGTGTTGATGGTTTCTCTGCATATAAATATCAAACTGTCCACTTTAAACATGAGCAGTTACTGTATATTAATTAAATCCAATAAAGTAGCTTTTTCAAATGGAGATAAACTGCAAGAGAAACACATCAAACCAAACTATGGGATTTGTTCAACAAAAAAGTCATTTTCCTTTTTCATCTCGTTTATGAAAGACATCAAGAAGGATTCGTATGGCTTTGATTTCCCTTTCAACAGCCATTTAAATGCCTCCTTTGTGCTAGGTATTGTCTATACACAGACAGCAGACACCTATCCTATGCCCGAAACATTTACTTTATAGCTCTGTTGATGAACTAGAAAACAGAACTATATAATCCAGGCAATCCCCCAACCATAAAGTCTAACAATGAACTTACACATTATAAGGTTTTGTTCCCAAAGAGCTAAAAACAGTTACTTCTCTCACACTACTTCTCTTAAATCCTGGCATTCCAAAAGATTAAAAATTGAATGGACACTGACTCTTCACTATATTAATCACAGTATGATTAAAAACAATTAGGAAATGCCTGGTTATACACAAAATAAAGCAGATTCTTTTAGTATAGTACTCCTCGTAAACATTAAGCTGCACTAGAAATACCCAAAAATGATATATATTTTCCCAATCTATTTATCTCATTTCCCCCTCAAATTGCAGATCCAGAAGTAGTAGTGTGACATAAAATAGCTAAAATATAAAAGATGAGGAATATACATAACCATATCTTACTCTTATGTAAATAAACATTAGATAAACATCTATGACTATAGAGTTGATCTATATCTCTATTACCCCATATATATATAACAACTTCTAGCCATATTAGTTCTAATTCTATACCTGAATTTTACTAAAATTAAATTTTACTTAACAAAAAACACAAGAAGTATCATATGGCTCTCTTAATTCATCTACACTATGAAGACTACTGTGAAGAAGCAACATAAAGGTGATTAACAGTAATTACTAAAGTTTACAGAATTAAAGTTTACCCTGAGAATATCTACTCTCTAATCCATATATTATATACACAGCATATTGATGCAAAATGTTAGAAAAATTACACTCACAACACAACTAGTCATCTAATAATAAAAAGAATAATTATCACTCATGCAGTGCTTACGTATGTGTTTTAGGTTGAACTGTATACCCCCAAAATTATATGTTAAAATCCTAACCCTCAGTATTTCAGAAGGTGATCTTATTTGGAAATATAGTAGTTTCAGATGTAATGAGTTAAAATGAGGTTCCTAATCTAATATGACACAACCAGTCACACAGGGAGAGCACTACATGAGGATGAAGGGAGAAACTGGGGTGATGCTTCTACAAGCAAGGAACTCCAAAGATTGTTAGCAAATCACCAGAAGTAGTGGTGAGGCATGAAACATATCCTTCCCTCATCACATTCAGAAGGAACCAATCCTACCAGTATCTTGATTTTGGACTTCTGGCCTCCAGAACTGTGACATGATCATTTCTGTTGTTTAAGCCACCCCAGTTGTGGGATTCTGTTACAGCAACCCTAGCACACGAATACACTGTGTATCCAGACAAGGGGATAAGAGCCTGTTAGGTACTTTCATCTATTCCACTTTATGGACAACAGAACCAAGGTACAGAGCAGTTAATTTATCTTGCCCAAGTCATAAGTGTTGCATTGTAATGGCAGGATTTTGGAAGTGACACATATGGCGCTGATAAAATAGTTCCCACAGTGTGGGTGAAAATTTCAACTGTCTGATAGTTCACTATTAAAGTTAGAAACCCTGGCCTTCTAAAGCATTGTTTTCTTCTTACACTCTCTAAAATCTTCTAATATTCATTTCTGCTTAAATTAGTGGGAGGAGATTCAGTTGGCCTCAACTGGGAATCTTGACTGATGGATAAGGAGATCTCCGGTTAGGAACTAGAGTGCAGGAGAACGCTGAAGTACTTAACGAAATCTAACAATGGTCCCAGACCCAGGAGAAATATCTATGTGATTCTGTGACTACCAATTATTCTGTGGGTTTTGTGTTTTGCACTGAGGTAATGAAGGGTCTATCTGATAACCCTGGGCATAAAAATTAATTCCTCTGGTCTTAAAGTAGCTTTATTTGTTCTGACCATAAACACTTCAGACCACTCTCCAAAAGCAAGGCCATGTGTAGGTGTGTGTGTGTATACACACGGCCTTGCTTATATATATAGACAGATAGATAGAAATAGATAGATACAGATACATATCTATATAGATGATATAGATATAGATATAGATATAGATATAGATATAGATATAGATATAGATATAGATATAGATATAGATATAGATATAGATATAGATAGATAGAGAGAGAGAGAGAGAGAGAGAGATACCATACTAGTGTCCAATTAAGGTGTGCAGGGTAGAAAGGTAAGGAGAATAATGGAGGGGAGAATGATGAACTTCGGGGACTTCTAGAAGACTACAAGATCAGTACTTCAGGTTTGGTTTTTCTTGTATGTCAAAGTTGACAATGGCCCAAACTTGATAATTCTTTCTCAACTTTTCATTGCTTTTAATTAAATTCATTTTATGTTACTATCTCGTAAAAACACCAGCACTTGCAAATTATTTCACAACTTGATAGTTAAATATATTTACTTATTTTACATTTATAATAGTTTTATTGTTATTCTATTACAGTTGTCCCAATTTTTCCCCTTTTGCCCTCTTCTGCTCATCCCACACACCGCTCCCACAGTCAATTGCCACCCTGTTGTCCATGTCCGTGAGGCATTCATACATGTTCTTTGACTAGTTCCTTCCCCTTCTTTCCACCATTATCCACCTTCCACCTCCCCTCTGGCCACTGTCTGTTCCACATTTCCATGATTCTGGTTCTATTCTGTTCATTAGTTTATTTTGTTCATTAGATTCCTATTATAGGTGAGATCAATGGTATTTGTCTTTCACCAACTGGCTTTTTTCACTTAGCATAATACTCTCCAGTTCCATCCAGGCTGTCACAAAAGACAGGAGTTCCTTTTTTCTTTCTGTTGTGTAGTATTCCATTGTGTAGACGTACCACAGTTTTCTTGTCCACTGATTTAATGATGGGCACTTAGGCTGTTTCCAACAACTGGCTATTATAAATAGCACTGCTATGAACAGAGGGGTATGTAGGTTCTTTTGAATTGTTGATTCAGGATTCTTGGGGTGCAGTCCCAACAGCAGAACTGCTATGTGAAAAGGCAGTACCATTTTTAGTTTTTAGTTTTTTTGTTTTTTTTTAGGAAATTACACACTGTTTTCCACAGTGGCTGCATGAGTCTGCATTCCCACCAGCAACTGCATTAGGGTTTCTTTTTCTCCACATTCTTGCCACCACTTGTTGTTTGTTGACTTATTAAAGATGGCCATTGTGACAGATATGAGGTGGTGTCTTAGTGTGTTTTTAATTTGCATCTGTCTGATGGCTAGTGATGCTGAGCATCTTTTCAAATGTCTATGAGCCCTCTGTATGTCCTCCTTGGAGAAGTGTCTATTCAGTCCCTTTGCCCATTTTAAATATATTTTAAAACAATACTCTTCTATTATGGATTGAATTGTATCCCACAAAAAGACATGATGAAATCCTAACTGCCAGTTCCTGTAAACGTGACCTAATTTGGAAACAAGATGAGGATATACGGTAGAAGGGTGGACCCTAATCCAATGACTAGAGTACTTCAAAAAATTAGGGAAATTAGGGCAAAAAGGAGAATGCCATGTAAAGACAGAAAAACCTATAAGGAAGAAGGGTATGCGAAGAAAGAATTAGAGAGTGAAATGACCCTCTATAAACCAAGGATTTCCAGCAACCTGCAAAAGCTAGAAGAGGCAAGAAAGGATCCTTCCCTTAGAGACTTCCCAGTCAGCACAGGCCTGCCAATAACTTCATTTCAGATTTTTAGCCTCTAGAACTGAGAGAAAATACATCTCTGTTGTTTTAAGACACGGGTTTTTTGTTATTTGTTAGAAGAGCCCTAGGAGAACAATACATCATCTGGCAGATATATTCATATTTTTCCAACTTTAATAACCCCCCAGATTAGGCCTGAAGCTATAGACCAAAAGAGGTAATTAAGAAACAAAGTCAATGAAGGTTTGGCATGCAGAGCAGCTGCAGGATGAGCCATTCAATCTACTATAGTACGGCATTTACTGGCCCATTATCAGTGAGTTTCCATGTCCTGTTAGCTTAAAAGCTCTTGAGCTACTGAACACAATTTTCACAATGAATGAATTATGCTTGTAAAGAAGAGTGAAAAAAGTGGAACAAAAAACGATTTGGGTTTAAAACACAGAAACCAGACAGTTTGCTAAATAAAATGGAGATTATGACGCCATTTCATCATTAGCATTTCCTGTCTGTTCTATATTAACAAAAAAATTCAAGAATTATGCATGCCAAATCAATTGTACAATGGAATATACTAAGAACTAGAAACTACAAAAAATACATACTATTCAAAATTTTACCTAAAATATACTGGCTACATATAAAAACATAAATCCAGATTTTACTGTACAGAATCTTTAGGAAACAGCCATATTTTAGTTAAATTTTCAAAGGGATTAAAAAATCAGGATCTTTGTAGATCTCTGGTAAGCACAACATGAATGTGACAGCTTCAAATGACTGAAATGTTTCTAACTGCAAAAACTGAATTATTTCTCCAACAGTTTCAGGAAATTATAAATGGCTAGATGATACATTAAATCCTGATTATATCATATGATATTATATATACATTTTCTTACCCATCATACAAGGGAAAGAAATGTCAAAAACCAAAATATTCTAATGTTTCCATTAGTTTAAGAATGAGTATAATTATGGTATCCTTTTTAGATAAATATTGTAAAATAGTCTTTTGGTAGTTTTTTTATAGTTTATTGAAATATATTTCACATACCATCAAATTCATTAAGTGTGTGTATATATTCCTAAAGCTGTACAACCATCACAATTTTAATTTTAGAACATTGGTATCACCTCAGAAAGAAACTCCAGTCCTATTTACAGTCGCTTCCTATTTCTGATTCCCCCAATGCACTCTGCCCTACCCCAAGTAACCATTAATCTATTTTGTCTCTATGGATTTACCTACACTGGATATTTGATATAAATATAGTAATACAATTAGGTATTTGTGATTGGCTTCTTTCATTCAGCATAATGTTCTCAAGATTCATCCATGATGTAGCACGTATCAGTACTACGTTCTTTTATTACCAAATAATATTCCATGTATGGAGAGTCAATGTTTCTTCAACCATTCATCAGTGACATTTAGGTTGTTTTCAATTTGAGGACTATTATGAATAACGCTGCTATGAATACTCATGTATAAGTTATTGTAACTTCTTGTGTGCACTTGTGTTTTCATTCCTCATAAGAATGGAATTGATGCTTAGCATTTTGAGAAACTAGCAAACTACCTTCCTAAGTGGCTGCACCATTTTATATTTCTATCAGTAGGATATGAGAGCTCCAATTTTTCTACATACTCTCAATACTCATTATTATCTTTAAATTTTATCCATCCTAGTGGATGTGAAATAGTATTTCATTGTGGTTCTCAGTTGCATTTCCCTAATAACTAATGATGTTGAGCTTTTTGTCATGTGTTTGACCTTGAAAGCACATGAAACCACATGTGCTTGTGAATGACCTTTTGTATACGATCTTTCAAGAAATGTCTATTCAAGTCCTTTGTCCACTTTTTAGCTGGGTTATCTTTTCTTTGAGTTTTAACAATTCTTTATATGTTCTGCATACAAATACCTGGTCAAATACATGATTTATAAACAACTCTTATTCTATGGATTGTCTTTTCATTTTCTTGATAATGTGTCCTCAGCAGGACAAAAGTTTTTAAGTTTGATGGAGTGCAGGGTTTTTTTTGTTATTTTTTTTCTTGGTGGCAAATCTAAAAAAATCAGCATCACAATAATTTACTCCATGTTTTCTTCTGGGAGTTTTGTTTTTTAGGTCTAATATTTAGATCTATATTTTTTGGATTTTTAAATATATTTTTTGATTATGCTATTAGTTGTCTCATTTCCCCCCTTTATTCCCCTCCACCCTGCACACCCTCTCCCACCAGCATTTTCCCCCTTCAGATCATGTCCATGTGTCATACACATTCTTTCACTTCTACATTTCTTATACTATTCTTAATCTCCCCCTATTTTCTACCTACCATTTATGCTACTTATTCTCTGTACCTTTTCTCCCTCAATCTCCCTTCCATTCCCCCCACTGATAACCTTCCATGTGATCTCCATTTCTGTGATTCTGTTCCTGTTCTAATTGTTTGCTTAGTTTTTGTTTTTGTTGTGTTTTTAGGGTCAGTTTTTAATAGCTGTGGGTTTGTTGTCATTTTAATGTTCATATCTTTGATCTTCTATTTCTTAGCTAAGTCCCTTCAACATTTCATATAAGGGCTTGGTGATAATGAACTCCTTTAACTTGACCTTATCTGGGAAGCACTTTCTCTGCCCTTCTATTCTAAATGATAGCTTTGCTAGATAGAGCAATCTTGGATGTAGGTCCTTGCCTTTCATGACTTCAAATACTTCTTTCCCGACTCTTCTTGCCTATAAGGTTTCTTTGGAGAGATCAGCTGATAGTCTAATGGGAACTCCTTTGAAGGTAACTGTAGGGGACCGGTTTGTCTTGGCCTGGCAAATATGACTCAGCTCTGTATGGAAAACCTACAGATGCGATGTGGTGGGCAGGAGCCAGATCTTCAAACCTAGTTTTTCTGTGGGAATCAGGCCTAGAAAATACTTACAGACTGTTACGGCTTGCTCTTGCTAAAACTCCCTCACCCTGGTCTAAAGCAACAAATGTGTATTGTCTATCTTCAAGGTAACTTCCAAAGCCTGTGTGAGCTCTCCCAAGGACAGAGCTAATGAGCTCATTGCCATCCCCCTCTGCATGTTATTTTTATTTCCTTGATTGTACCTAGAATGTACACAATAATGTTCTATGTGATAGACAATAAATCTTTCTAT
Organism: Artibeus jamaicensis; assembly: GCF_021234435.1. Lineage (NCBI taxonomy): Eukaryota > Metazoa > Chordata > Mammalia > Chiroptera > Phyllostomidae > Artibeus > Artibeus jamaicensis. The sequence goes on along the minus strand of NW_026521981.1, from coordinate 846,954 downwards.
GATGTAAGACCCCAGGAAAACAATAAAAGCTTCTCTAGGCAAGGATCAGCGCTCTCCTCTTGAGGGAGTGGCCGAGGCACCATAGACACTCTCCCCTTGAGAGAGTAGTCCTGCCTGTTCCCTTTTTCCACACAGGGTTGTTGTCTCCTGTGCGTTGATGCTCATTGTCAACCACAACAAGTTGACTCTGCTGGCCAGGGTCTGCAACAGGTAACTCTCTCCCTTTCTCTTGCTGCTTTTAAGATTCTTTCCTTCTCTTTCATTTTGTGTAATGTAATTATAATGTGCCTTGGTATGTTCCTCCTTGGATCCAACTTCTTTGGGACTCTCTGAGCTTCCTGGACTCTCTGAAAGTCTATTTCCTTTGCCAGATTAGGAAAGTTCTCCTTCATTATTTGTTCAAATAAGTTTTCAATCTCTTGGTCTTCCTCTTCTCCTTCTGTCACCCCTATGATTTGGATGTTGGGATGTTTAAACATGTCCTGGAGGTTCCTAAGCCTCTCCTAATTTTTGGAATTCTTGTTTCTTCATTCTGTTCTGGTGGGATGTGTATTTCTTCCTTCTGCTCCAAATCCTTGATTTGAGCCCTGGTTTCCTTCCCATCACTGTTGGTTCCCTGTAGGTTTTTCTTTATTTCACATAATGCAACCTTCATTGCTGCCTGAGTCTTTTTTATACCGTTGAAGTACCCAGTGAGTTCCTGAAGCATTCTGATAATTAGTGTTCTGAACTCTGCATCTGATAGGCTGGCTGTCTCTTCATCACTTAGTTGTATTTTTTTCTGGAGCTTTGATCTGTTCTTTCATTTGGGCCATGTATTTTTCGTCTCAGCAAACCTGTTACATAGTAAGGGGTGGAGCCTGAAGTGTTCACCAGGGTGGGACAATCCAAGTCACTGCGTTGTGGCAGTGTAGGAAGGGGATGGGTCCAAGAGGGAACAGTGCCACTTGTTTGGCTCTCTGCCTTTTTCCAGTCACTTCCCACACTACCCACAATCAAATTGGGCTCTTCTGGCACTGATTCCCAGGTGGGTGGGTTTATGTAAGTTCTAGGACCCTGCGGGTCTCTCCAATGAACTCTCATGTGAGGCTGGGAGTTTCTTCCCCTGCCACCTCAACCCCCACAGGAGTTTTCAGTCAGAGGTTTTGAGTCTTTATCTCCCTGTACTGGAATCCTGGGTGCTCGGTCCATCTCGCTCCATAGTTGTTCCTCCTGATTTATCTATATGCAAATGTGGGATTGTCCTCTCCACCCAACTGCCCATCTCTGCCCTTCCTACTGGTCTAGATGAATGTTTCTTCTTTAACTCCTTGGATGTCCAACTTCCATACAGTTTGATTTTCTGTAAGATCTGGTTGTTTTTTGTTTTTAAACTTGTTGTTGTCCTTTTGTTTGTGGGAGAAGGCACAGTGTGTCTCACTATGCCTCTATCTTGGCTAGAAGTCCCAGATCTATGATATTTTTTGAATGTTATAAGGCAATATTACAAATTTTTGTTTGCATGTGGTTATCCACCTATCCCAGTACCATTTGCTGAAAAAACTGTTTTTTCCCCATTCAATTCTCTTCACACTTCTGTACAAAATCAATTCACTGTAAATGTTAAAGTATAAATTTCTGGAGTCTAAATTCTACTCCACTGACCTATATGTCTATTCTTTTTTTTTTAATGTCTATCCTTATTTTAGTACCCAACTATCTTTTTAAAAAATTATTATTTATTTATTTATCTTTAGAGGGGAAGGGAAGGAGAGAGGAAGAGAAACATCAATGTATGGTTGCTTCTCATGCGTCCTCTGCTGGGAACTGGCCTGCAACCCAAGCATGTGCCCTGACTGGGAATCAAACCGCGGTTGTTTGGTTCGCAGGCCCACACTCAGTCCACTAAAATACACCAGCCAGGGCTGTACCCAATTATCTTAATTACTCTAGCCCTTTACATTTCAATATCAGGAAGTTTAAGCCCTCAACTCTGTTCTTTTTCAAGTATACTTTGACTTCTTTCTCAAACTTCTTTTAGCTATTCTGAGTCACTTGCATGTCAATATGGATTCTAGGATCATCTTGTTGATTTCTCCCAAAACACCAGTTAGAATTTTGATAGGGACTGCATTAAATATGTAGATAAGTTTGGGGAGTTTTGCCATCAATGGTGCCCCAAAGTTATTTTTATTCTAATCATCATAATGTGTAAATATGCTACCTTACAGGGTAGAAGGGATTACAAAAAATAGTGTGATAAATTTAGGATTTTCCAGATGGGGAGAGTATTCTGGATTATCTGGGTAGGCTCAACATAATCAAAAGTATTCTTGTAAGAGGAAAGTAAGGGTAGATTTGACTGAAGAATGCAATGTGTGAATGAAAGCAAGGAAGGAAAAGATGATGGAATGCATCACCATAAGGAAGAAATAAGAAGACCCTCCAGGAACTGAAAAAGGCAAGGAAATGGATTATTCCCTTTAATTTACAGAAGGAACCAACCCTGCTAATGTAACAGGGGGACTGTCCCATGGAAATGGGGGAGGGGTTGGGAAGTGCCTAGGACTGCACAAGAGCAGCAGCTGCACCATGGCTGCACAAAGCAGTGTGCATTGCTCTAGCAACTGGGGTGACTCAGCATAACTGCACAGAAAGAAGCATATAGGGCACATGCATCAGGCCAAGGAGGTGACTGGATGGGGGGACATACCCTCCTATCTACTTTCACCATCCAGGGAATTCTGGAGGCCACCTTTAAAAAGCAGAGAGCACAGGAACACTGCACTCTTTACGTTCCCCTCCCCTCACTGGTCCAGCCAGTCACTGGGGGCTCGAGTTCCTGGGCCAGTGCGCCCTGGAGATCATGTAATCAGGGAGCATTCCCAGCACCCCATCCAAGTGCTCCAGGGACTGCCTGGCTAGAAGCACAGCAGGCCCTGGGCTGCTAGGACAGAAAGGGCGAGGCTAGTGGGCCCTTCAGGCTGCACAGCCAGTAGGCAAGCCCTGCGCCCCACCCCCACATGGAAAGCCATGTACACGCTGGTGACTGGAGTGAGCACTGCACATGTGTGCCTGACCAGAAGGTCAGCTGCAACAGCAGAGATGGGGTGCATGTGCTGGACCTGCAGGCAGAAGCCAAGGAAGGAAAAATGCTCCAGGAGTAGGACTTTGGCCAGCACCCAGACTCCAAGGATACCTAGAGTAGACCATGACTAGAAGCATGTTGCAGCCACCTGCATTTTCTTAAGGATGGTACTGTTATAGGGGGAAAAGAATTCTGGGTGCAGCCTAGAAATTGTCTGGCCTGGCAGAGGGTAACAGTGTCATCTTTCTTTAGATATTTTAGAAAGAATGGGATTTGAGGCAGAAACCTGCTTTATTTCTAATTGTATGGTCATTAAATAAAAGATTCCTTTTCCTTTCCACCAAACTCTGTCACCAGAGTTTTGCCTGCTTGGCAAGAAGTGGTAGGATTCACACTGGCTGGTTCAGTAACACTAATACTCTGATTCTAGTCTCATAACACTCATTTCAGACTTCTAATCTCTTATAAAAAAATTAATTTGTTGTTGCTTCAAGCCACTAAATTTGTGTCAATTTATTAAATCAAATTTAACAATTTAATAAATTTATGTCAATTTGTTAAATCAGCCATAGTAAATCAATATACATAATACCTCCTGTTTTTTACACATAACAGCAGAGTTGAATATAATGAAGCAGGAACTAATAAAAATGAAATAAACAAAAAACTATAGTTATAGTTAGATCATTCCTATATTCTTCCCTCAATAATTGATAGACAAAGCACACAGAAAATCAGTGAGAACATATACAGAGAATATCTACAGACATTGCCAAATTTTTACAACTGGTAGATTTAGGTATGGGTAAAGGGCATTTATTCACTTTACAATTTTTTTTCAATTTTTCTCCAGTTTAAAAAATTTCAAAGTAATAAGATGAAAAATTCACTGAAGTACAGAGAATATAACAAATGAAATACAGTCTTTTCATTTCAGGCATCAGATTTGACCATCTGACCATCAGGCACTGTTATTGCCTAAAAAAGTCCTGTCCTGAAGGGACAGCTGAGTTGGTTACAACATCGTCCCAATACACCAAAGTTGTGGGTTCAAACCTCATCAAGGCGCATGCCTGGGTTGTGAGTTTGGTCCGCAGTCAGGACACACATGAGAGGTCCCTGGTTGGGGTGCATATGAAAAGCAACCAATAAATGTTTCTCTTCCTCTTTCTCTTTCTCTCCCCCTTTCCCTCTCTATAAAATAAATAAGCATGTCCTTAGGTGAGGATAAAAAAAAAAATCAACCAATTAACGCATCAATAAGTAGAATGACAAATTGATGTTTTTCTCATCAGTAAAAAAGAATTTTTAAGTCCCATTATTTCCAAATATTGATTTAAATAAAGATCAACCTCCAAACATAGAGCTTAAATAAATATTATTTTGACAGTAAATTTTGAGGGTTTTCTTTAACATTTTATAATAAAAATTTCATAAAAGATAAAATTATATAATGAGACCACAATACCCCACTACTGAACTTTAACAACTCTCATCATTTACCAATCCTATTTTGTTTATACTACCACTCCATTACTTGTTTTGCTGAAGCTTTTTAAAGTAAGTCTCAGAAATCAGGTTATTTCCCCTTTATATACTTTAGAATATGCATTAAAATCTCAAAAAAAAAATCATCAAGGAGAGTATGTCAAGTGAAAAGACCCAAGTGTGCTACAAAAATAGCTGTATTTTAGTTAATAAGGTTGAAAAATTAAGCACAAGGAAATAATACAAAACACTCCTAGGATACAATAAAATTTATGATAAAATATGCCAAGCCACAAAACACTTTGGAAATTCAAAAGTAACTCATCTCTCTCTCTCTCTCTCTCTCTCTCTCACACACATACATGCACACAGTTAAAATACAACCATGTAATCCACTAAGGATGCAATCTACAGATACTGAAACTAATGATAACATGAATCCCTCTAAGCAAGTATATATACTAGAAAGCAACAGTTTCAGTTAACTAAACATTAACTTCAAAAACGATATCAAACTAGCCCTGGCTGGTGTAGCTCAGTGGATTGAGTGCAGGCCCGCGAACCACACAATTTCAGTTCGATTCCCAGTCAGGGCACATGCCTGGGTTGCAGGCCGGTTCCCTGCAGGCCAGTTCCCAGCCGGGGATGCACGAAAGGCAACCATACATTGATGTTTCTCTCCCTCTCTCTTTCCCTTTCCCTCTAAAGATAAATAAATAAAATCTTAAAAAAAAAAAAAGATATCAAACTAGTCTTGTAAGAAACACTGCCTCTTGATGAAAACAGTCTTTTTTTCCCCTTAACTAACAACTTAAACTAGAAAAAAATGTGGATCTCTACAGTCATATTATATTTTTATTGCATATACTCTACAAAGTACTATAAAAAATGTAATAATGTATCACTTTTTGCAGTAAAAATTCTACAAAAAAAAACCCTTCTATTTTTTCTATTCATCAGTACTGGAAGTCCTAGCCAGAAGAATTATGCAAGAAAAGGGAATAAAAGGCATCTAAATTGGAAAGGAAGAAGTAAAATTATCTCTGCTCACAGACAACATGATCTCATATGTTAAAAAAGAAAAGAAGTCCTAAATATTCCACATAGAAAAATGTTAAAAATAATAAATGAATTCAAAATTGTGCAGGATATGGAATGAACAAACAAAACCACTTCCTATCTATAAACTCACAATGAAAAAATCTGACACAGAAATTAAAAAATCAATCCCATTTACAATAAATAGCATCAAAAAGAATAACATACTTAAGAATTAACCAAGGAGACAAAAGACTTGTACTTTGAAAACTATAAAACAATGCTGAAAGAAATTAAAAATGACACGAATAAATGGAAAGATATCGGGTTTTCACTGATAGGAAGAATAAAACATTAAGATAAAATACTGTTCCAAGTGATCTACAATTTAATACAATCCCTAATAAAAATTTCATTGGCACTTTTTGCAGAAAGAGCAAAGGTCATCCTAAAATTTAGATGGAACCTCTTGAATAGCCAAAACCAAAAGAAAGAAAGAAAGAAAAGAAAATGGAAAGTTTCACACTTCATGATTTCAATCAAAACTTAATACATAGCTACAATAATCAAAACTGTGGTACTGGCATAAAGACAGACATATAAACCAGTGGAATAAAATAGAGAGCCCCAAATAAACCTTTGCATATATGGTCAAATCATTCTTTTTTAAGATTAGGGTACCAAGACCATTAAATGGTAAAGTATAGTCTCTTCATCAAATGGATATCCACATACAGAAAAATGAAGTTGGGTCTTCACCTTATCATATACAAAAATTATCTCAAAATGGATTAAAAACCTAAATATAAGAACTAAAACTATTTTTAAAACTTTTAGAAAAAATATAAAACAAAGCTTCATAAACTATATTTGATGATGATTTTTTAGATATAAAATCAAATACACAGGCAACAAAAGTAAAATCGACAAAATCAGACTACATAAAAATTTAAAAGTTCATCAAAGTACATAGTGAATAAAGTGAAAAATGCAACCTACAGAATGGGAGAAAATATCTGCAAATCAGATATCTGATAAGGGGTTACTATTCAAAATATGTAAAGAACTCTTATAATTCAACAACAAGTAAAAACAACTCAATTTTAAAATGGGCAAAGGACTTGAGTTGATAGTTCTCCAAAGATGATATAGAAATTGCCAACAAACATATGCAAAAATGTTCAATATTATTAATCACTAGAGAAATGCAAATCAAACCACAAGATAGCACCTCACATCCATTAGAATGATCACTATAAAAAAAAAAACAGAAAATAACAAGGGTTTGTGAAGATGTGTAGAAACTGCAACCCTTAGGCACTGTTGGTGGTGATGTAAAATGGCGTTTTTGCTATGGAAAACACTATGGATGTTCTACAAAAGATTTAAAATAGAATTACCATATGATCCAGTAATACCATGTATGGATATACATCTAAGAAAATTGAAAATATGTTCTTGAAGAGATATTTGAAACCCATGTTCATTGTAGCTTTATTCACAATAGCTAAGAGATGGAATCAGCCCGAATGTCCATTCATGGGTGAATGGCTAAAGAAAATGTGGTATGTACATAGAATAGAATATTATTCAGTCATTAAAAATTGAAATCCAGCCACATGCTCTTTCATACAACATGGAGTTATCTTGAAGGTGTTATGCTAAGTGAAATAAGCCAGTCACAAAATGACAAATACTGTATGATTTCACTTACATAAGGTATCTAAAGTAGTCAAACTCAAAACACACAGCAGAATGGTGGTTGCCAGGCACTGTGGGAGAAGGGAATGAGGAGTTCTTGTTCAATGAGTACAGAGTCTTACTGTTGCACAATACTGTAAACACAGTGAACACTATTAAACTGTAAACTTAAAAATGGATTAAGATGATAAATTTTCTTATGTGTTTTTATCACAACTTAAAAAAAAAACAGGGAAAATGTGCAGAAGAGAATATGGAAAAACTGGAAGGAAACCTTGTGCACTGTTGATAGAACTATAAAATGGGGCAGCTTCTGTGGAAACCAGTTTAACAGTTCCTCAAAAGATTAAACATAGAATTACCATATGATTCACCAAACTTTACTTCTAGTATATACACACAAGACTTGAAAGCAGGAACATGAACAGATATTTGTATACTCACGTTCATAGCAGTATTATTCACAATATTTAAATAGTGGAAGCAACCCAAGTGTTCATCAAGAGATGAATGGATAGAGAAAATGTGGAACAGGCCCTGGCCAAGCAGCTCTGTTGGTTAGAGCATCATCTCGATACTTCAAGGTTTTGGGTTTGATCTATAGTCAGAGTATATACAAGAATGAACAAATGAATGTATAAATAAGTGGAACAATAAATTGATGGCTCTCTCTCTCATTCCCTGCCTCTCCCTTTGAAACAAATCTACCAATAAACAAATAAAAGAAAATGTGGTATATACATATCATGTAATATTATTCAGCCTTAAAAAGGAAATTCTGACACATGCTACAATGTGGATGAAACTTCAAGACACTAAACTAAGTGAAATAAGCCACTCACAAAAGGCCAAATATTGTATAATCCACACATATATGGTACCTGGAGTAGTCAAATTCATAGAAGCAAAGTAAAATGGTGGGTTCCAGTGACTGGTGGGTAGAGAGAATTGACAGTGTAGAGTGGGTACAGTTTCAGGTTGGGAGAAGAACATGTCCTGGAGGGTAATGATGACAACAATTGCACAACTATGTGACTGTGATTACTGCTCATGAACAGGGCTAAAGTCAGTTGATGCAAGGCCTAGCTGAGGAATGTGAGGTGGGGACTGGCCTCATCTGCTACCCGCAGAAAACAGCCTGGAGTGTTCCAAATAAAAGTCAGTGACAGTGGCATATAAAACTTGTGGGGGCATAGAATAGAAAGTGATATCTGAGAGGAAGGGAGGGACCAAAACTTTCTATTTTAAACATAGTATTGATGTTAACTTTGTATTGGTTAAGCTTTTATATGCTGTTTATTTTTGTTTGCACTGACAGAAAGAAAACAAAATCTGAGCATAAAGGGGAAAAAGGAAATCATTGGCTCACAAAATAGAAAACTCAAAGCAACAGAGTTAAAGTGGAGTTGAATCATGCATGCTCAGCAAATATCAAAGACTCAGTTTGCCCCTTTTAAGAATAATCCAAGTAAAAATAGGCAAAAGACCTGAATACACAATTCTCCAAAGAATACAAACAGATAGCCAATAGACAAATAAAAAATACTGAATGTCACTAATTATCAGGGAAATGCAAACGAAAACCACAATGAGATATCACCTGACACCTGTGAGAATGGCTATCATTAATAAATCAAAAAACAACAAATGCTGGCAAGGATGTGGAGAAAGGGAACCCTAGTGCACTGTTGGTGGGAATGCAGACTGGTGCCGCCACTGTGGAAAGCAGCGTGGAGTCACCTCAAAAAATTAAAAATAGATCTCCCTTATGACCTAGTGATCCCACTTCTGGGAATTTATCCCAAGAAAGTCAAACTACTAATTTGAAAGAAATAAGCACCTATGTTCATCACCAAGATTTGGAGGCACCCTGAGTGTCCATCAACAGATAAGTGGGTAAACAACTATGGTACATTTTACACAACAGAATACTACTGGCTGTAAAAAAAATTTTTTTACCCCTTGTGACTGCATGAATGGGCTTGGAGAACATTATAAGTTTACTATCTAATAATTACAGAAAATAATATGATGTATTTGTAATGCAAATATTATCCATAATTACCACTTTAAAAGAATGAATGTCCATTTATAATAACATCCAAATTAAGTAAAAGACATTCCAAGGGCATAATTTATGGTCATATACCATGTATTACCCCAAAACTAGACCATAAATCAGGAAATCAAAGATCTAATCTCACCTTCACCACTTAATAAGCCAAGAACCTCTGGACAAGGAGCTTTCTGAGCCACACTTTGCTCATTTATTCAAATGGGATCACTTCTCCAGTTAGTATGTGTTTTAAGTGGGATATCTGTGAAATCTCTTAGAAAATATGAAAGTTTTATACAAACCCGAAATGTTATAATAAAAAGATTTATTTCTGCCCTGGCTGGTGTAGCTCAATGGATTAAGCACGGGCCTTCGAACCAGAGGGTCGCAGTTCGATTCCCAGTCAGGGCACATGCCTGGGTTGCAGGCCAATTCCCAGCGGGGGATACATGAGAGGCAACCATACACTGATATTTCTCTCCCTCTCTCCTTCTTTCCCTTCCCCACCTAAGGATAAATAAATAATCCTACAAAAAAATTTTTTTAAAGATTTATTACTTAAATATAGGAAGCAAAAGGATATATTGCCATATAATGACTGCCTTCCTACTTTACTTCACCAAGTCCCTTTTCCTCCACTCACTCCCACTCCAAAAAGGTATCTAGTCCCAGTGCATTCTGCTTGAAACTATCTATTGTGTTGGATGGGATATGGTATGTGTGCACAGGCCCTGGTGTCATTAATTTAAAAACACTTAGCTGAGCCCTGGCCAGGCAGCTCAGTTGACAGAGCATTGTCCTGATACGCCAAGGCTGCAGATTCAATCTGCGATCCAGGCACATACAAGAATCAACCACAGGACGCATAAATAAGCAGGACAACAAATTGATGTCTCTTTCTCTTCATTCCTTTCTTTCTCTAAAATTAATTAAAAAAAAACAATTAGCTGAAACCTGAGGTTTAGGCATCTTAAATGAAACACTACTGTAATTTTTATTCTTGCTTATATGATATTTTCTGCCTAAAGAGTTAAAATGCTACTGAATGGAACAGAATTAAATGTCTTTCTGTTCATAGGAAAATAATTGTTGAATAGCCACTGTGTAACAGATACTATCCTAGGTATTCAATTTAACCTTCCACCATTGAGACAAAATAAGATTTTAACATTTTATATGTACTTTACTTTTATTATCTACAATGCATTAATTCATTATTTATTATATTAAAAGGTACATTTTTAAAAGATGTTTTTAAGATTTTATGTATTTATTTTCAGAGAGAGGAGAAGAGAGGCAGAAAGAAGAGAAACATATGCAAGAGAAACATAGACTGGTTGCCTCTCCCACGCCCCCAACTGGGGACCTGGGTCATAACCCAGGCATGTGCTCTGACAGGCAACTGAACCAGTGACCTTTCGGTTCTTCACAGTCCAGCACTCAATCCACTGAGCCACACCAGCTATAGCTAAAAGCCATATTTTCATCTGCACCCACTTATGCTTTTGTACAAAAACTCTAACAGAGTCAGACACTCCAAAGAAATTGCATTTCCCACTTTCCTGTAACAATAAGATACTAAGTATTTCATTGTAGTCACAGCAACATGTCAAAATAATACCATTCCCCCTTCTTTACTAACCGGGCTTCAATTTTGTTCAAGGCAAGTTACTCAGCTAAATAAATCTCCTGTTACAGCTAAGTGTGCCCACAGGACAGAGTTCGCATGCTAGAGGTGGCCAATTAGATACACTGACAGTCTATTAAGAATTTCTGGGAAAGTTTTACTTTCTCTGATTGAAAACACCCTTTGCTTCATGGATTTCTTTTTCCTATAGAGAACCTGGATGTGATACTTGGAAGTACAGCAATCTTCCTGAGGACCCAAGAATAAAAATAAGAATGGTACAGTAGAAAAAGAGAAGAAGCTCAGTTCCTTGACATTATCCTTAGTTCCTTGATACCACTCCTGGACTATTATATAAGAAAGATATGTTTAAACCTGTTATGTTTAAAGCACAGTATGACAGGGTTTGTGTTATTCACAGCTGAAGTGTTGATACATGTTACTTATAAATAAGTAATTACACAGGAGTGCATGTCTGTTTTGACTTAGTGTTTTCATTTTCTTTGAATAAATACCCATAAGATACATAGATGTCAAGTCACTATGTTACCCACTGAAACTAATATGTTGTAATTATAATTATAACATTGTAAATAATGTCAATTGTAATTTTGTAAAAGTAAAAAAATAAGTAATTATAAACAATAATTTCAGTGCTTAAAAAGAAAAGACCATCAGAGAGAACAGAATTTAGATTAGTCACAGACTGCATGAAGAAAACAAATTCACACCTTCTGTTTCCAACTTAACCTGGTTTCCCTCTGTACGTTTTATAGATATTCATAATCAGATTAAGGGGATCCCTTACTATTTCTTGTTACCTGTCCATTTTTATTTTAAAAACAGTTGAATATATCAATACATTTTCTCCATCTATAGAGATGACATTTTTGTGTTTAAACTGTTAATTTAATTAACTAATGATTATAATGTTAAATTAAATTTATATCACCCAAATAAACTCAACTTTCTTGGGACGCTTGTCATTTTTAAACATTGCTGGATACCTCATTATTCCTCCTCTCACTCTAAAAAGCCATGGTTCCCAATATTTCTACACCATGGAGAGAGTTTTCTGGGTTCTTAAGTTCAAATATCCATAAGCAGGCCATCTGATACAGGAAGAAAGTTGTTCTTCCTTTGTCCACAGAGTTTCCAGAAAGTGGAGACTTCTAGTGGACACACCAGAGAAAATGCCATCCTGAACTCATAATAGATTGGAAATTATGAGCATGGGAGGTTGGATGAGGGTATAATGAAAATGGGTTGTACTTTATCAGAATCTGAAAAACTGGGCAAAAGAGAAAGTTCTGTTCCAAAATAATATTTAAAAATGAGATAGGCTGGCCCTTGCCAGTGTGGCTCCACTGGTTGCAGCATCTTTGTGTAAACCAAAAGGTCACAGGTTTGATTCCTATTGAGGGCACATCCCTGGGTTGCAGGTTTGGTCCCCAGTCAGGACACATATGAGGCAACTGATCGATGTTTCTTCCTCACACCAGTGTTTCTCTCCCTCTCTGTCTCCATCTCTTCCCCTCTCTCTCTCAAGTCAATAAGCATGTCCTCAGGTGAGAATAAAAAAAATTACATGTGCTGGGAAAAAGGAGGAGAGAAAGAGGAGCAGAAAGAAGAGCAGGTATGCAAGTTTGGTAAAGCGAACTGCAAAGGGGAAAGGCTATGGACTAGGGACAAGGAAAGAGGTCCCTTGTTTTTGCTGGGAAAGAGCTTGGTTTCTAGGATTATTACCATCCACACTACTGACCTCAAATTTATAGTCTCAGCCCAGTGAATTCCCTAACTCATATATAATCTCCTCTTGGGTAACTTAAAAGTCATCTGAAACTTAATATATCCAAAATGAATGATTTCCTCCCATAAACCTACTCCTCCTTCAGTATTCTCCATATTAGTAAAGAGTACCATATATGTATTTAATTGTCAAACTACCCCAGAAAATGCTCTTGTAATCTCCTTGAGATCAGAAACTTAGCTTTTTTAAAATCCCTAAAGCTTAGTGCAATATCTAGGACATACGGAATGTCAATAAATACTTGTTTGAATAAATTTATTACCAGAAGATTAAGTCTGATCTTAATTCTGCCCTCTTCTGCAGAAATCAGTAAAATAATTAAATCTTCTAGTAGCTATAAGACACTTTAGTTTTAGTCCTTCCTCCTAGTTTAAAAAAAGAAAAAAGCAAATACGTATGTGTATTCAGTATAGAACAGAGAGGGAAACAAGGTAGAAAGGTAGAGAGAAAACAGTAATTCCCCATATTAACTAGACACACCCACAAAGTGACCAAGCTAATTTGTGGCCATTATCATGACAAATAAGCCTAGAGCTGCTTTAACAAGATTATAGTCTTACAACACACAATTCGAGAGGAGATTCACCCTGCCAAGCACCCTGGCACAAGCACTTTATTCAAAGTAGACTCTGATAAGCAGAAGAGAAAACCCAGGGTTAAAACTGAGAGGGTTTTGCCATTAAGGAGGAGAACAGATTTACCCACAGGAAATTACAGGGTGCCAAATTGCTACCTCATTTCCTTCTTTCTTCCCTAAATTTAGGACAAGCATCCACATTTCACAGTTTTTCTGGTCTGACCTGTTAATCAACTGACCAACTGAATAGATCTTGGGGAGTGTTTAGTTGCTAGTACAGAGTATTACCAGTCAACAAACCTATTTCCCAACACCAAAGTGGTTTCTTCAAAATTCTCAGTGATAGCTTATAGAAATTCAAAACATTCCCTTCTTTTTAGTTCCATCCCTCACCCCATCTTCAGGAGCCTCTGGTGCCTCTAGTTCCGAGCCTGTCCAGGATTCCATGAGGTGATGCCACCATGAGGTGATGCTTCCTCCTGGCCTCCTCCCCTGCAGGTATTTCTGTTCTCACCGTCTACACTTTAATAAACCCATTACCACTCATCTACCTGCTTTCCATATTCCAAATTTCTGTTAACTTCTCTCTTCTGCTATATCTCTTTTACATTCTATGTCCTTGTAGATTATACCTTTTTATTCCTTTATTAAAGTCATTTCAGTGAATTGTAAGAAGGTGCAGAAAAAAGAAGTTGTGCTTTCAATCTATTACATGGAACCAGTAATACAGAGGTTACATTTTGGTCAAACTAGAATACTTCCTATTACCCCTAACCCTAAATTCTTGCACCTTCCCAGGTTCTAAATGTCCCCCAAAGTCCTATCGTTAGTGCTAAAACACACATAACATCTTTTCCACTCTCCCAAACTGTAAATTATCTATCTTCTGAATTTTCACAGCCTATTTCTTTTATTTCTTCTGGCATTTATTTAGACCATATGTGCTAAATTTTAATGACTAATGCTTAAAAATCTTCTGCAATGCCCAAAGTTATTCACTTTACTAAAATACTTTAAGTTCTATCAATCAGGGATTTATTTAAATGATTGAATTTTTGACATATAAAAGACTCCCCCAACTGGCTTCTGGCCCAAATGGAGTCATACGTAGATGGCTTTTGCTTCCTCACACAATCAATAGAAGGATAACAACAAATTCAAAAACAAAATAACCAGAACTGCCAGAGAATCGAACTGTATAGAAGTCCAACAAACAAGGACTTGAGAAAAACATTAATTCGGACTGGTAGGAATGGTGGAGACAGGCAGCTGGAGTGGAGAGGACTTGTGGCAAGGTGATGGCTGGCAGACTGAGAGGTCCCACATTTGCATGCAAGTAAACTGTGAAGAACAACTAGGGAGCAAGACGGACTGGACCGTGCAACCCCAGGTTGCAGTGCAGGGAAATACAGCCTCAAAACCTCTAACTGAAAAAACCTGTGGGGGTTGAGGCAACGGGAGAAACTCCAAGCCTCACAGGAGAGTTTGCAGGAGAGACCCACAGGGTCTTACAGTGTACACAAACCCACCTGCCAGGGACTCAGCACCACATGGGCCCAATTTGTTTGTCAGTAGCAAGAGAAGTGACTTGAATGCCAGTCCAGAGCCAAACGAGCAGCACTGTTCACTCTCAAACCGCGCCACCCACCCCCCCCCCCCCAGTATAGCAACACAACGCAGCGATCTGAGTTGCTTCACCCTGCTGAGCACCTAAGGTTCTGCCCCTTACAACACACAGGTGTGCTGAGACCAAAAAAAAAAAAAAAAAAAAGGCCCAAGTGAAAGAACAGATAAAACCTCAAAAAACAGAACTAAGTGATGAAGAGATAGCCAAGCTATCAGATGCAGAGTTCAAAACACTGGTAATTGGGATGCTCACAGAAATGATTTAGTATGGTCACTAAATAAGAGGAAAAAGTAAAAGCTATGCAAAATGAAATAAAGAAAAACATACAAGGAACCAACAGTGAAGAGAAAGAAATCAGGATTCAAATCAATGATTTGGAGCAAAAGGAAGAAACACTCAACCAGAACATGAGAAACAAGAATTCAAAAAAATGAGAGGTTTAGGAACCTCTGGGAAAACTTTAAACATTTCAACATCTGAATCATAAGGGTGCCAGAAGGAGAAGAGAAAGAATAAGAAATTGGAAAATTACTTGAAAAAATAATGAAGGAGAACATTCCCAATCTGGCAAAGGAAATAATTTCCACAAATCCAGGAAGCTCAGTCTCAAAGAAGTTGAACCCAAGGAAGCACACACCAAGGCACATCATAATTACATTACCCAAAATTAAACAGAAGGACAGAATCTTAAAAGCAGCAAGAGAAAAGGAGACAGTTACCCACAAAGGAGTTCCCATAGACTATCAGCTGATTTCTCAAAAGAAAACTTACAGGCAAGAAGGGGCTGGACAGAAGTATTTAAAGTCATGAAAGACAAGAATGCACATCCGGGATTACTCTATTCAGAGAAGTTATCATTTAGAATGGAGGGCAGGTAAAGTGCTTCCCAGATAAGGTCAAGTTCAAGGAGTGCATCATCACCAAGCCCTTATTAAATGAAATGTTAAAGGGACTTATCTAAGAAAAAGAAGATAAAAATATGAACAATAAAATGACAATAAACTCATAAGTACCAACATCTAAACCTAAAAAAAACAAAACAAAACAAAACCAAAAACGAACTAAGCAAACAACTACAACACAAACAGAATCACAGAAATGGAGATCACATGGAGGGTTATCAGTGGGGAAGGGGAGGGGGAGAGAGGGCGGAAAAGGTACAGGGAATAAAAAGCATAAATGGTAGGTACAAAATAAGGGGAGGAAGAATAGTATAGGAAATGGAGAAGCCAAAGAAATTTTATGTATGACCAATGAACATGAACTAAGGTGGGGAAATGCTGGTGGGAGGGCAAGGTGCAGGGTGGAAGGGAATAAAGAAGAGATAAAAAGTGGGACAACTGTAATAGAAATACCAATAAAACATATTTTTAGAAAATAAATAAACCAGGAAAAACCAGTTATAGGGTTACTTAACCCAAGGGGTACACTGCTTGGGATGTTCTATGCAAAAATAAGACGTGGTTTTCGCTAAGTAGTTTTATTTACTTGTATCAATTAAAGAAGACAGGGCTTGAATCCAGAAGGAAGGCTCAGCCATTTCTTATATATCCTATTTGTTTAATTACATGTTGATCTCTTGTAGTGGCTAAACTTACTTCCCATCAGGCTCATCTAGTGAAGCTCATCTGGTTACAGCTGCATGTGCAAATTCTTAGGCTACATCTTAACATTTAGCAAGAATAGCATGAAATAAGAACATGCCGGACCTTGAAACCCTTGTGCTCTAACAATAGTCTTCTATCTTCAACCTTCCTTGAATTTCTCAAAAAATACCTCAGAATACTTGATCTTAAAAGGGCACAATGAAAGACAGTAGTGCTGGGAACTTTAAGAAACACCTGTTTGTTTAAAGTAGCTTGAGATGGTATCTAGTGTTGACATATAAAACTAGTTTCAACTAATCTCAATTTCAAATGAAAAAACACAGTTTTAGAAATACTCATCAACTTGCACAGAATTACACTGCAGAAAACAAATCCAAATTTACAAATATACAGAACAATTGGTGGTGACCAGGGAAAGGCGTTTGGGAGGTATGCAAAATGGGTGGAAGGGGGTCAATTGTATGGTGATGGATGGAACCTTTCAGGCTGAGCACTCTGTAGTGTATACAGATGCCAAATTATAATGTTGTACACCTGTAAAATGTAATTTTTAAAAATCACACTGCAGACCTGGGACTATACATGCCAAATGAGGTAATCTACAACTGGTAATTTGTCATCTTAGTTAGGCACATCCATCCTGAGGTTGCCAGCCTTCAACATGATCCCTTAATGATCTCTGCCCCCTGAAAATCACACTCTTCTGTGGTACAATTCATCATTATACTAGTGTTGGTCTGTGTAAGCAATAGAATTTGGCAGACAGGATATGTCACATCTGGGATTTGATTTTAAAAGATATTGTGGCTTCTACCTTGTGTACTCAGATGCCGTCAAACTCATTCTCTCGCTTTCTCTCTCACCACTCACTGTTGGAGAAGTCAGCTGCCATGTTGTAAGCAGCACTATGAAAAGGCGCTCATGGTAAGTAACTGAGTTCTACCAACAACCATATGAGTGAGCATGAACGCATCCTGAAGCTCCAAAGAAGCTTCCAAATGACTGTAGCTTCTGGAGAGCTTCTGTGCAAACTCTTGAGAGTCACAATCACCCCGGCCAATCTGGTTCTGCATGCCTGACTCCACATACAACTGAACTCTTGTTTATATCAATTACCTTACAGTAAAACTGGTTTCATTATAGGTCATTTTGCTTGAAGTTTCAGAATTTAACAATGTTAAATTAGGACTTAACTGAGGTTGCTAGTGCTGCCACAAAATTAGTGGCCTTAAACAATACAACTTACTAACTCACAAACCTATAGTTCAGAAGTCCAGTGGGTTCAGCTGGAATTTCTCATCAAATGTACATATATAGTACCCTATTAAACACCTACACCTGTGTGTCAAACAAGCACCTCAAATTCAACATAATCCCAACACACACTTATAATCATCCTGCATAACACCATCCCTCCTAAGAACTGTAACTCACTGAGCAGCCCTCCTGGTTTAGACCAATCCACTTAATTGGTCAAAATAGCCTTACTCTTCTCACCAAATCTCACTGCTCTTATACCTCCTTAAAGTCGGTCTCACTACTTTGTCCCATCCTCAATATTCCAATAATTCTTACCACAATCAACTCTTGTCTAACATACTAGGTTTCTGTGTCTATAATTATGCTCCAACTTTCTAATTCATTTGACATTGCCGTCAGCGTGATCCTTCTAAAATACAAGCATGATCACATTACTCTCTTACTTAAAGGCCTTTAGTGGAGTCCTTGTTGCCCTCCTGTGAAAGTTCAAATTCTCTAACATGGCTCGCATGACCATTTACTGCCTGGTCCTATCTCTCAACACTTCACTGCCCCCTTTCCTTATTTTTTCTACCTCTAACTCCTAGGAAACACTGTTGCTTTTGTCTTTCATCAATCTGGACCAGTACCCAACCCCTTAATCTGGTTAATGTCTGAATATCATTCATGCCTCATCTTATCTACGTCCTCTGGAAAGCTTTCCCTGATCATTTCCCTCCAGATTATTACCCACTTATGATTTCACAGCACCTCATATGTAACCCTTAGTACTGTACTTACTCTCCCATCATAGTACATTTGTCTGTCCCTCTCACTAAAAAACTTGTTATCCTTGTTTCACTGGCACCTTACCTACTATCTGACACACAGAATTACTGAACAAATATTTGTTAAAGGATTAAACAAGTCATCAGACTTTCCTTTGATAATTTTGGTATTATATATATGACCACCTAAATAACAGTCATGTCTTCACTACACAAAAGTAAAAATTATAGCTAAAAGTACAAGAGTCAAAGCTCCCAGACAGTACATTCAAAAGATATAAGTGACAGTAATTTCAAGAATTCCCAGTTTTTAAATATTCCTCTTATAAGAGTTAGTGTGTACAGTATCATTAATGAAAATCTGAAAAATAATAGAAAACAAAACAAGACAAGACTAGGAAAGCAGACAGGGCTAGGCTACATATTAGCAAAATGACTCCCTGAACATCAGCAAGATCGTGTGTTTCAAACTTTTGTCTCAGAAAATAAATCACTATAAATCAAGCAATCGTCCAAGACAAATGAAACAGAGTCAAAATCTAAAATGTTAAATTTAATATTTTCACAGAGCAATTTCTCAAGTAACAAGTCATGACAATACTTTTACTGTTCTCTTTTATAAAGCTAATGAAAGCAATTATGTTTTTAACTTATCTGAAGTATCTTCATTACATCATATGTACAAAAAAAGATCACACCCTGACTGGTATAGCTCAGTTGGTTGGGCCTCATCCCACAAAGTGAAAGGTCACTAGCTAGATTCCCAGTCAGGGCACATGCCTGGGTGGTGGGTTCAGCCACCAGTGGAGGCATGTATGAGGGACAACCGATCAATGTTTCTCTTTCACATCAATGTTTCTCTCCCTGTCATTCGCCCTCCCTCCTCTCACTCTAAAAATAAATATTTTTTTAAAAAGATTGTAATAGCATAGTACAAATTTTGATTCTACTTATGTGATTCAACAGATTTAAATACTAAACACAGCTATTATGATACTGTTTCTTTATTCTAGGCTCAAATACTCTCAAATCCAAGTGTAACATCAAACACACATTTAAAAATGTTAAATTATTGTATTCTGAATACTTCCAAGTCATTCAGTGCAACTTCCTTCAATTTTGAAAAATTCTGAGTTATATTTTACATATTTAAAAATCCAAATCAAAACTATTTTTTTGAAATTTACTCAAACAGAACGCTTATTAATGATGCCACTGTGTGCCCATGAAAAAGGAGAAACAGGAAAATTCAAGAGTAAAGACTCACTACAAAACTAATCAAGAAAGACAAAAGGAAGCAATTAAAATACAAGACAAAGCACTGTCAACTTATAGCATATGTGATTGTAAAATAATAAAGAATAATTACATCTAACAAAATATACAGTCACAGAGTATAAATACCTATTATATGATATGGCTACTTAAGAGAACAACCTGCCATAAATTCAGTCTTGAATGCTTAAAATGATTTCAAAGTTTAATTTAATTCAGAAAATTACATGAAATCTGAAAAATAACATCTACAGATGGAAGTCTAGTACTGTGTGTTTTACCTCTGGGAGTTGCAGGCTGCACCATGATTCTATTCTTACATTATAAATCTGTTGTGTGGGGAGCGCGGGAGGAATAACTGTGTTACCAAAAAAAAAAAAAAAAAAGGATAGAACAAATTGTTGTAAGAACATGTAGTTTTTTAATGTGTCTTAATCCTTTACAAGTAACCTTAATCTTTAAAGTTTCTTTTTTATATAAAGAGACTCATCTATATTTAAAACACAGAATGCCCCTTGTGCTTCATAGTATAAGAATGATCTGAAGAAATCACCGATACTTAAACCCATAACATCATAAGAACAATGAGGGATTCTTTTGTGTTTTTCCTCCCCCATCATAAACCAAAACACCAATGCGAACTACTCCATGAAGGAAGAAGAGAAGAGGGACTGCTGGGACAGCAGCTGTGCTGACGCTCAGCGAGGACACGCGTTGGCAGGTTTGTGAGCGGACGCCTGCAACACGATATGCCTACAACTAGTCTGATCCCTACATGTTTTAAAAAAAAATTCTAGACTCTATGTGGTCTACAAAGCCTAAAACATTGGCGATCTCACCCTTTACAGAAAAGTTTGCCAATCACCGGCCTATTAATAAAAGATGGGGAAAAGATGGTAAGTTAGAAGACATAAATTTAAAAGTATCAATCTACGTTAACTGTATAATCTTTACTCCAGCAGTTTATTTTTTTCTCCAAAAAGGAAAAAAATAAGAGGCACTTACAAGAATAAATTTTCCAGAGCAGAGATTTTAAATGGAAACAATCTTAATTACATGACACAAAATATTACCAGCCTACTCCCCTATCACATAAGAAATAAGGCAAAGAAAGTGAAACAAACATTTTAATAACTTTAAACAGCAGTAAAAGAAATGTCACAAAATAGTTTGTAATTAATTGCTAAAAGAAATCCCATAATGGTCCTGGCTGGATAGCTCGGTTGGTTAGAGCGCTGCCTCCATATGCCAAGGTTGCAGGTTCCCTCCCGTCAGGGCACACACAAGAAGCAACCAATGCAGGCAGGAATAAGTGGCACAGCAACTCCACATTCATCCTCTTTCTTTCTTTCTCTCTCCCCCCAACCCCATTTCCTTTCTCTCTCAAATCAATAAATAATTTTTATAAAAAGGAAATTCTATAACTAGTTTTTATAAAAATTTGAAGCTTCCACTCCCAACCTAACAAAATAATGTATACAGGATTTACCCTAGCAACTAGAAAACAGGACAAAAAGTTCATGAAACTACTATTTGCAAATACTGGTCAATAGGAAGTAAAAGACTGTGATCCCGGGAAATCTAATAAAGTGATTATTTAGGTTTTATGCCTAAATACACTTTTCCTTAGAAAGTAAACAAAAACCACATCAGAGCATAATGGTGTAGATGAGTTAAGGGGACAAATTTGAGTTAAGGTGGCTGAAGCAGCTGGGAGTTGAGAAAGGTCAAACTAACAGAAAAAAGCTAAGCAGAAGAAAGTTCCAAACATTTCTATATAGAGTTCCTTGAGTCTTCAAAGAAATCTTAAATTATGAAGGCATATGGTAACACTGAAAGAGGCCAGGCAAAAAACTACTAAAAAGCCTGCAAACAGATCAACTCTCAGAGTACATAGACAAAGTACTGGAAGATATTCTAGCTTGGAAAGCCAAAATGAATGACACCATTGAACTCAGGGGCATTCAGTATAGATCTATAAAGAATTATGCCTTAATGGCAGAGTTACACTAGTCTTAGAGTAAAGGCTCTTCTAAAGCTATCTAATTATAGCTTGAAAATAAATATTAAAAGGATCACCTTGATTCACAAGTAACTTGACTGTCTGACAGAACAAAGCATAACTTTCATTAAAAAGAACAAAATCTATTTACAGCATTCAAACATAATGGCCAGTTTCAAACTAAAATTTATTAGAAATAACCAAGATGTAAAAAGATGATGAATTAAGAGAAAAATATCTTAAATATCTATTATAACTGTGTCCATAGTTTTAAAGAAAAATATAGGTACAATGAAGAGAGTAATGGACTCTATAAAAATTGGTCAAATAAAAATTTTAGTCCCAGCTGGTGTGGCTCAGTTGGTTGGGCATCTTCCAGCAAACTGAAAGGTTGCAGGGTAATTCCCAGTCAGGGCACATGACTGGGTTGCAGGTACAGTCCCTACGCAGGGCATAAATGGAAGGCAGCCAATCAGTGTTCCTCTCTCACATCAATGTTTCTCTCCTTGTCTTTCTCTCTCCCTTCCCCTTTCTCTAAAAATCAAAAATAAAATTTAAAAATTCTAGAACTGAAAATTATAATATTTAAACTGAAAAATTCACTGGAAGGGCTCAACACAGATCAGACACTACAAAAGAAGAGAGTGATGAACCTACAGCAAAAAAGTATCCAAACTAAAATACAAAAGAAAAAGGAAAATAAAAATTAACAGAGCTTCACTGATATGTGGGACAATACTAAGAATCTAAAATGCATGTCATCGAAGTCCCACAGAAGAGATGTAAGAAATAAAAGGTATGAGAAGAAAGATGAATTTTTTTCAAATTTGGTGAAAAAAATACAAAAGCAAACAACAAAATAGCAGCAAAACCAACGTAAGACAGATCCAAGAATGTAAGTGAACCCTGTGCAAGGAACAAAGGAAACACAAGGAAAGCATACCAAGGTACATCATACTGAAACTACAGAAACAATGAAAACAAAAAGATAGACATAAAAGGGCCAGAGAGAACAAATACACACCACAGAGCAAGGAACAAACTTACGAATGTTCGCAGACTTCCTGTCAGAAACTATGAATGCCAAAAAATTACAAATAATTTTTATTTTATAAAAATGTCTATATTTCTCTACAAGTGAAAATAAGTAAAAAATAAAGACGCACAGAACGCATTTTTGACAAAAGCACATAGAATTTGATAGCCAACAGTCCAAAAAAAAAACAAAACGCAAAGGTCTTCACAATGAAGGATCTCTGATATACACAAAAAAATTAAATGTCAGAGATTGTATGTGAATAAATATAAATTTTTTATGTTCAAAATTTCTTTAAAAGAATGATGGCTATTTAAAGCAAAAATAATAATGATCCATTATGATGTTTATAACAAGTAGAAAAAAATGTATTTATTTTTATTTTTTATTGATGTTAGAGACAGAGGAAGGGAGAGAAAAAGAGAAACATCAATTTATTGTTCCATTTATTTACTTCTATTAAGTATGATGTTGGATGTGAGTTTGGCCTTTATTATGCTGAGGTATGGTAACAGAATTCAGCCAAGAGGGGGGCCCCAGACAGGGAATGGGGTCCAGAACTCAAGGCATCTAGAAAATATTAGAAAAATATATTGGATGTCCTCACCCTCTTCCCCCAAGGCTGAGCTGGAGGATGAGACACATGGAGTAGGGCCATTGAGAGCTGTTTTGTATAGCAACAGCTTTGTGGCTGACCTCTGGCATGGTCATTTAACATATCTAAAACCTTTAACTGGTTGCATAGATATGTTAAATAGCTGTGGCCATGCTTTGAGCCAGGGGGGTGGCAGTGACTTCCACCCAAGATGTAACTGGGAGGTAGCTCCCCCTGGTTACAGTGCCTGTGTGAGAGCCTGGAGAAGACTGGCTCTGTGCCATGGGGCCGTGCCTGCCCTGACTTGTGACAGCAGCCCAGTAAACCTGGAATAATACAGGAATGCTGGCAGGTGTAACTGACTGTCGGAGGAGTCAGAAATGGGGGTACAGAGGAAGACTGGTGCTGGGGTTTGAACCCAGGTGTGGCAGCCATACCTGGGCAGGACCACATGGCTTGGGCAGAGGTTAGGACCACGCGGCTTTGGGGTGTGTCCTTTTGCCACCTGGCTTAGGCAGCAGGAGAAACTCTGCCTGGAAGAAAGGGGAGAAAGCACTTGCTGGTGGGCCACGAGAAGGTGCCACGTGGCTCTGGGTTAACTGGAGACTGCAGCAGCGACACAGAGGACGGTGCTGGAACCGAGGGGCTGCCTGAACCACAGACTTCTACCCTTCTCCTGACATACAGTACCCCGGACTGGGCAAAAGGGGAGACGGAAGAACTGTGTGGATTTGTGGATATTCTAAAGGACTTTAGTATTTTAATGAAGACATTAAGTCATTACTCTAAGTCTGTATAACTTTTAAATAAACAATTCCTTTCCTTTTCACCAATCTCTGACATTGAGAGATGTCTTTCCTCCTCTGGCAGCAGGCAAAGCAAATCTGGTATGGGGGAGGAACCCAAAAGAAAAAGGGGGGTCTTTTTGATAATAGTATATCACAGCATATCATAGTTTATAATTCAGCATCCCCCCACCCGGGCCTGGTCTGTTCTGTAACAGTATGATCTTTCTAGTCCCACTTTGCTGAAAGTTTTTATCATAGATCGGTCCTAGAGTTTGTCAAATGCTTTTTCTGTACTAATTGATCACATGATTTTTATTCTTCAGAAAGTCTCTTAAATAAATGGTGCTGGGAAAACTGGACAGAATATGTGCAAAAAAATGAAACTAGACCACCAACTTATACCATGCACAAGAATAAATTCAAAATAAATTAAAGATTTAAATGTAAGTTGCAAAAACATAAAAATACTAGACATCAAAATACAGGCATCAAAAGCATAAAAATACAGGCATCAAAATTTCAAACTTTTTCTGCAATAGCTTTTATGCTATATCTCCTTGACAAGGAAAACAAAGGAAAAATAAACAAATGAGACTAAATAAAGCTAAAAAGATTTTGCACAACAACAAAAAAATCAACAAAATAAAAACTCAACCCATTGAATGGGAGAACATATATGCCAATGATACATTTGACAAGGGGATAATTTCCGAAATATAAAGAACTTATACAACCTAATACCAACAAGACAAACAACCCAATGAAGAAATGGGCAAAGGACCTAAACAAATGCTTCTCTAACAAAGACACACGGATGGCCAATAGATGTATGAAAAAATGCTCAACATTACCCCAGCCGAAAGTCAACCAAATGGTTGTGGGTTCAATTCCCAGTCAGTACATATTTAGGTTGCAAGTTCAATCTACAGTCCAGGTGGCGTGTGTGCAGGAGGCATGTGATGGATGTTTCAATTTCACATCAGTGTCTCTGTCTCTTTCTCTCTCTGCATCTCTCTCCATAACCAGTGAAAACACATCCTCAGGTGAGGATTAAAAAAGTAATAATATAAATAAATAAATAAATAAATAAATAAATAATTTTTAAAATGCTCAATGTCGCTAATTATCAGAGACATGCAAATTAAAACCACAATGAGATATCACCTCATACCTGTCAGAATGGTCATCACAAACAAATCAACAAACAAGTGCTGGCAAGGTTGTGGAACAAAGGGATCCCTCGTGCACTGTTGGTGGGAATGCAGACAGGTGCAGCCACTGTGGAAAGCAGTGTGAAGGGTCCTCATCAAAACAAAACTGTCTTTTAACTCACTAATCTTACTTCTTGGAATATTATCCTAAGAATCCCAAAACACTAATTCTAAAGATGTATGCATCTCTATGTTCATTGCAGCATTATTTACAATGGCAAAGATCTGGAAACAGCCCAAGTACCCATCAGTAGATGAGTGGATAAAAAAGCTGTGATACATTTACATAAGGGAATACTACACAGCCACAAAAAAGACGGAAAGATGAATACCATATGATCCCACTTACATGTGGAATCTAATGAACAAAATAAACTGATGAACAAAATAAAAACAAAGGCATGGAAACAGACTGACAACTGTCAAAGGCACTAGGTGTAGGGGGCTGGATGAAAGAAGGAGAAAGAATTAAGAAAAAACATATATCATATATAATATATAAAACACACAGACAAGAGTGTGGTGATACATGAAGGGAAAGGGGGTAGTGGCAGGTGGAGGGAGGTGAGCAAAAGGGGATGGAAAGAATCTTTGCTTTGAGTGATGGGTGCAAAACACAGTTAGATGTTTAGCTGAGCTGTACGCTTGAAACCTGTATGGTTTTGTGAACCAATGTCGCCTCAATAAATTCAATTTAAAGAGTACAAAAAATGGAAGAGAGATGAAGGAAGTGATATATTAAGCATATAACATTATGGCCTTGACTGGTATGTCTCGGTTGGTTGGTGGGTCATTCTGTAAGCTGAAAGGTCCCAGGTTTGATTCCCGGTCACGGTACATGCCTAGGTTGCAGGTTCTGTCCCTGGTTGGGCTGAGACACGTAGGAGATACAACCAGTTGATGTTTCCCCTCTCACATCAATATTTCTCTCCCTTTCTCTCTCCTTCTCCTCCCATCTCTCTAAAACCAATAAGCATGACCTCAGCTGGGGATTTAAAAAAAAGGATGTAACATTAAGTATGCTATGATCTATTAGTTAACCATCTATAGCATAAAACATAAAATACACCAAAATTAGAAAACTAAAAGAGCTAATAAGTTGATATGCTATTTACTATTCCATTTCTATTATTATTCCATTTTATTTATTCATTACTAAATGTACAAGTAATTATTACTCCATTTTTACTATTCAGTTTTGTTTGGAATGGTAAAATTGATTAGTAAAGATTATTCATTCCAAAAGAAGGTAGAAAAGGTTAAAACATTAAGCTAGAACACATAAAAGAAACAAAACAAATACCAGGTACAGGACTTAGCACACCATATGTAAAATTATCCAGTCATGCCTTGGTATTCATCAGCTTCAAAACTCGTCAAACCATAAATTCGTTGCATTTTCATGAGTGAAAAATGTTTCAGCACTTGGCACTTGCTTGCCACTTGGTGAGCCTCTCTCATACTGAAACAGAGGTTGAGTGTCAGTTTCACGGTAGCTCCAGAACTGGTTGGTACTTGTCGATTTCAGCACTTGTCACAAGCTTTCCAGCACTCATCACAAGTTCCAAAATGAAATCAGTATCAAGGTTCTGCTGCATTAAGTGTAAGTGTTCTGCATAAATAGATTCATAAAGGGAGAGACTGGGTTGTGTGGCTTTGGGGAGAGCACGGAGGAAGGGGCACCAATGCCCCTATGGGGAATCGTCCTCCCGCGCTACCCAAGATGCCATTTCTCCTGGGCCAAGCACTCCCCTCCATAAGGCATCAGCCTGTGGAGATGCACTGGCCCCTCTCTCCTGACACCCTATTGACCTTGCTCTGCCAAGCTCCTGCCATGAGGAGGAATCAGCTAGCTGTGGCCAGCCTGGACACACATTGCAATCTTCTTGAGGGGCTCTCGAGGAGATCCATGTAGACTCAGGGGATGCCAGAGACACACAGGAAGAGACTGAGCTTTTATGGCCTTCCTGCAAGGCCCATTTTTCCCCATGTACCCAGACTACTGCCACAATTCCTGTGCAGAGCCCTCCCTCCACACAGTCAACTATTAATCTCTTTTAGCCTGATTAATTCTACTGGCCTTACCCTGATGGCTTCGTAAGACCCCACCACACCACAAAGGTCCACAGGCCCCAGGCAGGTGGTAGTTGGCCTTGATGGACCCTAAGACTTTTGCTCAGTGTCCTCAGAACAAGTACTGGCACCAAGTTTGAATCTGTATCAACACGGTGAACCACTCACCCCTACCTGGTAACTCAGGAAAAAACCTGACACACAAATCATGTTCTGCCAGAGGCTCTTTCAGTGGCTGAGACTAACAAATAGCCATCAGACAAAGCCTGATTATAAGGTGCTTTGGGCCATTTGCAAACTTGCCCCAGACTAAGTACTGGAGAAAGATGGCTTCGGTATGTACCTTGGCCCTCCCATGCACACCCAGGCCCAGCAGAGACAACCACCAACTATAAATCACTTTGTAGCTGCTAACGGGTAGCCCAAGACCCATCACAGGCAGTGCCTAATACTGACCTGTCCAGGAGTCCCTCCAAAGAGACCCAGAACCAGCGCACCCAGTATTCAGACCACTTCAAACACTGAAACAATTACCTCCACAAGGGGCATACCCAAGGGGAGATCTTGGCCCAGACCCCGATGGGACAAATTACACTTCATAAAGGGCTTCGAAGGGTCAGCACCTACACAGCAGATCAAACTCTGTGGTCAGAGTCAATTCGCACTGTCAGCCAGCCACAGGGTACACTCCATTCACGGATGGGCCAACAATAAAAACTGAACTAGAACAGAAGGATTCACATAATCCACGCAACAGACAGTCAGTGGAGCCCCAAGCTCAGGTGATCTGGGAGGCTGGACCACTGAGCCCCATGGGAACCCACTGAATAAGGACACCCTTCGAAGACTAAGAGACAAAGCACATCTATCTAACACACAGAAATACATACGGAGATGAAGTCAAAATGGAGAGAAAATAAAATTCCCCTGATCCCCAGAAAAACAACTAAATGAAATGGAGGCAAGCAGCCTACCAGATACAGAGTTTAAAACAATGTTTATAAGTGTGTCCAATAAACTTTTGAGAAGAATGGAAACACTCAAGAGAAAAGATCAACCAAGAGATAGTAAGCCTTAAAAAAGGACATAAAAACCACTTTAAACAGTCAGAAATAAAGAATACAATACCTGTAATGAGGAATATTATTGAAAACAAATCAACAAAATATTACAAGAAGCAGAGACCTGAATCAGTACTTTGAAAGACAAAGTAGCAAAAATCAACCAATTGGAGAAACAAAAAGGGAAAAGAATTTAAAATAAGGCTAAGTTAAGGAACCACCAGAACAACATTAAGTATAGCAACGTTCACATCATAGGGGTACCAGAAGAGAAAGAGAGAACAAGGAATTCAGAACATACCTGAAGAAAGAGCAACCAAAAACTTCCCTAACCTAGTGAGGAAAAAGACACATTAATCTAGGAAGCACGGAAAGCCCCAAACAATATGAGTCAAAGAGGCTTACACCCAGACACATACATAATTAAAATGGCAAAGGTTAAAGTGAAACAGAGAGTCAGAAAAGCAGCATGAGAAGGACAGTTGCCTATAAGGGAGTCCCATAGGAGTGTAAACTGATTTGTCAACAGAAACTTTTCAGACCGGGGGAGAAGGGGGGTGTTGTATTAGGGGACTAAATGGTAATAGAAAAAAATACAATAAAGATTAAATTTAAAAAAAAAAAAAAAGCTCACCAGAAAAGAAAAAGCCAAAAGAGTTCATCACACCAAACAGTATTACAAGAACTGTTAACTTTAAGAAAAAGAAAAGAGGAACATAAGTATGTATAACAAAATGGCAATAAATACATACCTATCAATAACCATTTTAAATGTAAATGGATGAAATACTCCAATATCAAGGCATAGGAGGAGCACTATGGATAAGAAAACAAGAAACACATGAGAAACACAAGAAAACAAGAAAGATACATAATCTATATACATGCTGTCTGCAAGAGACCAACTTCAGATATAAAGATAGACTGAAAGTAAAGGAATAGAAGTAGGCATTCATGAATATGGAAAGAAACAAACAAAAAACCTAGGGAGGCAATATGTATATCAGACAAAGTAGACTTTGAAACAAAGGCTGTAACAGACACAAGGAAGGACATTACATAATGATAAAGGAATCAATCCAACAAAAGGATGTAACCCTGTAAACATTTATGAAGCCAGCACAGAAGCACCTAAACATAGGAAGTAAATCTTTATGGACAAACAGAGATAGCGGAAGCACCACAGTCATAATAATAGTAATACAGTGATCATCACTGACACAAGCAGTTCTACATTCCAGACAAAGTCAAGGAAACAGCAGCTTTAAATGAAATACTACACCAGATGGATATAATGCTTATTTTCAGAGCATTTTACCACCAAAGCAGCAGAATATATATTCAAGTGCACATGTAACTTTTGCAGGAATAAAGAATATATGAGGCCACAAAACAAGTCTCAATAAATTTAAGACAACTGAAATCTTATCAAGCATCTTCTCTGACCACAGTGTTATGGAACTAGGTATGAATTATACAACAAAAAAATGAAAATACAGAAACAGATAGAGGCCAAATAACATGTTGATAAGAAATGGGTTAACAATGACATCAAAGACGAAATCAAAACATACACTGAAAAAAAATGACAATGAAAACACAACCCTCTAGGACACACTAAAAGAAGTCCTAAGAGGAAAATTCATGGCAACAAAGGCCTACTTCAAGAAACAATAAACATCTCACCTAAACAATCTAACCTTACACCTAAAGGAACTAGAAATAGAACAACAAACAAAACCCCGAAGTGTAGAAAGATAAAAAAATTATAAAGGTCACAGCAGAAATAAAGGAAATAGAGTCTTAAAAAACCAATACAAAAGATCAATGAAACCAAGAGCTGGTTCCTTACAAAGATAAACAATATTGATAAACCTTTAATAAGACCCATTGGTTGGGGTGGGGAAAAAAAAGGACCCAAATAAATTCAGAAATAAAAGAAGTAAAAACTGACACCACTCAAACACAAAAGATTATAAGATAATATTATGAACAACTATATAACAAGAAATTAGACAATCTGGAAGAAATGGATGAATTCCTAGAAACATACACTCTTCCAAGAATGAATCAAGAAGAAACAGAAAAATCTGAACAAATTAAAACCAATGAAAAACAAAAGCAGTAATAAAAAATAAAAATAAAACACTCCCAAAAACAAAAGTCCTGGACCAGATGGCTTCCCAGATGATTTTCACCAAACTTTCAAAGAAGAACTAACACCTATCTTTCTCAAACTATTACAAAAAATTTAAGAAAAGGGAAGACTACCAAGCTCACTTTACAAGGCCAGCATTATCCTAATTCCAAAACCAGATAAAGACACCCAAAAGAAAGAAAAGTATAGGCCGATATCCCTGATGAACATAGCTGTAAAAATCCTAAACAAAATATTAGCAAACTAATTCCAGCAACACAATAAAAAGATCACACACCATGGTCAAGTAGGATTTATTCCTGGGATGCAGGCTGGTTCAATACCCATGAATCAATAAACATGATATACCACATTGCTAAAATGAAGAGTAAAAACTATATGATCATAGAAACAGATGTAGAAAAAGCATTTGATAAAATCCACCACCCACTGATGAAAAAACCCTCTGAGCAAAATGGCGACAGAGGGAACATACCTCAACATAATGAGGGCCATATATGACAAATCCAGAGCAAATATCAAACTCGGTCGGAGAAAACTAAAACTGTTTTCCTTAAGACGAAGAGCAAGACAGGGAAGTCTGCTTTTACCACTCTTATTCAACATAGGACTGGAAGTCCTAGCTACAGCAATCAGACAAAGACAGGAAATAAAAAACATCCAAATTGAAAAGGAAGAGTAAAACTGTCATTATTTGCAGATGACACAATACTGTATGTAGATTAACCTTAAAGATTCTACCAAAAAACTACTAGAACTGGTATGTTCAGTAAAGTAGCAGGGTACAAAATATAGATACAGATATCAGTTGAATTTTTATACACCAATAGTAAATCATTGGAAAGGGAAAATAAGAAAACAATTCCACTCACCATGGCATCAAAAAAATAAAATAAAATACCAAGAAATAAATTTAACCGTGAATGTAAAAGACCTATAGTCAGAAAATTATAAGACACTGAAGAAAGAAGTTGAAGAAGATACAAATAAGTGGAAGCGCATACTGTGTTAAAGGGTAGGAAGAATTAACATGATTAAAATGTTCATACTACCCGAAGCAATCTATAGATACAACACAAGTCCTATCAAGATACCAAGGGCATATTTCACAAAACTTGAACAAATAATGCCCAAATTACATGAAACCAAAAACACCCCGAATAGTTGCAGCAATGTTGACAAAAAACAACAAAGTTAGAGTTATCAAGCTTCCTGATAACAAATTATACTACAAGGCTACAGTAAACAAAGCAGCGTGATACTAGCTTCAAAACAGACATAAAGGTCAGTGGAACAGAGTAGAGAGGCCAGAAATAAACCTAAGTCTCTATGGTCAATTAATACTTCACAAAGAACATAAAAAATACAATGCAGCAAAGACAGTCTATTCAATAAATGGTACTGGTAAAGCTGGATAAATAAATGTGAAAAATGAAATTAGACTACCTCTTTTGCCATATACAAGAATAAATTCAAAATGCATTAGACTTAAATGTTAAGACTTGAAACCATAAAACTCCGAGAACAAAACATAGCCAGTAAAATCTCTGCCATTTCGCTTAGCAACATTTTTTCTTATATATCTCCTCGAGCAAAGGAAACAAAAAATAAAAATTAAACAAATGGAACTACACCAAACTAAGGTTTTGCACAGCAAAGGAAATCATCAACAAAACAAAGACAGCTTACTAAAAGAAAAAATATACTCATAAATGATACATACAGTAAGGGGTTAATATCCAAAATTTATAAAGAACTTATAAGACTCAACACCAAACAAACAACAACCCAAATTTTAAAAGTGAGCAGAAGACTGGAATAGAGACTCTCCAAAGAGGAGATGTAGATGGACTACAGACATATAAAAAGATGTTCAATGTCACTAATCATCAGAGAAATGTACATTAAAACTACAACGAGACATCACTATCATCTCACACTGTCAGAATGGCTATCTTAATCAACAAGCAGTAATTATTGGCAAGGATGTGGAAAAAGGAAACCCTCATGCACTATGCTGGGAATACAGATTTGTGCAGCCACTGTGGAAAACAGTATGGAGGTTTCTCAAAAAATTAAAAGTGGAACTGTCAGCAATTCCATTTCTAGGTATACACCCACAGAAACCAAAAATATTAATTCCAAATAATATATACACCCTTATGTTCATTACAGCATTATTTACAATAGCCAAAATATGGAAGCAACTAAAAGATGCCATCAAAGATACAAGTGGATAAAAAGGTTAATGGTTCAAGTACACAAGGGAATATTACCCAGCCACAGAAAAGACTAAAATCTGACCATTTATGACACCATGGATGGATCTAGAGGATAATTATGCTCAGTGAAATAAGTCAAAGACAAATACCATATGATATCACTTAAATGTGGACTCTGAAGAACAAAAAGAACAAATAAAAAAGTTGAAACAGAATCATATGTACAAAGACCAGACCGGTAATTGTCAGAGAGGAGAAGGTTTGGGGGCTGAGTGAAAAAGGTGAAGGGATAAAGAACTACAAATTGGTAATCAAAAATACTCATGGGGTTGCGAAGTACAATATAGGAAATATAATCAGTACTACTGTAATAGTTATGTGCAATGCCAGGTGGGCACTTGAAATATTAGGGAAATCACTTTGTAGAGTAAATGATTGTCTAACCACTGAGTTGTACACCTGAAATTAATAAAAAAAAATATTGCCCTGACCAGTGTGGCTCAGTGGTTGGGTATCACCCCACAAAGGAAGGGTTGCAGGTTTGATTTCAGGTCAGAGAACATGCCTAGGTTGAGTTTGGTCCCCGGTCTGAATGCATGCAAGAGGCAACCAATCAATGTTTCTCTCTTACATCAACATTTCCCTCTCTTTCCCTTCTCTTTCTCTCTCTCTAAAAATAAATCAATAAAATATTTTGAAATAAAAACAAAATAATATTAAATGTAATTAAAAATAAAATTTTAAAGCCATAAAAAATAAATAACACAACATAAAAAACCAAGTAACTAGAAAATAAAATATGCATCATAATTACTGATCAATTTTAATAATGTAAATGCTCTGAGATCCAATTAAAAGACAGAAATCAGAATGAAAAAAATGAAAACACATTACAGCTATCAGCAGAAAAACATAATAAAGATACAGAGAGTTAAAAATAAAAGGATGAAAAAATATATAAGATGTAAACTATATCAAAAAATCCTGGAGTTGACTACACTGATACCAGAGAAAGCAGACATCAGAAAACAAAATATTAGATATTATTACATAAAGACATATATTTCTTAACATTCTTAAATGTGCATGCAC
This sequence comes from Artibeus jamaicensis, assembly GCF_021234435.1. Lineage (NCBI taxonomy): Eukaryota > Metazoa > Chordata > Mammalia > Chiroptera > Phyllostomidae > Artibeus > Artibeus jamaicensis. The sequence continues at coordinate 812,816 of NW_026521981.1, read as the reverse complement.
CCAATAACAATGAATGGTGCAAAAAACAGAAAATCGGAAAGTTCTCATTAGACTATCAGCTGATTTCTCCAAGGAGACCTTACAGGAAAGAAGGGGCTAGAAAGGAGTATTCGCAGTCATGAAAGGCAAGGACCTACATCCAAGATTGCTCTATCCAGCAAAGCTTTCATTTAGAATGGAAGGGGAGATAAAGTACTTCCCAGATAAGGTCAAGTTAAAGGAGTTCATCATCACCAAGCCTTTATTATATGAAATATTAAAGGGACTTATCTAACAAAAAGATCAAAACTATGAACAGTAAAATGACAGCAAACTCACAACTATCAACAACTGAACCTAAAAAACAAAGCAAACAACTAGAACATGAACAGAATCACAGAACTGGAGATCACAAGGGCAGGAGGGAGAATGGGGGAAAAGGTAGAGGGAATAAGAAGCATAAATGGTAGGTACAAAATAGACAGGGAGAGTTAAGAATAGTATGAAAAACAGAGAAGCCAAATAACTTATATGCATGTTCCATGGACATGAACTAATGCAGGGGAGGATTGAGGGAGGGGTTGGAGGGCACAGAGGGATAAAATGGGGGAAAAATAGGGGACAACTGTAATAGCATAATCAATAAAGTATACTTTAAAAAACAAAAAAAGTTACCTTCAGTACAAAGCTAAAACAAGTAAATACAAAATCAGTACGGTGAGAGAAGATAGTATTATTCTCTTTGAGTAATACTATCGATCAACTTGACCTGTTTGATGTTTGTAGAACACTACATCCAACAATGGGAGAAAACTATTTTCAAGAGTATATTCACCAAGACATCAAATTCTGAGCCATGAAACAAACCTAAAAAGTTTTTAAGTCCTGAAATTGTACAAGGTTATGTTCTCTTACCACATGGAATGAATTTGAAATCAATAACAAAAACACCAGAAAAATCACCCAACACTTAGAAATTGAAAACCACTCTTTAACAATCCATGGATAAGCAAAGAAATACAAGAGACACTGAAGAATATACTGAACTGAGGATTACAAAATAAATCATAATCAAATTTGTGTGATGTAGGTAAACCCCACACTGGATAAAAAGAGATTAAAATCTATTAAAGATGCTTTCACAAGGTAGCAGAAGAAGGAAACACTACAGGTAAGAGTAGAATCAATAAAAAAGATAAAAAACAGTAAGAACACTGTTCACTAAGAACTATGAAACTTCAAGCTGGTTATTTGAAAAGATGATTAAAACAGACACACCTCTAGGCAAAATGACCCCCCAAAATATGAATTTTCAATATCAGTAATAAAAAGGAAGATATAGTACTGATTCTACATATATTAAAATATAATAATATTATGTTAAAAATAAATTAATGCCAATATATTTGGCAAATTATGTGATATAAACAAATTCAAAAGATATTTACCACCAAAAGAGAGAGAAAAATACTTTAAAAATACAAAATGATCTATTAAATTAGAATTTAAAACTTTAAACAACATAAATCCTCCAGGCTCAAATGTCTTCTCTATTAAATTCTGCAGAACATTTAAGAAAAGACCAGTAGCATTGTTATACAAACTGTTTTACAACTATAGGTAGAGGAAACATTTTTCAACTCATTTTATTAATCCAACATTACTCGGATTCTAAAACCAGACAAGAACATTATAAGAAAAGAAAATGACAAATCAATATTTCTTGAGCATACAGATAAAAGACTTTACCAAAATAACTACAAATAAAATCATATAATGTGTAAAAGGGTCATGATTGATTAATCATGCCCGAGTAGGGTCATGAAAGTAATCTATTATCATAGTAAATCGGTGCAAGGAGAGTTGAAGTTATAGGGCAGCCAAACGACCAAACTCTACGGAAAAACAGGTGCCTTAAAGGACAAATGGGACATGAGCATGTGAGTACCTAGAAAGATAATACTGGACACCAGTAAGATTAATTCAGCTAAAATTGTTTATGAATTGCTAACGACTGAGTGTGTACTGGGGAGAAAATATAGAACTCATGGAAGCCAAAAACAAAGGGAAGGCATACCTATTTACGCCTATTCACAGGTTCTTCACAGACTTCACCAGGTGAACCAAAAAACCACAAGGTGCAGAGTGAGAAGCCTAAGAAAGCGTCCCTCACGGAGCAGACTTGGGGGCGGAGAACAAGAGCCACTGAGAAGAAGGCATAGAGTCCGCTGAGATCCTTTCTACCGTCTCTGATACAAGGAGGGGAAGGTCTGAAACCACTGAGGGAAGTGCAAACCCTGTCACTCTGGACACTGTTGAAAACACGTAAGAGCTGGGGCAAGAGCAAAAAAAAAAAAAAACCTGTATCTGTGGGGGAGGAGAAGGAATTTGTCCCATACGTGTAAGTGGGCGAGGGACATCAAGAAGTCCCCTTTCCTAAAACCCAGGACACCATGGTTGCCCAGTACATTAGGTGGACATGTTGCTATATCCAATACAATAATGAATTGGGGTAGAAATGGCAACGATCTGAGAAATACAGGTTCCAGTGACCCAAACTGTCTAAGAGCCTCAATGCGTTTCCATGCTTTGCAGTCCCAAAGAGAGATGTTTTTAATCTGTGGATCTTCCAAGTGGTATACCTGAGGGCTAGGCTACTGGAAAGAGCCCAGCCAGAAGTCAGTAAAATATATCAACCTTAATGAAGAGGAATGAAGTGGTCACTTCCACTCTCGGTTTTCTGTAGCTGGCCCTGAGGTTGAATGGCTGCAGCAACACAATGGATACACATCAAGTATTTACAGGAACTTCTGAAAGTCTTAAGGCCCCATTGAGCCAGTGACTTTGCTTTAGGTGGGAGAGATAAGGTCTTGCCAAAGGGCTTGCTTCCACCCCTTCATGCAAAACCACAATGAAAGGAAGCCCAGGCAAGATGTTCCCCCTTAAAACACCACTTTCATTTGATCGAAGATGTCTGTTGGGCCCTTTCCTTGTTAGTAGTCAAGTACAAATTAACCTAGCCCAAAATGGTGACATGAGTCTTTAGAGTCACAAGACGTCTCTGGGTAGGTGTTTTCCTTTTAACATGACCTTAGCAGCAGACTTTTTCAAGAGGTGCACTTGGTAGCTGGGTCAGCCAGGTGGCACTGCTGTACTGAGAAATAGCCTGAGTCCTTTTGCAGCCACAAAATCACAACTAAAGCAATTGTGATTTTCTTCTCTTTCTTTCTTCCTGGAATGATACATTGTTTGTGCTGGATCACCTAGGGAGAGGACATGGAGCAGCCCATTATGGGAGAATCTCCTGTGAACTTGTAAGCATTCACAGTTTGTTTATGCAAAAAAGATCAACACCAAATATACATTTGGCAGAGAAGTGAGAACAACGGTGAACTAAGTAGGCCCAAGGACTCCAGTAACACTTCAGCTTTTCTTAAATGTAAGTGTTTTTCACACACACAAAAAGGACTATAGCCAAAGCTCCCAGTAGATGACATTATTTTCTGACCAGAAGCATTGGAAGTACAGTGTACTGCAGCAGGCCAACCTGCAAAGGTGGACTGAGGAGGGGAAAGCTTTTCTTCCAATAGGTCCTCAAGGTGCCGACTCACCTCAGCTCCAAGCTCCTGAAAGCACCTAGGCCTAGGGGCCCTTAATTTTTGCCTTTGTGCAAGCTCCACACTGCACTTGGCAGTGCCTTCAGCCTCTCTTGCCCCTTACTTTTCTTTCTCCCCCACAAGATTTGGTAGGATGGTGCTTGGGCACCTCTATCCAACAAAGCTATACAAGTCTGAATCCCTCCCCCTCCTTGGGGTTCCTTCCATACTTGGGTTTTATCCTAAGCAGCTGAGGTTAGAGTAGAGGGAGAAAGGAATCAGAGGGCACAGAATGAAAGAGGAGCTCCTGCACCCGATAAGCAAGACTTTGTTTTGCATTTACATTGAATTTCAAATGGCTGGGGGACTGCCTATCTGGATTTAACAAATGAATTTACAGTGTATTCAGTCTCACCAAAGCTCTGTATATCTTCACTGCTGATGCCTTTGCTGCCTTCTGCCTCGAACCCAGAGGCTTGCTGCCTTACTGATGTAATAGCATTCTTTCCTCCTGTAGCCTAGAGAGTGAACAGTGACCAAAAGCACCATTCAAGCAGCTTCATTTAATATTCTCTCTCTCTCTCTCTCTCTCTCTCTCTCTCTCTCTCTCTCTCTCTCTCACTGCTTAGCCTTTAAAAAGTAAGTATGGGATCTAATACCCCACCACTTAAATAAGACCATTTGCTACGGGATCTGATAATCCCTAAAATGGCCCACAAGAGCCCTTGTCTTTTCCCTTGCAGGAAGCCATGTTTCCTTCAACATCGTAACATTGTTACCAAAACTATCAAAAATCATGGAGGGCCTAGGATTTTTGCAGCAACAAAGCTATGATGTTTCTATCATGGATGCTGGCAAGTAATGAAATGCCTGTGTCAGACGCAAAGGACTTTGTTACCCATGACAAAGCAGGCAGCAGAGGATAAGGTAAGTGACAGCTCACCTTCCCCTCCAAGTCACCTAGCAGAGGGACCTGGTGGATTCTCTGTACACAGTAGGTTTATATCCCAGCTGAAGAACAGCTGAAGTGGTATATTTTAAAATACACCACTTTTACAACAAGCAGAAGCAAGTCTGCTCTTTGCTTGGGGAGTCATTATTGCATCTCTCAAGGTTGCTAGCTTCAAACACAACCCCCCAAAATGGATCAAGTAAAGAACAGTAAGGTCTTTGCATTCTTACCATACCCAGCGGTACCCAGCATGCCCAAGGACACTCAGGGATGCTCAGGGCCCATGGCAGTTTGCTTCTTCTCACTCACTTTCAAATCTAATACCAAAGGTCTTAAGCAGTACAACAAGCAAGTAAATAAAAGTTATGGTTTAAGAGAAGTAAACTGTCTCTAGTTGCAGACATTACCTAGATAAAAAAAAAAAACTATGAAATTCACAAAAAAGTTCCCAAGACTAATATGTAACTTTAGTAAAGTCACAAGACACTAGGTCAATATACAAAAAAATATATACATATAATATCGCTATATATTAAAAATAAACAATAGGAATTTTGTTTTTTTAAAGGTGCCGTTTCAAATAACACTGAAGAAATTAAATACTTAGGTATAAATCTAACAAAATATGCACAGTATTTATAAGCTAAATGCTATAAAACACTGATAAAGTAAATCAAAGAAGACCTAAAAATAACAAAGATATTATATCTATATATTGGAAGAGTCAGTATTGTTAAGATGTCACTTCTCAAATTGATCCATAAATTCTCTGTAATACCAAGACTTTCTGTAGACAGTATATCCCTAAATAGGGAAAAGGAGGTAGCAGTAACTGAAGGTATACTGCTGTATTTTGCTAGCAGAAAGTCACCAGTGAGCACAGCCTGTAACTACTATTAAATGTAAATACTTAAAATGCATCCATTTGCCCAAATGGATGCCCCCAAAGTAGAAATTACTAAATCTATAGCAGAACTCTACCATTATCTGGCTGTATGCATCAAGGACAGCAGCCTACTTACAAAAGCATTTTCTGTCTAATTTCAATAAAAGCTGAAGAGTTCATAGACAGCCATGCAGTTATGTCTCCTATCAGAGCACAGGGCGAATAACAGCACAAAAGAGATAGTATCTGCCATACTTTGTTAAATGTATGATCTAGTTCATCAACTGACTTGGTTTCAGGACCAAGGATCTTGGTTTCAGGATCAAATTCAGAAATGAATTTGATTCTGCAAAACAACCTACAATAGAAGAATTATGCAAAGAAAATGAAACAAAAGAAAAAGAAAGAGAAACCAATGTGAAAAGCACAAACATGACTGAGTGATTCTTTTATGGAAATACAAACAAAATCATAATAAAGACGGATACTAAGAGGGATATAAGGCAGTCAAAAGAGAAAGACAGAAAATTGGGGCAGAGGTGGTAATAATTTGGACAAGAAGCCAAAGACAACATGCCAACAGTAGGAAACAGATAGAGATTAATAAGTAGTAATAGTCACAAAGTCCCAAATGTAGGTTGGATGAGAACACAGAAAAAAAATCTATGCATTTATTTTAACAATATGTCATGCTAGTTATTGTTACAAATACACAGCATAAAAATAAAAAATAAAACCTTTTAAATGCCAAGCTAAGGTAAGGTAAAAAAAAAAAAAAAAGCCCATGGAGTTACTCTGTTAGGGTATAGAATTTTACCCTGAGGAGCCACAGCAAATTTGAGAAGAACAAAGTCGGAGGAGTCATGCTAGCTGATATCAAACTACATTACAAGACCATGGTAATTAAAACAGCATGGTATTGACATAAAAACCAAGATACGGATCAATCGAACAGAAAACAGAGCCCAGAAATGAACCAACACAGTTATGGTCAATTAATATCTGACAAAGGAGGCAAGAGATACAATGAAGCAAAGATAGTCTATTCAATAAATGGTGCTAGTAAAATAGGACAGATATATGCAACAAAATGAAACTAGACCACATTCTCACAGCATACCGAAGAATAAACTCAAAAAGAAAAATAGACTTAAATGTTAGACTCAAAACCATAAAAACCCTAGAAGAAAACATAGGCAATAAATTCTCAAACATTTCTTGTAGCAACATTTTTTTTCTGATATATCCCCTCAGGCAACAAAAACAAAAGAAAAATTAAACAAATGGGACTACATCAAACTAAACCGTTTTTCCACAGAAAAGGAAATCGTCGACAAAATAAAAAGACAACCTCAGTGAAAGGAAGAACATATTCACCACTGATACATCTTCTAAGGAGTTATTATCAAATATTTATAAAGAACTCATAAGATTGGACTTCCAGCCAAGACGGAGATGTAGGTAGACAAACTGTGCCTCCTTGCACAACCAAAATTAAGGAAAACAAAAAATTTAGAAACAAAAAAACAACAAGAACTGACAGAAAACTGAACTGTACGGAAGTGCAACAACCATTCATCCAGACCGATAAACCAGGCGAAAATGGGGAGTGAAACAGACCTCACAACCCAGGGTCCCAGCGCCAGGAAATAAAGCCTAAAAGCACTAATTGAAAACACTTGTTGGGGTTGAGGCATTGGGAGAGACTCCCAGACTTACAGGAGACTTCATTGGAGAGACCCATAGAGTCCTAGAATGTAAACAAGCCCACCCACCCAGAACCAGCACCAAAAGGGCCCAGTTTCCTTCTGGGAAGTGGCAGAAGGAACTGAAATCCAAGAGAGAGAGGAATAAGCACCATTGTTCCTTCTCTGACCCCACCCCCACATACAGCCTCACAACCCAGTGATGGAGATTGCCCCACCCTGGTGAACACCCGAGGCTCTGCTCCTCATAGGTAACAGGCGCAACCAGACCAAAAAAAAAAAAACAAAAAACAAAGGCTCAACCAGAAGAACAAATCAAAGCCCCAGAGCCAATACATCTACGCAACCAAGAGATAGCCAACCTATCAGATGCACAATTCAAAGCACTGGTGATCAGGATGCTCACAGAATTGGTTGAGTTTGGTTACAAATCAGATGAAAAAATGAAGGCTACACTAAGTGAAATGAAGGAAAATGCACAGGAATCCAAGAGTGATGGAAAGAAAACTGGGACTCAAATCAATGGAGTGAACCAGAAGGAAGAAAGGAACAACCAAACAGAAAAGAATGAAGAAACGAGAATTCAAAAAAAAATGAAGACAGGCTTAGGAACCTCCAGGACATCTTTAAACATTCCAACATGCGAATTATAGGGGTACCAGAAGGGGGAAAGGAAGAGCAACAAGTGGAAAACTTATTTGAACAAATAACAAAGGAGAACTTCCCCAATCTGGAAAAGAAAATAGACTTCCAGGAAGTCCAGGAAGCTCAGAGAGTCCCAAAGAAGTTGGACCCAAGGAGGAACATACCAAGGCACATCATCATTACATTAGCCAAGATTAAAATGAAGGAGAGAATCCTAGAAGCAGCAACAGATAAGGGGACAGTCATCTACAAAGGAGTTCCCATCAGACTGTCAGCTGATGAGAACTCCTTTGTAGATGTTTCTCAAAAGAGACCTTACAGGCAAGAAGGGGCTGGAAAGAAGTATTCCAAGTCATGAAAGACAAGGACCTACATCCAAGATTGTTCTATCCAGTAAAGCTATAATTTAGTATGCAAGGGCAGATAAACTGCTTCCCAGGTAAGGTAAAGCTAAAGGAGTTCATCATCACCAAGCCCTAATTATATGAAACGTTAAAGGGACTTATCTTAGAGAAACAAGATGATCAAAAATATGAACAGTAAAATGACAACAAACTCACAACTATCAACAACTGAACCTAAAAAACAAAAGCAAACTAGAACAGAAACACAATCACAGAAATAGAGATCACATCGAGGGTATCAATTGGAAGGAGGAGGGGGGAAAATGGAGGAAAAGGTAAAGGAAATAATAAGCATAATTGGTAGATGCAAAATACACAGGGGTAAGGTTAAGAACAGTATAGGAAGTGGAGAAGCCTAAGAACTTATATGTATGGCCCAAGGACATGAACTAAGTGGGGGAATGTGGGTGGGAGGGAAGGTGCAGGGAGGAGGGAGATAAAGGGGAGAAAAAAAATGGAACAATTGTAAAAGCATAATCAATAAAATATAATTTTAAAAAAGATATTTTATAACAAAATTTGGTTTTAAATCACCAATTGTAGCATTTTTCAAAATTGGTATCCTACATGAATATAAAATACATTAAATGCAGAAGTATCAGAATCTGTTATTATGGAAATAAGAATTTTTTAGAATTCTGACATATGTAGTTTAATACTGTTTGTTTCAGGAAATAATACCATCTGATTTTCAATGCTGAGGTATAGACATTTTCCTCTTTGTTAAAGAAAAAGGAAGTTAGGATTATCCTGCTAAGAAATCAGAGAACCATGTAATCACCAAGCCAATCTGTGGTGTTTAAAAAGAAAACTATACTAAATACTGTATGCAATAAAAAGATGTTATTTGTAATATATTGTGTATTCTTAACCACAGGGAATAAAGAACAATATCCAGACCTCACCTTTTTTCCTGCCATTATTTCTTACAGAGAGCCCAGAATGTTTTTTCAATATAGTCTCAATTTTTAACTTAGAAATAATGCCTCACAGAGAGTTAAAGCACAGAAATACACTTTGACAACAACAAAAGAATCAAAGCTCTGTGACCCAGAAAATGTCTGATTTTCCAAAAGTCATGTGACTAATGGGTAATATCTAAACCCAGATCATACAAAACTAAGTGCCAAATATCTTCAGAATTTTCTAAACAGAGAGGGCCCACTACAGGTAAAAGGGAGTTTGCTGAGATCTAACACTGGCTTTACTACTACCTTACCAAGACTTTTTCAAGTCATTAAATATCTCTGTGTCTTGGTGTCCTCTATTTCATGTGGCTATTTTAATTATAAATATAAAGCAAATACTTGAACTCTGGCAGAAAAGCAATATATGTATTTCACCCCATGAATCCTCACAAGTGTAAACTGACACTAACACTTTTTCTCTGGTTTTCATTTCAGGCTTCAATTAATATGTTTGTGCACATGCACACACTATCTTTCAACATGGATGGCATTCTAACAAGACTCTTTTCTCCAGCTTTCAAAATGTATGAAAAGTAACAACATTTTAAATTTTTAGCATTACCAAAGCCTCACCACCCAAAGCTCTGCAGAAAATTTTAGAAATTAACAAAATTTTCTACCACATTATTCTCAGCCTCTACAGAAATTCAATTCAAAACTCATATACCACTCAGCCAACCCCCTATAAAGCTTGAATACTACCAGCAGATTATAAAAATGTATGCTGATTTTCAAAAATATAAAAGAAGAATTCCAATTAAAATTTAAAATTTAGCATACATTTTAATAAATGAAGGTCACTAGTATTCCTAAAATAATGAAAATAGGGCGATAATCAATATTCTAATAATTCAATCATTTGCATTTTGTCCTCTATTTTGTCAATAGATAGAATATAGCTACTTTATATACTCAATTATTGAGAATAGAAAATTATAGATAACCAAAGTTAACAGAAATCTAAGTTAAAGTAATATTTTAAGTTAATTACATATTATACCATCCATTGCTTTTACTCTTTTGAGAGCACATCTATCTCAAAATAATTTAGTTTTATAATCTACAAAGACTTATGAATAATTTCCTTTTCCAACATATTTACCCAATAATATTAGCATATAGCTACATATAATACTTAGGACATAGCAATCCACTAATATTTCCCAGCTTAGAAATAGAAATAGCCAGTTTAAATAAAATATTATGGCAAGATCAGTATATATCTACTGAATAAATGGGTTACCAAAGGAGAAGGCAATAGTAGTCTCAAAAGTAATGCACATGATTAAATCTTTATACACTGAGAGTATACTAATAAAAATGGAATTTAAAAAAAATACCGAACACCTTGAAATGTTCACAATTTGGAACACACAGAGGAGGTGATTTGAATACAAACACACTACTTGAAATTCAATGTGGTTCACAGTAAAGATGCAGTGGCTTCCATTTGTACAACAAAGAATCTCAACCAAAAACATACATATAACCAAAATATTCTCAAGTACAATTATCCAGGCTTTAAAAAGAAAATATATTCTTACTATGTGAATTCTTTCTTGACCCCCACCTCCCTGTATTTTTCAATATTTTGCATAAATGAACAACAAACCAGAATAGAATTGACATTTTTAAAGGACTAATTTACTCATATTCTATTTAAGAGCAATATAAAACCCCTTATAAATATAGCCTTTCAAAAAAGCATCCTTATGTAAAAACATTGGGGTAAAAAACCCTGCTATACATATGAAGCACAGTTGAAGCCCAATAAAACTGACCAATCAAAATTAGTGAATGCACTGCATCTCCCTGCAGTGGAGAGCAGCAACAAGGTAGGCTGTCATTCTGCAAAAGCTGCCCAGAACAGGCTTTCCTCTGACAAGCAGTGCCGTTCCTTTTGAGAAAGACAGAATCTAAATGTTGTCTCTGGAGACAAGAAGCCTTCAGTATGTCAAATTACTTTCATTATGTATTTCCAGAGGCTTATTGATTCCACACTAGGAAGAGTGAGAGACTGCCGCAGCCTCTAAGCAGCACTACATGTTCCATACATTAGCAGTACTGCTGAAACAATGGCACCGTACAGACCTATTTTCATTACAGTCTTTTCGAAGAGATGTTTATGACCCTCTTCCCCAAGTCCTCTGCTAACAAGTGAACAAAATGAATCAATCAAAACTGGAAATACTTCAACTACATCAAGAATTTATCAAATCCTTAGCAGAGAGAGGTAAGATTCCTTATTATAGTATGCAGCTGCTTTTGAACCGGAATAGTGGGGTAAGATTACTTTAAAAAATTTCAACCTGAATTTTAGGAGTTTATTTTATTTAATAAACATGTATTTTTTAGATCTATTTTTTAAGACAATGTACTTTGCACGTAATTTAAGGGTGCTATGTTAAATACAAGAAATATTCTTTAACTCACTATGAAGACATCAGTTTTTAAGTCACTTCAGTTATACTAAGTATTTTTAATATCAGCAATACACTTATTTCTCAGGTGTTCAAAAATGCTTATTTTTCTTAAAAGAACCAGGTTTATTATTTTGCTATTATGTATTACTCAGCTTTTGGTTAAGTTTATTACTGGGAATGGCCATTGAAAATTATTTAATTTGCAGTAACATTTTGCATTATCTTTTATATTTTAATTATATAAACAGTTCTTCAGTGCAAGTTGATAATATCATGAAATCTGTTGTAATCGATTGAAATTCAAACTATGTGCTAATGGTGTAACAAGATATAACATTTTACAAAAGGAAATATTGTCAAATTTATGATAAAGACATGGGGGAATGACAGTATGTTTAGTATAAGCTAATTGATCATAAACTCTGAAAATACAGGTTAGCTTCAAAAATGCAGAAATCAATTTAAAAGAAGAACAGTTTCCTTTAATGGTTATATTTGCAATGTTAATTCTGTTATTAAATAACGTAATATTTACAATTCTTACTAGGAAAATAAAGTATTTTATTTTCTTAAAAAAAAACTTAGATTTTATGTATAAGCTGTGTCTATAATAAGTTTGCTTACTCTGATAAAATACTATATACAGTGTTAAATAAACAAAGCTAACTTTCAATTAATTGGAAATGTTAGAAACCCTATTTCTTAACTATTTTTTTCCTTTTTCACAAGGGCCCACAGCAGCTAATTCAGTACTTACAACTGAAAATATGAAGAATGCATCTGACGGAGCATCTCTCTCCCTAGCTGTCTGAATCATTAACTGCAGGATATTCTTGTAACACATGATTTTAAGATACTAAGGAGTTAAAACTGGGGAATATAGGTCTACATTACTGCTGGAATATAGCACATCGACAGTAATCATCTTACAAAGATGCTGTATAAAACAGCCACAAAAAGAAAAACAATGTAATTATAAAATCCTGAAGACAAAATGGTGAGCATTTTTAAAAAGGGAGAGTATACTTTAACACACCAGAATTGTGGAGCTACTAATTCTTAAAGAAACAATGAACATGGATTGCCACAGTAAGAATGCCATACGTTACCAGCAAGCTAAATGAAGCTTTAGCAAGTATTTTCTGCACTAAATATACAGATATTTGTATTAATTGATATTCCTAAAGAATTTCTGCATTGGAGTTTTATGGCCAATTATCTATCTTCTTCTAATGAAAACAAACCAGATTGAACAACAGATGGTTCTTATCGAAAAACATAAACTGGATTTGTAATATGAAGCAAGTTATGTGATCAAGAAATAATTCCAAAATAATCAAGACTGCTATGAGACAGTTTGTAACAAAAGGATGTCTGAATACATTTTAGGAGCTAGAAACCTTGTATTTCCTTTTTTGTTTTCACATGTTCTGGAAAACAGAGAGACACTATCATATATTCCCACAAAGGGAAACATAATTCTTTTCATCTGACGAAGTTTCTCTTGGTCGTGACATTTTAAGATGAAACAAACAAACATATTTTGTACTGGTCTTTAGAAATCCATCAGCCAACTAAATCTCACAATTCATGCAGCTGAAGTACTGGAGAGAAAAATGAAACAATTCCCACAAGACATGAAATAAAACACAGCTACTTCACTGTTGTCAGGTAAAGTTCATGTCAAAATCACTCAATGACATCATGTTTCAATTTGTGAAAAACTGCTATATGGAGCCAAAAGGCCCATAAGGCAACAGCAAACAGGTAGGTCAGAAAATGCATGCACTCCACCAAACTGTTTAACATTTACAAAAGAAAAGAATCTTGTTCTAGAAGAGATGCATTTGTCTTAATTCTCACCTAACTTCACATTTCTGCTTTATTTACTTATAAATTTAACTGATATGACAAAGAACTGATATTTACTCTGTCAGTTCAAAAAATTTGGCACACTTAAAATTTTTCAACTTTATAGGATTTCCTTTACTTAAGTATGTGCCTTAATAATACTTTATACCAAGCTCAAAAGAAATTAATATTGTGATTGTTTGTACTTCTGAAATATTATCGCTAAAATAGTAGGCATAATAAAACTATATCCTAAAACTTATACACTAAGTGAAAGGTTAACATGTTACCAAAATTATGAGCTTTTATCATTTATGTTTGATTATGATTTTGCAATCAAAATGCTATACTTGAAATGTGAAATATAGTTGGTTATAGAATTTTATATTTTAACTGAATATACTACTGGTTACTGACATTTTAGCCCAGAAAATCAGACATTTTCATAAATTACTCTACACCTTTACATATTAATATGTAAATTTGCATGACTTAGGAACAGTTTTTTTGTTTTTTTTTTAAGTTTCCTCAAAATTATATTCAGGGTAATTTATATAAAAGGTTCCAGAAGAAATGTTTAACTTCAAAAGATTCTTCAGAAAATGGTCTTCAGATACTTTTTCCCTAAAATTCTACTTTTTTACTTAAACAAAATCAGTGGATATAGTCTTTTAAACCACTTTGAAAGGGGCTATTTATTAATAAGGTATTAAATTTTAATTTTCTTTCACAAGATACAAGAGGGTGTGGTCACAAAATAAATCATTCATAGGAGTGATTACTGTTCCAAGCTTTGTGCTGTTTTACTTTCACATATGTCCCTTCTCTTCCAATTTTTAGAAGTTTGCCCACTTTAAAGTTCAGTGAACAGTTTAACTATGAAATGTGAAATATTCATCCTTTGTCTCCTTCTGTGGGAAAAGAAGTCCCTAGTCACACTGTTGACATGTGAATATGAATTTCAATCAAGAACATGAACAAAATAGTTTAAACAAGCAAGTGCTCTATGCCATTTATCATATTAAATGAACACTGTTCCGTTCGTCTGAAATCTCATGGGGATAATCAGACTTACACTAATTATGCTAGAACAAATTAAAAGAATGTTTATTTGCCACCTACTCGAAATATTTTTAAATTAAATATTAAAATATTGGGCTAAGATTAGTTTTCCATTCTAGGTAGTTTTATTATACAAAAGTACACTGTGTCTAACAAATAAGTTTGAAAAACCCAAATGAGTAAAATGTTTTTAGTACATGAAATATCCTTGAACTACAGGAGTAATCCCCACACAGTTATTTCTTCAAAGGTAGAACCCAATTTCCTTTTCTATCAAAGTAATGCAATCTTAATGTTTCCTAATTCTGTTTTCATTAATAGTTTGCAAACTTAAAAATTAAACTAAGTACACAGTAAAGAAGGTTTTTTTTTACAAAGAACACATGTTCTATACATCATTTAAAATGCCAAATATCAAATAGTTTATTCTATTTCATTTTCTAGGGAAAAAATCCAACTGCTCCAAAAGAATGTGTTTTTCTCCCCTTCTGGAAATCATCATGCAGTCTGAATCTAACATTACAGTTCGAGATGACATTGATGACATCAATACCAATATGTACCAACCACTGTTATACCCATTAAGCTTTCAAGCATCTCTCACTGGATTTCTTATGTTAGAAATTGTGCTGGGACTTGGCAGCAACCTCACTGTACTGGTACTTTACTGCATGAAATCCAACTTAATCAACTCTGTCAGTAACATTATTACAATGAATCTTCATGTACTTGATGTAATAATTTGTGTGGGATGTATTCCTCTAACTATAGTTATCCTTCTACTTTCACTGGAAAGTAACACTACTCTCGTCTGCTGTTTCCATGAGGCCTGTGTATCTTTTGCAAGTGTCTCAACAGCAATCAACGTTTTTGCTATCACTTTGGACAGATATGACATCTCTGTAAAACCTGCAAACCGAATTTTGACAATGGGCAGAGCTGTAATGCTAATGATATCCATTTGGATGTTTTCATTTTTCTCTTTCCTGATTCCCTTTATTGAGGTAAATTTTTTCAGTCTTCAAAGTGGAAATACATGGGCAAACAAGACCCTTTTGTGTGTCAGCACAAATGAATACTACACCGAACTGGGAATGTATTACCACCTGCTTGTACAGATTCCAATATTCTTTTTCACTGTCATAGTAATGTTAATCACATACACCAAAATACTGCAGGCTCTTAACATTCGAATAGGTACCAGATTTTCAACAGGACAGAAGAAGAAAGCAAGAAAAAAAAAGACAATTTCTCTAACTACACAACATGAGACTACAGACATGTCACAAAGTAGTGGTGGGAAAAATGTAGTCTTTGGTGTAAGGACTTCAGTCTCTGTAATAATAGCCCTCCGGCGAGCTGTGAAACGACACCGCGAACGGCGAGAAAGGCAAAAAAGAGTCTTCAGAATGTCTTTATTAATTATTTCTACATTTCTTCTCTGCTGGACACCAATTTCTGTTTTAAATACCACCATTTTATGTTTAGGCCCAAGTGACCTTTTAGTAAAATTAAGGTTGTGTTTTCTAGTCATGGCTTATGGAACAACTATATTTCACCCTCTTTTATATGCATTCACTAGACAAAAATTTCAAAAAGTCTTGAAAAGTAAAATGAAAAAGCGAGTTGTTTCCATAGTAGAAGCTGATCCCATGCCTAATAATGCTGTAATTCACAACTCTTGGATAGACCCTAAAAGAAACAAAAAAATTTCCTTTGAAGATAGTGAGATAAGAGAGAAATGTTTAGTACCTCAGGTTGTCACCGACTAGGGAGAAGTGTAAATTTCACCAAATCCACATTCAGAAGTTTTAAATTTAAATTGTAAAAAGTGAAATTACTGCCAAATATAAGAAAAGAATATTTTAAGTATTGGTTATGTTGTAAATTTTCAATGTAAATGACAAGATTAGATTAGGTGATATATATTCAATTTCTTCATAACTTAATGTACTTGTTGCATGGCAGTTTGTTAAAGTAATATTGTGTATATTTTGTCAATATCATGTCCATCAGAAGATATTCATGTAAGTCATGTTTTCTAAATAATAAATACATAGCCTTAAAACAGTGTATAACTTAAAAATGTAACTGACACAGGTATCCTTTTTTTTAAATAAAGTATATTGTTTCTAAGCCACAAACTAGAGATACATTTATATAATGACAACTGGAATAGCATTTTAACATAAGAACCAAAATTCTGGCTCCAAACAATCAAAACAATCCAGGATTTTCTGTACCACTAATTTGTTTTCTGTTACTGTCAACTTGCTATATTACTTGATGCACCAAAATTAATGAACCACGTACAAAACCTTATCCTTCTTTTAATGTAGAAACTGTAGGGTTTCTCAGGATTTCAAAAACCCTATGAATGTTAAAATTTATTGTTATATGTTAGAATGAAATTTTTAAATGTAAAAGCAATAGAGGTAACAGTAAACAATGTGGGGTTCTTCTTATAATTGTTTTTCTACCCATATGTCACAAATCACAGAGATAGATATCAATTTCTATTCGTTAACTGGATAGTTTTTCAAAAGCAAACAATCTGCATATGTACACCAAGACAGAAATACTTTGAAATTCAAGTTTATTGTGAGAAAGAGACTGACTTTCTACGAACAAGAGCATTATGCCTATGCTATACAAATGACTGACAATAGAGAGAAGGGAGGAAACTAAAGCGCCAGCCCTTTCTTCCTTTCTCACTTCCGTCTAAGCCAAATGCCTGAAATTAATACAATCTGCTGGCAAAAGAGTACATTAACTTTATTCAAGCTGGCCCTTTTGAATAGAAGTTAACTATTAAAATCTAAATACATGGTAGAAAAAGTATATTAGTGTAGAAAAGCTTAACAAAGCCAATTATTTCTAATTTTACATACATAGCAAGTTTAGAGTAATACAATTTACACAATGTTTCTACCCTATCATAAAGCTCCCAAATGTTTCAAAACACAGTAGTTCTATTTTCACTCTGAAAATCATTGAAGTGGCAATAAATCTTGTCATTTTGTTTTACTCTACATCACTTAATTTAACTTTAAGCATTTTGCTTCCAATCCTCAAATCATGCTGGAAAAAATATGAAATTACTAATCCAAACTATATATATCAGGTTTGGGAATTCTTATCAAACAAATATTTTCCAAATGTAATAATCTAATAATCTATCCATGAGTGCTAAGTATAACTATATCAAAAAACAGCAATAAATTACTTAATAGAAAAATACTTGTCACCTTATAATTGGTTAACTGGACAATTTTTTATTCTATTTTTAACACTATATTCACTAAATCAAGTAGCAACTCATTTTAATTACATTTCATATCAAGCAACTCAATAAGATATCACTTTAATGTAACTAAATGAGATTCATCCAGCTGAGTTTACCAAATTCCCTAATTCTTGGGGAAAGGAGCACAATGCAATAGTTTGAATTCCCTGAGATTACATAACAAATTTAATAGTGATTTACTTCTGATAGTAATACTAACAAGTCAAATCTCAACAAAGCCAAAATTACCTTCTTTTCTACTTTTCCAGATTTAAAGAAATGCTTCAATTTGACAAAATGTTGCATAAGACTTATTTTTTTAAACCTTTGAGAAAAATTAAGAATTCACAAAAGATATTGAGAAAATGTTCATTTGATAAATATATTTGGCATAGAATATCTGCTAATATATTAATTTCAAAAATATTAAACATTTTATATGTAGACTTCCAAATACAAATTAAAGTGTCAATATATAGTTTTATAATCTTAATAAAAATTAGACTATTTTTAGAGTTTTCTTATTCAGAGAAAACCCTTTGTGTTTTAAATATTTTAAATTTTCAAGTCTATATGCATGTCAAAGAACTCAGCTAAAAAAAAACCATTTTTCTAGCCCTGACTGGTATGGCTCAGTTGGTTGGAGCTTCACCCCATACACCAAAATGCTGCAGGTTCGATTCCCAGTCATGGCACATACCTAGGTTGCAGGTTCGATCCTTGCTTGGTCTAGGCATGTACAGGAGGCAACTAATAGATGCTTCTCTCTCTCATCTATGTTCCTCTCTCTCACTTCCTCTCTCCCTTTCTCTCTCTCTAAAAGCAATAAAAAAATGTCCCTGGGTGAGAAAAAAATTTTTTTAAAGTTTTCTAATATGTTTGCCCAAACTGCTTTCAAGCCCTCTTATTCTCTGTAATAAGAAATCTAACAAAATAAGAAATAAATGGCAAAATTATAATGCGGCCCTCTAAATTGTTGTTATTTATACACTTGACA
The DNA here is from genome assembly GCF_021234435.1 of Artibeus jamaicensis. Taxonomy (NCBI): domain Eukaryota; kingdom Metazoa; phylum Chordata; class Mammalia; order Chiroptera; family Phyllostomidae; genus Artibeus; species Artibeus jamaicensis. Next base: position 794,061 of record NW_026521981.1, on the reverse strand, counting down.
TTAAAACAGAAAATTAACAAACATTTTGCCCACCTGTGATGATCTTTCAGGTACACACAAGTGTACCCAGTAATTTACAATAAAGAAAAGGCACATCTATCAGACAACTTCTCACAGCTTTTTAATGTTAAATACTATGATATATATGAATCAAAATCATACTTATAAGTTCGGTTTTCTTAAAAAGATTGAAATTACTGACTTCAGCTTAAATGAGAGGATGAGGGAACATTTTTGTTAAATATTTGTTCTATGAAAAGGTACATTTTTTTCCTAATAATGACTTTCACCACTATGTATAAATTTTTCACTTTACTTCATTAAATGCAAAAGCAATGGAGGTAACAGTAAACAATGTGGGATTCTTCTTAAAATTATGTTTTTCTAGCCGTATGTCACAAATCACAGAGACAGATATCAATTTCTATTAGTTAACTGAATTAATTTTTCAAAAGTATAGAAATAAGAAATATCATTTTAAAAGCTAACCAAAGATTAGCTCAACAACATATGAAACTGTTCTTTTTCTCTTTTATTTGGTCTGCTAATCTAAGGAGGTTATTATTCTAACAACTAGTACCCAACAACTGTCAACCTATTATGAAAGTTAATTTATAATTATGCTTTTTTAAAAAATGGTTTTCATAATAATTCTGTACTTCTCACTCAATGTAAGTCAATTCTTAGGTATGTGACCTATTTTTTAATACCCCAAATAAAATGAAAGCAAAATCTCAGTTCTTTGGACATTAAAAATCAAACTCTTCATTTAACAGAGATTAGACTCAAAAGTGAACACCTAAAAGTATTAAGAAAATAGGTGCTTAGTAGCACTTTAGTAAACATAGTAATTTCAAGACTGCTTTCCAAAGTCAATAAAACTTTTTGGTTTTATTACATTTTATGATTATACACTTAAGTAAGCTTTGTAATTCAATTAACACTTTAATTCTTACAATGTAGATGGTCTATGGTAAATACTTATATTCATATGGAACAGAGTCATTACTCACAGAGCTTAAAATCTAGAATCAAGCTACAAAAAAGTATAACAATCTGTATTTTAAAAGGTAGAATGTGATCAGTGCTATAAAAATGAGTTCTTAACAGACTGAAGACAAAAGAGATTATGATGGATTTAAAAACAATGCAAACAAAAGCACTGCTGAGGGAAGCTGAAGCACATTATGGTAAGTTAATTGTTTTCTTTAAAAGAAAAGTAATACGGTAGTGAGAAGTTTACTCGGGAGGTTGAATTGGGGACAAAAGACAGAAGGCTTTTAATGCCAGCAGCAAAATTTGAGCAGGGGAATAATACAGTGAAAAATGAGATGCAAAAATAATAATAATAGACAGCAAAATGTAGAAAAGAGTTGACTGGGTAAAACAGAAATGAGAAGCTGAGACACTGACTTGTTGCTGGATAAGACACAGAAGACAGGAAGCTGTTGCCATCACCTGGATAGGTTCCTGAAAGGCCTGATAGTAGCTCTGCAAAGGAGCATATAGATGTGACAGGCAACAGGAAGGCGAGATCAATACAGAATGCCAGCTGACCAGAAAGACCATGTGTATAAGGGATTAAAGAATTTAAAACAATGACCATAAAAAGAAACATAAGAAACTAGATTATCCTCAATGATCTAAGAACTTTTTAATTATGTTTTGTATAAAGTACATAAATAAAAAAGACAAAAAAATCAATTAATTAAAATCAATAACATTATTCAAGAATGCTCCACCCTCACAGGTGTGGCTCAGTTGGTTGGAGCACAGTCCCATCAATCAAAAGGTCTCAGGTTTGATTACCGGCAGTGATCATACCTGGGTTGCAAGTGTGCATGCGAGAGGCAACCAACCAATGTTTCTCTCTCACATCAGTGTCTCTCTCTCTCTCCTTATCTCCCTCTCTTCCCCTCTCTCTAGAATCAATAAGCATAATACTGGAGGAACAAATAGGAAGGACACAGGGACGAGAACTAAGGGGGGTGGAAATGGGAGGGAGGTGGGGAGCAAGGGGCAGGGGAGGCTGGGATGGGAAAAATAGACAAAAAACTGTACTTGAAAAATAACTAAATAAAATTTAAAAAATAATAAGATAAAATTTGAATATACTTAAAAAATAAGCATAATACTATACATAGAATTAAGAAATATTTCTAAAATAAATATTCAGTGAAAAATGCTAAGCAGATGTCACTAAAATTAGGTAGATGGTTTGAGTCAAACATTTTCCCTTTGTTATTGTAATTTCCTTTGTATCATCAACCCAATTTAGAGAATATTCAGCTATTCTTAATAATTTATGACAACTTTAATTTCCTATTCTGTTATATAACAGTTACTAAAACTAATACACTGATATTCGATAAATACTTCAAATTATACTGTGGAAACGCTACCCTGGGAATATTTCTTATTAGCCCATTCACTGAGAATTCTTTCCGACAACACTGATACTATCATCTTTAGTTATAACTCTTGTTTTTTTAGCATTTTCATTCATTGAATCACAGAACCGAGCTATAACAAGCTAGTATTATTGAAAAGGGGCTGCTAGGGAATACAATTTAAGTATATAAAGATAAAAGGCTCAGATGATTGGATATAGACACCTTCTAGAAAAACATCTGCCAAAACACATATTACAGATAAACAGGGACTTTGGGACAAGATTTCTTGGGAGTCTCATAAATCCCCTGAAATTTTGTGCAAAATTTCATGGTTGTCTCTGTGTGTTTCCTCTGGAGCAAACATCTATAAATCAGTAAAGTCCTCAAAAGAGTATATAATCCAAAACTAAAACAAAAACTATTCTTAGTGTTAAGAAAATAAGAAAACAAAATTGGTAAATGTTACATGTGATTTTATTTATTCATATCCTGCTTTATTCAAAAAACAACTTTTAAATACATACAATTTTAAATATACTTCAATGAGAAAATAAGTAATAAAATCAGAACAAACAGGATGAAAAGAATGAAAAAATTAAAATTAACCCAGGAATGAAAGGAAAATACAAAATGCTTATCATTGAGTCCTATATTCTTGCAAAAAACCAAAACTACCCCTATGTTTTCTATTAGGTCATATAAAGAGAGAAAAGGGGCTGATTACAGGACTCTTAGCATCAATAAAATAAAACTCCTCTCGCTTTTCATAAATACAAACTGTTCTTAATACTGAGACCACTGTTTTTCATGGGTCTTCTTAGAAAGTACAGAATGTGTAAACAATGTTTTTACAACAACTTGTTTCTTATGCACAAAACTAGCCACAACTACCTTACAGAAAAGGCAACGAGAAATTTTTACACTATTATAATTTTCCTCAGTGTATAATTACAGCAAACTAAAGGGAAATTAATAAAAGAAATTTTATGGAAATGAATAATATGATGTCCAGGTACATAACCCTTTTCTGGTTTATTCCAAGGACAGATTCTAGAATAGTGAAGCAGTGGATCTTACTGTTCCCTACACATCTAAGGGGCTGACCAGACTCTTTGGAGCACAGATGTGGCACTGCCAACTGAAGACAGGTGTTCCTAAAAACAAACAAAAAAAAGCCCTCTAGGTAATTCTGATGTACTTAATTCATCTCCTCCCCTCCACTCCCCAACCTTTAGACTCCCCTCCAGTCCCCATCCATTCAAGAGAAATTGATGGACTAATTATCCTTCAGAAAATCATCCATAAATATTCTCTCAACAAAATTATGGAAAAAATAATTGGCAGGGATATGGTTAAGTGCAAAACCATAAACCCGAACAGCCACCTGAGCTAAGGGAAAGACTAACATTCACAAACTGACACTCTACTCTTTGCACAGAGGTGGCTGTTAGCAAATTCTAAAATGACAAGTTAAAAGCCTGGATTTTCATCAACCAATTTTACAATCATCTACTTTGCCTGAAATTTCTGATCCTCATTAAAACATCTTACTGATGTTTCAAAGATACAATTAAACAGATACAATAAGAGCTAAAAGGAAAAGAACTGTGCTTTCAACTACATGGAGAAAGACTATATATTTTATCACTGTTGTTAAGTACAAAAAATAAGATACAATAAGTTTTTACTTTTAAATATAGTACTCTATCATTACCATCTATATTAACAAATAAGCTTACTGGTTGTATAACACATAAATGTTTCTAATAAACTTATGGAATAACATATGTCACAGGACCTAGTAAGCAGATACACAAAATATCCAGACAAAATAGTCAAGTAGCAATAACCATAAAATCCTAGTGACTATCATAAACAAGTCTGTTATCTTGTAAGCATTTAAAAAATCATAAAAGCACTTTAAATGGCCCCTTATAATAGCACTTAGTCCTCACTTGCCCAAATTTGAACATTTCATAAAAGGTTTGGGTTGTATGCACTTACGGAAGCAGTGGCAATAAGAAAAATATGTCAACATCAATATCACAAGGCAGAATATAACTACAATCAAAAAAAGAGTGCAAATGAAGACCAATGGGGCTCAAAGTAAAAGGTGCACATGGACTTGGACAAGCTGCAGAAAGGAAGCGGCAACTGAAATAAACTGTAACTGAGAGACGAGGGAGGCTGATGGCGTCCAGGCAACAGCAGCATATCAAGTACAGGCATAAGCATGAGCAATTACACAAAAGCAAGAAAACAAAGTCTCCAGACCAGCAAACAATTCAATTTGGCTGGTGCACAGGCTATGAATATGAACATGAATATGAATATGAATATGGATGCGTGGAGAGATAAAGCTGAAAAATAGGTTATAATCCTGTTCTGTCAAAGAAAAAAATCCAAAACCCAGCAAAAGTCTTTCTAGAGTTGAGGGTATCTAAAATATACAGCCTTGTACTTTATTTCTATCATCAGAGTCTGGCCTCCAATACCTCGACCACTCAACCTCCCACAGTTGCCACTTTCCACATCCTCAAGGACAGTTCCCCTCGCTTCCATCCTCTGATCACAGCACGCCTCCTCCCAACAGATACTGTTCATTGAGACTTAAAGTAAAATATAATATCTAATAGGAAAGAATTAAAATCCAAATATTATTAGTAGTAACACCTCCATGTTTTTCAAATGCAGAATTAGAGATAACCCACAAGTTACACAAAAACACAGCCTTTAAAATATATCATCGGAAAACTGTGTATGGCTTATTCTATTTTCCTATTAAAAACAATTTAAAATGCTGGAAAAATTTAGCTGTGAATAGTAACTAAAAAATAATTAAATACAACAACTTAACCCCAAGATTTAAAAAGGAAAAACAGAACAGACAACTGAGATATAACAGAAAACCCAATAAAAAAATTCAAGCAAATGAAGGGATATATTATGAAATAATGGGTTTTTTCAAATGTGAAGAAATAGATTATTCATTAGGGGGTACTGGGGAAATAACTAAACATTGGCAAAATAAAGATAACTGCTTACCTACCACAAAGGTCAGAGAGTTGCACATCTAGGAAGCACAATTCTATAATACTTCATGTGAAAGTAAATGGCACTGCTGAGTGCTGTGAAATGTGTGATTACATGTGTTCAAGTTATACCAAAGTAAACTGCAGATGGACAAATAAATATATATATATTTGAAAAGTAAGTGGATGAGTACTTTTCTAATACTCTGGTGAGGAACCAAAGTAAACCGTTAAGTAAAAAGATTAACAAGTATAACTATAGGACTTTTAAAAGTATACATAAAAATCAAGTAAGAGATAAAACAACCTGGGAAACAAACTCAAGGCCTATATAGTAATGCAAACAGCTTCTATCATGTAAAGAACACTTACAAGCCAACACAGCAATAGGAAAAGGAGCCAAGAACAAAAAACAGGTAGCTCCCCAATGAAAAACAAATGACAAACACAAAACTGTTCAACCACAGTCAGCAAAACGAATGTAAATTACAGTAAGTTATAAAACAAATCAATGCCATTTTTCACATAATATGACTGGCAAATAACTTTAAATGTTAATACCTACTAATTATGATTAAGTTGGAGGTATGCTTTCACACTAGTACGAGAAATAAGTTTCATTTTGAAATATGAAGCAAAATCTTAAAGGGAACTTTTGATCAAGAAATTCAACTTCCCAAGTTTATCCTAAGAAAACAATTGTACAATTTTGCAAAAATGTATATCCAGGCATGGTCATCAAAGGACAGTAATAGTAGTAAAAAAACAAACAAAAAAACTAGATAGTTAAAATAGTAGACTATTTAGATAAATTAACAAAAAATTTTCAACTGAATACTCTCTAGCCATTAAAGTGATATAGATTTGATTACTAACATAGAAAGGTGTTCATAATGTAAAGTTAAGAACATATATGAATAATAAAGTAACATACAGGCAAATAGTTAGGAGGTTAGTCTCCCCCAAATGAATCTCTCTCTAGGTGATACGTACCAACTTATCGGCTTTCAGCAATTAATATATACCTGAGTTTTCTAGTTTCACAATGAACATATATTAGTATAATTTTAAAAATTAAATAAATTATTTTTAAACCTTTGCTAGTAGTCTGACAGTAGTACTTAATTTTTAAAATAACACAGAATTGACCCAGTAATTCTAAACCTATTTATTAAAAAATAAAAAGATACAGCCCTGACCACTGTGGCTCAGTTGGTTGGCCATCATCCCACAAAGCAACAAGTCACTGGTTTGATTCCAGGTCAGAGCTCATGCCTGGGTTGCAAGTTTGGTCCTTGGATCAGGGCACACGCAAAAGGCAACTAATTGATGCTTCTTTCTCACAATGATGTTTCTCTCCCTCTCTTTGTACCTCCCTTCCCCTCTCTCTAAAAATAAATAAATAAAATCTTTTTAAAAAAGATACAGTAAATGGCAGGCTTTATCAAAATTCCTTCCTCAGCTGCCTTTAGGATCTTAATAATAGTCACCAGACATAAGTGTAAAACCATATTATTAAACAAACCCTATATAAGTAAAATTGAGACTTTAAAAATCAAATTAAGTGGGCCTAGCTGGATAGCTCACTTGGTTAGGGTGTCGTCCTGATATGCCAAGGCTATGGTTTAGATTCCTGCTCAGGGCACTTACAAGAACCAACAATGAATCCATAAATAACTCTCTCTTTCTTTCTCTCTCTAAAATTAATAAATAAAAATTTTTAAGTCAAATTAATTGATCACTTTTAAATTAACTTATTTAATTTAAGGAAAGTACCTTTCCTCACAAAGGTACTGTCCATATTGAGACTTATTTGTCAATAGCCAGCTCTTATTCTTTCTCTTTAGTTTAACACTTTCTTAATTTATGTGCATACACTATAAAATACTCATTCCTCTGCCATATTTTACAAAGATTTTTAAAAATAAAAATTTATTATTGTTACCTAATTTTGGTTTATTTTAAACCAAGGGTAATAGCATTTTTCTCATTTCTCCCTTCTGCATTCAAAACTATATATTTTCCCCAAAGTTAAAATATTAAATATATGAAATATAACATTTTCATTTAAAATATCCTGAATAACTCCATAAACATGGTATATTCATTGTGATTTCTCCAGCCCTTAGAATGTGCCTTGAGTAAGTTTTCCTATGGTATCTTATATTTTAATTAGGCCGAGCTATTAAAACTGCAGGGGTAAAAATTTCTTAAGCTATATACTTACAGTGTGTGCACACTTTTTACATTTCAATAAAATGTTAAAACAAAACTACAGGGGCTATTTAAATGATGCCAGTTTTTGTCCTTAAATGTTCTCTAGAATACATTTATATAGCCAGAAACAAATTATAAAGCCTTGACTAAGATATATTTTTATTTTCTTGGAATAGTCAAAAGGAACTCATTTAAATCCCAAATCACTCTCCTATCTCAGCTGAGATAAATGTTTGTTCAAAAGAAAATGCAAGCAGCATCAATGGAAGACAGAAGGCAACATTAACATTTTTTTACTGATTGATTTCAGAGAAAGAAAAACTCTGATTTGTTGATCTACTTATTTATGCATTTATTGGTTGCTTCTTCTTTTATTAGAAAATCTAATCTTTATTAAGAATGGACATACTTATATCTAAATGCCTAATCAGACTCCGAAAATTCCAATTTGTTTTTCCATTTTCTAAAAGTCCTCTTCAATGACTATCATAAGATGAATCCCACAACCTTAAGACCCAGATTTGAGGGGAAGGGTCCTGCCTTTCCTTCCTTCCTTTCTGTCATTCTCCTTCCCTCCTTCCACTGTCCCTTCCATTCTCTTCTTATTTTACAAAATTCTAAAGCTAATTTCTAAGTATATTTTATTGATTATGCTATTAGAGTTTTCCCAATTTTTCCCCTTTATCAACTCCCTCCACCCTGTACCCCCAACCTTTCAGCATTCCCCCCGGCTTTGTTCATGTCTGTGGGTTGTACAAAGAACTCAAATTTCTTTGAGTTCTCTGTTTCCTATACAATTTTTTACTTCTCCCTGTCTATTTAATGCCGACCATTTATGCTTCTTCCCTGCATATTTTCACCTCTATTCCTCCCTTCCCCCTCCCCACTGATAACCCTCCATGTGATCTCCATTTCTCTGATTCTATTTATGTTCTAATTGTTTACTTAGTTTTTGTTCTTGTTGTTTTTCTTTCTTTTTTATTAGGTTCATTTGTTGCTAGCTGTCAGTTGTCATTTCACTGTTCATATTTTTTATCTTCTTTATCTCAGGTAAGTCCATTTAACATTTCATATAATAAGGGCTTGGTAATGATGAACTTCTTTAACTTAACCGTATCTGGAAAGCACTTTAGTTGCCCTTACATTCTAAATGATTGCTTTGCTGAATAGAGTAATTTTGGATGTAGGTCCTTGCCTTTAATGACTTCAAATACTTCTTTCCAGCCTCTTTCTGCCTACAAGGTTTCTTTTGAGAAATCAGCTTATAGCCTTATGGGAACTCCTTTGTAGGTAACTCCTTTCATCTTGCTGCTTTTAAGATTCTCTCTTTGTCTTTAATCTTATGTAACTTAATGATGATGCGCCTTGGTGTGTTCCTCTTTGGGTCTAACTTCTTTGGGACTCTCAGCTTCCTAGACTTCCTGGAAGTCTATTTCCTTAACCAGATTGTGGAAGTTTTCCTTCATTATTTGTTCAAATAAGTTTTCAGTTTCTTGCTGTTGTTCTCCTCCTTCTGCTACCCCTATAATTCGGAACATTTCAAGTTGTCTCAGAAGTTCAAAAGTCTCTCTTCATTTTTTTTTAATTCATGTTTCAGAAACATCCATTCTGTTCCAGTTGGATGTTTATATCTTCCTTTTGTTCCAAATTGTTGATTTGAGTCCTGGTTCCTTTCCTGTCACTGTTGGTTCCCTGAATATTTTGTTTTATTTCATTTTGGGTATCTTTCATTTGTTCTTTCATTTTTTGACCAAGTTCAATCACTTCTGTGAGCATTTTGATTACCGGGGCTTTGAATTCTCCATCAGATAGGTTGGCTATTTCCTCATCACTTAGCTCTCTTTCTGAAGAAATCTGCTATTCTTTCATTTGGCCCTATTTCTTTGTTTAGGGCACCTGTTAAGTTGTAGGGGGCGGGTCCTTAGCATGGGGGCGTGAGAGGAAGGCAAGGCGGCCCTCCTTCCGGCACTGCTGCACTGCCTGTGGGGGAGGGGCCAGAAACTATGCAGCTCACCTGCTTGTCTCCAGCGCACTTTCCAAGGAACTCTTGTGTGAGACTGGGAGTTTCTCCCACCGCAGTTGTCACCTTAGTCCACAGTCAGCTCTGCATCTCATTTTTCCCCTTAATGTGTCCTATCTGCGCAGCCTGCCACCTCGCCTAAATAGTCCCTGCTTCACCTTAGGTTCTCTCTGTCTACTACCTTACCAGTCTGGTTGTTCTGTTTGACTGTTTCTTTAATTCTGTGGTTATTGGAGTTCTATGCAGTTTGATTTCCTAGCACTTCTCGTTTTTTATTGATTTTAGACTGGGTGTTCTCCTTTTAGTTGTGTGAGGAAGCAAAGGGTTTCTACCTACACCTCTAGCTTGGCTGGAACTCTGGTTGCTTCTTTTTTATGCCTTGACCAGAGGTCAAACCCACAACCTTGGCATATTGGGACAAAGCTTGAAATAACTGAGTACCCAGCCAGGGCAAAAAAATGTTTTTAATTTGAGGTAGGTTATATAGGTCATTCAACTTCCACTGACAAATAATATGGTTATAGCCTCTGCTGCAAATTTACAAAAGTCCCAATTCATACAATTCTTGCACCTCATAAAACTTTGATTCTCATTAGCACCTCTCTACCAGAGTACAAGTAGAGGAAATAAGTAAGTACAAGTTGAGGTCCTCTCCTGGGCATGTTACTTAAATCTCATCCAGACTTGGCTTTCTCGTCTGTAAAATGGTAACATGTTCCTCAGTGGCCTATGTGAAGCTTCAATTAGGTAAAACAAACACCATGTTTAGCACAGTACTTGCCACACAGCAATGAATGGCAGCTTTTATCATTTTCCTGATACTTCACTTTTTAAAATATTAACAAATATATTTTCAATTCAATTATATAACTGAATCCCTATGGGTTGATTACTCTAGTTCCTCAAAAAAGCACAAGCCTTGACTGTTTCAGTAGGAATTTGAGACTTGATATTCACTTTTCTTTTCTTTTTAAAGATTTGATTTATTTATTTTTTAGAGAAAGGGGAAGGGAGAGAGAAAAAGGGAGAGAAACATCAATTTGTGGTTGCCTCTCATACACCCCTTACTGGGGACCTGCAACCCAGGCACATTCCCTGACTGCGAATCGAACTGGCTACCCTCTGGTTCATGACCCAGAGCTCAATCCACTGAGCCACACCAGCCAAGGAAGATATTCACTTTTCTTAAAGATTTTTTATTCCCTTTCAGTGCCTGTCTTTAACTTGAATATCTTTATAGTAATACTCTGGTATTTAATTACTAGAAAAAAATGCAAGAAACATGTACATTATGGTGTGATTTTTAAAAAACAATAGCATTTTTGCAAAAGAGTAGACACACTACCACAAATCGTGATGTATAACCAATGTGACCTTCAAAGTATCATATATACTCAATCTTTACTTCTATTTCTAAAGAAAGATAGATAAAGGAAAACATTATTTGGAGGGGTCTATTATATGCTGGGCAAGGTCAAAGGCAATCTATAAATCTGGTCTGATTAAATCTACCCAACAGCCCTTTGAAATCTGAGAGCGAAATTAACCTGTTGAAATTTACAATTAGCAAAAAGGAAGGAAACTGTATTTAGAATAAAGGTCTAAATGGTTTCAAAGCCTACATGCTCCTTTCTCTTCATTACAAAGTACATAGCAGAAACAATTATGGTATTCTACGTTATAATCTTATGATGTATAAGTCTCTAAAGTGTTAGTAAAATAAATATTACTTTGATGGAAGGAAAGTTTATGAATACTGTGTTGTTCTGGTTGTTACATTATAATAACTAGCCTCTGTGTGCCCATTCAACAAGACTTCCTCCTAAGTCATTTACCCTCAGTAGAAGTCTTTCCAACTACTTTTTTTCAGTTTTTATTTTTCTTGCCACAGTTTAACTCAATCTGAAATACCAATTTTACTACTTGGTTTTAGGTGGAATGTCTCTTTCAAGTGGCTATTCTTAAGTATTCCCAAGAATTACATTAAAAAATAACAATAAACATGCTACCTTCTCTCTACCCTCTATCCTCTATCCAGCAACTACCACAACTCAGTATTTACGGAGAAAACCAGGCAGAGACTACATCTATCCTTTATCTTTTAAACAGAAGATAGTCATTTTGGGTAGCCTTCCATCCCTAAAGAGTGACTGGATCAAGCTGGAGGATGTAGGCCATGACACAGCACTAAAACACTAACCAGAACAGTATGTATCATATTTTATTAGCAGTATCTCCTCACAGCTGTTTACTTTAAAATCATCAGTTAACATTTTATAGCCGTGCATAAAATTTTTGCTCACCAACACTTTTAGTCTATTCATCTGTTATTATATATTTTAGCCATTCACGCTCTCTCCACTCTGTCCCAAAATGTAATTCTTCCCAAAGTCTCCATCGAACGGAAGGCTTAGATCCTTCAATTGCCTCAATTAATGATCTACAAAACTATATCTTCCAAGATATAACATGACTTCCATTTTCAAACTTATTTTAGCAATATAATTTTTTCTTTTTCAAACGAATTATTTTACGAAATCTAATACATATGATAAAAGCAGCTTACTCTCAATGAAATAAAATTAAGGGAGTTGAGTTAAGTAACTATATACAAATAACCAGGATTCCTCAGAACACAATTTAGAACAATATGATTTTGAACTACTAACCTTAACAAAAAAATTCTATAGAAAATTTCCCCCTCACTGTATTGAGATCCTGACTAAGTAACTATGACTCAATCCAACTCTACCACATGCCTGTAATCAGATCTAGATTCATATTCTGTAAGTGTCCTGCAGATCATAAATCTATTTCATTACTTTATATAATTCTAAAACAGTCTCAGAGATGAACACATAGTAGGATTTTAAAATATATCTGAACACAGAACTTAATATGTAAATCAAGTTAGAATAAAAAGCTGTTTTCTTTAATTCACAAATTATTTACCTATTATAACTATATTTCTTAACAGCAACAACAGAAAAGAAAACGTATCATTAGCAGTAATATCAGAAGAATATGCAGGATATTTTATAAGCAGTATCTCCTCACAGTTATTTACTTCAAAATCTCAGTTAACATTTTGTATCTGTGTATAAAAAATGTATCTAGTTCCCTGCCAATCTCATTTAAGGAAACAACTAATTGATAAAATGGTAATAAGACCCATAAGTACAAGACACATCATCCAGAATCTTAGGATCCCCATCCTGACTATATCCAAAGATTAAAAAAAGGTATTGCTGATTTAAACTAGTTTAGGCAAACAGAAATAATAACTTCTATGAGCATAGTTTTTCTGCTGGTTTTCTAAATAAAGATTTGCCTTAGAAAATAGATTGTTAAATATTTGGAAAAAATGATCCCAAGGAACTAATTTCTGACTTTCAGTAAAAATTTCCACAAGACGTATCATCTTTCTTCTAAATGTACATATTTTTAATTTAAAAATTTTATTTATTTTAATAAGTCCATTTATTGAAATTAATTTATTTTACTTATTTTATTTTTATTTTTATTATAACTATCCAATTATTTTTAATTTACTTATTTTAATAAATCAATTTATTAGAGTGGAATTGGTTAAAATAATTATATAAGTTTCAGGTGTACAATTCTATAACACGTCACCTGTATATTGTATTGACCGTTCACCACTGCAAGTCAAGCCTCCTCCCATCACCATCCATCCTCCCTTTACTCTCGTCTACCTCTCACTACCTGCTTTTCCCTCTGTTAATCGCCAATCTGTTGTCTTTTATCTTTTCAAGACAAAGTAATAAATTTTTAATAGTAGTAGACTCCAAATGGCAATGTAATGATAAAATGATTTGGTAACTTTATTATACTAAATTTGTATTTACTTAGACTCTGAATTAATCTTGCTTCCATTTGTTCTTTCACATAAATAAAACTGAAGTCTGCTTTTAACCACTTCTAATTGTATCTAAAAATTAAAAGAATGGACAACTTCCAGCCAAGATGGAGGCGTAGGTAAAAATACTGTACCTCCTTGCACAACCAAATTTGAGAACAAAACAGATTTAAAAACAAAAACACAATCAGAACAGACAGAAAACTGAACTGTACCGAAGTCCGACAACAACAAAACATTCATCCAGTCCGGTAAGAGAGGTGGAGTTGGTAGATGGCAGAGAGGGGTCAAGGCAGGAAAAGGCGGTGGTTGGCAGACCCAAGTTCAGGGAAGAAATGAGCAAACCCAGTGAGGCACGCTAGGTAGTTGGCTGACCGCAGACACACATTCACGCACAGATAAACCAGGCAAAAAATGGGCAGTGAGATAGACTGAGCAAGTCAGGGCCCCAGCGCCAGGAAATAAAGCCTAAAAGCACCAAATGAAAAAACTTTCGGGGGTTGAGGTGCTGAGCGAGGCTCCCAGCCTCACAGGACAGTTCATTAGAGACACTCACAGAGTCCTAGAACATACAAAAGCCCACCAACCCAGGAATCAGCACCAGAAGAGCCCAACTTGCTTGTGGGAAGCTGCAGAGGAGACTGAAATCCTAGAGAGAGAGGAACAAACACCACTGTTCCCTCTCTGACCCCACCCCCATATACAGCGTCACAACCCAGCAACTGGGTTGACCCGCCCTGGTAAACACCTAAGGCTCCGCCACTCATCAAAGCCCCAGAGCCAATACTTCTAAGCAACCAAGAGATAGCCAACCTATCAGATGCACAGTTCAAAACACTGGTGATCAGGATGCTCACAGAACTGGTTGATTTTAGTCACAAATTAGATGAAAAAATGAAGGCTACACTGAGTGAAACGAAGCAAAATGCACAGGAAACCAAGAGTGATGGAAAGAAAACTGGGACTCAAATCAATGGAGTGGACCAGAGGAGGAAAGAAACAGCCAAACAGAAAAGAATGAAGAAACAAAAATTCAAAAAAATGAGAAGAGACTTAAGAACCTCCAGGACATCTTCAAACATTCCAACATGAGAATTATAGGAGTACCAGAAGGGGGAAAAGGAAGAGCAACAAGTGGAAAACTTATTTGAAGAAATAATAAAGGAGAATTTCCCCAATCTGGCAAAGGAAATAGACTTCCAGGAAGTCCAGGAAGCTCAGAGAGTCCCAAAGAAGTTGGACCCAAGAAGGAACACACCAAGGCACATCATCATTACATTAGCCAAGATTAAAATGAAGGACAGAATTCTAGAAGCAGCAAGATATAGGGGGACAGTCACCTACAAAGGAGATCCCATCAGACTGTCAGCGGATTTCTCAAAAGAGAGCTTATAAGCAAGAAGGGGCTGGAAAGAAGTATTCCAAGTCATGAAATCCAAAGACCTACAACCAAGATTGCTCTATCCAGCAAAGCTTTCATTTAGAATGGAAGGGCAGATAAAGTGCTTCCCAAATAAGGTCAAATTCAAGGAGTTCATCATCACCAAGCCCTTATTATATGAAATGTTAAAGGGACTTATCTAAGAAAAAGAAGTTAAAAAAAACATGAACAGTGAAAGGACAGCAAACTCACAGTTATTAACAACCACACCTAAAACAAAAGCAAACTAAGCAGACAGCTAGATAAGGAGCAGAGCCGTAGAAATGGAGATCACATCGAGGGTTAGCAATAGGAGAGTGGGTGGAGCAGGGGGAAGGTGGAGAATAAGTAGCATAGATGGTGGGGAGAAAATAAACAGGGGGAAGGCAAGAATAGTAGGGAAATAGATGGGAAATGTAGAGGCTAAAGAACTTATGACACATGGACATGAACTAAAGGGGGGGAATGTGGGGAGAAGAGGGAATGCAGGATGGAGGGGAATGAAAGGGGGAAATGGGACAACTATAATGGAATAATCCATAAAATATATTTAAAAAAATTAAAAGTATGAATTCTCAACCTGCACAGATTTTTATCAAAGGGGCAGAAAAATGGGGACATCTGTAATGGTCTCAACAACAAAAGTCCAAAAATTTTTACAAAGCTGATTCAGTTTTATGTACTTTTAGTGCATATGAAAAACAACTGCCCAGTCTGGCATGGCTCAGTGGACTGAGAAATGGCCTTCAAACCAAAAAGTCACTGGTTCATTTCCTGGTCAGGGCACATGCCTGGGTTGCAGGCCAGGTCCCCAGTAGGGAATAGGCAAGAGGTAACCACACATTGAGGTTTCTCTCCCTCTCTCTCTCCCTTTCCCGCTCTCTAAAAATAAATAAATAAAATCTTAAAAAAAAAAACAAATGCAGCCCTGGCTGGTGTAGCTCAGTGGATTGAGCGCAGGCCTGAGAACCAGACAATCGCAGTTCAATTCCCAGTCAGGGCACATACTGGGGTTGCAGGCCGGTTCCCTGCAGGCCAGTTCCCAGCAGGGGATGCATGAAAGGCAACCATACATAGATGTTTCTCTCCCTCTCTCCTTCCCTTCCCCTCTAAAGATAAATAAATAAAATCTTTTTTAAAAAAATGCAAATTAATTTAGTCTTTCTTCTGCTAATGGCAGAATGAATTGGTCACGTGTGGTTTCCTGAAGATAAGTTTTTCTATTTTATTGACTAAGAGAGAGAGAGAAACATCTATTTGTTGTTCCACTTATTGACGCATTCATCAGTGATTGTTACAAGTGCCTGACAGGGGGTCAAACCTGCAACTCTAGTATACTGTGACCATGCACTAATCAACTGAACTACCCATTCAAGACATGGCAAATAATTTCTAAATCTAGATACATCATTTTTAAAAACACACTATTTGAAAGCACTAGAAAGTTACAAAATTAGGAGCAGACAAGAGGAAGGTTTACCTTTGAAATATAGAAACTGCAATGGGTAAGAATCACAAGTTTGGGCTTTTTCCCTGAGGGCACTCAACCATCACTACTCCTACCAATATCCCCATTCAATACCCACAGCTCTTGCAGCAGAAAAATACAGTTTTACAGTCCTGTGTGACAGCAGAGCACAGAAATCGGGGCAGACAGATTACCTAGAAATTTAGGGGGAGAAATGCTAAAAACAACAGAGCTACAGAAGGAGAAAAATCCAAATTCTTGATTTATCATTAAAATTCATATTGAGGAGGGGAGACAGAAAGGGATTCAGAGTAAAGCAAGCAAAAATAAGATGGGAGTATGTCCATAGAAGATTGGTAGGATATGTATGTTTACTGCTTTCTTCAGACTGATGGAATTTCCCAAGCAGTGCACAGTTTAGAGAGCAGAAACCTAGGGTCTTACTAACGAGGTGTTACAAGACAGGCCTCGTGGCTGAGAAAGGAGCTGAGAACGGAGCTGCAAATTTAGGAAGGAAACTTCAAAGAATAAGATGCTCTGAGAGGTAAGGCCCATAATCTTAGTATCAACTCTGCCCAAACTACTACTTTTGGGAGTAGATAGCTAAGGACAGAGGTACAGGGAACATCCCTCAGGCACTAGCTTCCAAAAGCAATAGCTATAAGCTGAAAAAAACTGAGCTGAGACAAAGACTATACAACACAGGCGAAAAATGTGGAGTTTGTTTGAGACCAGTGAAGTTAATTGCCATTAGAGCAATAACAAAGCCATCCTTAGAGAACATAACAGAATCTAGAATGACTAAGATGTACTGCAAGCAAATAGCCCAAAAGTCCATAGACAAAGTAAAATGAAATACACAAAAGTATTTGATTAACACAAAAGACAAAGTACAAAATTCCAACAAAGGAAAGCCCAGGACCCAGTGGCTTCTTTACTGGTGAATTCTTTCTACCAAATATTTAAAGAAGATTTAATATCAAAATTTATCACTCTTCCAAAAAAAATGAAGAGGCGGCAACACTTCCTATCTCATTCTATTAGGTCAGCATTACCCTGTTACCAAAGCCAGACAAAGACACACTACAAGAAAAAAAAAAACTACAGGTGCAAAATTCCTCAACAATATATAATAGCAAACTGAACTCAGTGGCATATTAAAAGAATGAAAGCACCAGGACTAAGTGGGATTTACTCCCAGAATGCAAGGATGGTTCAACATACAAAAATCAATCGATATAATACACCACAATAATAGAAGAGGGGGAAAAAAACACGATCATCTCAATTGATGAAAAAGCATTTGACAAAATTCAATACTCTTTCATGATAAAAACAACAAATTAGAAATAAAAGAGATTCCTCAGCATAATAAAGACCATACCTGAAAAACCCACAGCTAACATCATACTCAATGATTAAAGACTTAAAGCTTTTCCCTAAGATCAGGAACAAGAAATGGATGTCTGCTTTCACAACTTCTGTTCACCATGGTACGAGAAATTCTAACTTGTGCAATTAGGCAAGAAAAAAAATAAAAGGCATTCAAATTGGAAAGAAAAAAGTACCATTACCTCTGTTCACAGATGATATCTTATATGTAGAGAACCCTAAAGAAGATACCCACACACAACAATTAGAACCCCCCAAAAATGAATTCGGCAAGTTGCAGGATAAAAAAATTTTTAAAAACACTCATATTTCTATATGCTAGCAATGAATAATTCAAAATCAATATTAAGAAAACATTTATAACAGTATCAAAAAGAATAAAATACTTAGGAATAAATTAACTAAGGACGTTGAAAGCTTTGTACACTAAAAACTACAAAAGACTGCCAAAGGAAATTACAGATCTAAATAAATGTTCATGAATTGGAAGATTTAATGCTTTAACATGACAATACTACTCAAAGTGATTTAAAGATCTAACATAATCCCCCTCTACATTAAATACCTAATTTAAATCCCAATACTACCTTTTTATAGAAACAGAAAAACCCATCCTAAAACTCATATGGAATTTCAAGGGGCCCTGAATACCCAAACCAATTTTGAAAAAGCAGAGCAAAGAGGACTTAATCTTCCCAAGTTAAAAACTCACCGCAAAGCGACAGTAATCAAAACAATATGCTACTAGCATGATGACAGACATATACCCCAAAGGAACAGAGGAGATAGCCCAGAAATAAACTCTCACAAAAATGATTAAATTTTGACAAGAGTGCTATTAAAAAAATAAAAAAGGGTGATAACAGGCCCAAAATGGAGTCATTTGCCCCCAAGACAACTGTCACTACAACTGCCACTAGATTTAAGTCTTCCAGATTTAACTGCACTATTCAACCTCTAACAAGAATGTGACCTTTAAATTGTCAATCTGAAATTTCCCCATTAGCTTTAGTGAGGGAATCTGCAAAGTCAAATGCCTGCTGCAGTCCCGTGCCCTCAAAGAAGATGCCTTGGCCTGAAATAAAAATTTATTTCTTTTGCTAAATAACTCCTGGCCCACCCTTCTGCCTATTTAAGAGAAAATTTCAATTCTGTACAATCCCTCTGTGTGCCCTTCTAATTGCTAGATGGGATCTTCCCAATTCATGACTTGTTTAATAAATCCATTCAGATTTTAATATACTTGGTTGAATTCTGTTTTTTTAACAGTGCTGTGTCCATTCAATGGGGAAAGATTCATGTTTTGAACAAATGGTGCAGGAAAACTAGATACCCACATGCAAACACATGAAGCTTGAACCTATCTTATACCACAAACAAAAGTTAACTCAAAATGGATCGCTGATGCAGACACCAGCCCGCAGTGTCTGGGGCATTATAGATGAGACAAGACAAATTCACACAGACTACAGAAATCCTGTGGAGAAAAAGGAATGACATAGCTACTCTCTCAGTGAAAGAGAGGTCCAGCCCCGACCCTTGCCTGGACAGCCTTTTATTGGGTTTAATTTGCATAGGAATACAGGGCGCATATGAAAATTTCATCAATCATTGTCACGAAGTAATGATCAAATAGATAACATTCAAAGAACTCTGAGGGCTTATTTTGAGTCAGGGTTAGATAGCTAAAGGGCCATAAAATTTTGGGGAACAAACTCATTTCATGCTTTGACCCTTATCATCTGAATTGAGGCTATTAGTAAAGCAGGTTTCATAGAATTTTATGCATTGTTTCTTAGGCCTGAACACCCTAGGGAACCCGCCCTTTCCAGCACAGGGCCACACCTACCTTCAGCATTGTTTCAGACTTAAGGCATTATTTCAAGCTTAAGTCCAGGGGGGGGAGTAAGGCAGCCAAGAAATTAGAAGACTTCTTGCAGATAGAATGAGGACTCAGGATATGCCAAAACCAAGCAGCAAGGCTCCAACACCCCCTTTTTGCATAGCCCCCCAAGTCCTTCCCTGAGAGCTCTTTCATGACTGTGCCTGTCTTAGGTCGTCCCTCCTTTGAGGAATCTTACCTGTCATTGGCTAACCAGTCATCTGCCCGAGGCCAAGCAAAGTGAGGTGAAAGGGGGCAGATGCAGTGCCCATACAAGGAAGATAAGCTTTGTCTCCTAAGTGACTTACGGTCCCAAAGTCTTTTTTTTTTTTTAATTGTTCAAGTATGGTTTTCTGTCTTTTACTCCCATCTTCCCAAGGTCTTTTTACTCAGCCTTAGCAATGAGGGTCTCTGTAACCAGGCAGGGCAGTTCCCAACAAATCACAGACCTAAACTGAAGAGTTGAGGATTCTAATAAATTTTGTGACCAAATATCTAGACCCTTCTGCAATCTGGTCAAGTAACTAGAACTGTTTTGCAGTTTAAACTCTGACTCTGCCTATCTGACAAACTGCATTGCCTACCTTGTCTGTTTTACCACAAAACTAGTTTTACCTTTTTTTTTTTTTTTGCAAAATCCATGAGAAAGTGAGGCACTGGCCCGTGCTTTATGAACCCCTTCACTGCTGAATATGTCTTATGACTCCAACTGCTGGTCATATCCCATGATTCTACCTGCTTACCATAAGTCAACTGAAATTACCCATTGTTCTTATCTTACGACCTCACTTGCTACTGAGTCTACTGAGAGTTAAAAGTCCAGTTGTCCCCATCACTCAGAAAATCAATGCTGGAAGTTTATGGTCTTTTCCTAGCAACCTACCCCTTTACTCCTTGCAACTTTCACCTTTAAAACCCTTGTATTATTTTTCCCACCTCAGAGCAAATCCTCGGTTCATGCCAGCATATGCTCTCTCATTTGCAAATTATATCAGAATAAAAGTTTGTTTTAATTCCTCAGAGGTGCCCTGAGAAACTTTTGTTTACACAATTAAACTATTTAACACTCTTAGAAGAAATCAGAGATAAATCATGCCCTAGATTTGCCAATGGCTTCTTACATATTACACCTAAGCTTCAGGAATAAAAGAAAAAATAGATTAAGCTGGATTTCATTAAAATAAAAACTTCTGAGACTTCTAGAGAAGATGGAGGCATAGACAGAGATACACTTTGCCACCCTGTACAACCAAAAGAAGGACAACAACAAATTTAAGAAAAAGTAACCAGAACTGCCAGAAAAATCAAACTGTATGGAAGTCCTACAATCAAAAAGTTACAGACCAAACATTCATCCAGACTGCTAAAAGGAGTGGAGGCAGGCAGTTGTGGCAGGGAGGACACATGGCAAGGTGACAGGTGAAGGACTGGGTAAGCAAGGCAGCAGCTGGCGAATTGAACGGTCCCATATTTGCATGTGGATAAATGGGAGGAACAACTGGGGAGCAGGACAGACAGTACAACCCAGGGTTCCAGCACAGTAAAATGAATCAAAACCCCTGCCTATAAAAATCTGTGGGTGTGCGGCATTGGGACACTCTCCCAGCCTTATAGAAGAGGTCACTGGGGAGACCCACAGGGTCCTAGAAAATAGGACCCACCCACCTGGGAATCAGCACCAAAAGGGCCCAATTTGCTTGAGGGTAATAGGGGAAGTGACTGAAAGCCAGCAGAGAGCTGAAATAATGCAGCATTATTTCCTCTCTGACCACTCCCCCACATAGCAGTAAAGTGGGTTGCTCCACCCTGGTGAATACCTAATGTTCTGCCCCTTACAATGTTAACACGTGCACTGAGACAAAAAAAAAAAAAAAAGGCCCAAATGAAAGAACAGATAAAAACTTCAAAAATAGTACTAAGCCACAAAGAGACAACCGACCTATCAAATAGTTTTCAAAACACTGGTAATTAGGATGCTCACAGAAATGGTTGAGTATGGTCACAAAATAGAGAAAAAAAGTGAAGGCTATGCAAAGTAAAATAAAGAAAAATATACAGGGAACCAACAATGAAGGGAAGGAAACCAGGACTCAAATCAATGATTTAGAACAGAAGGCAGAAGTAAACATTCAACCAGAACAGAATGAAGAAACAAGAATTCAAAAAAAAAAAACAAAAAACAGGCGAGGAGAGGCTTAGGAACCTCCAGGACATCTTTAAACATTCCAACATCTGAATTATAGGGGTACCAGAAGGGGAAGAGGAAGAGAAACAAATGGAAGTTATTTGAACAAATAATAAAGGAGAACTTTTCCAATCTGGCAAAGGAAATAGACTTCCAGGAAATCCAGGAAGCTCAGAGAGTCCCAAAGAAGGTGGACCCAGGAAGGAACACACCAAGGCACATAATAATTACATTATCCAAGATTAAAATGAAGGAGAGAATCCTAGAAGCAGCAAAAGATAAGGAGACAGTCACCTACGAAGGAGTTCCCATCAGACTGCCAGCTGTTTCCTCAAAAGAAACCTTGCAGGCAAGAGGGTCTGGAAAGAAGCATTCAAAGTCATGAAAGGCAAGGACCTACATCCAAGATTGTTCTATCCAGCAAAGCTTTCATTTAGGGCAGATAACGTGCTTTCCAGCACTTTACTGGAGAGGCAGACAAAGTACTTTTGAGACAAGGTAAAGATAAAGGAGTTCATCATCACCAAACCCTTATTGAATCAAATGTTAAAGGGACTTATCTAAGAAAAAGAAGAACAAAACTAGGAACAGTAAAAGGACAACAAACTCACAAGTATCAACTATGAACCTAATAAAAAACTAAAACTAAAACTAAGTAAACAACTAGAACAGGGACAGAATCACAGAAATGGAGATCACATGGAGGGATATCAGTAGGGAGGGAGAGGAGGAGAATGGGTGATAAGGTACACAGAATAAGAAGCATGAATGGTAGGTACAAAATTGATGGGGGGGGGGGAAGGGTTAGGAACAGTACAGGAAATGGAGAAGCCAAAGAACTTTTATGTAGAACCCATAGGCATGAACCAAGGGGAGAGGAATGCTGGTGGGAGGGGGTGCAGGAAAAAGGGGAATAAAGGGGAAAAAAATGGAACAACTGTAATAGCATAATCAATAAAATATATTTAAAAAAAGGAGTGTGAAAACAAGGCTTAGATGAAATGGCCCCTTGAACTCTTCTGAGTTACCTCACAGATCCCATCCTGCAAAAATGTAAATAAATACATAAAATAAGAACTTCTGTGTCAAAGAATACTATCAAGAGAGTGAAAAGGAAATCCATAGAATGGGAGAAAATACTGCTTTTTTAAAAAGATTTTATTTATTTATTTTTAAACAGAGGGAAAGGGTGGGAGAAAGAGAGGTAGAGAAACATCAATGTGTGGTTGTCTCTCATGCACCTCCTACAAGGGACCTGGCCCACAACTCAGGCATGTGCCCTGACTGAGAATCAAATCAGCAACCACATTGGGACATTCTCCCAGCCTTATAGAAGAGGTTCACAGGCTGGCATTCAATCCACTGAGCTACACCAGCAAGGGCAGGAAAAAAAATTATTGTTAATCATATTCCTTTCAGATGAAGAACTAGCACTCAGGACATATTTAGAACTCAACAACTACACAAAACAACCCAATTTTAAAAATGGGTAAAAAACTTGAAAAGACATTTCTTTAAGTAAACATACAAATAGCCAATAAGCACAAGAAAACATGTCAATATCACAACTCATTAGGGAAATGCAAATCAAAACCATGACTTACTATTTCACCCCTATGAGGATAAAAATTATGTCTAATAGAAAATAACAGATGCTTATGAGGATGTAGAAAAATTGAAACCCTTGTGTATTATTGATAGAAATGTTAAAATAGTCAACTGCTGCCCTGGCTGGTATAGCTCAGTGGATTGAGCGCAGGTCTGCAAACCAGAGGATTGGGGTTCAATTCCCAGTCAGGGCACATGCTTGGGTTGCAAGCCAGTTCCCTGCAGGCCAGTTCCCAGCAGGGGACGCACTAGAGGTAACCATACATTGATGTTTCTCTCCCTCTTTCCTTCCCCTCTAAAGATAAATAAATATTTAAAAATTAAATAAATAAAATTTAAAAAAAAAATAGTCAACCGTGGAATACAGTTTGGCAGACTCTTAAAATGTTGAACACAGAATCACCACATGACCCAGCGATTCCACAGCTGAGTATATACCAAAAGGAACTGTAAATGGGGACTTGAATAGAGCATATTTGTACACCAGTGTTCAAAGCCAACAGACAAAAGGTAGAAACAACCCACATATCCATCAAGAGATGAATAAACATTATTTTCAACAGCCAAAATGTGAAAACAACCCAACTATCCACCAATGGATGAATAAACAAAATGTGGCACACACATACAATGCAATATTAGTCATTAAAATGGAATAAAGTTTGATACATGCTACAACATAGATGAATCTTGAAAACGTGCTAAGTAAATTAAGCCAGATACAAAGGACAAATACTGTATGGTTCTACTTATATATAAAATGTCTAGAATAGGCAAATTCATAGAAACAGAAAATAGTACAGAAGTTACCAAGCAGTAGGAGAAGGGGTAAGTAGGAGAAGGGGAGTTACTGTTTGGTGGGGATAAAGTGTGCATTTGGATAATGAAAGTTTCTGAAAATAGATAGAGTGGAAGTTGACACAACATTGTGAATATAATTAACAACACTGAATTATACACGTAAAATGGTTTTTAAGGAAAAAAACAGCCCTAGCTGGTATAGCTTAGTGGATTGAGCACAGGCTGTAAATCAAAGGGTTGCTAGTTCTATTCCCCATTGCAGGCCAGGTCCCTAGTGGGGGCCATGTGAGAGGCAACCACACATCGATGTTTCTCTCCCTCTCTTTCTCCCTCCCTTCCCCTCTCTCTAAAAATAAATAAAATCCTTTCAAAAAAAGAACAAAAACAAGAAAAAGCAGGAAAGACAAGAAAAAAAGATGACAACTACAGAATATATTAGAAAAATAGCAAACTTAATCCAACCATATCAATAATTAGTAAAAACATAAATGACTTAAACACTCCAAACAGAAGACTGAAATTATGAAAATTTTAAAAAGCAAGACCTGGCAATATTCTGTCTATTAAGAAATACACTTTAAATATAAGTTCTAAAATATGTAGTTAGAATAATTAGTGAATAAAAAAAGCTGTAGTACATTCACACAATGAAATACTACAGATAAGTAAAAAAGAAGGAACTCCTACCTTTTGTAACAGCATAGATGGAACTGGAGACTATTATGCTAGGTGAAACAAGCCAGGCAGTAAAAGACAAATTACCATATGATCTCACTTATAAGTAGAATCTAATGAACAAGATAAACTAATGAGCAAAACAGAATCAGAGGCACAGAAACACAGAACAGACTGACAACTGCCAGAGAGGAGGATAGAAGTGGGACTGGTTGAAAGGCAGTCAAGGGATTAGTCAAAGAACATGTATGCATGACCATGGACATGGACAATGGTATGGGGACTGACTGTGGGAGTTGGGGGACAGACTGGGTGCAGGGGGGCAAAGGGGAAAAATGTGGGAAAACTGTAATAGCATGAACAATAAAATATGTTCTAAAAATATAGTAATCAAAACATAGTTATATGACATTAAGATAGACACAGAGATAAGTGAAAGAGTAGAATCCAAAAATATACCTACACACTTATGGTCAATTGGTTTCCACAAAAGTAACAAGGTAATTTGGTGGAGACAGAAAGGTTTTTTCAACATACAGAAAATAAGTCGCATAGACAGTAGATAGAAAATAGATGGGGGGCAAGAACAGCATGGGAAATATAGAATCTAAAGGACTTGAGACACATGGTCATAAACTAAAGGGGGGGTAATGGTGGGGACGGGGGGTAGGGTGGAGGGGAATGAAGGGGGGAATAGAACAACTGTAACAGCATAATCAATAAAAAAATTTAAAAAAAAACATACTGGATCAGATGGATATCTTCATGGGAAAAAATAAGCTCCAAAAATTTCCTCACAATATATAAAACATTATCTTAGAATGAATCATAGATCCTAACACAAAACTGCAAAACTCCTAGAAGAAAATCTAGGAGAAACTCCTTGCTATCATAGGAGAGGAAAAGACAATATTAAATGGGGCTCCAAAAGAACAAACCATAAACAAAACGGTATCTACACTGGGCTTCCTCAAAAATTGAAATTTCTGCTTAAAATAAAAGGAAACCACATATTTGGAGAAAACATTCACAATATACATATCAGACAAAAGACTTGTATCCAGAATATATAAAGACCTCTTAGAACTCAATAAGATATTCAGTTTAAAACAAGTGGCAAAAAATCTAGACAGACATTTCACAAAATAAAATAAACAAAACAAAAATAAATATACAGAAGCAGGATCAACATCATCAGCATTCATGTAAATGCAAATTAAATCACAAAGAGATACCACTACACCTCTATTAGACTGGCAAAAATGAAAAGGACTCACAATGCTAAGTATTACAGGATATAAAACAAATGGGGCTCTCATGCACGAGGGTTAGGAATGTAAAATGAAACAATACCACCATATTGGAAAATAGTGTAGCAAATCTGAAAAATTTAATCATAAAACTTACAGATGACTCAGATATTCTACTCCTAGGTTTTTACCTAAGAGCACTAAAAGTAAATGTTCAGAAAATTTTATTTTATTTTTTTGTTTGTTTGTTTTGTTTTTTTTGTTTTTTTAGAAAATTTTATTCATAATAGTCAAAATACGAAAACAACCCAAATATGCATCAAAAGATAAGTGGATAAATATATTCTGACATACACATACAGTGAAATACTACTCATCAAATGAATATATACTGTATGATTCTATATACATGAAACTCAAAAAAGGACAAAATAAAATATCTAGTTACAAAAAATCTGGATCAGAGACAGAGAAACTGTCTCAAAAAGAAACAAGATAACTTCTGGGGATAATAGAAATAGTCTTTGACTTCCGCCAAGATGGAGGCACAGGTGGAAGCATTGCACCTTCTCGCACAACCAAGTTTAAAAAGAACAAAGTTTTAGCAACAAAAAATGCAGCCAAACCACAGAAAATTGAACTATACAGAAGTCTGATAACAACGAACCATTCAGCCAAACCGGTAAAAGGGGCAGAGCCAGCAGTAGAGCGGGGTCAGTAGGAAAGATCCACCAGATCCACACCCGGGCACACAACCCAGGCACGCTGGCAGCCGTGGGCAGATCCCAGGTGTGGAGTAGCAGGCGAACCCACAGAGGGCACAAGGCGGTGGTCTCACTGAGGGCTGACCACGGTCACACATTCACGTGCAGATAAACTGGTGAAGGAGTGAGCGGTGAGACAGACCCTGCAGGCCCCAGTGGCAGGAAGTGGCAGAGGGGACTGCCACTGTCCTTCTCTGACCCCGCCCCCACATGCAGCCTCACAAACCAGTGATCTGGGTGGCCCCGCCCTGGTGAACACCTAACACTCCGCGCCTCATACGTAACAGGCACACAGAGATCAAAACATGGCTCAAGAACAACTCAGAGCCCCAGAGCTGATAAATCTAAGAGATGAAGAAATAGCAAAACTTTCAGATGCACAGTTCAAAACACTGGTCATCAGGATGCTCACAGAACTGGTTGATTATAGCCACAAATTAGACAAACATATGAAGGCGAAACTAATTGAAATTAATGGAATTGCACAGGAAACCAACAGCGATGAAAAGGAAACTGGGACTCAAATCAATGGAGTGGACCAGAAGAAAGCAAATAATGGCCAAACAGAAAAGAGTCAAGAAGCAAGAATTCAAAGAAATGAGGAGAGTCTTAGGAACCTACAGGACATCTTTAAATGCTCCAACATCCGATTTATAGGGGTACCAGAAGGGGGAAAGGCACAGCCACCAGTGGAAAACTTATTTGAACAAATAATAAAGGAGAATTTCCCCAATCTGGCAAAGGAAATAGACTTCCAGGAAATCCAGAAAGCCCAGAGAGTACCAAAGAAGTTGGACCCAAGAAGGAACACACCAAGGCACATCATAATTACATTAGCCAAAATTAAAATGAAGGAGAGAATCCTAGAAGCAGCAAGAGATAAGGGGACAGTCACCTACAAAGGAGTCCCCATCAGACTGTCAGCGGATTTCTCAAAAGAGACTTTACAGGCAAGAAGGGGCTGGAAAGAGGTATTCCAAGTCATGAAATCCAAAGACCTACAACCAAGATTGCTCTATCCAGCAAAACTTTCATTTAGAATGGAAGGACAGATAAGGTGCTTCTCAGATAAGATCAAATTCAAGGAGTTCATCATCACCAAGCCCTTATTTTATGAAATGTTAAAGGGACTTATCTAAGAAAAAGAAGTTAAAGGAACATGAACAGTGAAAGGACAGCAAACTCACAGTTATTAACAAACCACACCTAAAACAAAAGCAAACTAAAAGGACAGCTAGATCAGGAGTGGAAACATAGAAATGAATATCTCAAGGAGAGTTAGCAACAGGGGAGTGGGAGGAGGAGAAGGGGGGAGAAGGTACAGAAAATAAGTAGCATAGACAGTAGATAGAAAATAGATGGGGTGGGGGGCAAGAATAGCATGGGAAATATAGAATCTGAAGGACTTGAGACACATGGGCATAAACTAAAGGGGGGTAATGGTGGGGATGGGGGAGTAGGGTGGAGGGGAATGAAAGGGGGAATAGAACAACTGTAACAGCATAATCAATAAAAAAATTTTTTAAAAAAGTATTGTTTTTGTTTTTGTCAAGATGATATTTGACACTGTGTGATGATGATAAAACAAATAACCTAATACATTAATGCTGTATGAGTATCATCTATTAAATAAAAATTTTAATAACATTAAATTCAATTAGTTTTTTAAAAGTTTGTGTAGTGTAATTTTAATGTTTATCTTTGCAACAGGCAAACCCGTATGTAAACATAAGCCCATTATTCTGAACATTTGTATTGGAGCACATCACCCCCACTGGTGGTAGCTAAATCCAGTCACATAAGTGTGTAATTTAGAGAACACTTAAATCAAACAAACCTAAGGAAAATGTTTATCATCATAGGTGTCTACACTGTATGTTTAATTTTTTTTAATTTATTGATTTTAGACAGAGAGGAAAAGAGAGAGAGAGAGAAGCATCGATTTGTTGTTCCATTTATTGATGCATTCATTGGTTGATTCTTCTATGTGCTCTGACCAGGGATCAAACCCACAACCTTGGCATAACAGGATGACATTCTATATATAATCAAGTGAGCTTTTCTCCAGGGCTGCAATATAGGTTTAAAAATGCATGAATTCTCCATGTTAAAGTTGTCACAAAAACACCTAAGCATGTTATTAAATACATGTAAGAAGTTATTTCAGATCTAATTTAATACTGTCATATGGCATTTAAAATGTTTTTCCTACCAATAAACAATTTTTAAAGTACAGTAGCAGCCAGCTGCTGATCACCTTGTAGTTCATGCTGGGTGGCTCCAAGCAGAACACAGGTGACAGGTGACCATGGCCTGCACCTCCCAGGAGGCCCCTGACTCAGTCCACTCCATAGCCAGCTTCAGACCACATGGAAGCACCTCCCAACCACAATCACAAGCAACATACTCAAAGGACAGACTAAGGGAGCACAAGAACCCCGCTTAAGTTAAGTCCTACTGTATGGGACAGGTCCGTGCACAGCTGATCATCCACAGCGGCCAGTGGTCACAGCCCATCCTTGCAGCTGTTCAGCCTAGTGGTAAATCCCTCTCATTGACATGCCAACAGCAATCGAGGCTTACCTAAAACAGGAGGGTATACACAGCCCACACAAGTGCCCACATAGCACTTGGACTACCCATCTGGAGTGATGAGGGGGCTGTGTCACTGGACACTGGACATAGTAGGTACAGAATACCTACTACATTAGGCCATTCTACCACACCCGGGACACATAGCAGCTCTACCTACTACGTATAAACAAATGCAGGGAGGCCCGCAAAATGAGAAGACAAGAAACATGGCCCAAATAAAAGAACAGAACAAAACTCCAGAAACAGAACTAAACGCAATGGAGACAAGCAATCTACTAGATGTAGAGTTCAAAACACTGGTTTTAAGGACATGCAATGAACTAGTGAGAATTTCAACAGGATAGAAATGGACACAAAAACCATAAAAAAGAACCAGTCAGAAACGAACACTATACTAACTGAAACGAAGAATAATTTATAGGGAATCAACATCAGAGTAGATGAAGCCAAGAATCAAATCAGCAATTTGAAATATAAGGAAACAGAAGATATTCCATCAGAACAGCAAACAAACAAACAAACAAAAAAAACCCAAAACTAGTATCTAAGAAAATAACCAATGAACTAAATTCTAAACAGTACAAATTTACATCTTCCATGTCCTCTCTGTATTTGAATATTCTAATCCAATATCTAGCAGAATTTTACCACTTAATAACTCTAAAGCAAAGAGAACAAGAGACTCCTCACCAATGACTGAAGGATGAGTGGGCCAAGGTATCTAAACGACGGGTGGGTGGAATACCTAATTATGTTCCAAAGGAGGAAACTAGAATGTGCTACTGTTGATTGTAGAAATACAGCACTACGCTGTTTCATCACTACAGTGTCAGTCCAACATGAAAGAAGCACCAATACATTCCATGGAATAAAGCAAGTCCGCTGCTCCAGGTATATTAATATTAGGAGAACCTCTCAATATTTCTAACCTTAAGTGCTTTCAGTCACTAATTTAATTCAAAAATAGCACCTTATTCTGGTTCACAATGATAGTTTACCAAACAGCTCAAAATATTTTTAAAAATATCAATTAATGAATTATGTAGGGTTCTTGTTTAGATGGGTTAACAGTTTTGAAAGGTAACTGGTAGCATCAGCAAAAATATATATATATATTTTAAATACATTATTTTACTAATGTATTCAAAAAATGTTACCAATTTATAGTAAGGCTCAGCTAAATTTAGTCCCCAAACTCTTCTTGAAGAAAAGCCATAAATAAATGTAAGACAATTTAATACTGAAATGTGCACTATTTAGTTTTATTTTTAATCATTATAAAATAATCAGTACGAAAAACTAAAATGTCTTAAGTAATTCTGTTTATTCGGTCACTATGACACTAGTATGATTTAAATTTTTATTTGCCTAATGCTTAAGCATCTTATATGCATATTTGCCATAAATCTCCTTTTTTATAATTTATTTTATTGATTATACTATTACAGTTATACCAATTTCCCCCCTTAGTCTCCCTCCTCCCAATACCTCCACTCCATCCAGCAATCCCCCTCTTAGTTCATGTCCATGGGTCATGCATATAAGTTCTTTAGCTACTCCATTTCCTGTACTGTCCTTAATACCCCTAAGCCTATTTTGTACCTACCAATTTGTACTTCTTAATCCCTGCATCTTTTCCAACACTCTCCTACTTCTTCCTCCTAACTGATAACCCTCCAAATGATCTCCATATCTGATTCTGTCCCTGTTCTGCCTGTTTCCTTAGTTTGTTATTTAGATTCAATTATTGATAGTTGTGAATTGTTATTTTAATGTTCATAGTTTTGATCTTCATCTTTTTCATATAATTACCTTTAGCATTTCATATAACAATGACTTGGTAATAATGAGCTCCTTTAGTTTTTACCTTGTCTAGGAAGCACTTTCAAAGTGCTGCCCTTCCATTCTAACTTTGCTGAATAGAGTAATGTAAGTTGCAGGTCCTTGTTTTTCATCACTTTGGATAATTCTTTTCAGTCGCTTCTAGCCTGCAAAGCTTCTTGTAAGAAATCAGCTGACAGTCTTGAGAGCTGCCTTGTAGGTATCTGTTTTTCTCTTGTTGCTTTTAAATTTTTCTTAACCTTTTATCTTTAACCTTTGCCATTTTAATTATTATGTTTCTTTGTGTGGTACTCTCTGGATCCATCTTGTTTGCAGCTCTCTTGGTCTTATATGTCTATTTCCTTTGCCAAATTTGGGAAGTTTTCTTTCACTATTTTTTAAAATAAGTTTTCGATTTCTTGCTCTTCCTTTCCTTCTGGCATCCCTATGAGTCAGATTGTTATGTTTAAAGATGCCCCAGAGGCTCTTTAACCCATCCTCCATTTTGTGGGGTTTTTTTGTTTAACTCTTTTGCTGTTCTGATTGAATGCTTTCCTCTTCCTTATGTTCCAAATCATTGATTTGATTGTTGGCTTCATCCCCTCCACTGCTGGTTCCCTGTCAGGAGTGTCCAACCCGCAGCCCACAACTGCATTCAGCCCAGAATGGCTATGAGTGCAGCCCAACACAAAATCATAAATTTACTTAAAACCCTTTTCATGTTTGTGTATTTAATGTGTGGCCCAAGACAATTCTTCTTCTTCCAGTGTGGCCCAGAAACATCAAAAGATTGGACACCCCTGCCAGATTTTTCTTTATTTCACTTAGTGTAACCTTCATTTCTGTCTGGGTCTTTTTTATGCTATTGAAGTACTCAGTGAGTTCCCTGAGCATTCCGATTACCAATATATTGATTACTGCATTTTAAAGGCTGCTTATCTCTATTTCATTTAGTTCTTTTCTAGAGTTTTGTTTTGTTCTTTCATTTGGGCCATATTTCTTTGTCTCCTCATTTTGGCAGCTGCATGTTTATTTTTGTGTAATAGGTACAGCTGCTTCGTCGCCCTGTATTAGTAGTGTGGCCTAATGTAGAAAAGCACACCCATGAGTTGTATAGTGTGGAGCTTTAGGTAACAGCCAGAGCAGGGCAACCCGTGTCACCACTGTGTGGCTCTGTGCAGGGGAGGACTCAGAGAGGGGACAATCCCACTGCCTGGCCTCTGGAGTTTTACCTGGGAGGAAGCTACCTCTCAGCACTTACCTTGTTTGCAGTCACTTCAATTTCTCCCCATATGCTACTGGTGCCCTTCCAGCTACTGCACTGGAGATGAATCCCAGAGGAGGTATGTCTGGGTGGGTCCCAAGTCTGCTGAGGGCCCTTTAAGAGGAGTCTCTTGAGAATCCTGCAGTTTCTTCTGCTGCCCCAAACCCCACTGGTTTTTACAGGCAGAAGTTACAGGGACTTATCTTCCTGGTGCTGGAACCTTAGGCCAGGTCTATTTTTTAATTAAATTGTTTGTGTTCTTACCAAGGTTGGGGAATTTTTAATATATGCTGGACACAGTTCTTTACCAAACATATATTTTACAAAAATTTTCTCCCTGTCCATGGCTTGTCTCTTCATTCTTCTAACAGTATCAGTCAAAAAAACAGAAGTTTTAAATGTTTATAAAGTCATCTTTTTCATATATGTAAATTATGCTTTGGGTGACATATTTAAATAGTTTTCTAATTCAGAATCACAAAAAATGTTCTCCTATGTTTCCTTCTAGTTTTATATTTGAGATTTTACATTCAGGACTATGATCTATTTTCATTTGAAAATTTTTATATAAAGTGAGGTATAAATAAAGTTCACTGTTTTGCATGTAGATATCCAATTGTTCCAGTACTATCTGTTGAAAATATCTGTTTTCTCCATTAAAAGTATAAAAAATCAGTTGTTCATATACATCTGGGTCTATTTCTTTGCTCTCTATTCTGTTTAGTTGATTCATCTATATTTTTGTCTGAATTGCTGTTTTTGTAATAAGTCTTCAAATCAGGTGGGGTATATCCTCCAACTTTGTTTTATTTAAAAAGTTTTGGCTATTCTAGATCCTTTGTATTTCCATATGATTTTAAAAATCAGTTTGCCAGACCTGGCTGGTGTGGCTCAATGGATTGAGTGCCAGCCCACAAATCAAAGGGTTGCTGGTTCAATTCCATCAGGGCACATGCCTGGGTTGTGGTCCAGGTCTTCAGTAGGGGGCACATGAGAGGCAACCACACACTGATGTTTCTCTCTCTCTGTTTCTCCCTCCTTTCACCGCTCCCTCTAAAAATAAATAAATAAAATCTTTTTTAAAAATCAGTTTGTCAATTGCTAAATAAAAGCCTGCTAAAATCTGGAAAGTAATTGCTTTGAATATCAATTTAAGGAGAATTAGCATATTAATAAATATTAAGTCCTCCAATTCACAAACAAGGTTTATTTATTTAAGTCATTTTTAATTGTTTTCAACAATGTTTTCTAGTTTTCAGTGTACAAATCTTGTGTGTCTTTTGTCAAATTCAACCCTACGTATTTCATATTTGTTATAATAAGTGGTATTTTTGAATTTCAATTTTCAATTGCTTGTTAATAGTAGACTATTGATCTTATATCCTGAAATCCTGCTAAAATCTTTTATTAGTTCTAGTTATGTCTTTGTAAACTCAAAAGAAGATACAACTACACACCTCTTACAATGGCTAAAATTAAGAAGACTGACTCTAAAATCTGTGGGCAAAGACATGAAGGAATTAGAATTTTCATGCACTGCTGCTAGGAATGTAAAATGTTACAACTATTTTGAAAAACACCTTGGCCATTATGGTACATAAAAACTTAAACATACATCTACTACGTGATCTAGCCATTCTACTCCTATGTATTAATCAGGGAGAAATTAAACCTCATGTCTTACAAAGACTTACACATGAATGTTCATAGCAGCTTGATTTGTAAGTCAAAAACTTAGGAACAACTCAAATGTTCACCAACAGGTGAAGTGATAAATCAGCTACAGGATATCCATACAATGGAATACTATCAACAATAAAAGGAATGAGCTATTAATACACACATTAATGAATCTTAAAGTAATTAAGCTGACTGAAATGAGCCGAACAAAAACACATACAAATTGTATGACTCCAATTATGTAAAATTCTTTAAAGTATCAACTAATCTATAATGACAAAAAGCAGATCAGTAAATGCCAGAGGAGGTAATTACCAAGGCACATGAGGAAACTTCTGAGGGTGATAGTTATGTTCATTATCTTGATATTGGCAAGGGCTTCATTTCAAAACTTACCAAATCATACATTTCAATAGGGGCAGTTTATTATTAGTCATTTAGACCTCTATTTAATAAAACAAAAAGGTATCAGTGTAAGATTATTGTCACTATATATACTATATACTTTTTAAACTGATATATTTAATGTACTTTTAAAATTAATATAGATATATTTGTTAAATTGATATATGCTTTTATATGTATATATAACTCAGATACCAAAAATTCACCATTTTAAAGTACAAATTCACTGTTTTTTTTAAATGACAAGGTTATATAATAATCACCACAATTTAACTTCAGAACCTTGTCGCCATACCTCCCCACAACAGAAATCTCTACCACATTTTCCCCCAGGTTCTCAGAATATGCTTAATTTCTAGATGACGATTATTTTATCTGGTCACTGCAATTCAAGTCTCAAGGCCTTTCAAGTTTGAGAGATTGGTTTTAAGTTAATTTCAAGGGTGCATATGGTGTAAGTACTGGTCCTCTTCATCATTTTATTCTTTCTAATGTGAATCAGACCCATATTGATATAAAAATTGATAATTTCAAGACATTCCAGTCACAAAAATATAATTTAGATACATGTGTAATTATAGTAGTGATTACCAAATTATTACTTCTATTAAAATATTAATTTCAAATAAAGAAACTTCATTTCCCTCCCGGCGTCTCCTTATTATCAATGCTAGATCTAGCCAATACTGAACCACAGCAGTGAATAAAGAGAAGATGCCTTCATAAATTTTGAATAGCACATAATCTATAAAGCTTTAAAAATTTAAATTAATACAATCCATTTTGAAATAAACTCACTGCAAACAATAATTTCTCAACAACCTCTCGTCATCATCATATTTATAAAATTTTCAGTAAAGTCAACACCTCATTGGAAGCATAATGGGTTTATACTCTGTATTGCACCAACTCAAAGCATTATGATTGACCATATGATCTCACTTATGTGTGTAATCTAATAATGAATAAAATAAACTGACAAACAAAATAGAAACAGAGGCATGGACACATGGAAGTGACTGACAGCTGTCAGAGGGGAGGGGGAGGGGAGCATCATACACTGGATGAAAGAAGGTGAAGAGATTAGCCAAAGAAGGCGTATGCATGACCACAGACAAGGACAGGATTGTGGTGATGGCCGGGGCAGGGAGAGAAGGGGGGAGACCAGATACAAGTGGGCAAACAGTGGGAAAAATAGGGAATCTGCAATTCGGTCAAGGACAAAAATAAAGAAAAAAAATTACCATCCCCATAACAACATCCATAGTTTCTACAAGAACTGATAATCATAAAACCTAGCAATTTTTTATTGTAAAGGAATATTAGTGATGATAAATATATATATTAAACTTTAGGAGACCATTCTGCATGGCATGGGCCCAGCCCCCAGTGGCAAACATTTACTGTAAAACAACTTCCTAAAATCCATGCTAAACCTTCCTAGGACCAGTGTAACTGGTCCAACCACTTTTGCCGTTTTCATTTGCAAATATCCCTCCTCTGTGATGTGATTATCGGCATTGGCTCCTTTGTTTTCCGTAAAAGGTAACCACCTAAAGCAACCTGTGCATAGTAAATGAGGACCATCATGTGATGTGTCAAGAAACCCAATAAAGGCTGGTCATGGCCAAGACCAAGATTTTTGCTCCCCTTGAGAGAAAAGCCATGCTCTCCCTTTTCCTCCACCGGACTCTGTAGTCCGCCTGAATGTCTCACTTTCATCCATAATGGCATGAACACTGTGGGCTGGTGTCCACATCAATAAACCTTGAAATAATTTATATGTTTTTACTTATTCTATTGTCCTACCTATTATTTTTGAAGCACAGCAATGAAATGTGATAAAGCAAAAAAAATGCTGGTACTAGGGAGTTTACACTCTTGCATTTAGCACACAGTCTGAAAAAGAAGCAATCATTACTTACTGCTAAAAATTTAACTTTTTAAAAATTTATTTATTTTTAGAGAGTGGGGAAAGGAGGGAGAAAGAAAGGGAGATAAACATCTATGTGTGGTTGCCTCTGGTGTGCTGCCTACTGGGGACCTGTCTTACAACCCAGACACGTGCTCTGACAGGGAATCGAACCAGTGACCCTTTGGTTCACAGCATGGAACTCAATCCGCTGAGCCGCACCAGCCAGGTTTTAGCCAGTGCTAAATACTTAACTTTTTATACAATATATTCCAAGCATTTCAAATAACAAGTTAGATATGTTCCCAATGATGTACATTTAAGCATTATAAATTGTAATGTGTTAAAGCATGATTTGTGAAAGATATTATTATATTTTCTTAGGAAAAAATATGGAATAAACATTACAGCATGACCATGTAATTGAAATATCAAAGGCAGAAAATTTTCAAAAATCATTTAGTACACATCTTTCTGATAATATTTTGGCTAAATAATAATATCACCAAGACTAAGTAGAATCTTGATATTTGGGATGGATATTATCAAAGACCTTCTGAACCTACAAAGTTACAAATACCACTAAAGAAATCCACTTCAGAAAAATTACTGGGTACCTCTTAAAAAGGAAACCACAAATCCTCATTAAAATGCAGGTGTTAGGTAATTCTATGCGTATTTGATAGCTATTCAAAATTTTGCCTGAAAAACTGGGAACTGCTTCATCACAGATCCTGCAGCTTGTTAATAGTCAAAACCATGAATATTACCCTTGAGTATCAAGAGTCTATTCTGAATGTTTGGTAAAGTAAGGAACAAATAAAGAAATGAATTAACTAAGTCTTCTAGGCATAATGTCAACAAGGGATGTGTCACCTACAAAACAGCATTTCTCCTAGGTATCTCTCCTAGAGAAATGAAAACTTAAGTTCACATAAAAACCTGTACATGAACATTTATAGTAGTTCTATTCATAATCACCAAAAACTGAAAACAAATTTCCTTCAACCAGTGAATCAATAAACAAAAGTGATACAACCACACAGCAGTATCCCAACACAAAGTAACAAATTACAGTGTATATACAAAAACTTGGATAATTCTCAAAGGCATTAAGCTGATCAGGTACAAGAAGTCAGCCTCAAAACAGGTACGTACTTGATGACTCTACTGACGTTCTCCAAAGACAAAACTACTGGGATGCAGAACCCACGGGTGAGGTCACCGGGGTTAGGCACAGCAGGTGAGGGGCGGGTAGGCATCACTATAAACAGAGATCATGATGGAATCTGGGGGTGATGGAGCCATTCTGTACATGACTGTGCTTGAGGTTACATAAACCTATGCATATGTTAAAATTCACAGGACTGTATTTTTAAAAGGCCTATTGCATATGATAGTTTTAAAAATAAACAGCATTTCTAAGAAATCAATTAAGTTTATTTACCCATTTTGAAAAGTGTGACAATGTTGAAAACAGCCAATTATTAAATAAGTTTGACCAATAATATTTGTTAATGGTGATAACATAAGTCAACAAACCAAGTGACTAAAAAAAACCTTTAAAACTCTGCTAACTTTGTAATCAGAAAGAACTTACCAAGTTCATTGAGACTCTGGGCAGCTTTTGTAATCTCTCGACTTCCCCCTTGCAGTTGTCCTTGGAGTCTCTTACTGAGATGTAAGATGCGAATTATTCTCCGAAGCAAATCACAGGCAACCTATACAAATATTACAAGGTTAAAAGTAAATCTCTTCATTTTTTCTAGATGCTATAGATTGTTTTTTTTATTTTCACCAATCAGAAAGCTAAATAAGCACAAGTCTTAAAAAGCATCATTATAATAAAATAAACTCCAATTCATCCCACATGGAGATAATTTAGGATTAAGATACTATGAAACCCACAGACTCTTCAGTCCTCCACCAGGTTTCTTCTCTAGGCCAGTGGTTCTCAATCTTGACCTCCTATTAAAATCAAGGGGGTAGGTTCAAAAAGTTCCAGTGCCAAGGCCATAGTCCCAATCAATTAAATCAGAACTTCTAGCAGTGGGAACTAAGCATCATCATTTTTTTCTAATATCCCAGCCCACAATGACATCCACTGTGGGAGGAGTGCCTAGCTTCCTACTACAACCTCCTATTATTTCCAATCCTGG
This sequence comes from Artibeus jamaicensis, assembly GCF_021234435.1. Lineage (NCBI taxonomy): Eukaryota > Metazoa > Chordata > Mammalia > Chiroptera > Phyllostomidae > Artibeus > Artibeus jamaicensis. Next base: position 755,238 of record NW_026521981.1, on the reverse strand, counting down.
CTTCTCTTTTCTAAGGACCAGAGGAACAGACTTGAAGTTTTCTCCCAATTTTACTAGACCTCAAAAAATAAGCATGCCCTACTTAAATTTTCCTAACTTTTTAATCACAAATAATTATCCAAGAAAAAGTTATTTTAAAAAATTTAAAAAATAAAAGTGTTTTAACCTTTGTCAACATATACATTACCATATGTGTCACCTCCTATTACCTCTCCTTATCAAATCTAATACTTGTTCTATATGTGTCCAAAAGACTAAGGCATAAAATAAAACATATTTCAGGGTGCTTCGTTACAGAAGCCAGATCCAGGACAACTGCCTGGGGGAGAGTGAGGAGAAGGGAAACTGACGGAGTGACATACATCTAATGTCCTTCCAGCTTCAGCAGTGATAATGAACGAGAGACCGTCTGTGCTGCTGCAGCACCACCACCAGCACCACCACCATCTTTGCACAGCCCTGAAGCTTGTTGAACATCTCCCATCTAAGGAGGAAAATCCTAACTAGTAGCACTAAAAAAGCGCTGAGAAGACAGGGTCCCTGAGGCTCCAGCTGTAATAAACATTTTTTTATTCTGAGTGAAACACACACCACCATACTCATGCACTCACAATGTGCACACACATGTTGAGCATATACAAGCACTAAAATATAAACAAAAAATCAAATATATGTTTACAACCATGTAAGTCAAAGGCAACCAGACATTAAACATGTTTATCTGATTGCTTTTCTGTGTAACTACAGTCTGAAGTACTTGAATGCCAAATGTGAATTTCCCCCTGGAAAGTGAAGACATGGGCATCTTTATCTTTTAATTACATTTTATTTATTTTCTGAATAGGTAATATGAGCACGATTCAAAATTCAAAAGCTAAAAATGATAAAGTCACCTTCATATCTCTATGTCCCAACATAAACTCTCAACACAACCATTCTGTCAGCTTCATGCCTGCGGGACTGCACTTTCAGACAGACCATTTGGAATGCAAAGTCCCTAGCAATCATTCCTCTGGGATTCTAAATACATCATGAGGAGAAATACACATCCTATTTCAGTCTAATCACCTAGAATTGTCCTGTCAGAATTCCCCAGTACCTACCCAATAAAGGATATAACCTCAAACATAAAATCTTTGAGCTTATTTCTATTGCTTTTACTTATAACCACAGTTAATCTCTCACCAAGTCTGACTATCCTTTTGTTGCATAATACAAGAGCTATTTTTTTTAACGATTGAGTTAAGCTAATTTTTTAACAATTGAGTTAAGTTATGGTTTGGGGGGGGTTAAAGATTTTATTTATTTATCTTTAGAGGGGAAGGGAAGAAGACAGGGAGAGAAATATCAATGTATAGTTGCCTCCTGTGCGTCCTCTGCTGGGAACTGGCCTGCAACCCAGTCATGTGCCCTGACTGGGAATCAAACCACGGTTGTTTGGTTCGCAGGCCCATGCTCAATACACTGAGCTACACCAGCCAGGCACAACAGCTGTTTTAACTCTATTCCTACAAGCACCACGCTAATCCAAGTCTTCATCACCTTCCCCTTAATACTGTGGTCTCCTGGCTAGCTTCCCAGTCTCTTACTGAAATCCATTCTGCCAGATTTATCCTCTTACAAACAGTTTTCAGCACTCTAGCCCCTTTTTTAATAACCTCACTGACTTACTATGCTGAATATTCTCAGATTAGCATTTAATAAAATCCTCAGTCAACAAGTCATAGTCTATTAAGACATCCCCTCTCACCATTTTCTAATATAGTTGCCTCTACTTGAAACAATTTTCTTTCCTTAATTTTAGACTTTTATTATCAAAAATAATACAAACATTATTCAGCACTAAAAAGCAATGAACCATCAAACTATGAAAGGACAGAGGAACCTTAAATGCATATTACTAAGTGAAAGAAGACAATCTGAAAAGGCAACCTACTATATGATTCCAACTATATGACATTCTGGAAAAGCCAAAACTATGGAGACAGTAAAACCACCAGCGGTTGCCAAGGACTGGGGAATGAGTAAGCTGAAAACCAAGGATTCTAGGGCACCGAAAATACTCTGTATGACACTATAATGATGGACACATGTCATTATACATTTGTCCAAACCCACAGAATGTATTCCAAGAGAAAACCCTAATGTAAACGATGGGCTGTAAGTGATTCATCAGTTGCAGCATATGCACCACTCTAGCAGGGAACGTTCATTAAGGCGGAAGCTGTGGATGAGAGGATACACAGGAATTCTCTGTATTTTCCTCTCAAGTTTGCTGTGAACCTAAAACTGCTCTCTAAAAAACTAAAGTCTTTAAAAATACAGATAAGATACTACAAAGAAAATCACATACAGAAGTAATAGCTGACTGAACTTGTAACCACCACACAGAGCAGGAGAAAGAGCCACGTCAGCTGTTACCGAAGCCCCCCCATGAACCCTCTGCCAATGTCAAAACCCTCCGCCCGTCACCCTGTATTCCTCATCCCAACAAAAGAAACATCTATTCTGGCTTTTGTGGTAATCACGTCTTTACCTTATTTATGGTTTTTATTACTGAAATGTCTCTATGTAAACACTTTAGGTTAATTTTGCCCACCCCCCTTTTTAAAGATTTCATTTATTTATTTTTAAAGAGAGAGTAATGGAGGGAGAGAAAGAGGGAGAGAAACATCGATCAGTTGGTCACCTCTCACATACCCCCAACTGGGGACCTGGCCTGCAAACCAGGCATGTGCCCTGAAAGGGAATCAAACCAGCAACCTTTAGCTCCAAAAGCTGGGCCCTGGCTGGTGTAGTTCGGTGGATTGAGCGCGGGCCTGTGAACCACAGGATTGCCGTTCGATTCCCAGTCAGGGCACATGCCTGGGTTGCAGGCCAGTTCCCAGCAGGGGACTCACAAGGGGCAACCATACATTGCTGTTTCTCTCCTTCTCTCCTTCCCTTCCCCTCTACAGATAAATAAATAAAATCTTATTTAAAAAAAAAAAGCTGGCACTCAATCCACTGAGCTACACCAGCCAGGGCTAATTTTGCCCTTTTAAAATCTATATAGATTCCACTGTTATCTCTTTTTTCTTTTCAATCTGTTGTATATATTGGATCATCTGTCCTGTATAGTTTCCCACGGACTAAGTTTTCTTGGCTGCACCCCCACAGTGTAGTTCAACACGTTCTGCTGTCATCTGTATTTCTTACACCAGATTCGGATTTAATATCTTTGGCAAGATTATTCATTAGGTGGAAGAGTAACTAGAACACATATGATTTTCTCTTTCAGTGCTTTTAGCAGCCACTAAAACTAAATGTCAAAATCCATTAAAATGATGATACTCCAATTCTATCATTTTGTCTTTATTTGCCAGTATATAAAATTTCTCTATAAAAAGAAACTTTACCTCACCTACTATTTGTTTAGCCAATGGTATGTTCATACAGAAAAGTAACAGTAAATACTTGACTCTTCCCATGGTTTATCAGTTTTTTAAATTAAAAACTGCCTTCCTAATATCCACCAAAGATAAATAATTACTTGATTTTGTTTTGGCTATCATCACAAACTCATAGATCTAACATAAAAAGGGTACCAGTCCACTGTAGTTCTTATCCTATAGATGCTTACACTGTCCCACTGTTGGCCAATGGGAGCCTCTGATGGTGATCAAATGCACACATTTACAGAAGACTAAGAGGTCTCTGGGGGCACAAAACTTTCAGTTCTAAAACTGTAAGAGTTGGTCATGCTAGAGCCAATGCAAGTAGGCTGCTGAATCTTTTTGTCATGACCTCTAGTTAGTAGCTGTTGATAGCTTCCTTGGTATATAATATAAAAATATTCCAGAATTATTTTATATATTTCATGCTGCAGATGTGGAATGAATGATTTATCAAAAAAGCCCTGGTTTCTTTTAGAAGGTCAACAGCACGTCAAGACCACATTCCAGGAACTAGGTTTCCACATTTCTAGGGCTTTTCAGTACATACAGCTAGGAAATGTTAGAATTAAAATGTCATATAAATATTCATTCACTCTATTCCATAATACACATAAAAATTCTCAAATTAACATTATATACAATATATTTGTACAAAAATACATACACATATTATATATATATATACCTTTTTAAGATAAAATTAAAATATGAATTCACGCTGATTACTTTCAATTAAAAATCAAGAAAACAGGGTGTTTACTTTATCTTCTAACTTATTTCTTCCACACAGGAACTCCTGGCTCTCAAAACACAGAAAATTAACAGCATAATAATAATTTAAACTACTCCTTAGTTTTGCTACACAATACATAGAAAACATCTTAATGAAAAACCAACACTACAGAAATATAATTGCTAAAGACAGTTTAAAAAATTTGTTTTGTGTATGTCCATTACCTGTTTTTCTACAATTAAAAATTTTTCTTCTGTCAAAACATATGGCTAATTGCCCCGACCAGTGTGGCTCACTTGGTTGGGCATCATCCTACAAAGCAAAAGGTCACCGATTTGATTCCCAGTCAGGCACATGCCAAGGTTGCGGATTCAGTCCCTGGTCAAGGCATGTACATGAAGCAACCAATTGATGTTTCTCTCTCTCCCTTTCCCCCTCCCTTCTCCTCTCTCTAAAAATAAATAAATTAAAAAAAAAACCATACAGCTGTTAAGGGAAATAAATCTGTCAGAAAAAGACAAACACCATGTTTCCTCTTATATGTGGAATCTAAAGAACAATATAAATGAACAAACAAAACAGAAACAGATTTAGATACAGAGATCAGATTGATGGTTGCCAGAGGAGAGGCTGGTTGGGGGACTGAGTGAAAAAGTGAAGGGAGTAAGAAGTACAAATTGGTAGTCACAAAATAAAGTACAGGGCCGGCTGGGGTACTGACTGGGCAGAGCTGCTGCGGCCTCCACGTGCCCAGCAAGCAAGGCGGAGCCAACTGTGCAGAGCTCTGCGGCCAGCAACCAGGAGAGAAGCAGTTATGTTGTCCAGGTGAAGTGAACTGGCCTCCTTAAAACTGCCCAAGCCCTGGTACCAGGTCTCGGTTCCAGCACTAAGACTCATTGTAGAGGACTGTCACCCACGGCTTCATGCTGGGAATTCACCATTGCAGGAGAACATCATAATACAGAGAAAAGTGCCCCAGCCTCAGAGACATTTGACCTTGGTTTGAGCCTGGCTTGACCATAGTTGTGTGATTACCTGGCCTTTCTGACCCAGTTACCTCATCTGTAAAATGGCCTGAATAATAACTACCTAGAGTGAAGATTAATAGAATTATTTATATAATGTTTTCTCCACAAAGTAGATGACTATTAAATGGTACCCCTTTTTTCTTGTACCTCTACTGAAGTATAATTGATAAAAACATGCACATTCAAATGTACATCTTGGTGAATTCTGACATTTGTATATCCTCCTGAAGTCCTACCCCAAAGTAATGAACACAAACATTACCACTCAAAAGTTTTCTACATCACCTTATCTCTCACTCCTGCCACTCTCTCTGTCTTGCTTCCCAAGCCTAGGCTATCACTACTCTGCTTTCTATCACTATCGGTTAATTTGCCTTTTCTAGAACTTTCTGTAAAGAGCATAATACAGCATGTGGCCTTCTTAAACTCAGTGTAATTCTACTGATACTCATGCATGCTGTATGTATCAACACTTCATTTCTTTATTGCTGAATAGTATCCATTGTATGGAAACACCATGATTTGTTTATCCATTCACCTGTTGATAGACATTTGGGTTGTTCTCATTTTGGAGGGGCTATAAAAATAAAGCCACTGTAGACTAAATAAATAAATAATGGATGGATGGATGGAACTGGAGAGCATTATGCTAAGTGCAGTAAGCCAGGCAGTGAAAGACAAATACTATATGATCTCACCTGTAAGTGGAACCTAATCAACAAAACAAACAAGCAAGTAAAATATAGCCAGAGACAATGAAATAAAGAACAAACTGACAGCGACCAGAGGGCAGAGGGGAGGCAGACAATGAGGGAAACAAGGAGAAGGGTCATAAAGGAACATGTATAAAGTACCCATGGACAAAGCCAAAGTAGGGGAATATGGAGGGTGGGGCAGGGGAAAGTGGTGGTGGGAAAATAGAGACAATTGTATTTGAACAACAATAAAAAAATGATAATGCAAAAAAGTAAGTAAATAAAGTACAGAATAGAGAATATAACCAATGATATTGTTATAACTATCTATGGTGCCAGGTGGGTGGGGGGATACTTTGTAAAGCAGATGATTATCTAAACATATGCTGTAAATCTGAAACTAATACAAAATAATATGGAATGTAAACTGTAATTTAAAAATAAAATACAAGAGAGTATATATAAGAAGTATAGCTGTTATATGCTGTACTCTCCTATATATCAGTCATTTAACCCTAGTTCTAGTAATCATCACTAGTCCTACTTTGATATATCTCTAGTCATTTTGGTTGTCTGAAGTGTACTAACAGATGCCTGAGAAAGGGTCAGAGGAACCATCGATCTATAAGAACTGGCACTCTTTTTTTTTTTAAGTTTTATTTATTGATTTTAGAAAGACGGTGAAGAAGAGACAGAAAGGGAGAGGGGAAGGAAGAGAAAGAGACAGAGAGACAAAGAGAGAGAGACTGATTTATTGTTCTACTTATCATGCACTCTTTGGTTGCTTTCCGTAAGTGCCCTGACCAGAGATCAAGCCTGAAAGGCTGGTGCATCAGGAGGACACTCTAACCAACTGAGCAACCTGGCCAAAGCCAGAACTTGCACTCTTATATGTAGATACCGGCTGTTATCAATATCTATTGCTGCACAAAAACCAGTCCAAAACTCTGGTTTAAGATGACCTGTCTGGTGTAGCTCAGTGGATTGAGCGAGGGCCTGCGAACCAGACAATCGCGGTTCGATTCCCAGTCAGGGCACATGCCTGGGTTGCAGGCTGGTTCCCTGCAGGCCAGTTCCCAGCAGGGGATGCACGAAAGGCAACCGTACATTGATGTTTCTCTCCCTCTCTCCTTCCCTTCCCCTCTAAACATAAATAAATAAAATCTTAAAAAAAAAAAAAGATGACCTGTTATTTCCCACAATTCTGTGGATCAGGACTTTAGGTAGGGCTCAAACTGCTTCATGTGGTAAAACCTAGGATTACACACTCTGCTGCACTGAGCTAACAAGGCTCATCCTGATGGTACAAGAAGGCTGCACTCATATGCCTGATGCCTCACTTCTTCTCCACCTGTTATCTCCACAAGGCTACCGGGCTTCCACACAGCATTGTTGGTGTCAAGGTACTTTGACACTTTACATGGATAGTGGCTTTCCTTGAGCAGAAACAAAAGCTACTATGCTCCTTGAAGGGTAGGCCAAGAACTAGCACAGCATTACTTTCACCAGCATAAGGTGCTTCCTTTTGCTATCCTAGTTGCTCTACATGTTTTTACAGTGTTTAGGGATACTGGTAATTTATGTTGCTTTTGTTATCCTCGCTCTTCCTTCCTTCCTTCCTGGTACATTAACTTATTTGGTGGATAATTATAAAGCCAGTATAAAATAAGTCATCATTCCACATAACAATATAGATGAAATTATTTGATTATCAACTGAAAACTAAAAAAGGCTCCTACAAAAGTATATTTAAAAAAAACAGAAAGATTTCCAGTCAAGATGGAGGTGTAGACAGATATGCTTTATCTCCTTGCACAACCACAAAAAGAATTACAACTAAATCTCAAAACAAATAACACACCAAACTGCCAGAAAATTGAACTGTATGGAAATCTGACAACCAAGGATTTAAAGAAACCATACTCATCCAGAAGGGTAGGAGGGGCAAGACCCGAGGAGACACAGTGTGGTGACGAGTGGCAGCAGCAGCAGCAGCAGCAGCAGCAGAACAGGCATAGGTGGTCCCACATTCATATGTGATAGAAAAAAATCAGGAAGGATACCTTGGGAGCAGATAATGCCAGACACAGGCCAGACTGCACAGCCCAAGGTTCCAGTGCTGGGAACATAAATCCCCATAACTTCTGGCTGTAAAAACCAGTGGGAGTTGGGGTAGTGGAAGAATCACCAGATTTTTAGGAAACTACACTTAAAGGGCCCCGACTATCATAAAACATATGCAAACCTACCCACTCTGGGATTCAACATCAGGACAACAGCTGGAAGGGCATCAGTCACATACAGGGAGTGGGTGAATGACTGGAAACAGGGCATGTGCCAAGCAAACCTCCAGAAGCCAAGCAGTGCCACAGTCACCTCTCTGAGCCCTCCCCCAACACAGAGCGACAAAGCAGTGAAGAGAGTTGCTCCACACTGGCAATTAATGAAGGCCGTGCCCCACACAATTTACAGGTGCCTTTCTATTAATAGGCCATGATACTAAGAGAGGGATTCAATGCAGCTCTACCTAATACACAGAATAAAACACAGGGAGGCTGGCAAATTGAGAAGACAATGAAACATAACACAAATGAAAGAACAGAACAAAACCCCAGAAAAAGAACTGAACAAAATAGAGAAAGCCAACCTATCAGATGCAGAGTTCAAGACACTGGTGATCGGGATACTCAAAGAACTCACTGAGTACTGCAACAACATAAAGGAAGAAATGAAAATTACACTAAGCAAAATTTTAAAAAACATACAGAGAGCCAACAGTGAAGGGAAGGAAGCTGGGATTCAAATCAACCATTTGGAACATAAGGAAGAAATAAACATTCAACCAGAACAGAAAGAAGAAACAAGAATTTAAAAAAAACACCACAAGGACAGTATAAGACTCTGGGACATCTCCAAATGTGCCAACATCTGAATCATAAGGATGTCGGAAGGAGAAGAGGAACGACAAGATTGGAAACTTATCTGAAAAAATAATGAAAGAAAACTTCCCTAATCTGGTGAAGGAAATAGATATACAAGTCCAGGGAGTACAGAGAGTCCCAAAGAAGTAGGACCCAAAGAGGACCACACCAAAACACTTTATTATTAAAACACCAAAGGTTAAAGATAAAGAATCTTAGAAGCAGCAAGAGAAAATCAGAGAGTTACCTACATAGGAGTTCCCGTAAGACTGTCAGCTGATTTCTCAAACTTTGTAAGCAATAAGGAACTGGCAAGAAGTATTCGAAGTGATAAAAAGGACCTACAACCTAGATTACTCTATCCTGCAAAGCTATCATTTAGAATGGAAGGACAGATAAAGTGCTTCCTAGACAAGGTGGTAAAGGAGTTCATCATCTTCATTAAGCCATTATTACATGAAATAATAAAAGAATCTTATTTAAGAAAAAGATCAAAATTATGAACATTAAAAAGGCAACAAATTTACAACTAGCAATAACTGAAGCTAAAAAAATTAAAATTTAAAAAAGATTAAAAACTAAGCAAACAATCAGAACAGGGATAGACTCATAGGTATGGAGATTATTTGGTGGGGCTATTGGCTGGGAGGGGGAAGGGGAAGAATAGAGAGAAAGGTGCAGGGATTAAAATGTATCATTAGTAGGTACAAAATACACAGGGGAAGGTTAAGGACCGTATAGGAAAGGGAGAGGCCAAAGAACTTACATGCACAGCCCATGGACATGAACTAAAGGGGCAGGGGAATGCTAAAGGGAATGAGGATACTGGGTGGAGGGGGACAAGGGGGAAAAACTGTTACAACTATAATAACATAATCAATAAAATATACTTAAAAAAGAAAATCATGTACATATAAAACATAAACATATGAAAATAAAAAAAGGTTTTATGGATTTCTCCCTTCTTTAATATTTTCAGAAACAGTCTTACTTAATTTCAAAGTTAAAAAATTAAATAAAAAATTTAATTGTATATGTATGACTTAAATATAATATGTATATGTATGGCTTAAAATATTAAAAAGTAAGGTGATAAAAAATTTTTAAATAAAAATATAAATTTATAATAGATGAATTATATCTCAATAAAGCTGTTCCTATTTCTAAAACATAATTAAAAGTATTAAACTTACAAGATCTGAACATTAAAAAATCTTTTTCATATATAACCTTAAGGAAAAATTTTAAATATTCTATAAAAAGGATAATAAGCTCTTCAAAATTTCTTTTTGAAAAACTCTGAGACAGTTCATAAGCAAACAATGTTACTAACATAAGCTAAGATAAAAATTATTCTTGGGATGATAATTAAATTCAATTCATGTATATATATATATATATATATATATGAACTCAGAAACTTCTGCTTCAAGAAAGAGTGAAATAGAAATGAAAGGCAAAAAGAATTAAGTGTAAAAGTACTTCTAATTGAAGGTAAATCTATAGGGATCTTAAATTCAAGGTAAAAACAACTTTGTAGCTATTTCTTTCTTGATTTCAAATACCACAGGCATCTAAATGAATTAGAAACTCAAAAAATAAAAAGATTAAATAGGAACATTAAAGTTTCTCCAAATGTTTAAATTGAAAATGGCTAGAGTGAAGAGAATAAAAATGGTTAAAACATAAGCTTCCCCAAAGCCCTTAGACTTCAAAAGTGCTTGAAAAGCAATAAATTTCTAAGATGAACATCCTTCCTAAGTGCATATGAGTCAATCCAGAAAAAATTAAATACTGGATATAAAAATAACAAGATGTTCTTGCCCTGGCTGGTGTAGCTCAGTGGATTGAGCACGGGCCTGTGAAGCAAAGGGTCACTGGTTCGATTCCCAGTAAGGGCACATGCCTGGATTGCAAGCCAGGTCCCCCATAGGGGCCTGTGAGAGGCAACCACACATTGATGTTTCTCTCCCTCTCTTTCTCCTTCCTTCCCCTCTCTCTAAAAACAAATAAAATATTTTTTTAAATATTCTTAAGCATACTTCTTTTCCTTTTCCCTTCCTTCCTCTCTTTCTTTATCATGATTTGACCAAATCCAACTTGATTGTCCCTATAGAGTAACATATTTTATAGTAGGAGTGTAGAAAATTAGGGCTAATATTTAATAACAATAATAAAAATAAAGTGTTTATCTTAAACACAAGCAATCCTGACATCTCATGCTTGCATAACCATAAAAAATAAAAACATCCATATAAGAAACTGTTGCAACTTTACAGAATCATAGTATTTTAGAGCTGGAGGAGAATTCACAAACCCAGTCTGAACTTTCATTGTAAAAAGACATTATAGCACTACCATACAACAAACATGATGATTATATGAGGTGAAGGATATGTTAACTAACCTTGTTTTGGTAATCATTTCACAATATATACACATATCAAATCATGAAGTTATACATCTTAAACTTTATAATGTTACATCTCAATTATATCTCAGTAAAGCTGGGAAAAAAGACACTAAAGTTTGTTTTACATCATGCAGCTAGAGTGATAAAAGCAGTCAGGGCTCTTTATCTGTACTTCACAAACCTAAATTTGTTATTTTTTTTTTTTACCTACAGAGAGCATCTTCACCTGTGTTACTCAGGATAGATAGTAAACCAAGGCAGGGAGAGAGAGGAAGACATCTCTCACCATTAATTCTGCAATCCTGAGCCTGGTCCAATAATATTGCCAGATGTTCTGAACATCACAAGCAAAACTATGATAGTGCAAGAGAAGGGAAGTCCTTGAAATTCTCTGTGTATTATCTCCACTAGCTTGGAAAGAAAGCCTTTGAAACTGTGTATTAATCCCAAAGTCTAGAGAGTGAAGGAGGAAAGGTTCCTAGAAGCTGGCTAAAGCATACAACCCCTTAACTCTAATAGTTGAGGCACTCGGATTAGGTAGGTGTCTGCTTGCAGCTTTGGTAAGTACATAAAAAACTCACCATCTTATTTCCATTATACCTGGGAAACACAGAAAAGCTGAGTGCCCACTTGCAGCCTTGTGTTCAAGTTTACTTCATTAATAAACTGGTGATCTCATTTCCACTATCTGTCTTTGTCTCTCTCCTGAATTCTTCTCTTGCAAGCAAGGCAAGAACCGAGGACGGGGGGCCCTGACTGGGGTCTCCCCGGTAACAATCTATACTTTGCCCTTCATCTGTACTTTATGAATCCAGATTTGTCTTTGATTTTTTTTTACCTACAGAAAACTCCTGAAAAACAGAAACAATATTTTCTACATTTTTACATATTCCACAACATCAAAAGCAAAAAACACTAACTTTACAGAAAGACATCCTGTTTTACAGTATGAACAGCACTACATACTGGCTATATGAACTTCACAATCATGATTTATTCACCCATAAAATGATGAGATATTTAACCTCTAAAATAATTATTATAAAGGTTAAATAATTTAGAACACATAATTTTTCTTACATTATAAACTCCTACATAAACATAAAAATTTTTTATCACTAATACCTAGGTAGGTGGCAAAAATAAATCGATTCTTAAAACTTACTGTCAAAAAGACTGTATTGAGCAAAGGAGAAAAGAAGAAGTAAATGATTCTGACATATTTAAGATCCAGAGTTAAATAAAAGCAGAGAGGTGATCTGAAATTAAATTTTACTTCATTTCTTAAAATTAAACAATAATCTATAATCAAAACAACATTCTATAATGCACATAGGACTAACATGCCTATACTCTTCATACATAAATATATTTTAAAGTTTACTAACCTAAAAGTTAATTTCCATCTATGCCCAAAATATAGAATTTTATAAAATTTCATTTTATTAAGGGCAAATTTGTAAACATATAGACATAATCATTTTTTGTTAGCAATACCATCCTTCAATGTTAGTCTATTTTTCAATGCTTTTAATTTATTTTTTTCCATCTCCATTTAACCCCCCATACCGTCTTCTACCCAACCTCCTTCCTCCGGCCCCCACAATCACCACACTGTTGTCAATGTCCATGAGTTCTTTCCCTTTTTTTTCTCTTTTGCTCAATCCCTCCACCCCCAACTCTCCCCCAAAGTGTAAACCTGCTCTCTAACTACAGCTCTGCTTTGATTTCGCTTGTTAGTTCAGTTTCTTTAGATTCCATGTATGAGTGAAATCATGTGGTATTTGGCTTTTTCCGACTGGCTTATTTCACTTGGCGTAATATTCTCAAGGTCCATACATACTGTCGCAAATACTAAAATTTTCTTCTTTTTTACTACCAAGTAATATTCATTTATGTAAATGTACCACAGCTATTTTATCAACTCATCTAACTGATGGACACTTGGGCGGCTTTCAAATCTTAGCTATTGTAAATAACCAAGATTTACATAAAGATTTAAATAACCAAGATGAACATAGAGGTGCATATATTCTTTCGAATTAGTGTTTTGGGGTTTCTTTGGATAAATTCCCAGAAGTGGAATTACTAGGTTATTAGATAGATCCATTTTTAAGTTTTTGAGGAACTCCGCACTGCTTTCCACAGTGGCGGCACCAGTCTGCATTCCCACCAGCAGTGTACTAGGGTTCCCTTTTCTCCACAATCTCACCAGCACTTGTTGTTCGCTGATTTATTGATGATGGCCATTCTGACAGGTATGAGGTCACATCTTATTGTGATTTTAATGTGCATTTCTTTGATGATTAGTGACATTAGCATTTTTTTCATTTCTATTGGCCATTTGTATGTCCTCTCTGGAGAAGTAGGATTTCACAAAAAAAAGAATTCCAATAAACTTAATCCTATAATAAAGTTATCCTAAAAAGCAACATTTAAATCCCAATTTAAGTTAGGACAGTATTTTAATGTATATATTTTTTAATTTTTTTATTGATTATGCTGTTACAGTTGTTCTATTCCCCCTTTATTCCCCTCTACCCTACCCCTCATCCCCACCATTACCCCCCCTTTAGTTTATGACCATGTGTCTCAAGTCCTTCAGATTCTATATTTCCCATGCTATTCTTGCCCCCCATCTATTTTCTATCTACTGTCTATGCTACTTATTTTCTGTACCTTCTCCCCCCTTCTCCTCCTCCCACTCCCCTGTTGCTAACCCTCCTTGAGATCTTCATTTCTATGTGTCCACTCCTGATCTAGCTGTCCTTTTAGTTTGCTTTTGTTTTAGGTGTGGTTGTTAATAACTGTGAGTTTGTTGTCCTTTCACTGTTCATGTTTCTTTAACTTCTTTTCCTTAGATAAGTCCCTTTAACATTTCATATAATAAGGGCTTGGTGATGATGAACTCCTTGAATTTGATCTTATCTGAGAAGCACTTTATCTGTCCTTCCATTCTAAATGAAAGTTTTGCTGGATAGAGCAATCTTGGTTGTAGGTCTTTGGATTTCATGACTTGGAATACCTCTTTCCAGCCCCTTCTTGCCTGTAAGGTCTCTTTTGAGAAATCTGCTGACAGTCTGATGGGGACTCCTTTGTAGGTGACTGTCCCCTTAGCTCTTGCTGCTTCTAGGATTCTCTCCTTCATTTTAATTTTGGCTAATGTAATTACGATGTGCCTTGGTGTGTTCCTTCTTGGGTCCAACTTCTTTGGTACTCTCTGAGCTTCCTGGATTTCCTGGAAGTCTATTTCTTTTGCCAGATTGGGGAAATTCTCCTTTATTATTTGTTCAAATAAGTTTTCCACTGGTGGCTGTGCCTTTCCCCCTTCTGGTACCCCTATAATTCGGATGTTGGAGCGTTTAAAGATGTCCTGGAGGTTCCTAAGACTCTCCTCATTTCTTTGAATTCTTGCTTCTTGACTCTTTTCTGTTTGGCCATTATTTGATTTCTTCTGCTCCACTCCATTGATTTGAGTCCCAGTTTCCTTTTCATTGCTATTGGTGTCCTGTGCAATTCCATTCATTTCAATTAGTTTCGCCTTCATATATTTGTCTAATTTGTGGCTATAATCAACCAGTTCTGTGAGGATCCTGATGACCAGTGTTTTAAACTGTGCGTCTGAGAGTTTTGCTATTTCTTCATCGCTTAGATCTATGGGCTCTGGGGCTTTGAGATCTTGTGACATTTTTGGTCTGTTTGTGCTCTTTAAGTGTGAGAAGCGGTGCCTTGGACTCCCAGGTCGCTGGGTTGTGACGCTGTATGTGGGGGCGTGGTCAGAGCAGGGAAATGGCGGCTCCCTCTGCTGTTTCTCACAGCTGGGTAGGAGCAGTGCCTTAGGTGGCTCACCTGGGCCAGGCCACTCAGAGTCGCTGGGTTATGACGCTGTATGTGGAGGTGGGGTCAGAGCAGGGAAATGGCAGCGCCCTCCACTACCGCTTGCCGTGGGGACCTGCCGGCCCGGTCCAACCGCCCACTCCCTCGCCTGTCCACCTGCGCACAAATGCGCGACCTCAGTCAACACGCAGCCCCGCTGCCCCGGTGTCTCCCCCGCGGTCGCTCGCCTGGTCGCTCGCTCGGTCGCTCACTAGGTTCGACCCTGTGCCTGGATTCCACGGGCCTGAGTGTGTCTGGCCGAGTCCTCCTGTGCAACCCTGCTCTGCCAGCCGCTGGTTTCACCCCTTACCGGTCAGGCTGAAGAATTTGTTGTTAACGGATTTCCGAAAAGTTCAATTTTCCGTGTTCTGGCTGTGTTTTCTGTTGCTAATATTTAGTTTTCTCTAATCTTCGTTGTGTGAGAAGGCACGGCACATCCACCTATGCCTCCATCTTGGCGGAAGTCCCCTTAATGTATATTTTTAACATTAAAGTAAAACTTAGCTTCCTAGAGAGAATCTTAAAATGCTCTGAGCACTTGCAGTGACCACACCCCCTTCTTCAGGAAAGTAGCTTGGGCCAGTCCTTGTGTATGGTTCCCCACATTTCAGGTCATATGATCTTGAGACCTCAGCCACCCTGGTTAGATCAGGGAAAGGAGGCTAGCTAAAAGGAAGCCATACAGATATCATCTTGCACAAGAACTGCCCAAAATCGTTATTGACAATCACTGCTCTGTTTAGAGAAGTGGTGTACAGACAAGGGCAGAAGCTGAGGTGGCAATAATCAGGAGTCATGAGACAGAAGCAAAGAGTGAGAAGAAACAATGAGCAAGTGAAATGGAGAATGAGGGGAAATTCATAGTGGTAGCAGGAAAAGCTGCAGATAAAGAGAAATGCAAAGATGCAGGAACTAAGGAACAGGAAAGGTTAAGGTACTGTTGTCGGCTAGGTGATGGTCCACCATCCAAATTTTTGGATGTTAAGACAGGTTCCTGTGCATCCTTGCTGCCCCATGTATTCTTTTCAATTGATTTTAGAGAGAGAGGAAAGGAGAGAGAGAGAAACAATGATTTGTTGGTCCAGTCATTATGCATTCATTGGTTGATTCCTTTATGTGCTCTAAGTGGGAATTAAACCCACTACCTTGCAGGATCAAGATAATGCTCTAACCAACTGAGCTACACAGCCAGGGCTTATACAATCTACTCTTAAGTGGTTATCCCTGAGATAATCTGAAAGTATCTCTTGTCATTTCAAAAACACTAAGACATTTGACTTCTGGCCAAGATGGAGGCATATGTAGACACACTGTGCCTCCTTGCACAACAAAAATATGGACAACAAAAATTTAGAAACAAAAAAACAGCCCTGGCTGGTGCAGCTCAGTGGATTGAGCGCAGGCCTGTGAAGCAGGTGATCGAGGTTCAATTCCCACTCAGGGCACATGCCTGGGTTGCAGGCCAAGTTCCCAGTAGGGGACACATGAGAGGCAACCACACATTGATGTTTCTCTCCCTCTCTTTCTCCTTCCCTTCCCCTCTCTCTGAAAATAAATAAATAAAATATTAAAAAAACAAGCAGTATTGACAAAATATTGAACTGTAGGGAAGTCCAACAACCAAGGAGTTACAATAGACACATTCATACAGACCAGTAAGAGGGGCGAATCAGGCATCTGGGCAGAGAAGGGTCCAGGCAAAAAAAAGCGGTGGCTTGCGGACTCTGGGCACACAACACAGTGGTGGGGACCCAGTGAGGCAGCAGCTGGCAGACCCCGGGCGCTTGGTAGCAGGAGGCGGACCCAGCGAGGTGGCAGATTTTGGAGGGGCACAGTGTGTAAGGCAGCTGGTGGAACAGGTGGTCCGACATTCATGCACAGATAAACCAGGTGAAACTAGGGAATGAGACGAACTTTGCAACCCAGGGCTCCAGCGCGAAAAAACAAAGCCTCAAAGCACCCATTGAAAAAACCTGTGGGGGTTGAGGTGCTGGGAGTGACTCCCAGCCTCACAGGAGAGTTTGCTGGAGAGATCCGCAGGGTCCCAGGACATACACAAACCCACTCACATGGAAAGCAGCACCAGAAGGGCCCAGTTTGCTTGGGGGAAACAGCAGAAGGGGCTGAAATGCAGCAGAGAATGGAGCAAGCACCACTGTTCCCTCTCAGACCCCTGCCCCACACATAGCATCACAACCCAGCAACTGGGTTGCCCCACCCTGCTGAACACCTAAAGCTCTGCATCTCACCATGTAACAAGCGCATTAACACACACACACACACGCACACACACATGGCCCAAGCAAAAGAGCAGATCAAAGCTCCACAACAAATACAACTAAGCAATGAAGAGATAGCCAACCTATCAGATGCACAGTTCAAAGCACTGGTGATCAGGATGCTCACAGAATTGGTTGAGTTTGGTTGCAAATTAGATTAAAAAATGAAGGACATACTAAGTGAAATAAAGGAAAGTGTACAGGGAACTAATAAAGATGGAAAGGAAACTGGGACTCAAATCAAAGGAGTGGACCAGAAGGAAGAAAGAAACATTCAACCAGAACAGAATGAACAAACAAGAATTCAAAAAAAATGAGGAGAGGCTTAGGAACCTCCAGGACATCTTTAAATGTTCCAACATCTGAATTATAGGGGTACCAGAAGGGGAAGAGGAAGAGCAACAAGTGGAAAAATTATTTGAACAAATAGTAAAAGAGAATTTCCCCAATCTGGCAAAGGAAATAGACTTCTAGGAAGCTCAGAGAGTCCCAAAGAAGTTGGATCCAAGGAGGTACACACCAAGGCACATCATAATTACATTACCCAAGATTAAAGAGGAGAAAATCTTAAAAGCAGCAAGACCAAAGGAGACAGTTACCTACAAAGAAGTGCCCATAAAACTGTCAGCTGATTTCTCAAAAGAGACCTTACAGGCAAGAAGGGGCTGGAAAGAGGTATTCCAAGTCATGAAATCCAAAGACCTACATCCAAGATTGCTCTATCCAGCAAAGCTTTCATTTAGAACTGAAGGGCAGATAAAGCGCTTCTCAGATAAGGTCAAGTTAAAGGAGTTCATCATCACCAAGCCCTTATTTTATGAAATGTTAAAGGGACTTATCCAACAAAAAGATAAAAAATATGAACTGTAAAGTGACGGCAAACTCACAGTTACTAACAACCACACCTAAAACAAAAACAAACTAAGCAAACAACTAGAACAGGAACAGAACCACAGAAATAGAGATCACATGGAGGTTTAGCAACAAGGGAGTGAGAGGAGGAGAGGGGGGAAGAGATACAGAGAGTAAGTAGTGTGGATGGTGGGTGGAATATAGATGGGGGGAGGGGGAAGTAGTGTGGGAGATGTGGAAGCTAAAGGACTTATGGGTATGACACACGGACATGAACTAAAGGGGGGGAATGTGGGTGGGAGAGGGTGTG
Source organism: Artibeus jamaicensis (assembly GCF_021234435.1). Lineage (NCBI taxonomy): Eukaryota > Metazoa > Chordata > Mammalia > Chiroptera > Phyllostomidae > Artibeus > Artibeus jamaicensis. Next base: position 736,694 of record NW_026521981.1, on the reverse strand, counting down.
CAGGGTGGAGGGGAATAAAAGGGGGAAGGTGGGACAACTGTAATAGCATAATCATTAAAATATATTTTAAAAAACAGTAAGACATCTAAACTTCTCAAAAGTTATACTTCTCAAGTTATTATAGGAGACATGTACAAGTACATTATTAAAAAGATTTTTTAATACCATGTATGTTTTTTGTTCAGTCACGTTACATTTTAGAAAAAATCTGTAACTGGGGCACAGAACAAGGAACAAATCATTTTATTCATTCCTTAAACATTTAATAAGTTTAAATGCCTGGCACATAACACTAATTAGGCTAGAGATTCAAATATTAACAATATGTTATCATAGTCCTCAAGGAGATCAGAATTATGGGAGAGTATGAGTAAGGGGAAAGCTATGTAGAAAGTACTGTAACGTAAGTATTTATGAAAAATTAACAGAACCACGAAATGAAAAAGACACACTCTGCTTTGCCAGAAGAAAGGGCAGCAAAGAATATCACAAACGAGATGACATATCACTTAGAATATGTTGAGTGACATTCTGAGAACATTCTGAGTTAGAGAAAAAAGAAAATGTGCAAAGCAATGAATGTGAGAATTTCTAGCACATTAAGTAATTGGTAGTTCAGTATGATTTTGCCCAGAATAAAAATTTTTTAAATGAGAAAAGGTAAATTTGATAAAAGCAAGAAGAGGCCACATAACAAAGCGGCATATATGCCATATTAACAACTTGAGATTTTGTTCTCTTTCTTGTTAAGAAAGTACTAATAATTTTATCAGGAGAATAAAATATCTGATGTTTGTTTTATAAAAAAGATGACACATGTAAGCTTCCTATTTTCAGTAATGGTAGAGTAAGTTATTACCTTATCACTGAAAACTAAAAAGCAAATCTGCTTGTAATCTGAGCACACCTGCTAACCCTGAAAACCAGAACCCACATTTTGATTGCCTCTGAGGCAAAATGAAGCAAAAGAGTTAAAGTTAATTAAATTATACTTAGTGCTGTCCTTGCACTGGTAATGACTTTTGATGCCACAAAGAAACAATCAAATCCTCTCAGAAGGATGCTAATATTCTAAAAAAAATAACTTTTCAAATAAATAGTGTAGGGCATAGCAAAAGATAACCAGGCACCCAGGGAAACTGAACTCTCTTAGATAGAAGCAGCAAACACTACAAATACAAACATACCCACAAGACTACAAATACTTTCCCTACCAGAGTATGCAATAGAACACCTCATCAGAACATATCAAAGAATGAAAAGTCAAGGAACAAGAAATAAAACAGGTTATACAGCAGTTTAGGAAAATAAAAACAGAGCTTCTAAGAATAAAACATACAATAATCAAAATTTAGCAAAATAATAATATATAGACTAGTTTGACTAAGAATGAAATGGAAAACTAACCAAAAAAAAACACCACAGAGAATAGCATGAAAAGACAAAAACAAGTAAAATAAGGAAGATAAAGAGAGAATGTTGAGCATATATTTATTCAGAATCTAAAGACAAAAAAGACAGAATGATGCCTATTTGAAGAATCATGGCTGAGAAATAATAAAAGGGATAAATTCACAGATGGAAGAAGAAAAACAAATTGAACATGAAATGATTAAAAAAAAAAAAAATTCTGAAACTGAAGGGAATCAAAAGAAGAGGAAATCCTGAAAGCCAGAGGAAAACTACAAATTACCTTCAAAAGACCTGGTCAGAATAACAGCTTCTCGATAACTAAATTGGAAGCCACAACACAGTGGAATACCTTCCAAGCCTAGAAAGTAACTAAAGGAAGAGAATAAGGGAGGAAGGAAGGGGAGCCAGTAAATAATGTACCTTAAAAATTAGCAAAAGATTTGAATAGACATTTCTCCAGAGATAATATATAAATGGTCAACAGGCACAATAAAAGATGCCGATTATCATTAGTCATTGGGGAAATTCAAATCAAAATGTTGAAATGCTACTTCATATCCCAAAGGATGGCTATATTTTTTTAAAGTGTTTGCAAGAAATAAAGTAACTGAAACTTTCATATACTGCTAATAAGAAAACTGTTTGGTATTCCTCAAAATGTTTTTTCCCACTTTATTAAGATAAGTTTAAGACATCTGTGGGTTTTTTATTGTTGTTCAATTATGGTTGTCCCACATTCTTCCCCATTGCTCTCCCCCACACTGCCCACCCCGCTGGCTCCCCCAGTCAATCCCCACCCAGTTGTATAAATGCTAGGTTTCTTTCTGATCTCTAATAAAAGAAATAATTTTGAATTCTAAAATGTCAGTCACCGGGCCCTGACTGGTGCAGCTCAGAGGGTCTGACACTGCCTTGCAAACCGGAAGATTGCTGGTTTGGTTCCAGGTCAGAGCTCATGCCTGGATTGTGGGCCAGGTCTTGGTTGGGCATGCGCAGGAGGCAGCCATTGATGTTTCTCTCACATATCAATGCTTCTCTTCTTCTCTTTCTCCCACCCTTCCACTCTCTAAAAAATTTTAATTAATTTTTAAAAAAATCTTTTTAAAACAGTAAATAAGTATATACTGCAATAACAAGAGTGAGAATAATTCAATGAAATGGTAGTTTTGATTTGTATTTTTTTAACTTCATATCTTATTTTAAAGCCCTGTAGTATCTCCCCCTTTTGTCTTATTTTCTCAGAATTAATTCACTTGAAATTTGTCCATTTATAAAAATAAGGTGAACAAAGTATAAAGAAATGAAAAGTGAGAGCCTACCTGAAGTCTTGCTAATTGTGCAGTACGGGCTACTATTTTATTATATGGCTCAACAATTTTTGTTTTCATCCTAAAAGAAAAATAAAGAGAGGAATCATGGTAAAATAATCTTCAAAACATAGACAGATGACAATCTTCCCACTCCATTTATTTACAAAGTGAACAACAGTACCTATCAACAGCTCCCTGTAACGCCCCGATTCTTGTCTGCATCATCTGAAGAACACCTAGGAAAATATGACAACTTACATTACTTTACAAATTTACAATGGCTCAAATTCAGTAAAAATTTAAATTAAATAGATACGTATACACACACATATATATCCATATATATAGAAAATTTCAGGCCTTGGCTGGATAGCTCAGTTGGAGCATCGCCATGATACGCCAAAATTGCAGGTTTGATCGCCTGGTCAGAGCACATACAACCAATGAATGCATAAATAAGTGAAACAACAAATCAATCTCTCTCTCTCTCTCTCTCTCTCTCTTTCTCTCTGTCTCTCTCTGTCTCCCCTTTTTCTCCCTCTTACAAATCAATAAAAAAATTTTTTAATGTCAAGCTTTTTCACCACCATCGTAACCTGAGTAACCAATATCTTTTACCTGCACTATTATAAAAGCCTCTATCTGCCCTGGCTGGTGTAGCTCAGTGGATTGAGTGTGGGCCTGCGAACCAAAAGATCACGATTCAATTCCCAATCAGGGCACATGCCTGGGTTGCAGGCCAGTTCCCAGCAGGGGACGCATGAGAGGCAACCATACATTGATGTTTCTCTCCCTCTCTCCTTCCCTTTCCCCTCTAAAGATAAATAAATAAAATCAAATAAAAAATAAAAGCCTCTATCTCCCCCTCCAATCCCTGGTCCACGAAAGTCTGACAAGAAATGAGGAGTGACTGCTTAATGGGTATAGAGTTTCCATTTGGAGTGATGAAAAACTTCTCCGCCACAGTGATACTAGTCCAACACTGTAAATGTAATGTATTTTTCAGACTATAAGACGCACCTTTCCTTCAAATTTGGGAGGAAAGGAGGAGGATCTTATAGTCCAAATGTAGCTTACCTAGCTTGCTGTAGGGGGGTGAGGGTGGGCAGCGGTAGAGTGGTGTCACAGGCTATTAAATATTTTACCATATTTTTTGCTTAAAATTTTTTTTCCTATTTTCCTCCTCTAAAACATAGGTGTGTCTTATAGTCCTAAAAATACAGTAATTAATGCCACCAAATTATATACTTTAAAATGGATAAAATGGTAAATTTCATGTTAATATGTACTGTGCTATAATTACAAAAAAGAAGCCTCAATGATCTTTAAAAATGCAAATTGTACTAAGACATTCCTGTGCTACAACCCTTCCACAGTCTCCCCTTCACTCCTATGTTACAACTAAAGTCCACAGCTTGGTCTACAAGACTCGACATGCTCTGGAAATGGTGTACTCGCTACCTGGTATTGTCTCTCCAAACTTCTACCCTACCACCAGGCTCCAAGTGGATAATTTACTATCTGTTCAAGCCTTGACTTATCATGAACAATTACTAACAGGTCACTCAACTAATTTGTATTCTCTTGTTATTTTCTTCAGCAGCATATTTCCCTCATGGCACTAATTACATTAGGTAATTATATATGTATTTGTATATATGTTTAATGTTTTACTGTCTTACTAGCCTATAAATTCCTGGTGATTAGGCAGTCTTTTTCTTTCACAATTATATGACCAGAACCTAACTCAAACTACTTCCCATAGCAAGTAGTCAGTGAGTATTTAAGTTTATTATATGCTAGATAAATAAATAGGGACAGCAAGGGTATTATTGCTTTTAATGTCCATGTATACAACATGATAAATACTTTTTACAAAATTGTAAAATACTTTCAGAAAGATAGATCTTTACCATTTATAGGCCTAAAAAATAGACTTTTCAATATTACAAATTTAATTATTTTGAACTTCATTCTTTAAAACTCAGCTTTTATATTTAACTGGCATAGCTATATAGTTTTGTAACATAGTATTCTAAATAAATTTAAGTATAGAATGTTGTCATATATTAGATGAAGTAATAATAGAACTAATAAACATTCCTATCAGTATACAAATATGCACGCTTTCACATGGCTCCATCCAACAGAATCCTCTTTGGCCCCAGGGACTCCTGTTTTTCTGCTGGCTTTATGACTCTTTAACCTGAAACCTCCAAGATTGAACTGCCCTTACCTGATATCATTACTGCCATACAGCTTACTCTCTCCTAAGTCAATCTCCATAGGTTTTTCATACATACTCCATCAAGACGGATCTTATCAAGGTCACCAGGAACCTCCAAGATGCCAAAGTCCATTGTCAGTTCCGTCTTTTATCTTGTTCAAAATCTCAGAAATTCATCACACATTTAAAACCCTCCTTCTCTAAAACATTTTTTTCCTCTGGGCTTTGAAGTCTTCACACCCCCTGGACTTCCTCCTACCTCATTATTTGTTCCTACTCCTTTTCTGTTAGATCTCTACATGCTGGAGTACTCCAAAATTTGATCCTCAGCTATCTTCTGTTCTCTATCATAATACAATCTTTCTTAGAGATTTCATTCAGTCGCACTGTTTTAAATACCATCTGTTCAATAAAATACTTATTTTATACATACAGTATGTTTATGCACACATGTGCATATATCTGTGGAGATTTTTTCTGCCTATGTGTACACACCCACGCGCGCGCGTGCACAAATCTTTAACCCTGAACTCTAATTGCAAATTTAAGACACCCAAGACAACTTCTGCTCCACACTGGCCCATCAAAATCATAATCTCTTCCAGCCTAACACACCTCAGTTACTCACAGTTATTCATATCATCATCTATCCAATTCTCCAGACTAAAATCTTAGGAATCACTCCTGGTGACTTTTTTCCCTTGGCCTTTTTATTTCCCATCAACACACCCTATCAGCTCTGTCTGCACTTCAATCCATCCATTTTTTCCTCTCTCTCCTTACATCCACCACTCTAATCAACTTGTACTACTCTAATAACTTCTAAATTGGTACCAAGGATTTTACTCTTGCCTTCTTATAGAACCACCAAATAAATAAAACTTTGAAGAGCACTAATCTTATCACATAATAAAATCCTCCAATAGTTTACCATGCATTTAGAAAGAAAATCAAAATTTCTTCCAAGAATCTCATCTACAGTTCTCTCCCTCATTCACTAAACTCCAGTCATACTGTATTTCTTTCTGCCCCTCAACTTGCCAAGCTAATACTGCCTTCCCATTTATTGGTCCCTCAGCTTCTCTTCAGATCTTTATGTGGTAGCTCTTCCTCATCATTCACATCTCAACTCAAATGTCCTCTTCTCAAAACAGCCTCCACTGACCATCCATCCTAGCTAGTAAAGGACCACCCCTGCTCCACCCCATCATCCATTTTATCTTCTCTGTAGAATTCTGCAAATAACTGAGGTTTCCTATCTATATATTTTCTGCTCTATTTCCCCACCTACTACATAAGTTCCACAGAAAAAGTAACTTCATCTATTATTCGCAGGTGTCTGATACCTAACAAGTTCTCAATTGCTATTTGATTGAGTGAATGAATGAGAATTATCTCTTTTTATAAAACAGAGCTAATTAAATATTCCATGAAAACAGGGACTCTACTATCACAGCTGCCTGGAACCAAGCAAATCCTCAATTAATACTGAAAATTATTAAATTCTCAATATTAATTAATAAACAAAAATAAATAGGATGCAATTTTTAATAAAATAGGCTTGATAACGATACCTCCAAGTACTTATATGACAAAATTTTAAGTACATAAGAAAAAAGCAGATGAAGTACAAGTTGGGAAACACACCTTTTCCAATATATATCACACTTTTCAACATCTCAAAATAATATCCTAAAAGGGGTTAGAAATATAAATCATGCTAAAATACTAACCAATTCATACTTTGACTTTTTATGTTCAAATAATCTGGAGATTATTCTTAGACTAGCACAGGAATTCAGAGAAACCAGCCTTTGTACTCTATACAACCATCCAACAAATAGCTACTCTTACTCAATACAACAGAATATTTTAAATATTATAATCAGTGAACAGCATTCTAGGAAAAACGAGCACATTATAGAACTAAATACATATAAGAAAACAACAATGAGAAGCATTTCTGTTGTGATGATTCGTATATACATTGGTACATATGTACATTGATATACACTCAGAATCAATGCTCTACCACGCCATCCTTATGGCACAAATGATATAATTTATCATTTGTTTAAAAAAATTACTGTTGAAACAGGTTATTTACTTGCTTCCAGAAACACATAAAAAAAAGATTTAAAATATAATTAATTTCCAGTAGTACGTCAGTACTTAGAGCCTCTAATTTTTCCAAGAACATAGTCTGATACACATCCTAAATATTAAAATGCCAGTCAAACTATTATATCTGAAAATACTAAGTTACTCATCAAGATGTCTTAGAAACAGAGTACATGCTGCGAATAATGCCTTTGAGTGCATAAGAAACAGTGGGGGAGCGTTAACGAATATTGCATTACAAAAAGCAATATCCTTCCTCCTTAAGACTTTCAACAACACAGAAAAATATCACTCAGCTTTCCTTTGACATGCAATGATTAATAACAATAATCAAAACAGAATAAAGTAAAACACGATATTAACATTCTGTACCTATGAGATATGGTTTAATCAAAATGGAACAAAAAGTTCGTAAAAGTTAGTCAAACAAAAATAAGAGGATTCATAAAATTAAAAATCCAATTTATTTTTATCCTATACTTTCATTGAGAAGTGTTTCAAAGAAAGCTAAAAATAATGAAAAATACCAGCTTACTTCCACAACTACCCATTCCGGTGTTGTTGATGTTTTAGTTGTTTTAATTAACCGACAGTTATAGAAATACTAAAGGCATGCCAGGAATGGTTCAGAGCATTTTGCTAACTCATTTAATTCTATGAATAGCACCATGTTAGTACATATTAATATTCCTCTCCTTTATAGATAAAACTGACACAGAAACATTAAAAGTCACACATCTAGTAAGTGGCAAAGCAAGGCCCTGAACCCAGATTTAGCCCAGGGATCAGCAAAGGTTTATTAAAGATTTGTTGGAACATAGCCACACACATTCATTTACATATTTTGTCTGCTTTCACTCTGCAGTGGCAGTTAAGCAGCTGCCAACAGAGACAGTATGGCCTACAAAGTCTAAAATAATGACCATTGACCTTAATAGGAAAAGTTTGCCAATCCCTGGTCTAGCCCTATATAACCTGTAATAGTGTATGGAGATATACCTTCCAAAGACTCAATCCCAGTTGCTTGTGCCAGTAAATCTTCATGTCTTGCCACAACCTGGAAATCAAAAATGAATAATCAGCACATGCTCTAAGTATAAGATTTTTTTCTTTGTAACCATAGGTAGAACTGAAGATCTCTCTCCATATAGGAAGGAAACAAATACTGTCATGAAAAAAAATAAAATGCAGGTTACAAAAGTGTTTTTGAGATGAGTTACTAGCAGGAACACACACTTACAGTTCAACATAAAGCCAAAGCAGCAACAACAAGAGCCTTCTCACTAGTCCCTTGCTTTCATAGTGGGATGTGCAGATGGAGTTGTGCCAAAACTGAAAAATAAAAAACAGCTAATTCTTGCCCTGCTATATACACATTCCCTTTAAAGAATATTTTCAAACATCAGATTCTCTTAGCTCTTGAACTTAATTCAACATCACCAAGACCACATTCCAATCTGGAAAGAGAAAGTCGAGTCAGTGCCCACATCTCTGAATATTTCTCTGCTTCTAGTTTCCCAGGCACAGCAAATCCTCTTCCCTGCAGAAGGCTGATATTTTTGTGAAAATTAGGGCTGTGTGAATGATCATTATTAAAAAACAAAAAAGGTTAAGAGTTCAAGACCACATGCAAAAGATTCCTAGAAACATAAAGAAAGCATGCAAATCTTTAGAATACAACAGTTCTTATCATTTTGTACCCTTTGCTCCAATAAATAAGAAGTTTCCTGTCAAAGCTGTATACTAGAGCTCTGAATCAGCAAGGATTCATTCACTGGAACTCCTGTACCCTCCATTTAGTCCTGTTTCAGATACGATGTTATTCTGTGAAGTCCCTTTCTATCATGTGCATCTAAAATAAGTGTTACTTTTGGTCTCTTATATCTCTTATCCTTAAGATCGTCAGAAGATGTCTAAATTTTCCCCAGAGCACTGATATAGTCACCAATGTGTCCATTCTAACAAGACTAACTTTCTTTTAATCCTCCATTCCTTCTTTGTCCCTTATGATAAATACTTTGGAAAGGTTGAAAAGTCTAAAACTACACTTTCCTAGATACTCCTGTAGCCAAGTAAATGAATTTCCAAGAGATGTGGAAGACAAACAGAAGGGAAAGCTATCTTCCTGTTACTGTTTCAGGTAGTAAGCAAGGCCCTGAAACCTGAGGATTAAAAAAAAAGACTGAGATAGCTGGTTATTCCAGAGTTTAATTCTCAGGTATTTAGAAGCACAGTTTTAGCCATGCTGTGGAAGGCAACCCCAGGAGCTTCTGGGCCTCTGTGCTGCATTTACTGCAGATCCTTCCACTCAGTCCACTTGCTGTCATCCAACAATTACATGAGCACACAATTCTCTGTATTAAATATCTTCCTGCTTTAAATACTCAAAGCAGATTATATTTCCTAACTAAACTGCAACATTCCTCCGTATATCTTTTCTAATCATAATCACTGCAATTATTACCCCAATTTTTTCCTGGAGAAAACAATTGTAGCAGGTTCAGATCTTATACTAGGACTCAGACTTTTTTCCCCTCACATACAAAACTACTGTAGGTATAACTTGTCCCCTTTAAGAGATGTAAACACATTTTTTGCAGTTCTATTTTTAATTTTTATTTATTTTTTTATTCTTCAATTATACTTTACATTCAGTATTATTCTGTATTAGTTTTAGGTGTACAGTATAGTAGTTACACAATCACATACTTTACAAAATGTTCCCCCAATATACCAAGTACTCACAAGATGTTAACTAAATATAAAGTTTTTACTCATTCCTGCAGAAAAGGCATTGCATGCAAGAAATAAGGAAAATACACACCATAAAAGGGAAGAAAGAATTTCAGGTGGTTCTTGCAAAAAGCAACCTCCTGCAATCCGTAGGCAGAATTAAGTGCATTCCTTCCTGCTTGCATAAAAACTCTGTAGCATTCTATTTAAAATAGGCATCACTTGGCTGTCATTATTTCTGATGTATCTGCCACTGGTCTGTGAGTCCTTGGGGAGCCAGAAAAATGTATTCATTTTTCTATCCCACAACCTGACAATTAAAGTGTGTTATAAATGTTTGTCAATGAACTCTAATTATACTATAATCAGAATATTAAAGTGACCTTTGAAGTTATTCTAGTCCTAACTAAGCAATTCTTTTAATTGATAAAGAAAATAAGACATAAATATGTACACAAATATGTCTCATGACAGAATAGTTCTGGGGTTCCTGGGAAACAGTCCATTTATTCAAAAATTTTTTCATTCATTTAAATATTTATTAAGTACCTACACAGACAAAAGGCAACACTAATAAGTATACCATCAAACCACCTGATAAAAACTATAGAATTGATTATGAACAATTATATGCCAACAAACTGAACAATCTGGAAGACATAAATAAATTACTAGAAATATATACATACAATCTTCCAAAACTGAATCAAGAAGCAGAAAATCTGAACGGGCCATTACAACCAACAAAATTGAAGCAGTAATCAAAAGACTTCCGGCAAACAAAAGTTCTGGACCAGATGGCTTCACCAGTGAATTTTGCCAAACATTCAATGAAGAATTGATACCCATCCTTTTCAAACTATTCCAAAAAATTCAGAAGAAGGGAAGATTCCCAAGCTCTGTTCAAAATACCAACAGTATTCTAATTCCCAAAACAGAGAAATACACTACAAAGAAAGAAAATTAAAGGCTAATATCTTTGATAAACACAGATGCAACAAAATACTAGCAAATCGTATCCAGCATTACATTAAAAAGATCAAACACAATGAGCAAGTGGGACTTATTCCTGGGATGCAAGGTTGGTAGCATATCTGCAAATCATAAACATGTAGTGTATGATACATATGTAGGTATCATAAACATGATATACTACATCAACAAAATGAAGCTAAAAATCATATGATCACATTCATAAATGCACAAAAACACTTGACAAAATCCAGCACCCATTTATGAAAAACCTCTGAACAGAGTTGGAATAAACAGACTTCAACATAATAAAGGCCATATTTGAAAAACCACAGCCAACACCATACTCAATGAACAAAAACCAAAAGTGCTTCCCTTAGGGATGTCCATTTTCACCACTCTTATTCAATGTGGTCTTAGAAATCTGAACCACAGCAATCACACAAGAAGAAATAAAAGGCATCACAATTGGAAAAGTAAAACTGTCATTTGCAGATGACATCAATATCCCTAAAGATTTTACCAAAATACTACAAAACCTGAGCAATGAATTCAGTAAAGTAGCAGGATACGAAATTAATATTCAGAAATCAGTTGTATTTTTATACACTAATAATAAACTATCAGAAAGATAAACTAAGAAAAGAATCCCATTTACAATTGCACCCGAAAAATCAGGTCCCAGCCCTGGCTAGCATAGCTCAGTGGATTGAGCACAAGCTGGAGAACCAAAAGGTCACTGGCTCAATTCCCAGTCAGGGCACATGCCCGGGTTGTGGTCCCATCCCCAGTAAAGCACATGAGAGGCGACCACACATTGATATTTCTTTCCCTCTCTTTCTCCTTCCCTTCCCCTCTCTCTAAAAATAAATAAAAACAATCTTTAAAACAAAATAAGGTCCCTAGAAATGAATTTAACTATAGAGGGAAAAGATCTATATTCGGAAACGTATAAGGTACTAAAGAAACTAAACAAGAAACAATAAGTGAAAACATGAGTTCTGTCCAGAAAAAGTCCAGCCATTGTTAATATAATGAAAACAGCTTGTGAAACATCAATGTAACCTGGTACTCATGGAGAGTGGACTGGAGTGTGCATGCATGAACAATGACAACCTCACTGTGCTAATCAGTGGGGGTGGTAGACACAGTTGAGCAACTATATGTACTGTGTAGCCGTCACATTCAAAATGACTGAATGAGTAGAACAATGAATCTGCACCAAATTTTGCATTAAGCTTGAATATTCCGCCATAGAAAGTATTCGGATGGTTCAGAGGGCCCCAATTATGGGCAACTGGTGATCATGTAGCTTCATCAAGACAAAGTACCTGCTCATGCATCATCACATCACATGCAGTTTTTTGGCAAAACATCAAATCACCCAGGTAACTCAGCTCCACTACAGCCTACATTTGGCACCCTGCGAATTCTGGCTTTTCCCAAAACTAAAATCACCTTTGAAAGGGAAGAGATTTCAGGCCTTGGATGAGACTGCGTAAAATACGACGGGGCAGCGGATGGCAACTGGGAGAACTGTGTGAGGGCCCAAGGTGCCTACTTTGAAGGGGATTGATGCATTATTGTCCTATGTACAATGTTTCTTGCATTTTGTATCTTCTTCAATAAATATCTCTATTTTTCATATTGCATGGCTGGATACCTTCTGGACAGACCTCACATACTGTGTTCTTGAAAAGGAAGAATTAAGATCATTAAAATGTCCACAGTACCCAAAGCAATCTATAGATTCAACACAATTCCTACCAAAATATCAATAGCATTTTCACAAAGCTAGAATATTTCAAAAATGTATATGAAACAATTATTTAAAAAGATCCCCAAAGCCTCAGCAATCTGGAGGGGGAAAAAAAACAAAGTTGGAAGTATCACAATACTTGGTATCAAACTATACTACAAAGCCATAGTATTCAAAATAGCATGGTACTGGCATAAAAACAGACATTTCTATTTATGAAATAAAATAGAGAGCCTACAAATTAACCCACACCTTTACAGCCAATTAATATTTGACAAAGAAGATAAGAACACACAACAGGGTAAAGACAGTTTATTCAATAAATGCTACTGGGAAAATTGGACAGACACATGCAAAAAAGATGAAACTAGACCACTTTCTTACAACATACACAAGAATAAACTCAAAATCAATAAAAGGCTTAAATATAACACTTGAACACATAAAAACCCTAGAAGTAAATATAGGTAGTTAAATCTCAGAAATTTCTTGCAGCAATATATTTTGCTGATATTATCTCCTCAGGGAAGGGAAACAAAAGAAAAAAATAAATGAATGGGACTACATCAAACTAAACAGTTTTTTCACAGCTAAGGAAGCCATCAATGAACAGAAAAGACAATCTACTGAATGGAAGAACATACTGGCCAACGATACATTTGATAAAGGGTTAATATCCAAGATTTATAAAGATTGAGACAACTTAATACCAGAAAGACAAACATTCCAGTTAAAAAGTGGGCAGAATACCTGAACAGATACTTCTTTAAGGAAGACATACAAATGGCCAATAAACATATGAAAAGTTGTTCATATGCTTACTAATGAGAAATCACTAATCAGAGAAATGCAAACCAAAACCACAACGAGATACCACCTCACACCTGCCAGAAGGGATATCTTCAATAAATAAACAGCAAGTGTTGTCAAGGATGTGGAGAAAAGGGAACTCTAGTGCACAGTTGGTGGGAATGCAGACTAATACACCACTATGGAAACAGTGCAAAGTTTCTTCAAAAATTAGAAATGGAATTGCCTTACGACCATCAATTCCATTCTGGAAATATATCTGAAGAAACCAAAAATACTAATTAAAAAGAACATATGCACCCTTACGTTCATTGCAGCATTATTTACTAGAGCCAAGATATGGAAGCACACCAAGTGCCCCTAAGTAGTTCAGTGGATAAAAAAGCTGTGGTATATTTACACAATGTAATAATACACAGTCATAAAAAAGAGGGAAATCTTACATTTTGCAACAGCATGGATGGACAGAGGGTATTATGCTAAGTGAAATAAGCCAGAGAAAAACAAATATCATGATGTCACTCACTTATACGAGGAATCTAATGAAAAAACAGACAAAATAGAAACAGACTCATAATACAGAAGTCATATTGACAGGTGTCAGAAGGAAGGGGAGATTTGGGGGGGTCAGGTGAATAAGGTCAAGGGTTTTAAGCAGTACAAACTGTTAGTTACAGAATAGCCACAGAGATGTAGATTATAGCATAGAGAATATGGTCAATATCAAGATAAATATATGTATGTGCCCAAGTGGATATTTGAAGTAGAACAGGGGATCACTCTGTAAAGCACATAATTTTCTAACCACTTTGCTGTATATCTGAAACTAATAGAATATAATACTGAATATAAATTATAGTTAAAATTAAAAATAATTTTAAAAATTATATAAATGTAGAGAAAGGAACCCTCAAGATTTTCTACTATAATCTTCTCTTCCTTATTCACTCTAACCCACTTGATAATTTTTTTAAGCAAGACTCAAAGGCACAAAAAGGTATAAATGGCAACAGCAGAGCTGAGATTAGGACCTATCTCCTAACTCCCTCTACTGTGTTCTACCCACCACAAATTTATCAACTTTCCATATTTTGTGCTCATAAAGTGTGATCTGCCCATGTGAACATCACAATTTTTCTTATTTACAACTTCAAAATTCCATTTTCTATTATCTTTATCAAAGTCATCTTATTCTTTGCCCATCTATATTCATTGTACATCAATTAAGATGGTAAAAACAAAGTATGAAAAATAGATTTTCAACAGATGAACATATTAGTTTGTCAACTAACGAAAAGTGCATTACAAAAACCTTTTCAAAAGCATACTTTAAAAAATAAGCCACATTTCTACGTTATACATTTGTTTATGTAAATATACATTTAGATTAAATAATAAAAGGATTATCAAAATGATAAATTATCCCTTTAAGCTGAATAAGCTGTGTGATCCAGAAGATCAGAATTACCTGTAGGTGTAGTTCTTTATCCAACTGACTGATTCCTTGGGCAAGTTTTGCTAGTTGTTCAGCAATTACAGCTTGATGAATAGATTGGGAAGTATAAGCCCTTACATCAAAGTCTTCATTTAAAAAATCACTATAACAGTCTGGAGAAAATATAAGGAAAAGTCTTTATTTATTAATTACACTGTACTAAACCACAGATATTAAACAACAGAATTACAATCATAGTTAACATATTCCAAGGTCTTTCTATATACCAAAAATTGTTGTAAATACTTTCTGTTGCAAATGAGAAGAGGAGGCAACATCAGAAGACAGTGGTAATACTCACTGAGAGCTTATGATACACCAGGCTAATCTGGTACATCTAAGCACTTTATTGATCTAAGCACTTTACAAGTATTAACTCATTCAATCCTCACATAACCCTGTTGGACTATTATTTTCCCTACTTCACAGATGAAAAGGCAGGTACACACAGGGCAACTTGTCCAACATGAAATTTGAACCCAGGTAATCCAGGTTTGGAGCCCACATTCTGAACCACTATGCTACACTACTAAAAACTAACTTTTGTCAGTGAGTCAAAAAATATAGCTACTGAGTAAAAGATTAAAAATTAACTATTCACCATAACCTTTAACACACACACACTTCATATAACAAAAAAAAACAAGGTCACTGATGATGATAAGAGGAAAGTTGACTATACTTGATTTATGACCTCTGCTATCTCTAGATCAATACATGAAAATTGTTACTATACAGTGGCTCTGGAACTTTTTAATAGATTATGTTAGGACAGTTGTCTCAATTTTCCCCTCCCTTGCCCCATCCTTTACTCAGAGCCCCCATACTCCCTCTGGCAATCCCCCCTCCTTTGTTTACATGCATGGATCATATAAATAAGTTCTTTGGCAACTCCATTTTCTATACTTACTCCTAACAACACCCTGCTTATCTGTAACTACCAATTTGTATTCTTAATCCCTTCACCTTTTCCCCATCCCCCAGATCCCAAACCACACAGCCACTATCCCAGTGTTCTCCATATTTATGATTCTATTTCTGTTCTGCTTGACTGTTCAGTTTGTTTTTTAGAATCAATTGCTGACAGTTACATATTTATCACCACGTTAATCCTCATCTTCTTCTTTTTAAATAAGTTTTATCTTCTTTTTCTTAAATAAGTCCCTTCATACTTCATATAATAAGGGCTTGGTGATGATGAACTCCTTTAGTTTTACCTTGTCTAGGAAGCACTATATGTGCCCTTCCATTCTAAATAGCTTTGCTACATAGAGTAACCTATGTTGTAGGTCCTTGCATTTCATGACTTGGAATACTTCTTGCCAATCCCTTCTAGCCTGTAAGGTTTCTTTTGAGAAATCACCTGACAGTCTTACCAGAAGTCCGGTGTAGATAAACAATTGCTTTTCTCTTGCTGATTTTAAGATTCTATCTTACTTCCAGCCAAGATGGAGGCATAAGTAGATACACTTTGGCTCCTCACAAAACCAAAAGAAGGACTACAACAAATTTAAAAATGAAAAATAACCGGAACTGCCAGAAATCAAACTGTATTGAAGTCTGATAACCAAAGAGGTAAAGAAGAAACATTCATTCAGACTAATAGGAGGGGTGGAGACAGGCAGCCAGGGTGGAGAAGACACGTGTCAAGGGGTAGACTGGGCAGTCCCACATTTCCATGAGGATACACTAGGAGGAACAACTGGGGAACAAGACAGACCACGCAACCCAGGGTTTCAGTGCACAGAAATAAAGCCTAAAAACCTCTGGGAGTTGCGGCAGCAGGAGGAAATCCCAGCCCCACAGGAGATTTGTTGGAGAGACCCACATGGTCCTTGAACATACACTAGCCCACCTGCCCAGGAAACAGCACCAGAAAGACCCAATTTGCTTGTGGGTAGCAGGGGAAGTGACTGAAGCTGGCCAAGAGCTGAGCAAGCAGCACTGTTCTCCCTCAGACCCCTTACCCATATAGCACCACAATACAGTGATGTGGATTGCCCCACCCTAACAAATACCTAAGGCTCCAGCCCTTACAACGTTAATAGCTACACTGAGACAAAAAAAAAAAAATATGGACCAAATGAAAGAACAGATCAAAGCTCCAAAAATAGAAGTAAGCAATGGAGAGACAAACAACCTATAAGGTGCAGAGCTCAAAACACTAGTAATCAGGATGCTCACAGAAATGGTTGAGTATGGTCACAAACTAGAGGAAAAAGTGAAGGCTATGTGAAGTGAAATAAAAAAAATATACAGGGAACCAACAGTGAAGGGAAAGAAAGCAGGACCCAAATCAACAATTTGGAACAGCAGGAAGAAATAAATATTCGACCAAAACAGAATGAAAAAGAATTTTAAAGAAAGGAGACTAAAGAACCTCCAGGATAACGTTAAACCTTCCAACATCTGAATCATAGGGGTGCCAGAAGGAAAAGAGGAAGAACAAGAAACTGAAAACTTATTTGAAGAAATAATTAAGAAGAAATTCCCCAATCTGGCAAAGGAAATAGACTTCCAGGAAGTTCAAAAAGCTCAGAGAATCCAAAGAAGGTAGACCCAAGGAAGTGCACACCAAGGCACATCATAATTAAGTTACCCAAGATTAAAGATAAGGAGACAATCTTAAAGTAGAAAAAGAAGACAGTTACCTTCAAAGGAGTTCCCATAACACTATCAGATGATTTCTCAAAAGATACCTTAAAGGCAAGAAGGGGCTGGAAAGAAGTATTCAAAGTCACAAAAGGCAAGGACCTACATCCAAGATTACTCTATCCAGCAAAATTATCATTTAGAATGGGAGGGCAGATACAGTGCTTTCCAGATAAGGTCAAGTTAAAATAGTTCATATCACCAAGCCCTTATTATATGAAATGTTAAAGGAACTTATCTGAGAAAAGGAAGATGATCAAAAATATGAACAATAAAATGACAAGAAACACAACTACCAACAACTGAACCTAAAACCAAACAAACAAAAAACTAAGCAAACAACTAGAACAAGAACAGAATCACAGAAATGGAAATCACATGGATATCAGTGGAGAGTAGGGGGCAGAATGTAAGAAAAAGTACAGGGAATAAGAAGCATGAATGGTAGGTACAAAATAGACAGGGGGAGGTTAAGAATAGTACAGGAAATGTAAAAGCCAAAGAACTTATATGTACGACCCATGGACCTGAACTAAGGAGGAGGGGAATGTTGGTGGGAGAGGAGAATAAAGGGGAGGGGAAAAAATGGGACAACCCTAATAGGATAATCAATAAAATATATATTTTTTAAAAAGTGCCCTGGCTGGTGTAGCTCAGTGGATTGAGCACGGGCCTGCGAACCAGACAATCGCGGTTCGATTCCCAGTCAGGGCACATGCCTGGGTTGCAGACCAGTTCCCTGCAGGCCAATTCCCAGCAGGGGATGCATGAAAGGCAACCATACATTGATGTTTCTCTCCCTCTCTCCTTCCCTTCCCCTCTAAAGATAAATAAATAAATAAAATCTTTAAAAAAAAATTTAAAAAATTAAAAAAAAATAAAAATAAAAAGTATCTCTCTTTAACCTTTGGCATTTTAATTATGATGTGTCTTGGTGTGACACTCTTTAGATCCACCTTGTTTGGGCCTCTGTTCTTCCTGGACTTGCACATCTATTTCCTTCACCAAATTAGGGAGGTTTTCTTTCATTATTTTTCAAGTAGATTTTCAATTTCCTGCTCTTCTCCTCTCCTTCTGGTAACCCTATGATGTGAATGTTGGAGTGCTTGAAGTTGTCCCAGAGACTGCTTATAACTATCCTCATTTCAGGAGATTCTTTCTTTTTGCTGTTCTGATTGGCTTGTTTTTTGCTTCCCTATATTCCAACTCATTGATTTGATTCTCCGTCTTATTCACCCTACTGTTGTTTCTCTGTAAATTGTTCTTTATTTCAATTAGTGAATCCTTCACTTCTGACTGGATCACTTATGCGGCTGAGTTTCTCACTAAGTCCCTTGAGCATCCTTATAAACAGTGTTTTGAACTCTGCATCTGATAGATTGTTTATCTTCATTTTGTTTTGTTCTTTTCCTGGAGTTTTGATCTGTCCTTTCATTTGATCCATGTTTCTTTCTCTCCTTGTTTTAGCAGCCTCCCCATTCCTGTTTTTATTATCAGGAAGAGCTGTTTTGACTCCATGTCTTGGTAGTATGGCCTAGTATTGTAGTTGTCCTGCAGGGTCCAAAGGCACAGCCTCTCTTATCTCCCAAGCTCAGTACTCAAGGTGCACCTTCCACATAGGCTGTGTACTCACTCCTCTTGTAAATGAGTCTTGATTGCTATCAGCAGGTCAATGGGAGGGACTTAGCCAGTCCAGACAGCTAGCAGTACTGACTATAACCTTCTAGCCAGCAACCATCTTCCTCCCTGGGTTGTGGAGGTGGTTGGATGGCACTCCATCATGGTCTGTGGCTGTCTGAGTGAGGAAGTTTTGGGGTTTCCTAGGTAATACAGGCAAAGGTCAGCCTCCACCTGTATTCTGTCTGGGGCCCCTTGGTATAATCTATAAAGCAACCTGCAGATGGCTGCTGCTAATGCCAGGCCTGGGGCCACTCAGTGAGAGGTATGGGAGCTGTATGAGCAGATTTAGGAAGGTCTGAAGCTTGTACCTATCCCAGACCTTCGTATGGAAAAGTCACTGTTACCAACTTGGGCAGATTCTCAAGTAATCACCAAGGTAGAGCTTACTATGTGAGCCACGTAGATCAAAATTCAGATATGGTACCAACATACTTTGAGTTTCTGTGGGAGAGGGCTCAAAAAATGTACAATGGCCACCATCTGCAGTTCTATGTGGGAGGAAGCTGTCCCACCCCTCTCACCTTGACGCCAGCCACTTCAGTTCTTCCCTGTATGCCCACTGGTGTCCTTCAAGCTGCTGCCCCAGTGCTGTAGCACAGAGGGCGTGAGACTGAGTAAGTCTGTGTATGGTGCAAGGCCCTTTAACAGGCGAGGTCTGAGAATCCCACAGTCTCTTCCAATGACCCAAGACCCAGGAGTTTTTACAGCCAGAAGTTATGGGGACTTAACTTCCTGGTGCTGGAACCCTGGGCTGGGTGGTCTGTTGTGGTGCTGGGATCCCTCACTCCTGAGATATCCCTCTGTTTTATATCCACCACATGTGGTTTTGGGACCAGCCAGTTCCACATCTCATGTCTCCCCTCTGTCCCTCCTACCAATTTGGACGAATGTGGTTTAATTCTTTAGTTGATTCTATTCTCAAGCTGATTCCATACAGCTTGATTTTCTGTTGGTTCTGAGTGATGTTAGTTCTATATATTAGTTGTAATTTTGCAGTGGTTGTGCAAGGGGGTGAGCTGTGTTTACCTACCTCTCCATCTTGACCTTTCTGGTCAATCTGAATCTAGATTTTTAACAGAAAGACAAACTTACAGGTACTAATAAAACTTAGAATTTTGGGGTGAAATAGTAAATTGAAAGAGAAACTTCAAAATAGACCATTAATAGACAGGGGAAAAGTGATGTTAGATGTTAAGATATCTTTCAGTATAGAAATCCTGTGAATGAAAGAAAACCTATGAATTGAAGAAAAAATGGAGAGAATTATGAGTTAAAAATAAATATATTAAAGTGAGCTTGATATAGGTATAATCCACTATTTCCTAACCATGTGCTAGATATAGGTAAGACTGCCCTGACAGATTATGAAACAAGCAAAATAGAGTACTAATGAAAACAGTTAATTTATCTATATCCACTGTGTGTGCATGTATATGTGTGTACATATAGGTACATTTATGTCTGTACATGTATATGTGTGTATATGTATATGTGTGTGTATTTGTGTGTGTGTGGTGTTCCATGAGGGCAAAGTATTTATTTACTACCACATCCCTAGAGCCTGAACAATGCCTGACACGTAGCGGGTGCTCAATATTGGTTGAAGGAATTAATTAACATATGTATCAGCTAGAAATATCATTCTGCATTCTTTCCTACTTTCAAAGTAGAGTGAGGTAAAAGAAGGAAACTGCTACTTTGGCCTTAATTCTGAGAACCATTTCCTTCAGTCTGGCAAGTCCTCAGAATTAAGAAGCCAGTCAGTCAGAAAAGTGGAGACAGCCATTTCAAGAAAAGGAAAATTGTAGAGGAAGCAAATACCACAGCATATTTTAATATATAGAGGAATAGTGACTGTATGTCTAGACCACAGTGTGTGTTGGGCAAAAGGGTTAAGAATAATAGGAGTTGAGGTTCCACAGGGAGGTTGGGGATCAGTTTAAAAAAAGGCTGTTAAGACATCAAGATGTTCAGACTATATCCCACTTAAGGTTTTAAAGCCAAGAAGAGCACTACCATCTTTGTTTTAAGTTTCTAGCAGCAAATGGATGATGAGTGAAAAGAAACTAGTCACATAGTGGTGTTTTGGAGCTGGCTTCTAGTGGCTCCAGAGAGCTAACTGTTAACTTTTCAGGAACTGTGTGAGCCAGCTGACATCACATGTATCTTAAAATTGACCATGGTGAGAGAATTTACAGCATGGAAGCTGGCACACCTACAAAACCAGGGCTTTCCCTGTTTTCCCAGAAAGATGGTTTATCCACACACCCATGAACACAGCCACGAAGGCCAATAAGGTGCTATGTTAACAGCCCAAGTGACAAGATGAAGGCCTATGACAACAGCACTAAGAATATCAAGGAATTGACAAATATTCAGAGACTATAATGTGTAGGACTTCAAGTCAAGCTGAAAATGGGTGATTGGTTAGAGCAAGAAGGATGATTCCTAAGTAACTGACATAGAAAATTCAGCTTTGCATTAAGCTGGGCCACTAGGCATCTTTTTATAAATATGAACATGCCCCTACCTCCAAGGAACTCATAATCTACATGGTAAGCAAGCACACATCTAACCACATGTAATTAATGTTAACAGAGACTACCAGAGTAAAAGATTGGGGGAAAGAGGTTTTAAAATTTTCATTTAGTCTTGGCCGGTGTGGCTCAGGTGGTTGGAGCATGGTCCAGTACACTGAAAGGTCATGGGTTCAATTCCCAGTCAGGACACATTGGATGGGTTGCAGGTTCAGAACCAGCAGGAGTGAGTGTGAGAGGCAACCAATCAATGTTTCTCTCCTTCCCTTCCTCTCTAAGATCAATAAGTATATTCTCCAATGAGGATAAAAAAATTTTTACTTCACTTTTTTTTTATTAAATTTATTTTTTTAATTGATTATGCTGTTACAGTTGTTCTATTCCCCCCTTCATTCCCCTCCACCCTGCCCCCCCATCCCCACCATTACCCCCCTTTAGTTTATGTCCATGTGTCTCAAGTCCTTTAGGTTCTATATTTCCCATGCTATTCTTGCCCCCCACCCCATCTATTTTCTATCTACTGTCTATGCTACTTATTTTCTGTACCTTCTCCCCCCATCTCCTCCTCCCACTCCCCTGTTGCTAACCCTCCTTGAGATCTTCATTTCTATGTTTCCACTCCTGATCTAGCTGTTCTTTTAGTTTGCTTTCGTTTTAGGTGTGGTTGTTAATAACTGTGAGCTTGTTGTTCTTTCACTGTTCATGTTTCTTTAACTTCTTTTTCTTAGGTAAGTCCCTTTAACATTTCATATAATAAGGGCTTGGTGATGATGAACTCCTTGAATTTGATCTGATCTGAGAAGCACCTTATCTGTCCTTCCATTCTAAATGAAAGTTTTGCTGGATAGAGCAATCTTGGTTGTAGGTCTTTAGATTTCATGACTTGGAATATTTCTTTCCAGCCCCTTCTTGCCTGTAAGGTCTCTTTTGAGAAATCTGCTGACAGTCTGATGGGGACTCCTTTGTAGGTGATTGTCCCCTTAGCTCTTGCTGCTTCTAGGATTCTCTCCTTCATTTTCATTTTGGCTAATGTAATTATGATACGCCTTGGTGTGTTTCTTCTTGAGTCCAACTTTTTTGGTACTCTCTGAGCTTCTTGGATTTCTTGGAAGTCTATTTCCTTTGCCAGATTGGGGAAATTTTCTTTTATTATTTGTTCAAATAATTTTTCCACTGGTGGTTGTGTCTTTCCCCCTTCTGGTACCCCTATAATTCGGATATTGGAGCGTTTAAAGATGTCCTGGAGGTTCCTAAGACTCTCCTCATTTCTTTGAATTCTTGCTCCTTGACTCTTTTCTGTTTGGCCATTATTCGCTTTCTTCTGGTCCACTCCATTGATTTGAGTCCCAGTTTCCTTTTCATCTCTATGGGTTTCCTGTGGAATTCCATTAATTTCCCTTAGTTTAGCCTTCATATGTTTCTCTAATTTGTGGCTATAGTCAACCAGATCTGTTAGGATCCTGATGACCAGTGTTTTAAACTGTGCGTCTGAGAGTTTTGCTATTTCTTCGTCGCTTAGATTTATCTCTGGGGCTTTGAGGTCTTCCTGCGACATTTTTGGTCTGTTCTGGCCCTTTAAATGTGAGAAGCGGCGCCTTGGACTCCCAGGTCGCTGTGTTGTGACGCTGTATGTGGGGGCGTGGTCAGAGCGGGGAAATGGCGGCGCCCTTTACCCGCCGCGGCTGGTCCAACCGCCCGCTCCCTCGCCCGTCCGCTCGCCCGTCCGCTCGCCCACAGACAGGCAACCGCAGTCAACACGCAGCACTGCCTCCCCACCGTCTCCTCAGCAGTCGCTCACCCGGTGGGTCACTCGGTCACTCACTAGGTCCAACCCTGGGCCTGGAACCCGTGCGTCTGGATTCGCGCGCCTGGGTCCGTCCAACCGGAGCCCTCCCGTGCAACTCCTCACGAGACGCCGGTTTCGCCCCTTACCGGTCGGGCTGAAGAATTTGTTGTTAACGGACTTCCGAAAAGTTCAATTTTCCGTGTTCTGGTTGTGTTCTCTGGTGCTAATATTTAGTTGTCCCTAAACTTGGTTGTGTGAGAAGGTACGGCACATCCACCTATACCTCCATCTTGGCGGAAGTCCTTACTTCACTTTTTTATATGTGGAATTTGTACTATTTGTTCATATGTAGGTATTTATAGGCACAACTACTAGTGTTTATTCACGATCAAATAGAAATGTCAAGTAGACAGTAGTTCTATAGCTCAGAAGAGAGGTAAGTACCATACGTGTGTGTATTTGTGAGCATAGATATTAATTTTGAAACCATGAAAAAACTCACATGACTTAGGAAGAAATTTTAGAGTGTACAAAAAGATGGAAATGGGAAGATATAATTCAGAAGCCAAGAAAACACCAAAAATTTGGAAGGAGACGAAAGAAATGAAAGCAATCAAAAAGACTAAGGAGTGTTCCAAGAGAAAGAAAGAAACAGGAGAGAATGGCAAAAACCAAAATGGACATATTGAAGCAAGTGATGAGTACTATAAAAGACTTTATAAAGACCAAACACAATGTAGGTTGAATACTGCCCACTGAAGTCAGACTTATGGACTAATGGTCTTCAGAGAGAACAAGTCTTCTCTTTTATAGTTTATAATGTCTCTCATAGTTTTCTCATTCCTATAGAAGGCAAATCAGGAGCACCTCACAAATTTTCAAATTATGCAACTGCACACCAACCTTACCAATCCTACCTTCCATTATTGACAGATCACTGTTGCTGATCAAAATGTTAAATTCCTTAGCAATATTGCAGGGGATGAGTAAGCAAACTACTAAATTAGGGGCAAACTGAGGAAGACAAGCATCTAAAAGAAAATGGAACAGAGCACTTACAGAATTAGAAATTTTATTTTAATTTTTATTTTTACTTCCCCAAAGTTTTTTTTAAGATTTTATTTATTTATCTTTAGAGGGGAAGGGAAGGACAGGAGAGAAATATCAATGTATGGTTGCCTCTCGTGCATCCCCTGCTGGGAACTGACCTGCAACCCAGGCATGTGCCCTGACTGGGAATCAAACTGTGATCATCTGGTTCGCAGGCTCACACTCAATCCACTGAGCTATACCAGCCAGGGCAGAATTAGAAATTTTTTAAATATGGAATTCAAGTCACATGAGGAAAATATTTCAAAAAGAAGTCAAACCCTTTTAAAAGGTCAAGTAAGAAAGTCAAAAAGTGCCCATTTGTCAAAAGTTTTTAATTGAATCTATTGGGGTGACACTGGTCAACGAAGCCATATAGGTTACAAGTGTACCACTCTGTAACACATCATCTGCACACTGTATCATGTACTCACTACCCAAAGGAAAGTCTCTTACCACCATCATTTATCACAGCTCTGCCTTCTCCCACCTCTCCACCACCCCCTTTCCACTGGCAATCACCATACTGTCATGTCTGTGTTTATGTGGCTTTTTTTTTCCTTCTTAATCTAAACTTCACCTTTTTCACCCAGCCCCCCAACCTTCCTCCCATCTGACAGCTGTCTGTCTGTTCTATGTACCTATGATTCAATTTCTATTTTGTTTGTTAGTTTATTTTTGTTCATTAAATTCCACGTATGAATGAAATTACATGGTACTTGTGTTTCTCTGACTGGCCTATTATACTTAGCATAATATTCTCCAGGTCCATCCAGTGTCTCAAAAGATTTCCCTCTTTTTCACAGCCAAATAGTATTCCACTGTGCCAATATAACACAGCCTCTTTATCCACTCATCTACTGATGGGCACCTGGGTTGCTTCTAGAGTTTGGCTATTATAAATAACACTGTGTCCATTTGATTTATCCACAAGGAAATCACTGCAGACCTCAGCAAAGCAATTTCAAATGCATAGACTGAGTGTGACTAGGCCCTTGAGAAAACAGGAAGAAAATCCAGGGCACAAGAGGAAGAACTGTCCTTAGGAAGGAGCAAAGGTTCCCTTCTGTTGTAATTGAAAATATAACAGGAAAAGGGGAGAAAAGATAGTTGCAGGCTCAAGTTCAACGTACAGGTTTAATAGCGAGAAATGAAGAAAGTTCACATCTGGTGGATTTTTTTTTTTTAGGTAAGTATAAGTCATTTGTCAAACTTGAAGGAAGAGTTTGAAAAGATTTAAATAACGACTTCCGCCAAGATGGAGGCATAGGTGGATATGTCGTGCCTTCTCACACAACCACGTTTAGGGACAACTAAATATTAGCAACAGAAAACACAGCCAGAACACGGAAAATTGAACTTTTCGGAAATCCGTTAACAACAAATTCTTCAGCCTGACCGGTAAGGGGCGAAACCAGCGGCTGGTGAAGCGGGGTTGCACAGGAAAACTCGGTCAGACGGACTCAGGCGCGGAATCCAGATGCGGAATCCAGGCGCAGGGTTGGACCTAATGAGCGACCAAGCGAGCGACCAGGCGAGCCACCGCGGGGGAGACAGCGGGGGAGCGGTGCTGCGTGTTGACTGTGGTCACGCATTTGTGCGCGGGCGGACAGGCGAGGGAGTGGGCGGTTGGACCGGGGCCCGGCGGGTCCCCGCGGCAAGCGGCAGTGGAGGGCGCCGCCATTTCCCTGCTCTGACCCCACCTCCACATACAGCGTCATAACCCAGCAACTCTGAGTGGCCTGGCCCAGGTGAACCACCTAAGGCGCTGATCCTCACCCAGCTGTGAGAAACAGCAGAGGGGGTCGTCATTTCCCTGCTCTGACCAGGCCCCCACATACAGCGTCACAACACAGCGACCTGGGAGTCCAAGGCCCCGCTTCTCACACTTAAAGGGCCAGAACAGACCAAAAAATGTTGCAAGAAGATCTCAAAGCCCCAGAGCCCATAGATCTAAGCGATGAAGAAATAGCAAAACTCTCAGACGCACAGTTTAAAACACTGGTCATCAGGATCCTCACAGAACTGGTTGATTATAGCCACAAATTAGACAAATATATGAAGGCGAAATTAATTGAAATGAATGGAATTGCACAGGACACCAATAGCAATGAAAAGGAAACTGGGACTCAAATCAATGGAGTGGACCAGAAGAAAGCAAATAATGGCCAAACAGAAAAGAGTCAAGAAGCAAGAATTCAAAGAAATGAGGAGAGTCTTAGGAACCTCCAGGACATCTTTAAATGCTCCAACATCCGAATTATAGGGGTACCAGAAGGGGGAAAGGAACAGCCACCAGTGGAAAACTTATTTGAACAAATAATAAAGGAGAATTTCCCCAATCTGGCAAAGGAAATAGACTTCCAGGAAATCCAGGAAGCCCAGAGAATACCAAAGAAGTTGGACCCAAGAAGGAACACACCAAGGCACATCATAATTACATTAGGCAAGATTCAAATGAAGGAGAGAATCCTAGAAGCAGCAAGAGATAAGGGGACAGTCACCTACAAAGGAGTCCCCATCAGACTGTCAGCCGATTTCTCAAAAGAGACCCTACAGGCAAGAAGGGGCTGGAAAGAGCTATTCCAAGTCCTGAAATCCAAAGACCTACAACCAAGATTGCTCTATCCAGCGAAGCTTTCATTTAGAATGGAAGGACAGATAAGGTGCTTCTCAGATCAGATCAAATTCAAGGAGTTCATCATCACCAAGCCCTTATTATATGAAATGTTAAAGGGACTTACCTAAGAAAAAGAAGTTAAAAAAACATGAACAGTGAAAGGATAGCAAACTCACAGTTATGAACAAATCACACCTAAAATGAAAGCAAACTAAAAGGACAGCTAGATCAGGAGTGGAAACATAGCAATGAAGATCTCAACGAGGCTTAGCAACAGGGGAGTGGGAGGAGGAGAAGGGGGGAGAAGGTACAGAAAATAAGTAGCATAGACAGTAGATAGAAAATAGATGGGGGGCAAGAATAGCATGGGAAATATAGAATCTAAAGGACTTGAGACACATGGTCATAAACTAAAGGGGGGGTAATGGTGGGGATGGGGGGTAGGGTGGAGGGGAATGAAAGGGGGGAATAGAACAACTGTAACAGCATAATCAATAAAAAAATTTTTAAAAAAGAAAAAAAAAGAAAAGATTTAAATAACCACTGTGGAAGATGGGTAAGAAAATTAAACAGGAAATTCAGAAGGCAGAATTGAGGAATAATTACCCTCCAAAAACTGATTACAGTTCCTAACATGTATCCTACCGAAATACTGGGTTGGCCAAAAAGTTCCTTTAATTTCTTTTCCATACGATGGCTCTAGTAGTGCTTAGTTGTCTTTAACTTTCTATGAAACTATTTTGTTAGACTGTATTGTGACAGCCGTCATGTCAGCATGCATTTTTTAAAAATTAACAAAACTGGTGAATTCTTGTGCAACCATTTCAATATTGAAGATGGGAGAAGATATACAACATTTTCAGTGTGTTACGTTTTATGATTTCAAGAAAGGTAAAAACGCAACTGAAATGCAAAAACGATTTGAGCAGCCTATGGAGAAGGTGCTGTGCCTGACAGAACATGTCAAAAGTGCTTTGCAAAGTTTCTTGGTACTCTTGACATTGTGGCCAAATAATTCTTTGCTGTGGAGTTGTCTTGCTCATTAGAAGATGTTTAGCAGTATCCTTGCCCCTCTACTCACTAGAAGCCAATAGTAGGAGATACGTGACATACTCAAAATATTCAAGTTATTGGTGAAAATGAAAAACGTGTCTTTTATTTTACGGAAAAAACAGAACAGACTTTCTGGTCTGGCATGTAACCCTGTGTAACCAAATATATACCTATGTCTGGCATGTGCTGTTTCTTCCACTTCTTCTGCGGCCCTGTCACTCTCCTAACAACCTCCAGTTATCACCCTCCTCTGAATTACTATTTTACTTTGTACGCAATTTCACTGCTACCCTTACAACCCTCTATTACAGTGACTCTCTTTACAGCTCTACAAGACTATTTCCCCTACTAAATTGGTGAGCTACTTCAGAGTGGGAACTGCTCAGTCTATCAGAGCTTAAAACCTGGTCCAACTGAATTTAAATTAAGACACAAAGATGCACTAGAGAGAATCTAACCTGCAGAACCTAATAACTTCTAGTTCAAAAAACACCACCAACAGGTAGGTTTTGACTAAAGTATATATATATATAAATTGCGAGAAGGCTAATAGTTAAGGACAATAATAAAATATACAGCAGTCAGAGAAAATTTAGAACTGTCAGATGTAAGAAACATCCAAACCTGTAAGAATTTCTATGAATTATTTGAGCCAAACTAACGAATGCCAGAAAGCAAAATATCAACAGACTGAGAAGAGACTTCAGAGAATGACAGTTCTGCACCTGATTTATACATCATAATCAAAGAAGACATAAAGGGGTTACCCAAAATTCCTTGGTGACAGATTAGAGAGGGGGGAGAATGCAAAGCAGGAAAATATCTGAGACAGGATGAAGAGTAAAAGGCAAATACTTTTACATTGGTGGGTACGGGATAGTTGAAAATTAACCTTTATAGCACCTAGAGATGTTATGTGGGAAAACAACAATGGGTTCTCAGGTCCCAAGCTCTGGTGGAAGATTGTGCCTTGAGGGGTATGGCAATGGCGAACTGGATTAGTCTGACATTCCAAAGGTTTGTTATCTTGGATGCCAAAATAGACAGGCACGGTTAAGGTTAAGGTTAAGGTTGACCTCTGTCAAGAAAGATACCCGCCTAGGGCTACCCACCAGGACTCACTTTTAGTTACAAAGTTTTAATTTTAGACCATCCCATGTGGTTACTTCAGGTCTCTGAGTTTGTAACGTCCTACACAGGCCTCCTGAGTTTGTCAGTTTAGTATGTGGCCCCCTTATTGTCTACAGAACTTTATTTCATTCGTTTTTAACCTACGTGGTCTACAAATGTGGACATATGCTTCTTACTTTGATGTTCAATTTAAAAACCCTTATTTGTCCTGAGCAGTGTGGCTCAGCTGGCTGAGTGTCAACAGCAAAGCAAAAGATTGCCAGTTCAATTTCCAATCAGGGAACACGTCTAGGTTGCAGGCTGGCATAAGAGAAGCAACCAATGGCTGTTTCTCTCCAGTACTGATGTTTCTCCCCCTTTCTCCCTCCCTCCCTGCTCTCTAAAAAATAAGTAAAATTTAAGAACACTTATTCTGCACTTATTATGCAAGATAAAGATATAAACACTGTCGGGCGCAGAGCTACCTGGGTAAAGCCCAAAATGGCTTTGTCCAGCTAGTACCTATGTGAGGCCTGCACAGGCGGTTCTTGTCATCTCCTTGATGGTCACGGCTAGTCAGCACTCTGTGCTAGGGTGGTGTGCTATTGTAGGGGAGAGACGAGAACAATGGCAGGGAGCCTCGCTGTGGCTACAGGAAGGCGCCTGTGGAGCTGGGTGCCCCTGGCCTGCAGAAGCTTCTCTCTGGGTGTTCCTGGAATTTATTTTGTAAGGGTCATGGTCCCACCTCACAAAGCGGTTGATCGTTGGAAGAAGAAGAGGGCCATGTTCAGTGTGTATGATAACATCGGGATCTTGGGAAATTTTGAAATGCATCCCAAAGAACTAATCAGGGAGCCCAGGTGGCTTCGAGGCTGGAAGGGGAATGACTTGCAGCATTGTATCCGAAAGAAGAAAATGGTCAGAAATTGGATGTTCTTTGATGACCTGCACAACCTTAACAAACGCATCAGCTATCTCTACAAACACTTTAACCCACGTGGAAAGTTCTGATAGAGGCAAAAGCTGGGGACCATGGAAGAAGCATAGCTATTAGAGAAGGGAAACAGCACTTTTCATTGTGTGGAAGAGGATTTGTGTGCTCTCCATAATAAAATGGGGCTTCTTTAAAATCCGTCATCCACGCACTTTATTTTTCTCTAGATGCTACTTTTACTCATTCATGTAGGGGTAAAATCTAAGACTGTAAGACTTTACCCTAAGTCTTATAGTCTTAGATTTGGACTTTACCACTTGCCCTTTGCAGTCTAGCCATACCTATGGCCTTTAAAAAACAAAAATTATTGTTGGCACTTTTTGACATATAGATTTCATGTATTGAAAGTGGTAATTTTTAGTTGCCCCATAATACTATAAATGTTAAATATATTTTTGAAAACCCTTCCAAACTGGAATTAAATGTTAACAAAAATAGAATTATATTTCTGTACTAGTCTCATCAAAAATATTTATTGGGTACTTTTTCTGAGCTCAGTATTGTAGAAGAAAAAAAATTGTAATATATCCTTCACCCACTCCCCGCATATGCTTTTCTAGTTGGAATATAAAGTTAATAGTCTCACACGTTCACTTTAATATGAGGCAAGTACCATATGAATGCTTTGCCTGATCATGAGAATCATCTCGGTAATTTAACAATTTCCAAAGCCTGGTCCCTGTCCCCCAAAATCTGTGATCCATGGAGCTGAGCTGAGTCTTATGCATCTGTGTGTGTGTTCAATCCAAAAAAAAAATCCATACATACAATGCAAATTTAAAAATTCCAAAAGGGTAATCAGATGAAACATGTTCTCATCTGATTTTTTTTTGTTCCTTCACAAGGGCAACCACTCTTAAAAGATTCTTCTTATTCTTTCACATATACTCTGTATGTACAAGTTTGTATTAAAAACTATATCTCCTTAAAAAATTGGATTTTATACACAGTTCTGTGCCTTGTTTTTTCACTTAATATAACATGGATATTATTTTATAACTTCAAATTATATACCACAATGATTTAGTCAGTCCCATTTTAATAAACCTTTACAGTAAAAAAAGATATTAACACTGTCGAATATAAAAAGGAATTTTACAATGCAATAGAAAGATTAAACTATCAAATTATTTTAATACCAGGTGGGAAAACGTGGCAATTTGGTAAGAAAATTAAGAACAGATGAGAAGGGTCTTAAGAAATTTGAACTTTACTCTAAAGAATAAGAGATTTGGGACATGTTAACTGGAATAACACAATTTAATGTGCTTCTCAAATGTACTATGTTTAGCTTATCTTCTACTATCTAGCAATTTCTGTCTAAACTGTCAGTAAACCTAACTGCATATCCCAGGTTGAATGAATGCTCCAAACTCTCTTCCATGTATGGTTGTGGATAAACGCCTTTAAAGAAATAAACGGAACTGCAAAAACTGCCATCTGTGCAGTCTAAGGATTTAACAGAGGGGATGTTCCCAACTCCATTTAAAAATAACGCCCTCTTTCATTAAGTGTCTGTCATCTGTTCTATATCTCACTTCTCACGGGATGGGATGCTTCACCCTTTCCTTAAGAACTGCAGCAACTGCCAGTGGCTGCCAACGCCAGTAACCGGTTGCGAAGTCCCAGGACTTCAGGGAAGCCCCAGGAACGTGGAGGACAGAGTTGAAATGAGCAGCAACCAAAAACCGGACGTCCCAGAAACAAGGTCTGCGAGGCTAGCATCCGGATGCCAGGGGGCCGGGCGGAGGGGAGTGGTCACGTCCAGACCGGAAAACTTTCTGCAAAGTGATGGGTTGAGTCCACCGCCTGGGCCCACATGCAGCGCAGGACATCCCCCCATTCCCACGTTACGACCCACCCCGACTCCTTACCGTCCTGCAAAAGCTCCCGGACTGTCACTGCAGCCGCCCGGGGGCCTAGAGCCCCTTGGCCAACGAAAGCGACGCCTCCTTCTCCACCTTCCATGTTGGCAGGTACCAGGAGTGATGACGTAGGCGGCAGACTGCCCCTCCCACGTAGTGACGCAAAATCCCGGCGCCGCCCGTTCGCCCCGCCCACGGCTTCGGACTTGCCGGGAGCATTGACTTAATAGATAGCAGGTGGTAGGATCCTGACCAGGAGCAGTGTTTGTCCCAGAGCAGGCGGTCGCCGAGGGTTTAAGCCCACCTGGGAATCCGAAGCCTCGGGGCCGCCGCTTTCTGCCGTCTCTCGCCGCGCCACTGGGGCTTGAGTGATTCCAGGGACGTAAAGGTGGGCGCCGGAACGTGGCCGCAGCAGTTATCGCTAAAGCTAGTATTTACCCTAAGAACAGGAGCTTCTTGGAGGCCAGAGAGGAAACAGAGGGTTTGTGGGTGCTTCGCTTGCGTTTCACGGGCCCAGCTGGCGAGAGTTAGTAGTTACCCAACTTTCTCTGTCCCACTCCTTGATTCTCAATTCTGGGGGAAAGGCTGGGGGAAAGGATCGGGAAGGAAAGTTCCCGAGAATGAATAATGAGAATTAGGGAGAGCCGAGAGTCGATGAAAAATGGAGTTGTAGACTCAGTCTCTGTCCTGTAAGATCAGGACCTGTTTTTCTACTTAATCTACGTTTCACCCACGTGCTGTGAATGATGCTGTACTTCTTCATATTACAAACTGATGGGTTTTTTCATATCTCAACTAACAGTACTTTAGCTGTAAAATGAAGTTCTTGTCATCGTCTCCTCTGTTACATCTGCATTATTCATTAATCTAGATTTCTCCCAAGCTAAATGCTAATTAATTAACAGGTCAGTCACGTATGCAGGAAGGTTAACTTAAGCATTTCTTCATTTAAAAAAGAGTATTACAACCTTTCCTTTATGTACACAGGGATCCCTATTCAGAGCTATGTGGTTCTCTTGATTCTGCTAAGAGTGTTTCAGAAAGTGCAGTAATGGTATTTACCTTGTGCTAAATGCTCTTCTAAGTACTTTATAAATGCATTCGATACTTAAAATAGCTCAAGTGATCAAGTCTCATGACGCACTGCATTATGCTTTTTCTTTGTCTCAGGTTTCTCCCTACTGTAATTTCAAATGCGTGGTTTGAAATTATATTTTGTGATTTGATTGCGATCACACAATGATCTCAGTCATGGTGTGAATATAATTGAGGGTTCAGAATGGAGGTCACACAAATTGAGGTTACACAATTGCCAAGAGCATTGTGCTCAGACTCAGGTTTCATTATCCGTAATTCGCAAAATCGTAAATAATTCTTGAATGTTAATAAGCAGTATTTTTGAAATATGAAATTTATTTTTCTTCCCTTCGTGTTTACATTGAAAAATTTTAGAAAACTTACATAGTATTGCTCATCTAGTGAAGAGTTTTGAGCCCCTACTGTACCTACCAGCATGAGTTTACAAACATAAGACTCAATTCATATTCTATCCCAAAGGAGCTAGTGGGTAAGGGAGAGACGTTTAAATATGCAGTTGAAGCAGGTGCTTTGTACTGTATGGATTTATTTTCCCTATGCTTGGTTGCATATTGAAATCACCTGGAGAGCTCTAACAGTCCTAAGCGTCCTAAGCCCAAAGATAAATGTTTAATTGGTCTGGAATATGATCTGAGCATCCTGATTCTTAAAAACTTCCCGTATCATGCTAATCTACAGCCATGGTTGAGAGCTACTGATTTATGAATTTATTAAACAAAATTACAAGAATGAATATGAATAAAATTGTCTTGCGAAAGTCACTAATGACCTAGTTGCCACTGCACACTTTTTAGTCTTAACTTTTCTATGATGTTTAAGATGCTTATCCCCTCCCTCCTTCGTAATACCCTCCCCTCTCTTGGTTTTTGAATATGTCTTCAGGTTTCTTCTTCCCAGTTCCAGAGTTCATCTACACCTCCTTTGTATTCTTTTTCTCTTTTACTTAAATGTTGGTGTTTTGAAGGATCTCTTGCAAGCAAGGCATGCTTAAGTGTTGTCTATGTTTGTGCATTCAGTTTATTATCTAGAGGTTAAAGACTCAATCTCTATCTTTAGCTTTTTCCTTAGCACTACATCTATATGACCAATTATGAAGCATCACCATCTGAAAATCCATCCCATGAGCACCTCAAGTTCGTTGTGCTCAAATGTGAACTCATGTTTCCCTGCCAAAATCTATTTCTCCTTCTGGTTCTTTATTTCATTGATTCAAATTGCTGTCCACCCAGAATTCTTTCTTCCTGTGTAACATGCAGTCATAAAGTGCTTTCCACCTTCTAAATATTTTGCCAGTTTATTGTTGTTTCTAAATAGCTCCTAAATTTGTTCTCTTTTCTCTATTCTCCCACAGTCCCAGATCAGAAACGTATGCATGACCTGATCTACTATAATGACCTCCTTACTGATTTTGCCAACATCCCTACCCCTTCCAGTGAAATCTTTCTAAATCAAAAATCTGATCTTGTCATTTCCGTGCTAAAAATTTTCAGTTACAACTAGTAACAAGGAGAGCAGCTTGTATAGAAATATGTGATGCATGCATGGAAATGGGTTACATGCATATGTTAGCATGTTGAGTACTTATGTAAAAATCTCCCATGGAGGAGAAAAACTGCTTAAGAACCAAGGCCCTACTTCAGCGATTTTCAACCAGAGTGCCAGAATGACTCCCTCACTTCTCTAGACAATAACGCAATGGCTAAATTGTGAGTGTGTGCCTGTGTGTTTCTGAGCTATTGTTTTGTGTATTTCTAATATGTTTTTAAGGACTTAGGGAACATATTTTCATCTGTATTTCCAACATCTACTAGGAACTTAGTATTTGTTGAATGAATAAATACATGTCCATGCCCTCAAAAACTCATGAAGAGATAGGTAGGTGTTATTATACCTATAAAAATAATTGCAAATACACATGATGACATTACAGAGAAATGGGTGTAGTGGGTTAGTAGGATCAACTCTATCTGGTGTTTCAAAAGACTGTCAGGAACAGGGATTATGAGTATGTACAGAGAGGGGCAACGAAGATGTGCTTAACGATTAATTAAAGGTACCACTTGGTTAACACTCTTGTGGGAGATGGAGAAGGAGGGAAAACCCTAGACTTCTGCCTTGAGTGAATAGGGGGAAACAGTGATGGTATAACCAAGATATGAAATGCAGGAGAAAAGAAACAGGTTTGACTGGTAGCTGGTAAAAGTATAAATAACTGTTTTGTTATTTATGCTTTATATATGTTTCTTACATCATTCTAATGAATCTTTATTATGAAAAAGATAATAAAGGTCAAGATGGTGACAGAGGTAAGTGCGGTAACTTGCCTCTCCTCACAACCACTAAACTGCAAAGCAACCATCATTAAGGACTGCCTAAAATCCAGCTGAATGGAAGTCCTATAAATAGTAAATTAAAGAACAAGCCATATCAAGACTGGTAGGAGGAATGGAGACTTGCACAGACTGGCCACACACCCATGTGTGGCAGATGGAAATTAGGAGGGATATTGTCTATAGAGCTACCCGGAGGAGTGGAGGGGTCCCAGCTTCACACCAGGCCCCCCAGCCCAGGGTTTTAGTGGCAGAAAGAGAAGTCCACATAACTTCTGGCTGTAAAAATCAGTAGGGGTGAAGGCTGAGGGAGACAGGGACAATAGAGTCCCAGGCAGTTCCTCTTAAAAGGTTCATGCACAGATGTACTCAAAATGACTCCATGTGAGCTCCAGCCCTGGGCAGCTACTTGAAAGGCACCAAACACATATAGGGAGGAAATCAGTTACCCAGCATCAGGACAAAAACTGGGTTGGGAACAGCCATGTCCCAGACAGAAGTGCTAGCAGAAGCCATTGTTCCTTTGATGACCCCTCCCCACACAAAGCTGGCAGGCAGCTGTATCTGAGATTCCATCAACCTGGCTAATACTGCTCGCCCCACCCTGGTGATTCCTCAAGGGCCCACTGCTCCCAGCTTTCTGCCTGACCCAAGCTGTTTCCAGTGGCTTTTTCATGCAAATAGCCTGTCTTGACTTAGCCTGCAGACCTAATTAGTTAGGTCAAAAAAGCAGCATCTGGCCTCAGTGTGCTCTGTACCTCTTAAGTGGCCCCAGGCCTGGCACTAGTAGCAGCCAGGCTTGGTTTGCAGCTTGGCCTCACCTGTGCACCACTAAATTCAGCACAAGTGGCAGCCTTTTGTAGATCTCTTTGTGGCTAATGCTGGGTGGCCCCAGCCAAAACACAGATGGCAACTGAGCTTAGCCTACACCTCCTCGCAGACCCAGAACCAGTGCACCAGTGGACAGCTTCAGATCACATTGAAGCACCACCACCAACCACCTACACAAGTGACACACTGAAGGGAAGGACTCATCAGGCACCAGAGCCCCACTGAGGTAAGTTCTGCTCTGTGGAGTGTGCCCCTGCACAGCTGATCCTCCTGGTCTTTGCAGGTCAGTGTTTGGTGGTTGCAGGCAGTTCCTCTTGCAGCCAACCTGCCTGGAGATAAATCTTTCCCACTGATGTACCAACAACAATTAAGGCTTAACTGCAACAGGAGGATGTACACAGCCCACAGAGGGGGCACACCTTGAGTTCTTAGCTTGTGTGATTAGGAAAGCTGTCACCAAACCCCACATCCACTACATTAGGCCACCCTACCAAGCCTGGGAGACATAGCTCTACCTAATATATGGAAATGAATACAGGGAGGTGGCCAAAATGAAAAGACACAGAACAGAACAAAACTCAAAGAATTGAACAGAATGGAAACAAGCAATCTACTTGATGCAGAGTTTCAAATACCGGTTATAAGAATGCTCAAGGAACTTAATGAGAACATCAACAGCATAAAAAAGGACCAGTCAGAAATGAAGGATACACTAACTGAAATGAAAACTAATTTACAGGGAATCAACAGTAGAGTAGATAAAGCCAAGGATCAAATCAGTGATTTGGAATATAAGGAAGCAAAAAACACCTAGTCAGAACAGCAAAAAGAAAAAAGAATCCCCCCAAAATGAGGATAGTATAAGGAGCCTCTAGGACATCTTCAAGCGCACCAACATTTACATCATGGTTGTGCCAGAAGAAGAGACACCAAGAAACTAAAACCCTATTTGAAAAAGTAACGATAGAAAACTTCCCTAACCTTGTGAAAGAAGGGAACATGCAAGTCCCGGAAGCACAGAGAGTTCCAAACAAGGTGAACTCAAAGAGGCCCACAAGACACATCATAATTACAATGCCAAAGAATCTTAAAAGTAGCAGAAGAAGAGCATTTAATTATCTACAGCGGAGCTCCCTTAAAACTCAGCTGAGTCTGGACAGAAACTTTGCAGACCAGAAAGGACAGGCAAGAAACAGTCAGAGGGATGAAAAACAAGGACCTACAACCAAGATTACTGTACCCAGCAAAGCTGTAATTTAGAATCAAAGGAAAGATAAAAAGCTTCCCAGACAGGAAAAAGCTACAGGAGTTCATCACCACCAAGCCAGTATTATATGAAATGTTCTTTAAAAAGAAAAAAATAGATCAAATATTTGAACAGTAAAATGGCAATAAGTACATATGTATCAACAGTTGAATCTAAAAAACAAAATAACCCTGGCCAGGTGGCTCACTTCATTGGATCATTGTTTTGTACACCAACAAGTTGCTGGTTTGATTCCCTAGTTGAGACACATATGTGAGGCAACCGATTGATAATTCTTTCAAATCAATGTTCTCTTTTTTATTTTTCCCCCTAACTCCCTCCCTCCCTTCCTCTCTCTCAACTCTGTTAAAAATAAGTAGAAATTAAAATAAAAAACAAGTGGAACAGTAGCAGACTCAGAACACTTTGATGGTTGATAGGAGGGGTTAGGGGAGATGTGTGAAAAAGTGAAAAGATTAAGAAGTACAAATTGTTTATCACAGAGTAATCATGGGGATGGAAAGTACAGCATAGGGAATATAGTCAATAAAATTCTAATAACTATTGATGGTGTCAGATGGGTACAAGATTTATTGGGATATTCACTTAATTATGTAATGTCTAATCACTGGGATGTAGACCTGAGACTAATACAATAATGTACGTCAACTGTAATTGAAATATAAAAGGTAATTTTAAAAAGGTAATGAAAAGATAAGATGCCAGTAATTTTGTCCAAATTTTTATTAAGTTGGGTTTATTTAACAGTGGTTAGTAAAACTAGTTTATCATATTCTAACTATACATTCCACCTAAGAAAATTACAGTGATTGGTTTATATTTAGGTTATATCTCTACTTTCAGGATTAGCTAAATAAAAACTTGCATGTTCATCAAGTCAGCCTTTCTAAAGTTGGCCCATATCTGTTTCTAAGTTATTAAGACCAAAAACTGAAATATGAAAAGAAACTAGCATTGTGCAGTTATAAGATTTTAAGTATAGTAGCAACTGTAAAATACTGTTAACTGCCTAATTTAATCATTTGTTCCTCTTTGGGAAGAAAAGTAACTTACTAGGCAATTATATATATTTCATGAAATTAACAGTAGATAATACTACATTTAAGTTTTTAGGAATAAAGGGGTTTTTTTTGTTTGTTTTTGCCTTGTGATTCAGGTACAAAGAATAGAATTTGAGAGTAAGAATAAACATTAAACACACCAGTCTTATCTTTTGAAATGCTAACTACTTAAAGTTGTTCAATTAATGCCATTTAAATTTCCTGGATAAAATAAGGTATTTCAAAGTGCCAGGCTTACATTTACAGTATGTAAAATGATGCCAGTCAAATTTCTTTGTTTATCATTGCCAAAAATTTATTTTTAATATGTTTTATTGATTATGCCATTACAGTTGTCCCATTTCCCCTACTTCGTTCCCCTCCACTCTACACACCCCCTCCCCCCGTGCCCCCCTTTAGTTTATGTCCATGTGTCACAGGTTCTTTGGCTTCTACATTTCCTATAGTATTCTTGTCCTCCCCCCATCTATTTTCTACCTACCATCTATGCTACTTAGTCTCTGTACCTTCTCCCCCTTCTTCTCCCACTCCCCTGTTGCTAACCCTCCATGTGATCACCATTCCTACGGTTCTGCTCCTGATCTAGCTGTCCTCTTAGTTTGCTTTTGTTTTAGGTGTGGTTGTTAATAACTGTGAGTTTGCTGTCCTTTCACTGTTCATGATTTTTTAACTTCTTTTTCTTAGATAAGTCCCTTTAACATTTCATAAAATAAGGGCTTGGTGGGGGTGAACTCCTTTAACTTGACCTTATCTGAGAAGCACTTTATCTGCCCTTCCATTCTAAATGATACCTTTGGTGGATACAGCAATCTTGGATGTAGGTCTTTGGATTTCATGACTTGGAATACTTCTTTTCAGCCCCTTCTTGCCTGTAAGGTCTCTTTTGAGAAATCAGCTGACAGTCTGATGGGATCTCCTTTGTAGGTGACTGTCCCCTTATCTCTTGCTGCTTCTAGGATTCTCTCCTTCATTTTAATCTTGGCTAATCTAATGATGATGTGCCTTGGTGTGTTCCTTCTTGGGTCCACCTTCTTTGGGACTCTCTGAGCTTCCTGAATTTCCTGGAAGTCTATTTCCTTTGCCATATTGGGGAAGTTCTCCTTTATTATTTGTTCAAATAAGTTTTCCACTTGTTGCTGTTCCTCTTCCCCTTCTGGTACCCCTATAATTCGGATGTTGGAATGTTTAAAGATGTCCTGGAGGTTCCTAAGCCTCTCCTCATTTTTTTAAATTCTTGTTTGTTCATTCTGTTCTGGTTGAATGTTTCTTTCTTCCTTCTGGTCCACTCCATTGATTTGAGTCCCAGTTTCCTTCCCATCACTATTGTTTCCCTGTGCATTTTGCTTCGTTTCACTTAGTGAAGCCTTCATTTGTTCCTCTAATTTGTAGCTAAAATCCACCAGTTCTGTGAGGATCCTGATCACCAGTGTTTTGAACTGTGCATCTGATAGGTTGGCTATCTCTTTGTCACTTAGAAATATTGGCTCTGGGGCTTTGAGCTGTTCTTCTGCTTGAGCCATAATGTTTTGGTCTGTTCACACCTGCTATGTATGAGGGGCAGAGCCTCAGGCATTCACCAGGGTGGGGCAACCCAGTTGCTGAGTTGTGATGCTGTATGTAGGGGCGGGGTCAGAGAGGGGCAATGGCGTTTTTTTCTGCTCTCCGTTTAGGTCCCCTCTGCTGATTCCCACAAGCAAATTGGGTCCTTCTGGTGCTAGTTTCCTGATGTGTAGACTCGTGCACCCTCCAGAACCCTGTGGGTCTCTCCAACGAA
This sequence comes from Artibeus jamaicensis, assembly GCF_021234435.1. Classification (NCBI taxonomy): domain Eukaryota; kingdom Metazoa; phylum Chordata; class Mammalia; order Chiroptera; family Phyllostomidae; genus Artibeus; species Artibeus jamaicensis. The sequence continues at coordinate 696,107 of NW_026521981.1, read as the reverse complement.
TTCTCTGTGAGTTTGGGAGCCTCTCCTGGCGCCTCGACCCCAGAAAGCTTTTTCCAATTGGTGCTTTTAGGCTTTATTTCCCGGTGCTGGGGTCTTGGGTTGTGCGGTGTATCTCACTGCTCACTCCTTTGCCTGGTTTATCTGCGTGCGAATGTGTGACTGCGGTCAGCCAGCTGCCTTGCACCCTCACTGGGTCTGCCTGTTGCCACCCCAGGCCTGGGATCTGCCAGCCGCTGCCTGTGCACCTGGGTCGGTCTGGTGGCTTTTTCCTGCAGGACCCCTCTCTGCCAGCCACTGACTCCGCCCCTCTTACCAGCCTGGATGAATGATTCGTTGTTGTCAGACTTTGATAGTTTAATTTTCTCTGTTTTGGTTGCATCCTGGTTTTTAAATATTTGTTGTTCATAAACTTGGTTGTGCAAGGAGGTACAGTGTTTCCACCTATGCCTTCATCTTGGTCAGAAGACCAGTCCTCATTGCCAAAAATTTAAATTAAAAAATAACATGAGCCCAAGCTGGTGTAGCTCAGTGGATTGAGCGCGGGCCTGCAAACCAAAGGATCATGGTTCTATTTCCAGTCAAGGCACATGCCTGGGTTGCAAGCCAGCTCCCAGCGTGGGACGCATGAGAGGCAACTATACGTTGATATTTCTCACCTTCTCTCCTTCCCTTCCCCTCTAAAGATAAATACATAAAATCTTTTTAAAAATAACATGAAAAGTTATGATAGGGTATACTATGAAAGAAATCTTGTAGTTTTCCACTTCTCGATTATTTATTAATTTGAGCAGAACACATTACTGTAATGAGTTAAGTATATAATTTTAAACCATTAGTGTTTGATATAAACAAGACTAATCTGTACAGAACATAAACATCATAATTTCTCATTGTGCTAAAAACTATCAGTGACTTGTAGAGATAGAATTTTGTGGTATCACATTTGATACTGTGAAAAGAAGTTAAGAAGATTTCTGATCCCACCCTGGCTCGTGTGGCTCCATTGGAGCATCATCCTATACACCGAAAGGTTGCAGGTTCAATTTCCAGTCAGGGCACATGCCTAGGTTGTGGGTATGGAAGACACCTCATTGGTGTTTCTCTCTCACATTGTCTCCCACCTCTGCCTCTGCCTCCCTCTCCCTTCCTCCCTCCTTTTCTTTCTCTCTTTCTCTCTCCCTTCCTTCCACTCTCTCTAAAAGCAATGAAAATGAAAAAATATCCTTAGGCCCTGACTCATGTGGTTCAGTTGGTTGGGCATCAGTCCACACAATGGAACGTTGCCAGTTCGCTTCCCTGTCAGGCAGGTGCTGGTTGCAGGTTTGTCCCCAGTCGGGGCACATATGAGAGGCAGCCTGTCAGTGTTTCTCTCTCATCAGTGTTTCTTTTTTCCCCTCTCTTTCTCCCTTCCCCTCTTTATAAAGATAAATAAGTAAAATCTTTAAGAAAGCAGAAAGGATTTTAAAAATGTTCTCAGGTGAAGATAAACAAGGAAAGCTTTCTGATCCCACAAGCCTAATGAAATTATTAGAATGATAGGAATCCATGTAATGAAAGGTAACTTTTCTCTATGTAAACTGATTGATTTTTTTTTCAGATTTGAAACAAAACGGTGTCTATGAAGAAAGACTGCATACAAACCACAGTATGTCAAGAAAGAAGAAAAGATCCAGTAGAAATGCTTCATTCTGGGCAGCTGGTTAAAGTCTCTGCCCCAATGGTTCGATATTCAAAGTAAGTATTGTTACATGATGATTTCCTTTTTATGCTCTGACGTTTTAAAAGATCACCTTACCACATGGCATCTTCAAACACCAAGCTTTGTCATCTGAACTTGGCTTGGGCCACTTGTCAAGTGTGTAGGTGGCATTGAGTAAATAACCTCTCCAAGCTTGATTTTTAGATCTATAAAAATGGTAGTGCTTATAGCTCCCACCTATAAAGATATAATGGATATTAAATAAATATAAACATTCATGCACAGGTTTTTGTGTGAGCATAAGTCTTCATTTAATCTAGAACAATTCCCCAGGACTGCATGTCCTGGGTCATATGGTAGTTACATATGTTTACTTTTTTAAGAGACTGCTGGACTTTTCTAGGGTGGCTTCACTGTTTTATGCTTTGACCAACAATATACGAGGGATCTGGTTTCCTCTCCTCCTGCTCACCAACTTTTCATAATGTCGTTGTTTTTATTTTAGCCCCACTGATAGGTTTGTAGTGATATTTCATGGTTTTTTGATTCCTACTTCCTGTGTGTCTAATGACATTGAACATCTTTTCATGTTCTTCTTTGCCATCTGTGTATTATTGAAGAAATGTTTTTGTCTTTGGTAATATTCTAATTGTTTGCTTTTTTATTAGTTGGTTTTTAAAAATTTTTTAATTGTGACAAGATACATATAACTCAAAATTTATTGTTTTAAACATCTTTAAGTGTATGATTCAGTACTGTGAAATACCTTCATATTGTTTTGCATCCAATCACTTTTCATTTTACAAAACTGCACCTCTATACCCATTAAAGTCATTTATTAATGAACACTTGGGTTACCATAGTTTGGCTTTTGCCAAAAGTTTGCTGCTGTGAATATGGTAGTATAAATACCTCTTTGAGACCCTGTTTTTAATTCTTCAGGGTATTTGCCCTGGAGTGGAATTGCTGGATCATATGGATATTCTATTTTTAGGTTTAGAGGAAACTCCATATTGTTTTTCATAGTGGCTGTACCATTTTAGATTCCTACTTGCAGTGCACAGGAGTCTAATGTATCAACATCATCAGCAACGCTGTTTTTGTTTTTATGATGCTCATCCTAATGGATATGAAGTAGTACCTCACTGTGCTTTTGATTTGTAATTAGATGGCAATGTTGAGCACCTTTTAATGTTCTTTTGGCTGTTTGTATGTTTTCTCTGGAGAAATATCTAATCAAGTCCTTTCCCATTTGGGGTCAGGTTGTTTGTTCTTTTGTTTTTGAGTTTCTGTTTGCTATTGAGTTTTGAGTTCTCTGTATATTCTAGATAATACCCTTGTCAGATATGTGGTTTGCAAATATTTCTCCCAGTATGTAGATCATATTTTCATCTTCTTAATTGTCTTTTGCAGAACAAAAGGTTTTTATTTAGTGATTAAGTCTAATCTATCAGTTGTTTCTTTTGTAAATTGTGCTTTTGGTGTGAAGTATAACAAATCTTTGCGTAGCTCTAGATTCTTAAGATTTTCTCCTGTTTTTTTTTTCATTTAAAAGTCTTAATAACTTTAATCAATTTTGAGTTATTTTTTTGTAAGTGCGAGACTTAGTTAAGGGTCATTTTCTTTGCCTATGGACATCTAATTACTTCAGCACCATTTATGGAAAAGGCTGTCTTTCCACTGTTGAATTACTTTTGCATTTTTGTCAAAAATTAGTGGGGCATGCTTGTATCGCTCTATATCTAGATTTTCTATTCTTGTTCTGTTGATCTCTGTGTGTATTCCTCCACCGGCACCACAGTCTTTATTACTAGGTGTATAGTCAATCTTGAGATCAGGTAGACTGAGTCCACCTCTCACTTTCCTTTTGTTCTCGAAATTGTTTTAGCTATTCTAGTTCATTTGCCAGCCTAAATTGTATAATGATCTTGGTTGGTATGTATAAAATATCTTGAAGGAAGAATTGTGTTAAATATTCATATCAACTTTGAGGAAATTAAATTCCTTACCATGCTGTCTCACCCAACTCATGAATACAGTATGTCAAGATTTAGTTAGATCTTGTTTGATGTCTTTCATCAGTGTTGTATAATTTTTAGCGTGTAAGTTTCATATGTTTTTTTGTTAAACTTACACCCAATTTTTTTGAGTGATTGTAAATGGTATTATACTTTTAATTTCAGTGTCCATGTGTTAATTGCGGTAGATAGAAATAAAAATGATTTTCATATGTTAATCTTGTATCTGGAAACTTGAACTCACTTTTCGGTTCTAGGAGAGATTTTTGGTAAATTCTTTGGAAGTATATATGTAAACAATCATGTCATCTGCAAATAAGGACAGTTTTATTTCTTCCTTTCCATCATATGCCTTTTGTTTTGGGTTTTTTCTTCATGCCTTACTACACTGACTAGAATTTCTAATACTATTTTAAATAAGAATGATGAGAGGAGATATCTTTGCCTTCTTTAAATTTATTTATTTAAAAAATTTTTAATTTTAATTTTATCTTTATTGTATTTTTTTCTATTTCCCTTTTTCTGAATCTAGGAGGTCAGTTATCTTTTATCTTTAAGTATAATGTTAGCTGTAGGACCTTTGGTGGGTGCTCTTTATCAAGTTAAGAAAGGTCCCTTCTATTCCTGCTTTTCTGCATTTTTTTATCACGAATGAGTTATTCTGTCAAATGGTTTTTTTTTGCATCAATTGATATAATATGTTTTTTTTCTTTAGCCTATTGATATAGTGGATTACATTGATTCTGAGTCTTGAATCAGTGAGTATTGATTCAAAAACAGTATCTGGTTTTTTTTTTTCTGACACTACCACAGCAGGGGAAAGATGAGGTACCACTTCATCACAATCAGGTGGAGGAGGAAACCAAGTTTCTGTCACTTGGTCTCCTTTCACAGTCTGAGGGCAGGGGTCTCCTCCTTACTGTGCAGCAGGGGTGAGAGTTCCAGCTCCCCATGGAACGGGTGGCCTGGTAACTACTGGGTGATGATGAAAGTAAGTGTGGGCTCTTCACAGTGCACACTCTGATACTACTCCTAGTGTGGGGAGAAGGGTGCCTTGCCTCACTGCTGCTGGGTCGGTGTGGGAATCCAGGCTCCCCCTGAGGTCTCCACTGATGCCACAAGGGACACATCATTACTTGGAAGCAGGGATTAAAGTCCTAACTGCCTACCTGGCCTTTTCCGATACTGTCTTGGAGGGGTGTTAGAGAGAGAACATTGTTACAGCCTTGAAATGGTAGAAATCTAGGCTCCCACTCAACCTTTGCAGAGGTGGAACCATAACTTTTCTTTTTCTTCAGTGTTTGGTTGGGTAGAGCTGCTATTTAAAGTTTTCTGTTTTTCTAGGCTGCCCCTTCCCTGGCTGTTTGGTTAGGGAGAGCAAACTTTTGTTGGGGCTGTTTTGTCTGCACCCAATGCCAGCTTCTTGAGCTCCAGGTCTGGGTTATTTGAAGGAAAAAGAAAACCCAGGGAACTCACTATTTTTATTCCTCAGGTCCTAAGGTCACTGTCTTACTCTCTTCTCTCCACCTTTCAGAGTTTTCTTATCTTCATTTTACATATAACATCCAGGATTTTTAGTTACACTAAACACAAAGTACAGGGAAAAGTATATCTCCACCTTCCCATGGGCAGAACTTTCCTTTAGTAAGTATTTAATAATTAACTGAATTAAACTTGGAAGTGCATATGATTGTGGTGATTTCTAAATGCCTAATTAAAGTCTTACCCGTTTACAGGTTGGCTTTTAGAACACTAGTCAGAAAGTACAGTTGTGATCTGTGCTACACACCAATGATAGTTGCTGCTGATTTTGTCAGATCTGTAAAAGCCAGAGACAGCGAATTTACCACAAACCAAGGTACGTGAAACTCAGAGTTTGCTGACGTGGTAGAATTTAAAAAGGAAAAAGAACTCAACCATCTTGTCTAATCAGAGACAACAAATTCTGAGATTTTATTTTAAAAGTATTTTAGTTTTTTTATGTTTTTAATATAAGTTTCTTTTTAAGTATCTTTTTGCTGAGTGTCTTCAAACTTTGGATGGCATACACAGTGTAAGGTTAGCCTTCCCTGTGGCCCCCTTCTCTCACCTGGACTCTTCGATTAGATTCCTATCACAATGCCCCCAGTCTTGTCCCATTGCAGACTATCCCCCAACACCCCAAAGTGACCTTTCTAAAACATAAATTTGATCACATCTCTTAGATCTCTCATTGCCTAAACCAGTGATTCTTAAAATGAGCTCCAGACCAGGAGCATCAGCATCATCTGGAAATTTGTGAGAACTGGAAATTCCTAGGCTCCACTCCAGGCCAACCGAATCAGAAACTTGGGGTATGTGGTCCGACCATCTGTTTTAAAATGCCCTCCAGATGATTCTAAGCTTGAGAACCACTGACCTAAAGAGTAAAATTCCAGCACCTGTGAGTAATATATAACATTTCTCATGATCTAGTCCTAAATACATCTGTAGCTTTAGCTTTCATTAGTTTTTCACCAGAGCCCACTGACTTTATTATTGACAAATACTGTTATTTAGAGTCCTTGAACATGCCCTGTTCTCTCATACTTCTCTACATAGAACATCTTACTGTTCTAGGTAAGAACATGTCACAGTCATGTCAATCCCCTATGTCCCCATTTCTCTGCCAAATGACCCTTAATGCTTCTTTATCCAGCTCTCGAATTTTGTGGCCAAGATAATTCCCTAAACATCCTCCACTCATGGCCATTCTTTGATGCACAGGCTTTATGTTGTACTGAATCCTGCTGTGTTATAATTTCCTCTTTAAATAACTGTCTCTCCTGCTAGACTATGAACTCCTTGAGGCCTGGAACTCTTTCTTACTGACTTGTACCCTCCACTTCTAGCACAGTGTTGGAAATATATTAGACCCATAAAGGAATGTAACTCTTGAGTTGCAGAGGAAAACACACCCTACATCCTCAGGAGAAAGCAAATTCTCTGATCCCGTGATAATACTATAAATGGTGGAACTAGGGTGATATACAGAAATCTGCATTTTGGCAAACACACAGTAAATCTCATACAGGTAGTCATCAAAAAGTCTTTAGAAAAATTAAAATACATCTATTTGGAGTTTATAACACTAACCAAAATATGAAAAAAATTGTCCTTAAAACCTAAGAAAGGCCAGATACATTTAGCTATTTTAAAATTTTAACTTTTACATGTAAGAAAAGAGCACAAATATACTCAAAGGCAAACTAAAACTGGGGAAATATTTTTATACTTATGATAGAGCCAATTTCATTGCTTTCAAAATTAATAAGAAAATAAGGGGAAAATAAGGAAAATAAAAGAAAATTGTGCATAGAAAAATATTCAAAGAATATGGAGAGTCCAAGATCAAAATGTTAGATGCTCATTCAATACTTACAGGCCTGGGAGTTTACCCAGTGAATATACTCACAGCATGTGTGTAAGAGCATCCTCACCACAGTGTTTGCAAGGGCCGCAAGTGAAAAACTAGAAGTGCGCTGTGGGATCCATCTGCACACATTGGAATATGCCTCTAAAAATAGGGAAATAAGTCTCCCAGATACATCAGATTTAAAAGAAAGCAGTAGACATAGCAATGTGCATAAAATGTACACATTCGTTTAAATTTTACAGGTATACATAAAATTGTTCTGGAATACAATAACTAGTTCTCACCATTGGAAAAGGGGTCTGTCAACAGTGTTGTACTTTTCATTTTACAAAACTTTATACTGTTGAATTTGTACTAAATGTAAATTGTTTTTAATTTAAAATATTTAAAGTTATTTTAATGCTATCTTGTTTGAAGAGATATATTTCTTAGGCTAAGAAAGTTATTTTATATTGTACAAACACTAGAGTTTGGTATCATACATGTGTTTCTGCGAATTTTAACGTTGAACTATTTGTTTTATCAGGTGATTGCCCACTGATTGTTCAGTTTGCTGCTAATGATGCAAAGCTTTTATCTGATGCTGCTCGTATAGTTTGTCCTTATGCAAATGGAATAGACATTAACTGTGGTTGCCCTCAGAGGTAAAGCTCAAAGAAGTTGGAAGAATTTTCAAAAAAGATTAGAAAAAAAACTATGTGACATGGTAAACTACCTTTCTAGTTTTCCAAGAATTAAAACATAAGGAAAATAGAGTTAAAGCTCTTGGGCTCTAAATAAAAAGCAAGAAACAATAAGGAAAGATTATTTAGGAACATATATGCAGTAGTAGGTTTTGATGGCTAAAACAGTGTGTAGACACTTGACAACTGTTTTAGCTTACCTCACCACCAGAATGGTTTTAATCTGTGGATCTGCCTTAAACCTCATTCATAAGTATTTACTGAGATGCTAATGTTTATAGTAATTTCTTAAAGGTATTTTTACTGCCATGTTAGATATCCTTGGTTTAGAGAGACTACGATTCTGTGATATTGGAGCTCACCATTTATTTTCTCCTAATTAATTTTTTTATAAAAATACTTTCTTATACTTTTTTCTATACCACAGTTTTTTGGTTGATTCTGAATGATTAGGTATCGATAGATATACTTAATTTGACAATAATATCCCTGTGTTTCTGACATTGTACTAAATTATCTGGCAGTAATTCAAAATGTGTCCAAATAATAAAATCAAAGTTTTAAGTAGAGCATAATCCAAATTAGATTAGACATATTTGTATACTCATTAGGAGAGTTAAATAAGCTGTTTACTGGTGTTGGAATGCTGTAAGCCAAAATTATATCTCTACTGTTGAGACTAATAAAACCTCTTGTTATGTACAATAAACATCAAATTTGAAATTTAAAAAATCTGAAATAATTGCAGTTAGTTACAAATACTTAAATCTGTTTTGGTTGAATGGATGCTAATTTAACTTTCTCACTTGCCAATGAAAACCATTTTCCCCTAAGTACTTTTTGGTCTGAGAACGTGTTTACCTAATCTTAAGTTGATCCACTTAGAAATGTTGGGTTTATGAATTGTAAAAATCTGATCCCATTCCAGATTACTATACAGATGCATTTACAGTGTCTTTAGAATTATATCTTCTCTTCTACTATTTACAATTTATTTGTTATGTTGGCTTTATAAAGGTGGTCAATGGCAGATGGTTATGGAGCTTGCTTAATAAACAAACCAGAGCTTGTTCAAGATATGGTGAAACAAGTAAGAAATCAAGTGGAAAATCCCAGATTTTCAGTATCTATTAAAATAAGGTAAAGACAATATTTTAATCTATTGACAGGTAATTCTTAGGAAATAAAAGAGTATTCCTTCCATCTGGTGTTCATATCCTTAATTTGTAGCTGGGTACATGGAAGTGTTGAAACAAGATACTTAGCAAATGGATATATACCTTAATTTTTATTTATAATCCAGAACAACTTCATCTTTGTATTTTTTAACAGAAATGAAAACATCCCTTTATCACTAAAAACTTCCCCTGGAAAGAAATCCTCAACTTTTTCTATGTGCTATGTAATTAATGCTAAGAAACATTCCTGGTACCAAGAGTAGAAAATAGGAATGGTATTTGCACAAAAAAATTCCACAATGGAAAGAAAATAAACCAGGAATGAGTTTTTTGGTGACAAATTAAACACATGTTTCGAGATAAAATAGTATATTCTCCCACCTTGGGGGTGGAGTGTGTACAGCAGATATTAGGATAGCATCTTTCAATTCATGTGTGACAGTATTTGGATGACTTAGTTACAAAAGCCAAAGGGGAGGAGCACTGGGTAGGATAAAACTTGTCATCCTATTGTTCCCAATAGCAAAACAGCTAAATTCGAAATCTTAAAAGGGAACTGATCCCTGAGCAAAAAACCTTAGTGATAGTGGAATGTAGTGATAATATAATACAGCAAAACTAACTAAATAATGTTTTATACAAAATATTATTAATTTTAGCTTTGATTTGTTTGCTATAAAAAGAGATATAATTTTGAAATTACAGGATCCATGATGATCTGACAAGAACTGTAGATCTTTGTCGAAAGGCTGAAGCAACAGGTGTTTCCTGGATTACAGTCCATGGGAGAACTGTTGAAGAAAGACATCAACCAGTTCACTATGAAGCCATTAAAATAATTAAGGAAAATATGTCTATACCTGTCATTGCTAATGGAGACATCAGAAGCTTAAAAGAAGCAGAAAATGTATGGCATATTACTGGGACAGATGGTAAGAAATAAGTACTTGAATTTTTGACTTTTAACTAGCAAATAAAGTTGGGATGGGAGAATCATGTTAATGTTTTCATTATCTTTCTTTAAAAGTACAATTTCTTTAAATTGTACTTTTATACCGGTTTTAAGCTAAGCAGTTTATTAAAATGATGTTAAAACTCTTCTACTTAGAAACAATCAATTATTTCATTATTCTTTATAATCCTCACCTGAGGACATGCTTATTGACTTTAGAGAGAAGGGAAGGGAGGGAGAAAGAGAGGGGGAGAAGCATTGATTGGTTGTCTTTCATACATACATAACGGACTCAGCGTTAAACCCACAGCCTAGGCAGGTGCCTTGACCTGGAATCAAACCCCTGACCCTTCTACTGAGGGAACCACGCCCAACCAACTGAGCCACACTGGCCAGGGTGGAAACAATAGGTTATTTTAATGGGAGTAAATTTAATTACTCTACTGCCACCATCATATCGAGTGAGTGACCAGTTAAGAATCTTCCAGATAGGCTATTTGTAAAATAGAACACTGAGACTAGAATTGAGAGTGACACAAGAGTAGTCATAGAAATGGAAAGAACCCCAGACTGCTATGGAGTTTCATTATCCTCTTAAAGTACGGGCATACCAAGCCCTTGGATACCTATTGCCAAGGGGGAGAATACAGATAAACTTAACTTCAAGCAAGCCCAATTTATGACAGTTTGGATTTACCCTTAACAAAAATCTTCAAGATTAATTAATGTAGAAGTCTTAATAAAATAAAGAATACTTGTAAATTTAAACTTTCTGGGTTTATAAAAACTGTCAAAATAAATTGTATTATAATTGAATTAGACTAATATAAGAGCATTGTAAAACCTTGTGATACTACTTTAATTTTTTAATTTATTTATTTTAATTGTTGTTCAAGTACAGTTTTCTGTCTCTTACTTCCATCCCAGTCCACTCCCCTACCTTTTTTTTAATATTCTGTTTGTTTGAGTTTGACCTTGTAATTGTGAATTCTTAATGTGTGGATAAATGTGATGTGCTTTAATTTGTAGGTGTGATGGTTGCAAGAGGACTCTTAGCAAACCCGGCCATGTTTGCTGGATATGAGGAAACCCCTCTGAAATGCATCTGGGACTGGGTTGACCTTGCTCTTGAACTTGGAACTCCTTATATGTGTTTCCATCAACACTTAATGTACATGATGGAAAAGATAACTTCAAGGCAAGAGAAAAGAGTTTTTAATGCTTTGTCAAGCACAACAGCAGTCTTAGATTACCTAACAGACCATTATGGGATTTGACTGGACTTCCTAAGTTATTTTAATACATACTTTAAAGGAAGAGTGTTTAACATTTTTATATTAAATAAAACTTTTTACTTTAATACTAAAAGTATGACTCATACAGTATCTGTAAGCTAACATGAAGTATTGTTACCAAACAGTACTTAGGGTTCTGCTGCCCCACACCTCCCTCTAGGCAAAAATTCCAGAGGCAGAGGTTTGATGATGAAGGAAAGGAATCTTTATTCCAACGTAGTTACTTAAGCCTATCAAATCACAGCATTAATCACTTAAGCCTATCCTTAAAGCTAAACTCTAACACCTGAGTTCTCCTAGCTGTTTCCCTGTTTTTATCTTGTTTCTATAGGGTTATTTACAAACTAAAAACAACATAATACACAAAAACTACACAATTTTGGAAGAATGGCTGACTTCTACCTCAGAGCCTGTTCCCTCTAGAACATCCAAAGAATAAAACTGCCACCCTCTGTGAGGCCAGCCTGATCCTAAGCTGTGCCGAGAGTTCTTTCCCATACAAAATACTGTCCTTGGGAAATGCAGGTAGCTGCAGCACTATCATTCAAGCATCCTTGAGGAGGAAGAGCCTCAGAGCCAGAGTCTGAGAGAGAGAGAGCCAGCTCTCTATTTCCATTGGCTCTGGAGGCATTCAGCTCAACCAATCCGGTCCTGGACTGCAGTCCACAATTGCTTCAGCAAACTCCTCCTGTGGCCCCTCCTACTTCTCCCTAGTGATCTGAGTTATCTTAATCAGACCGGTCTGTATTAGTCTGTTATTAATGAGAAAAAGTGCAGAGAAGTGACAGAACAAAAGCCAACTTTTGTAAAATGAAGAGAAACAAGACATTCTGTATAAAGTTACATTAGGGGATTAGATCAAAAGTTCAAATTGTGAATTACACACCCCACACTATTTGTTTAAATTGTATATACCTGAATTTAATTAGGTACATTTTCTATAATTTAAAACTAAGTTTTCATTAAGCTTTTTTAGCCGTATTAAGCATTTTTTAAATTTTTTTACTTTATTGATTATGCCATTACAGTTGTTCTATTCCCCCTCTTCATTCCCCTCCACCCTGCACCCTCCACCCCCACCATTCCCCCCCTTTAGTTTATGACCCTGTGTCTCAAGTTCTTTAGATTCTGTATTTCCCATACTATTCTTGCCCCATCTATTTTCTACCTACCGTCTATGCTACTTATTTTCTGTACCTTCTCCTCCCTTCTCCTCCTCCTACTCCCCTGTTGCTAAGCTTCCATGAGATCTTCATTTCATCTTCTTTTCCTTAGATAAGTCCCTTTAACATTTCATATAATAAGGGCTTGGTGATGATGAATTCCTTCTATTTGATTTTATCTGAGAAGCACTTTATCTGTCCTTCCATTCTAAATGAAAGTTTTGCTGGATAGAGTAATCTTGGATGTAGGTCTTTGGATTTCATGACTTGCAATACCTTTTTCCAGCCCCTTCTTGCCTGTAAGGTGTCTTTTGAGAAATCCACTGACAGTCTGATGGGAACTCCTTTGTAGGTGACTGTCCCCTTATCTCTTGCTGCTTCTAGGATTCTCTCCTTCATTTGAATCTTGGCTAATGTAATGATGATGTGCCTTGGTGTGTTTCTTCTTTGGGACTCCCTGAGCTTCTTGGATTTCCTGGAAGTCTTTTGCCTTTGCCAGATTGGTTAAATTCTTCTTTATTATTTGTTCAAATAAGTTTTCCACTGGTGGCTGTTCCTTTCCCCTTTCTGGTACCCCTATAATTCGGATGTTGGAGCATTTAAAGATGTCCTGGAGGTTCCTAAGTCCTCATTTTTTTGAATTCTTGTTTCTTCACATTTTCCTCTGTGGTCATTTTTTTTCTTCCTTCTGGTCCACTCCCTTGATTTGAGTCCCAGTTTCCTTTTCATCACTATTGGTTTCCTGTGCAATTCCCTTCACTTCAATTAATTTAGCCTTCATATGTTCCTCTAATTTGTGACTAAAATCAACCAGTTCTGTGAGCATCCAGATCACCAATGTTTTGAACTGTTCATCTGAAACTTTTGCTATTTCTTCGTCGCTTAGAGTTATGGGCTCTGGGGCTTTGAGATCTTCTTGAGCCATTTTTTTGTCTGTTCACGGCTGTTAAGCATGAGGAGTGGAGCCTTAGATGTTCCCGGGGTGGGGCCACCCAGGTCGCTGGATTGTGACACTGTATGTGGGGGTGGGGTCAGAGCAGGAAATGGCGGCCCCCTCTGCTGCCTCCCACCGCTGGGGCCTGCTCGATCCCATCTCACTGCCCACTCCCTCACTGGTCTCTGCACACAAATGCACAACCACAGTCAACCCACCACCCTGCGCCCTGGCTGGATCCACTGGTCGCTCACTGGGTTGCTCACTGGGTCTGCCCTTTGCAACCCCACGCCTGGATTCCGCGCACCTGAGTCCGTCTGACCGCGTTTTCCTGTGCAACCCTGCTCCGCCAGCTGCTGGCTTCGCCCCTCTTACCGGTCAGGCTGAAGAATTTGTTGTTATCAGACTTCCGAAAAGTTCAATATTCTGTGCTCTGGCTGTGTTTTCTGTTGCTAATATTTTGTTGTCTCTAAACTTGGTTGTGTGAAAAAGCACGGTGTATCCACCTATGCCTCCATCTTGGCAGAAGTCTCATTAAGCTTTAAATGATATTAAACTTGTTACATTTCAAACCTTCTGTATCAGCAATTTTTAACCAGCGTGCCACTTCACACTGGTGTGCCACAAGGATTTCTAAAATATGCAATACCTGATCATTTAGTGGGGCACAGTCCTCTTTCCCTTGGGATAAAAAAAGACAACAGCCAGTACAATAGCCATCAGGTGTGAGTGAATCAAAATTATACCTACCTTTTTTATGTCAGATCAGCAAAACGTTCTTTTGGTGTGCCACAGAGTTTTAATAATTAGTTCACGTATGGTGTGAAATGACAAAAGGATGAAAATCATTGGTCTAGATCTTTAGAAGATTGAAAGACTGATAAATATAACCACCTAAGCTAGTATCAATTTTACTCCCCCACATTTTAAGTATTAAAAATGTGGTAGCTAATCTGAAAATGATTATATATTTGAAACATTTCCTGAATAGTAACCAGGTTTTATTTTTAACTTAAAAACCTAATTTTCAGATCCTGTTTTTTAGTGGTGGTATTTTTATGCCTCCCAGCAGTTGATAATAATTTTAACCTTAAAGTTCCATGTTTGGGAAATGTTACCGATAGAATTTTGGTATTGGGGAATGTGCTATTACAAAAATATCTCAGGTAAAATAAAACAGCTCCATAATCAAGGTACTGGTCTATATTACTAACATGAAAACTTGCGAAAGGAGACAATTATCTAAAACTTTTTAATTCAAGAGTTTGGGAATATAACATTAATCAATTTTAACATAAGCACTCTGTTTTCATTTTTTTCTCAGATGCATTCTCCTTTCATTTTTCAGTTACTGTATTTTTTTAATGCTCACCAGAGGATATACTTACTGATTTGGGATTGGAAGCAGAGACGCTGCAATCAACTAAGCCACATGGGGCCAGGGTTCAGTTACTATATTTTTAAAGATAACTGCCTTTTTCATTTGATAGGAGTGGTATTGTCAACAGCATATATTCCTGATAGTCTTTTCTGTAAGTCAGCAGGGCAACTGCTCAGCTAGCTGCCTGCTGAGCAGCCCACCACCAAAGAATACACAGGAGCCACACACAGTAACTATGCTTCTCAGTCAGCTGTTTATTGAATGCAGGTTCACTCAAAGTAGAACAACAACATACATGAATATCCTACTCACATTCTAACAATCTAAAAGAAATATCACACACACAGCAATCAATGGGGGCTAACAAACCCCAGTCTCAGAGTCTCAGTCTGCAGGTCTGGGAGACAGCACAGTGAGCAAGGGACTTGTCAGCATCTTGCAAGGAATGATCTTCAGAGCCAGATGGGCAGCAGAGGCAGGTGAAGTCCTCAGTCGAGCAGAGCAGGACCTCCAGTGGCCAATGCGAAGGGACCGTCATTATGGAGTGGGGTAGAACTGGCTGTCTCCAGAGTGGTCTGGAACCTGCCTCCATTATACCTTGAAAGTGGTGTACTCTACCTTTCTAGATCTTTTTATAAATGTCTTGACACCCCCAATGGCAAGTGGAATTTACCCAGGAGCTTATCTGTGGGTGGTCCCGCTCTGCAGTTGTGGCTGTTCTGATCACGTGTGCAGATGTCTTAGGTGTGTCTCCTTGCCAAGTGTGTCTGTTCTGACTTAGCTTCCCTCTTGAACCAAAGTGTTGTGGCTGACTGACAGCCATTTTGGTTGACACAAGTGACTCCACTTTGTTTTATATACTTTATGCTAACTTGATCAGACCAGTGCCATTTTATGTGCCCTGCTCTCCACAAGCATACAAGCAAATAGGGAGCCATCAGCAAAACTTAAGTCATCTTTCTAAGTTAACTCTGAGGTGAATTATACTAGTGTTGTGATAACAAAATACTTAAATTAAGGTGAACAGCCATCCAAAGGTGCCAGTGTGGAAGAGCAAGGAGTTCTACATGTGTTTGGTTAAAAAAAAATTCTTCCATATGGTTAATCTATGTTGCCTTTTATTTACATGTCATCAAGTATATTTATCACAAAAAAGCACCAACTTAAATGTTTTTATATTCTGTAATTATGTCTTTTTCACCCTTTGTTTAATGTTCCCAAAATAACTGTTTCCAGAAAGATAAATTCATTTGCATTTTTTATGTTATCGAGGTTGAAATAATACATACTTAATAATTTGAATGTAGTCACACAATTTGAAAGCCTGGAAAATAGTCATTGAAAGAAACTACCCATACCTACAGTTTCCCTTTGCCATTAGTCCCCAAACACCACAACATCACCCTTAAGTTTATGGCCTCTTCCCAGCCCCTGGACAACAGCAGAAAGAGAATACTTTCCACTCTACATGTCCTACAGTCTCAGGAGAACAAAATGCTGCACAACTCCCCAATCCTGACGCTTTTAGTTAACTAGAGCTTATTTCCGGACTGTGAAGTCAGTTCTATCATAAAACTGAACCGAAATACGAAAAGAGTGCGTTTCAAAAATGGTCACGGAATTTACACCATGTTATCCAACCCTCGGACCCGGGGCCATTTTCCCTGGACCCCACGCTGCTTTACCCTAAGAGGTCCATTAACTATGCTACCTACCCAAACCACACAGTATTAGAAATTTAAAGTCGGCTCTCCTGAAGTTGCACCTGGGAGTCCCACACGTCCACCACCAATTAGGACACAATCATTTTTAGTCGTATTCGCCCCGCCTGCGACACCTGCGGGGACTGCACCTTGAGCCTGAGCCTGAGCGGGAGACCGGCCGCTGCGGGTGGGGGTGGGGCACGCTTCCCACCGCGCCCGCCGCAGCGTCTGACGTCTCGCACGTAGGCGGCCACGGAGCTGTGCGGGGAGCTAGGCCGGCCGAAGGGGGGTAAGGCCCTGCGAGGTTAAGGGGGGGCCGCGGTCCTCCCTGCCGCTGGGGGCCGCAGGGTCCCCGCGCTCTCCGCGGTTGGGCCTGTCCCCGACCGGTGGATCTAGGGCCCGCGGTGCGTTCTGGGTCTCAAGGCGCGGATGGTAGTGGAGGCTGGCGTTACGCCAAAGTCGCTGTGAAGCGGAAAAACCCAGTTCTGTGCAGGCTGCCCAGCACGCGGCTCAGGGTTCGGCAGGGCAGGTAGACGCCGGTCTCCTGGGCCACCCTTAAGCCTTCCCTTCCCTTGCCTTGCTTTCCGCGGTTGGGCGCCGGTAGTTAGAGAAGATCGGACTTCGTAAACCCCCTAGATGAAAACATTGGCAACCCGGGGGTTATACCCACTTTTCTTTGAACGTCAACAAAGTAAAACAAGTGTTTCTCTATCTAGGTGTGAAGAGAAAAAAAATGACATTCCAATGGGCGGCAGTTGCAACCTTTCTCTATGCTGAAATAGGACTCATTTTAATCTTCTGTCTACCTTTTATTCCTCCTCAGAGGTAGGAAAACGCCAAATTGTTATAATGATAAGTATACGACTAGCTCCTTTATGCTGTTTAGTGTGATACAGAAAAGGTTTTCTTAAAATTTGGAAGTTTTGAGTGCTGATTATATAAAAGATGCACTTAAAAAATAAAGCCACTAACAAATTTAAGTAATATATGACATTAAAATATCACTGTTTATATAAAACTTTTTGTTAAATGTACAAATTAACAGCTCCTAAAAGCAAATGGCAGGTCCTTTGTTTCTGTTAATTACGGGTAGAATAAAGGTGGTGGTTTTAACATCTGTCTTGTCATCAGGTTTTACCTTTGTTTTATTGCCCTCAACTGGAACAGGGCACTAAGTGAAGGGTAGATAAATGATGTTTACAGCCCAGCATGGGGGCAGCAATGTTTCACTGAGGCAGTGAAAGGACAATTTAGAAACTTAAACCATTAAGTGATTCTTAGTTTTGGCCTATCTAAACAAGGAATTGTTTCATTAATGGTAATTTTACCACTGTTCCCCCCACACAGAATTAATGAATATAGGTTAAAAGTGCTGATTATGATAAGTATCAGAGCCATACATTAGCATTGGTTCCTTAGGTCTTTAAATATTAAGTATTTTAATTGAAACATTGGCTCACTTTATTCCTGCTAATTCACTTATTGGGAGTTCAGTTTTAGGTCCAGAAACTTGCTTCTATGAAAGGTGAAATACACTTGTAATAAAAATGTTATATCACTTTTGTTCATACTCATGGCATAAAAGAAAATCTTCCATAAATGAAATAACCTACAGATAACCCACTGAAGTTTACTAGGAGCCCGTGAAAGAGATTTACAAAAGTTTTTACCTTGGCTCAGGGTTCAGATAGTCTTTCACAACTCTTAGCTTGCTTCTTACCTACCTGGATTTCAACTCATTTCTGTGTCCATCAGTGGTATCATCATTTTTTTTCTTTCTTGCTCAAGACAAAAATAAATGAATGATACTGTAGGAAAGGAGGTTAGAGATAATTGTATCTAACCCACTCATTCTATAGGGAAAGTGGTCTAAGGTCATGTAGCTGATTAATGGCAGATTCCAGGCAAGAATCTTGCTTTCAGGTTAGTGCTTTTTCTACTCCATCCCCTCCCTACCTCTCAGCACCTTGATTTGTTTTTTCATCCTCAATAACACCCTGTTTTGCTTTTTGGTAATACTTGCAAGGACTTGCAAAAAATATTTTTATTTTGTTTACTTTTTCTCCATCAAAATGATCCATAAACTTTTCTATATCAAAATGATCTATAAGTTGTTTTTCTTCCGGCCAAAGAAATTTTTCCCTATTCTGATCAAGTAGTTATTGGATAGATGTGTACATATTTATATTATATAAACATACACTCATATACATGAGAAAATATCCTATATTTGTACATATATCATTTATAATATGCCCTACTTTGTGTATCTCCATCTTTTTACCTTTTATATGTGTATCATCATAATCTTCAAAGAAGAGCCTTTAGTCTTTTTTATTTGGTGCTCTATTTTTGTCTCATAAAACCCACTGGTTAAGCACATGCTAAGAGGTCAGAGTTCAGATCGTCTGGGTTTATAGCCTATCTGCATTTTACTGTTGCAACTTTCTGCAAGTTATTCACCATCTCTAGTCAGTTCTCCCATTTGTAACATGGAGGTAATACTCGTATCCACCTTACATACTGGTTGTGGTGATTAAATTAGCTAAAACATATAAAATGCTTAGAACCATAGTGTATGGTTCTATATATGGTAGCTATTATTAACTCTTCCTTGAATTTAGTGTTAGTATAAACTGCTAGTTGTTCTCTGTAGAGTGTCTCTTGTGTTTCGTTTTGCACTGGCCCTTGAAATGTAAATTTACATTTGGACCTTGATTGCCACGTGTGTTCTCTTTCAAATAATATAAAATTTTTATAATGTAAAATCTAAATAGTGTCCTTGAAATTGGAAGCATAGAGACAAAAGAAGTCATTTCATCTTATGTCAATCTTCCTCTCCCCTCAAAATTCAAGTTATTATTTAGGGTTGTTTCCAAAACTTATTAGTTAATAATTTGTCATAATCTTAAAGTAAAAATTTTTTGAAGTTGTGTTTGAAGTTTATTTAAGTGCTTATTTCTCAGTTAATACTTTAATTCATTTTAAATGCTCATGTGCAAAGTTTGTTACCTTTTCAGTTGTGTGATGAGTTACTTTACCAGTCTTTGCCATTTATAATCCATACATTCCTACCTCTGTCTTTGTTTTTACCTTTTAATTAATTCGTTATAGACTACTTTCCAATTTTATTTCCTCTGTGTTCAAATCTTGATCATGGTAACTACATAGGTACATACATATACATACATATACCCTTAAAGTTATATATGTAAGAGTTTTGTACTTTGTCGTGTGTATGTAATATCTCAATTTTAAAAATCCATGGTAAAAGAGGGGAAACACTTTTACTTGGAGTAAATGTTAAAATTGTGCTACGTAAAATAAATAGTTGAGAGGGTTGGGCCCACCACTCGAATATTGCTAATTTGGAGCCAGTATTTGTTATTTCCCTTTTATTACCCTGATTAAGAAAAAGATATAAAATGATAGTTTCTATCAGCAATATAACATTTTACTATGAGAATTCCTTTTTAAGATTTTGATCATGTATCTTGCCTTTAAGTTACTTTCACTGTAGAGTATTTAAGTTTCCAGAGAGAAGTTAATCAAATGTCAGTTTATTATTAAATGTGAGAGTAGTATTCTTCATTTTATAAAACTTTTATGAATTAATAACTCTCTGATATGACATAAGTTAAATTTCTGTAATTCTTATTACTCACTGCACAATAACCAAAATGTCAATTCAATATTCAGAAAGTATTTCAAAACATTATTTCAGTTTTTTTTACACCTAATGTAATTGTATTGCTTTACAGATGGCAGAAGATTTTTTCATTTAATATCTGGGGTAAAATTGCAACCTTTTGGAACAAGGCTTTTCTTACTATTATAGTCCTATTGATTGTTCTGTTTCTAGGTAAGTACTAGAGTAATAGATGCCTACTTTGAATAAGCTTACTCTAGTCTTATTTATTAATGAATTCATTGGTTTTTAATTAAGTTAATGTATCTATTGATGTGCAGTTGACTTTGTATAGTATATGAATAATATATAGAGCAAATACTGATATATATATATAAATAGTTAATAGATACTACTATTATGTATTCAGAAGCATAAATTTCAACAGAAATTTATTGTTCTTAGCCTCTTTTAAGTTGTTTTAAAGTTTAAATAAACCAATGTACAGTGATCCCTCACTTATCATGGGAGTTACGTTCCAGAGATCCCTGTAATAGGTGAAAATCCACAAAATAGTGGCATTATATTTATTTTATTATTTGTATATATTTTAAGGCTTTATAAACCCTTCCACACTCCTATAAACCTTTCCCACACTCCTATAAACCTTTCCCACACTCCTATAAACCTTTCCCACACTCTTATAAACACTTCATATTCTCTTAAACACTTTCTATGCTCTTAAACCTACGTAATTTTAACAACATATAAAATTATATATGGGTACTTACCAGTGAAGTATTCCCCACTTTTCAGAGTTACCAGTTATACAGTCCTTTGTTACTGTGGTATCCTACGCACCAGGGGCTTAGCTGTTAGGGAGGCACAGAGGAGTAAAATCATTAGGCCCTCAAAGGGACTCTTAGATGCAGGTTTAAAAACAATTACAACACAGATATTTGGGGACTACTGAAAAAAATTGAATACGGACTGGTTGTTAGATAATATTAGGGAATTTTTTTGTTAACCTTAGTTGTGATAAATGTTGTTACATAGCTACAGCCTGCAAATCAAATGCCAATTTTGGAAATTAAAATTTTACAGGAGCATAACCACACCCATTTGTTTATGTGTCATCTATACATGTTTGCATGGACAGCTACAGAGTGACGCAGTTGCAGCAGACACATCATGTGACCAAAAGCATTCACTCTCTGCCCTCTTACTGAAAAAGTTTACCACCTGTTCTATAGGAATATGTCCTTATTTTTAGGAGCTGCATGCTAACAAATGACAAGTGTCATGTTATTTTCAACTCACTTTCAAATGGTTAAAAAATTAAGACAGGTAAAGCAAACATGCAGAAAAGTTAGCAATTATTGAATCTAAGTGGTAGAAATATGGGTTTTATTATACTAGTTTTTCAGCATGTTTGAAACTTTTATAATAACAGTATCTTAGATATTAGAATTAAACCCTTTAGGTTCTTGTCAAACCAAAAAATTTTTAAATCTAGATAATTATATTTCTTAGAAGAAGTAGCTGAACTTAGAAAATTAAGTAACTTGCCTGATCTCCCAGCTGCTTCTTGGCACTTCAGCTTTTAATACACATTGTAGAACATGTTTTACTTCAGAATCCCTAAGAGCTGTTGTGTTGCAGGTTAAGTTTTTACAAGGGCCAGCCTGCAGTCATAGCCACCATGTGTGCCACTGTTTTGTGAGAAAATGTTTCCCATGTTCCATAACACGAGCCTCTGAAATGGAATCCTCTTTATAAAACTGGGACCAACTGGTGTGAGAGGGTGTGAGGAGGTAATTGTATCAGGGTGTGAATGGGTTTCTGCCTCATCCAAAAATGTCAATATTTGTCTCCTGGTACATTATTGTTAATGTTATCGATTTGACCTCCAGCCCTATAAATAATAGCACTAACTGAGTAAAGAATAAGGAAAGCAGGTCCCACTTTGCCACCAGCTAACTAAATGACTTCTGGAATGCCATTTCCTCTGACTTTGATTTATCTATTGGCAAAGTCACTGGAGAGAAGATAATTTCTGCAGGTTTTTCTAGCTATAAAGTGTTTCGAGATCTAACTCTAAAATTATCACAAGAGTTTCTACTGAAAACCACCACACACCCCACCTATATAAGGAAGGAGAACTTTAGTCACAGTTTTGGTCACATCTATCAGAAGCAAACTTGAACTCACTTGAGCAAGAAAGAGGAATTTATAATAAAATATGAGGTTGTTTCAGAGCAGCCCAGGGAAAGAAATAAGCCAAATTCTAGTGAGGAACTAATAGTCACTAAAGTGCCCTTTTTGTGTCCCTCTGTTTCTCCCTGGGTCCACTTCATTCTTCCTCATCTCCACAGACTCTCAGTCTATTCCCAAAGCAGAAAATGGCCACCACACAGCTGCCAACTGTTAATTACTCCAGCCATATGCAAGGATTAATTAGCCAATTCTGAATCCCAATTCTAAGGAAAACATTGGACCAGCTAGCACCAGGTATGCAGCCCTTGACTGGTAAGCTGTGACAGAGTCATGACTGCTTGCTGTAGCCTACATCCATGAGCAGAGTGCGTAATTCCCAGAGTGTAGGGAAGTCATGGATGATTACTGCAGGAACTTTATCCATGGATGAGTAAAGGCAGGCGGATAGGCACTTACTTTTTAAGCCTCAGTGTTTTCATTTTAGAAGAGGATAGTAACATTTACTTCACTGAGGAATTGGAAGTTTTTGCCTTGATAGATTTTTTAAGTAATAAATTTTTAAAAGATAAATGGCAAGATAGCTTGTATTAGATTAATCCTCCTGTGATAACAATTATGAACACTGGACAAAATAAGAAAAAAAAGAATTTGAAGGCTTAGGAGAGCAACCAAAAGTAGATGGAAACTGGAGGCAAGTTGAACCTTGAAAGTAGGTAATCACGCAGGGCGTGGATCAGATTTTCATAGCTCTTCCTCTAAGGACAGTTCTGAGCCCTGTGGCATGGTCACATGACCTCAAAGCCAAAAGCCACAGTATTACTGGCTTAAAGGTGTCAAAGATCAAAGAGGCTGGAAACTAAGGGAAATATCCAAAAACAGAGAAAGCATCATAAAGTGAACCCTAAAATCTGCATAAAAATTCACCTCAAATCCTTGGTTGAACCTTGCACCCTGGATCTGTAGGGGAGATTACAAAGAGTTCTGTGGAAAGCAACACCTAGAACACTAAAAGAACTGAGCAGGCCCTGGCTGGTGTAGCTCAGTGGATTGAGCGCAGGCCTGCGAACCACACGATCACGGTTCGATTCCCAGTCAGGGCACATGCCTGGGTTGCAGGCCGGTTCCCTGCAGACCGGTTCCCAGC
The DNA here is from genome assembly GCF_021234435.1 of Artibeus jamaicensis. Taxonomy (NCBI): domain Eukaryota; kingdom Metazoa; phylum Chordata; class Mammalia; order Chiroptera; family Phyllostomidae; genus Artibeus; species Artibeus jamaicensis. The sequence goes on along the minus strand of NW_026521981.1, from coordinate 672,718 downwards.
AGGGGATGCACACAAAAAAAAGGCAACCATACACTGATGTTTCTCTCCCTCTCTCCTTCCCCCCTAAAGATAAATAAATAAAATCTTAAAAAAAAAAAAAAAAAAAAGAACTGAGCAGATTTAGATGCTGCCCACCAAAACAGAAACAGTGTAGGGTTTCAAGTCCAACTATGTTTGAAGGCCATGGTAAAAACCTTTGACCTTTCCACTAAAATCACAGAAGATTGCTTCTTCAGAATAGAGAAGTTATTGTGTCTCAGGAATTAGGAATTTAACTAAAATTAAAATCAAAACAGACTAGCCTTAAAAAGAGTAAAAATAAAGTCTCCAAAAACACCTGTAGACACTCTACTCTGTTCACAAAGATACACTATTCTGGCCCATAAATATAAGTCTCAATAAATTACAAAAGAATTGAAATCATGCAAAGTATGTAAAAGAGAATTCAGTAACATACCTGAAACAATCCCATGTGTTCGGAAATCAGATAAGACACTTGTCAGTAATGCTTGGGTTATAGAAGTTCTCAAAGCCAAAAGAGAAAGTATTTTAATGGAGTAATAATGAAAATACAATGTAAAAAAATTTGCTAGATAATTAAGCAATAAAGTGCTGTTTAGAGGATATTTATAACCTTGAATGTTTATTAGAAAAAGAAGAAAGTTAAAATATTTTTTGCTACCTTAGAATATTCATTCATGATTTTTTCTAAAAGGTTAATCATAAAAATCATATGATCATCTCAATAGATGCTGAAAAAGCATTTGAAAAATTCAACATCCATTTATGATTAAAAACTCTAAACAAAGTTTGTACGGAAGCCGTGTACCTCAACATGATAAAAGCCATATATGACAAGCCCCCAACTAATATCATATTCAACAATGAAAAGCCAAAAGCTTTTCCTCTAAAGTCAGGAACCAGACAAGGATACACAATTTCACCATTTTTAGTCATAGTATTGGAAGTCCTAGCCAGAACAGTGAAGCAAGAAAAAGAAACAAAAGGCATCCAAATTAGAAAGGAAGAAGTAAAACTGTCACGATTGCAGATGACATGACACAGAAATCTAGATCTGTATCGATATAAAAAACTCTAAGACTTCATAGAAAAGACTGTTCAGTTAATAAGTGAATTCAATAAAATTACAGGATACATCAATACACAGAAATCTGCATTTCTATATACTAATAAAAAGCTATCAGAAAGGCAAATTAAGAAAACTTCATTTATAGTCATATTAAAAAGAATAAAATACCAAGGAGTAAATTTAGCCAAAAAGGTGAAGAACCTGTACACTGAAAACTCTATGACATTAATGAAAGAAATTGCATAATAAGAAAGATATTCTGTTCCTATAGATTGGAAAATTAATATTGAAGTGTTTATGCTACCCAAAGTAACCTGCACATTCAGCACAATCCCTATCAAAATTCCAATGGCATTTTTTTACAGAAATAGAATGAACAATCCTGAAATTTGTATGAAACCACAAAAGACCCTAAATAACCAAAGCTCTCTTGAAAAAGAATAAAGTTGGAGGCATCATGCTCTCTAATTTTAAACTGTATTACAAAGTTATAGTAATAATCAAAACAGTATGGTATTTGAGGGAATGGGAGAAGAGGTGAGGGATTTAGGAGGTACAAATTGGTTGTTACAGAATAGGCATGGAGATGTAAAGTATAGTGTAGGAAATGAAGTAGCCAGAGAATATATGTATGACCCATGGACATGAACAATGGTGTGGGGATTGCTTGAGGGAGTAAGGGGTGCTGGGTGGAGAGGGGCAAAGTGGAAAAAATTGGGACAACTATAACAACATAATCAGTACAATATAATTTTAAAAATATATAAACAGCATGGTATTGGCATAAAAAACACACATAGATCAATAGAGCAGAGTAGAAAGCCCAGAAATAAAACCACACATATTAATTTTTTATAAAAGAGCAAGAATATATTTGGGGAAAAAAGAGTCTCTTCAATAAATGATGTTGGGAAAACTTGACTACTGTCTTGCACAATACAAAAATTAATGTATACCTGGAACTAATACAAAATAATTTTGAATGTAAACTGTAATTGAAAAATGAAATTTAAAAAATTAACTCAAAATGGTCATATAGTTACAAAAGACTTGAACTTAAGACCTGAAACCACAAAACTAAAAGAAAGCGTAGGTGGTAAGGGTCTTGGCAATGATTTTTTTGGAGTTGACACAAAAAACAAAGGCAACAAAAGCAAAAACCAACAAGTAGTACTATATCAAACTAAAAAGTTTCTGCAAAGCAAAGGAAACCATTGACAAAATAATAGATACAATAAAATGCTAGTACAGTAAAAGAAATAGGATAGTCTCTCATAATTGATTGTAATGGGATATGGCCTATGTGTTATTGTTAATAGGTTAAAATATAGTCACCCTATTAGGGATATAGAAAGAGTAAAGGATGATAGTTTGCATTGTAGCTAAAGATGAGACAGTAAATGATGGTGAGTACTAGATAAACAATAAAAACAAAAATGGTGAGTACAGATTATCCATTTTGAGCACAGTACCCTCTCAAGTACTTAGAGCAAAAGTCTCTGCCTAAAGTCCATTATTTTAGAGTTATATCAGTTACTCTAAAACTGCTTTCCATTTTAATAATCATTTTATATTCTTACAAGCCAAGAGTAAATGCATTCTCTTCTAATAGATGCTGTGAGAGAAGTAAGGAAATATTCCTCTGTTACTACTGTTGAAAAGAGCTTACCCAGCAGACCTGGTGCCCATGAACATACACAGATGAAACTTTTTAGGTCTCAAAGAAATCTTTACATTTCTGGATTTTCATTATTTTTTTGGCTGTAAGTAAAACACACACATTTGAAAACAATTTGTTTCTCATTTTTTTAACCTATAGATTTTTATGCAATATTAATTAATTATACTAACATCTGCATAAAAGAACTCAGACTATATTTCCAAATAACAAGTAATAGTTATGGATTGTAGGTTTGAAAGGTTAATAAGCTCTGAATGATCTAGCTCCTGCTTCTATCTGGAGCCTTCTTTCATACTGTTCTCTGACAAGTACACCACATTCCTACTCCACTATTAATTCATTCATTCTTTTAAAATTGATTTTAGACAGGGAAAGTGGGAGAGAGAGATAAACATCAATTTGTTCCACTAATTTATACATTCATATGTGCCCTGACTGGGTATCAAACCACCAACTTTGGCATATTGGGATGATGCTCTAACCAACTGAGCTACCCATCCAGGGCATTCATTCATTCTTGTAATGAATATTTATTAAGCGCCAATTGTATAATTAGCTCCTGCCTACTTCAGGATCTTCTTACCTGCTTTTCCTTCTGCCAGAACACTCTTTCCTCTTTCTCTGGCAAACTTTTCATCATTCAGTGTCTTTCCCAAGGAAGCCTTCTATGACCATCATTCCCCTAGAAGAAGATAGGTCTCTTGTAATCTCCTATAGAATGTATATATACTGTATTTTGTTGTGTATAATGTGCTCCTGTTTATAGTGCACACCCATGTTTTTGGCCCAAACTTTCAGGAAAAAAACTTTAATTTTTAATTCAATTATTTAGTTATTTATATTTAAATACTTGTTTTTTTGTATTATAAAAGAATTTTAGTATTTATTTTTGGACATATGGTACAAGAAACTTTATGTAACATATAGTTTAAAATACAAGAACAGGTACAAGGTCTTTCAGGTACTACCCATGTATAATGCACAACCTTATTTTTCCCTCACAAATTTGGGCAAAAATATAAGCATTACACACAACAAAATATGATACTTTCTTTCGAGTATCATTCATGATTATAATTAAACACTGTTCTAACTCTTGCCCCTCCAACTACAACCTAAACTCTTTGAAAAAAAGGACTTTGTCTTATTTCTTGCTGTGTCCCCAGTACCTGAAACACAATACTTAACACTTAGCAGCTCCTGAGGAGATGTCTGTTGAATGAGTAATTGAAGATACTAATTACTACTTCTAACAATAGAAGTTACCCACAAACACCCATTTATGAGCAGTCTGGGGGCTTGACCAGCCTCATACAATGCTCTTTAAATAGCAAAGTTTGAACTGGGGGAAAAAATAGAGTTTTGTTACTAGCCCTGCCACACTGTCTGAAATTCTGTTTCTGCTCCTCTTGGCTGGAAGCATCTACAAAGAAAAACCTTAAATTAGTAAGTACCATTGGACTTGTATTTCAAATGTTAGTCTTCTAACAAAGATTCTTTTTTTATTATATTTTATTGATTATGCTATTACAGTTGCCCCAGTTTTCCCCTTTTGCCCCCCCTCTACCCAGTAACCCCGACTCCCTCAGGTAATCCCCATACACCATTGTTCATGTCCATGGGTAATGCACATAACCTTTTTGGCTACTCCATTTCCTACACTGTACTTAACATCCCCATGGCTGTTGTGTTGCTACCTATTTGCACTTCTTAATCCCCTCACCCATTCATCCATTCCCCAAAGCCCTTCTCCCATCTGGCAACCATCAAAATGCTCTCTATATCCATGATTCTGTCTCTTTTCGTCTTGTTTGCTTGGTTTGTTTTTCAGATTCAATTGTCGATTTGTATTTGTTGCAATTTTATTGTTCATAGTTTTGATCTTCGTTTTCTTAAATAAGTCCCATTAACATTTCATACAATAATGGTTTGGTAATGATGAACTCCTTTGGTTTTCTCTTGTCTGGGAAGCTGTTTATCTACCATTCAATTCTAAATGATATCCTTGCTGAGTAGAGCAGTTGTGGCTGTAGCTGCCTGCTTTTCATGACTGAGTATTTCTTGCCAATCGCTTCTAGCCTGCAGTTTCTTTTGAGAAATCAGCTGAAAGTCTTATGAGAACTTCCCTGTAAGTAACTAGCTGCTTTTCTCTTGCTGCTTTTTATCTTTAAACTTTGGCTTTTTAATTAGAATATGTCTTGGAGTGAGTTCCTTTGCATCCATCTTGTTTGGGACTATTTGTGCTTCCTGGACTTGCATGTCTATTTTCTTCACCAAGTTAGGGAAGTTTTCTTTCATTATTTTTCAAATAGAGTTCCAGTTTCTTGCTTTTCTCTCCTCCTTCTGGCACCCCTACAATGTGAATGTTGGAAAACTTTATGTTGCCCTAGAGGCTGCTTACACTATCCTCAATTTCTTGGGTTCTTTTTTCTTTCTGTTGTTATGATTGGTTTTATTTTTCTTCCTTACATTCCAAATCATTGATTTGATTCTTGGCTTCATTCACTTTACTGTTGTTTCTCTGTAAATTGTTCTTTATTTAAATTGGTGTATCATTCATTTCTGACTGGGTCTTTTTTATGCTCTTGAATTACTAAGTTTCTTGAGCATCCTTATAACCAGTGTTTTGATCTGCATCTGATAGATTGCTTATCTCCCTTTTGTTTAGTTCTTTTTCTGGAGTTCTGATCCGTCTTTTCATTTGGGCCATGTTTCTTTGTCTCCTCATTTTGGCAGCCTCCCTGTGTTTGTTTCTGTGTATTAGGTAGAACTGATATGACTCCCTGTCTTGGTAGTGTGGCCTAATGCAGTAGATGTCCTGTAGTATCCAGTGGCATAGCCTCCCTTATCTCCCCAGCTTGGTACTCAAAGTGTGTGCTTCATGTGGGCTGAATTCGCCCTTCTCTTTTAGTTGAGCCTTGGTTTCTGTTGGCAGGTGAATGGGAGGGATTTTCCCAGGCACGTCAGCCACAAGGACTAGCTGTGACTACTGACCACTAGCCTCTGCCCTCCGTGGAGGATCAGGTGTGCACGGGCAGGTAGTGATGCTCCAGCATGATTTGTAGCTGTCCCCTGGGAGCACAGGCCCTGGGATTTTCCAGGTGGTATAGGCCAAGGTCAGCCCCCACTTCATTTTGCCTAGGGCATCCCTGTCTGAGCTATAAAGCAATCTGAGATGGCCACTACTTGTGCTGGGCTTGGAGATTCCTAGGCAAACCCAAGCTGTGAATCTAGGCTAGCTGCTGCTAGTGCTGGCCCTGGGGCCACTTAGCAAGAGGTCCAGAGTTTGGTGGCTCACTGAGGCCTGCTGTTACTTGTTTGAGAGGATTTAGGAAGTGGTGAAGCATGTACTAGGACCAGCCATTCATGTGGAAAAGCCACAGTTAACAGCTATAAGTTGGGTCAGATGGAGCCTCAGGGGATCTCTAGGGCAGGGTAAATAGTGTTAGCCAGGTTGATGGACTCTCAGATATGGCACCCACCTGGCAGCTCCATGGCTTTGTGGGGGTAAGGTTCAGAATAGGGACGGTGGCCTCTGCCTGCCTTTTTGTCTGAGAGATAGTTGTCCCCCAGCTTTTGTCTTGATGCCAGACACTATAGTTCCTCCCTAGTACCACTGGTGCCTGTCTAGCTGCTACCCTAGTGCTGGAGCTCAGAGGCAATAGTTGTGAGTAAGTTTGTGTTTGGCTTAAGATGAACTACTTGGGACTCTAGAATTTTCTTCCACTGACTCAGTCTCCCCTGCCTTTTGCAGCCAGAAGTAATGGGTACTTACCTTCCTGGCACCGGAACCCTGGGCTGCAGGCCTGGTGTGGGGCTGGGACTCCTCGCTACTGAGATAGCCACAATTTTTATCCCCCACCTGTGGACATGGAACTGGCCCATTCTGCATCTCTGCCCCTTCTACCAGTATGGATGGATATGATTTCTTTAATTCCATAGTTGTCAGACTTCAGTTCAATTTGATTTCCAATGGTCCTGAGTGATGGTTGTCCTGTAATTGAATTGTAATTCTGATGTGGCTATGCCAGGAGGCAAGCTGTGTTTACTTATGCTGCCATCTTGACTGGAAGTCTAACAAAGATTCTAAACAAATGAATCACAGGTATGTTTTGACTGAAAGACTTGGATCTTTTTAAAAAATGTGTCCTTTCTAACCATCATCTCTCTCGACTACACCCATACCTAAAGAAATGTTGTTTGTCAATGACTATTTAACGTTTTTTTTTCTTTAGAGTGCTGAGACGTCTGGTTACCCTTATTACTCAGTTGGCAAAAGAACTATCAAACAAAGGAGTACTTAAAACTCAAGCAGAAGATACTAACGAGGCTGCCAAAAAATTCATGAAAGAGAATGAGAAACTAAGACAGGTATTTAAATTTTCTTTTTAAAAATTTGTGTGAATGTTGTTGATATTCCCACAGGATACTATATTATTTTTCAGCACTGAAAAGAGCATTTGTTTAATTTATATGCAGAAAATAACCAAAAATAACAATATTGTTCTACAAATTAATTATTTTATTATCTTTTAGATTGATTTGTTCTCATAGTTTCCCTCCATAGTAGATTAATACCATTGAACTTTCTTTCTGTGATTCAAGTAGAAAGGTATTCTAGGAATGTGAATTTTAGTTCATTCATTACCATTAATATTACTTTATAACCTAAAACAGGTATTTATAAGTCTCTTTATTTCTTCGTTTTTAATCCTTACCTGAGCACATGCTTATTGATTTTAGAAAAAAGGGAAGGAAGGGAGAAAAAGAGGGAGAGAAACATTGATGTGAGAGAGAAACATCTATCCATTACCTTTCTTACGTACCCTGACCAGGATATACCCACAACCAAGGCATGTGCCCGGACCGGAATCAAACCCTGGACCTTTCTTTCCGTTCATGGTACCATGCTCCAACCAACTGAACCACACCAGCCAGGACTAAGTCTCTATATTTACATTTTCTTTTCAGTTAAATTATTTTTGTAGTGCTGTTTTGCTTTATTTATTTAGTTGTATTTTAAATGATGGTAATATAGGAAGCAGGGGAAAGTAGTTGATGGAGATCGATGACTATATAATATTTGAAATCTTTAACTTTGTGATGCTGATGATAATGCTTCTTTGACAGCCTATTGCTGAACCCCTGCCATTCAGGGAAAGTGCTTTTCCTATTAAATAAAAAGAACAAATGGAAAAATGAAAGATACAAAATTATTTGGGGTATTTTTTTCCTTAAGTTTAAAATTTAGTACGTAGATCTCATACTCGAGTGTGTTCAGTTCATTGTAAGCCACATATTTTGAGAATTCTGCTTTTTAATAAAAATAACCAGTGGAACCATTCATAAAGCAGACTTTCTTGAAGAAAACATTCCTAAAATAATGCAGTTAGATTATTTCCCTATTGTAAATTAATGAAATGCAAATAATTATATGTTACACCAAGTTATATTTATGTAAAAAGTTTTGGTTCCCTCAGTAGAGAATGTAAATTCTTATCTAAGTCCTAAAGCCCAGACTCTTATAAGAACTCCAAGCACCACCTTCCATCAGTTCTAAATGAGGTAGCTAATACATAGTACAGTATAAAGCTTTCCAAAACCTATTAAATAAGGCAAAATTCATTTCAGAAAATCTGTTTGGTGCTACAATATCATGGTCACTTTCTCAAAACCTTGTTTTACCTTTTTTTGATGTCGGCCTTATTTTCCATACATCAAAAAGGTATCTTTATATAAATAATTCAAAAATGTTTCTTAGATTATATGCAGCATCTTTTAAGGAAACCTTTAGAGAATAAGCATCAGTTTGTTTTTCACTTTGTTTTGATCTGTTGTGAAAAGTCATCGAATCACAAATGTCGTGTAAATTTCCCTTGGTAGTAAACATAGGTCTGGGAAATCAAGCTGTTGATAAAAGCAAACAGTGAGTCATTTTTGCTTCTTGGGGAATATTTCAGCAACAGAATCAGCCTCATTTTGTACCTTAATATTTTTGCTTCATTTTCTATCCTTTGATCTCATTTCCTAATGGTAAAAAGAAAATAAAACCTTCAAAGCTTTAATTAATATGATGGCTAGCCTCGAAGCACACAGCTGTTTCTTTGTGGACTCACCTTGTGCCTGTCTGGATTTGATATTCTGCCCATCATGTCAGATTAATGAGTTGTAACTACAAATAGAGCACTGCTTTTTTCCTCTGATTCTTGCATTATTTTTTTTCTGCTCTTTAGCTCTAAGAAAATAGAAAGTGCTTTTGTACTATTTGTATTATTTTTCTCATATTGTCATAATTAATATATTTAAATTAGTATTGTCCTTCAAAGATCTTCCTCACAACATTTTCGGAATTATTTTCAGAACCAGTTACCATTCCAAGGAAGCTTATTTCGTGACTACTGATTCTTTGATCCCCCACACACGATTTCTTCCTTTTTTTGTTTTCCTTCCCTTTGGTTCCATGCTGTCCTTCCTGCGTATCTCCAATCAGATCAGTAGTCCTAGATCATCAGAGGTACACAGGTATGCTAGGCTAAACCAGGACACAGTGGGGAGGAAGTCTGTGAGTTGGACATAAGTACTGTCAGTGCCCAAAGTGCAACTAATTGCTGCAGAGCCAGCCATGCCTTCGCTGACACCACTGCTGCTGAGGGCCTGCCCAGCTCGGCCCAGCAGCTCCTGGTGCCGCATGCCTAGATCCATTCCAGGTCTCTGCAGGAGCAGCTCGGGACCATATCTCTTTTGGGCTCACCTGCTGCCATCAGGGTGTGCCTTGTCTCACCTGGAGAGCCACAAGAAGCAGGAGTGAAGGGTGCTGTCCTCTCCCTCACTGCGTAACCTGAACACCCCTCACTTGCCCTGATCAGGTCTGCTGCACTCCTGGCCAGCCTCCCCCGGATCATGTCCTTCAGTTTACAGTGACCTCTTCTGCAATCAAAATCTCTTCTCCACTGTGACATCCTGGGACCACGTATTTCAGTTTATAAGGTCCTCAGTACAACCTTCCTTTGTAATGATAAAATCTTTTTAAAAAGTGCAACTAATTGATCAATAAAGGCCATAGGTTAGAACGTCAAAGATGACTTATATTTCAAGTTACTTAATTCTTGTAGGTGTTGAAATACTAGTTAAGGAAGGATAAAATTGCTAAAACACCTCTTCATTCTCTGTCAGAGACACATTATCTAATGGAAAGTGTATTACCCTGAGTTGCAAGAGACTTGGCTGCTAGTCCCAACTCTAGCAATAATGAGCATTGTCACCTAGGGCAAGTCACCTCATATGTTCTGGACCTCAAGGTCATAAGTAATAGTTAACACTGTGCCAGGCATCACTTCAGATGCTTCACAGTAAGATATTAATTCTTAATTCTTGCAACAACCCCATTAAGTTGATACTGTTATTATCTGCAATTTATACATGAGAAAGGGAAGCACAAAAATGTCAAGTGACTTGTACAAAATCATGCAGCTAAGTGACAGCTAAGATTTAATCTAAACAATCCGACTCTGCCATCCACAATCTTAACCATGTTGTTTTGTGCCTTCTCTTGTATACTAGCCTATAAAATGACTTGCAGATGGTGCCTGAGACCCTTTTGTATTCTGATACTCAGTTAATTAAATGAAATAATTCTGTGAAAGACCAGTTAACTTTTAATTGCTTTAAATAACAACAGTAATGGAGTTTTACTTCTTACTAGTTTTTTTCCAGCCATGTACCAAGATGGGATAAGGTAGATGAAAGAGTGAAAACATGCATTATTGTAGCTGGTAGCTATTGGATTTCAGATTCCAAAACTCTTAGTTTTTCTCCACTGTCAAGTTACACATAATAAATTTGGACAAGTTTGCAGGTGCAGTAATGAAAGCATATTTACAAGACCAACACAAATTCAACTTTTCTAAGTAAATGGCATAATAATTCAAGCAGTATAAACATTCCTGCAACTCAATGATTCCCTTCCAATTTGGGTAATCACTGGAGAGTCTTTGTGAACTGAACTCAGTGAAGCAACAGCTAGGATTGTTTTGAACCTGAGTAGGCAAGAAATTCACAGAAATTTGGAGAAAATTTTTTTTCTTATTTCTGATCTTTACATTTTTTAATTAAAAATTTTTTGAAATTATAGGCTTCTTTAGTCATAGTGTGCACTTCAGTCCTCTTACCTCCTAAAACAATTTCTTGGATTACATAATATATTCATTAGCACTTTAATTCCTCTCAAGCTGCCTAATCTCTATTGCAACACAGTAGTGCTGTATTTGATCTTGTGCTACAGCTTGTATGCTCTTGTCTCATCCTTTTCAGTAGTCTAAGTTACCTGAGAGCAGAGATCATTTCTCTTACGTTTTTATCCCTTATAACACCTAGTATTGTAATATGTACATGTTGCCAGTGCTCAGAACGATTCGTTTGTCGAATATACCAGCTTACATTAGAAAAGGAACCATCTGCACAAGAAATTGTTTTCTGTGTCAATCTGTTTTAAATTATCCTGTGTTGCTTTTTCACCTATGGAAATTGTCACTATCAAGTTGCCGCACTCTTGTCAAATAACCCATGCCAGTGTGTACATACTTCATTTTTCAAACATTAATTTGCCTTTCTTGGTAACTTAAATTTTTTAAAATTTCTTTACAGTGTCAGCTTCTTAATTCTATTAACAGTGGTAGTTTCCACCTAGACATACAGATCAAGAAATTTATGATTTTATTTTAGTCATATATTTTACTATTCAGACTTTAATTTTTCTTCCCTTGAAAGTATAAGCTGGAAACATAAAATAAAGACTTTAAAAGCCAGAATAGATTTTTAAATATGAAGAGCATCGTAAAGGATTAACGGAATAAAATTAATTTGGGGACTAATCAATGAAAATTGGATAGAATTTTCCAGGCATAGAGATGGCCCTTCCATTTTGTACTTACCCACCTCCACCCTGAGAACATATTCTTCTCTTACAAATTCATCTTTATAAAAATAGTGTGGGTAGACAGCTCACACTAATTGTAACATAATGGTCATCCAATTAATATCCTCAGAATTGATCTTTCCTTAGATTTGCATTATTCAATTGATGAAAAGGCATGCATATCATTTACCTAAATTCTATTTTCATTTTTTACTTTTATTTTTTTATCCTCACCCAAGAGTGTGTGTGGTTGCGACTTCCTCATGAGTCCCCCCGATTGCCACAGACTCGAGTGAATATGGCCAAGACATAACATGATCTGCTTGGGGAGGAGAAGTGGGCAGTGGAGAAGTGTCTCAGGGGAGACAAAGGCCAGCTGCAGCCAGTTTCTCCAAGGAGAAAAAGGCCCCAAGCCCCCTGCTCCAGGGCTTTTATTGGGTAGTAATACACGGGAATACAAGGCGGCAAGGATCAAACAGTAGATAACATTTCAAAGATATATGAGGGCTTACTATGAGTCCGAGTCTGTCAGGAACAGAGTTTTAGGGTTTCCTGCTCAAACCCTTAACATATGAATGAAAGCACTCTTAGCAGAGCAGATTTCACAGGTGTATCAGGAAGTCTTTGCCATGCCAGATTTTCCCCCAGGGCACGGCCTGGCCAGGCAAGGAGCTGCACCTCTCCCCATCAGGTATTCAGGCTTAAAAGGATTAGAGCCAGGAAGCACTTCTCCCAGAGAACATGGGGACTCAGGCTTTGTCAAAGCCTGGGGGTGAGAGTCCATTGCTCTTTGTTTCAGCCCCCCTAGTCCTTCCATGAAGGCCTCCCAAGTGATCGAGTCTGCCTTAGGTTTCCCCCCTCTGTGAGAGGTCTTACCCGTCATTGACTTCTGACCAAGCTCTGGGGGCAGGGAGAGGAAACTGAGGCAGCATTTGCTACTAGAGACAAGCTTTGTCTCCTGTGCTCACACTCCAAAGGTCATCCCTCGCCCTTAGCCACAAAGGGTCAAGATACAATTCCTAAAACCAGGCAGAGCAGTCTGTAACAAGTATGTTTATTGATTTTATATAGAGAGAAACATTGATTGGTCACCTCCCATACATGCCCCGACCAGGAGTGGAAACCACAACTAGATATGTTCCCTGACTAGGAATAGAACCCACAATCTTTCGGTGAATGAGATAATGCTCCAACCAACCGAGCCCCCTGACCAGGGTTACATAAATACTTTTGAAAATACCATTTTAATCATAGCCCAAATAGAAACCCGTGTTATTTTTATTTTAGAGATTTCAGCCATTGTAAGGAGAAATTTATTTGTATGTTAGCCAAATGCCAAGTTTCTGTTGGCAAAATTACATTGTAGAAAATTAAAAAATACTAAAAAGACAGCATAAAATAAAGACTAATAATTTTAAATATATTACTTAGACCATTTTTTGGAAGAATATCTCGCTATTGCCATCTAAGCTCACTTCTATAACTCTCTTTTATCATAGCTCTTGAAAGGCTATAACAAGGAAGAAGAACACCTTTTGCAAGCACAAAACGAAAAACTGGTAGAAGACCAGGAAAAACTGAAAACTGAATTAAAGAAGACTTCAGATGGTAACTTTGAGTGCATGTGCCAAAGTAGAAAGAGCATGGTATTTTATGCTGTTACACTTCACTGTTTTCCCTTAAACAAATCTAATGGCTTAATGTTCTTCTGGCTGAAATACCACAAGCGACCTATTTATAATTTCTGTTCCTGCTCGAATATGAAGATAAAACATTGTTTCAGCCAAGAGAAACATGCTGTGTTATGCAGAAAAACATGTAGGTGTTTCAGGTCTGTGTTGTAAATACAGATGTTCCTACCTTAGCAAAAGAGCTGTGTTCCTGAAAAGTTGCTTGTAAACACATTATTGGAAAATAAATCACATTCTTCCATCACAGTGCATTGCTCCTTTGAAAGAAGTGATCACAGGGGAATTGTTTTGGTTATAAGGAATTATATTGCTAATCTCAAGCCCTTATATTTCCTATCTGCCAGATAAAAGGCAAGCATTCCTTGAAAGAGAGGGGTATGCACATAGTAAGAAAAATCTGATGATGGAAAAGCTGAGAATTTGAATGTCTCATTCCAAAATATATTGCATTGAGCACTTGAGGTAGGGCATCCTAACTTCATTTCCCTGAAGGGAGCTATTTCTTCCACATTATTTTGTTTTTTAAAAACTGGTTCTGATAGTATTTTCATCTTCTTAGTCAAATAAATTATTATTGCCTACAGTCACATAGCACAGAAAAGTAGATACCCCAAGTCCAAAGTCCTCCCAGGAAACTCTGTAAAATTCTGTGGCTGGACCCCAGTCAAAATTTCTGCATATAATAGATACTCCTTGACGTCATCCAAACACTAGGGAACCTCTCAGTCAGTCAGAGTTAAAATAATGATCTTCTCCAGAGACCTCCTCCAATTTTAAGTCTCTTTCATTACTTTATGTTGAAAGTAAATTGGAGAATGTTCGGTAACTGAATCAAGGACCTACTTTATGCCATTTTTTTTGGTCTGCTTTCTTTTTTTTTTTTTTTGTTGGTTTGATTTATTTTTTTTTTTTTTTGAGAGGAGATATTTTTTTTTTTAGTTTTTTTTTTTCTTCTAGAATTTTTGTATCAGTGTTTTTCTTTTTTTTTTGGGGTTTCTCCTTATTCTTTATCATAATTATACTTTTGTTTTTTATTTTTTTTTTTTTTTTGGGGGAGGGGGGGGGGGGGGGATTCCCACTGCACCCAGACATGTGCCCTGACCAGGAATCAGACTGGCCACCCTTTGGTTCACATGCCAGCACTCATTCCACTGAGCCACACCAGCCAGGGCAATCAAGAAGTTTTAATATTTGTATAAAAATAAATTCAGTAATCCCCTACTTTCTACATTAGACATTTCAGAAAAGAAATGTGTTCTTTTTTTACCCAACACAAATTAATGCTACTAATCCTTCAGAAGAAGGCAAGGGACTATTTTCAAAATACCTTTGCTTAATTTTTAAATATTGGTTCAAAATCTTGCTTTCTTTTTTTCACATCTGCAAATGATCTTTTTTCTTATGTTATAATCAGGGTGGTGGGAAAACCAAGGACAGACGAGAATAGGCTGTGTGCCATGCTACACCTCTCAACCCTGGCCAGTTTCTTTGTCCTTTGCCTTTTAAAAATTCCAACTCTGAGATATTTTGAGCTTTAATTTCACAAGTCTGGAATATAACTCTTGAAGCTCAGTATTATTTTAGATAACCATAAAGAAACTCAATATTTCTTTAACAGACAATTCACATGCTTGGAGAAAATGGGCTCTTTGATAATATAGGCATGGGTTTTCTAATCTGATAACAAAAGATGCCAGCCTCTGTGTTTGAAGTGTAGACTACAAAGCTACTTTCAGAGTGAATCAGTGTTGAGGTAAAAGCAGATTTGACCTGTTTGAGTATGTCCTGTTTGGTTCCTGCAAGGTGTGTAGTATTTTATGAGTACAGTTTATTTACCCAAAATTATTATTTTAGATAACATTATTAATGACCTTCAGAATATCAACTTTTAGTTCTAAAGGAAATATATCCTAGGCTACATTCCCTTGACCCGCACCAGTCAAATTTATTATGGTAAGAACTAAGAAATTACATAAACAAATAGCATAAGATTTGGATGAATTTAGCAGTGCAGTGCTTTGCATGTTGTACCATTCAAAAATATTCACCAATTTCTAAAGATTGAGGGTATTAATGCTGACAGTGCTTAAGAAATGTTTCAGAAAGTTCTTTTATACTTGAAAATTGAGTAGACAAGCAGTGTGGTTTATTTTTTATAGTGATTAATAGAGTATTTGCCATGTAATTTATCTTACCCTTGGTGTTTTTTTAAATGAAACATTTTCTCCAAAGTGTATAAGTAGAAATAAAACATAAATACAAGTATTTATTTTAGCTGGTTGGCCCCAAATTGGAAAACTGGCATTCTGAAGGCAGGTATCAAAAGCACTCTATCAGATCTGACTGGGTCGCTCAGTTGGTTAGAGCACCATCCCAGTCCACCAGGGCTGTGGGTCAGTCTTCAGTCAGGGCACATACTGTAGTCAACCAGTAAGTACATAAATAAGTGGAATAACCAATTGATGTCTGTCTGTCTCTCTCCTTCCCTCTCTCTTCCTTTTCCCCCCTTTCCCTCTTTCTCTAAACCAAAACAAAAAAGCACAAAAAAAGAACACACAATCAGTAATACCAAACTCTCCATCAGTTTTTACCAACCAACTCAGATTTCACCCAGAATTAGTAAATTACCATGCTTCAGTGCAGTAATATGACCCTAGTGATCCAAAAGGGTGTGCATGTCCCAAAACACCCAATTTACACTCAGGACTAAGTCAGGTGTAAGGACCTGCCAGATCTGTCATTTTTAATGATCCGTTAACAATAAATCTAATGTCCCGGTGTGTGGAGTAATTGGGAAAGGGCACTGCCATGTGAGAACTTAAGTTTTGAAAAATTTACAAAGCTCACAGCTTTCATAATAGAAATAAATCTTGTATGTAGTGGAAAACCTTCTGATATTCAAGGACATTGACTTCAAAGGAGTCTTTCAGGATAGCCACCATATTTATTCTTATAAACAAATACCTTCTCGGTATTATTCTTATTAGAGGAGGCAGTAGGTACCATTTAATCATTGCATGTATCCAAGCAGTGGTAAAAGTAAATCTGATTTTAAAAGTGAACTGCATGTGGAAATGTCTCCGCCTCATTCCTTTAGGACTGGGAGTATATCCATAACTTGTTTCATTAACAGAGTTCTTAGGGCTGCCATCTTTTAGTAGGAGTTGAGTAGTAGCATTTGTCTCCTGCAAAAAGGTCGCTGGCTGGAGGTGTGTGGGAGGCTACTGATCAATGTTTCTTTCACACATCAGTGTTTCCCTCTCTCTCCCCCTTCCCCTCTCTCTAGAAATAAATACATCTAAAAAATAAAATAAGCATCCATATATATAGCCCCAAATAATGTAATTAAGCAAAGTGACTGTCAGGAACTATGTTTATTGTTGGCTTTGACTCTTAAAATTATTTATTTTTTATGAGAAAAAACTTTTCACTGTAACCTGCCTTCTCCTAGACTTAATTCAGTATGTGGTTAACCAAACTGAATTTCTCAGTTTCATGCAGTCTTAGGATCATAAGTACAGAGCCTGGCATGTTTTATTCATCCATACACCAAGTGTGTAATATATGGAATGGGGCCACAGATCTTAAATGTTTAACTCCCTTGGATGGGACATGTGGAAGGAGAGGAGAGGAGAGGGCATATGCCAGTAAACATAGCCATTTCTCGTTACTATTTTTAAAGATTTTATTTATTTTTAGAGAGAGGGGAAGGGAGGGAGAAAGAGAGGGAGAGAAACATCAATGTGTGGTTGGTTGCCTCTTGTGCAACCTCTACTGAGGACCCGGCCCACCACCCTGGTGTGTGCCCTGACTGAGAATTGAACCAGAGACCCTTTGGTTTGCAGGGGGCGCTCAATCCACTGAGCCACACCAGCCAGGGCAGTTTCTCATTACTTTCATAGTGTGGTTATTTGTTTAGAACATCTGTTGGAATCATAAATATGGAATGATAAAACTTTACAAGAAAGGGCCCTGGCAGGTGTGGCTCAGTGGATTGAGACCCACCTGTGAACCAAAGAGTCACCTGTCAGATTCCCAGTCAGGGCACATGCCTGGGTTGTGTACTAGGTCCCCAGTTAGGGGTGCACATGAGGCAACCACACCAGTTATTGATGTTTCTGTCCCTCTCTTTCTCCCTCCCTTCCCCTCTCTCTAAAAATAAGTAAATAAAATCTTTAAAAAGAAACTTCACAGGAAAAGAGAACTGATTTGAGTAGAGAAACCATCATGTTCTTTTTATTATAAATATTGTATTAGGGAAATTAAAAATGAGACTACATCTCAAGATCTCTTTCTAGCTCTGAGAGCCTTTGCCTATGGGATTAATAATCACTTTATGTTTAAAAAGAGTACCTACCTTTTTATTTCTTTCTAATTTTTATCAGAATTTTGCATACACATAAACAATAAATAGTACTGTAGGACTTAAAATGAAAAACAGCAGTCCCCTGGGACCCATCCCCCGAGGCAGCTGTTCAACTCATTAGCTATTATTTCTGATATTTGCCTCCAGATTTCTAAATACAATGTTTAGGTACCAGTTTATTTTTTTTAATATATTTTATTGATTATGCCATTACAGTTGTTCTATTTCCCCCCCTTCATTCCCCTCAACCCTGCACACCCCCTCCCCCACCGTTCCCCCCCTTTAGTTTATGACCATGTGCCTCAGGTTCTTTAGATTCTATATTTCCCATACTATTCTTGCCCTCCCCCCTATCTATTTTCTACCTACCGTCTATGCCACCTATTTTCTGTACCTTCTCCCCCCTTCTCCTTCTCCCACTCCCCTGTTGCTAACCCTCCATGAGATTTTCATTTCTATGGTTCTGTTCCTGATCTAGCTGTCCTCTTAGTTTGCTTTTGCTTTAGGTGTGGTTCCTAATAACTGTGAGTTTGCTGTCCTTTCACTGTTCATCTTTTTTATCTTCTTTTTCTTAGGTAAGTCCATTTAACATTTCATATAATAAGGTCTTGGTGATGATGAACTCCTTGAATTTGACCTTATCTGGGAAGCACTTTATCTCTCCTTCCATTCTAAATGAAAGCTTTGCTGGATAGATCAGTCTTGGATGTAGGTCTTTGGATTTCATGACTTGGAATACTTCTTTCCAGCCCCTTCTTGCCTGTAAGGTCTCTTTTGAGAAATCCACTGACGGTCTGAAGGGAACTCCTTTGTAGGTGATTGCCCCCTTATCTCTTGCTGCTTCTAGAATTCTGTCCTTCATTTTATTTTATTTTTTTACCTCTTTTTTTTATTGATTGTGCCATTACAGTTGTTCTATTCCCCCCCTTCATTCCCCTCCACCCTACCCCCCGTCCCCACCATTACCCCCCCTTTAGTTTATGACCATGTGTCTCAAGTTCTTTAGATTCTATATTTCCCATACTATTCTTGCCCCCCCATCTATTTTCTATCTACTGTCTATGCTACTTATTTTCTGTACCTTCTCCCCCCTTTCCCTTCTCCCACTCCCCTGTTGCTAACCCTCCTTGAGATCTTCCTTTCTATGTTTCCACTCCTGATCTAGCTGTCCTTTTAGTTTGCTTTTGTTTTAGGTGTGGCTGTTAATAACTGAGTTTGCTGTCCTTTCACTGTTCATGTTTTTTAATTTATTTTTCTTAGATAAGTCCCTTTAACATTTCATATAATAAGGGCTTGGTGATGATGAACTCCTTGAATTTGATCTTATCTGAGAAGCACTTTATCTGTCCTTCCATTCTAAATGAAAGTTTTGCTGGATAGAGCAATCTTGGTTGTAGGTCTTTGGTTTTCATGACTTGGAATACCTCTTTCCAGCCCCTTCTTGCCTGTAAGGTATCTTTTGAGAAATCCGCTGACAGTCTAATGGGAACTCCTTTGTAGGTCACTGTCCCCTTATCTCTTGCTGCTTCTAGGATTCTCTCCTTCATTTGAATCTTGGCTAATGTAATTATGATGTGCCTTGGTGTGTTCCTTCTTGGGTCCAACTTCTTTGGGACTCTCTGAGCTTCCTGGATTTCCTGGAAGTCTATTTCCTTTGCCAGATTGGGGAAATTCTCCTTTATTATTTGTTCAAATAAGTTTTCCACTCGTGGCTGTTCCTCTCCCCCTTCTGGTACCCCTATAATTCAGATGTTGGAGCGTTTAAAGATGTCCTGGAGATTCCTAAGACTCTCCTCATTTTTTTGAATTCTTGCTTCACTCTTTTCTGTTTGGCCATTATTTGTCTTCTTCTGGTCCACTCCACTGATTTGAGTCCCAGTTTCCTTTTCATTGCTATTGGTTTCTTGTCCACTTCCATTCATTTCAATTAGTTTTGCCTTCATATGTTTCTCTAATTTGTGGCTATAATCAACCAGTTCTGTGAGGATCCTGATCACCAGTGTTTTAAACTGTGCATCTGAGAGTTTTGCTATTTCTTCATCGCTTAGATTTATAGGCCCTGGGGCTTTGAGATCTTCTTGAGCCATTTTTGGTCTATTCGCGCCCGTTAAGTGTGAGGATTGGAACCTTGGATTCCCAGATTGCTGGTTTGTGATGCTGTATGTGGGGGCGTGGTCAGAACGGGGAAATGGCGGCCCCCTCTGTTGTTTTGCGCCACTGGGTGAGGAGCAGAGCCTTAGGTGGTTCACCAGGGCCGGGCCACTCAGAGTCGCTGGGTTATGGCGCTGTATGTGGAGGCAGGGTCAGAGCGGGGAAATGGCGGCGCCCTCTGTTGCCACTGGGGGCCTGCTGGGTCCCATCTACTCGCCCACTCCCTCGCTTGTCTATCCGTGCTTGAATGTGTGACCAAAGTCAACCCGCAGCCCTGCTCCCTTGCTGTTTCCCCGAGGTCGCTCGCTGTGTCGCTCACTAGGTCTAACCCTGCGCCTGGATTCCACGCGCCTGTGTCTGTCTGACCGAGTTTTCCCGTGCAACCCTGCTCCGCGAGCTGCTGGTTTCACCCCTCTTACCAGTCAGGCTGAAGAATTTGTTGTTATCAGACTTCCAAAAAGTTCAATTTTCTGTGTTCTGGCTGTGTTTTCTATTGCTAATATTTAGTTGTCTCTAAACTTGGTTGTGTGACAAAGCGCGGCGTCTCCACCTATGCCTCCATCTTGGCGGAAGTCTTGTTCTTCATTTTCATCTTGGCTAATGTAATGATGATGTGCCTTGGTGTGTTCCTTCTTGGGTCCAACTTCTTTGGGACTCTCTGAGCTTCCTGGATTTCCTGGAAGTCTATTTCCTTTGCCAGATTGGGGAAATTCTCCTTTATTATTTGTTCAAATAAGTTTTCCACTCGTGGCTGTTCCTCTCCCCCTTCTGGTACCCCTATAATTCAGATGTTGGAGTGTTTAAAGATGTCCTGGAGGTTCCTATGCCTCTCCTCATTTTTTTGAATTCTTGTTTCTTCATTCTTTTCTGTTTGGTCATTTTTTTCTTCCTTCTGGTCCACTCCTTTGATTTGAGTCCCAGTATTCTTTCCATTACTGTTGGTTTCCTGTGCATTTCCATTCATTTCAATTAGTTTAGCCTTCATATGTTCCTCTAATTTGTGACTAAAATCAACCAGTTCTGTGAGCATCCTGATCACCAGTGTTTTGAACTGTGTATCTGAAAGTTTGGCTATTTCTTCATTGCTTAGATTTATCAGCTCTGGGGCTCTGAGTTGTTCTTGAGCCATGTTTTGATCTGTGTGTGCCTGTTACATATGAGGAGCAGAGTGTTAGGTGTTCACCAGGGCAGGGCTACCCAGGTGGCTGGTTTGTGAGGCTGTATGTTGGGGTGGGATCAGAGAGGGACAATGGTGGTCCCCTCTGCTGCTTCCCGCCACTGGAGCCTGCACAGTCTGTCTCACCACTTGCACCTTCACCGGTTTATCGGTTTGGCTGAAGGGTTCGTTGTTGTCAGGCTTCTGTATAGTTCAATTTTCTGTGGTTTTGGCTGCGTTTTTGTTGCTAAAACTTTGTTGTTTTTAAACTTGGTTGTGTGAGGAGGCACAGTACTTCCACCTACGCCTCCATCTTGGCGGAAGTCTAGGTAGCAATTTCTTGATCTTTCTTTGTCTGGGATATAATCTTTGTCTGTCTTATGTAGACAAGGACTTAGGATCTGAGGACTGCTCTCTTAGCTTACCTAACTCCTCACACACATTTCCCGTCCCTTCCATTATTCCAATATAATAAACACATCAATTTTTATTATATTAAATTATTAAGATTATATATTTATTCATCATCATCATCAAGTGGACCCCTTTGTCTAAGAATTGTTATTTTCTGAAAATCATTATTATTATTTTAGGTCTATCACCATTGATTGCAAAATGTTTAACCCTAGAAATTTGAAGGCTGTGCTTCATTATCTCCTGGCCTATGTTATTTCTGTTGACATGGCCAAAGTCATTCTAGTTCCTGATGCCTTTTGTATATAACCTGTTACATTTTGTTTTGCTCCCTGGAAAGTTGTAGAATCTTCTGTTTGCCTCAGGGTTATGAAATTTCATCTAAAGAGAGATTTTAGTAAGCATGCAGAATCAGTAAGATTTGGGCAATGAGGGAAAGTAAAAGTTTAAGATGACCGCAAATGTATAACCTGGTTAACTAAGGTAGGTGACACTTTTAACTAAGATTGGTACCAAAGGAGGAGTGGAGTGCTTTCATTTATTTGTGGGGAGGGGGGAAGCAGAAGTAATGTATTTGGTTATAAATATACTGAGTTGAAGGAGCCATTAGGATATCCTAGTTAAAATACCCAAAGAACAGTCGAGGCTTGAAAGAAAGGTAGTCTCAATATGGAGTCTAAACCATCGTATAGATGGATCTGATGGTTAAATCAAGGAGTTGATGATTACCAGTCAAGGAAGACTGTACTGAGTGGGAAGGAAGAAGCCTGAACATACAACTCTGGCACATAAAAACATTTGAGGGTTAGACTGAGAAGAATCATCAGGGTTTTTTTCTAGTATCTACTCACCTCTAGTGATTTAATTCTCAGTCATTAGTAAAGATTTTCTGGATTCTAGGTGATACCTCTACTTTTCAGTGTGTATTAATAATATCAAGCCCACTGATGATCTAGAAAGTATAGTAAAAATGCTGTATGTATAAAATTTTCTACTAAAATTTCAAAAAATGTTTATGTATTTTAGAGAGAGGAAGGAAGATAGAGATAAGAGGGTGAGAAACAGTAATTTGTGATTTGTTTCACTTATTTATGCATTCATTGATTGATCTTGTATATCCCTTGACCAGAGATCAAACTCACAACCTTGGCATATCAGGATAATGCTGTAACCATCTGAGCTACCTGGCCAGGGCATTCTACTAAAATTTTACCCTTTGAAAGATATTTTGAAATTGCAAGAAGAATGGAGTGTATAAGAAATGTGTGGCTAATATGAGTTGGAAGAAGTTGGGATATAAGAGGCAACAAACCTGGGAAGCAAATATTAGGTTGCTCAGCATGCGCCTTTCTCTCTCCCTGGACTCCTTCACTGATTTCCGCAAGTTGATCTTTTCTTCGCAAGAAATTCAACAGTGTTTTCCTTCACTTCCTCCCTCCCCATCTGATTTCACCTTCTTAAATGTTTGCAAGACATTGCTGTCAAAAGTAAACTTTATTTAGTCAACACTTCTGAAGGTTTGTGTTTCATATATTTCAACCATTATGTCTGCACACAAAGTGACCTTTGTGGAAAACATTTACCCCTTTGCCTCTGGTTCAAAAGCAGGTCTTTCTATTCAATACTTTATAGAATGTCCTACAACCTTCACAGGCCAAGAACTCCTCAGCAGTTTTTATAGAACTGGTTTTTGGGATTTGGGGTTCTGCAGATGGTTGTGGGTTCCTGCAGGTTGCATACTGCAGAGATTTTAGCAACATGACTTTCTTTGCTCAGTTCCTCTTATAAACTTTTACTTGTACCTGCCGTGTAAAAAGTATTGTGCTAGATGTTGTTAGGGATACCAGAGGAATACATTGTCGTCTCAGTCTTCAGGGATGTCTGGTGAGAAAGATGGATAGACTCACTGACTACAAAAATGTAGGTCAAGGAATGATAAAAGCTAAAATAAAGGTATTATGTACAAGGGGCTATGGTAGCATAGAGGAGAGAGTGATTGTTATTGCTGGCAGAGTTACAGAAAAATTTGTGGGGGAGGTATCATTTGAGCTGAGGCTCAGGGATGAGTGGAATTTCACAAGATTAATGGGAGAGTCTTCCTCTAG
This sequence comes from Artibeus jamaicensis, assembly GCF_021234435.1. Lineage (NCBI taxonomy): Eukaryota > Metazoa > Chordata > Mammalia > Chiroptera > Phyllostomidae > Artibeus > Artibeus jamaicensis. The sequence goes on along the minus strand of NW_026521981.1, from coordinate 649,150 downwards.
CCTCAGGAGTGCACACAGACCAAGGATGAAAGCCCATGGTGCCTAAAAGCATTATTTATAGCAGGGTGGAGTGGGAAAGTTGAGACAAGATCTTGAGGCCCATGAGTACCATGCTTGAAAGTTCAAAATTTATTCTAAAGTAAGTAAGTACAGAGGCAGCAGCAGATTTTTAACAAGAAAAAATATAGAGCCAGAAATAGTCTGCTGTCAAATAATTTGTGGATAGGGATTTAAATTAGAGAACGAAGAATAAGATGACTCTGAAATGTTTCAGTCTATTTAAGAGTTCTCTTGCACAGTTTATTTGTTTGTTTAAAGATGCTGTGAAAGATCTAACAAGCATTTGGGAATGTGAAATTTGAAGTGACTCAGGTTTGGTTTAAGACTGACCTTCCCTTTGGGGAAGTTAGTCTACATTGCAGTTCTTCACAGAGTTCTTCCATGTACTAACGGTCCAGTGCATTGTTTATGTTGAAACTTAATAAAGTGCCAGCTATTATTATTATTATTAATATCAAAAACTTTACAAGATAAATAAGGAATGATTGAAACAAGAGTTTTTTCATTTAAATTTCAAGTGTCAACCTAAAAAAATTGTCAAAACTAATTTAAAACACTTCAGTTTAGGGATCATTTTTCTGGTACTATCTTATTTTCTTAAACCCCTTTGTCTTTTTGTATATCATAATAAAAAGTTGTCAAGTATAAGGTAAAATCTTTTACAAGCTTCTAAATTGAAAAAGATAAACACACCTCTCGTAGCCTGATTGATGGTAAAACGTGCATTATTAGATGTTTGGTATGTTCATTTGGTAATTAAATCCATAACTGATTTATACAATTGAAGTATAATAATAGCACTGTTTTTTTCTGTGAGCGTCTCGGAAATATATTGCTTGGGCCCAGGGTATTTTAATTGGCTATGTTTAAAAGTGATTAACATCAATGAGATGAATTAGTTTTGCTTTAGAAGCTGAAGCATGAATTTTTGCTTTAGAGGTTGCCTGATGGGGGCACCTCCATGTGAAAGTCCAACTAGGCTTGAATCAGCTTATCCAAAATCGAACTTAACAATTTTCTTGTTCAGATTCTTTCCTCTTGGTTCCTGACTCAGTCATTTTTTAAATGGACAGAAAGCAATCAGCTAGGAAAGTGACCTGGAAAATTGAAGGAGGAAAAAACCTTTTTTTCCTGTAACTAAACTTTATTGCAACATCCCCTATCTATGTAGACTTTGTTCTTTCTATAAGGAAAATGGATAGAGCTAAAATAGGAAACTTAAGGGGACTTCTTAAAATGTCCAGTATAATTTGGACCCTCTTCTCCTGTTCTGAAACTTTATTTTTTAGTTATTTTGAGTAAATTTATAACTCAGGAGAAACTGACAAAACCTACAAGTGTTGTTTTAGAACAGGGGTCAGCAAAGTCTAACCCAAGGGCCAAATCCGGCCTGCTGCCCTGTGTTCACAAATTAAATTTGATTGGGACAAAGCCACAGTCATTTGCTTATATATTTCCTGTGAGTGCAGAGTTGAAAAGCCAAGGTCCACATGGCACAAAAAGGTGAAAATATTGACCATCTGGCCCTTTACAAAAATTGTTTACTGAGCCTTACTTAGGCTCTTCAAATAAAAAAGAATGCCTTTTTCAGATAAATGAAAATGCTAAAAAGATTTGCTTCTGCTGTTAATGTTAAAAAAGTGCTTATTGAATGAATATTGATCAGATAACTTAAGAAATTATATATGCTAATGTATACTAAAACTAGTTCTTGGTTTATAGTTTACGTAAATTGACTCCTTCAGTTCTCATGTTATGATGCTTTGGTAATTCTGTGTTCCACTTGCTTTTGTTTACACATGAAAAGTGCTTTATAAAGCATACCCTTTTCAAAGCAGTTTGTTAGGATCTATACTTACACATCACTTCGCCTAAAATGTACATCCTGATTTTTAAGTGCAAAGCTAGCATATTAATATAATTTATAATTATTCTTTGTTAAGTACAGAACCAAAATTGTTTCCTTAAATGCGTTACTTAACAGTCTAACTAAGATTAATGAAGTCTTTATGCATTTCTTGATATTTCTTATGCCAACAGCATGCACAGTGGGGCTGATTTCATTCATTAAATTAGAAAGCCTACCTTTCTGTTCCCTGGCCCAGGGTACAAGTAATCATTAGAAGTGTCAACATGAAGTGTCTTTTCTAAACGCAAAAGCAATTTACCCATGAACCTCATTCATGTTCCCAGTACATTGGAAGGTATGGGCAGACACTGCAGTACCTACTGATGGGTAGGGAAATCGATACACATGCACAAAAATAAATATATAATTTCTCCTTTGTTCTTTGCATGTGAAAAATAGAATTATTTGTAGTGTTATTCATTAATGTTTACTCTGTATTATCGCAACTTGTGCAGTTTTATTCCACTCCAAAAATTTTGCTTCTCCTCTCACAAAGCAAGCAGTCTCCTCATGCATGTCCCACTTTAGTATCTCTGCCATTAGTTTGGCTTCGTCACATTGCCACCAGAAGCGGTTTTCAACCCCACATATCTGACTATGCCTCTGCACTATTTAAAACTCTTTATTGGTTTCTGTCACCTTTACTGTCACCTTTTCTGACACCTTTACTGTCATCAAGATGGCACACGTGGTCTTCTATGACCTGATCCCCAGTGTCATCTGTAGTTTTGTCCCCCACCTTTGTCCAATCTAAATTTCATACTCATACTTTATTAAATATTGTAGTTTGTAGTTTTAACAATGGGTTTCATTACTTTTTACTTTGCCCAGGACTGCACATCTGGCTGCCTGTAATGTCCTTCTTTCTTCTCCCTTCTCTATAGCTTATGCTCATCCTTCAGTTTCTTTCTTTTTTTAAAAGATTTTATTTATTTATTTTTAGAGAGGGGAAAGGAGAAGGAAAGGGAGCAAAACATCAGTGTGTGCTTACCTCTCATGCACTGCCTCTTGGAGACCTGGCCCACAACCCAGGCATGTGCCCCACACTGGGAATTGAACCATTAACCCTTTGGTTCATGGGCTGACATTCAATCCACTGAGCCACACCAGCCAGGGATCATCCTGCAGTTTCAATGTTGCCACCTCTAGAAAGCCTTCCCAATACTCTCTCCCTTCTGGCTGGGTTGAGTGGCCTCCTTGGGGCCTCCATATTCCTGCATGGTCATTTATTTGATAGTGCACTTTTTATCTTTTTATCTTTCTTCCTAGATGGTAAGTGCTGTGGAAGGCAAGGGTCACATCTAAATCAGCTCTGTGTCATCAGCACACACCTGCTATTCCAGATAGCAGATTCATTCATTCATTCATTCATAAATCTCACCACAAACACTGAATTTGGTGCCCTCTCTTACCTCCTTACCCAGTTTAGATTTCATGGTTCATCATAATTATGTTTTTGCACACTACTTAACTCTTTCCTCTCCCTCCCTTTTCCCTCCCTCTCCCACTCCCCTCCTCTCTTAAACACCTAGCCCTAGTAATAATCAAATGTCCCTCTATGTGTTACCTGCATCCAAACATCTCAGCATTGTTTTAAGTCCATGGTCACTAAATTCAAATGGGCCTTCACTACTGCATGACAGTCCTATTGCACTTCTCTAAAATCTTTACTTTTCCACCTTCCAAAGCTACTTTAGGTCTTCTCATCTCACTTCTAAATTCTAAACCCATCCTGCTTCTGTGGACACAAAGAATAAATCACAAAATCTTCATTTGCTCATCAACTTTACTACCATCCTCTCCCAGCTGGGGTCAGACTTTCTGCCTGTCCTTGGGTCACAGTGGATTAAGTGTCACTTCTCTAGTGCTGTGCATCCAGTCCCCGCTGTCCTCCTCAGGACTTTGTTTCTGCACTTACTCCCTTCCTGTCATCCCACAGACATCCTCCATTATCTCCTGTTCAAAAGTGAAAACGACGACTTCCCTTTGTCTCATATTCATCCTGTTACCCATTTCTCTGCTCTATACTTGACAAAAATTCTTTTTTCCTTTTTAACTTTTTATATAGACATAATTTCAAAGTCACAGGAAAAATGCAAAGTAATACAAAAAAATTCCCCTATATCCTTCACTCAGTTACCCAAATGATAACATCTTACATTTACTTTATCCTTTCCTCTGATTCTTTTTATTATTTCACTTATTTTTTTATAATTTTCAAATAATAATTTCTAATTTCCTTATTCTACATTTGTTAGATGCCATTCTTTTGTGAGGAAGAGCTTTCTTCACTCCCCCCAAGTTTTTTTTTTGCTTGTTTAATATATTCAGTGGGTTATAATCTATTATGAGCATTATATTTTATTGTTTAGTTGTCTCAGATTTGGCCTTTTCAACCTGGACCATTTTGCCATTATCATTTTGTCATGCTTCCATTCTGTAAGCACTTACTTTCTGGTATAACAAGATAGTTCAAGCTCATCTTGTGCATTTCCTCCTCCAGCCTTTGAATCATCATTCCTCCAATGGGCCTTGGTTCCTTTAAGTGGAGAATGGTATTCAGAAAATCAAATATGGACCCTAGGTGTGCTCATTGCTACTGGGCATCATTATTCATGACCCCTTTAACAGAGAGAACTAATGTAGCTTAAATTTCACCTCTTCAGAAAAACTTTTCTGACTACTCAACCTAATGTAGCTACACAGTCATTTGCTCTCCCATCACCCTATTTTAACTTTCTGTATGACACTTAGCACTCACTTTTGGTTGGTTGGACTCTATAGTGTGTCTTTCACCCTCACTAGAAACTGCGTGTTATAAAAACAAAGACCCTGGCTATCTTTTCACTATATCCTCAGCATTTAGAAAAATGTCTGATGCCTGGTAGGCATTCCATAAGTTGTTGAATGGATCAGTGAGTAGATAACTCCCTTGTCTTAGAGCACTTTCATCTGTGTATCAACTTTATATTTTATGGTTATGAACAGTAGGAGTCTTTGGGAGGTAGCCTTTCATTTCATGGCCTCTCAACAAGTAGAGGCTAGCAGAAACATTTTCTTCCTCATGTTCTTAATGAAAAGTAAAGGTTTGTCATTACTGTTAAGAAGTTTAATTCTCACAGTCCTTCCATATTTGTTGTACATACTGACCCTAATGTATGATTCCATAAAAACAATTTTTATGAACCCCAATTTTAAATATTTTTAAAATATTTATAATCATATTGCCCTTCAACCCTCTTGAGTAACTAAACCTTTTACACAAGATGTATACGTAAAGATTAAATGTCTTTGCTGTTCTTGAAATACATTAAGTCTATGCCTCTATATTAGAATATCTGCTTTTTCTTTATCTGCTTTCTCATTGCATATTTACTGCTTTTTTAATATTACCATTTTTAAAAAATACACAGTATAATACTATAATAAATCATTTTAAAACATCATTTTGTTTATTTAAAGCAAAGGAATTTTGAGGGTCAGATTTGATAGGTTCTTACTCAGGACTTACTGCTTTTTTATAATAAGCTTTTTATGTTAGGACAATTTAGATTTACAGAAAAATAAGATAGTACAGAGAATTCTCATATATCCCACACTCAGTCACTTTTTAAATTTATGTCTTACATTAATATGGTACATTTATACAATTGATGAACAGATACGGATACATTATTATTGACTAAAGTTCATAGTTTACTCAGATTTTCAATGTTTTTACCTGATGCCTTTTTTCTATTATAGGATCTCATTCAGGATACCACATTACATTTAGTACTCTTGTCTCCTTGGGCTCCTCTTGGCTATAATAATTACTCAGACTTTTCTTATTTTTGATGACCTTGACAATTTTGAGAAGTACCAGTTAGGTATTTTGATATTTTATTTTATTTTTTAAGATTTTATTAATTTTTTGAGAGAAAGGAAAGAAGGGTGAAAGGGAGAGAGATAAACAGATATGCGAGAGAACCATCAATGGGTGGCCTCTCGCACACCCCAACTGGGGGCCTGGCCATCAACCCAGGAATCAAACCTGTGACCTTTAAGTTTGAGGGAGGATGCCCAACCCACAGAGCTACAACAGCCAGGACCTGGTTGGATATTTTGTAAAATGTTTCTCTGTTGGAATTTATCTGATGTTTTTCTTGGTTAGACTGGGTTATGGATTTGAGAGGAAAGGCACAAAGGTGAAGTACCATTTTCATCACATAACATCAGGAGCACGTAGCAACATGACTTATTATTGTTGATGTTGACCTGGTTGAGGTAGTGTTTTTCAGGTTTCTCTAACATAACATTATTTAAACCCTTCCCTCCTTGGAAGGAGGTCACCATTCACAGCCCATACCTAAGAAGTGAGGAGTTCTGTTCCTCCTGAGTCTGGAATACCTACAGAAAGTATTTGGAAGTATTCTTCATGGATTTGTCTCTTCTCCCAAATTTATTCATTTATGTATATCAGTATGGACTCGGGGGTATTCATTTTTTACTCTGAGTTATAATTTAATTTTTTTTTTTTGCTCAAGTTGTTCCAGCTTTGACTGGTTGGACTCTTTCAGTTGGATCCTGTGTCCCTTTGACATATCTCCATTATTATAGATTTTTAAAAAAAAATTTTTGAGTGCTTTCCTAATTTCCGACACTATAAGATGCTGTAGACTTATCTTTCATATACCCTCACCCATTTCTAAAATGAGTGTTTTGTGTTTTCTATTTTAATTGAACTGGGTTCTGTGATACTATTTGTTTGGTTTCTTGTTTTTAGTTCTGAAATAGCATGAGATATTTATAACATGATTATATTTTTATCAAAATATCTCAAGAAAGCTGTGTTTGCTTTGTGATTGCCCAGCTATCCTGAATATTTTGGTTTTTTTTAAATTAAAGATATAACTGTTTTTCATTGGAACCAAGATTCTTATCATGTAACTAAAGTGACACGTCATTGTTTACCTGGTATTTATTTTTATTTTTATTTTCAGGAAATGAACTGGTTTTACACAAGTGGATTTTTTAGGTGCTTAAAGCTTAGACTTCTCGTTTATCCATTCTCTCCTTCCTTTAAGGAACATTTTTAAGCACCTTCCATGTGCTGGGCATTGTGCTGGGTGCTCAAAACAGACAAGACACAGCTGTTTCTTGAGTAGTCCATAGTCTAGTGAGGACATAGCTATACTTCAGCATGATAAGTGCCATAATAAACATAAGCTCTCCCAGCTGGGTAGCTCAGGTGGTTGGAACTTGGTTGGAGTTTCGTCCTATACACCAAAAAGCTGAGGGTTCTATTTCCATTCAGGGCACATACCTAGGTTTTGGGTTTGATCCCCAGTCAGAGCACATGTGAGAGGCAACTGATTAATGTTTCTCACATTGATTTCTCTTTCTCTCCTCCCCTCTTCTCCTGGTCTCTCCCTCTCCCCCTTCCCTGTCCCTTCCTCTTCCTCCCTTCCTCTTCCTCTAAAAAATCAATAAGCATTTTCTCAGGTGAGGGGTGGGGGGAAGGTAAGCTCAAGATGAAGTAGAAGCCAACAGCAGAGATCAAAGACAATTTGTTAACATTTTGAAGGGTGAATCTTAATTAGCCAGACTAAATGGAGGAGAATAAGAAAAACAGGAGGTTAAGGGAGATGGGCAAGGATGTTTTTACAAAATGAAAAGCATGTAACTGAAGGAGTATGGCACTTTCAAAGTACTACAAAGAGCTCAGTGTGACTGGAGCATAAAATAAAGTGGAGGCAGTGCTGAGTTCAGCAATAAGCCTAAAATCCATCATGAAGGGCTTCATGCCATGTTTATGTTAACATTCTGGGGGCACTCTGGGAGAGATTTTTGGCAGAGGAGCAATTACTTTGACAGTACTGTGGCAATGAATTATAGTAGCCAAGAAACTAGGTGAGGAATCCTCTTCAGTAATCTGAACTACAGGTGAGGACAGTGGTGACAGGTGGCATGGAGTAGATGGGTTGTCGAGATGTAAGGAAGTATAGATGTGAGGTTAAAAGATGACTGAAATGATGACTGAATCAGACATCATCTATATGTGCCTGATAATATAGGCATGTACAAAAATAAAATTAAAACCTTACTTAACAGGAGTTTGTGAGTCTACTTTCCACGCCTCTTGGACAAATTACTGTAGACTAACTGTCCAGTAATGAGTCACTGGTAAAGGAATAGTACATGAGAGGATTAAGTACTGAGCAACTCTAGTATATAACACTCATAAGTTCTCAAAAATAGAAGCAAATAAGCTGAAGGGAAAGAGCCAAGAATACTAGGTGTATGGGAATCCATCAAATTAAAAATGTTTCCTCCAGCACAATCCTTAACAGCTCTTGTACTATAGCCATCTTTAGCTGTCACACCAGTGCCTTTCAAAACTTCCATTTCCTGGCGAAGGTAAGCTTGCAGTGTCTTTTGTCTCAGGTATAAATCATAATGACACAGCACATTTATTTACACAGTGTACTAGTTTCACCAGCTCCTTCTACTATGCAAATAGCTCCATAAACGTAAGTTTGGCACTTTGAAAGCCACAGGTATTTTTGGCCTGCTTACATGTCATTTTAAACAAACATTTCCCCTTATTGTGAGTCACTATAATATTAATTGGGGATACTATGATGCATGTGCCTTAAACATGACCTAGTTTCTATTTGAATCTGGCCAAAATGTCATGAAATATCTCAGCATTTCCATAAACCCACTGTCTAGTGAGAGCAACTCATATTTGCTCATGAGAAAACTGAAAGTGAGTTAGATGGATCACCTCAAGTCTCTTTGTCTCATTATATCTTCCCTATACATGCTGTTTCCAAAATAATATGCTTCAAAATAAAACAAGCATTTTCAAATGTTAGATAACAAGTTTATGTCATCTCTTAATCACAAAGTCCCAAACGGAGGTAGAAGGCATGCAAAACAATATTGTAATTTTTATAAAACAAACAGTAGGACTGGAAAACAATCCAGAAGGCTCCTGGACAGTAACAGCCTGCACTCACAGGAGTACATTCAGTCAGATAGTAATCATCAGGTTTACTAATATCCACTGAGACACAAAACAAAGTAAGAAACACAGTTTATATCTTGGCTAATAGTGCCAGGAAAACAGGATTAGTCTATAGTTATTTCTTTATAGCTTCATATCAGAAGCAATCAGAAGAAACTTCTGAATAATTGGTATAAGTGGTTCTCTAACTTTTTTTAAAATTAAATTTATTGGGGTGACAATTGGTTAATAAAATTACATAGGTTTCAAGTGTACATCATCTGTGTATTATGTTTATCACCCAATGATAAATCTCCTTTTGTCGCCATATATTTGACTTCCTTTACCCTTTATTATTACCCACCCCCTTTCCCTCTGGTAATCACGATACAGTTGTCTGTGTCTATGAATTTTTCTCTTCTTTGCTCATTTATTGCTTTCAGTTTTATATCCCACATATAAGTGAAATCATATGATTCTTGCTTGACTTTTTCTGTCTGACTTCACTTAGCAAGATATTTTCAAGATCCATTTATGATATCGCAAATGGCAGTATTTTTTCTTTTCTTAAGGATAAGAAAACATAAACCATTACTCATGGTTGCCAAGACATGGAAATGGCGGAAGTGTTCTTTGATGGATTCCATTGTATATAGGTGTCCATCGAAGAACACTGTCATTTCCATGTCTTGGCAACCGTGAGTAATGCTGCAATGAACACAAGGGATACATACAGCTTTGCTAATGAAAGTTTTCAAGTTTGGGGGGTAGATAACCAGAAAAGGGATTACTGGGTTAAATGGTAACTTTATTTTTAATTTTTTTGAGGAACCTCCATACTGTTTTCCATCACGGCTGTACCAGTTTACATTCCCGCCAGCAGTGAATGAGGGTTCCTTTTACTCCACAACCTCTCCAACATTTATTACTCACCCTGTTAATAATAGCCATTCTGATAGGTGTGAGGTGATATCTCATTGTAGTTTTGATTTACATTTCACTAATAGCTAGCTAAGTTGAGCATTTTTTCATATATCTGTTGGCTATTTTTATGTCTTCTTGGAAGAAGTGTCAGTTCAGGTTCTCTGCCAATTTTTTAATTGGATTGTTTGTGTTTTAGTTGTTGAGTTGTATTAGTTATTTATATATTTTGGATATTAACCCGTTGTTGAAGGTGTTTGCAAATATCTTTTCCCTTTCAGTTGGTCACCTTTTTGTTTTGTTATCAGTTTCTCTTGCTGTGCAGAACATTTTAATATAGACCACTCATTTATTTTTGTTTTTACTTCCCTTGCCTCGTAGGGAAACTTCATAAAGTCCTCTTTAAGACCCAGGTCCATAAGTTTAATACCTATTATTTTCTTCTATGTAATTAATTGCTTCAGGTCTTATATTTAGGTCTTTGATCTATTTTGAGTTAATTTTTGTATATGATAACTAAGCACAGTCTAGTTATATTCTTTTGTATGTGACTTTTCAATTTCCCTAGTACCATTTATTGAAGAGGCTTTCTTCACTGTATGTTTTTGGCTCCTTTATCAAAATCTTTTGCCCATGTACATGCACGTGGGTTTATTTCTTGGTTCTCAATTCTGATCCATTGATCTGTGTATCTATTTTTCTGCCAATACCATGCTGTTTTGATTATGGTTGCTTTGTAGTATAACTTGAGGTCAGGGAACATGATACCTCCAACTTCATCCTTTTTTCTCAGTGCCGTGCCAGCTATTCGGGAGTTTTTTGTGGTTCCATACAAATCTGATAGTATTTTGTTCTGTGTGTTTTAAAAATGCCATTGGGATTTTGATGGGGATTGCATTAAATCTGTATATTGCTTTGTGTAATATGGCCATTTTAACTTCGTTGATACTTCTAATCCATGAACATAGAATGTCTTTCCATTTCTCTGTGTCTTCTTCTATCCCTTTTAATAATGTCTTACAGTTTTCACTGTATAGGTTCTTCACACCCTTTGTTAAGTTTATTCCAAGGTATTTCATTTTTTTGCAGAAGGAATTGGTTTTTTTCCTGAAATTTAATTGTTAGGATATAAGAATGCAGTGGATTTTTATATTGATTTTTGTATCCTGCAACTTTACAGTATGTGTTTATTGTTTCTAATAGGTTTTTGGTGGAATCTTTAGTGTTTTCTGTATAAAGAAAGAATCATGTCATCTGCAAAAAGTGACAAGTTTACTTCTTCATGCCTTTTATTTCTTTCTCTTGCCTGGTTGCTCTGGGTAGGACTCCCAGTACTGTGTTGGGCAACGGTGGAGAGAGCGGGTATCCTTGTCTTGTTCCTGATCTTACAGGAAAAGCTTCCAGCTTTTCACCATTGACTATGATATTAGCTGAGGGTTAATCACATATGACCTTTTTTTATATTGAGGTACTTTGTTTCTATACCTATTTTATTGAGTGTTTTATTCATAAATAGATGCTAGCACATTAAATACAATAGTACATTAAAATGATAATACATTATCATCAAGTGGGGTTCATTCCAGCAGCACAAGGAGAGTTCAAAATATGCAAATTGATCAATGTGATACATCAAATTAACAAAATGAGGGATAAAAATACAGTCATATCAATAGATACAGGAAAAGCATTTGACAGGATACAACATCCATTTGTGATTAAAACTCTCTTCTTTTACAGATTCATAAGACACCTGACTCATTCCCTCTACTAACAATTCATGAGAAAAATGATATCTTTTAATGAGAGATGATGTCTAAGGTTTATGAAATTTCCTAAGTAATTTATTCATGTCAGAAATTTAAGTATAAATCATTTTTATTACTATTTTTTAATCCTCACCTGAAGATACATTTATTGATTTTACACAGAGAGGAAGGGTGGAAGAGAAACATCAATGTGAGAGAGAAACATCGATTGGTTGCCTCCTGTATGTGCCCTGATGGGGAACCAAACCCACACAACCTTTGTGTGTTCCCTGACCAGGAATGGAACCCATGACCTTTTGGTGCACAGGGCAATTCTCCAACCAACTGAGCCACACCTGCCATTACAGTATAAATCATTTTTAACATTAAGACCAACCTCTGTTCATTAATAAGCTCCTCAGCCATATTTTTCAAACCACCATTATTGGCTACTCAGATCTTATTAGGTTGTAGAATCTTCTTTGCTTCTTATATACTGGAAATCTAGGCTCTTAAACATTTTTAGTTTCATATTTTCAAGTGTCCTCTAGGAAATGTCCTGGAGAACCCAAACTGAAAGCAAGTATATAAATCTTTGTGTTGTGGCTCTGGTTCCAGTGAAATCTAACAACTACCATAAATCTCTCTTCCCTTCCTAACCCATACCTTTACCAAATGACACATTCATTTTGTTACGTTCAACTTTTAAGTAACCCTGGCCGGTGAGGCTCAGTTGACTGGAGCATCCTCCCATAACCGAAAGGTTGAAGGTTCACGTGCAGTCAGGGCACTTGCCTGGGTTGCAGGGGTGGTCCTGATCTGGGTTTGTGCAGTCCCCAGTCTGGGCACCTGTAATCCCTGGTCCAGGGGCATGCAGCCCCAGGTTCAGGTGGGTACAAGAGGCAACTGATCAATGTCTCTCTCTCTCTCACTCACTCTCAGGCACTCTCTCTCTCTCTCAAATGCAATGGAAAAATGCCCCTGGGCATGTATAAAAATACATAAATAATTAACAAATTTCAGACCTTAATACCTAATTTAGATTTGTGGATCTATGGAAGTAAGGTGGAAGAAATTATAAATTGTGCTATTTAAACCAAAATTTAAAAGTAAATAATTAGAAGTAAATAAAATTTAAAATTCAGTGCTTCAGTTGCACCTGCCACATTTAAAGTACTCAGTAGCCACAGGGAGCTAGTGGCTACCATGCTGGACAACAGAAATGTAGCACATTTATTGGACAGTGTAGATGCAGGACAGTACAGAAAGTTCAACTTGACAACATTGTTTAGAAACTGATACAAAAGGCACTTTAGTTAGTAGTGAATATACATATATTTTAAAATGCCCATGTGAGGGCTTCTCAAGAGATAAAGCAACCAGATTGTTTATAAAGAGAACCTATAATTTCATTTACTGTGCAAAAAAGTGCCTTTTAAATTTATAAATTCTACTTTCTTTCCTACAACTTATACCCTAAGAGATTTACAAATGCAGAACTTCTAAAGGCTACATGTGCAGAATTGTATGTATAGCTAGTTCCAGATCCCCAGAATTTCTTCAATCCATCTTATACTCCCTTCCCTTCTACACATTTGATCATTAGCTTCTCCATAACATGTTGACTTAAATGTTTAGCATATATATATATACACGGGGTGGGGTGGCGGGACAAAAGTAGATTTACAGTTGTAAGTACACAAAACACAGAATTTATTCTTGTATTATTGTTTGTTAATTATGGTATTGTGTTCCATGTAAACAGCTGTAAAGGTACTTTTGCCCTAACCTCTCTGTATATATTTTTAAACTTCTGTCTAATCTGCTGGCTTAGACTGGAGCTTCATGTTGAACAAAGGCTAGTTTATAGCCATTTTTGTGCATCATCTTGAGGTAAAATCTTTAAGTGCCACTTACACACCTTCATATTTTTCAGCTTTCTATAAAAAAGTGATTTTCTTTGTTCTTAAGAAAATATGGTTGCACAACCCTTAGTAAGAATGATTAAATCACTTTTCTTCCCTCATTTTTTTTCAAAAGCAGACCCTTCTGATAAATTCTGTTTGATAATGCCTGCCCGAGTGGAGGCTTAGGCAGGGAAGGGTTAGGATGAGCCTGGAATATTTTGTGCCTGAAGCCAAGTCCTCAAAAAATGGTGGGAACATTAGATCAAAAGACGTCAGAGCCCGCCTAAAGGAGGTTCCACTGGCCAAATCTGGGGGAAATTAAGTATAGTAATGAATCATAAATCACTGACAAAACAGGCACCTCCGAGTTCATCCTGATGGATGGATCAATGGATGGATAGATGAATGGACAGACAGCTGGATGGATAGATAGATGGGCAAGAAAGGAAGGCTCTTCTTTTTTTAATTTGTATTTATGAATTTTAGAGAGGGAGTAAGGGAGGAAAGGAGAGAAACTTGATCTTGTTCCACTTACTTATGCATTCATTGGTTGATCCCTGTGTGCACCCCGACCAGAGATCACCAGCAACCCTGGCGCAATAGGGCGACACTCCAACAAACTGAGCTGCCTGGCCAGGGCAGAAAGGCTCTTTGTTATACTAGAATGCTGGCTGGTAAGTGTGGATGGGTTGGTAAAGCTGGAAAATCACCATTTCACAACCATCATAATAAAGATTGGTTTAGGCAAGAGTTATTGGTGGGTGCTAAATATAGGGGGAAGTTTATCAAGGAACAGGATGTTTACATAGCCTTAATTGTATTCCCACATACTGCTTCTTAATTACTGGAAAATAACTATAAAATGGAAAAACCAGAGAGAGGCAGATGGGCCTCTTTTCATTGATCTTGAAAGACATTCCACACAACTTATTTCATATTTGTATGTAAATGGGATGCATAAGCTGAATCTAGTCATGAGGAAACTTCAGACAAAACCAAAGTGAAAAACATTCTGTTACTTTTAAAGCATCTTATATTTTTAAAAATTTCAGTGTCCCAAAAGATGAGGGCAAGGAGGGCGGGGCAAGACTGCAGAACTATTCCAGCTTAAAGGAAACTAGAGATGTGACCACTTACTGCAAGTCTTTGATACAGGACTGCATCTTGGACAAGAAGTGGAAAAAAAGTAATAAAAAGAATGTAATTGAGACAATTGCCAAGATTGGAATATGAATGGTAGATTAGAAAAAGTATTAATGTTAAATTTTATAACTGTCCTATGGCAATTGTTAGAGAATACCTTTGTTCTTAGGAAATACACCAGTGAAGTGTTAAGGAGTAAAGGGTCATGATGTCTATAATTTATTCTCAAATGGTGCAAGAAAATAATTGTGTGCATGTGGAGAGAATACAATAACAAATGTGTTGTATAATTAACAGTTGGTGAATTTGTACAAAGGGTACGAAGGAGTCCTTTACTTATCTTGCAAATTTTCTGTAAATTTGAAATTATTTCAAAATAAAAATTGTAAAATTTTATTCAATGTTTTCTAGCCCTTTCTAAGGCACAAAATGACCTGATGACAGTGAAGATACAATCAGAGAATCTTTCAAAAGAATATGACCGTCTCCTAAAAGAACACTCAGAACTTCAGGTGGGTGACATCTATGTTATGGGCCTAAATTTTTTTAAATTGTAATTACTTAAATCAACTATTTGGGTTATTTGCTCTTCCCAAATCAAGAGGTTGTACTTAATCCTGGCTTTGTTTAGTGATTAAGGAAGATAGAATTTACTTAGAGGGTAAAGATTAGGACATTACATGAAAATACAAGATAATCATAACAGAGAGAGTAAGTGGCCTGCTAACTTAAACCGTTGAAGTTTTTCGTGAAGCTTTAATCAAAATAATTGAACCACAAAAATGGCAGCATGAAAAAACACATTGGCTCTAGAAAATTTTGTTTTGCTCTTTGGAATGTTTGTCGTACCCATACCAAAGAAAAATCAAAAATGAAGTCCCTCATCATACTGCTCCTTCTGTCCTGCTCTTTTAAGCATTTTAGGACAAAGCCTATTGGCTTTGATTTACCTGCAATTGATTTGAAAGATAGAAATGAAAAAAAACTTTTTGTTGTTAAAGTCACAAAGTTGGGGCCATAGATATTTCTTTCTCTTCCCCTCCAGTCTAGCAGAGTAAGTTTCCAACATTTATTCATGTCGGGTTTGTCTTTTCCTTTCCTCTTGGGCTTCCAGCCCCTAACCTGAATTGATTTCCCCTCCATACTTTGACCATGTGTGGGGAGAGTTCAAGGGAGCAACCATTCCACGGGCAACCCTGGCCATCCTACTTCCTCCCAAGATGGAGGGTCTGTGCTCCTTTTCTTTCAGGTTGGGCTGATCCTTAGAATTTGGAAGCCTTGTGTTATTCAATCATGGCTTTTTAGCAATTACAGTCCTACAGTTACTGCAATACACTTATATCTCCAAGGTCTCGCACTGTGCCTGGCATAAGACAAGGAGGCACTGTACCTGTGGGCCTTCGCGTCAGGCAGACCTGAAGTAACTGCTGGCTTTGTGATCCCAAGCGTATTAATGTAACCCCTCTGGGGCTCATTATTCTCCATTTGTAAAATCAGAACAATAATAGCACCCATATCACTGGGTTGTTGGGACTATTAAATAGAATGTGAAGGGCACTTAGCATTGTGCTAAGTAAATACTCCAGAAATGATAGCTATTAACACAATTCCTCTGTAGAAGTTTTGCTGAGAGAATGATATTCTCAGCCAGCCACTTGGCCTTCATCCTAAAGCCAGTCAGGAGCATTCCCAAGCGTGTGTGAATCTGGTGTTCCAAGTTGGGTTGCATGTTTGATTTAACTACGTACTTTGACAATAGGGCAATGCAGAGCAGGTAGATACCCATTGTTTTAAGCCCAGGACACCAAGATCTCAGTTCACATAGTCTGTAGTGGGCGGTTATGGTATCAGCAATACCAACACCTTCTCCCCATCTGTAAACAGTGGTCCTGATATTGCCAACTTCACTGAGGCGTCCTTCAAGATCCACCATGGAAAGTAAAAGAACAGCCCTGCCTGGTGTGGCTCAGTGGGTTGAGTGCCAGACTGCACAGCCAATTGTTTCCCTCTTTCTTCCTCCCTTCTCCTCTCTCTAAAAATAATAAATAAAATGTTTTTTAATAAGAAAAAGAAAGTGAAGGAACACTTCAGAAGCCTCTTCACTTCAGAAGCCTCTTGCCTAAAAATAGAACTTTTTTCGCCTCCCACTTGTGAGGTCAGAATGACCTCACACCAACAAGGGTGAGGACCCACACCAGTGGACTTTGCCAGTGTCAAAAATGTTTAAGAGAAGCAGGAATATTTCCTCATTTTTTTATGGCCAGTGGCCATTGCTTGAATGTTCCCATTGTTGGAATAGTTAATGTTTCTCTTAATACTTGAAGAATATATGTGATGATGAGATTTTCTCAACCCATTTTATTCCCCCCCCCAAAAGGCATTCTTGATAAAAACTGTGAAAGAACGTTAATGAGTAATTCCTTCCCCAGAAAGTAGGTACTCTGTCTTACCTGTTTCTTTGAAAAATGATCCCATCCCAGATACCCCAAGTGCCATGCTGAAAATTGGGTCTTGTTCACTAGTGCCTTTCGGCCTGGACCTAATTTCTGCTTGTATCAGGTTTTTTGAAATAGTTAATGGATAACATTTAGTAAGGGTGTGGTCTGGACTAAGCACTTAACTTCACATAGGTTACCCTGTTTACTCTCCATCACAGCCCTCTAAATTAAGGTATTTTAATATCCTGTTTTGTAGATGAGGAAAAGGAGAACCAGAGATGTTATATAATATACCCAAAATCATTGAACTAAAAAGTGATAGCATTCGAAGTCAAGAAGTATTTCTCCAAAACCTCCATCATTAACTGCTCTGGTCTTTGGCCTGTGCCGGTCATTGGACTATACTCTGGGATTCATTCTCTTCCCACTGCTCCTCTGCTCCATATCTCTGGGAGACAGATATATTTTCCAGGCTCTCTCTCTCCACGGCTGCAGTTCCCACTGGTCAGCTTCCACCTGGTGGCCCTCACTCCTGGGATCCATAACACTGTCTCCTCCCTCATCCCAGCCTGAAGAGTGGCGGTCGTTCTCTGCTGTTAATCCCTTAGGTGCCTTGCTGCCCTGTGTGGTGTGTGTGTGCTTGCATCACTATAAAACCAAGCCTTGGAATAAATTACTTAAGGAAAAAAAAAATCTCAGCTCCATAGTTTACCATTTCTATAAACCTCATGTAAATCATTTGACATCCGTTTTCCTTGGCTTCTTCATTACTTAGATGAGTATTATAATTCTTCATGAGCATTGCACCAGATTCTGTACAAGAAAATACTTTAAATATTTTTAAACAAGCCCTGACTGGTGTAGCTCAGTGGATTGAGCATGGGCTGCAAGCCAAAGGGTCACCTGTTCGATTCCTGCCTAGGGTACAGGCCAGGTCCCTAGTGGGGGGTGTGCAGGAGGCAACCACACATTGGTGTTTCTCTCCCTCTCTTCCTTCCTCCCTTCTTCTTTCTCTTAAAATGAATACATAAAATCTTAAAAATACCTTTTGGAAAACATATATTTTTAAACAAGAAAAGCTTTATATAGCTATAAAATTCTAGTAATTATTTCTTGATTGGACACATTTTTTCCCCATTCACCTGCTATCCTCCCCAAACACGTTTTACACGTTTTACACGTTTTACACGTTCTCCATTATGAGAACATGTAAAAGTCTGAGATCCAGGTGTCATTAACTGAGAACCATTGTCTTAAAAGTGACTCTTACACTCTGATATCCACTTTTGGAATCCAACTGGAGAATCAAAAAATTGCTGTAGACCTACAGTGAAAAGCTCTATCACACTGTCCTTTATGAATCTTACTTCTCTTGTCAAACTAACCTTCACAGTTGAATTATCCTGAAGTTCTTTGAGAAACTTAGCTTTCTCAATTTTACATAGTTGATTTACTTTAAATAAAATTACCATAAAGTACAGGACTGTAACACATTAAGGAAACAAAGGCGGTAGAGGGGAAAGCTGATTTCTTTACTGAAAAATCCCAATTTGTAGCTTTTCAATCCCTTTGGATTTCACCATGCAGTCCCCTATCTGTGATAAACACTAAATAAATATTAGGAAACAGTCCCTTCAGAAAATGTAATTTTTGCTTTTCCTTGTTTGTCCTGGCTGTCTTCTAGAAAAGAAAAAAAAACAGAACTAAGAGTTATTGGCAGCAAAAACACATAAGCACCTGCCAGTTTTTAAATTTCATTTTGGATAATCACCCTTCACTTAAGGGACTTGTCCACAATAACAGCTCCATTAAAGGTATAATTTTGTCTAAAGTGGTAAGAGATATAAACACGTGCAGTGATACACTATCATTTAAAATGTCTCCTCTAATCTTATCTTCTGATATGGGTGCTTGATGTTATTAAAGTTGTTCTGAAAGGATCAATGCTCAGTCTGAATGAGATCTTGATGAACTTCCCATGTAAATATAATAATACTGCAACTCTATTTTATGAGATTTTTTTCCCCTCATGGTAGACTGTTCCCTTGTTAGTGCAAATGATTTTTTAAGATTAAATTCTATCCCATTTTCTTCCCGTTTTAAATTATATCTTATAGTTAACTCTTAACATGATCAGTAAAGAGTATAATTTGAAAAGGTAGTTCTATTGTCAGATAATTGAAGAACAACAATTTAAAAAGGCCAGCCTATCTGGGTTTTTGCTTTCCTTTATTTCTTTCTCTGCCAAAAAATCTTAATTGGGTTTGCAAGAGGAGAATTTTAGAAATTTTGTTTTTCTGATATAAGTATGAAACTAAAGCAAAATAGATTGAGACAGGGAGGGAAGAAAAGCTTAGCAAGAGCGTTATTACCCCCTTTAGACATTTTTTCAAATAAAATTCATCAGTTTTGCGTTTTTTTAATTTGAGACCTTCTCAGTACATATTTCACTTTTATTACTCTTATAATTAATAACTATACACAGAAAAGAGAAAAAATTTTAAAGTCCTTGTCATATCTATGAATCTGTTTCTCACTCTTTGCTGTAACTACTTAAGTCATTTTTTTTCTTGCAGGGTCGTCTGGGGAAAGGCAACAAGAAAGGCCAGTGAACTGTACGAAAGAAGATTACAGCACACATGTCAAGATAATGAATTTGTGATCATGTTAGCCTCTAGAAAATTTAAGTAATTTTCAGTCCAGAAAAATGAACTGTGACCAGCCAGTATTTTTGAAATGTCATACACAATGGCATCATCACAATATTTGATGATGTTTTATACATGTTGTACAGTATTCTGGCTCTTAAATAAAATATAAGCATGTTGCACACAATAATTATATATTCATAGTAACACTGGTACATGGTGGTTGTTCACCAATAGAAGGAAAAATTCATTAGCCAGTTTCTTCCAAAATTAGAATTTTA
Source organism: Artibeus jamaicensis (assembly GCF_021234435.1). Taxonomy (NCBI): domain Eukaryota; kingdom Metazoa; phylum Chordata; class Mammalia; order Chiroptera; family Phyllostomidae; genus Artibeus; species Artibeus jamaicensis. Next base: position 629,104 of record NW_026521981.1, on the reverse strand, counting down.
AGTTGCATAAAACCATTTATAGCCTTTAAAAGCTTTGATGAGTTTCCACTACTAATAATCTAATTCATATGATGATAATGATTATATATTTGAATATAGTATCCAGTACCAGCAAATTTGTTCATAGGGATATTAAATAAGGGTAAGTGATCAGAATTTGCCACTATATTAATAGGGAAGAGTCAGAAAGTGCAAAAAATATAAACAATGTCCTTAGGCTTTTTAAGTCAGATGATACTATGGTCTACTCTCATGAGACAACTGTATTTATAATTTTTGTTACTGTACTTCTGCAACTGTTGGACTGTTTTTGTTGACATTTGTGTTAACATAATAAGTGTTCAACCTTTTAAAAGTTTATCTAGGAATGGAGTTTACATCTATTTGCATTAACTGTTAGAGCACTGAACTGAAATTATTTTACAATAATGAGGAATTCTTGACTCAGAAAGTTAATGTACAACATATTTTAAAAAAACAAGTATTTCCCATTGCTGTGAGAGTTACTAATTATACAGATAATACCTCAAATATATATACACTGGTGTCACAGTTTTTCTGAGATGTTTCTGTAATCTGAAAACTAAATAATAAAAAATATTTTTTCATTCAAATATTCATTTAGAGTTTTCTTTAGAAGATGATAATTATTACAACATTAATATGCTGTAGGTTGTTCTAGTGTTTAGACATCAAAATTATCTTCCACGCCTCATAAAAACCTAAATATAAGAGAATATGGAGCCCTGGCTGGGTCACTCAATTGATTAAGATGTTGTTCCAATACACCAAGGTGTTGTGGGTTTAATCCCTAGTCAGGGCACACAAAAGAATCAACCAATGTTCCCAATACCATTTATTGAAGAGACTTTATTCCATTGAATGCTCTTGCCTCCTTTGTCAAATATTAACCATAAAGGCATGCTTTTATTTCTTGGCTTTCTGTTCTATTTTATTGATCTTTATGCCTATTCTTATTCCAGTACCAGGCTGTTTTGATTACAGTGGCCTTGTAGTATAGTTTGATATCAGGTATTGTGATACTTCCAGCTTTGTTGTTCTTTCTCAAGATTGCTGAGGCTATTGGGGTCTTTTTTTGTTTCATAAATTTTTGGAATATTTGTTCTAGATCTGTGAAATATGTCATTGATATTTTAACAAGAATTGCATTGAATCTGTATATTGTTTGGGGTAGTATGGACATTTTAATGATGCTAATTCTTCCAATTTATGAACGTGGGATATGCTTCCACTTGTATGTTCAATTTCTTTCTTAAATGTCCTATAGTTTTTGAAGTACAGGTCTTTTGCCTCCTTCATTTTATATATATGTGTGTGTATAAAATATATATGTATGTATATACATATACATGTATTTACATACATATATATGTATATAAATATATATACATACATATATGTATGTATGTATGTGTATATATATATATTCCTAAGTACTTTATTATGTTTTTGCTGCAGTAGTGAATGGGATTGTCTTCTTAGTTTCCCTTTCTGATATTTCATTCTTGGTATATAAAAATGCAACTGATTTCTAATATTAATTTTGTTTCCTGCTACTTTGCCAAATTCATGCATTAGATCTAGTATTTTGTGTGTGTGTGGAGGCTTTAGGGTTTTCTATGTACAGTTTCATGTCATCTGTAAACATTGACAGATTTACTTCTTTCTATCCAATTTGGATGCATTTTAATTCTTATTTTTGTCTGATCATTATGGCTAAGACTTCCAGAGTGGTGAAAGCTGACGTCCTTACCTTGCTCCTGATCTTAAGGGAAATGTGTTTAGTTGCCCATTGTTTAGTTGCCCATAATGTTTGCTGTAGGTTTGTATATATGTCCATTACTGTGTAGAGGAGTGATGCATCTATTCCCACTTTGCTGAGAGTTTTTATCATAAATAGGTGCTAAATTTTATCAAATGGCTTTCTGCATCAATATAATCATGATTTTTATCTTTCATTTTGTTTGTGATGCACGACATTTACTGACTTGCAAATATTGTACCAACCTTGTATTCACAGAATAAATCCCACTTGACCATGGTTTCTTTTTAGTGTATTCCTTGATTTAGTTTGCTAATATTTTGTACTGGACCACCAACTTAACCATACACAAGAATAAACACAAAATAGATGAAAGACATGCATGTAAGCCACAAAATCATAAAAATCCTAGAAGAAAACATACACAGTAAAGTCTCAGACATCTCTCATAGCAATGTTTTTGCTGATATGTCTCCTAGGGCAGGGGAATAAAGGAAAAAGTAAACAAATGGGACTACATCAAACAAAAAAGCTTTTGCATGGCAAAATAAATGATTAACAAAATGAAAATGGAAGCCAATGTGGGAGAGCATATCAATCAGTGATACATCCGATAAGAGGTTACTTTTTAAAATATGTAAAAAAAAATCTTATACAACTCAACACCAGGGAGACAAACAATCCAACCAAAAAAATGGGCAAAGGGCCTGAATAGACTCTTCTCCTAAGAGGACATACAGATGGCTGTTAGACTTATGAGAAATGCTCATCATCACTGATCATCAGAGATGCAAGTTAAAACCACAATGAGATATCACCGCATACCTGTCAGAATGGCTATCGGTAATAAGTCAACAGTGCTAGCAAGGATGTGGGAATGTAGACTGGTGCAGCCACTATGAAAACCAGTATGGAGTTTGCTAAAAAAATAATTTTGCATAGAACTGCCTTCTGACCAAACTCCACTACTGGGAATACATATTAAGAATCCCAAAACACTAGTTTGAAAGCCCAGTGAACTTAGAAGAAGAGTACATGAACTTAGAACTTTAACCAAGAGATAGGAAACATAAAAGTAGAACTAGAAAGCATAAAAATGAGCAATGAGAAAGGAAGAATACATTACAGGGAATCAACAGATTAGATGAAGCAGAGCATCAAATCAGTAATTCGGAATATAAGGAAGCAAAAACCACCCAATCAGAACAGCAAGAAGAAAAAAGAATCCTAAAAAATGAGGATTGTGTAAGGAGCCTCTAGGACAACTTCAAGTGTAACAACATTCATGTCATAAGGGTGTCAGAAGGAGAAGAGAAAGAGCAAGAAATTGAACATCTATTTGAAAAAAATAATGACAGAAAACTTCCCTAAACTGGTAAGGAAATAGACATACAAGTCCAGGAAACGGAAAGTCCCATACAAGATGAACCCAAAGAGGCACACACCAAGACACATCATGATTAAAATGCCAAAAGTTAAAGAGAATTTTAAAGCACCAAGAGAAAAGCAGTTACTTACCTGCAAGGGAGCTCCAATAAGAGTGTCAGCTGCTTTCTCAACAGAAAATTTGCAGGCCAGAAGGGATTGGCAATAAATATTCAAAGTGATAAGAAGCAAGGACCTAGAACCAAGATTATTCTACCCAGCAAAGCTATCATTTAGAATTAAAGGACAGATAAAGGGCTTTCCATAAAAAAAAAAAAAAAGGCTGAAGAAGTTCATCACCACCAAACCAGTATTATATGAAATGTTAAACAATCTTCTTTAAGAAGGGGAAAAAAAGATCAAAATGGCAGTACATACTTATCTATCAACCATTGTAAACAAGCAGAACAGAAATAGACTCATAGATATAGAGAACATTTTTGGTGGTTGCCAGATAGGAGGAGGCATAGGTGGAAAAGGTGAAGGGATTGAGAAGTATGAATTGGTAGTAATAGAGTAGTCATGAGGATGTAAAGTATAGCATAGGGAATATAGTCAATAATCTAATAACTGTGGTATCAGATGGGTACTAGATTCATTGGGATGATCACTTAGTAAATTATATAATGTCTAATCACTTGGATATTCACCTGAAGCTAATATAATAAAATATGTTAATTGTAATTGAAAAAAAGTTAAAAAAAGAAAGAACACATGCACCCCTCTCTTCTTTGCAGCATTATTTATAATAGCCAATATCTGGAAACAGTCTATGTGCCCATCAATAGATGATTGGATAAAAAAGCTGCGGGACATTTACACAATGGAATACTACACAACCTTAAAAAAGAAGGTAATCTTACCTTTTGTGATGGTATGGATGTTCTAGAGATTATTATGCTAAGTGAAATAATCCAGTCAAAGAAAGACAAATACTGTATGATTTCATAAGTGAAATCTAATGAACAAAATAAACTGAAGAACTTAGCAGAAACAGAGGCATGGACACATGGAACAGACTGACACCTCTCAGAGGGGAGGGAGGACAGGGGACTGGATGAATGAAGGTGCAGGGACTAACCAAAGAACACATAAATATGACACATAATCAGAGAGAAAATGGCAGCTAGGTAAGTGGGAGTAGATTCTACTTCCCCCTACACACAGGAGAGAAACCTGGCCGATCTATGGAGGAGCAGAGCAGACAGTCAACAGTACCACAGCATATATGAAGGTAGGAGATCAAGAATTGTAGCAGACATTAAAAAAGCAGGTGGTAAGGAGAGTGCTTCAGGACAATAAGGGCCCAGGGATCAGCGCGGGGACCAGGGAGGCCACAGCCCTAGACCCGGGTCCACTGGGCAGGCCACAGGGCTCTTGGGAGAGAGCTGGGTCAGCTGCTCCCTCCCAGCCAAACAGGGTTTGAGCAGCACTGGGAGCGACCTGGTTGCTTGAAGTTTCAGACAGGGGAGAAAGGACTGAGTGCCAAACACATGGGGGCTGTGAGCACCCATGCATAGCCTTGGGAATAGTGTGCGCCAGAGCCTATGTAACCAGAGGCAGCCTGGCCAAGTGTGTGCAGGCCTGCGCCCCCACAACCCAGGGGGAGAGAGCTTTGTGGAACACCCAGGGACCACACCCATGGACCTGGAGTGAGCATATGCGCCTCAGGAGACCCAGAGCCTGTACCAGTAAACGGAGTGAGCAACCACTCCTCAGGAGACCTGGAGCCCACATCTGTAAACCCGCCCTTCAGCCTGCTGCAGCCAGCAAGAACAGAACCAGTTTGGCCAGTTTGAAACCAGCAAGAGGGGTTTTTTGTTGTTTTGGGGGGGGGTTGTTTTTTGTATGTTTGATTTTTTTAAGGTAATCTTTTATTTTCTAATTTTTATTATTCTTATCTCTCAATACCTTTTGCTTCTCTTTCTTTCTTTCTTGTTTTATTCCTTCTTCCTTTCTTTCCAATTTTATCTCTTTTACCTTCCTTAGTCTGCTTTAAAAAGAAAACCCCACAAATGAGACAAAAAAAACCCAGAACTGTGAAAAGACCAGAGTTGGACCCAAAGAGGGAGCATCCCAACAGCTGAGAGAGAGACAAATTTCACTTTGCTACTACAGAGAACCTGAAAGGTAATGCATATTTGTATTATTATTATTACATTATTCTTATATCTTTTATTTGAATATATTTTTGTATTTCTCTTCTTTCTGTTTAGTCTTCTTTGCTTGGCTGGTTATATTGTATTGTATGACAGCTTTTCCCTGTTCTCTCATTCATAATGTATTGCTAATTTACTGTCCTTCACTCCACCTGTGTTCCCTTAGCACACGACTGAAGGTCCAGTACTCCCTAATCTTGGTATCTAGATCTCATAGATTCTGCCATATGATTGTTTATCTAATATTATTATAAATAATAGTTGTTCCATACTATTATAAATACTACACAACACCCCTCCCAGATCTTAGCCCACTTCATGGTTTCCTGAACTCTATTACTGGAGTGATTAACTCTATTATCTCACACACTACACCTATTTACTATCCTTTATTCTCATCTTACCTCAGAATCTGACCTTCCACAACCTCAGTGCTTTCTAGATCCAACTCACAATCCTTCCTTCCCCAACAAGAGTCTTATTTTCTTTCCATCCTTTCTAAAAAGTGGCTAGTTGGATGGTATATCATGGTTAACACTATACATAGTGAAAGGATCTCCTATCTCTTCTTTACTGGCTGCTAATATAAATAGCATAGAATACTCTCTTGCTGTCTTAAACCATTTTGCCTTCCCCTCCAACTGATCACAAAAAAAGAGTAGATGGAAGTGGTGAACACCAGGATACCTGAAGGAGACTGCACCACTGAATCTCACAGGTATCCTACCACAGAAGCTCACACCATAAACCCAGGGAGTCAGAACAGATCAATTTAAAAAGCTGAGGCTAACAAGAACAGTCTCACAAACAATGGGAAGACAAAGAAACAATCCCCAAATGAAAGGAAAGGAGGAAACCTCAGAAAGAATGTTAGATGAAACAGAGGCAACTCAACTATTAGATATTTAGTTCAAAGCAATGGGTCAGGAAGCTCCATGAGCTCACAGTGAATTACCTGAGACTACAGGGAAACTGCAATGAACTTGCTGCAGACTATATCAATATGAAAAGCAAATAGAAATTATCAACAAGAGCCAAGAGAAAATGAAGAATACAATGTCAGAACTGAAGAACACAGTAGAAGGAATCAAAAGCAGGATCGATGAAGCAGAAGATCGGATCAGTGAGCTGGAGGACAAAGTAGAAAAAAGCATCCAGAAAGAGCAAGAAAAGGGGAAAAGACTCAGAAAGAATAAAGAGGGATTAAGAGAAATACAAGACAATATGAAAAGTAATAATATTCAAATATTAGGGATACCAGAAGGAGAAGAGAAAGGGATAGAAAACCTATTTGAGAAAGGGAAAACTTCCCTAATATGATGATAAAAAAAAGTCACACAAATACAGGAATCACAAAGAGTCCCAATCAAGAGGAACCCAAAGAGGCCCACTTCAAGACACATCATAATAAAAATGGCAAAATTTCAAGACAAAGAGAGAATCTTAAAGGCAGCAAGGGAGGAAAAGGAAATAACATACAAGGGAACCCAGTAAGGTTAGCAACTGACTTCTCAATGGAAACACTCCAAGCCAGAAGAGAATGGCAAGTAGCAGTAATTGAAGCAGTTATCAAAAAACTCCCGACAAACAAAAGCCCTGGACCAGATTGTTTCACAGGAGAATTCTACAAAACATGTAAAGAAGAGCTAACCCCTATCCTTCACAGATTATTCAAAAAAGTTCAAAATGATGGAAGACTCCCAAACTCTTTTTATGAAGCCAGCATTATCCTAATCCCAAAACCAAATAAAGACACAACAAAGAAAACTTCAGGCCAATATTGCTGATGAACATAGACACTAAAATCCTCAACAAAATATTGGCAAACTGCATCCAACAATACATTAAAAAGATCATGCACCATCACCAAGTGGGATTCATCCCAGGGATGCAAGGATGGTTCAACATTCGCAAATCAGTAAATGTAATACACCACATAAACAAAAGCAAAGACAAAAATCACGTGATCATATCAAAAGCTGTGGAAAAAGCATTTGATAGGGTACAGCACTCATTTATGATAAAAAACACTCAGCAAAGTGGGAATAGAGGGAGCATTCCTCAACATAATAAAGGCCATTTATGAGAGACCTACAGCCAATATCATACTCAATGAGAAAAAACTAAAAGCTTTTCTACTAAGACCAGGAATAAGACAAGGATGTCCTCTTTCACCACTTCTATTCAATATAGTTTCAGCCACAGCAATAAGGCAAGAAAAGAAAATAAAAAGCATCCAAGTAGGAAAGGAGGAAACAAAACTGTCACTGTTTGCAGATGACATGATAATATACATGGAAAATCCTATAGACTCTACCCAAAACCTGCTCAACCTAATAAATAAATTTGGCAAAACAGTAGGATACAAAGTCAATATCCAGAAATCAAAGGCATTTTTGTATACCAACAATGAAAGAGCAGAAGCAGAAATTTAAAAAATCTCACTCAATATAGCAAAAAGAAAAATAAAATACCTAGGAATAAACCTAACCAAAGAGGTAAAAGACCTGTATGGGATGGGAGAGATAGACAAAAAAAACTGTGCTTGAAAAATAACTAAATAATTTTTTTAAATGAAAGACCTGTGTGCAGAAAATGACACAACACTGAAGAAAGAAATCAATGAAGACACAAACAAATGGAAACATATATCCTGTTCATGAATCAGAAGAATTAACATCATCAAAGTGTCCATACTATCTAAAGCAATTTACAGATTCAATGCAATACCTATTAAAGTACCAATGGCATATTTCACAGACATAGAACAAACACTTCAAAAATTTACATGTAACCATAAATGACCCCAAATAGCTGCTGCAATTTTGAGAAAGAAGAGCAAAGTAGGAGGGATCACAATACCTGATACCAAACTGTATTACAAGGGCACTGTAATAAAAACACCCTGGTACTGGCATAAAAACAGGCATATAGACCAATGGAACAGAACAGAGAGCCCATAAATAAACCCAAGTCTCTATGGTCAATTAATATTTGACAAAGGGGGCAGCAACATAAAATGGAGAAAAGACAGCCTCTTCAACAAATGGTGTTAGGAGAACACCTTACACCACACACCAAAATAAATTCAAGGTGTACAAAAGACTAAAATATAAGTTGTGACACCATTAAAGTCCTAGAGGAGAACATAGGCAGGAAAATCTCAGATATTTCACACAGCAACATTTTTACTGATATGTCCCCTAGAGCAAGGGACATAAAGGAAAGAATAAACAAATGGGATCTCATCAATATCAAAAGCTTCTGCATGGCTAAAGAAAATGGTATTAAAATAAAAAGAGAACCAACTATATGGGAAAATATATTTTCCAATGATACCTCAGACAAAGATTTAATCTCCAAAATATATAAAGAACTTAGACAACTCCACTCTAACACAAGCAACCCAATTAAATAAGCAAAGGACTTGAACAGACACTTCTCTAAGGAGGACATTCAGAGGATCCAGGGACACATGAAAAGATACTCAATAACACTAGCTATCAGACAGATGAAAATTAAAACCACAATGAGATACCACTTTACACTGGTCAGAATGGCCATCATAAGCAAAGCAACAAACAACCAGTGTTGGAGAGGTTCTGGAGAAAAGGGAACCCCAGTTCACTGTTGGTGGGATTGCAGACTGGTACAACCACTATGGAAAACAGTATGGAATTTTCTCAGAAAACTTAAAATGGATCTGCCTTTTGACCCAGCAATCCCCCTGAAACATCAATCCAAAAGAATCTCTGCACCCCAATGTTCATAGCAGCACAATTTACAATAGCCAAGTGCCTAGGTGCCCATCAGTAAATGAATGGATAAAAAAACTATGGTACATTTACACAATGGAATTCTATACAGAAAGAAAGAAGGAGCTCCTACCCTTTGCAACAGCATGGATGGAACTGGACAGCATTATGTTAAGCAAAATAAGCCATGTGGTAAAAGACAAAGACCACATGATCTCACCTTTAACAGGAACCTAAACAACAAAACAATCAAACAAGCAAAATATAACCAAAGACACTGAAATAGAGAACAGGCTGACAGTGTCCAGAGGGGAGAGGGGAGGGAATTTCAGGGGAAAAGGGGAAGGGTTTACAGGAACAAGTATAAAAGACACATGGACAAAAACTAGGGGGTGTAGAAATGGGAGGGGGGAGGGCTGCATGGGTGGGCTGGGATGGGAGTAAAAAACAGAAAACTGTACTTGAATGACAATTAAAATAAAAAAATATGACAGATAGACACAGATAATAGTGTGGTGATGTCCAGAGGGAACAGGGGCTGATGGGCAATGGTAGGGGAAATGGGGTCGTCTACAAAATAGCAGAAACAATAAATAAACAGTTGAAAAAAGGAATCAGCCTTTGCCTGGTGGCCATGGCCTGGTGGATTATGTAGTTGGTTGGAGTGTTGTCCCATACATCAAAATGTTGTGGGTTCACTTCCCAATCAGGGCACATTCCTAGGTTGTGAGTTTGATGCACCTGGTCCGAGTGCATCAGGAGGCACTCAATGCAACCAATCGATATTTCTCTCTCACAAGAATGTCTCTGTCTCTCTTTCTCCCTTTGTCTCCCCACCCTTCCTCTGTCCCTGAAGTCAATAAACATATCCTCTAGTGAGGATTTAAAAAGAAGAATTGACCAATGAATGCATAGGTAAGTGGGACAAAAAATAGCCATTTTTCTCTCCTTTTCTCTCTCTCTCTCTCTCTAAGCCATTTTTTAAAAGGAAAATATTTACTAGAGTTTTACTCTCAATATTTGTTCCATCCTTTGTTGTTTATTATCTATCATTTTAGCATCAACTTCACACATATTTAATTTTTTCATTGTAAAATGGATGAACTGAGCAAGTACATATAAAATAAGAGTTTTATTTCAGATAAAAGTCAAGAGTTACTACTAGAAAACAAGACATGTAGGAGACATTTAACAGGAGTAAGAAATGGGAGTTAGACCATATGGGCTGACAGCACCATAAATAACAAGAAAAGGGAGGGAGTGCTGAAAAAGGACAGAACAAATGACAACTCAGAGTATCAACTTAGAATATCAAAGTTAAAGCTACATGGGTAAATATATAGATAGTGTTTGTGATTCTGGCCTACTATATGGAAATCAAGTCTGATGACAATAGCATACAGAAAAGTAGAAAATATACAACTTTAGAACTGGTAGAACTAAAATCTAATCTCAGCCTCACAAAAATTTACCCATATAATTTTGTATAAATTATTTAAACTTACTAGACTTCCATTTCCTCATCTCCAAAATGGGGATAATAGCACTTAATCAGGATTACTATATAAACTAAGACAATACTGTGATTCTCAAAGCTGTTCAGACTGTACAGCGAGGAGAAAGTCTGGGCAGTCTTTGAAAAGCATGAGGATTTCAAAGACTTCATGAGAGCAATTTAAGTGTAGATTTAAGTAACCCTAAACCTCAGCCCTCAGTTGTACAGATGGGCAACTTGAGGCCTCAAAAGTCTGAGTCATTTCCCCAAGGTAACATGAATAGTTTGACTCAGGGTCAGGATCTGCATCTAGAATTCAGGTGTCCTGGTTCCCCTCCAATAACTAGTTTTTATAAACACAAGTAGCTATAGTTTGTTAAACAAAATATTGCCATGATTTATCCAGGGTTCGAACCAGGAGCTCAGGCTTCAGAACCTGTGTGCTTTACCACAATACCAACATGCCCCTCAAACTATTCCTGTTCGTTGTTATTCTCCTTGCCGATAATGGTGGTTAGCAAAAAGTGAACATGTATTCCACTGATTTAGTTACAATTCATATTAGGTTGTGTTCTTTTCTATTGTCAGTAATAACTTCTTTATGTCTTGTAAGAGCATGGCTGTACTCTGGTCTCAAACCCAGGAGAGCCATTCTTGTCCTCTCCTGTCAGTGTTACATAGAGTTTCATCAGATGCTCTCTCCCTACTTACAAATCCAACTTGAGGTTCTGGAGTCCAGGAAGTAGCACTTAATAAGTTCTAGTCAAGTATTCTAGAATTTGGTAGGAGTCACCCTTGTTGCTTATCTGGCTATATCTTTGGCCCAGTACTGGTAGCTAGAGTACCCTGAACCCCAATTTAGATCCTGGAGCTTTAACAATTTAACTATTTCTTATGATACTGCCCAGATGCCACCAGCCTGCAAGGATCTCTAAATAAATATCTATGCTTGTAGTTCTGGGCTGGTCTCTGCCTATAGTGGCATTCCTGCTTCATTCTTGGGCCTCTTAACCACAGCCACTTGGATGTACCTGCTCCTGTTGTTTTGCTCTACCTCTGTAGGTTAGCCTGGTCCTGCATTCTTATTCCATTGCCCACTGCCTATTCACTATTCCTCCCATCCGTGTTCCACCACAGCTGAATGGCCCATACCCAGGTATACTGACATGTGATATGCCTTGTGTTTAAGTGGTCCCTATACATGTCTAAAGCCCGTGAAGCCCTTCTGAATTTCTTTTGTTTTTCAGCATACATTTCTGAGAATTCTTGAAAACTGATGTATGAAGTTTCAGTTTTCTTTTTAACATTTTCTCTAATTAGTTAACTAAATGACATTATTATCTTCACAGTGTTGCTTTCCACCTTGATCTCTAAACAAACATAAGACTTTATTACTCCTTCCTTCTATAGCCAAAAGTGATATCAACATGACAAAAGTGAATAACACCCTCCCCCCAAAGATATGTCCTAATACTAGGAATATTCTCTTCTGTATCAAAAGAGTGAATGTTCAACTGATCGATGTTTCTCACACTGATATCTCTCTCTCACTCTCTGTCTCTAAAATTTTTTTCAATTCCAATTAACATACTTTATTATATTAGATTCAGGTGAATATCCCAATGATTGGACATTATATGATTTACTAAGTGATCATCCCAATGAATCTAGTACCCACCTGATACCACAGTTATTAGACTGTTGACTATATTCCCTATGCTATACTTTACATCCTCATGACTACTCTATTACTACCAATTCATACTTCTCAATTCCTTCACCTTTTCTACCTTTGCCCACTCCTATCTGGCAACCACCAAAAATGTTCTCTGTATCTATGAGTCTATTTCCATTCTGCTTGTTTATTTTGTTTTTTATTCAACGGTTGATAGATAAGTATGTACTATCATTTTGTTTATCTTTTTTTCCCTTCTTCTTAAAGAAGATTGTTTAACATTTCATATAATACTGGTTTGGTGGTGATGAACTTCTTCAGCCTTTTTTTTTTATGGGAAGCCCTTTATCTGTCCTTTAATTCTAAATGACAGCTTTGCTGGGTAGAATAATCTTGGTTCTAGGTCCTTGCTTCTTATCACTTTGAATATTCATTGCCAATCCCTTCTGGCCTGCAAATTTTCTGTTGAGAAAGCAGCTGACACTCTTATTGGAGCTCCCTTGCAGGTAAGTAACTGCTTTTCTCTTGGTGCTTTAAAATTCTCTTTGTCTTTAACTTTTGGCATTTTAATCATGATGTGTCTTGGTGTGTGCCTCTTTGGGTTCATCTTGTATGGGACTTTCTGTTTCCTGGACTTGTATATTTCCTTACCAGTTTAGGGAAGTTTTCTGTCATTATTTTTTTTCAAATAGTTGTTCAATTTCTTGCTCTTTCTCTTCTCCTTCTGACAACCTTATGACATGAATGTTGTTACACTTGAAGTTGTCCTAGAGGCTCCTTACACAATCATCATTTTTTAGGATTCTTTTTTCTTCTTGCTGTTTTGATTTGGTATTTTTGTTTCCTTATATTCCAAATCACTACTTTGACTCTCGGGTTCACGTACTCTACTGTTGATTTTCTGTAAATTATTCTTCATTTCCATTAGTGTATCCTTCATTTCTGACTGGTCATTTTTTATGGTATCTCTGTCTTTTTCTATGCTGTTGAAGTATTCACTCATCCATTGAGTGTCCTTATAACCAGTGTTTTGAACTCTGCCTCTAGTAGGTCACTTGTTTCCACTTTGTTTAGTTCTTTTTTGGAGTTTGATCTGTTTTTTTTTTCATTTGGACCATGTTTCTTTATCTCCTCATTTTGGCAGCCTTCCTCTGTTTGCTTCCATATATTAGGTAGTGCTGCTATGTCTCCTGGGCTTGGTAGAATGGCCTAATGTAGTAGGTGTTCTGTGGAGTCCAGTGACACTGCTTCCCCAATCATTCAGTCTGGGCACTTCAGGTGCACCATGTACCACCACCCCCTGCATGCTCTGAACACTCTCTTGTTGTAGTTAAGTCTTAATTGCTCTTGGCACATCAATGGAAGAGATTTACCACCAGGCCAATCAACTAGAAGGATTGACTGTGACTACCAATTACTGTGGAGGATCTGCTGTGCTAGGGCCCACCCCATAGAGTCCCACTTACTTCAGTGGGACTCTGGTGCCTGCTGAGTCCTTCTCTTGAGTGTGATGCTTGTGGAAGTAGTTAGGTGTTGCTAACACATGATCTGAAACTGTCTACCAGGTGTGATGGCTCTGGGGACTTCCAGGAATTGCAGGCCAATGTCAGCTACCACCCGTGCTCTGCCCAGAGCTATTCGGCATGAGCTACAAACCAATCTTCAGATGGCTGCTACTGTGCTGGGCTTAGAGGTGCCCAGGCAAAGCTGAGCTGGGAATCAAGGGTGGCTGCCTCTAGGGCTGGTCTTGAGGCCACTTAGCAGGAGTGGGTCATGTGAGGCCGGATGCTGCTTGTTTTCAAGATTTTAGGGAAGTCTGAAGTGTGAACCAAGACAGGCAATTCATGTAAGAAAGCCACTGGAAACAGCTTTGGTGAGCCTGCATGCTGGGTGAGATGGGGTTTCAGAGAATCAACAGGACAAGGCAAACGGTGTGAGCCTGACTGATGGAGAATCAGATATAGTGCTTTTGGGGAGGGCAATGGTGCCCTCTGGCAGCAAAGCAACAGTGACCTCTGGCAGCAGTTCTGTCTGGTAGAAAGCTTCCTTCCCAGCTTTTGCCCTGATACTGGCAATTCAGTTCCTGCCTAAATGCCTCTGGTACCTTTCAAGCTGCTGCCACAGCACTGGAGTTCAGAAGGAGTGAGTCTGAATATATCTATGCATGGGCCCTCTAAGAGAAACTGGACTCCAGAAGCCCTCCATCTCCCTCAGTCTCAATCCCTGCCGGTTTGTACAGCCAGAACTTTTCTAGACTTGTCTTCATGGCATTGGGACCCTGGGGTAGGGGCCTGGTGTGAGGCTGGGACCCTTGCTCTTCATAAGGGACCTTTGCAGCCAAGATATCCTTCCCAATTTTTATCTGCCACATATGAGTGGAGGAACAGCCCTTTGCACATCTCTGCCCTTCCTACTAGTCTCAGTGTGGCTTCTTTAATGCCCTAGATGTAAGAATTCCATTCAGCCAGATGTCAGGTGGTTCTGAATGATGGTTGTTCTGTAGTTTAGTTGTAATTTCAATGTGGTTGTGGGAGGAGGCAAGTTCTGCATTTACTTACACTGCCACCTTTACCAGAAGTCCCAAGTTTGTGATAATTTGTTAGTAGCACTAAGAGACTAATACAAGAATCATACAGGACAAATCTGTAATGGAATAGACTGAATTTTACAATGTGTGGAAAACAGATACCCTTTAACATCACTCCTATCTTACTTCTTTTTTTCCTTCGGTTTTATTTCTCTCATTCCCACTGCCACTGTCAAACCAAGCCATTATCATTTCTCACCTGGACTACTATGACATGTTCCTACTGGTGTCCTGCATACTCTCTCATGTTAATACTGTCATAAATCATGTCATCCCCTACTTGAAATCTTCCAGTTATTTCCCATTGCACTTAACAACAAACTCTCCAAACCTCACCAGGCTCCCACCTTGTTTCCAGCCTCATCTCAGTCTACTTTCCCTGCCAACCACACCTACCAAGTCAGATTTTTTTTTCCTCCTTTCAGGGATTTTGCAGTATATCCTGCATTCTGTCTTTCTGAAACACTTGTCATTGTCTAAAATTATCTCATTTAAGGTTTAGTTTCATTCACTGCCCAGTGACTATGCAGTTCCTGCACACAGTAGAACAGTTTCTCAACATGAAGTGGGAGAGATGTTCCTGAGGGACATTAAGCAATGTCTAGAAATGTTTCTGGTTGTCACTATTATGGGATGCTTTTGATGGATAGAGGCCAGGGGTGCTGCTAAACTCACTCTGCAATGCACAGAATGCCCCCCAAAATTATTTGACCCTAAATATCAGTATTGCCAAGGTTGAAATACCCTGCGATAGATGCTTGTGGCAAAGGGTACTAGTTGTCCCCTCATATCCATTCTTTCCCCTGTGGTAATAGATACCCTGATATTTTTATATCCAGCTGCCAAGCATAAGGACAATATTTACCAATCTCATTGTAGGCAGAAATAGAAAGGAATGTCACATGGTGGTACTTACTTTATTTTTTTTCATTCTGCTGCCTGAATCACAGACAGTGCCATCCCAGATCAAGAGATCGAGTCCATACAAGCTAACGCAACAAGACAGAAGGATATTATATCTTTGACGCTACAGGACTTCATTCATACTCTTGAATTTCTTCTCATTAAATAGTTGAATAAATGAATGACACCAGATATCTCTAATGCACTGTTTCTCTTAATGATCTAGGCATGAATAAAAAGCCAGAAATACATGTGTCCTATATAGCACAAAACCATCAGCCTATTCTCTCCCCTTTCCTACTTGTGGGGTCTCATATACCTTGTCTTTTATGTTAGGATTGTAATTCAAAATTACATTACCTACTTTCTCTGTACTTTCAACTTTTATATTCATTGGCCAAAAATTTCTTTTGGTTTCTCCCATAAGATAGCTCTAGTAGTGCTTAGTTGTCTTTATTTCATTTGAAACAATTTCATTAGATTGTATTGTGACAGCTGTCATATCAGTGTACATTTAAAAAACTTATGAAAATTGATGAATTTTTGTGTAGCTTAATATTGAAGATAGAAGAAAATATGCAACATTTTTGGCGTATTATATCCTATTATTTCAAGAAAAGTAAAAATGCAACTGAAATGCAAAAGAAATATTTGTGCAGTGTATGGAGAATGTGCTACGCCTGATTGAATGTGTCAAAAGTCATTTTCGAAGTTTCATGCTGGAGATTTATCACTGGATGATGTTCCATGGTTGGGTAGACCAATTGAAGTTGATGGCAATCAAACCAAGACATTAAATGAGAATAACCAATGTTATACCATGCCACAGATAGCTGACATACTCAAAATACCCAAATTAATAAAGTGATTGGTGAAAATGGAAAATGTGTCTTTTATTTATGGAAGAAACCACATGGACTTTTGGACCAACCCAATATTTAACTCCTTCTACAACATGTAGTGTGCCCCCAAATATCTATGTATTCCACACCATTAGACTTTACAAGAGAAAACCCCTGATCACTTCTTCCCTCTCTTTGCTGTGACTTTTACCACAAGAACAAACATTACTCAAACATGAGAACTTTTGGTTACATCACATATTACACACATAGTGAACAAAAGCTTGAGGTGTAATTGTGACTTAAGTCCTTGCAGGGTTTTGTTCTTGAATTGTCCTTTTCCTACATTTGAACAAAAAACATATATGGGGACTTCCGCCAAGATGGAGGCATAGGTGGAGGCGCCGTGCTTTCTCCCACAGCCAAGTTGAGAGACAACAAAATAATAGTAACAGAAAACACAGCCAGAGCACAGAAAATTGAACTTTTTGGAAGTCTGATAACAGCCAATTCTTTAGCCTGACCGATAAGAGGGGCGAGGCCAGCAGCTGGCGGAGGGGGGTTGCACAGAAAAACTCGGTCAGACGGACTCAGGCGTATGGATCCCAGGTGTGGGGTTGCAATGGGTGGACCCATTGAGTGACCCAGTGAGACACCCAGTGAGTGACCAGCAGACCCAGCGAGGGTGCAGGGCGGCGGGTTGACTGTGGTCCTGCATTTGTGCACAGATAGACTAGGGAGGGAGTGGACAGTGAGAGGACGAGACCAAACAGGCCCCATTGGCGAGAGGCAGCAGAGGGAGCCGCCATTTCCCCACTCAGACCCCGCCCCCACATACAGCATCACAAACTAGCGACCTGGGTGGCCCTGCCCAGGTGAACATCTAAGGCTCTGCTCTTCATAATTAACGGGCGCGAACAGACCAAAAATAGCTCAAGAAGATCTCAAAGCCCCAGAGCCCATAAATCTAAGCAACGAAGAAATAGCAAAACTTTCAGAGGCACAGTTCAAAACACTGGTGATCAGGATGCTCACAGAACTGGTTGATTTTAGTCACAAATTAGAGGAACATATGAAGGCTAAACTAATTGAAATGAAGGGAAATGCACAGGAAACCAATAGTGATGAAGAGGAAACTGGGACTCAAATCAAGGGAATGAACCAGAAGGAAGAAAAAAATGGCCAAACAGGAAAATATGAAGAAACAAGAATTCAAAAAAATGAAAAGAGACTTAGGAACCTCCTGGACATCTTTAAACGCTCCAACATCCAAATTATAGGGGTACCAGAAGGGGGAAAGGAACAGCCATGAGTGGAAAATTTATTTGAACAAATAATAAAGAAGAGTTTCCCCAATCTGGCAAAGGCAATAGACTTCCAGGAAATCCAGGAAGCTCAGAGAGTCCCAAAGAAGTTGGACCCAAGAAGGAACACACCAAGGCACATCATCATTACATTAGCTAAGATTAAAATGAAGGAGAGAATCCTAGAAGCAGCAAGAGATAAGGGGACAGTCACCTACAAAGGAGTTCCCATCAGACTGTCAGCTGATTTCTCAAAAGAGACTTTACAGGCAAGAAGGGGCTGGAAAGAGGTATTCCAAGTCATGAAATCCAAAGACCTACAACCAAGATTACTCTATCCAGCAAAACTTTCATTTAGAATGGAAGGACAGATAAAGTGCTTCTCAGATAAGATCAAATTGAAGGAGTTCATCATCCCCAAGCCCTTATTATATGAAATGTTAAAGGGACTTACCTAAGAAAAAGAAGATAAAAAAGATGAACAGTGAAAGGACAGCAAACTCACAGTTATTAAGTACCACACCTAAAACAAAAGCAAACTAAGAGGACAGCTAGATCAGGAGCAGAACCATAGAAATGAAGATCACATGGAGTGTTAGCAACAGGAGAGTGGGAGGAGAAGAAGGGGGGAGAAGGTACAGAGAGTAAGTAGCATAGACTGTAGGTAGAAAATAGGGGGGGAGGGCAAGAATAGTATGGGAAATATAGAATGTAAAGAACTTGAGACACGTGGTCATAAACTAAAGGGGGGGAATGGTGGGGGAGGGGGTGTGCAGGGTGGAGGGGAATGATGGGGGGAAATAGAACAACTGTAATGGCATAATTAATGAAATATATTTAAAAAAAACATATATGAAGTTTTGGCTTACTCCCATAAACCAGATGCCTTCCTGGTTAGCCACCTTTCTCCAGAGAGTATATCACTCCTACAGAAATTTTTGTTCTCTCAAAAGCATGAGCAATGGTGAAGAACTTTGTTCTCATTCTTTCAAGGGCTGAGAATTTCCCGAAACACAAATGACTTCTAGATGGCCACTTATCAGCCAAGGGCTTCCTGAAATAACCCTCCATGGGGATTTACTTCCTGATTATTTTTTAAGTTTTTTTTCCTTGTTTGAAACAAAACTGATATAAAGCAAATACAGGCAAGTTAGAAGTAACAGGAAAAAATGCATTTCAGACTGCAGATTAGTTAATGTTCTTATACATATAAAACATTTAAAAATTGAATCATATATTACTACTTAGTGACCTGCTTTTATTCTCCCGACATCAATAAATATTCTTCAATAACAGAATTCTCCATAGGAGGACTTACCTCCAATAGGTCATATACACCTCACCTGAGAGGTTTTCTTCAAACTACATACACTCATATGTCCATGTCACTACTTCCACCACTAAGAAATACTGACCTAGGGAAGCAGTGTTAGTGGTGATACCATGCCTAACCACCCAGAATGTGAAGGCAGAAAAAGGGGATTAAATCCACAGTCTTGTGACAGAGTATACGGTCTGTGCAGAAAAGTCCAGCCATTGTTAATATAATGAGAACAGTTTGCATGACATCGATATAACCTGGCAGCCAAGGAAAATGGACTGGAATGTGTGTGTGTGAACAATGACAACTTCACTGTACTAGTCAGTAGGTGCAGTAGACACCACTGAGTGAGCAGGTATGCTGTGTGGCTGTCACATTCAAAATGACTGAGTGAGTAGAGCAACGAATCTGCATCACATTTTGAGTTAAGCTTGCACATTCCTCCACAGAAACTATTTGGATGATTTAGAAGCCTGCAACTATGGATAACTGATGATTGGCAGCTTCATCACAAAAACATGCCTGTTCATGCATCTTCAGTAAATGTCTCCATTTTTCATATTGTATGGCTGTATACTTTCTGGATAGACCTCATCGTATTTAATTTATCCCTGTTGTCAGGCACTTCACAAGGATTTTTATTGGCATAAAGTGCTCTAGAAACAGAAGAGCATCTTGATTACATGCATGGACTCCCTGGGATCAAGTCTCATTTCCTTTATTAACTACTCACTTTGAGTTTCACTTTCTTCATCTTTAAAGTAACTGTAAGTGCCTGCTTCCTGGACTTGCTGAGAGGATGAAATGAGGTAATACACATTGTTAATCTAAAAATAAAGGCTGTTCAAAGAGAGAAGCAACAGGCACTTATTGAGGTCAATAAGAATTGAGATTCGAGAAACACTGATTCAAGCAGAAGCTGAGAAAATGTTCCAATTAGGACAAGGGGTATTTATGAGAAAGGAAGGGGAATAACTATATCAATAGAAAGAAAGCATTTCCATTGGTTCAGGTAACAATACAATAATGTTTATTCTAAACAATGTTTTAAATTTTCAGTCCAGCAGTCATCAGTCTGGCAGTCATAATAACTGCTGCCTTGTTATCTTTGCGGACAGTTCTTTGCAAGGCACCAAGTTGCGCAGGCCCAGGCCAAAGGTTATTTTGCCATTTTAACATTCCAGATATTTAAGGTATGTGACCTGCAAAGCAGTCCCTCTGTCCTGGAAGCTCCAATTCCATGGCTTCATTTATATCATTGTTTACTACATAAAGAACTTTTTCTGGTGGTAAGCTACTCGAATATTATATAAAAACTGGTACCCAATTGTAACTTGCTCCCATTTAAAAAAAACACACAATTGGAAAATAGATTTTATAAATACATTTTAAAAGTGAACCACTTAGTGCGATGTAAAGAAAATGTGGGGCAATTTAGGATGACTTTTCCTGAGAACTTTGAGCAGCCATTCCCTCCCCTTCCCTCAGACAAAGCACAGTGTCTGATTCACTTATGAATGCAATAATTATCTTTGCTTATTTGGATTGATTTCAATTCAATTCTACTGCATCAGATTCTTTTCAGATGACTCTTCCTACTCCTTGTCTTTAGAGTGTATCTGGTCGTCTTATGATTATGACAGAATCAGCTATAATTTTGACAAACTTTCTTTAAAAATTAATTAGTAATTCTCCCTCCCTAGACATTAATGTATCTCCCTTGAAATCCCAGTGGCAGACTTGATGCTGTGGAAGGGCCTGGGTCTGGGATGGTTTAGAAGCCACATGAACAATAACGGCAATTCTTTTTCTTTTCCTTTCCCAGTGTGTGTGTGTGTGTGTGTGTGTGTGTGTGTGTGTGTGTGTGTTTAAAAAGGAAAAAGCAAAGGCAGTGATGGATCCAGGGCATTTTTCAGCCTAGAGTAGATGAAATCTGGAGACTTCTATGTAAGAAAAAGAACATAAAATTACCAAAGTAAAATCAGATTTGAACATTAGAATTTATTCAGAATAGAAACAGAAATCACAAGAAATTGCTTGAAGCTTAGAGATCCAGATCTCCTCCTTCTAAGGTCTCTGTCAGGAATGCTTCCTGGTTGCACCCTGACCCCTCCTTTCTACCTGGAACACTCCACAACCCTAGCACTCCAAGGGTATGTACTTGAGAAGCCCAAACCTTGAACTATATTAACTCAGTAAAAATCTGTCTTCCCTGGTTGTACAGCTCAATTGGTTGGAGGGTTGTCCCATGCCTCTGAAGATTACTGGTTTGATTCCTGGTCAGAGCATATACCATATTTTGCTATGTATAATGTGCACTTTGTTGTCCAAATTTTTTAGGGGAAAAGAAGGATGAGAATTATATATGGGTATAATGATTACATACCATGGGTATGATGATCCCATGGGTGCACATTATACACAGCAAAATACGGTACCTAGGTTGCAGGTTCTGCCCCCGAGGCACATACAGGAGGCAACTGATGAATGTTCCTCTCTCACAGTGATGTCTCTCTCTCTCTCTTTCTCTCTCTCTCCCCCCTCTCTTTATCCGAAGTCAACAAAAACATATTCTCAGGTGAGGATTGAAGGGGAAAAAAGGAAATCTACCTCTAGGTGTGAAATGGGAGAGCAAAGTGAGTATGATCAACTTATTCAAAACTTCAAAATTTAAAAGAGTATAAATCACAATCACTTTTTTGATTTTATAGTAAGTATATTAGTTTCCTACTACTAATATAACATAGTACCACATATTTTGTGGAGTACAACACCACCAATTCTCTTACAATTCTGGAGGTTAGACGTCTGAAATGAGAGTTACGTAACTAAAATCGAAGTGTTAGAAGGGTTGGTTCCTTCTGGAGACTCTTGAGGAGAATATTTTCTTGCCTTTTCCAGCTTTGCATCCCTTTGTTCTTGGACCCATTTCACTTTCGAAGCCAGCCATGGCCTGTCCAGTCTTTCTCACACCACAGTTCTCTGACATTGCTCTTCTTCTTCCCTCTCACATGTGAGGACTACTTGATTACATTGAGTCTACCCACATAAGCCCAGATAGTTCCTTTATTTACAAGTTCATTGATTTGTTACCTTAATTCCACCTGCTACCTCTTTGCCATGTAATTTAGTAAATTTGCTTTTTCTAGAGATTAGAATATGGCCATTTTAGGATGGCCATTATTCTGTCCACCACAGTGAGTAAACTATTTGAGTACCAAGTACTTTTGGAAATCACTTTTACAATAGATTCCCATAACTTAGCATTGGTTCTGAATTAGACAATCTGTGAGTGAAGCCAAAGCACATTTGTACATTTCAGAATTGAAAGAGGGCAGGTACCAAGCTCAGCATGCAAAGAGCCTGCTGTCTTTGTTTTTATTCCTACTGAAGGCAGTTACAGAACTTACCAAACGGTAGAAAATATCAGGTTTTTACATAAAGAAAAGAGAATTGTAAAGATAGCTGAGTGAACACACACTTTTCACTCTCTACTAAGCTGTACTAAAACTATAGTAAAGAGAGTTTTCAGGCAGCTCTCCAGGCCCCATACTTAAATGCGAGCGGGCAAACAAACACGAGGAGGAGAATGCCTCTAATGTAAAAAATAGAGACCAAAATACAGGAAAAATGTGGTGAAAATAGAAAGTATTCGGGCAGTAAAAAGTACATGAAAAATAACAGCAACTAAACTCCTAATGTCTTTAGAGAAGTTATGGATTCTTATGTTATTCAATACGCCCTTGAAATCAGGAATCAAAATAAATGTTTTTTCAGAAAATAAAAAAAAGGCCTTTAGGAAAAACTGAAAAGGGCTCCACCAAATACCCATAACACTGAACTGGGTTTGAAGAGAAAATTCTATAAGTTTCCAGGAAGAAAACACAACACAAAAACTTTAAGGGGCCCAATGAGTTCAGATTTCTCAAAAGGCACTTGGGCAGATAGAAGACAATAGAACAGGGAGTATGTTCAAATTCCTGAGGGAAAAACATTTCAACCAAGAAATCTATACTCACTCAAGTTATAAACCAAGTATGCCTGAAGAATAGACATTTTCAGGCTTGCAAGTTCTCAAAAATGTTCCCTCCCATACACCCTTCCTTAAGGAGCTAGTGGACAGAGGATGTGCTTCCCCTAAAGGGTGAGTAATCCAGAAAGAGGAAGATGGCAACCAGGGGAAAAGGAGATGTGCAGGCAGGGACCCACAGGCTGATTGTAAATGGAAATGTTTCACTGAAGCAGCTCAGCCAACTCTGGGGGAGGCTTTTTCACAAAGATGAAGTTAATCAAACAGCTATGTGAATGAGTATATTGAACAAAATGAACATATTGAAAAGAGACTTCAATTATGCTGGAAAAAGGTTTGGGCTTAAATAGTGATAAGTACCACTAGTCATAGAAAACTAAGCAACTAGCACAAGATAAACAAACAAAAAAAATCAAAGCAAAACTCAAGAGAACAACCCCCACCCCTAAAAAAGTCCAGGAAATAAAAGAATAATAGTGACTTACCACATAGTACTCCCCTGTGAATACAAAACGGAATTATAATGATGTGAATACTCACTGTCTGTGTAACCAAAATGATTACCTTGTATAAGGAGATGGAGAAATGGGGAGTGTGCATAGATTTTCAGTGGCAGGAACACAGGGAAGAGAACTAAATTCTCATCTCGCACAGTAAGAAAAATGGAAAAACTAAGCAGAACTGCGTGACCATTATTTAGAGATATGGAGATCCATATTGGAGAATCACCTAAGCATTTGAAAAGGGCTGCCTTTTGAACAGAGAAACTTGGGATGGGGCTGAGGACTGCTATTTATCTTATTTATCCTTGTGGAACTGTAAATTATAACAGTGATAAAAATAAATTAAAAAAAAATTTAAAGTAGAGCAATATTGCTGAGTTAATTTTATTTTACTTTTCTGGAAATAACTTCAGATTAAAGAGATGTTTATAATACATTATAGTTCTTTGAAAACAAAAAAAGCCATATTTATATTTATTTTTGAAGTATACTTTATTGATTATGATGTTACAGTTGTCCAATTTTTTTCTCCCTTCCATTCCCCTCTACCCTGCACCACCCTCCCACCAGGATTCCACCCACTCTTACTTCATGTCCATGGGTCATACATATACATTCTTTGTCTTCTCCATTTCTTATACTACTCTTAACCTCTCCCTGTTTATTTTGTATCTACTATTTATGCTTCTTATTCCCGGTACCTTTCCCCACATTCTCCTCCATCTCTCTCCCAACTGATAATCCTTCATATGAGCTCCATTTCTGTGATTCTGTTCCTGTTCTAGTTGTTTGCTTAGTTAATTTTAATTTTTGTTTTTGTTTTAGCTTCAGTTGTTAATAGTTGTGACTTTGTTGTCATTTTCCTCTGCATAGTTTTTGACCAACTTCTTTTTCTTAGCTAAGTCCCTTTAACATTTAATATAAGAAGGGCTTGGTGATGATGAACTCCTTTAACTTGACCTTATCTGGGAAGCACTTTATCTGCCCTTCTATTCTAAATGGTAGCTTTTATTTTTTTTAATTTTATTTAGTTATTTTTCAAGTACAGTTTTTTGTCTATTTCTCCCATCCCAGCTTCCCCCGCCCCTTGCTCCCCACCTCCCTCCCATTTCCACCCCCCTTAGTTCTCCTCCCTGTGTCCTTCCTATTTGTTCCTCCAAATCCCTCCCCCTTTTTCCCCTTAACTTCCCTTCCCTCTTTTCTGGGCAGAGTGATCTGGCATGTAGATCCTTGCCTTTCATGACTTTGAAAACTTCTTTCCAGCCCCTTCTAGCCTTCAAGGTTTCTTTTCAGAAATCATCTGATAGTCTTATGGAAACTCCTTTGTGGGTAACTCTCTTCTTTTCCCTTGCTGTTTTAAAGATTTTTTTCCTTGTCTTTAATCTTGGGCAATTTAATTATGATGTGCCTTAGTGTGTGCTTCCTTGGGTCCAACTTTTTTGGAACCATCTGAGCTTCCTGGACTTCCTGGAAGTCTATTTCCTTTGCCAGATTGGGGAAGTTCCCCTTTATGATTTGTTCGAATAAGTTTTCCACTTGCTGCTCTTCCTCTTCCCCTTCTGGTAACCCTATAATTTGAATGTTGGAATGTTTCAAGTTGTCCTGGAGGTTCCTAAGCCTCTTCTCATTAAAAAAAATTCTTGTGTCTTCATTTTGTTTTGTCTGAACATTTATTTCTTTCTTCTGGTCCAAATCATTGATTTAAGTCCCAGTTTCCTTCCCTTCACTCTTGGTTCCCTGTATATTTTTTATTATTTCACTGTTCATAGCTTTCACTTTCCCTCTATTTTGAGACCATACTCAATCATTTCTCTGAGTATCTTGATTATTTATGTGAGTATCTTTTTTTAATGTAGTTATTTTTCAAGTACAGTTTTCTATTTCTCCCATCCCAGCCCACCCTGACCCATGCTCCCCACCTCTCTCCCATTTCCACCCCCCTTAGTTATTGTCCCTGTGTCCTTTATACTTGTTCTTCTGATATGTGAGTATCTTGGTTACCAGTGTGTTGAACTCTGCAACTGATAGGTTGGCTATCTCTCCATTGCTTAGTTGTATTTTTTTCCTAGAGCTTTGATTTGTTCTTTCATTTGGGCCATTTTTTTTTATCTCCATGATCCTGTTATATTGTAAGGGGAGGAGTCTTAGTTATTTGTCAGGATGGGGCAACCCACATCCCTGAGTTGTCGCACTGTATGTTGGGGGGGGGCGGAAAGGGAACAATGCACTTGCTCAGCTCTCAGCCAGCTTTCAGTCATTTCCTCTGCTACCCACAAGCAAATTGTGTCCTTCTGGTGTTAATTCCAGGGTGTGTGGACCTGTGTATATTCTAGAACCCTGTGGGTCTCTCCAATGAACTCTCCTGTGAATCTGGAAGTTTCTCCTGCTGCTTCAATTCCCACAGGTTTTTACTGCCACAGGTTTTGAGGCTTTATTTCCCCACACTGGAACCCTGGGTGGCACAGTCTGTCTCAATCCCCGCTTGTTCCTCTCGGTTTATCCACGTGTGAATGTGGGACTGCTGAGTCTGCCAGCTGCTGCCTTGTTCACCCAGTCTTCCAGCCATCACCTTGCTGTGCATCCTCTCCATCCTGGCTGCCTATCTCTACCCCCTCCCCCCACAAGTCTGGATGAATGTTTCTTCTTCAACTCTTTTGTTGAAGTGGTTGTTGGACTTCCATACAGTTCAATTTTCTGGCAGTTCTGGTTGTTTTTTGTTTTGAAATTTGTTGTTGTCCTTCTTTTGGTTGTGTGAGAAAGCTAAATGTATGTGCCTACACCTCCATCTTGGCCAGAAGTTATCCAATATTTCACTTATTTGTTTTTGGAGAGGGGAAAGAAGAAGAGAGGGAGAGAAACATCAATGTGTGGTTGCCTCTCACATGTCCCCTACTGGGGATTTGTCCTACAATGCAGGCATGTGCCCTAGATTGGGAATTGAACCAGCGACCCTTTGTTTCACAGGCCAGCACTCCACCGAGCCACACCAGCCAGGGCTATTTCTTTATATTGGTCCTCAGCTCATATTAACATTTCTATTTGTTCCTAATATAATTATTTTAACATTATGATAGTATATGACATTGCCTTCTCCAGAACTCTAAGATTTATAATAAGTATACTGGTAGGAATCTCTTATTTTCCCTTGTTAAACACCTTTCTTATTTGATTATAACTCCACTTACTAATTCCTCCTGGCTTTTGTCTTCCAAACAATTTTTGATTTTTATTGCATGAATGCAGTTTGAACTGACCCAGAAGATGGTTTACAATGTCCAGGTGTAAGATAAATTGGCAAACTCAATAGAAAAGAAGACAACCATTGGTTAGAAAACAGTGATCAAGGTTACCTCAGCATATCTGTTCATTAGAAAGGTCATGATGTAAATTTTTTTAATTCATTTTGTGTAGTTTTAGAGACCCACTCTACACTGAGCTTTATGATAATAATAACAGCTAATAGTCATGTATTCACTGTGTTCTAGGTTCTAATTGTTTTCCCTCCCTCTCATTTAATTATTGCAGGAAATTTATGAAGCAAATTATTCCCAATTTGCAGACAAGGAAAATGAGGCATAGAGAGAATAGGTATGTTTTCTGAATTCCTTGGGAAACAGTGGAGCATGGAATCAAGCCTGTGGAGGGGATTATAAAACCAAAGAAAAGATAGAAATGGATTAACTACGGAGCACTTTGCTAAGGTATAGAAAGTTCTATCATTGTATTTAGTTTTCACAGCAATGCAATGAATGATTATTATTTCCTTATACTTGTGAGAGAGGTTTGGAAACTTGTTCAGAGTCACAGAGATAAGCTTCAGCCCTAAAGAAACCTTTTTATCCTGGGAGTTAACATGAACAATAGGAACTGGCACAATCACAGATGATGTCAAATGTGTGCTATAAATAAAAGCATAGTAAGATTTCCAAGGAAGGAATGTGGAAACTAAGGGAGATGCTGGTGAGACTCCTGGGCTCGGTGTGTTTATTTTGGATAGACAGAGAGGAGGGATGAACAGCATTTTTCCTGGTGATTGTTCTTTGCTATATTTGATATTTCCCTCTTTTATGTAAATGTTTATTATTTTACAAAATATTGGCTTTCATGTTGACAAAATCATTTCTAAATTCCCCTCTTTTTATATAAATTTCAAAGCAGAGACAAATGTGTAAGCTTAAATATGATAAGAAGTATGGATGAAAGAGCAGAATATGGGAACTCAAGAATAGGATGGTTGTTCTTTCAAGGTTAGAACAAAAAGAAGGAGAGGGGAAATGCTGGAAAATGACCTGATGAAAGGGCAGAAAAATTCAGTTTAGGAAGAAAAGTGAACTTCTCTGGTGGAAGTCTTTTTTGAGAGAGGAGTTGGCTTCGAAGCTCTGTGTCCCAGCCCACTGACCTCTATGCTCTCGGAGAGGTTTACATAAACAGGACAATGCCACACTTTTCATTAATAAGAACTTCAGGGGTGTGGGTAGAAAGACGTTTGCGCTCCTTCAGGTCAGTGGCACACCGTCTCGGGTCGGGGAGTGCCGCTGCTGCTCGGCGCCCTGCACGAAGTCCACAGTGACGGTCAGCAACATGGGCTCCGTCTGCTCGAGAGTCATTGCCTTTGCATCGTGTGACATCTTCCACGGACTCTGCAAGGAAAATCAATTATAATCCCTTTGGGTGGGAGAAACTAAATTAGAAAGAGAAATGATTAGAAACAGAAGGCAGCTCGACGCTTGCGTTGCCACATTTGTTCAACATGTGATTCAAAAGCCATGAATAAGTTTTCCTGGCTGTTCTCCCAACTAACAACCTTTCGCTTGCTTAAAAGCCAGAATCCGTGACTCAAAGAGCGTGCTAGGAAGAAATTTTTAACAGATAAAATGAACTATTCCTAGCAACATCGAATAACATATATACATATACTCGTGTACCTTTTTTTGAAATGAAGCTCAAAATATACCACGATCTAACTCGAACTACTCCCCACGGCTCCAAAACTCAGTCAGTACAGCTAACATTTTTCAAGTGCTCACTATGTACCAGGCACTGTATTTAAATCTAACACCAGCACAGAGTTAGGTACTATTGCTACATAATCTTTTTTTTTAATGATGAAATTGAATCAAGGGTAAGTTAAATAACTTTCCGAGGTCAAAAACATAGAAAATGACGGAGCCAGGGCTGAAACTCAGACAGTCAGACTCTACTACACTCTAGATAAACTCCTTCCCCTTGTGCAGTTGATAACCCTACACTGGATTCAGACAAGCACCCTTCAGTCTGGTAGGCATGCACAGTAAACTTACTAAGGACCTATGTCAGAAGGCCATCTAACCTTGCTTTTGGCTATCGAGGAGGATGAGAGGGCCAGCAAAACCAAGACAGAAGGTAGGAAGGGTACAAGGGAGGAAGTTACAGAGACAGAGGAGAGCTCAGAGATGGAAGGGAGGGCGCCTGGAAGAAAGGGCTAATGCAGTGAAGAGCTGTTTTGAAAGATTTTAAGCTAAGGATGGATGTAATTTGCATTTCTAAAACAATTTTTTTGGCTGGCTTGGAGAATGACTTGCAAAATTTGTTAAGAGGCTATTGCCTTGGGTGTAAACCAGAGCCATGCAAATGCAGAGACGCAGAAAAACTGTAGAATTATTCACACAACAGACTGGACAGAAAGGCATCAAAGGCAACAAAGGAGACACAATCAAGAACAGATCCTATATTTCTTCTTGGAAACTGGACAGATGGGGTACCATTCACCAAGATGGGAAATCCAACAAGAGTAACAGGTTCAAGAATGCACTTGAAAGAACATGATTCCACCTTTACTGTATTGAGATACTTATGTAACATATAAATACATAAAAAGATCATTCTTTATAAAAGAATAACTCACGTGAGTTATTTTAATTACCTAGTTCTCTTGTTTTTAAAAAATTAATTCACAGAGACTTCTGCCAAGATGGAGGCATAGGTGGAAACATTGTGCCTTCTCACACAACCAAGTGTAAAAACAACAAAATTTTAGCAACAAAAACACAGCCAAACCACAGAAAATTAAACCACATGGAAGTCCGACAACAATGAACTGTTCAGCCAGACTGGTAAGAGGGGCAGAGCCAGCAGCAGAGCAGGTCAAGCAAAACAGATCCCCCATCCAGGCGCACAGGCAGCTGAGGGCAGACCCAGTGAGAGCACAAGGCGGCAGGCTGACCGCGGTCACACATTCAAGTGCAGATAAACCAGCAAAAGAGTGAGAAGTGAGACAGACTGCACAGGCCCCAGCAGCTTACGGGAAGCAGCAGAGGAAACCGCTACTGCCCCTCTCTGACCCCATTCCCACGTACAGCGTCACAACCCAGTGACTGGGTTGCCCCACCCTGGTGAACACCTAATGCTCCACCCCTCATACATAACAGGCTCCAAAGACCAAAACATGGCTCAAGAAGAACTCAAACCCCCGGAGTCGATTATTCTAAGTGACCAAGAAATTGCCAACCTATCAGAGGCACAGTTCAAAATACTGGTGATCAGGATGCTCATAGAACTGGTTGATTTTAGTCACAAATTAGAGGAACAAATGAAGGCTAAACTAATTGAAATAAAGGGAAATGCACAGGAAACCAATAGTGATGGAAAGGAAACTGGGACTCAAATCAAGGGAGTGGACCAGAAGGAAGGAAAAAATGACTAAACAGAAAAGGATGAAGAAACAAGAATTCAAAAAACTGAGGAGGCTTAGGAACCTTCAGGATATCTTTAAACGTTCCAACATCCGAATTATAGGGGTACCAGAAGGGGAAGAGGAACAGCCATGAGTGGAAACCTTATTTGAACAAATCATAAAGAAGAACTTCTCCAATCTGGCAAAGGCAATAGACTTCCAGGAAATCCAGGAAGCTCAGAGAGTCCCAAAGAAGTTGGACCCAAGAAGGAACACACCAAGGCACATCATCATTACATTAGCCAAGATTAAAATGAAGGAGAGAATCCTAGAAGCAGCAAGAGATAAGGGGACAGTGACCTACAAAGGAGTTCCCATCAGACTGTCAGCTGACTTCTCAAAAGAGACCTTCCAGGCAAGAAGGGGCTGGAAAGAGGTATCCCAAGTCGAAATCCAAAGACCTACAACCAAGATTGCTCTATCCAGCAAAGCTTTCATTTAGAATGGAAGGACACTTAAAGTGCTTCTCAGATAAGATCAAATTGAAGGAGTTCATCATCCCCAAGCCCTTATTATATGAAATGTTAAAGGGACTTATCTAAGAAAAAGAAGATAAAAAAGATGAACAGTGAAAGGACAGCAAACTCACAGTTATTAACAACCACACCTAAAACAAAAGCAAACTAAGAGGACAGCTAGATCAGGAGCAGAACCATAGAAATGGAGATCACATCGAGGGTTAGCAACAGGGGAGTGGGAGGAGGAGAAGGGAGGAGAAGATACAGAAAATAAGTAGCATAGACGGTAGGTAGAAAATAGGGGGGAGGGCAAGAATAGTATGGGAAATATAGAATGTAAAGAACTTGAGACACGTGGTCATAAACTAAAGGGGGGGAATAGTGGGGGAGGGGTGTGCAGGGTGAAGGGGAATAAAGGGGGAAATAGAACAACTGTAATGGCATAATCAATAAAATATATTTAAAAAATTAATTCACAAAATATTTTCCAATAAAAGTTTTTTTTTTGCATCTGGTTATCTGCAACTATTGAGACATACATATATACATTTTACCTTAATGCTAGGAGATTCCAAACGTATTATTTCTATTTATTTATTTATTTATTTAATTTTTATGGTCAATATAGGATATAGAAGTCAAAAACAATAGACAAGTTGGTGATGAACAATACATTTAAAAAAACAAGTGATCACTTAACATGTTAGTCTCACTAATAATCAGAGAAATGCAAGTTGAAACAAGAGTAAGATGTTATTTCTGTTTATCAAATTGGCAAATATTTAAAAGAACTAATTGTTAAAGAGAATATTAGGAAAAAGTGTTTTTATAGAAATATAAATTGTTACTTTCTGTATCATTTGGGGGCCATATGTATAAACAACAATTACTTGGCAATTCCATACGTAGAATTTATTCTTAGGGAAAAAATAAGATGACATTCAAGGATGTATCATTAAAGAGTTTCACTTCTGTATCTGTGGAAGAGTTAAAAACTGAAAATAATTCAAATGCCCAAAACGAAAGGGGGTAAGTAACATTATGATATCCTCCTTCCAGTAAAATATTGCAGAGCAAATGGAAATAATGTTGCCACATAATAGCAGAAAGTTTATAGATCCTGGGACGTAACAATGTTGTGTTAAGTATAGAAAGCCAATATGAGTATCAGCAGGGCAGAAACTGATAGTGTGGGAGCCTGCAGGGAGTAGAGGTCATTTAATCCCTTTATCTCTCCCCACAGACAAAGAATCCTGGGCCCCGATACAGAAAACGGTCTGCCTAAAGTCATTTGGGACCTTAGTTTCTTCCCTCATCTGTCAACACCCTCCTGGCCCGGAGGAGGATGGAAGCAACCGTTGACGTCTTCTGGGGCTGAGTACCAGACACGGTGTCAGGCCCTTTTCACTTGTAATTACATCCAAAAGACCGAAAGAGGCCGATGAACAAGAGCAGGAGAAGATGATCAATTGACATGAGGCCTCTGAGAAGCTGAATGGTTGGGAACTAGGGCAAAGGTAAAGTGATCAGCCATGGATAATAAAAGAAACCCCCTTTTTTACTGCAGTGGACAGAGGGGACAGAGAATCAGTTTGTAGATTCCACAAAGAGGGAGTTTCTTCCTAATGGCTTCTAGTTTCTTTGTGAAGTTGAAGAGGTTACTGGGAGTGAGAGAAGATCTTTGGGTCAAGGCTTTAAAAAACTGAAGGCATCTTTGCCGGTGTTGCTTGGCTGAAGCCTCGTCCAGCACACCAATAGCTTGCTGGTTCAATTCTCGCTCAGGGCACATCCCTAGGTTGCGAGTTCAACCCGTGATCAGGGCATGTATGGGAGCCAACCCAAATCAACGTTTCTCTCTCACAGAGGTGTTTCCCTCTCTCTCTTCCATAATCGATAAACATTTTTTTTTAAATAAAAAACTATGGAGGCACGCTACCCAGGGAAACAGAAATGCTGCTGCCTGGCGCTGAAGGTCCCAGTGAAGGACGAGGTGGAAGTGACATGAGCACAAATGTGACCATGACATGCTGTCTCCAGCATCACTGTCAGTCTGAATGTAAAGATGGAGGAGAGGTGAATAAAAGAAATCCTGACTTAAGCTAGAAAGTACTAATAATTCAGAAAAGTAAATGTGCTTTTTTATCTCTAAAATGTGTGAAATTGGAGAGGGAATAATCAGGTTCTGATAGATGCAGTCTGATATAATCAGAGGCCTTCAAACATTTGTCTGGGTTTGGGTCTTACATCACTGTCCCAGAAAAAAGGAGACAAAAGTTCTTCAGCTTAGCCCTGGCCAGATTGCTCATTTGCTTAGAGCGCTGTCCCAATGTTGCTACCAGACAGGGGCCAGGCCCTGAGAGGGGCCGTCTAGGGCCAGCTGTAGTGTGTGGGTTTTTGACTTTGTGTAAGAAAGATTTCACAACATGAGTCCTGGTGATACTTTTACTAAAGCTGGGGTCAGTAAGACAAGGAAGGGCTTAGCATAGAAGAAGCAACAGGAGAGCCTGGGCAGGGTTGTCTTAGCTCACTGGGCGGTCAGAGAAAAGGAGGTTCTGGGGACAAGTTCTGGGAATTCTTTCTCTTTCTTTTCTTTTCTTTTCTTTTCTTTTCTTTTCTTTCTTTCTTTCTTTCTTTCTTTCTTTCTTTCTTTCTTTCTTTCTTTCTTTCTTTCTTTCTTTTCTTTTCTTTCTTCTAAAATCAATAAATAAAAAATGTTTAAAGTGTTCTACAATTAAAAAGAACTGTATAGTCTTTATTCTTTTTAATCTTACAAGTGTCCTAGTTCTGGAAGAAAAGGCTTTAAGGATGTTTTCAGCTTTGAGATTTTAAGATTCTATAATCAGATTTTAAGATGAGCAATACTTTCAAATGACTTTTTAAATAATTAATTAAAACACTGGCCCTGGCTGGGTAGCTCAATTGGTTAGAACGTCATCACCATATTGCCAACGTTATGGGTTTGATTCTTGGTCAGAATACACATGAGAATCAACCAAAGATTGTATAGATAAGTAGAACAACAAATCGATGTTTTTCTCTCTCTCAAATCAATAAATAAAAAAGGTAACTGAAAAAATAACATATGGACCTAGTAAAAAATAAATTCAAACAGTACAAAATACTGTGCAATAAAGTAATTCTATTAATTAGTATGAGCTTATGTTTCAGTTAATAGATATCAGATAGTTACATATAGAAATATTATGTATGCTTATATACATATTTCACAATGTATTATAGTATATAAAGTATTACATAATATTATTTCATAATATACTCACATATATTTCTTTGCTCTATCAATTGTTAGGGCCGAGAAGCAATGATATTTCAATAGCAAAGAGCACACCTATTGCCGACATCGTGGTTTCAGCAAAATTCTCCAGTGGAAGAAATCAGGGTTCCTTGGAGCACCTTGTAGTGCCGGGAAATAAGGAAGTGCACCACAACAGGAAACGAAACCACCCTAGTGTCGAGGGCTTGTCGGAGGGGCACAGTAGCCAACTGGAAAACTTCCCAATTGGACAAAGCTGGAGCAATTTGGTCAACAAAATAAAATAATATTGGGTCATGATGCAAAATATAAAATAAATACTCTGATTACATACCGACATAAAGAAATGGCTGAACAAATACATTGGGAGCAGGGGAGGTGAATGTCTGTTTCAGAATTTCAAGTAATTTATGAAGATTTTCTGCCCTCAAGGAGGTGGTTTAACTCCCCACTCCTGGGCTGCACAGAGACTTCCTTTCAAAGAGTGCAGCACAGGAAAGGGGTGGAGGTGGGGGAGAGTCACTTTACCACAGAGAAACCTAACGAACATTACCTCAGCTAGATGATCAAGGCCGCTATAAACAATGATAAGCAAGTTGTGCTATGTATACTTAGTATGATGTGATAAAAATGCTTCTGTTACTTTTCCTTCCCCCACCCATAACACCAATTTAACTCTGAGAATAACCAGACACATTCTAATAAGGGATCATACTACAAATACTTGGCCAGTACTTCTCAAAACTGTCAAGATCATCAAAACAAAGGAAATCTGAGAAATTGTCACGGCCAAGAGGAACCTATGAACACATGACAGCCCTGGCCAGGTAGCTCAGTGTCGAGAGTGCCATCCTGATATGCCAAGGTTGTGGGTTCAATCCCCAGTCAGGACACATACAAGACTCAACCACTAAATGCATAGATAAGTGGAACAACAAATTGATGTTGCTCTCTCTCGCTTTGCCCCCCTCCTGCCCTAGTTCCTCTCTCTCTCTTTAAAATCAATTAGAAAAAAAAAAAAACAAAACATGACAACTAATTATAATGTGGTTGTAATTCTAGAAGAGAAAAATGATGTTAGGTAAAAACTAAGGAAATCTGAACAAACTATTGACTTTAGTTAATAGTAATGTATCAGTATGTTTTTTTAATTGGGGTAAATATATCATACAGATTTAAGATGCTCATAGTAGAAGAAACTGGATATGGGGTATATGGGAATTCTCTGTACTATCTTCTCAATTTTTCATTGACTCTAAAACTGTTCTAAAAATAAAATGTAAAATTTTTAAAGTCTCTTGCTTCCATCAGAACCTCCTGTCTTGTGAATCTTTTCCAAAATACTCTATATGTGGAGACAGTCTCCATTTACCCCTTCCTTTCCTCTCTCCATTTTTCTCTGCTGTGTGCCCTGAACACTGACTTCATGGGCAACCGGTAAGCTCTTTAGATCCCAGGCTTCTTCCTGTAGAATGTGGGCGATGGGGAATGGAGGGGTAGGGATGCACCTACCAGCAGATCAGAGGTGAGAGGGCAAACTGGGGAGTTTATTTCTGCAGTTCCTTCCTGGTTCTCTCCTCCCCGAAGGCCACAGTTCCTGCTGGGCAGCCCTGTCCATCAACACTGTGGGTTCTGGTAACAGCTTCCTCCCCCCTGCCCCTAAGGCTAGAATTGTTGACAGCTCTCCTTCCTGACTAAAGCTCCTGGCAGGTAGCTGTCCCTGAGAGGCTTTCCCAGGCCTTGTTTGTGTTCTTTGACCCTTTCCACACTTTTTAAAAGAGTCCCTGCATTAATTTTTTCTCAGCGTGTTAGCTCTTTCTTGCCAGGACTCTGATGAATATCATGTATAAATGTATACTCCCTTCTATACAAATATAACACATTATACACATTTTCTTTGCACCTTATTGTTTTTTCATCTGTAGTAGACTTTGGTTTCTTTCCATGGTTTGGACATGGTTTCTTTCTATGTCCATATATTTTGATCCACTTTTAGTATCCCAAGGTCTATGTATACTATACTTTCATACTGAAAGAGGATAATTAAAAGATGAATTTAGCAGAGGGACCATGAAGCCTGGGGTGGGGTAACAACACTGACGAGAAGTTCTGATGTAGTGGGGAGGTGAACTGATGCTGCTGAAGTCCTGGATAGTTTTGCAGAAAGTTTAGAGAACGGGCTTTGGAATCAAACTGCTTGGGTTTGTATTCCAGTTCAGTCCTGCTGCGTGACCTTGGGCAAACTACTTAACCTTTATGTGTATATTTCCTCATGTGTAAAATGGGAGTAACAATATCTATCTCAAAGCAGTTCAGCTTTCAAGTCAACTTTCAAGTCAGATCACACTGGGCAACATGGCACATCTAATGAAAAATATTTTTTTATTTTTAAATTTTTTTCTCTTCACTTGAGTCCAAGGATTAGCTGCATTTTACAGAAGAAAAAGAAGCCTCTTATTTTCCTCCTGTGATCTCAAGGGCTAGCTGCTGCCTTATTAAGTCTATCTACCTCCCCTCCCTAAACCCCTGGGTTTTATTGCCGTTGCCACGTACCTACGGAGGACTGCAGGTTGTTATCTCTAGATCTGACTTAATCTGAATTTCAGCCACTGCTTTCCTTTAGATTCTCAAGCCCATCCATCTCTTTCCTGACCCAGAATTTTTGCCTTTGCTGTTTTGTTTTCCAGGAAGCCCTCTCCTACTTACACTTCAGCTTTCTTCAAATGTCACCTCCTTGGAGAGAGAGAGGCTTTCCCTAACCACCCCAGTGCAAGCAGTCCTCCCTCCCCATGCTGTGCACTGCCCCCTCAGTAATTCTACAAATCATTCTGCTTATTTCTCTCATAGCTTTTATCATGACAGAATATTTACTTAGACCCACCCACCAGACTCTAAGTCCTTTAAGGGCAGAACTTGGTCAAACTTGTTCACTGCTGTATCCCCAGCACTGAAGATGGTTCCTGACACAAGTGAAGGGCTCAATAAATACTCAGGGAGTAAATAAGTGTATGCATGGATTGATAGATAGACGAATGGAGTACTTAAACATCCAACTCAGGATAATACCGCCCATCATGTTTACTTGAAACATCACTCAAGTTTCCTTTTTCTCTCACTGTGGACAAACCATAGAGCTATGGGATAAGGTGTGCAAGGATAACTTTAAAAGTTAAATATATTTAAATAATAAGAAACTTAGGCAGACCCTCACAGTATTCTTTGCTTAAAAAACTATGCCATTATTTCATGCTAGTGAATGACAAATTTACTAAACCAAATATCAAATTTGAATTAATGTTAAAGAATGTGGTATGTCCCCTACTGTTTGAGACATTTATTGAATTATATAAAAATAAACTTTTATTGACCCTGAAAGTTGCTTTAAATCAGAATGGATTGCCACATAAGTTCAGAAAAAATTTTCTTATTTAGTGTTCTTTTTAAAGAATGGACTCTCATCTTTTTAAAATAGTTTTTTTCTACCCAATGATTTCTTAAGATCCCATTATTAAATGATCAATCAATCAATCAATCAATAATTTAACAAATATTTTTCCAATACCTGTTACATTACCATAATATGCCCAAGTATGCTGGAGAGAAACCAAAAAAGGCATAACTTTACTTATTTGAAATTCTTCTGATTAGAGAACTTTTTAAATTATATTTTAAAAGGAAGAAAAAAAGGAAAATAAAAACCTGCCCTTTAGATAAAAAAAAATAGCGAAGACTGACTTCTATTACAACCACTATGGAAACCAGTATGAAATTTTCTCAGAAAACTAAAAATGGACCTGCCTTATGACCCAGCAATTCCATTGCTAGGATTATATCCTAAGAACCCTGAAACACCAATCCAAAAGAACCTATGCACTCCAATGTTCATAGCAGCACAATTTACAATAGCCAAGTGCTAGAAGCAACCTAGGTGCCCAGCAGTAAATGAATGGATAAAAAAACTATGGCACATTTACACAATGGAATTCTATGCAGCAGAAAGAAGGAGCTTCTACCCTTTGCAACAGCATGGATGGAACTGGAGAGCATTATGCTAAGTGAAATAAGCCAGGTGTTGAAAGACAAATACCATATCATCTCACCTTTAAAGGAATCTGGTCAACAAAACAAACAAGCAGGTAAAATAAAACCAAAGACGTGGAAATAGAGAACAGACTGACAGTGACCAGAGGGGAGAGGGGAGGTAATTTCAGGGTAATAGGGAAAGGGTTTGCGGGAACAAGTATAAAGGACACATGGACAAACACTGGGGGGGGGCGCGGAAAGAGGAAGGAGGTGGGGAGGGCTGGGAGGGTGGGCTGAGATGGGAGTAAAAGGCAGAAAACTGTACTTGAACAACAATTAAAGTTAAAAAATTAAAATTAAAAAGAGCTTTTTAAAAATTCAAAGAAAATTATTCATGTGACACACAAACTCACTCAGAAACATAGATACACTTGTGATTTTATACATATATCCACATTTTATTAATTCTAGTATGCCATACATTGTAAAACTCACAATTATTCTGTGAACCACTAAGAAAGAAAAAAATACTGCCGGTTGAACTATAGCACACCATCAATTGTAAGACAAGCCCTGATAAAATGTGAAAAATCTTCATTTTAGATCAGCAAAATAGGATTTACACTTTTGTGACCATTTGATAAATGTTTGTTGCACCCACAGATATGAAACCACAGTCCATGCTTTTTTTATTCATTATTATACCATGGCCAGTTCTAATAAATTCTTAATAAATCCTTGGATGAACCAATGAACAAATAAGTGAGTGTGCAGATCTAACAGGGAAGTTTGCCTTACAGTCCAAGTACCTAAATGATAAATAAGAAAATGCATCTTAAATCAGCATGAACTGCTAAGTGTTGGAAAGTAACGATTTATTTTGAAGTGGTATCTGTCAGCTTGAAAAGAAGTTCTGAAAAGTGATGAAATTATCACAAAAAAAAGAACCACCCACCTCCCCTGGAAACAGGTGAAGCTTGATTTGTGAAGCCTAAGTGAGTAATTTGAGGTGTTTAATATAACAAGTAAATTGGGTGGGGAGAGCAAGCTGTTTTCACCTCCTACTCTTCCCTGTTTTTAAAAGACAGTACAAATCAGATCTAGGAGAAAAGCAGTTTTTTACTTTTATAAAAACCTATGAGGGAGATGCCATTTTGGCCATGCACCACTGATTTCTTCTGCCGAAAAGAGAAGAAAGCAATCTCCTCATCCAGGCCTATGTAGGGCTCATTATAGGGTGGTAATTATTCAATTGAGTTTTTATATAGAAAGATGTTCAAAAAAGAATTCTATCTATCCTCCAAGGGAAGGTGCACACCTGATTCCTTGTGTTATTTGATCGTCTATTCTCTCCTCTGCCTTCTGACACCTGCCTCTACCGCACTCCTCATTCCTTGGATTCACCGACACCACTAAATCATCACCAGGTTTTGATCCAAAGTGGTCCACAAAACTGGCTGAACCAGGCCAAAACTGTCAAAATAGAAGTAACAGGGAGCAAACATACCTATTAGACTGGGATATTGGTTCTATTTATATTTGTACACAATGCCTCCTAATCAACTCAGGGAAGGATTGTGAGCCTTCTGAGTTACTGTGGAACTCAGTGTACAATGAGTTGATAGTATTAGATCCTACGCAGCTGCCGATAGTGTTAAGAAAAATTTATATGTATTCACCTGGAAAAATATTTGTGGTATAGCCTTAATTTTTTTTAAGTTGTAGGCCAATGTGTAATGTATTGTTATTAGTTTAAAAAATCTTTGGGCTGTAGGTACATCTGTTACAAAACTTTATGGAAGATAATGTTTGGAAGAAGTCATAGTATTTGTCCTCAAGAAGATTTTGTCTAGTGAGGGAGATGAGACTTGTATGTAAATAAAATTATGATACCAAGGTAGATAGTAACCAGCATTTTAAGAGACAATTAGATAAGGTACCAGGAGAATCCAGAACAGAAATTAGATTAATTCTGACTGAGAAAATCAAGGAATGTTCATGGAGAAGACAATTTAAGTGGGCCTTAAAGGTATGTGTGAAGATGTATTGAGTAGGTACAGTCAGAATCAACTTAAAAATGTTTTTTCCTTTATTTCAGTGTAGTTGAGTTTCACATTCAACAATAATATGCTCATAGAAATGCACGTACCCTATGTATGTGTGTGTACTAGACATGTCTCCGTATATATGGAGAGATGCATGTTTAGTACACATAGGAATTTAATGAGAAATGTACATTTTATTTTAAAAATGTATTGATGTGTGAGTGTGTGTGTGAGAGAGAAGGAGAAACGTTGATTTGTTGTTCCACCTGCTTATTCATTCATTGGTTGTTTCCCATATGTGCCCAGACAGGAGGTCGAATCTGCCACCCTGGCATATTAGGACTTTGAGTCACGCCAGGCGCATATCTAAGCAACTGAGCTACCCGGCCAGGGCAATAAATGTGCATTTTAATAACATACAGAATCTCCGAGGGACTGCAACCTCCATCATAGGATGTTTAGTGGCAGCCCCGGCCTCTGTCCACTAGATCTCGGTAACGCCCCCAGGTGTGACAAAAATGTCTCTGGACATTGCCAAATGTCTCCTGGAGGACAGAAAAATCCTTAGTTAAGAACTACTAGTTCTTAATTCCTATCCACTAAGAATTTTAAAGTTCATAATTTCGATTTTGGTTTTTAGGTCCCTTTTTCAAGGGTTTATAACCGTGCTGGGTCAAGAAAGTTTTGAAGATCTGTTGAAAGCTTTTGACTCATTCATTCCTCAGAAAAACACTCATGCTCGCATCTTGTCGAATACAATTTCAGTGAAGTTACACTTGGGCTCTCCTGAGAGTCCTGTTTCCGAGAGCTTGCAGAATTGCTGTGGTCTGTATTTTCCGGCTGGGTGGGTAACTGAATGCTGATGTCCAGAGGTCCATATTTTAGAGCCTCGTCTGCGTTTACTTCAGAGCACTGCTAATGAGGAGAGAGTCGTCCTGTTCTCCGAACTCACCCCGCCTTCATCTTAACCTGCTTTTGCCAGTTTTAACAAGATTCTTCCCCGAAGAAAACAAAACACAGATGAAGTAGAAGAGATCCAGCTTCCCCTCATTCCCTTCTAGTCTAGACCCCTGCCTAGTCCAGCTTATTCCCTCTGATTGTCCCGATGAATGAGAAGAAAGAACCACGAGTCAGTCTGAGAAGGAAGGGGGCGGCCTGGACACTTGAATTTGATTGTGAAAATAGTGCACACATGCACAGAAGTGCACACTATATCTAAAATTTATGAGTAAATTATGAACTCTCTATAGCCACCATTCACTGGGCCCTCCTAAAGAAAAGAAATCGAAAGGCTTATTCAACACAAAACTGGCCACCGCTCCCTTCCTCCTCCCACCTGGAGAGAGAGCTGTGCGCCAGCCAGCGGGGCTCCCTGGGTGCCTCGGCCGAGGCTCCGCGCTCCCAGCAGTCGCTAACCTCTTCGACGGGGACTCTGCGTTTCTGCAATAAGTACCCCAGGGTTGTGGCGCTTCTGATTTGGTGGCCACTGTTAGTAACTGGGGGGGTGGGGTGGGTGAGTGAGGATCTGGGTGGCCCCGTCCTGTAAGATTCTCAGCGTTCTCTGTCCGGGAAAGAGAAAGAATGAGGGGAGGGTAGGATTTCTTTCCCGGTAAGATAGACGGGGGAAAAACCGCCGCCTGCCTGTCCCTCATTCCGACTTAGGTGTCTCTATTGCTCCATAAATAAAACGTGTCCCTGCCTTCTGCGAGCGCTATAAAGGCCGCGAAACGGCCGTGCCCGGGGCACACGGGGCGGGGCGGCAGCACAGACGCAGCAGGTGAGGTCCGTGCGGAGGGTGCAGCCCACGCCACCCCCGCGGGGCTCGGCTCCCGGGGAGATGCGGCTGGTTGGGGGGTGGGACTAGTGCGGGGGCCTGGAGCGGACGGGCCGGGGGCCGGACAGCCTTCTTTCTGAGAAGCTGAGAGTGAGGAGGAAGCTAGGAAAAGGGACCTGGGGAAGGGATCTGCCCCACACGCCCAAAGTTCTGCCCGCAGGAGAGCGGCGGCCCGCGCGCAGAGTCGGGCCGGAGTGCGCGCAGCCTCGGGACCCGGAGATTGGCCGGCGGGTCCCGGGACTGGCCCGGGGCTGCGCTTTTCTCCAGTGTGCGCCTGGGGCTGCGCCCCGAGCCCGGTGCGGGGAGGGAGCAACGCGGTCCGTGTCCTCCCCCGGCCCTCCCCTACCCCGGGTCCCAGCGCGGGTCTGGGGAGATTTCAGAACGCGGACAGCGCCCTGACCGCTGGCAGGAGGGGACTGACTGGGTCGTGCTCCCGAAGCCCCCACGCGGGGCTCACTCTCCTCGGAGTTTGGGAGCCTCGGGAAGCGGGTGCCGACTGCGGGACCGGACGTCGGGAGCCCCCTTCAGCTGCCGGTGCGCGCGGGGCGCCGGGCCCCGAGCGCCCGGGGTGGCTGCGCGCGGGGCGGGCTCCCCAGCATCCGCGGCAACAGGTGGGGCCGGGAGGCGGCTACCCCGCGGTCGCCCCTCCCTGCCCCTTCTTCTTCACTGTTTCTTCTCCTTCTCCCTCCTCTACCTCCTTCTGCTCGAAGGTCATGGAAGTTCCGGGCAGCAGATCGGGGGAAGCTCCTAACCCCAGGTACAGTGGCAGCTACGTGGTGTCAAGGCCGGTCTACAGCGAGCTCGCCTTCCAGCAGCAGTGCGAGCGGCGCCTGCAGGAGCGCAGGACGCTGCGGGAGCGACTGGCCGAGAGCTGCAGGTAGCGGGTCAGCCGTCGCGGTGGGGACGCCCGCGCTTCTACCCGCAGGCCGCGCTCCGGCTGCGCGGTGCGCTACGCGTCTTTCCCGGTGGGAGGAAGGCTGCACCGTTCTCCGCCCGAAGTTGACTCTAGTCTCAGAAACTTATCTTTGGGGAGAGTGTGTTCCGGGAGTCCCGTCTCTCCTTCTCCCCTTTTGTGGACGCACGGAGTTCTCCTTGGAGGTACTTTACCAAGTATCTTCCGGTGAAGGCTTTGAGGAGAGTGGGGAAGAAAGGGGCTTCATTGAGAAGAGGTGATGGGTAAACCCATCACCTGACCAGCAGGAGTCTTGGAAACCCCAAGCTCATCTAGGCAGGATGACACTCAGTCAGACACTGAATGACAGCCAGAGCCCGGAGAGCGCGCTGCGCTCCAATCCGAGTCCTTCACAACGGGCAGTGGGACCTGGAAAACCTCCAACGGTCTCAGCCAAAAAGGGCCACCCGTATTAGATATCACAAACAAAAAGAATCAGAGAGCTGGCAACTATTGCTAGATTTTATTTCTTTTTTAAAAAGTTCATTTTTTAGAACATTTCAAATACATACAAAAGTAGACATATTAGTATAATGAACTTCCTCTCCATGTTTTTACCCATCACTCAGCTTATGATCTTGTCATCTACTCAAAGTTAATCTTGTTTCAACTTGCCCACCCACACTGTTTTGGAAGCAAATCCCACCTCTCTCTCATTTTATATACACATAAAATCTCTACGGACTCTTGAAAAATATAACCACAATCCCATTATCAAGAGTCAAAGAATGTTCGCTTACTGTTAATATATTTTTCTTTTATCTAGTGGTTGTGGAATTTAAAAAACACTAAGAAAACATTAAAAAACATGTACAACAAGGTGTACATGTTAAGAGTTTCAAAAAAAACTGATTTCAAGCTTAAAGACACAGAGAAGTAGAAGAGGGCACCTGGGGTTAGAAGTCTGAAAATTAATCTTCATTTAGACTTAGAGACTCTACATTGATCAACGTATGGCTAGACCAGAAAATGAGTTCTTGTACAGGGATGTTTTCTCAGAGGATGGGAGCAGGCACTTAATTCTGTGTTTTCTAGCACACTGGATTTAAAAGGGTAGACAGAGCTCTTGGCAAAATCATGGTAAGCATTTCAGTGTTGGTATTTGCAATTTCCATTCTTTTTCTAAATAGTTGTAAACATCAGCAGAGTTCAGTTCAAAACTTTTTGATTGCTTGTGGTTGAGGTTAGACTGAAAGCCCACTTTTCCTGCTTTTTGACAGTTGTTCCAGGAAGAGAGCCCTTGGTGTGCTGAAGACTCTCTTGCCCATCTTGGACTGGCTCCCCAAATACCGAATCAAGGAATGGCTGCTTAGTGATATCATTTCAGGAGTTAGCACTGGACTAGTGGGCACACTGCAAGGTAAGGTTTTGGTGGTCAGCTCTACGTGCCTGCACATCATAGTCTCCAGAGGCAGTTCATAACTTGCCCCAGGCTTCCATAGGTCTGCACCACATGCTTGCTCCCCCTTGAGTGCCTCATTTCTCCTCTACAGCCCTTTCGTGGAGAAAGCGGCCTCTTTCCTCCTCCTCTTCCTTAGAATTCTCTTTCTGGGAAACCAGGCTGGCTCTCCAACTGCATGGACCCAACAGAGCCCTATTACAGAAGAAGTGCCTTCCCAACTTGTACTGACCGTAACTCACAGTAAGAAATACGTGTTACATTATGATCTTTGTACATTTAGCCCAGGTTTTGTCAAAGAATATTTACCTTCACTACAAGTGATATACTCTGATATTTTTTACTGTCTTATTTTATTACACTTATTTTTAAATAGTAATTGCATCCCATTAAATCACTTTACCTCTCACACATAGTCTTGATCTGCAGTTTTGAAACTAGCTTAAGGGAATGTGGA
This sequence comes from Artibeus jamaicensis, assembly GCF_021234435.1. Classification (NCBI taxonomy): domain Eukaryota; kingdom Metazoa; phylum Chordata; class Mammalia; order Chiroptera; family Phyllostomidae; genus Artibeus; species Artibeus jamaicensis. The sequence continues at coordinate 584,168 of NW_026521981.1, read as the reverse complement.
GAAAGTATTTTAGCCTGGATTACACATAAGTGTTTTTTCTGTTCCCCTCCCCCTTTCTTTTTAATCCATTCCCTTGTTTTAATCTCTGGAAAAATGTCCCAATGTAGGTGGTTATTACTTTTTTTTTTTTAAACTGGCTTTATATCACATTTCCATGAGCATCTTGGAAATCTGTTGCCTAGTTGGTGAATAATATTCTCCTCTGTCCTCCCTCCCTGTCATCTTGCTTCTGCTCTTCCCCCAACTCTACTAATCCCCTCAATCATGAAACAGAAATCTCATTTATTTATTATAATTTTATGGAGCATTTGTGTGTGCCAGGTACTAAGTATGCTGCCATGAATAAGATGCACCACTTGCTTTCAAGGCACTCAGTCCAGGGGGGAAGTAGGCAACAGTTGGATGTAAGGGCTGCGGCAGGGGTATGCAATGTCACATTGCTTGTTAAGGGAGTGCACGCAGCCTTAGGGGACTGCAAATGGCTTTCTGTCAGAGCTGAGTTTCCCTGAAGGTTCAGTGTAAGTTTGCTAAGTGAGGGAAGTCGGGTGGGGTGGGGGTGTGTGTAAAAAGATAGGTTGATAATAGACTACTTCAGAAGTTGGTAATAGTTGTTGTGCCATTCATGAGTCAAAATTTTCCTGTGGAGCTCTCAAGATTACTCAGAGCAGAACAGGCAGACTCCCACAGAGGAGGAGGGTGTTTTGTGGTCCGAGTGTGAAGTCTCAGCCTGGTCAGCTGTGTTTCCAGTCGCAGAGATGGATGGCAGCCTCCGGCGGGGCTGTGCAGTTCCCAAGTTAAACAAAGTAAGTACCTGTGTGCACAGGGTGCTCTCATAGCTGTGACATGGCAACACCCTATGACTTCTGGGGGACAGGAAGCAACAAATCCATGTTTGTTCAGTCAGTGCCTAGCAAAGAGACTGGCAAAAAATAGATGGCACTGTAAACATTATGTGAAGAGGATTGAATTGTATTCCTGGAAATGAATCTCCTTTTTTTTAAAGTTCACATTTATTTACTTATTTACTTATTTACTTATTTATAGAGAGAGGGAAACGGAAGGAGAAAGAGAAGGAGAGAAACATCAACTGGTTCCCTCTCGCACACCCCCAACTGGGGATCTGGCCCCCAACCCAGGCATGTGCCCTGACTGGGAATGAACTGGCAACATTTTGGTTCACAGGCTTGTGCTAAACCCACTGAGCCACACCAGCCAGAGCTAGATGAGAAAGCTATCAATTAAATCTTGCCCAAGATCATGGAGCTGGTAGGTGGTGGAGCTGAGATTCGAACCCAGACTTTAAATCCGAGGATCTTAACTTGTACACTGAACAGTTCCTTACTTTATAATAATTTGTTTTTTTTTTTTCAGAAACTTATCTCTGTAAGGTGAATTTCTGGGAGGTTAACCTGGTTCATGTATACATTCATTTATTATTCATTCACTTGGTAACATTTGTAGAACAATTCTGTATGCCAAGTGTTCAACCATGGGGATTCAATCGTTTTTGACAGGCACCGATACTGACCCCACAGAACTCATTTTCAGTGGTAGGTAGGGGAAATAAAGAAAGAGATAGATAAATATTTCAGAGGTGGTGGATTAAATGTGCAACAATAGGGATTAACTTGGGAGACAGTATATTTTAGATACAATGGTCAAGGAAGGCTTTACTGGGGGGGTGTGAAGTTTAATTAGGGACTGGAGGATGAAAAGGAGCAGCCATGTATTGATCAGACAGGAGTATATCAGGCAAAGGTGCAAATGCCTTCAGGCCAAAGGAGTATAGTATTTTCAAGGGAGGAAAGAAAAGAATTCTGGTGCAGGTGGAGTGCAGTGAGGGGAAGATGGGTAAGCAGGATGAGTTAAGGTAGGACGGGGATCAGAATGAGGCAGGCACTTGTTCTCAGGGGCCTTCCTTAAATATCGCACCCTAAGCACCTCCTCCTCATCTCAGCCCTGAGGACAGGTGTGCCAGCTTCAACCAGTTCAAGCAGGAGGTGGAGAGAGCTACACAGATCTGTGTATGTTTTGGGAAAAGAATCACTGAGATACACTGATGAATTACCTGTAGATGAAAATCCCAGATGCCCCCAAGGTTGTTGGCTTCAGCAACTGGGTAGATGGTTATATCATCTATTAAAAGAGCAAAGACTGGCTGAGACTTGGGACAGAAAAATCAAGTTTTCTTTTGCTAAGTTTGAAGTGCATGTGAGACAATAAAGCAGAGATGCCAGATACAGAGTTGAAAGTACTGCAGATGTGAAGGGCAGAGGAGAGGGCTGGGTTAGACATAAAAACCAGGAAAGCATCACTCCAGAGGTGCTTATTTAAAAGAGTGGGAGTGCCTGAGGCTACTTAGGGAGAAAGGGCAGATGAGAAGAGAAGACAGCTGGAGCGCTCAGAGGTCAGGAAGATGAAGAGGAGGCCACAAAGAAACACGAGGAGGTAGAGCGCCAGACTGGGAAGCAAAATGTCGCTAGTTCGATTCCCAGTCAGGGCACATGCCTGGATATGGTCTCTACTCTGCTTTTTTTTCTATCCTGACATACTTTATCTTTGGAACATCGCAACGCATCTCAGTTGGTAATTATAAGCAAATACTACAATTGCAGTGTTCATGTTTAATGTGATTTTGGCCATATTATGTGTATTATGCTTCCATATGCAGGCCAGGTCCCCAGTAGGGAGCTCAGGAGAGGCAACCACACATTGATCTTTCTCTGCTCTTTTTCCTTCCCTTCCCCTCTCTCTAAAAATAAGTAAATAAAATATTTTAAAAAAAAGAAACATGAGGAGGTTGAGCTCAGGAAGTTAGAGTAAAAGAACAATTGGAGGAACATGGGATCAGAAGCCAAGGGAAGAGGTTTATTTAAAAAAAGATAGAGGAGACAATAGCGTCGAATACTCTTGAAGGGAAAGTGTAATAATGGAATACAGACAACATTTGCAAAAAGGTTTTTTTGTGAAGCAGAACAGAGACATGCTGTAAGTAGAGGGAGATGAGAGATGATGGTAGAGTGAAAGGAAGTTTTATTTTCCATTTCCAATTACACTGTACGTTCAGTATTATTCTGTATTTGTCTCAGGTGTACAGCATAGTGGTGAGACACTCAGATTTTGTAATGTGGTCCTCTTGATATTTCAAGGATGCATCTGGCAGCATACATAGTTATTACAATATTACTGATTTATTTTTTCTTTTAATATGGGAGATATTAGAACATATTTGTTACTTAGTGGGAAAGACCTAGCAGAAAGAAAGAGATCTGTGCTCCAAGAGGTAGAGAAGAAACAACTAAAAATGAGGAGAAGAGGCAAGCGTGGATGGGTTTAAGGACAGAGGGAGAGAGGGTTGCTCCTTAAAGACAGAGGGGGACGGCTCCACCATCTCAAAGGAAGAAAGGACGAACAACACAGTGCAGATGCAGAGATGTCTGACATTTTGGTAAAAGGCAGATTAGGGGCATCTCACAGATTCAATGTTTTGGATGAAGTCCAAGATGCATCTCTGAACTGTACCTGTGTGGAGAAGGGGGATGGGCAGTTAGGGAAGTAGGAGAAAAGCGCCTCTGTAAGAAATGTAATGGGATTGCCAGGCAGGATTAAGTGTCCACCTGGGGCTTCTGATCACTACATGAAACTAGTCAGCCCAAATGTAGATGTTTTCAGTCCAGTTTACCCAGCTGCTCAAATGCTTGTCAGGAAAAAGTGATTGTTTCGTGTTAGCCCGATTGGGGTTTTGCCAGACAAAAAAAGAGAAGGGGAGGGAGAGTGAAGTGAGGGAGTTCAGAGTATTTATGAAATTCCATGGACAGGGAGACAGTGAAGACAGGAGGGCAGCAGGGATAGGGAGGAGGTGATCAGTTAATTCATTAGAAGCCTCGTGAAGACAAAGAAATGTGGCAATAAGGATACTGCAGCAGGTGTGTAGGAAGCTGTAGTTAAAGAGGAGGCTCAAAATTGAGATTTCTGAGCCGGTGCTGCTGGTTTTGGTGACGGCAGGTCCAGGACAGAACCCGGCGCCTGGACAGCTGAGGAGTTGGGGAAAGCTCATTAGAGCCGTGGGGCTCAAGTTACCGAGAAGCCACTTATTGCTAAGGATAATGGGATCTTTTTGACTTGTGTTATTTAAAAAAATTCCCAATAAGCAAAAGATCAGTGCGGTCTTTTCAGTGCTACCTTTTCATGCAGCTATGGGGAGCCGGCTCTCTTCTTTCTATTTTTGCCTTCTAGATGCTTCCAAATGTTTGCTAGCACCCCCTGTGTCAGTATATGGGGCTCTCCTACACAGGAAGTATATCAACAACAGAAAAGCCAGTTTATATCAATGGCTTAGATTTCCTTACAAATTGTATACTTTCAAAATTGTTGTACCAAATCCTGTTATAATAAAGATGATTACAATATATTTAAGTAGCACTTGTCCCTAAATAGGACACTATATGAAAACTAAAAAGGCCCCATTTTCCAGGGGCCTTTAATTGCTGTAAGAACAGCAGAGTTAGGCAAGTGGAAGTTTAAGGACTTGAAAGAAAGGATATAGCAAATAGGTTGTTTTCATTCCCTGCTTGTTCTTTTCTTGTCTTCCCTTTGTGGAGTTACCTTTCTTGTCCATGTTCTTGGGGAAATTGGTTATTGCAATTTCTTGTTTTAATTTTATTAAAATTAAATTATCTCTGTTGCATCAGTAACAGAGATTTTTTTCTAGATTGTAAACTCTGTAAGGGCAGAGACCTTTTTAGTCTATTCCTGTATTTCTCAAACCTAGAACAGTGCCTGGGATGCGGTAGGCACATAATCAATAGTTGGTGAGTGAATGAATGAATGCTTATTGTAGGAAATTAGAAAATACATGAAAAAAATATCTCTTCAACAAACTGTAAGTTTCCTTTGATCCTAACATACAGGCAACCCATTAATATTTTAAAATTACTTATCTATCTACCTATTTATTTATTTGAGAGAGAGAGAGAATTTGTTTGATTTATTTATTCATTCATTGGTTGATCCTTGTATGTTCCCTGACTGAGGATCAAACCCACAACCCTGATGTATTGCAACCCATTAATATTTTAGCGACTGTTCTGCTAGACACATAAATGCACATCTATATGAAAGCATAAAAATGTCTGAGAGTGATAAGCACTAAGTTCAGCATGGTGGTGGTCTTCTTGGGGTGGAGGGAGGAAAGAGGGTGCAGTTGAGGAAGAGCATACAGGAAGTTTCAACTGCACTGGCAAAAATCGCTCATTTCTTAAGCTGGATGGTGGATTCTGTTATAGTCTTTTTGCATACGTGAATTACTTTCTAATAAGTTGAAAATCTTTCAAGATTATTTTCATGCATACAATGTACTTTTACAAAGGTGAGAGGATGCATACTTACTCTTTTTAACTGTTTTTATCACTTCTTTGTATTTTACATATCTCCATGTAAGTGTATTTCTATACATCACATCAATTTCATTTAATCGAATAACAGTGTATAAAATATAATTTAATTTAGTTAGCCACTTTCATATTCTGAGGCATTCATTCAAAAAATAATTGTGGGTGTCTGTGGGCCAAGATATTTAGGTTGTTGCCACACTTTTTGTTTTTTTTTTACTGTTAGAAATGTGAGTATTTATTAATGACCCAAGAGCCAAAGGGCTTAACTTTTTCCCACTTAAGTAAATGATATATGAGAAGGTAACATGGACTACATGTACTGACTATGTTAGAAGTATCTAACCAAGGAAAAGAACATGTCATGTCCTCTTCCAGCCCCTATGTCCATAGGAAGGCTGATATTTCCTCATACCAGATGACATTCATGCTGGGGTTGGAGAGGTCAGTCACTTTTGGGGAGCCCAAGGGAGTTGCCTTGACTGTCGCTAAATACAATTGTCATTTTTTCTTTATTTGAATCTAACTTCTGTTTCCCAAGAAGAAAGAAGAAAGGGCAGAGCAACAATGACTATGTCCCTGAGAACACAGAGAAACAATGAGTTCATATGAAACTGCCTACATGCAAAGTGGTATAAGCTTCTGGACTGAACTGACAAAGTTTTTTAACCAACCACTGACTTGAGTTCTTTTTACCACTCATGTGATCAGTGAATAATTGAATTACTGAGCAGTCGAGCCAGCTCACTAGAGCAGTTGATTCATGTGGTGCACTCATTTCCCCAGCATGGCCACAGACTGTGTGCATAACCAGGGGAAGCTTAGGACAAGCTGCAAACTGAGGATCTCTATGCAAAAGCCTTTCTTTGTTACAGGAGAAATATACTGTAATGTTTGTTTGTGAACCCCACCATTTTGAATGTTCTTTCAGGCATGGCGTACGCTTTACTAGCGGCAGTTCCTGTTGGATATGGTCTCTACTCTGCTTTTTTCCCTATCCTGACATACTTTATCTTTGGAACATCGAGACACATCTCAGTTGGTAATTATAAGCAAATACTACAATTGCAGTGTTCATGTTTAATGTAATTTTGGCCATATTATGTGTATTATGCTTCCATATCTTTGTTAGTGATTTCTAGGGAAATAGGGCTTCAGTGCTTTGCCTCCTTTTTCTATTCAATAGTGCAAATGCCTCTTCTTACCTTTCAAAATACTAGGCCTTCAGTTTGCTTTATACTTGACTCTTTTTACAGGAAGAGGAGAAGTTAAAAATTATTAAAATTATAGCCTACCTTCAAATTTTAGCATGGTTTTATTTTAAAAAATGTAATAAATTTGACTCTATATTTAGAGAGTGTTCTCTTCTGAAACAAAATATGACAGGGAAAAAATCTTTGCAAGATCTTTGAAACTACTGTATTACTAGATTAACTTAGCGTTTACTAAATTATGTTCATCAAATACATATTCATTATTTCATTAAAGAGCGTACTTATTTTAAGTCACTAAGATCAGAAGACTGGCAAAATCATGCCAAAGCAATTTAGAAACTAAGCTTGGCTTTCCTTCTTGGTATGACTCAAAATAGGTTTATTTCCTGCAATTCCTAAAATTTGAATTCTCTTTTGCTAGAATGTTCTAGTAAATAAATGTTTTAATGCTACTTTGCAACTTTGATAATTTTGTGCCTATATCCATCTGCTGACTAGACATGTCTACCTGGACAATCCTCTTGAAACAAACACAACTGTCCACTATATTCCCAATCCATATCCTTGTCCTTAATTGTATTTCCCCCAATATCTGGCATATTGCTTTGTCTGTGGAAGGAAGTCAGGAAGAGGTTTGTGATTGAAAGAACTTCCTCACCTGGGAGAACTGATCAGCATCAAATGCTTGGTGAGGTAAGGAACATAGAAGCTGATTTTTTCCTCTTTGGTATTCTATCCATTTAGACCTTCAAGTTAGTGGATTTGGGGACTGAGCTTCACAGTCATTAAAGCCTTCATGGTTGAAGGATAGGATCATCATCATCATGGGTAAACATACCAGCAGTGACTGGAGCAGTTGCTGGAAGAAAAGGAGCACTTTTAAAACATAGAATCTTATAAACCGTCATTTGATATAAAAAATTAATTGTCCTGGAAAGAGAAAAGGGGAATCTATACACTCCTTTTGTGGTTTCTTTACCCTACACTGAACCCTGGTTATTGATCAAGGTACTCAGCCTCACAGAGTAGGACAGTGGATGCTCTAGGAAATGGGCTTCTATAGCATACAAATGAGACAGAGCAAGTAAGGACTCGGCTTGTGTGCCACCTCTGCTGGAAAACTTCTCCTGACAACTCTCCCCACTCCCTTCGCATGAAGATCACACAAAGTTAGACACCGTTTCCATATACTTAGAAAGCAACCTGAATGCTGTATTGCAATAACCTACCTACAGGTCTTGCTTGCTCACTTCTAAGTCCTTTTTAGCTTCTTATATGAATAGGCGGTATTTTCCCAATCACTGCTAATTTACATCACACATCTTTCTAATCCTATGTAGACATGACATGTTGAATCTAAACACTTGTGATTAGTACATATTAATTGATAGAGACTTTTTCCCCCCAGGACCTTTCCCGGTGGTCAGTTTAATGGTGGGATCTGTTGTTCTGAGCCTGGCCCCAGACGAAAAATTTTTAATACCCAGCAGTAACGGGACTGCATCAAATGTTACCATGATAGACAATGTGGCTAGAGATGCAGCAAGAGTATTGATTGCAAGCACCCTTACTCTTTTGGTTGGGATCATACAGGTAATGGACTTACAAATAAAATACAGATTGGTATAATTTTTATTTGAAGTAACTAATCATTGCTGATTCAAAATAAAAGACCCTTCAAAGTGGGAAACAATAATCATTTACTGAGCTCAATAAGAATAGCTGTTCCAGAGGCATTGATTCAGGTAGAAGCCCCAAAAATGTTCCAATTAGGAGGCTAAGCACTGGGAATTTACGAGAAAGGGGAGGGGAACAATTACATCAGTAGAAGGAAGGCATTTCTAGTCGTGCAGATAATGTGATAAAATAAGGTCAATTCTAAATCATGTCTTTAATTTTCAGTCCAGTAGTTAACAGTTCAGTAGTCAGAATAACCTATTTCTTGTTATCTTTGTAAAAGCTCACAGAAATAAGCTACATTATATTTTATTTTTCTTAGTACATATCTAGAAATATCTCAAGGCTCATATTACCCATGGTTTTTAAGTTTTAGAGTGATGGAGAGGAGAGATATAGCATTAAGAAATTCAGATTCTTTTCCTACAACTATTTTTGTGTTATAGGCCAGATACCAGAGTTTAAATTGTTGTTAACTTTAATTTGTTAGTAGTTCAAGGGAGTGGTTTCTTCTCCCAGGCAAACATCTAATTTTTCCTTCCTTTTCTTGATCTAGTTGGTGTTTGGGGGTTTGCAGATTGGATTTATAGTGAGGTACTTGGCTGATCCTTTGATTGGTGGATTCACGACAGCTGCTGCCTTCCAAGTGTTGGTTTCACAGCTAAAGATCATCCTCAACGTTTCAACCAAAAACTATGATGGCGTTCTCTCTATTATCTATGTAAGTGTTTCTTCTTACTCTAGGGATGTCTCACTAAGAACAATGTTTTTTTTTCTTCTCTAACCTGAGTCTGTAGAGCCTATATGCCTCTGTGCCATACTCTGGGACCCATTGAAAGCATTCTTTTCTAAAAGAAGCAATAGGATCAGGAGTAACATCAGAAATGGTCCCCATAACTGATCTAAGATGCAAGAGGCTGGAGCTCCAGTCTCAGTTTTACCTCTGACAAGCTAAGCGGCCTCTGGCACATAGATAGCGGCTGAAAAAAAGCTCAGGTTTGGAAGTGGATGACCTGGATTCAAAATGGAGTTGGTAAAAGTATCTGCCAACTGAGTCAAATAAGGATAGATGAGAAGCACTTTGGCCCAGAGGCTGACAGAGAACAAGTACTCAATGAAAGCAGTTATTTTGAAATTACTATCTCACATCTCAAGGCTTCTTTTCTTTTTTATTTGTAAAATGAAACAATTGGACATGTAACTTGAAAGCCATTTTTAACTGTGAGAGTCCATAAAATGTATAATGTAAATATCTTAGCAGTTATGGATGAAAAGGAACATTAGATTCAGAGATGATTCAACATGAAAAACAGATGCAAAAGAAAGATGTAAATCACATTAGTTAGGTTGAAAAGTGATGATGATAGTGACATAATGTCACTCTAGCTTGGAGGGAACGATATTAAGAAAAAATAATGTATCAACATTTAGGATGGAGTCTTTAATGATCCATGTACTAGCTTCTAAAACAATGTAAGGTAATGCGCACATATCTAAAAAATAGTGAGATGGTCAGGAATTTGCTCAGTTTCACAACAGTACTATAATCCCACATTATTCCATCCGTTCAACAAATATTATTATCCGGTGCCTACTACAGGTCAGGTACTGTGCTAAGCACTGGTGGAGGAGACAGTATAACCCAGTAATTAAGATCATGGACTTTGAACTTCAGTAAGTTTGAGTCGTAGTCTTGGTTCCACCTACTGCCCATATGATTTGGGGCATGTTATATTTCCCCAAACCTCAGGGTTCTCAATTGGAAAATGGGGATAACAATAGTACCTCGTAGAGTTGTGAGGATTAAAAAAGAACAATTGTGTATAGCCCTTGGCACAATATCTGGCACATAGTCAAAACTCATAGTAATATTATTATTATTATTGTCATTATCATAATGAACAGACCTCATTGAGCTTACTGTTCACTTCCCAGGCACTCAACCCATTAGAGCACATGAGTGCAGACTTTTTTCAGGCTGTTTTTTTATTCAAAATTATTTTTGTCATTGTTGCTTTTTTTCTACCAAGTCCTGGGTTCACTTTGAAACCTTTCGACTGCCTTTTTCTGACAGGCTCTCTCACTTTGACACCTCCTCACACAGCTTGCTTTTTCATGCTTTCATACTTTCTCCATCAAGTATTCATTCATTTCTCCCTTCATTGTTAATTCAATTCAGCTGTTCAGTTAATACTTATTGACTTCCTACCATATGCCAGGCACTGTTCATTCCCTATACAAACCCACTGGTTCCTGAATCCACCAAGATACCCGTTCTTGAGTGTACTCACCTTGTGTGAACATTGCTAGATCAGCATCCACACAGATCATGGGGGGCCTAGACCAGTGTTTATCCTGGGTCCCTGGCCATTGTTGGACCTGTGCAGATAGAGAACTGAAGTAGTTCTTCTGATCTCCTAGGACTGTGTTTAAGGGGAAGCTTGCTGCCAAAGATCTCATTATCAACAAGGACAAAGTAACCAGAAAACACTAGAACAAGGTCAAAGAAAGGGTTTTGAAGCCAAACACAATCATTATGTAACATGTCCTGTTAAACATTATTCTTAAGTCTCAGGCAACAATCTGTCATAGAATTTTGCCAGAATTCCTTCCAGGTCAGCCACATTGGATGAAGATGTTTTTCAATCATCCTTGTGTGATGGTGAATATAAGCTTCCTCTTCTGAGAAGAAAGAATCAGTATGTTGGGAAATGATTGTGTAAGGCTTGAATGAGCCACTCAGTAAGTGAACAGAGAATTTTGCTGATGACATTACCAATTGCAATTATTCATGAAAGAATCCTTCAACAAATGCAGAGTGGTAGTGGATTCTTCCAAGAAAGACTGTAAGATTATTGTTAGATTCATGCCCGAGAATGTAGTCAACATTTCTTTTGTTATAAGGTTGTACTTTGGATTGACCCTTTGACCCCACAAAAAATAACAGGAAATAATGAATACAAAAAATGGAGGATGAAATACTGGAAGAGAAAAAATATGTAGACATTAATTTACAAATGCCAAAGATACTGGGTAGGGGATGCAGAAAGGAGAATTTAGAATTAGTAATACTCTTCATGCTACCATGTAGCTACTCAATTTCTAAGTAAATCACAAAGTCTAGTTCAGAGTGATTATTTTCCCACCATTCACTTTGAATAGTTTGTCTCAGTAGACCAAAGAAATCTACTTATTAGATTGATGCTACCTGCCCCATTTTTCCCTTAACAAAAAGGAAGAACACATTGAAATTTTGCCCAGATGGTGAGAGTTTTGAAAGCCACTCCTAAGCTTGATCAGTTTCATTACTTCGAATCTATATAAGTATGTAAATTTAAGCCATTATAACAAAGAAACACTTTAAGGGTTGATATATATATATATATATATATATATATATATACACACACATACATATATACATATATATATACACATACACACACACATATATATATATATATATTTCATCTTATATATAGACTGTCAGGAGATGGTGATTATGAAGGGTCTGTTATATTTATAGAAATAAGATGAAGTAAAATAAATTTGGTTTTAGAAGTTAGCTAAAAAATGTCTTCATATAATAATGCCAGGTATATTTTTTCCTTATGACTTCAAACACCCAGGCAATGCTAGGTGAGAATGAAGAAATTATTTAAATGAGATGGTCATAACATTCTCCAAGCATTGAGAAAATATAGTGAGACATTATCCATTACTGAAAAGCTTATTTTCATGATTTGAATTATTTAGAAGACTAGGCTGGATGTGTTTATCCATATTTAAACATATTTTAGAAAGTATTTTAATAATAAACTAAATAAGGGTTAATTTTCTGTGGTTTTTCAGAGTCTCATGTCTATATCTTTGACACAGTCTGACTACTTCAGTTTATATGGGTGAGTTTTAGTTCACACAGGATAAACTTTCTATTGTAGAGCTTTTTGTAAGAGATCCTGAATGATCACTCAATATATAGGCAACTAATATGTTCAAATGCCTTTTTTGATGCAATTGTGTGATATAAACTGATTTCGTTTTTTGGAACTTCTATTACATTGTTAATATAACAGAGGTGCTTTTTTAAAAAAAGATTTTATTTATTTATTTTTAGACAGGGGAAGGGAGGGAGAGAGAGAGGGAGGGAAACATCAATTTGTGGTTACTTCTCAAAAACATGCTCACAAACCAGGTATGTGCCCCACTGGGAATTGAACCAGTAACCCTTTCATTTGTGGGGTTGGGGCTTAATCCACTGAGCTACACCAGCCAGGGTACAGAGCTGCTTTTTATCAAAGGCCTAAGTGACTCTCACAGATTAAATGAGACTCTTGTAGTGATTACTTTTATAAGGTGAAAATGTTTTTATGATTAGGATAATTATTCTGATTGTTTTTAAGTTTGAATTTTTTCATCTTGAGTTGAAAGTAAACCTTCTTTGTATAGACAGTTAATCAAAATATTATATCTCATGAATTAATGAAGATCATCATCAGAGTACTGCTTAAATAAAGGGCCAGAGTCCAATAACTGCAGGACTTAGGGCTGTTTACCTCTATGGTAGGTACCTCTATGCTAAGTTCTTGAATTATCATGTCTGCTTGTGGTAGTTTCTCCATTTTTTTTCGAGCTGTTATCACTTGCCTCAATTTGTTATTATCAGTGTATCTGCATCTAGAAATTTTTACTGACTCTGGGAAACAAAGTATACTTGTTAGTACTGAGTTTAAAGCAAGAGTTAAAATACTCTTTGAATGAAAATCCAAGAGGTTTGCTCCAAGTTAAAATGTTTGCACTCTAGTTCAAGCACTTGATGGAATGTATTTTGTTTGCATTATAACTTCTCCCCTCATTCCTTTACTCTTGAATGTATTGCAGGGAGCTGAGTTTGCTGGTACAACAACTCCTAGATCACTTAATGTTCACAATATATAATTGCTATCAGATTGTCATTATAAATTTTTTAAAATATATTTTATTTATTATGCCACTACAGTTGTCCCATTCCCCCCCTTTGTTCCCCTCCACCCTGCACACCCCTCCCCCACCACTCCCCCTTTTAGTTTATGTCCATGTGTCTCAAGTTCTTTAGATTCTATATTTCCCATACTATTCTTGCCCTCCTCCCTATTTTCTACCTACTGTCTATGCTACTTATTCTGTGTACCTTCTCCCCCCTTCTCCTCCTCCCACTCCCCTGTTGCTAACCCTTCATGTGATCTCCATTTCTATAGTTCTGTTCCTGATCTAGCTGTCCTCTTAGTTTGCTTTTGTTTTAGGTGTGGTTGTTAATAACTGTGAGTCTGCTGTCCTTTCATTGTTCATCTTTTTTATCTTCTTTTTCTTAGGTAAGTCCCTTTAACATTTCATATAATGAGGTCTTGGTGATGATGAACTCCTTGAATCTGACCTTATCTGAGAAGCACTTTATCTGCCCTTCCATTCTAAATGAAAGCTTTGCTGGATAGAGCAATCTTGGATGTAAGTCCTTGCATTTCATCACTTTCCAGCCCCTTCTTGCCTGTAAGGTCTCTTGTGAGAAATCAGCTGACAGTCTGATGGGAACTTTTTTGCAGGTGACTGTCCCCTTATCTCTTGCTGCTTCTAAAATTTTTTCCTTTATTTTAATCTTGGCTGATGTAATTATGATGTGCCTTGGTGTGTTCCTTCTTGGGTCCATCTTCTTTGGGACTCTCTGAGCTTCCTGGATTTCCTGGAAGTCTATTTCCTTTGCCAGATTGGGGAAGTTCTCTTTATGATTTGTTCAAATAAGTTTTCCACTTGTTTGTCTTCTTCTTCCCCTTCTGATACCCCTATAATTCAGATGTTGGAGCATTTAAAAATGTCCTAGAGGTTCCTAAGCCTCTCCTCATTTTTTTGAATTCTTGTTTCTTCATTCTTTTCTGTTTGGTCATTTTTTTCTTCCTTCTGGTCCACTCCCTTGATTTGAGTCCCAGTTTCCTTTCCATCACTATTGGTTTCCTGTGCATTTCCCTTCATTTCAATTAGTTTAGCCTTCATTTGTTCCTCTAATTTTTGGCTAAAATCAACCAGTTCTGTGAGCATCCTGACCACCAGTGTTTTGAACTTTGCATCTGATAGGTTGGCTATTTCTTGGTCACTTAGAAATATAGGCTCTGGGGCTTTGAGGTGTTTTTCTTGAGCCATAATGCTTTGGTCTGTTCATGCCTGTTACGGCAGAGCCTTAGGTGTTCACCAGGGTGGGGCGACCCAGTCACTGGGTTGTGATGCTGTATGTGGGGGTGGGGCCAGAGAGGGGCAATGGCTTTGTTCCCCTCTATCTCTAATTTGGGTCCCCTCTGCTGCTTCCCGCAAGCAAACCAAGCTCCCCCTGGTGCCGGCGGTTCCCAGGTGTGTGGGCCTGTGCACCCTCCAGGACCCTGTGGGTCTCTCCAACAAAGTCTCTGTGAGCCTGGGAGCTTCTCCCAGCACCTTGACCCTGAAAGTTTTTCCAATTGGTGCTTTTAGGCTTTAATTCCTGTCGCTGGGGCCCTAGCCTGCATGGTCTGTCTCACTACTTGCTCCTTTGCCTGGTTTATCTGCACGCGAATGTGTGACTGTGGTCAGCCTGCCGCCTTACACCCTCAATGGGTCCGCCCATTGCCACCCCACGCCTGGGATCCACCAAGTGCCACCTACCTGTGCTCCTGGGTCTGTCCTGAGGCTTTTTCCTGCCTGACCCCCTCCTACAGCCACTGACTCCGCCCCTCTTACCTGTCTGGCTGAATGGTTCATTATTGTAGGACTTCCATTCAGTTCAATTTTCTGTGTTTTGGTTTCATTTTTGTCACTAAAACTTTGTTGTCTTTAAACTTGGTTGTGCAAGGAGGCACAATGTTTCCACCTACCATCATGATAAATCTTTTAAGCATGGTTCATCTATAAAAAGAAATAAGATATATGTTATAAACTATAAGATGCTCCATTCCTTTATCTTCACATAAAAAATATATAAAAGGACTCATTTAAAGAAAAGTAACCTTCACTGAGAGATTAACTTGTCTCAAAAAATTGATGAAAGCTTTCTCCAGCCATTCCTTCTTCAGGACAGAAGCTGCTATAACAAAGATACTGGTGTTCTTCACTGGGATTCTCCCTTGCTAATGTCCCTCTATTCCCAGAAGCCTCCTGTTTACAAAACAAGACTAGTTTTTCTTTAGCTGGTTTACTTCTCCATTTGGAAAGAGTTACTTTTCTTTGTCATCTTAGTTCAAGTTTGAACTAAGTGCCAGATTAATTTCCAAAAATTTATACTTGACCTATATATCAATCCAATAGATTTTCTTTGTCATAATGAATAGGTCAGCCCATATGTATACACATATGAAGTAGTTTACGTATTTTATTATCACCTGCATCATCATCAAGAGCTTTACCTAAAATACTGGTTAGTTGGGACTTTTTAGTTTATTAGTATTTGGTTTCAATGATACCATATCAACAAGGTAAAAATTAGGCCAGTTAATAACACCTGTAAAACCACTTTAAGATACAAACTTTTAAAGTTTTCCTACAAGTAAGAGACAGTATATAATAATGTTTTTCTTTTAAGACATCTCATTTTTCTTGTAAAAGACGCAGATAGCAAAAATAAGAAAGTAGAAATCACCCATAGTTTTAGAACTCCAAGTAAACCATTGTTAATAACTTAAGGTACATACATACACATATATCAAAGATATGTTTATATGTCAAAGGTACATACCAAAGACTGGATGTGTTTAATGGTCTCTGTATTAGTCAACATATATTTATGGTTTTACATGGAGTTCTTTTTTTAAGCATTTTTAAATTTAATTATTGTTCAAGTACAGTTTTCTGTCTTTTACTCCCATCCCAGCCCACCCCCCCAGTGCTCTCCACCTCCCTCCCATTTCCACCCCCCTTAGTTTTTGTCCATGTGTCCTTTATACTTGTTCCTGTGAATCCTTTTCCTTTTAAGTGCTGTGTGATGATGATATCATGATTTTTTCATATGAGAAGTACATGAAATTATTTTTTTACAGACTCTGGTTGAGATTTTTCAAAATATTGGTAACACCAATCTTGCTGATTTTGTTGCTGGATTACTCACCATTATCATCTGTATGGCAGTTAAGGAATTAAATGATCGCTTTAAACACAAAATCCCAGTCCCTATTCCTATAGAAGTAATTGTGGTAAGTAGAATATATAATTAGAAAATTCAGCATTAATTAGTTTGACAAGAAAGGAATTGTTAAAACAAATGAATTCTTAAAAACCTCTTTTGTTTTATTTCAGACAGTAATTGCGACTGCCATTTCATATGGAGCCAACCTGGAAAAAAATTATAATGCTGGCATTGTTAAATCTATCCCAAGGGGGTGAGTATAGTATTCCTCTTAGGAAATACTAATATATTAAGTCAGTACTTTCTATTTAAATGAAACCTTTTATTACAAGCTTCATTTCATTGGTGCTCCTTCAGTAGTTCTATTTGTGTAGGATCATAAAGAAGCACCCATTTATAAAGGACACATGGACAAAAACTAAAAGGGGTGGAAATGGGAGGAAGGTGGGGAGCACGGAGGGTGAGCTGGGATGGGAGTAAAAGAAAACTGTACTGTAACAATAGTTAAATTAAATAAATTAAAAAGAAAGAAAGCACCCATTTGTGCAAACTGTCAGAAAAGCAGTATGTTCAATCCATTCGTTTAAAAGCAACCCCCATATAATTTCCTTTTGTCCTTCACTTTCTTAAAAAGTGGCAAGACATGTACAGTTACCACCAGACTCCTGATTTAAACTTACATGAATAATTACAATAATATAAATAGAATCATGGATAGTAAAATTTTTTTTGCACTGAGAACAATTTGCTTAAGAAATCAGAGACATCTAATCTAAATTCTCCATCATTTAGTTTAATCAATCTTAGGTAATACTTATGTCATTTGTCCCTTTAAATAAAATGCATAACCTGCAAGGGAATTTTTATGTATGTTTGGTGAATTATGACTGGAAAGATCTAAGGTCCTTTGCCCATCTCTGACACTATCTAGTTCTATGGCCCTGAGGGGCAGAGGTTCTTTTGTAAAACAAGGGTAATGACAGCTGCTGAAACTTCAGCTTGAGCTTGTTATGAAACACTAATGAGATCTCTCATAAAATGCACAGAGTGGACCAAGTGCCCTACACTATAATTTTATCATGGCATTTTAAAAGAAGCCCAAATGTTTATTAGGTTTGTAACATTAACTTACAGCACTTGTGACTACACTTGCTGTTACATAACCACTAAACACCAGTTTCCCCTCTCTTAATACTAGCCGAAGGACCTTGCACCAGTCCTTGTTCCTCCACGCTCCCCATAGTAACATCTCGGCCAGCAGGGTACCAGTGCTCATTCCACAGGGAACTGCTGCCTTTTCATTTGATCCATCTTATGAATTCTTCTAATATCTGTTCAAAAAATCTTTGAAAAATTGCAACTGGCTCCATGGGCCTTAATTAACATAGTATCCATTGTAATGTTTCTTAGACTTAATGAGACCCTTGTTAACATAGGTTCCTGGTTCTCACCCCAAACCTGTTAAATCAGGCTTTCCAGAGGAGGGACCTTGGAATTAATATTTTTCAAAAGTGTCTCAAGTGATTCTTATGATCAGGTATATTTGGGAAATTTTACCTTAGAGGATCAACATTTTGATAGTAAATCCTAGTGTTGAAAGGAATTAAATAAAAGGTACAGTGTGGCTTCTTGTGCGATAGCATTTTCAACAGAACATTAGATTATTTGAGTAGTTAAAAATGACTACACAAAAATGTATGTATTATAGACGTCTTTTGTCAGGCTTCCTAAGATGTAACACTTAGGCATGGTCCACAGCAAACGCCTGGTCCCATAAATCCATGTTTCATTTGTTGATATGGGGAACTCATTTCTGCTGCCCTAAGTTATCCTTTCTTCCCCTATCCAGAGCTTTCCTGACTGCTCTCCCTTTGCAAATGGATCTCTAGTCTCTTGCTCTTGGCTTTAGTCAAGCTGAATCCTTTGACAGACCACCTTGTGGGAGTGGTCAGCTAACCTAACCTGCCTGACCCCAGGGTCTCTAAGCTCCTCTGCAAGGCAGTGAGCCCATTTGTCTTACTTAGCCGTCTTCCTACCACAGTACCTATCTCAGAGTGAGATCCCAGAATATATTTGCCAAGCCTATGCCACTGTAAGCAAGCCATAAGACAAGACTTTGCTGCCTGATCTAATGTGACGGTACAGAAACAAGCCTAAAGACATTAACAAACCTGAAGAAGAAAGGATGAAGTAGCTTAGAAAAGAGAAAAAAAAGTAGTGTTAAAGCTGAGAACAATGAACGCAAGAGGAGCAAAGAGAAAGGTTGAGTGGGCGCACTTTTTCATTGTCTCCCCTTCAGTCCCCCTAAAGGGAGTAAAAGTAAGGCTGCTGTTGGCAGTTCCTTTTCATCCTGTTGAGGATCAATACCATGTGCTAGGACTACTCAGTCCCCAGTGAATCCATGTAAGAATCTTATGTCTGTAAGAATCTTATTGCTACTTTACCACATCCCTCTAATTATAGAGGGGAAATTTTAATTTCTTATTGAAAGAACTTTAGGCTTATATGAGTTATGTGCAAAGGAGATTTTTTCCTAAGACCTCTGGAATTATATCATACAGATAGTCATCAAGATACAGGTTCATGAAGGTCGTCACCCAAACTTCACATTTGGAAACAACCACATGATTATAAAATAATAGGTTTTTGTTTTGTTTTGTTTTGTTTTTACTTTGTACAGTTAGTAGTATAGCTCAGGTTTTGTGAAACAGTGGTTATTCGACCCCACCACAATCATTAGGGTATATTAGTGTTGTGACTATGAAGCATTCTGATGATTACACAAATTTAATTCTTTTCTCAACTCAAGAAGACTTTAAATACCAAGGCTCTTTTTAAAAATTGATTTTAGAGAGAGAATGAGGAAGGAGAGAGAGAGCAAGCGAGCGAGAGAACCATTGATTTGATGTTCCCCTTATTTATTCATTCACTGGTTGGTTCTTATATGTACCCGGACCAGGGGTCAAACCCACAAACCCACAACCTTGGTATATTGGGACAATGCTCTAACCAGCTGAGCTTCCTGGCCAGGGCTAAATATCATGGCTCTTGAGATACCGATTTTCCACTTAGCTCTTTCGCACTGTATATTGTTTCTTTAATAAACCTTACATCTCTTCATATAGGGTAAATCACACTTTATGGCCAGTATATGCTTTAAATTCAAAGATCTTTAAGATGAAATTGTGTAAGGAGAAACACTAATGTGGACAGAGCATGCCATAAGATTTTATGATATTAAAGAGCCAGTAATGGCAGGTTTATTCATATCAGAGGTACAAATGAGGTCGCATTTGTAGGTTCTCGGTAGAGAACAAAAATATCAGCCAATCAGAGGGCACCAACTTCTGGTTAAAAAGTATAAAACTGAATGCTGCCATTGGTGCTTATGTGCTTTTGCCCTCTTGGATCAGGTGCTTTCTTGTCTAACTTGTGGCCGGGTTGGTGAGGGGGAAACAGAGAATTATGGTCAAATACTCATAGCACTTTTCATTTGAAAACTCACTAGATTCTTGCCTCCTGCACTGCCACCTGTCAACTTGTTTTCTAAGATGCTGGCTGCATCGTTTTCCATCGCTGTGGTGGCTTATGCTATTGCAGTGTCTGTAGGAAAAGTATACGCCATCAAGTATGATTACACCATCGATGGGAACCAGGTATGGTCATCCTTTTTCTAACTGGTTTTGAAGGGCTGAAAATAAATACATGGAAAAAAATTTTTTGTCTTCTAAAGAAGGGATTGGTTTCTTCTACCAGTCCTTATTGAGTTGGTTTCCCTCTTGTGCATTGCTAATTTGAAATTATTTTAAAACATGCATACTGCATCACTTTGGTTTTTAAGAAACCAGTTAAAGTGATAAGAATTTTTAAAGAGTTATCAATCAGGTTATAAATAACATTCAAAGTTAACATATTAGATCAGAATAAGAATTCTTCATGTTATTCTATACCTCCTGGTGATTTTTTAAATGGTGGCTATAATATGACAAAATGAACACTTTTCATAATAGTTATGGTCACTTTAAATTCAGATGGTTTGCTGCACAATTAATGACACAGGACAGGTTTTGTATGCATCTGATACGTTGCCAGGTGAGCTCACAAATTCTCAGTTATGGCGTGTTTCTGAAAGCACAGCATAGCAATTACAGCAGTTAAATGATTAGTAATCGAGCAGAATAATAGCTCTCCTAGTCATAATAGGCTTCACAGCAAATATTCAACCACAGAAATAACACTGTATGTGAGAGCAGAAAAAAATGTTTTATGTGAGAGCTGTAGCAGATATGCCACTCACCAGGAAGTGAAATAAGCAATTTAGCAAAGCAGCAGTTACTCTTCCTCAGCAACCTTAAAAAAACAATTGAGAGCAGTGAGGCCTCCTTTAGGGTCTAAGGACCCCAAACTCCAGATGTTTTTCAGGACCCAGGCAATTTTCGTGGTAAAAATTAAATTGGGACTATCAGGCAGGGTGGATTTGGGAGTTTGTTTCCTTAACATTCTCCCTTAAACATTTGGCAAGGGTCTTGAAAAGATTATATTTGTAGCATCACTGTCATCCAGTCTCTCCCTTAGGAATTCATTGCCTTTGGGATCAGCAACATCTTCTCCGGGTTCTTCTCTTGCTTTGTGGCTACCACTGCCTTGTCCCGCACTGCTGTCCAGGAAAGCACTGGGGGAAAGACACAGGTAGGGAGCAACAGTGTGGTCATATCCATCCACTGTGAAGAATGAGTTGGGCCCTGACCAGGTGGCTCAGTTGGTTGGAGCATCTGCCCATACACCAAAGGGTTGTGGGTTCAGTGCCCCGTCAGGGCACACACCTAGGTTGTTGGTTCAGTCTTGGTTTGGGGCGTGTATGGGAGGCAACTGACAGATGTTTCACTCTCATAATGATGTCTCTCTCTCTCTTTCTCCCTTCCACTCTCTCTAAAATCAATAAGCATATCCTTGGGTGAGGTTTTTAAAAAGAGAGAGAGAAAGAATGGGTCTGGAATAGCAGTTCAGAAAGGCTTGCCCAAGAACGGAGCAGGACAATTAGCCTTTGAGAAGAGAGAGCATGCTTTCTGCTCTGAGTCCCCTGACTCCCCCAGGTTGTCTTGTTTCACCCCCTCGCCAAGAACCTTTCAAACCGTAACACTGATGGTTTTCTGAGGCAGTAATTCTCAAATCTCTTCATGTCAGTGCTGAGCTGGCAGAAAGTTACATTTACCCGTTTTTCCAGGGACAATAACAATTGACAAAAGAACCAGTCAATAATGCAGAAAGCTGACTGTTATCAGTTTGTTATCTGGAGCTAGAGAAGGCCTAGTAAAAGTATATTCATGGCTTACTGAGTTATTATATTTTCAGAAAACTTGAGTGTTTTCTTACATTTCCTTTACAAGGATCAGGAACTTCCTCCAGAGGCCTCTGGTCCCACAGAACAACAGTTTGCTAGCCAAGAATATTTTGTTAAAATGTTTTGACATTTCTTCTTGAGTAAGATCTTTTCCCCTCAAGTTCTGAAGGTCGGTTTAATCTTGCCTTTTATATGTGTTCTTAGTTGTTGCTTTACAAGGTGACCCCAAAACCTGCATCCCAGTTAATCTCTGGACAGCCTCTCCTTTAATTGTCCAGAAAACTGAGGAGCCTTTCTCAAAGGCCATGCTTTCCAGCCAAACATGGAGTCAGGATGCCAAATCCAGTGGTTGAGGGCAAGGGGCAGGCTCAGGGGTTGTGTTTCTGTTATGCCTGGAGAGTTTCTCCTTCCAGCACAGAAAGAGCTATTATTTAAGAGTAAAGAGTAAATTGAGACTATAAAGGAGAACAACAAATCCAAAGTAAATAGTCATACACATGTGCACACACACAGAATCTTTAAAACAGGGTTCTATTAGAGCAGAGACACTATAAATCAGCATAAAAAAAGAATGACTGAGAAAACCAATGACTTCAAGAGTGGCTTGCCCAGGGAGAGCTTTAGTTGTCCCCAAGGCACACATGATACTCCTTTCTTATTTATAATGGGTCTTTTTTGACAGGGCTGGAAGAATGGCTCTCTCCCAATTTCTTGGCTCTTATTGAACAAAACTTTAATTTTAATTATTATAATTTTTCTTTGTAAAATTAAGTTCACTTTTTATGCAAACATTTGTAGCTCTGAGGGTGCAAGTGAAACAAGCTAGCCCATACCAGGGAGCATAAGTAGAGACCTGTGGTCAAAGGAGAAGAGGTCAGAGGTGATTTCCAAAGCTGTACCCATGTTCAGGGCCAACTGTCAGCAGCAGGTTTCTGCTGCTTTCATTTAAGATAGAGCGTTGACAAGGTCTCCAGGGCACATGGCTGTAAGCAGGTACAGGCAGATCCCCAACTGCTGATGTTCACTGCCCCGCTGTCACCTCCAGATTCAAATGAGGCACAGGCTGGCTGCCCAAGTAGGAATGCTGATGTAAAATGATTCCTTGGCAGAGGGTTTAGGGATAATGGTGTTATGGTAAGCTAATACCCTCCAGCCACACACTGGCCTGTATTATATTTAGGAGTGAAGGAAGCCAGGATTTCAGTATTGAAGAATGAAACAAGCACAGAAATGGCTTGATATTTAATTACCGAAACATATACTAAGTTCTGGGGTTAAAAGTCTAAGTGCCTGAACTGAAATCCAGGGACTCATGACTGAATAAACCAGTTAGTCTTTCCTTCCGTGGCTTCTTAGGTTTTGTTTTACTTTAGAGCCTCAGTTTCAGCGTCTCCTCAATGGGCATAATAATTGTATCCACCTCAGGGATGCCGTGAAGTCCTGGCACATATGTATTTGTAAATGCTCATGGCTCCAGTCATCAACTCCTCATGATAAGAAGTGTCTTAATACCTACGAGACATATATTACACCTGTCACAGAACCGCTGAACACATACTTGCTGAATGAATGAACCAACGAAATAATGAGTGTGGGTGGGTTATTAACTGTTTCAACACATCTGCAGATTGTAGAAGAGCTCAATGTTGCAACCTGTTCTTTCTGTGCCCCTGTCTCATTCCTACTGGCTCATGGAAAAGGAGTTCTAATTACAAACTCTTCTCTAGCTCTGACTACCCTCTCACGTAACAGAATAGTGAACTTTCTAGTAATTAAATCTGATTATAGATGCAAAATCTACAGCATTTCCCACAAACCAGCCTTAATTAAATTAAGTACAAGTAATGGACCCCCACTCACAGATTTCAATATAGTAACCAAAATTAGCCTTGACCCCCATAATCAGAGGCTTATTATTACGGAAACTTGGCAAGTAGATGGCCACTCACTTGGCATGTGTTGGGCAGCTGGCTGCAGTCCCTGTCCTCCAGTGTCCATATTGCTCCCAATTCACAGAGCCCTGCATCCACAGTGAGATGCCAGTGGCTCATTGTAGACAATAAGTACTGGCCAAGTAAATTGCATGGAAAGAAAGAGGAATGAAGGGGTTGAAAGAGGAAGGGAGGGTATTAGCTTCTCTGCTGAGACAGAAGAAAGGAAAGTCACCAAGGTACTGGGAATCTGGTGCCATTTTGCTAGGAGGTAACAGATTGCCTAGAAAAAGGGATGTGGATGCAAAGCAAAATTTTTAGTACATCATATGTATAATATTGCCTCAGGCTGACCTCGCCATATGCTGACCATGAATGATCAGTTTGCTAGGCGAAGTGAGTGCACGTATGAAATTTCCTTGGTTCGTATGTCTCCTTTAACTCAAACATTTTGTGCTAGGCAGTATCTGTACCCAACACAACCTTTCCTGTTGCTCCCCCTCCGATTGCTCTGCTTCTGGTTCCCTGTCTTCTCTTCTCCTTTGTTCCAGAGCTTCTAATCTTCTCCTTGGCCATGCCCTAGCTGTCTCAGCAGAGAATTCACTGGCCATCTGATCAAACCAAAGAATAGTCCCCAATCCCTCAGCCCCTCTCTAAACTATTTATAGATCTTAGGAAGTTTTTTTTGGCCAGCAAAGGTAAACTTTCTGAAGCTTTCTTTACTCCGCTATCGCCTGTCATTACTTCACACAATCGGTGTGCAAAGTTCTGAGCCTGCACCTGTGAAACTGTTAGAGGAAGCAGGAGACGTGGTCCACCCCTCAGGAGGCTCATGGGGCATTTGGGTTTGCAATAACACCGGCAAATTTATTTTCTCTGGGACTTTGGTGGCAACAATGTGCTACAAGTACAAAGTATTATCAGAATTGTTATTATGGTTGCTGATTCAACATCGTAGAAGAATCCATACCCACTCTGAGAATTTACTTCCCCCAAACATGGTCTGTGGTTGGGGAAAGGGAATGGTCCATGTCTCCTGGTGTGGAAAATAATTTGAAGTTTGGCCCCTGAATTGACACCAAAATTCGATGTTAGATATATCTAGGCAACACCCAGGTCAAACTGGCTTTACTTTAGCAGGATCAGTCTCCACATTTTATTTAATTTCTCTGCCATAGCTGCTATATATACAGTTTTTATTTTTCTTCAGTTTCGTAGAGTTTTAGAAAATAGTTCTTATATCTCTCAAAGGTACGGAGGAGAAGGGTGGAGGTCAGGAAGCGTCATGTGCCCCTTCGATCAGGCATGCACACCCAGCAGGCTGAGAGGCAGGAGGGGGCGGGAGAGGCTCCGTTCATGAGAGATGTGTGTCTTTCAGGTTGCTGGCATCATCTCTGCTGGGGTTGTGATGATCGCCATTGTTGCTTTGGGGAAGCTGCTGGAACCCTTGCAGAAGGTAACCCTGCTTCTCTGCACACTGATTGTGTAATTTCTCTACTCTGCCACCAGAGAAATAACAGGAGATTTATAAATCATCACATGGAAACCAATTCTCTGAATAACATAACCCTCCCCGTCTCTCTTGCCAGTCAGTCTTGGCAGCTGTTGTAATTGCCAACCTGAAAGGGATGTTTATGCAGGTGTGTGACATTCCTCGTCTGTGGAGGCAGAACAAGATTGATGCTGTAAGTCACCCATTTTTCTCTAAAAGAAGATTTGGTTTTCATATGCTTTTCACTGTAACATTGTTTTCTTATCTCCTAAGTTATACTTGCATTTTGGGAGGACCAAGGCAGGAATTAAAATTGTGTAGATAAACCAAAGATTTGAAGTCTTCCTCTTCCACACAAACTGTGTTTTTGGAGGCCCTGTATCCATTTCCAGCAAGAATCCCATAGGAGGTCACTCATATACTGTTTTCCTTCTAGAGCTCAAAGCCAAACAAGCAAATTAAAGCAAACAACAAAACCCCATCTAATTT
Source organism: Artibeus jamaicensis (assembly GCF_021234435.1). Taxonomy (NCBI): domain Eukaryota; kingdom Metazoa; phylum Chordata; class Mammalia; order Chiroptera; family Phyllostomidae; genus Artibeus; species Artibeus jamaicensis. The sequence continues at coordinate 558,518 of NW_026521981.1, read as the reverse complement.
AAAACAAAACAAAACACAAAACAAAGCAAGAACAACAACAGCAAAATGCAAAAACCCATGCTGATTATAATTCTGACCAAAGTAACTTCCACAACTATTCTGAGAAATTATAAAATCCGGAAACTAAACCCTTTAGAGTTACGCTCTAATTTAAACCAGAACAGATGAAAGGAATGGGAAAATGTCGTATATGTCGACACAGAAAGATCTCCAAGCCAAGCTGTTAAGTGAAAATAGAGACCAGCACAGAATAGAATAGTATGCACAATAACACTAAAAGATGGAAAAATAAAATAATGCTTTATAGTCGTATTTACTTGTATTTGCAAAAACAACATGCTGGTGAAACTTGTGCATGAGTGTTTGTATGCACACACTCAGAGAAACAAAAGAGGATGGGAACAGGTGAGGGGAGGAGGGGAACAGGTGAGGGAAGGATGGGAACAGGTGAGGGGAGGAGGGGAACAGGTGAGGGGAGGAGGGGAACAGGTCAGGGGAGGAGGGGAACAGTTGAGGGAAGGATGGGAACAGGTCAGGGGAGGATGGGAACAGTTCAGGGGAGGAGGGGGCTGCAAGCAAGATTTTTACCACACACCCTTTTTTAAAGTTAATTCTATTTTGAACATGTTAATATATTACCTTTTTGAAAATTAAATTAAAAAATATTTAAATGGGACAATTGGTGTATATGGGAATGCCAATTTCCATTTCTACTTAAATATGAAACAAAATCAGAATATTAAATAAAACAGTGTGTGGTGGGGGAAATGGGAACAACTGTACTTGAGCAACACCAAAAATGACGTGTGGGGGGTTGGGGTGCTGACCCCCTGCACAGTCAAAATTCCACATGTAACTTTTGACTCCCCCAAAACATAGTTAATAGCTTATTGTTGACCAGCATTACCAATAATATAAATAATTGACTAATGCATTTTGTATATGTATTATGTATGTATTCTTACAATAAGTAAGCTAGAGAAAAGAAAATATTAAGAAAATCATATGGAAAATACATTTAGAGTACTTAGTGAGAAAAATCACTGTATAAGTGGACCCGCATCATTCAAATCTGTGTTGTTCAAGGGTTAACTGTAATTCGTTCATAGACAATGGATCTTATTAATTGTACAGGTAACCTCTCACCTGATGGTACATAATAAATTAATATAATTCTCTTTATTTCCATTTCCCTAGGTTATCTGGGTGTTCACATGCATAGTGTCCATCATTCTGGGCCTGGATCTCGGGTTGCTCTCTGGCCTTGTATTTGGGTTGCTGACTGTGGTGCTGAGAGTACAGTTGTGAGTAATATAAGACCCTGGTTACCTGGGGCCAAGACAGCAGGCTCTGAGATTTCTTATGCCACTTTGATAAGTACAGTAAAATGACTCCCTTTCATAATAGTTACTATATATTGCATGTGTCTGTGAGTTAAGCACATAGTGAGTGCTTTACACATATAATCATATTTAATCTTCAAAAAATGTCCTGTGAATAGGTTATATTATCCTCATCCTACAGGTAAGAAAATTGAAGCTCAGCAAGGTTAAGAAGCTTCCTTAAGATCACATAGCTAGTAAGGGGCAGAACTAGGGTTTGAACCCAGATGCACCTCACCCCAACATCTGTGCACTTCGTCACATGCTCTGATGCTGGTGCTCTCCTCCAGGTCATGGTGAGACCAAAAGATATGTAATTCAGCAACAGACTGAGGTTGCCTTGCAGTTTCTTAAATGAGATGAAGTCTGTGAGGCACCGGGCCCAAGGCTCAGGACTAGATAGCTGCTAAATATATTTTAGCTCATTTGGTTGAAGCTAGTAATCCAGAAGTTATGTAACCCAGAACAGGAGACTTAAAAACAGTTCACTGTAGTCAAAATGTATTCAAATCTGCCAAATAAGGCATGTGCCTGATAAGCCCCACAATTATATGAAAAAAACACAATTAGATCATCTTCAGAGTGAAAGCAGCAAAGGCAGTTGAAAGTAATGAAAAGTCATCTATGAGGCAGCATTAAGGGGTATGATTTTTGTTGGTTTGTTTTGATTTTTTCTTTTTTTTTAATATATTTTATTGATTATGCTGTTACAGTTGTCCCATTTTTTTTCTCCCCCTTTTCCCTCTCTACCCGGTACCTCCCCTCCCACCAGCATTACCCCCCCCCACTTAGTTTATGTCCATGGGTTATACATAGAAGTTTCTTGGCTTCTCCATTTCCTGTCTCCCCCTGTGTATTTTGTACCTGCCACTTATGCTTCTTATTCCCTGTACCTCTTCCCCCATTCTTCTCCCACGCCCTCTCCACTGATAACCCTCCATGTGATCTCCATTGCTGTGATTGTGTTCCTGTTCTAGTTGTCTGCTTAGTTTATTTTTGGTTTTGTCAATTTTTTGGTTCAGTTGTTGATAGTTGTGAGTTTTTGTCATTTTGCTGTTCATCTTTTTTTCTCACATAAGTACCTTTAACGTTTCACATAATAAGGGCTTGGTGATGATCAACTCCTTTAAGTTGACCTTATCTGGGAAGCACTTTATCTGACCTTCCATTCTAAACAATAGCTTTGTTGGATAGAGTATTCTTGGTTGTAGGTCCTTGCCTTTCATGACTTGGAATACTTCTTTCCAGCCCCTTCTAGAAGCCTACAAGGTTTCTTTTCAGAAATTAGGTGACAGTCTTATAGGAACTCCTTTATAGGTAACTGTCTCCTTTTCTCTTGCTGCTTTTAAGATTCTCTCCTTATTTTTAGTCTTGGGTAATGTAATTATGATGTGCCTTGGTATGTGTTTCCTTGGGTCCAACTTCTTTGGGACTCTCTGAGCTTCTTGGACTTCCTGGAAGTCTATTTCCTTTGCCAGATTAAGGAAATTCTCCTTCATTATGTTTTCAAATAAGCTTCAAATTTTTGCTCTTCCTCTTCTTCTGGTACCCCCATGATTCAGATGTTCAAATGTTTAAAGTTGTCCTGGAGGTTCTGAAGCCTCTCCTCATTTTTTTAAAATTCTTGTTTCTTCATTCTGTTCTGCTTGATGGTTTCTTTCTACCTTTTGGTCCAAATCATTTATTTGAGTCCTGGTTTCCTTCCCTTCACTGTCGGTTTCCTGTATATTTGTCTTTATTTCACTTTGCATGACCTTCACTTTTTTTCTCCATTTTGTGAGCATACTCAACCATTTCTGTGAGCATCCTGATTAGCAGTTTTGAACTCTGCATCCTACATGTTGGCTGTCTTTTCATTGCTGAGTTTTATTTTTTTTCTGGAGCTTTGATCTATTCTTTCATTTGGGCTATATTTTTTTTGTCTCAATGTGCCTGTTACGTAGCAAGGGGTGGATCCTTATATTTTCCGGGGCAGGGCAACCCAAATTGCTGAGTCATGGTGCCGTATGTGGGGGAAGAGTCGGAGTGGAAACACTGCCCCTTGGTTGGCTCTCAGCTGGCTTTCAGTCCCTTCCCCTGCTACCCACAAGCAATTCGGGCCCTTCTAGTGCTGATTCCTGGGAGGATGGATTTGTGCACATTCTAGGACCCCATGGGTCTCTCCAATGAACTCTTCTTTGCAGTGGGAGTTTCTCACTCCCACTGGGAGTTTCAACCCACACTATCCCCACAGGTTTTTACAGTCAGAGGTTTTGAGGCTTTATTTCCCTGCACTGGAACCCTGGGTTACACGGTCTGTCTCACTCCCCAGTTATGCCTCCAGTTTTATCTGCATGCAAATATGGGACCTTCCGGTCCTCCAGCTGCCGCCTTGCTGCACATTCTCTAGGCCCCAGCTGTCCATCTCTGCCCCTCCTACCCATCTGAATGAATGTTTCTTCTTTAACTGCTTGGTTGTCAGACTTCCACACAGTTTGATTTTCTGGCAGTTCTGGTTGTGTTTTGTTTTTAAGTTTGTTGTCCTTCTTTTGGTTGTGCAAGTAGGCAAAGTGTATCTACCTACACCTCCATCTTGGCCAGAAGTCCCTCAATTTTTTTTCTGTTTTGACTCTTGAAAGGCCTTTTGTGTGCACCCTTCTGGGTCTATGAAACTGTCTGAACAGAGAGGGAAACAGAGCTTCTCTCCCAAATCAAAACTTGCTGTCTTTTTGGACTCCTGGCCCTTCTCTGTATTTGGGCAGTGAAGGAATAAAACCCTGGAAACTATCAACATGGATGTCTTCAATTTAGCATAAGCCCACCTTTTGTGTTTCACCAGCCAGATCTTCTCTCCCTTCTTTTCTCCCCTGGCATGCTGGAGCCCACAAAAGGCTGCTGTACACTGCCGTGATACCCTTAAATGGTGCCCAAGGGCCCGAAAGAGTTCACAAGCTCTCGAAGTGTCCAGTTTACTACCGTGTAACAACTGAAGAGCTGTCCTTAAAAAATGCTGCCTCTCCTGCTCTTTTTGCCTCCGCATTAACTTTCCTTGTATGGGTGTGCTTGGAAAAGCGGGTTTTGTGGAGAGGTACTATATAATTTATGAGCTTTAAGTTAAAAGTTAGCACAGCACAGTAAGCAGAGGAGAAATCGGTGGCACGTTTCAGCTGCTGCTGAACCCAGTTGGTTTAACTGGGCTTTTAGGCAACAGAAAGCAGTATCCTCTGCAGTATTTAATTCCCAGTGATTATAAGGCTAATCCAGAGAGCACATTGCTGAGAGTACCCCAAACAGATACTCTTTCTTCAGGAATTGTATTTAGCATTTGTTCCTTGTCATGCTTGAAGAATGACAAAATTTATTTGATTGCAACAGGAACAGGAAATAGGAAGTGCTTATTTCTGGCTCTCTCAGGCTCCTATTTTTATAAAATGAGACTAATTTGATCACTGCAGACTCTTCATAATTCATCAGAAAGTTGCAATAATTCACAAGGAATTTCCAGGCACTGGCACTATGTCAGGCACTGAAGACCAACGGGCTAAAGATAGAGCCAGGCTGCTCCTGACCTCTGGGGTCTTTTCAAACTTCTGTTCTCAGTTTACTCTCCAATAAAAATGAGGAAAAACTGCTGACCTTTCAGGGTTATGGTGGGGCTTAAATAAGATTTAACAGGTGTGAAAGATCTTTGCCTATCCTATAAAGTCCTACACACATGAAAATCTGACACTCATTATTTCTCTCAGCCTTTGGAGAAGAATCACAGTTCCCCTGTCTCCTCCAACTGCACACAAACACCAGCTGTTCACTTCAGAGTTAGCTACGGGAACATGTTGTCTGCAGTAGAGGCAGTGTTCAAAAACATCAGAATGATGAGCTCTTTAGTTTCTGTTATTTCTTTTTATTCCAACATATGCTTGTTGCAAAAAATGCTGACTGTAATTTTGTTTTAGTCCCTCCTGGAATGGTCTTGGAAGCATCCTTAGCACAGACATCTACAAAAGTACCAAGAACTACAAAAATGTGAGTGCCTTTGTGAGATATTTGCTGGACTGGGGTTTGCTGGCCAGGATCACATATTTCTCTTCCAGTATATTAGAGACAAAGTAGGCATGGGTGGGGGCCTTCCGTCAGGAAATTCCAAAAGTCCACTGAGGTGTTTTGACTCAATGTGCCTTCTGATATCCATGGTTTACATAAATTTTGGCAATGCTAGTTGAATGTCATTTTAATGTCAAACCACTGTAAAAAGAATCTTTAAATATAGGCAATTAAGTTATTTTGAGAAGTTGAATCAAATTCTAATTCTTTTGATAAAGGGGGTTAAAGATACAAATTTCTAGTTATAAAATAAGTCCTGGGGATGTGATGTACAGCATGGTGACTATAGTTAATAATATCACATCACATAGTAGAAAGTTGCTAAGAGACCAGCTCTTAAAAATTCTCATCACAAGGAAAAAAATTTAATTATGTATGATGACAGATGTTAACTAAACTATATACAAGTATCAAATTATGGTGTACACCTGAAACTAATAAAATGTTATATGTCAATTATACCTCAATAAAAAATGTGGACAGAACCTTACAGACCTCTAGAATAAAATAAAACATATTGACATATGCATAATGAGAGTCTCAAAGGAGGAGGAAAGGAAAAGACAGACAGAATATTTAAATAAGTATCAAAATTTCTCCAAAATTGATGAATAACATTACATACAAATCCAAAAGGTCCATTGGACCCAATTACTGCACACACAGAGGTCTACGCCTAGGCACGTTACAGTAACACTACTGAAAGCCAGGGCATTAAAAAGATTCTACAGCAGCAAGAGGAAGAAAAAAGTACTATTTCTTTGCTATATAATCCTTATCATCTATGAAACTGTATAAAATCCCTGGAAGATTTCTTCACTCATTTTTTAAAAAGATTTTATTTATTTATCTGTAGAGGGGAAGGGAAGGCGAGAAGGAGAAACATCAATGTGTGGTTGCCTCTTGTGTGCTCCCTGCTGGGAACTGGCCTGCAACCCAGGCATGTGCCCTGATTGGGAATTGAACCACAGCTGTTTGTTTGGTTTGCAGGCCCATGCTCAAACTACTGAGCTACACCAGCCAGGGCTTCACTCATTTTTAATATTCTCACATTCTCTGTCTCCAAGAAGCTTAGTTAAGATTGTGCTCTATGCTTGGAATTGGAAGAAATAATATAAAATACAGAGAATAAAAAAGAAAATAAAAAAAATAAAGAAACATCTTACCGATAGGATTGTAGTCCCTGCAGATAAGATTGCTTAGTGACCAGCAAGGGAAACGAAGATGAAAAAGCAGAGAAAATGAAGAGAATTCTAATTTAGCAAAAAAAAAATTTAAAAATTAAAAAAATGTGAACCCTAGGAAGTTGTAGTCTAATTTTACCTTAACATTAAAAAAAAATGTTACGGGGCGGAAATGAGAGGGAGGGAGGATGGCTGGTTGGGTGGGCTGGGATGGGAGTAAAATACAGAAAACTGTACTTGAACAATTAAAATTAAAAAAAGAAATAATAAAGGCAAAGTTGAAGAAGACAAAAAAAAGTTAGACACTGAATCTGGAATTCCAGTAGCTGCCACTTAATTTACTTCCACAGCTGTCCTCAGTTGTTATGTTGAGCCAAGTGCCATCAAGAACTACAAATGATTCTAGATAATCTCTTGGCTTTGGGTTCTGAGTTCTGAACTCTGGGCTCCTGCTTGTACAGACCTTGCTCAAGTCACCCAGGCTCACGGGGCCTGCATTTCTTCTCTGATCAGCTGGACTAAAATTGTTATGGTTCCTAAACACCAGACAAGCCTGTGATTCTGGTTTTCCTTTGGGTCTGACTACTGTGTCAGTGTAAGAACTAGCAAATGACATCATAGGCCTTAGCCCCAGCAGATCCCCTTGAATTTGCTACTTTTTTTCTATTTGAAAGGAATTTGGGGGGATAAATAGAGGGGCAGTGGTATGGACCTGAGGCAACTCATGTCATTGTTCTGAGCTTTTCTTCTTCCAGAAATCAGAGGGTTGAATAATTGCTTTTCAAGGCCCTTTCTTTCATCAGCTTCCCCTGGATGGTGATGGTGGAGGTTCAGGAGTGTGGGGAACCTATCGCCTGCCAACTGGGATGAGGCCCTAATAAGGGAGTGGAATGCTGCTGCTACCCAGCTCCTCAGAGCAATTGTAACTCAGCTTCTACTTGAATAGCCAGAAATTTAAATGAGTATTTGAGGCCTGAAATTATTTAACCTCAATTTCTTTTCAATGCTAGATTGAAGAACCTGAAGGAATGAAGATTCTTAGGTTTTCAAGTCCTATTTTTTATGGCAATGTTGATGTTTTTAAAAAATGCATCAAGTCTACAGTAAGTGTTTTATCCCTAAAAACTTGTCTGCTAACCTCCTTTGAGATTTCATTCATTCTGTAGGTATTTATTGGGCTCAAAGTGGACATGAGGCCCTATGTACTGCTCCCTTTGTATAGGGCATTAAGAATTATAACATCCTTGCCCTAAAATAACTTATGCTCTGTTGGGGATAGGAAAAAACAGTAATAGATGTTAAAATCCAGGTGGCAGTAAGTATGCCGCTGGACAAAAACACTAGAGTTGTCTCCAGGCGGAATTCGAGTAAGAATTTTGAGTAAGTTCCAAATGAATGGTTTGGACAGTACTTGCTAAAAGTTCGTAGCAGGGAGTGAGCCATGTTAGTTGGAACTCATCAGGCAGTGTGGCAGTGAGCAGAAGGAAGGAGATCATAGCAGGTGTTTGGGAACTATGAGAACTGAGAGGAAAAGGTAGAAACATGTACTGGGGAGAGGTTGCCCAATAGGGTAAGGAGTTAAACAGTATATGCAGAATCTGAAGGCAGGAAATTCTGGTCTTGAATTTCATGCTGTGCTTCAAAGTTGGGTTTTGTTTCTAGGTCAGTATTTTATTATGTGCATTCTAGGGTAAATTACTGGTTCATCCTAGAGGGACAATCATAGATTTTGCAATAACAAAAGAGCTCTGTAATGTTAAAGAAATTTGGAAACACTGACTTAAAACTAATGAAGTTATTTTTTGTTGTTTTGTTTTCTACTGTCTTGGAGTCTTTAATATGCTCCTGTCTTCCCTGAGTCTCTGAGTGGGTGGGGTAGATGAGCCAGTAGTGGAGACCTCAATCAAGAATTTCTTATTTGGCAGAATGTCTCAAGGAATAATACTACTCGAGAAATTACCTTTCCAGGTAACAATTGCCATTAATGAGCATTAGGAACCAGATGTTTTAAGTAACCTGACATTTCTTTCCAAAGGTTGGATTTGATGCCATTAGAGTGTATAATAAGAGGCTGAAAGCACTGAGGAAAATACAGAAACTCATCAAAAAGGGGCAATTAAGAGCAAGAAAGGTGAGACAACAGCTTTCCCCCCATCTTAAATGTCTCCCTTTCTCAGATGAAAATGAAAATGATTAGTCTAAAATTAAATCCACCCCCTTTGGTACCCAGATGTGTACAAGCAGATGACATACACTTGTCAGAGAACAGCTGAGTTGTCCTTATAGCCAAAAGGGAATGGGAGAAAATAAAATGAAATCAGCAGAAAAAACACAGGGTATGAGTTCATAAACATTTATAGCTATTATTTTTATTGTCCTGCCAATGTGTCTCTTGGCCAATTCCACAACCTCCCAGAAATCAAGAGTTTCCTGGCTTCTCTGCTCTTCCATTTTTCTTCCTAAGGAACATGAAAGTTTGGACTGAAATAAACCACATTCATTAAGTGTTCATCCCCTCAATGTTTTGCTTATCAAGTGTGTAGGACTTTTAAGTAATTTGAAATAAATTGTTAAAAAAACATCCCAAATCATTGGCAATTAAGTTGGCAGTATTTTCTTTGTTTAGAATGGTATTATATGTGATGCTGGTTCATCGAATAGTGCTTTCGAACCTGATGAAGATATCGAAGATCCGGAAGAACTTGATATCCCAACCAAGGAAATAGAGATTCAAGTGGATTGGAATTCTGAGATTCCAGTGAAAGTGAATGTTCCGAAAGTGCCCATCCATAGCCTTGTGCTTGATTGTGCAGCTGTGTCTTTCTTGGATGTTGTTGGAGTGAGATCTTTACGAGTGGTAAGGTTCTGTTTTTGAACAACAGATTAGGAGCTTTGGCAACAATAAAACCACATGGGATGCCCAGTCTGGCAAAAGGGTGACTGACTGCATAGGCTCTACACTATTTCTAGGGGAATGCTTTTGCAATAGAGTTTAATATTTTAAAGCACAGGTTATGGAGCCAGACTACATGGGGTTGAATTTTTGGCTCAACTATTTGCTGTAGTATGACTGTAGGCAAGTTGCTTAATTGGTCTATACCTCAATTTCTTTACTCTAATATGAGGATAATAACAGTACCTATTTAATATAGTTTTCATGAGAATTAAATCAGCACATACATGGTAATGGTTTAGAACAGTATTTGACACCCAGTCATCCTTCAGAGAATATTAACATTTATTATGTTTTATTTTTCTGAGAGCATAAAGGAAATTGAATATGAAAAGGAGGAAGTTTATGTTAAGTATTATGTTTTTATTTGTTATGTAAACAGCAGCAGAATGAGGAATACTGAGTACATAATAGGACTGAAAAACCCAGGCATTATTAAGAGGCTGGAGCAGGTAGCAGGTCAGTCATCTAGGAAGTCAAAGGATTGAGGAGCATGTAGGGCAGGAACATTCATGATATCAGACACCAGTTATGTAAGGTTGAGTTCATTCTTTCAACAATAGAGGTGAAGAGCCTAATAAATGCCAAGCACTCAGCCAGGCACAAGAGACAAATAATGAAGTAGTCATATCCTCATGGGACTAAGCAGTCTAGAGGGAGAGGAAAACATTACATAATCTTTTTTAAATTTATTTTTTAAGTATATTTTATTGGCTGTGCTATTACAGTTGTTCTTTTTTTCTCCCCTTTATTCCCTTCCACCCTGTACAGCCACTCCCACCAGCATTCTCCCCAGCCTTAGTTCTTACCTATGGGTTGTACATGTAAGTTCTTATGCCTCTCCATTTCCTCTACTATTCTTAACCTCCCCGTCTATTTTGTATCTACCATGTATGCTTCTTATTCCCTGTTCACCCTCATGCCCCTTCCCCATCTCTGCCTTCCAGTGCTACTCTGCTGATAACCCTCATTTTTGTGATTCTGTTCCTGTTCTAGTTGTTTGCTTAGCTTGCTTTTTTTTTTAAAGATTATATTTATCTATTTTTAGACTGATGGGAAAAGAGAGAGAAAGAGGGAGAGAAGCATCGATGTGTGAGAGAAACAATCAGTTGCCTCTCATATGACCCCATCTGGGCTACAACACAGGCATGTACCTTGACTGGGAATTGAACCAGTGACCTTTTGGCTGACCAGCCAATGCTCAATCCACTGAGCCACACCAACCAGGGCATGTTACTTTTTAGGCTCGGTTGTTGATAGTTGTGAGTTTGTTGTTATTTTACTGTGCATATATTTGATCATCTTCTTTTTCTCACATAAATCCCTGTAACATTTCATACAAGGGCTTGGTGATATGAACTACTTTAACTTGACTCTATCTGGGAAGTACTTTATCTGACCTCCCATTCTAAATGATAGCTTTGCTGGATAGAATAATCTTGGATGTAGGTCCTTGCCTTTCATGACTTTGAATACTTCTGTCCAGCCCCTTCTAGAAGCCTACAAGGTTTCTTTTCAGAAATCAGGTGACAATCTTATGAGAACTCCTTTGTAGGTAACTGTCTCCTTTTCTCTTGCTGCTTTTAAGATTCTCTCCTTATTTTTAGTCTTGGGTAATGTAATTATGATGTACCTTAGTATGTGTTTCCTTGGGTCCAACTTCTTTGGGACACTCTGAGCTTCCAAAGAAGTGCCACATCAAAATGGGGGCTCCATTTTGCAACCATACTCAACCAATTCTATGAGCATCCTGATCACCAACCATTGTTTTGAGTTGTGCATCTTATAGGTTGGCTGTCTCTTCATCACTTAGTTCTATTTCTGGAGTTTTGATTTGGTCTTTCATTTGGGCCATATTTTTCTGTCTTGATGCAGCTGATACATTCATGGTAAGGGGTGGAAACTTAGGTATTTGCCAGGGTGGGGCAACCCACTTTGCTGCACTGTATTGCTGTATGTGGGTGAGTGGTCAGAGAGGGAACAATACCACTTGCTCATCTCTCGGTTAACTTTCAGTCACTTCCCCTGCTACCCACAAGCAAATTGTGCCCTTCTGGTGCTGATTCCTGGATGGGTGGGTTTGTATACATTCTAGGACCCTTTGGGTCTCTCCAGTGAACTGTCCTGAGAGGCTGTGAGTTTCTCCCACCACTGCAACCCCCACAGGTTTTTACACTCAGAGGTTTTGAAGCTTTATTTCCCCACACTGGAACCCTGGGTTGCCCAGTCTGTCTCACTTCCCACTTGTTCCTCTTGGTTTATCTGCACACAAATGTGGGATGGCCAGCTGCCACCTTGCCATCTCCTCTCCTCCCTGGCTACCCATCTCCGCCCCTCCTACCAGCCTGAATGAATGTTTCTTCTTTAACTCCTTGGTTGCTGGAGTTCCATACAGTTTGATTTTTCTGGCAGTTCTGGGTTTTTTTGTTTTTATATTTTTTGTCCTTCCTTTGGTTGTGTGAGTAGGTGGTGTATCTATCTAGGCCTCTGACCTGGCTGGACATTAAGTAATCTTTTAAATAACAGCTGTACTAAGTGCTCCAAAGCAGACAAACTGGGGTCTCAACTTGATTAGGAGTGTTAAGTTTAAGTGAAGCTTCTAGTAGGTATCAAGCAAGTTAGGCAGAGAAGCAATAAGGTTAAAGACACCAACAATCAGATACAATAATATGGAACTGACCTTCAACTGAGGTTTAGCTTAGCTGAAGCTTCTTGGCTGCTTTGCAAGGGTAGGAAATCATTCCAGAATGCAGGTACTAGGCAGGTACAATAGAAAGTGCTTATACTTAACAAAAGGAAATGATACAATGGTGACAGGTTCTCTTCCAGTTCTCTTAGCAGACCTGATCATTAGCTCATTTGAGAGCATTTTCTTGCTTTTCATTGTGCATTTCACTCTGGGCATTGGCTCAGATGCATTGTAGATTGTGTTGGCCAAAGGTTTAGTGAATGACTTTTGGGAAGAGTCTTGATATTAGTATCATGACAGAATATTTTTCACACTTAACAAATAATTGCTTTCAAATGCTATACTGATAATTGTGAACAATTCAACCTTTATACTTGCATAAAGGTCATGATCTTCTCCCCAGAAATTCCAAGTTCTATTTTATTATTGCCTGAAGGTCTTGCATATTGATTTTTCTAAAGATTTTATTTATTTATCTTTAGAGGGGAAGGAGAGAGGAAGAGAAAGATCAACGTATGGTTGCCTCTAGTGCTTCCCCTGCTGGGAAATAGCCTGTTCCCTGCAGGGAATTGGCCTGCAACCCAGGCATGTGCTCCGACTGGGAATCCAACCACGATCCTCTGGTTCGCAGGGCTACGCTCAATCCACTGAGCTACACCAGCCAGGGCTGATTTTTTAAATTAAACTTTTCAGTTTGAGATAACTGTAGGTTCCCATGAAGTTTTAAGAAATGCAGAGAGATCCTCTGTGCCCCTTACCCAGTTTCTCCCAGTGCTAATACCTTGCAAAACTAACATCCAAAATCACAATCAGGACACTAAGACTGATGTAGTCAAAATACAGAGCCTTTTGTTTTTAGGTCAGGTTTTACATTCAGGATCTGATGGCCACATGTCTACAGACATATATTTCCCATTCAAAGATATAAACTCAGTGTTGTCTCTGATCTTCAGGGGCTGTATCAGGAAGCCTCCTGTGCTCTCTTTTCTTTCTCCTACAGATATTTATTAGGCACCTTTGTGCCATCCAGCACTGGATGTTGCCACCTCTTGAGATATGGTCTTTTCATCCCTAATCATATCATCACTTCATGTTGAAAACCTCTGTGGTTTTTCAATAATGAACTTTCCTCAAAGTCCCATTTAAGCATGAAAATATTGAAGTTTCTCCTGAGCAAGTAACTGAATGCTACTAAATTATGGGCAGGTCAAGTTACTCAAATTCTCCTTTTTAAATTTTTAGATTGTCAAAGAATTCCAAAGAATTGATGTAAATGTATACTTTGCATCGTTTCAAGGTAAATGCATATATGTACATATCTATCTATAAGACTTTTCCCTAAGCCCTTTCTCCTATCTGGGAATATGGATATATCGTGACCAGTGATTTTTTATTATGATAAAGTGCATAATAGCATTTGTTGTTTGAGTCACATTAGAGTGGCATTTGATTCGGTGGCATTAAGTACATTTACAATGTTGTGCAACCACCACAAGTATCTCTCGCCAAATATTTTCATCGCCACACACAGAACTTTACCCACTAAGCAACCCCACTGAGGGCATGTTTCTACCTAGGGAGATACTACTTCCAGTTGTGCCAGAAAGCTGGTAACGCATGGCAGCTGATCCTGCCAACAGTGCTGGATCGCTATGGGAGAATTGTCTTAGGGAGAGCAGAGCTGGAGATGACTCAGATCCCTTAAAGCTAGAGGATCCTCCAGGGTGTGATTCTGTGTCTATGGGCAAGTGTATGCATGTGGGAAAATGCTAACGCTTAGTCCGAGTTCTCTAGAACCAGAGGCTGAGTTAAGGGCTGTTGCACAAGTGATTTACTGAGAAACAGGCTGTCAGAAAAATTCATGAAGGAGTGAGGGGAGCAGGACAGGGCTGGGAAGAAGCTGGACAAAGATATGGTTGCAAAATCTGCCTTAGCCTTATTTCACAGGGGCCACACAGCAGGAAAAGCACCAGAATGTTATTCTCCTGGAGGCAGCAGAGCAGGCCTTTTTACCCCCATATCAATCTGTCAGTGCGGAAGGCCACCCAAGGGTGGGGGTGTCAACCTCTTAGGCCTTTTCAGGTGACAAAGTGACCATTGGCCCAGGAATGTTCTCCAGAGAAGGCCACAGCTAGAACCATTAACAGCCAAACTCACATTAGCAGCTGGAGGATGGGGACTCTAGCAAAAGGGACCTGGTCAGGAACCAGGGCCATTTACTACAATCAGTTCCGGTATAACCGTGACGTGTGCTACTGGAAATGAAACTCAGTGTACAGCAGGGTCACATTTTGGAAATGAGAAAAGAATTAAGAGGAGCTACCAAATCTTAGTATTGGTTCATGTTACAAAATTACCTTTTGTTAGAAACTAACTAAACACTATTTTTTTTTCTTTTGAAGATCATGTAATAGAAAAGCTGGAGAAATGTGGTTTCTTTAATGATAACAGAAAGGACATATTTTTTCTGACTGTCCATGATGCTGTCCTCCATGTACAGCACCAGGTTAAATCCCGAGAAATTCAAGATTCCATTTTAGAAACGGTAAACATTTAATCTTTCTATCTATGTGTCTTTCCTGAACTATTATATTATTTCTGTAAATGGCAGGAGTTCCACAAATTTGGGTTTAAATTCCATTCTAGTGGGATGTCAAGCCTCTGGTTAACTTCTCAGAGCCTAAGTTTTCTCATCAGTAAAATGGAAGTGAAAACATTTACTTTGCTGGGTAAATATGAAGAGTAAATATGACAGTTTATATGAAAGCACCTGGGACTACCTAGTGTTCAATACATAATAGTTCTATCACATGTAGGTTTACTAATAAAAGTAGCTGTAGCGATACTGCCTTTTTAGAATATAGGCACTGAATCTCAGGTCTTCTGGGATTTGTATCTACAAATGCAGTTTAAATTCTCAGCAATTTGGAAACTCTTTATTATAAATGTCAAAGGTCATAAGTGATCTTTGAAAAAGAAGAAAAATTAAAAGCCATGAATTAGCCAGGACTTAGTTATCCCCCACAGAACAGAATAAAGCCCGATTTCCTATGGGACTCTCAGTTTTGTTAGTTCCCTTGTCAGCGGCCTGGGAGCGCTGAGCTTTCTGGTCCAGGTGTGCGCCCGAGCCTACTGGTGGGCCTGGTATAAGAATCTCTTCTCTCATCAGCCTTGCCACAGAGAATTTAGGAAACCAAAATAATACCTACAAAAATAACAATAATAATTATTCCAGTGACCCAATGTGCTATAGTTTAAATTGCTTCCTTATCCCCCCCCCTAGTTAAGAAAGATTCTTATTGTGAACTGGAAGTTAATGTCTGAAGTAAAACTAATTTAGAAAACAATAGCACATTATGCTTTTAAGCTATTGCTAGTGGAGATATTGCTCAGCCTACTGCTGTGGGAGAAACATAGGGGTTCTAAATACCAAGATCTGTATCTGAAATACAAAAAAAGGGGAAAAAAGGAAAGTAGTAAAACCACAAATCTATGGGGGAAAAAAAGCTACATGCAAGCAAAATGCTCATTTTTTAAAACTCATAAAACTTTTCTTTCTAACTTAAAACTCTCTACTTATAGGTAACAACAAAACAGGATCTTATAAAGTATCTTAAAAAGGCCCCTCATTAAAAGTAAAATAGAACCAAAGTCTCAACTACTTTCTCAGTGTGAAAACAGTTATTTTGTTTGTTTATACCTTGCTCTGATGCAAGAACTCAGATCCCACAAATGTCACAAAACCCACCGATGACAGTGCCCCTACCAGCATTAGACTCAACACCGTTTGTAATCAGGGAGGCATCATTGGGCCTTGGACGAATTTTTTCACTGTGAACAAATGTCAGACTGAGTATAACTGAGTGTTTATATTATACACTTACTGGTTCACTGGATAGTGGGCTGAGCACTAGGGGTAGCCTCTCAGGTGAGTAGCCTTATGCTTCTGCGTACCCTCAGTATCTAAGCACAAAGCCCTGCATATGGTGCGTGTGTAGTAAATGATGATAAATTTTGCCTGTGGCACTTTCCTTTTCTTCACGAAGGGTAACATGTGTTATGGATGTTGCAAATGCCGTGATGTGACCATCATGAGGGCTATCCCAGGACTGTCCCAATTTGTAGTTACATCTATCCTCTTTCTCTCATTATGTCTGACCATCTGCACAGGGCCTAGCATCTAATTCACTTCCATGCTAGCAAAGAGAATTGGATTATTTATTTGTGAGATGAAAAATAGCTGAAAAGCTCTTTGAAATGTCACTTTTATTTTGATATACATTTGGAGTTGCTTTGGGAGTATCCTTCTTTATGCATCAGATAAAGCCCAAAATGTTACTGGTTTTCTCTGTTACTGATTTACTGCTAAAAAGCAGAACTTTCTTGAAAAACAATCTTGGTCCATAGAGGTTGATTTCCAACAAAATTAATATCCAACCAGTTTAACTTGTGACTGGTCATTGTCATCAGTCACGAGCCCATTCAGTGCATGCTTAACGCTGCACTAAGTGCTCTCAGTTTAGCCTATGAAATAGAGACACTTTGACTACTGCGTCATTCAAGCAGAAGGGTAACTGCCCTTCAGAGGCTGGGAAAAAGAGTTGGAAAGGAGGTTAACAATGGAAAACTGTGGCAGTTCACACTTTAATGTGAAAAAAGAGGTACAGGGAAAATTGCAAGTGAGAAATACAAAAGGACAAGAAAGCTGGAACATATTTTGAAGTGTGTAGATTATTACATGAGAAGCACTAGCAGTGCTTTGAGTAATTTTCAGTGGTTTATCAGGTGGGTTGTTGCTATTATATTTTCAGCAAATATTCTCTCTGTTTTCTTTGTCAAGATCTCCCTCATCCAAGACCATAAAGATCCTCTTGAATTAATGGAAGCAGAACTGATTGAAGAAGAACTTAATGCTGAGGATGAGGTATGAGCATTATTTTCTTTCAAAGAATATAATTTAGATGAAATCTTGAGTAAATAGAATAATACATGTAGTAACTATGTCTGATACAAGCTATTCATAAAAAATAATTTAAAAAGATACCCAAAGGATGGTGTAATAGAATGAAGGAAATGGAAAACAAGAATTTCCCCTTGAAGACAGTAAGAACCTGGGCACCTTCTGGCCCAGGCTTACAAGATGACCTGGAAGCAGCCAACACTCTGGTCCTGGTCTTTTGTCTAAGCCTCAGCGTACTTTTTCTTCCAGAGTCCTAAGGAACAGAAGAAAGGTGATTGGAGGAAATTTTTAATCCAGAAGTTTCATAAACTTCAGAAATAGTCTGTGTGAAACAGGAACCTCATGACTTTCCTCACCTGACTGATAATGGCTTAGAAAAGACTGGTTTTATGTATTTCTGATGCTCTTGGGGCCATGAGTCATTTCCTAGGAAACTTGACTGAAACTTGTAGTAACCTGGATAAACTTTGTGGCTCCACCACAGAGTAAAATGAGACTAACAAAAGAAGATCACAGAATTTTACAGTTAAAAGATGCCTGAGAAATCAAATAGTCCCACACCTTAGCCCATGCAGAAATCCCTCATACCCCATGTTCAAGGATATTCATTAAGGTTTTGTGTGAGTGTTTCCAGACATTGGCAACTAGGAGCTTTTCCAGGGAGCTTGTTGCATGCTTCAAAGTGTCCAGGTGTTACTTGTGCTTACCAAATTAGATTTGGCCTTTCTCTAATACCTGGCAACTGAGCTCTCTCTTTTCTAGCAATACAAGCCCTCCCACTAAACAGCCCTTAAATATTTGAGAGTATCTCTCAGGTCTCCACCAAACTCTACTCCAGGTGGGACTCCTCCCTTTATCATTCCTTGCAGATTCAAAATTTGTCAATGCTCCTCTGACAAAGGAGGGGACACAAAGCCTTAGACAGGGACAGGCCAGCATGAAGATTACACAACCGCGACCTACTTTGATCTCAAAGATAATTCTATTACTATGACTTAAAAATGTGTTTATAGTAGCTACATCGAAATCTATGCTATTATTACAGGGGTCAGCTAAGAGACTTGGGCATTTTTACACAAATTGTCATCCAGCTGGGTTCTCCATTTATATTTATGTAACTGATTTTTGACCTCTAGTGTAGGACCACACATTTCTGATAAATTACATCCTGTTTGTTCCCATTGACTGACATCCTCTTGAATTCTGAATCTATCATCCAGCATAATAATTATGCATCCCCACAGGTATCATATGCAAATCTGACAAGCATTCCTTCTCTACCTTATCCAGGCCCTGATAAAAATGTTGAAAAGCATATAATCAAAGCCCTGTGGTAAAATCAGATAGTGAGGATGACAGGAGAGAAAACTTTTGAGGAGGAAATACACTGCTAGGGTGAAATCTGAGGTTCTGCATCTTTGCCCATCAGCTTAGTGAGCCCAGGAACATCGTCACTGAGCTGTGTAGTACTTTATGACTATGGATATCAGGTCAACTCAGTTGAGTACAAACTCATACATCAAAATTGGGACCTAAGAAACTGCCATTATGTAGGAGTACTTTTGATTGCCACTTAAAAAGATTATTCAGGTATGAGTCCTGTAGATAATGAGGCAGTACGGCAGTATGATTTTAAAGGCATGGACTTTAGAAATGGATGGATTTGAGTGCAAACCATGATTCTGCTACTTAACGGCCGTGCAGCCCAGGGCAAATTATTTATCCTGTCTTCATGTAAAATAGAGATAATAATACTTCAAAGAGTTGTGAAAGTTAAAGGATACATAGTAAGTACTCAATAAATAGTATTAACTGTTTTTAAATAATTCAAATTAAAATATGATGAGTTACAGTGAACTTCTGGCCAAGTAGGAGGCACAGGTAGATACACATTGCTTCCTTGCAAAATCAAAAGAACAACAACAAATTCAAAAACAAGACAACCAAAACTGCCAGGAAATTGAACTGTGTGGAAGTCTAACAACCAAGGAGTTAAAGAAGAAACATTCATTCAGGCCGGTAAGAGGGGTGGAGACAGGCACCTGGGGTGGAAAGGACATGCAGCAAGGTGACAGACCAGGCAGTCTCACATTTGTGTGCTGAAAAGCTGAGAGGAACGACTGGAGAGCAAGACTGAGAACAGAACTGAGGGTTCCAGCATGGGAAACTAAAGCCTCAAAACCTGTGGTTGTAAAAAGCTGTGGGGGTTTGGCAGCAGGAGAAACTCACAGCCTCACAGAAGAGTTTGTTGGAGAAACCAACAGGGTCCTAGAATGTACACAGATCCACCCACATAGGAATCAGTACTAGAAGGGCCAAATTTACTTGTGGATTATGCAGGAAGTGACTGAAAGCCAGCAGAGAGCCAAGCAAGTGGCATCGTTCGCTCTCAGACCCCTCCCCCACATACAGCTGCACAAGCAGCAAAGTGGGTTGCCCTGCCCTGGTGAATACCTAAGGCTCCACCCCTTAACAGGTGTGCTGAGGAAAAAAAAATGGCCCAAATGAAGGTATAGATCAAAGCTCCAAAAATAGAACTTACCTGAGGAGACAGACAACCTATCATATGCAGAGTTCAAAACACTGGTAATGAAGATGCTTGCAGAAATAGTTGAGTCTGGTCACAAAATTGAGGAAGAAGTGAAGGCTATGCAAAGTGAAACAAAGCAAAATATACAGGGAACCGCTGAAGGGGAGGAAACCGGGACTCAAATCAATGATTCGGAACAAAAGAAAGAAATAAATATTCAACTGGAACAGAGTGAAGAAACAAGAATTCAAGAAAATGAGGAGAGGCTTAGGAACCTCTGGGACAACTTTAAATGTTCCAACATCTGAATCATAGGGGTGCCAGAAGGAGAAGAGGAAGAGCAAGAAATTGGAAACTTATTTGAAAAAAATAATGAAGGAGAACTTCCCTGAACTGGCAAAGGAAATAGACTTCCAGGAAGTCCAGGAAGCTCAGAGAGTCCCAAAGAAGTTGGACCCATGGAAGCACACACTAAGGCACATCATAATTAAACTGTCCAAGATTAAAGACAAGGAGAGAATCTTAAAAGCAGCAAGGGAAAAGAGGAGAGTTACCTATATGCAATTTCCATAAGACTATCAGTTGATTTCTGAAAAGAAACCTTACAGGCAAAAAGAGGCTAGAATAAAGTATTCAAAGTCGTGAAAGGCAAGGACTTACATTCAAGATTATTCAGCAAAGCTTTCGTTTAGAATGGAAGGACAGATAAAGTGCTTCCCAGAGAAGGTCAAGTGAAAGGACTTCATCATCACCAAGCCCTTGTAAATTATATCAGATGTTAAAGGGTCCTTCTAAGAATAAGATAAAAATATGAACAGTAAAATGACAACAAACTCACAACTATCAACAACTGATAAAAATAAAAACAAACTAAGCAAACAACTAGAACAGGAACAGAATCACAGAAATGGAGATCACATGGAGGGTTATCAGTGGGGGGTGGGGGAGGGCAGGATAAGGAGAAAGGTACAGGGAATAAGAAGCATAATTGGTAGGTACAAAATAGGGGAATGTTATGAATAGTATGGGAAATGGAGAAGCCAAAGAACTTACGTATGACCCATGGACAGGAACAACGGTGGGGGTGGGAGAGATGATAGTGAGGGGAGTGCACAGCCAAGGGGGATAAAAGGGAGAAAGAAATGGGACAACTGTAACAGCATATTCAATAAAAAATACTTAAAGTATGATGAGTTACAAAATTTAAATCATAATAAATTATGATGATATACACTTGAGATGGTTCAATGTAAGCAATCAGCATTATCAAAACATATGTGTAAAAAGACTTGAGAATCCATGCTGTTTCCCCTTTGTTTCCACAGGCTATGCGTAGACTTGCTACCTGAAAGTGAGCTCAGGAGGTGGCTATAAGCAAGGACTACAGGACTGCCAAATTTTACCAGCAATGTACTTCTATGCAAGCATTTTCTGCATTGACTGTTTCTCTGGACTTGAAACACTCATTCTTTTTCTGTTAGAATTTTTAAAATACTTTGATTTTTTTAACCTCTTAGCTGTTAAGAGAGAGGCACTTAAGATTGTTTCTAGGCTTTATTTATAAAATAAATAGCTTACCTCTAAACTGTGCAAAATGGTGAGAATTATCCTGGTGATCCAGCGATGTCTAGAATCTGTCCATGTTGTGCTGCTGTACCTCCATGACATTTGCTGACCATGCTCACATGGGCATGGGGTACCCCTACTCAGTTGGGCAGGTGTGGCCCCAAGACTGTGGCCAGTTCACTCATGAGTGATTATCATAAAAAAGATCTATTTCTGACTGGCGTGGACACCCACGGGCTGCGCCGTTCACAGTGTAAGGGCACACTGAGTAAATGCTGAAATATATTGTTAATGCTTTTATCAATAAAAGCCTTCAAAAATCACTTTTGGTCAATACATCAAAAATGTTTTTTAAATGCAAATTTGGTTAATACTTAGTAATGAATGTTATATTGACCATACACTTAACAAGAATTCAGGATTGAGATGGTTCACTTCTAAACTACAGAACTAGGCTGATATATATTTAAAACATTGATTTAGAGAGATGAAGCAATAATATTAATATGGTTTATAAATTCATTTTTTGATAACCATGGATCACAATTAAGATAAAATAAAAACATAAGAAAAACTATCTCTAGCTTAAAATGCAATTTTAACTTAGTTTATAAAAATAATTATTAGGTAGAGTACATAGCAGTATGGGATATTTAAAATCTAACAAAAAAATTGTGTTATTTTGAACAAAAAACAATTTTGATGTTTATATAAGACCGTGGTGATTAAAACAAGTTTGTTTTTCTCTAAAATGTAGCAGTATGTAAGGAAATGATATTTAAGTAAATTCTGACCATCTTTCAAAAAAATCTAAAAAGTTTCAATCTGGATATAAATATATGTTTAAGATGAGTTTTTAAAAATATTTTATGGATTATGCCATTACACTTGTCCCATTTCCCCCCTTCATTCCCCTCCACCCTCACATCCCCTCCCACCCACATTCCCCCCTTTAGTTCACATCCATGTGTCATAAGTTCTTTAGCTTCTACCTTTCCCACACTACTCTTGCCCTCCCCCTGTCTATTTTCTCCCCACTGTCTATGCTACTTATTCTCTGTACCTTCTCCCCCCTCTCCTCCTTCCACCCCCTGTTCCTAACCCTCCATGTGATCTCCAGTTTTGTGTTTCTGTTCCTGTTCTAGTTGTTTGCTTAGTTTGTTTTTGTTTTTGGTGTGGTTGTTAATAACTATGAGTTTGCTGTCCTTTCACTGTTCATATTTTTTATCTTCTTTTTTTTAGATAAGTCCCTTTAACATTTCATATAATGAGGGCTTGGTGATGATGAACTCCTTGAATTTGACCTTATCTGAGAAATGCTTTATCTGCCCTTTCATTCTAAATGATACCTTTGCTGGATAGAGCAATCTTGGAATGTAGGTCCTTGCATTTCATGACTTGAAATACTTTTCTCCAGCCCCTTCTTGCCTATAAGGTCTCTTTTGAGAAATCAGCTGACAGTCTGATGGGAACTCCTCTGTAGGTGACTGTCCACTTATCTCTTGCTGCTTCTAGAATTCTTTCCTTCATTTTAATCTTGGCTAATGTAATTATGATGTGGTTTGGTGTGTTCCTCCTTGGGTCCACTGTCTCTGGGACTCTCTGAGCTTCCTGGACTTCCTGGAAGTCTATTTCCTTTGCCAGATTAGGGAAGTTCTCCTTTATTATTTGTTGAAATAAGTTTTCCACTTGTTGCTCTTACTCTTCCCTCTCTGGTACCCCTATAATTTGGATGCTGGAATGTTTAAAGATGTCTTGGAGGTTCCTAAGCTTCTCCTCATTTTTTTGAATTCTTGTTTCTTCATTCTTTTTTGTTTGGTTGTTTCTTCCTTCTTGTCCAGTCCATTGATTTGAGTCCCAGTTTTATTCCCATCACTATTGGTTCCCTGTGCATTTTTATTCATTTCACTTAGCGTAGCCTTCACTTTTTCATCTAATTTGTGACCAAAATCAAC
This sequence comes from Artibeus jamaicensis, assembly GCF_021234435.1. Classification (NCBI taxonomy): domain Eukaryota; kingdom Metazoa; phylum Chordata; class Mammalia; order Chiroptera; family Phyllostomidae; genus Artibeus; species Artibeus jamaicensis. Next base: position 535,219 of record NW_026521981.1, on the reverse strand, counting down.
AAGTTCTGTGAGCATCCTGATGACCAGTGTTTTGAACTGTGCATCTGATAGGTTGGCTACCTCTTTGTTACTTAGTTGTATTTGTTGTGGAGTTTTGATCTGTTTTTTCATTTGGGCCATTTTTTTTTTGGTCTTGATGTGCCTGTTATGTGTAAGGGGCGGAGCCTTAGGTGTTCACCAGGGCGAGGCAACCCAGTCACAGGGTTGTGACACCAGAAGGAACAATGGCACTTGTTCCACATGTATTTCAGTCCCTTCTGTAGCTTCCCACAAGCCAATTGTGCCCTTCTGGTGCTGGTTCCCATGTGGGTGGGTTTGTGTACTTTCTAGGACCCTGTGGGTCTCTCCAACAAACTCTCCTATGAGCCTGGGAGTCTCTCCCGGAACCTCCGCCCCCACAAGTGTTTTCAATCAGTACTTTTAGGCTTTATTTCTTGGCACTATCTGTCTCGCTGCCCATTTTTGCCTTGTTTATCTGCACTCCAATGTGTGACCACGGTTAGCCAGTGGCACCACACTGGGTATGCTAATTTTATTCCTGATCCTGGTGGCTGCTAGCCCCATACCACCTATGTGCCCAGGTCTGCCAGCTATCACTTTTTCCTGCAGCAACCTCTCTCCATCAGCTGCTGACTCCGCCCCTCTTATTGGTCTGGGTGGATGGTTGTCAAACTCGTGTACAGTTCAATTTTCTGTATCTTCTGGTTGTGTTTTTGTTCCTAAATCTTTGTTGTCCTTAATTTTAGTTGTGTGAGGAGGCACAGTGTTTCCACCGATACCTTCATCTTGGCTGGAAGTCCTTAAGATGAGTTTTTTAAGACAAAACATTCTAAAACAACTGAATAGCAACAACAAAAAAGATGGATTGGAATATACACGTTGAAAACATATAGGTATTTAAAAATCTATATTTTAAGCCAGAACATGTTTAAATTTTTTAGTTTTACTTAATCTCTTCTGACCATCAATAATTTTGTAGGTATTATTTATAATATAGAGGCTGTGGCCCTGCGGACTGTTTCCATATAATTCACACTTGAGTGAATGAAGTTGTACTTTATTTCTAGAGAAAAATAAACACTCAGGTCCCCAACTAAAATAATGTCTTGCATGGTTGAGACAATTATATTACATCTTTGGCACAGCTGTGTGAAATTCCCAAATGTGTTTGGTTATCCAAAGGCAACATGTTTTATCTCTTTTTCTAATTAAATACAACATGAAACAAGATGTCTAATTCTGAAGGAATATCATCAGTGATAATATCAAATTGGTAACTAAAAGAATCATTATCACCACCCCTTCATTTTGCCCATTGGAATTTGAGTGCATTGTAATGGACTGTGATGTTATAATATTCTTTCTTCTCATGGATTATTCTGTCTTTAATTGATTTAGAACAGATTTATCCCTGTGTTGGGTATAGTATAACTGGGGTTATAAGATTATCTCATTTTCACGTGATACCTGCTTATACTGGCAACAAATCATATCGCTAAAGAATAAGTACAGTAGTCTTGCAGAAAATGGATGAACACCTCTGTTCAATAGGGGAAATATGCACTGATTATTTTTTTATTAGTTGAAGGAAAGTTACCCTTTATAGTAAGGCTAGAATTTTGTGGAATCCTGGTTCCATTTGTGACTATAAAAGACCAGTCTATGTGGCTAGTTTCCGAAACATACTCTAGGAATACTGGCTCTTCTATATAGTTTTTGAATAATAAGCATATTTTAATCCTGTATTGCCAATGAAAATTTACTTGAAATTAAAATTGCCTTGTGTTATTTTAACCTATATAAGATTCCAGTTTTGTATATGACTTTCAATAAGTAAAAATATCAAATCATGTACATTTGGAAATAATTGCACATATATTTTATTAAATGTAAAGTTACTTTTTAAACTACTGTGTTGTGTCATTTCTGAACAAAACTCTTAAATATAATTAAAAATGCTACATTTTAAGTTTGCCATTGCTCTTATCACTCATCAGTTCGATGTATTTTTTAAAGTTCTACTTCCATTTTGTGTGTGTGCAATTTCTTTTTGTAAAAACTTGGTGCAATAAACAATGTTACTCAGTTAAATCTTGTGATTTTTATGCAAATATCTCCAGCTTATTGTGTGTGATGATTTTCATTTTTTTAAAGAAACTTTTTGTGCTGGTACAACAGATGTATTAAAAAGATACAAAGCACAGTTTTCTACTTGAAGAATTTTCACAAAACAAGCACACCAGTATTAAAGAGCACCCACACAAATAAGCAGAACATAACCAGTATCCCAGAAGACCTCAGCTAATTACTGTCCTGACTTCCAACACTTGTTTTTTGAACTTCATATAAATGACATCAAACAAGATTATTTCTTTTTTCTCCTTCTCTTTTGTCTTTTTCTTTTAATCCTCACCTAAGAATATATTCATTGTTGAGAGCGAGAGAGAAAGAGAGACATTAATGTGAGAAAGAAACATCGATTGGTTGCCTCCTCTACATGCCCTGACTGGGAAAGCTTGTAACACAGGTGTGTGCCCTGACAGGGGATCAAACCTGCAACCTTTTGGTGTATCGATGATCCCCACAACCAACTGAGCAACCTGGCCAGGGCTTGTACATGTGTTTGTCTTTTTTAAGTCAATATCACAACTGTGAGATTCATCCATGTTAATGTTGTTGCATATAACAATCATTAAAAATTTTCACTGCTGTGTAGTATTCCACTGCCTGAATTTACCATCACTTATTTACCTATACTACTGTTGGTGAATGTTTCTGTTGTTTCTAGTTATTGCCTTTCATGAATAATGTTGCTATGAACATTCTTGTTCATTTCATTTTTGGTGAACATAGGCACGCAGTTCTGTGAAGTACATACCCGGGAATGGAGTTGCTGGCGTCACATACATGGGTTCTGCTTCTGTAGATACTGCAGGGCACATCTAGTACCTCCAGCAGACTTTTGCACAAAGTGATCACACCAATTTACACTTTTTTATGTGAGTTTCTGTCGCTGCACATTTTTGCCAATACTGGGTCTGTATATCTGAACTTTTCTTGTGGGTGTGTGGCAGTATTTAACTGGCATGCCTCTGATGACTAAAAAAGTTAAACACTTCTCGGGTGTTTATTATCATTTAAATCCTTGTGTGAATCCTCTTCCCAAGTCATTTGCCTATTTTTCTTATTGGCTGCCTGCCATTTTCTAATTGCCTTTGAGGGTTTATAGAGTAAAGACACAAATTTTGTTGAAAATATGTATTGTAAATATTCTATGGATTGCTTTTTCACCCTTTATGTCTTTTAATGAACAGAAGTTCTTAATTTTAATGTTACAGAATTTATCATTTTTCCCTTGAGGCTAGCCTTCTTTTTCTCTTTTGGTATCTAGTTGTTTTTTTTTTTAAAAAGCTTTGTTTTACCTCTCCCATTTAGATATACAATGTATCTAGAGTTAATTTTTGCATGTGATGTGAGGCAAGGAGTAAAGATACAAATAATTTTTTTAAAAGAGTTACCCCATTAACCCAGCACCTTTTGATAAACACACAGTCCTCCTTCAATGCAGTGTCGCTTTCAACTGACTGCAAAGGTTTGAGTCTGTTTCTGGGCTCTGCTCTGCTTTCTTGGTCTGTTCTTCTGTCCTTGTACCAACACCGTAACTGTCTTGATGAGTGCAGGTTTTTAGTAGCTCTAGATACTGGAAGTATAATTACTCCAGTTTGTTCTTTTCTCACTATATTTATGCTCAGCCATCTTCATTTCTATATACATTTTAAAATAGCCTATCAGTTATTAACAAATATTATTCTTAATATATATTCTAGAATTAGCAAACATTTTCATCCAACCAATAACTCTCAAAAAATTAAATTATGCTTTACACTAAATGAAATAATATATGTTGAAAACCACATGAATTAATTATGGTTATGGTTTATTAGATGATATAAAGTACGAAAACAATTTGAGTTTTGTATTTGTTTTAAGTTAGAAATACAAATTTCAACTCCTGTGCTTTACAAACTTACATAGTAGACTCCTGGGTTGAGGTCAAGTGTCTCATTGGATTTGAGATGTGTCCAGACACTGCCACTGCCAGGGGAGGCTAAAAAGAAGTCTGCTTAATGCCTGAGGAGTCTCCTGGGAGAGAGACAGTTCATTCTAAAGCAAGAAAGATCAGACTAAAGAGCTGCGCCAGTAGCAGGGCTTGGTTGTTAGTGCACAGTTGAGTTTGGGGGTAACATAGGGCCTGTCAATCTGGGATATGTTCTAGAGCCAGATACACAAACTCATGTTTGGGTTCTATGAAGAAAGGAGGTTGCAGTTGAAAGGAGCTGCTTTACCGAGATCTCTATAAAAGGATGGGGCACATGCAATGCTTGTGGCAACCACTATGACAATGTAACTGCCAAGTTATAGGAACACATTCTGCTCTGGTCTCCTGGCACATCTACAGCTCTGGGCATCTCAGATCTTAATGATGGTGCCCTGCAACAGTGCATGGGAGAGAGCAGTCCTTGGTAGAATGGACTTGCTCATGAACACATGTGAGGCACTTTTTGGAACTTTCAGAAACATGTGAGGGGTCGTCTATCTGGGACTTGGACCTATGCAAACAGATGAGGTGAGAGTCTATAAAGTTTCCATAGTGCGAACAATATAACAATGTAACAAAGGCCATATTAACTTTAATCAAAGTGAAGAACTTCAATGACACAAAGGTAAATGGCAGGAGTAACTATGACTTTCTTAAGGCAGTCAAATGCCTTATCATCTAATTAGTGATGTGTATCATGGATGAACGAGATTCCCACTGCTGCTATCCAGCATAACCACAGACAAGGCAATGGGTTTGATGGATCAGTGGGGCAAGAACATCATGTTGAGCTTGACCTCAGTCTGGCATGGTGAAGAGACTTGAGAGGTATAAAAAATGGGAGGCCCTAGGCACCCTCCCCTCCCCTGGAGGGGGTGGGGCAAGGCCCACCAGCTTTGCAATCTGCAGATTCAATGCAATTCCTATCAAGATAACAAAGATGTATTTCATAGAACTAGATCAAATATCTCAAAAATTTATATGGCACCACAAAAGGCCCCAAATAGCAACAGCAATCTTGGGAAAGAAGAACAAAGTCGGAAGAATAACATTACCTAATATCAAACTATACTACAATAGAAGGCCATAGTAACCACAACAGCATGATACTGGCATAAAAACAGACACACAGATCAATGGAACAGAGCAGAGAGTCCAGAAATAAACTCACACCTGTACAGTCAATTAATATTCAATAGAGGAAGCAAGAACATACAATGGACTAAAGATAGTTTTTTGTTTTGTTTTAAATTTTTAAAAGATTTTATTTATTTATTTTTAGAGAGAGGGGAAGGGAGGGAGAAAAAGAAAGAGAAACATCAATGTGTGGTTGCCTCTCACATGGCCCCCACAGGGGACCTGGCCCGCAACCCAGGCATGTGCCTTGACTGGGAATCAAACCGGCGACCCTTCGGTTTGCAGCCTGCACTTAGTCCATTGAGCTACACCAGCCAGGGCAGGATTAAAGATAGCTTATTCAATAAATGGTGTTGGGAAAATTGGACAGAAAAATAAATATAGACCACTTTCTTACTCCACACACAAAAAGAAATTCAAATTGGATTAAATACTGTCATGTTAGACCCAAACCCATAAAATTCTAAGAAGAAAACACAGACAGTAAAATCTTGGACATTGCTCATAGCAATATTTTATCTGATATATCTCCTCAGGAAAGGGAAACAAAAGAAAAAAATAAATGGAACTATGTCAAACAAAAAGTTTTGACACAGCAAAGGAAATCAGCAACAAAATGAAAAGACAACACACTAAATCAGAGAACATGTTCACTGGTACATTTGATAAGGGGTTAATAGTCAAAATTTATAAATAACTTGTAAAACTCAACACCAAAAAAGCAAACAATCCAATTAAAAATGAGCAAAGGACCTGAATAGACACTTCTCCAAAGAGAACATACAGATAGTCGATAGATATATGAAAAGATGCTCAACTTCATTAATCATCAGGGTAATGCTAATCAAAACCACAATGAGATATCATCTCACACTGGCTATCATCAATAAATCAACAAATAACGAGTGCTGGTGAGGATGTAGAGAAAGGGGAACACTTTTGTACTGTTGGTGGGAATGCAGATTCTGCAGCCACGGTGGAAAGCAGTATGGAGATAACTCAAAAAATTAAAAATGGAACTGCCTTATGACCCAGCAATTTCACTTCTGGAAATTTATCCAAAGAAACTGGAAACACTAACTTGAAAGACCCTAGTTCATTGCAGCATTATTTACAATCTCCAAGATATGAACACAACCAAAGTGTCCATCAGTAAATGAGGGGATAAAACAACTTTGGGACATTTACACAATGAGATACTACTCTGCCATAAAAAAGAAGAAAATTTTACCCTTTCTGACAGCCTGGAGATGCGTGGACCTGGAGAGCATTATGATAAGTGAAATGAACCAGTCAGAGAGAGACAAATTGTCAGAGAAAGACAGTATGATTTTACTCATACGTAGAATTTAATGAACAAACTGAACTAACAAGCAGAACAGAGACAGACTCATACATAGAAAGCAGGCTGACAGCGCTGGGCTGGCAGTGGGGGTTAGGGCGTGGAGGGACTGAGCAGAAAGGAAAAAGGGCTCATGGACATGGGCAACAGTGTAGTAATTGTTGGGGGGTTGTATATGGGATAAAGGGTAATGGAAACAATACAATATAATATATAAAAATTAAAAATTAAAAACTAGCCCTGGCTGGTGTAGCTCAGTGGATTGAGCTCGGGCTGTGAACTGAAGCCCGATTCGATTCCCATTCAGGTCACATGCCTGGGTTTCGGGGCCAGGTCCCCAGTGGGAACCATGTGAGAGGCAATCACACACTGATGTTTCTCTGCCTCTCTTTCTCCTTCCCTTCCCCTCTCTCTAAAAATAAAAAAAGGCATAAAATATTTTTAAAAAAAGAAATAAAATATTTAAAAAATGAAAAGAAAAAGAAGAAAGAAGAAATTAGGAAGAAATACAAAGAAATGATAAAGAAAGAGAATTTGGTAATGGGCAAAGAAAAGTCAAATGGAGGATTAATTTCAATATAATCATGTCATTTAAGACCTCAGAGAATCTAGCAACATTCCTTCCACACACTACTCTATCTCCTGATTCTTGGTACCCCCTTTCCTGGCTCCATTTTCTTTCCACATAATAGTTATCATCAGCTAGAATGCTCTAAAATTCACTTATTACCATTTATTTTCTTCCCCAGCTTCTCACCTATGTTAGAACATAAGCTTCTCTAGGGCAGGGTTCTTTGTTTCATTCCTGCACATATCCTAGGCACCAGAAAAGTGAAGAGTGTCAGGCACACAGTAGGTGCTTAATAAATACTGTTGAAAGACCAAATTCAGCTGCAGTGATGCTGAATAAGGCCAACATAGTGAACAGCAGTCACCTAAGCACGTAAGACATTCGGAGTTTCCTGGGTGCCTCAGGCCTATTCTACCTCTCCCAGACTCTATTCATTTTGAGTCTGCTGACTGAGGTAGCCTACTTCATTCTTTTCTTCAGGAACATCTTTGGGCCTGGACATAGAGAAACTGTTTTAGCACAGGATCTAGCTTCAAGGCCATCTCCAATGCTCTATTTGATATCTTAGGACAAGCACTCTTGTGTTCTAAGTCCCTCCTTCCTTAAAAACTTTATCTTTTGAAATACAGATTCACAGGAATTTACAAAGAACTGTATGACAAGATTCCCACATACCCTTCACCCAGCCTCCCCCAATGTTAACATCTGGCATAACTACAGAGCAACATAAAACTCAAGAAACTGGCATTAGTACAAAACATAGATATTATTCATATTTCACCAGTTATACATACACGCATTTGTGTGTCTCTATGCAACTTTATCCCAAGTATTCCTTCCCAAGTATGTAAACACCAACACAATCAAGATGCTTATTGTACCATCAACACAAGACTCCTTCTGAGAGTCCTTTTGAAAAAGCATTGCAGGAATGTATCCAGACTTATGGCTGGAGTTCGAGGTACACCTCTCATATTATACTTCCTACATCCAAGATAAGTCAACGACTTAATATTCTGTTTTAGAATTTGTTTGTGATTTTCTCTACTTTTATTCATTACTCACCCAAGCTTGGAGGAGCTCTAGGCCACACAGGAGAGGCATCTGAAGGTCATGCTTTAGAGCAAAAGAACAGTTTGAATCCTTGATCAACCAGCCCAGCAAGTTGGTGGAGATTCTTCAGAGGGGAGACCAGGTATGGCCCTTGTCTTAGTTCAGGTTGCTATAACACATTACCACAGACTGAGGGGCTGAAATCACAAACACTTCTCTCTCACAGTTCTGGAGGCAAGAAGTCTGAGATCAATATGCCGGCATCGTCAGGTTCAAGGCGAGTGTCCTCTTCCTGGTTTAGAGAGGGCTGCGTTCCTGGTGTGTCCTCACATAACTACCTAGCTCTCTGACCTCTTCTTGCAACAGCACTAATCCCATCATGAGGGCTCTACTCTCCTGACCTAAACACCCCCAAAGGCCCTACCTCCAAATACCTTCACTTTGGGATTATGATTTTAACATATACATTTGGTGGGAGGACACCTTTGGTTTGCTGCTGCTTTCTTCAAAACACCTGTGAACGAGGCGGCACTGCTACACACTCGAGGACAGATTCTGATTTCTGAGAGTTGATCAAAGTAGCCAGTCTTACCCCTTCCAGGTGACTTCACTTCCTAGTTCATGGATTTGTGGTAAATCTAGCACAGCAGGGTCCTTTAACCCATTTCCCCAAGCCTATACCATATACAAAAGGAGGCCTGGTCATCCTTCTCTACCCTGGTACGGAAGTATGCAGGTGAATAGGAGAGGTCTGGGCCATTCAAACATACTTGTGAGGTCATGACCTTTCTCTGGTAAGCTCCCAGTTAAGTGCATAAGGGAAGGAAGCGGTGAGAAATGGGGCTGGGAGGTGGACTGGAGCCAGATTATGAAGGTCCTTGTGAACCACATTAAGGATATTGGATTTTATCCTCTATTCTGGACAGAGATAAGGGCAAAATGGCTGGGTTACATTACTTAGCTAATCCACTCAACTGACCTGGATACCTAGAAATAAATTCAGAAGGTGCAATTAAAGTAGAAATGAATGAAGCTTTTGTTGTTTAGTTTCTAGGGAAAGTAACCGATGGATGCAGACAAATTGGCTTTTGTAACTTAGAAATAACAAGCTTGTTCTGTAGATGTGATTTTTATTTTCCTAGTTTATCCTTTTAAAAACAATTTTAATATTCTATTATCTATAATGATATGAGGCATTACTTTTATAGTTAGGAAAACATGTGCTCTATTAAAGTACTTAGGGCAGAAACAGATACTGATGTGAGACTGTGGAGTTAACATTTCCATATGAACAGGTTGCTGTTTCTGCGTAAGAGTCATTGTCTCCTCTGGTTTTACTTGCTTGTAAAACAAAAAGAATTTTTGGTCCCTAAAACAAAGGGAGAAGTGATTGCTTAGTATTTCTGTTTAAACCAGTTATTAAGTGTTTATGACAAAATACAAGGTCTGGCAAAGGAAAGCTCTGTGCTTGCTGCCACTTTCTCCCAACAGAATTCAAGGTCTTGAACCCTTGAGTGTGACTGTCCACTTTTCTCCCTGCCACCTCCCCACCACCTTCTCCACATTGACTGGTTGTCCTAAACAGAGACACAGTTAGTCACAGAGTATGATATGAGGTCAGGATAGAAATCTGTGCTTGGGGGAGAAACACTACGAAGGCCAAACTGCTTGCTTAAATAGTTGAGGCTAGTTCCTCTTTTTAGTATCATCTTCCCTCCCCCCGCCACCCCAGGACTCTATCAGTTTCTCATTCATTCATTCATTCATTCATTCATTCATTCCGTGTTAACTGCACTTATTTTGTGACTGGCACAGAACTAGGAGCTGGGTATACAGTGTGGTAAACAAAGCATATACCACAGACAATAGACAATGTTTGTTCTTGTGAAACTATGGTCCAGTCTGGGAGATCGCCAATCAACACCCTAGTAAATATATGATGACTACTTGTGGTAGGAGCTTTAAGGCAACAGTGGAGGGCCTTCTGTTACAGAGAATAACAGGGGAGGAAAGGCTAAAGGTAAAAGGTAAAAGTTCCTACACTGTTCCTAGACTGGAAAAATTTCAACTGAGAAGGTGGTTGTCTGGAATTGAAAGGCCAGCAGGACGGGGGTTGCTGTCAACACAGGGCTCTAAAATTCAAGAGTTTGTAATGGGAAGGTGTTGAAAGACTTGAACCTGGGAAAAACATGGCCAGTGTTTTGTTTTTGGAAGATTACTCTGAGAGATACCTAGATTTGCTTGTTTCTATGTGCAGAGTGGCTCTCAATGGACACACAAGGATCTGGTCGTTTGGGCTGCCTCCAGGAAGAGAACTAGGTGGCCAGAGGACAGGCAGGAGGAAGAAATTCTACTGTAGACCCTTTATGAACTTGGTTTTGAAGCTATTATATATATATCCTAAGACTGGAAGCAGGAACAAGAAGAAGGCTGTTGCAGATGTCCAGGATAAATACTTAGGAAAACCTGGTGATCAAAGGGGCATGAACAAGAAGGAGGAATTAAGATGATCCCTGTTTTTGGATTCAGGATTGAGCAACTAAATGGATGGTGATGAGAACTGAAATTGGTGAGAGTTGAAGAGGGACTGTTTGGGGACATTGGAAGCTCCAGGATTTTTATTTCATTGAGGCACAGAGGTGGCCAACTCATTGGAAGTGGGAGCCAGAAGAGATGTCTTAAATATGCATTTGCATGGCATTTCTATCAGTCAGGACACATTTTATTACACTGTCAGTAATCTACAGTAATATACATATGAACACACACCTCAAAAGTAAAGAAGCAAAACCTCAGTGACTTATAAAATAAAGGTTTTTCCCTACGTTTTCTTGCTTGCTCAACGTTTGCTGTGGGTCTGAATGACTCTGGGCAGTTTTCCCCCATGTGGTAGCCCAGCGTTCCTGGATGTTTCATCTTAGGCATCTACACGTCAACCAAGCAAAGAGAGGAGAAAAAAAATATCAAGGAGAATTGTGTGCTTGCTCTTAAATATTTCCATTCAGAAGCAATATGTATAATATTAATTTATATTTGAGTGGCCCAAGTAAGTGCCATAGCCACATCTAACTTCAAGGATGTGGATAAAATCCTCTCAAATGTCTAGGACAGAAAGGAGAGATGGAAGTATTGGCGAGCCCTAGTACTGTTTATAATGCTACTTTACATAAGAATGAGAAAAACTTCAGAAGTCCGTATCAAAGAATGGGGCAGAATTTATGAAGAGAGGTGGAACTTGGCCCACCAATGAGCAAAGCCCTTCCACACCCTGCTCCCATTCCATGTGGTGTTTTGTATGTTGAGGGTGGGGGAGCTCAAGAATCCCAACTTTGGACATGTCGAAGCCAAGATGCCCCTATCCAAGTGGAGCTATCAAATAAGTAGTTGACTCAGAAAGTCAGAGGATGGGTCTGGGATGGAAACAGAATTCATTTGGGAGATTAAAAAATTTATATATCTCCTGTTGGAGATGAGTGTGTGAAGCCCAAGAGAGCCGTCTCTCCTGGTGGTTAGGGATAAGACTGTCTGAGGAAAAGGTAGAGAGGATGATTAGAAGGCAGTTGTGGACAGAACCATGCTGACAGCCATAATTAGGGGGGGTTCTGAAAAGAAGACTGAAGAGGAACAAAGAGGAAGGGGGAGAATTAAGAGTGACGCTGTTAAAACTAAAAGAGCTTTAAAAGTATGTGTGTTTCTGTTCTTACCAAAGCAAACCCCTGTGCTTGTGCTATGGGTCCTCCCGCTTTTGTGTCTGAGGCCCCTGCTCTGTCTACTGAATCACATCTGTCAGCACTTAAACATGCTCTAGTGATGTATCCCTCCTCATAGAATGAGGCTCGCCTCCTCCATCTACCTTTCTAACCACTCTCATATCAAAGCTTCAGGCACACGGGGTTGCCTTTCAGTTACTCCAATGTCCCAAGGTTTTCAGTGCCTTTGCACTTACTCTTCCTTTTTCTTGGCAGGCTTTCCCCCAAACTTTTCTAAAAATAACTCTTTTTAACTCTCACCTTAAATGTCATCTTCCCAAACAGGCCTTCTTTGATCACGCTATGTAAAAGCAGTTGTCCATTTGTACCCTTATGCCATGGGTAGTTGTTTTAGTCCATTCATAATAAAATTGATATTGCTATAATAAAAATGCAATAAACTCAATGGCTTGTAAACAGCAAACAGTTATTTCTCACAGTTCTGGAGGCTGGAATGTCAGAGGCTCTGGCCCCGGCAGATTAAGTATCTGGTGAGGATTCACTTCCTGGTTCATAGATGATACATTTTCAGTTTCTTTATATGGTAAAAGGGGGCAAGGGATCTCCATGGGTCCCTTCTATAAAGGCAAATATTCCATTCACGAGAGCTCCACCCTCAAACCTAATTATATCCCAAAGTTCCCACCTCCCAATACTATCACCTCGGAGGTTAGGATTTCAATGTGTGAATTTGGGGGGAACACAAATATTCAGACTATAGCAGTGTTTTATATTACATTATCCTGCTCTATTTTCTTCATAGCACTTATTATTCTCTGAAATTATTGTTTAGTTGTTTACATGTATACTGTGAGTCTCCCCACCACTAGAAAGAAAGCTACAAGAGGATATAAGGAAAGCTCATTTGGGAGAGGGGGAGAAACCCGTACCAGATATGCTCCTAAACCCAGGGGCATAAGGACTGGCCATTTTCTCCCAAAGTATCACATTTTCAGCAATTTTAAGGCACTATGTTGATAAGAGAGTTGTTAATAATATGATGTAAATAGCATTTGAGCAAGTACTCTGAAATTCAGAATGCAATGCAAGCAGAGAAGTGAGTCAAAGGTTGGTGTTTTTGTAAGTGCTTGCTGCCCCACCAACTGAAGTTGTGGGGCTTACCACCCCTTGCTCCGGCCCCATGCTGGATAACTCTGATGTTATCCTGGCCATACCTTTGAGGCAGGACCTTATCTATCTATACATCTCAGTGCCAAGCACAGTGTCAAACACATAGTAGGTGCACCATAATTATGGAAGTTGAAAGTTACAAATAATGCAGAGAGCTGACATTCAGGCAGAAAACCACCCAATGATTTTTTAAAAAGATATTACTGATTTATTTTTAGACAGGGGGGAAAAAGGGAGAGGGGGAGAGAACTATCGATGTGAGAGAGAGAAACCTCGATCTCCTGCCTCTCACGCATGCCCCGACTGCAGACTGGAGCCACATCCCATGCATGTGCCCTGACTGGAATCAGACTGGAGACCTGTTGCTTTGCCATGTGATGCCCAACTGAGCCATGCGGATCAGGGCTCACCCAGTGTTTTTGACATGAATTTTACTGGTAACCTCTGTGGGGTCATTTGCAGTTGGGTAAGTGGCCAGATTGCAGGGAGGGGATAGAAAGAGAAGAGAGGAAATAAAGTCAGGGAGACTGCTTTATCTAGAAGCTTGGTGGCAAAGGGAAGAAAGGGCAGGGCAGTAATTAGTCTCTACCTTTAAAAGGTAGAGACTTCCGCTGTTTTATATTTCAGGAGAATAGAACTAGTAGTGAAAGAACTGAAGATGTATGGCAGGAAATAGATAACTAATGGTGTGCAGACAAGAGCAGAGTCAGCAGATGTAGGACAGAGAATTGCCTTTCCTCTGGGATAGGCAGAGCAAAGAGGTAAGCATAGGTTAGGGGTCAGGAGACTGAAGGAGTAGGCCTGCCACTGGCCTTTATTTATTTTTTTCTAAACATAAATCTCAGAAACATGATCTGAGAAATCATTGTTCTCTTCAATTTCTCCTCTGAATCAGGTTAATTCTGCTTCATATTTGTTTACATGCCGTCTTCACTTTTGTACCATTTTTCTTTGCCATCTGCTCCCTGTTCTTGACCTCTCTGTAGCCCAGAGGCCTTTGCTGGGTTAGTGTATTACCATGAGCAGCCTTCTGGAATCATCCTGCTTTTGAATACCAAATTACAAAACCTTCCATCCTGTGAAACTGTAAGGTTTTCAGGCTTCTATCTAAGTTTTCTAAGTATTAGTGAGGATTCTGTAGTAGTCTTTTCACATTTCACACATTTTATCACTTTACTTCTGTAATTTGTTCCAATTGATGTTATAATCCAGCCCAAAGATGGACACAAACCTCTCTTTTAACCCCCTAAAATATAACCAAGATATTTTAAACAACAAGATTTCATTTGAAGGTTTAGGGATATTAGAAAGGATTGTCAAGAAAGAATAGTAAAACTGCGTTGTAACTCAAATGTCCAGACCATTTTGTTGCCGCTTTACCTTGAGATCTTCATCTCAGGTGTCAGAAAAGCATATCTAATTGCAAAGGCACTGTTGATTTTCATGACCACATTGAAAAACTTGCTAAAAACCCTGTCTGAACTCTCCTGCTCTTGTAACGTATTTCCTGTCCCCATGTCAGCAGCCTGTTGCCTTGTGCGTCCCTGCAAGAGCTTCCTCCCACGGCACACAATCTCTAGCCTTCTGCTGGGTCCTTCCCAAATCACATCCTGCTCAGCAAAACAAAAACTGGAGGAAAAAATTTCTGTCATTAGCCAAACCTAACCAAGCATCACATCACTACACCACAATACAAAGTAGAAGGGTTTCTCAAAGTCTCTCTGCTGCTCCCTGCGGAGAAATCTCCTGGGGTCTGCAAATCAAACCAGAACACATTTGACTTGGAATTGTTTTAGATATGCTTTCAGTAATTATTATAGATCAAATGCTTAGTTTGTGGGCCAACATATATTTACATATATATATTTTCTTGTTACCATGGCAGTTTTATTTCTGCCTCTTCATATGACTTCCAAACTTTTGGTGAAATACAGTGCAAGATATGAATTAGGTGGTAGATTTTATTTACCCATAGCTGGTGCCACCTAGTGGACAATCATCTCCTAAACAGCTTTGAGTTCAGGATTTTTTACCGACATGACAAAAGTGATGATGAGATGACTAACTTCATTAAATGCTTATTATTTATTAGGCGTTGTGCTGGATGTCACCCTAATCTATTTACATTCATTAGCTGGTTTAACCTCCAAAACAACACTAGAAGGTGGGAACAACTATCCTTATTTTGCAGAATATAAAAACTGAGACGAGGAACGTTTGAGTTGTTTAAGGCCCCTCAGGAAGTAAAAGGCAGAGCTAAAAAGCCAAACTCCATACCCTTACTTAACATGCCAAAACACTGAGTCAATTCCACTGATGAATCAGTACAATGTGTTTATGTATTGGGAGGTGAGTGGAAGTCGATGATGTGGTTTAGCACCTGGGAGATGCTTCTAACAGGTTCCGAGGAAGCAGAAATGCCCTGCACTGGAGACTGGGCAGACAAGATTCATTCTGAAGTCTTCTGATGCTCAAGGCAAGGATGCAGGTGGACTAGGCCCTTGTCCTCATTGTTTTTAGTTGCAAGATATAAGCAAATATTTGCAATAAATGGGATAACTAGAGTAGGGTTAAGACTGACACTCTCCTTCCCCCAAATGGAATTAGAAAGCTCAGACTCTGTGCTGACAACCTGAAGTATTTATTCCTGATAAAGGCAGTGTGTATAATTTTCTAGCCTCTCAGTGAGAAGCTCAATGCACTCAAATGCCTGTTTTTCTCTGTCGAGTAAACCTTATAACTATCTTAATGGTAAGGTCAAGGGTTTTCTGTGTAACTAAGGAACATTATGTCATTCCAGAATGCCATAACAAATACCATGAACTGGGTGGTTTAAACAGCAGAATTTTATTTCCTCACCCTTCTGGAAGCTAGAGGTCTGAGATTTGGGGGTCAAGTTCTCACGAGAGCCCTCTACAAGGAGGCAGCCAGGAAGAGACCCCTCACCAGAACTGAGCTGAGTGCATGTTCAGGAAGATACAGCAGGCAAGTTCTCTGGTGTCTCTTCTTATACGGGGACTGAACCTATCTTGAGGACCCACCTTCACGACCTCATCTAACCCTAGGTACCTTCCAAAGGCTCCATCTCCAAATACCATCCCACTGGGGATTAGGCCTTCAACACAGGAATTTTGTCAAAAGACATTCAGTCCATTTATTGTTTAATTCCCTTTGTTTACATTTATTTATTTATTTATTTATTTTTGCTAATGAGTTCGTCTAAAATTTTTCCAACTTTTTATCACATAGTAATTTTAAACAGCAGGAAAGTAGAAAGAAGGGAACAATAGTACCACACCAACTGGATTCATTAATTGCCATATTTGCCTTATCTATAGGCCTATTTAGCTATATATTTTTGTTCAAAGTATATTGCTGAATTCAAGATATTCTTCCAATAACTATGCTAGCATGCATCTCCTAATCAAAAGACCATTATAAAACTTAAGGTAACAATTCCATTATATCATCTTCTAGCCAATCCATATTAAAATTTCCCCAATATCTTCAAGAGCTGTTTTCCCCTGAATTTGGATCCAATGAAGCTTCAAGCACTGCATTTAGTTATTATAACTCTCTAGTCTCATTAACTTATAAAAGTCCTTCTATCCACCACCCCCTACTAAAAACATTGATTTTTTTAAGAGACTAAGGTATGATAATAGCACGGTGATGTTATTATGTCATAGAGATTTATACATAAGTATTTACTGAGGAAATGAAGGAAATACTGTTACAAAAACACAATCCATAACTGTCCTCAGATTTAATTTAAACTTCTACCTAAGTGGAATCAGAAAGCTTATCAATTGCAGAGGCTAACATATTACTATATGGTAATAACACAGAAAAAACACCTCATGTTCATGATTCTAGAATTCTGCCTAAATTTACCATAGTTTTTAAAAAACATTTAATTTATTTATTTTTAGAGAGAGGGGAAGGGAGGGAGAAAGAGAGGAAAACATCCATGTGTGTTGCATCTAGCACGCCCCCTACTGGGGACCTGGCCTGCAACCCAGGCATGTGCCCTGATTGGGCATTGAACCGGTGACCCTTTGGTTTGCAGGCCAGCATTCAATTCACTAAGCCACATGAGCCAGGGCAGTGTACCATAGTTTTAAACTTCTGTTCATTAATGGTTCAGCCTATCCAAAATATGTGAATGAAACATTTAAGAAATCTAACTAAAAAATTTCTCAAATAATGCAGAAAAATACAAGGATAAAATTGCAAGACTCACTCAAAATAAGTCTAGCCAGAAATAACTATTATTAACACCAGGTGAACAGTGAAGTGAAGCAGAGTTTGCCACCCAAAAATATGCCTTTTGAGATATCATTTTAAGCTGGTAATTTTTAAGAGATAAAACACTCAGGAAAAACCACAGACCTTTCCCCCTAATAGCTTAAAAGAATTTAGAGGGCCTGCTCCAGGAAGGGAGATATCATCACAGATAACTGCAGTTTAATATGAACTAGTGTGTGATAAACAGGGAGAAACCTATCAAGCTCATTTGATCCAAGTCCTCTCTGTGTCCCAGTGTTAAAGATGGCCAGCTGTGTGAATCGCCTTCCTCCCCATTGAAGTTCTAAACTACAAACCCCTCCCCATTCTCCTTAGCTCAAGATGGCATACAAACCTTACCTACCCCATCTGTCTTCGGGTCTCATATTCTTATGAAATCCCCCTATGTATATCCATAGTACCCTTGGTTATTTATCTCCTGTTGCTCTGTCTCCTGTTAATTTGATTATCAGTCATGCCAGAACTTAGAAGGGTAGGAGGAAACTTTTCCTCCCACAACAGCAGGTCCAACTATCTCTCTACACATCTCCGTGGGTAGGTAGGTAGCAATATTTTTTAAGCTTTTATTTATTTATTTTTAGAGAGACGGGAAGGGAGGGAGAAAGAGAGGGACAGAAACATTGATGTGTGAGAGATACACCAACTGGTTGCCTCTCACAGGCCCCCCAACCAGGGACCTGGCCACAACCCAGGCATGTCACTGGGATTTGAACCAGCGACACTGTGGTTTCCAGGCTGATGTTCAATGTATTAAACCACACCAGCCAAAGCCAATACTTTTATAAAAATAATATAGTAGTTTCAATAATCAATAAACTATATTAAAAGTAAAAAATATCATGTAATAGTTTCAGACTTCCGGCCAAGATGGAAGCATAGGTGGATACACTGTGCCTTCTCACACAACCAAAAGAAGGACAACAACAAATTTAAAAACAAGAAACAACCAGAACTGCCAGAAAATTGAACTGTATGGATCCGACAACCAAGGAGTTAAAGAAGAAACATTCATCCAGACCAGCAGGAGGGGCAGAGATGGGCTGTTGGGGTGGAGAGGACTCACAGCAAGGCGGTAGCTGGAAGAGCAGGCAGGGAGAGGGAGGAGGCAGAAAGGGGGAAAAGGTGAAGGAAATAAGAATAAATGGTAGGCACTGAACAGACAGGGGGAGGTTAGAGTAGTTTAGGAAATGGAGAAGCCAAAGAACTTATATGTATGACCCATGGACACAGACTAAGGGAGTTGAGGGGGAAATGTGGGTGGGAGGGGGAGTGCAGGGTGGAGGGGAGTGAAGGGGAGGAGATGTAAAAGGGGAGGAGATAAAGGGGATAACTGTAATAGCATGATCAATAAAAATATTTTTCAAAAAAATTAAAAATTACAACAAAAAGTAATTATGATAGGAGGGCACTGATCACTAGGATTGTAGAGAATTAGTGGCAATTTATTACACCAATATTTAGAGTTTACTGAATAAAATGAACAAAGAACATCTAATGCCAGAAAATAACATCTTCAAACATGAAGGAACTCAAGCAACATAGCATGTCTGAGTTTTTCTTTTTAAAAAAATATTTTATTTATTTCTTTTTAGAGAGGAAAAGGGAAGGAGAAAGACAGGGAGAGAAGCATCAATGTGTGGTTGCTTCCCACATGCCTGCTACTGGGGACCTGGCCCACAACCCAGGCATGTACCCTGATTGGGAATCAAACCAGCGACGCTTTGGTTCACAGGCTGGCAGTCAACCCACTGAACCACACCAACCAGAGCGTGAGCTTTTCTTGAGTGAGAAAAAAACTCTGTGTGCGTGTGTGTTTATACATATGCACATATTGAACAACAAAATCCAGCCAATTAGGGGAGAAATTAAAATTTTAAACTAAGAGTAGTAACTGTAAATTACTTTTCAACAAGTACTTATTAGTGCTAGACACTCTTCTTGTCATTTTACTATACCAGTGAACAAAGCAAATAACCCACCTTCCCTGTGTGACACTTGTATTCTAGTGAAATATAACTGGTTTAAATATGTTACTTTACTAATTCTAAACAATTATTGGAATTATGGTTACAGAATCGAATATGAATGTTATAAATCTGAACAAAATAAATATGTAAATGAAAAATTATGAAGAGGTGACAGAAAGAATTTAAATACTATTTTTAATGAATTGTTTACTAAAATTGAAAAGTAGTTAAAAATATTAATAACTCTAACCACTTTATTACTTAAAAAAGTAATACCTCTCATGTTAAAGAAAAAAAGTTCTACCTCATGCGCTTTTGTTGTATCAAATTCAAGTAAAATTAATTAAAATTAGAATATTTCAATTAAAATAGCACCTATCATAGAGCAGTCAGGGTCTGACTGGAAACTACTTTGAATATTTTCAGTAAGGGAACTTAATCCAGGGAATTGCTTAGGTAGATAATGGAAGAGCTAAGAAGCCAGATGTGACAATGAGGTAACCCAGAGATCAGTGTTAGAGCTGGAAGCAGCTGAGCCCATAGGCTGGAGGGATAAAAGGAGAAAGCTGTGTTACCTGAAAAACAGGACCAAAAAGAACACAACTGCTGTGAAGAATATACCCCTGGATTCTCTCATGCACGCCAGGCTCTCATCAGTTGACCCCAGCCAGACATTAGCTAAAACAGGAGCCAGGGCAATGCAGCCTACAGGTATCTGACAGAGCAGAGACAGGGCAAGAAATGGGCACATAGGCCTTGCATTGAATAAAGAGTACTATATTATTTTTTTGTTTTGTTTTAAATATATTTTTGATTATGCTATTACAGTTCTCCCATTCCCCCCCTTTATTCCCCTCTACCCTGCATTCCCCCCTCCTACCCACATGCCTCCCCCAACTCCCTTTAGTTCATGTCCATGGGTCATACATATAAGTTCTTTGGCTTCTCTATTTCCTATACTATCCCCCTATTTTGTGCCTACCATTTATTCTTATTCCATGTACCTTTCCCCCACTCTCCCCCCTCTACCTCCCCACTGATAAACCTCCATGTGATCTCTATTTCTGTGATTCTGTTGCTATTCTAGTTGTTTGCTTAGTTTTTTTTTTAGGTTTGGTTGTCCATAGTTGTTGAGTTTGTTGTCATTTTGCTGTTTGTAGTTTTGACTCATCTTATTTTTCTTAGACAAGTCCCTTGGACATTTCACATAATAAGGGCTTAGTGATGATGACGTCCTTTCACTTGACCTTATCTGGGAAGCACTTCTTCTGCCCTTCCATTCTGAATGAAAGCTTTGCTGGACAGAGTATTTTTTAATGTAGGTCCTTGCCTTTTATGACTTTGAATACTTTCTAGCCCCTTCTTGCCTGTAAGGTATTTTATAAGAAATCAGCTGATAGTCTTATGGAAACTCCTTTGTAGGTAACTCTCTTCTTTTCTCTTGCTGCCTTTAAGATTCTCTCCTTATCTCTAATCTTGGGTAATGTAATTATGATGTGCTTTGGTGTGTGCTTCCTTGGGTTTAACTTCTTCGGAACTTCTTGAGCTTCCTGGACTTCCTGGAAGCCCATTTCCTTTGCCAGATTAGGAAAGTTCTTCTTCATTGTTTGTTCAAATAAGTTTTCAATTTCTTGCTCTTCCTCTTCTCCTTCTGGCACCCTTATGATTTGGATGTTGCAACATTTAAAGTTGTCCCATAGGTTCCTAAACTTCTCATTTTTCTGAATTCTTGTTTTTTCATTCTGTTCTGGTTGAATGTTTAGTTCTTCCTTCTTGTCCAAATCATTGATTTGCATCCCAGTTTGCTTCCTTTCACTGTTGGTTTCCTGTACATTTTCCCTTATTTTACTTTCATAGCCTTCAATTCTTCCTCCATTTTGTGACCATACTCAATCATTTCTGTGAGCATCCTGATTACCAGTGTTTTGAACTGTGCATCTGATAGGTTGGCTATCTCTTTATCACTTAGTTGTATTTTTTTTTGGAGCTTTGATCTTTTCTTTCATTTGGGCCATTTTTTTTTTATCTCAGCACCTGTTATATAGTGAGGGGCACAGCCTTAGATAATCACCAGGGCGAGTCAACCCATGTGGCTGTGTTGTGGTGCTGTGTGTGGGAGAGTCAGACATAAAACAGTGCCACTTGCTTGGTGGTTGGCTGCCTTTCAGTCACTTCCTGCACTACCCATAAGCAAAATGGGTCCTTCTGGTGCTGATTCCTGGGTTGGCGGGTTTGCATATATTCTAGGACCCTGTGGGTCTCTCCCACAAACTCTCTGTGAGGCTGGGAGTTTCTCCTGCTGCTGCAACCCCCACAGGTTTTTACGGTCAGAGGTTTTGAAGCTTTATTTCCCCACACTGGAACCCTGGTTTGCGCAGTCTGTCTCACTGCCCTGTTGTTTCTCCTGGTTTATCTGCATGCAAATGTGGGAGCAGTGGGTCTGCCAGCTGCCACCTCACCCACCCAGGTGCTCCAGCCACTGCCTTGCCATAAATCTCTACCCCGGCTGTTCATCTCTGCCCCTCCTACCAGTCTGGGTGGATGTTTCTTCTTCAACTCCTTGATTGTGGGACTTACATACAGTTTGATTTCCTGCCAGTTTTGATTGTATTCTGTTTTTAAATTTGCTGTCCTTCTTTTGGTTATGTGAAGAGGCACAGTGTATCTACCTATACCTCCATCCTGGCCAGAAGTTTTATAATTTCTTATTTTTTATTGTGAGCTTTTAATCCAGTTGTTTGCCATTCATTTTATGCAAAAGTTGTATATACTTTTTAAAAAATCATCACCTGAGTATATATTTTAAAGATTTCATTTATTTATGGAGAAAGAATGGAGGGAGAAAGAGGGGGAGAAACCTCAATTGGTTGCCTCTCCCATGCCTGCAGCTGGGGACCTGGACCTCAGCCCAGACATGTGCCCTGACTGGGAACTGAACCAGTGACCTTTGGATTTGCAGGCCAGTACTCAACTCACTGATCCACACCAGGAAGGGCACATTTTCTATATGTTTGATTTGAGAGAGGGAGGGGAAGAGGTGGAAGGGAGGGTGGTCAAGAGAGAGAGAGGGAGAGAGAAATATTCATGAGTTGCCTCCTTCACCTGCCCTGACCAAGGATGGAACACACAACCTAGCTATGTGCCTGGACTGGGCATCAGACCCACAAAATTTTTCGTGTATGGGGCCATACTCCAATTAACTGAGCCATTTGGCCAGTGCAAATTTCTTTTTTAAATTTTTTACAGGGCCATATTATCTCTGATGAAATTTTTCAGGAAGCCAACAAGTACTTTACAAGCACCTTCTGCTAAATTCTGTGTATTACACAAATACGGACGGCCAATGGACCCTATCTTCAAGGGTGGATAAAATAAGCATGTTGCTACAATATGAAGTAGAGTGTGATTTCTTAAAGAAAGCACAGTGCCTGGATGTTCTAAAGGAGCTATAATTACCAAAAGGAATGAAGAAAATGAACATTTATTGAAAGCCTGTTATTTGGGACACAACAAAGAGCCTTCCCAGACATTATGGCCTTTGATCAGGAGGACAGCTCTGCAAGGAAAGTTATCATTATCTCTATTTTTACTGATACAGAAATTAAGCATAAGTCATTGACGAATTATCACACACAAAGAGTTGACATTTGAACCCAGTCTGCCTGATCCTAAAGTTCATGATCTTTCTCTCCTACATATATTACCTGATGTAAGAATGAGTCGGAGAAGGCTTAATGGAGAAAGTGGCATATGAGCAAGTATCTTGATAGAGAGGTAGATTTAAAATGGGAGTAAGAATCACAAATTCATGCCTAGCATTTTCCTCAGCTAAAGGACTGGTAGGTACTAAGTCTACTGTCAAGAAATTGTTTTTGTTCATTTGGAGACCCAGTTCTCAGGAGGTGGCCATTGCAGATTGTAGGAAAGAAACTCCAAGTAGCCTTGTTCTTGAGTTTCCTGGCATTCTTTGGTCTTGGATATCCACCTGTCTTCCTCTCGCTCACCCCACTAGAGAGCCACACAAGGATTTAGTCCTCCTGATGCTGAGATTTATCCTTCCTTGCAGACATTTCTAGAATAGCATAAGCTCTTGGAAACACCACGGGAAATATAAAGCAGTGGTTTTCAAACTTAAATTTCAAACCATTAGTATACTTTGACATTTTAGTGCATCATAACCAGCACATTAATAAAAAGGGACAGAATACAACAGAAATAGCAGACAGCATTGTGTTTGGTAAAGGTCAACATAGTTTTACAACAGTTACATGTGTATGTGTGTGAGTTTGTGCTTAAGTGCTGGGAATAAAGAAAATGAACATTTATTCAAAACCTGTTATGATGTAAAATGTATTCCTGTTACTGAGAGACATTTAAACAGTAACAGGGCCTATTTACACACCAAGTATCCCAAGAAAGACAGAAAACCCCTTCTAACTGGCATAGAGTGGCAGCTGGGGTTAGGGTCAATGAGCCCTTTTACAAAAGCTTTCTAGAATCTAGAAAATAGTATCACAGACTGCTTGCTTACAAACATGGCATAGCTACAGAGTAGTTTAATATCCTAAACATTCTTTTAGGAGTGAGCTGAACAGAAATAAAGGGATAAAAAAATAGACAATGATCTCTTAGCAGAAGATAGGGAAAAAAAGCAGGCCTATCTGGTTCAAAGGATGCCCAGAGCATGTCCTTCTCAGATGAGAAGGCTGCAGGGCCTCTAGATCAAAGGACTCCTGCCCTGGCTGGTGTGGCTTAGTTGGTTAGGTGTCATCCTGCAGACTGAAAGGTTATAGGTTCAATTCCCAGTGAAGGCACATGCCTGTGCCGTGGCTTCCATCCACTGTCAAGCCACATGAAAGAGGCCACCAATCGATGTTTCTCTCTCACATCAATGGTTTCCCCCCTCTCTTTCTCCCTCCCTTCCCCCCTGTCTGGAACCAATAAAGGAAAAAATATGTTTAAAAAGGACTCCTATCCGAATGGGTATGCACATTGACAGGCCTCAAACCGTAAGAATGCAGAAATGCCTTCAATCAGCAACTTTCAATCCTTGCAGTCTTCCTTCTCATTCCCTGAAAATATCTGTTGCCCATTTCAGTTTTTGGTGCTTGGAAAACTGGCTGCCATAATTGATAAGGTTAGGATGTGGTAATACCTTGGGACTCAGTTTCAAGAGCTGGGAGCAGGAGGAGGGAGCTGGGACTTTGTGAGGCTGGAGTTAAGCCTAATGAGTCCGTTTGAGAGCAGGTCACTTCAACTGACTCCAGTATACAGAAGTCAAAGTCCTGGTTAAATACCAGGCTTGCTTTGTGCAAGCCTCAGTGTGCTAACGGGTCTGAAGCAGCCTTATTGACCTTATCTTCAAAACCTATTTCCAGTACATTTTTACAGATAACGTAACCTAGCAGCCTGGGGTCTTGTTGCCTGCTGCCATGTGCATACATAACATGGGGATTGGTGGAAAAGGAAAAAGGTTTTTATCAACAGGGTACCCAAACTGGGGAGGGGTGGTAGGCTGGGAGCATCCCTGCTCCAAGCCAACCTCTTCCACAAAACACAGAAGTTCCCCTGTTCCCAGAAAGGCGGAAATCTAAACCCATGTCCAGAAGTTCCCCATCATGCTGCTGCAAGATCACTTCAGTCAGTTGTGCAGGGGAAGCTCCATCCGTGGGCCCGGAGCCCCATGGTCATTCTCATCCCCACGGCTTGTGAGTGTTCCAAGCACAGGCCTCATCGTGGTGCCCTGAGCACAAGAGGGGGGAGTGCAGAATCAGACCCTTGCTGTGTGGTACAGGGTTGCTGAATTCTCAAGAGCCTGTGCCCTGTGTGACGTGTCCCTGCATGGAACTCCACCTCTGCAAGCTGGCTCCCAGCTGTGCGAGGTGGTGGTGGGGAAGCCCTCAAGCCCCGGACATCTGCCAGTCCTGACAGTACTCCTGTGCCCCACTCCAATGTGGCGGCGGGGGGGGGGGCAAGGCAAGGACTAGAGAGAGCGCTTCTGCATGTTTTGCTTTAAAGCCTCAGCCCAGAAACCCATGCGCAGTGGACCATCTGGCTTTTCAGCCAATGTGTGCTAATGTGTGCCACGTTTGTCACAGTGTCTCTGACCCTTTTCTGGCCATCGTGTTCTGGAAGGGGGCAAAGTCTTACGCCACATGCCAGCCTCCCCGTGTTTAGAGTTGCCTCTTGCAGCCTTGGCAGAGGTGGCCCCTCTTCTGCGGCTCTTTCAGTCTGCCACCTGGCGTTTCACCCCACCCTTCTTTGGGGGAGGGTTGCTCTGGTGCCACTCTGGGTTTTCCTCCTTTGCTCCCCAGTGATCTTGCCCAACCTTCCCTGTTACAATGAAGTTGTAGCTAACGTTTAATACTGATATAATAATGTGCCAGCTGTTCCACTGTTATTTTACTTACTCTTCTCTCACCTCCAGAAGCAATGGATATAGTAACTACTCTAGTCTTAATGACTACCCTTTAATGAGGATTTACTGTGTGCCTGAGGGTGCTCAGTGCTTTAGATAATATTCAGTTCTCACAACAATCCCAAGACAGGTACTATTATTATCTCCATTTTACAAATCAAGGATGTCAGCCACAAAGATTAGGTAATCTGCTGAAAGTCTCACAAGTGATAAATGGCAGTGCTGGGCTTGCAACCCCCAGTCTGTAATTCCAAATTCCCTATTTCTAATTACTATTTTCTACTGCTTTTCCCATCCATTTCCACTTAATCATACTTGTTAATGTAGATGGTCACTATCCTGATCAGTTCTTCTCTTATTAACAGTTCATTCATACTTGCTGGCATTTTGGCCATCATAGGGATCTCTGGCTTTTTGATCAATTGACCTTCTCTTACCTGTAACAGAATTATTTCATTCCTCCCCCATAAATTTATGATTTGCTCATTGTTTTTTAATATATGCCTCTGAATCATTTTGTTTATGTTTATATAGTATATCTTGCTAGGTTTTGTTCATATGTTCTGAATTGGTACTCTAAAATCTTTTCAACCATCTTTGCAATCATAACTTATTTTTCAGTACTTTGCAGCATGATAAACAGTACAACTCAAGCTGCTCACTGTCCTCATCAGAAGCTATAACAATTCTCATCTGTGCTGTTACTATTTCCTGCTTGATATGCCTTTTTTTCTTCTCTTCTCCAATCCTACCTGTTAATCAAGGCTCAGCCTAAATCCATCTATAAAGCTTACCTAACTATCCTTAGTCCTACTGCTCATTATTTTCTCTCAATGTAGGTAGCAATGCATTCCTTCAAAACACAGTCATGTGTCTTCTTTATTATTTCTACAAAATGCTAGACTATATGGTACTTGAACTATACTATTAATATAGTTCTTACCTTCTGCAGTCTTAGGCACTATGAGTGACTGAGCTTTAGGGATATGAAAGTGAATGTATTGATCTTGTATTTGAGGAGTCTCAAACAAGCTCTTGGGAAAGCAAGCTCTCTGATACCATCCTATTTTTCTTATAGCAAAAATAGTGTTATGTAAATGGAAGCTATTGAAATATCTTGAAGAATGTTAGCTTGTAATTCATAGGCCAGCAGATGGTCTGTTGCTAAGATGAAAATATGCACCTCAGTGCTTCAGATGGTCTATTATGATAATGTTTCATTTTTATAAAGCTGAGGACAGTACCATGCTATAAGATAAATGTGAATGTCAACTTCCAATAAAGAAACTGTGGCTGATTGCAGCATACAGGTCACCAACAATAGATAACACAGCTCGATAATAAAAAATAAGCCTGTGTATGTATAGTTTCACTTATGGATTTAGGTAAAGAAAGTAATTTGTCACAGTTACCGCACTGGTAAAATGAAGCAACTAGAGTTAAGGGAGAAATGAATATAGAGCACAGATGCTAATGCAATGCATAAAAACAGATGTCAAATCAAGTAATTCAATAAGTGTTTTTCTAACATTTTATCAATAGAAAGTCTAAAATGAGTGAGTCTTCCCTGAGTGAATGTTTTAAAAAGGTCTTTCCATTACTTTTTACATGTGGTGCTAGTTACAAGATTTTAAGATGATTTGTTTTTTTTTTTTTTTTTAGAAAGAGAGGAAGGGTAGAAGAGTGAGAGAAACATCATTTAGTTGCCTCTTGCACCCTAACTAGGGACCTGGCCCACAACACAGGCATGTGCCCTGGCTGGGAATCGGACCACTGAGCTTTTGGTTCACTGGCCAGAGTAACCCACTGAACCACACCAGCCAGGGCAATAAATTTTCATAACTTGGTAGACAATAAAATGTTGACAAAACTCCCTACTTACTGATTCAATTATGTAAAATATAGTTTGAAGTTTCTTTTTATTCTAATTTTTAAAAAAATATTAGCATTAGCAGGTACTAATATTATTCAGAAGCCGGATTTCCATCAATCTGAAGTATGGCTGATAAGCTAAATATGAGGATAGAAAAATAAAAAGTGCTCTAAGTGAAAACTACCTGCTTTTATACCCCAAACTGGTGGAATGTCCAGTATCAGTAATACATTTACAGAAATAGGGAGATCTGAGAAAAAGGTTAAGCTTCCTCCAACCCCCAAAACAAAAAATAAGCCCAACAATGGAAGGTATCTTGAAAATCACTTAGTAATACAGGAATTTACATTTTAACAAAAGCAGTGGTAACTTTGATTCACAATTGTCCTTGGTTGTGAATGTACTTAAAAACGTGTTTATAAAGCTGCAAATTTAGCGGGCATGTCTTTTGAAAGATTCCCAGTAAAACACTCAATGAATGACACAACACTTATAGTATTGATCATGTTATTATTCAAAGTTGTTACTGTATAACTACACAGGTAGAGCACATTGCTACGCATATTTTATCATGAATTCAGTACCATGAAAACATTTCTGTAAAGAGGTCAATATAATCTGTTATTGATCAAGGAACTCTGGCACTGAAAGCGTGAATAACCTGGTAATGATGTCGTCACCAAGGGAGGACAAGAATAGAACCCAAATCCCTTGACTCCTCAGCTTGTGTTTTCCACTAATTGTGCTCCTTTCTACTTACTCAAGGGCATCAAGTGTAAAGGGTTGAGGAAAGGAGTGGACACAAATAAGCCAAGTCCGCGAGGTGGAGACTGCATTGAAGGTCCTCAGGAATTACTCTTTGGCACTTTCCTTTGTTTTGGTCAGGGAAGATGAAAGCAGCGGCGACCACAAACCCCTGGGACCAAGAACTGGAACTAGGTACTGCCAGTTGTGGTAACTCTCTCTTCCTCATTTTCAGTCCTTTCCTTTTTAACCTCACCCTTCCCGCCAATCCTAACCGCTCTCTTCACCTCTTCCCATGTCTATCCGCTCCTTCAGCTCCACTCCGCACTTTATTGCCGGGTGTCCCCTAGTAACAGGCGGCTGCGCTGCACGCAGTTTCCACCTGACTCTGCGTCCAATCCTTACGAGGTGTGCTTTCAGGGTTCCTAGAGGCACAAGCGTTTTTGCTGGAAAATGAATACCAAACATTATAAATGTGTTGCAATGGTTAGAAACTAAAGAGGTGGGAACTGGGACATACACCAAGTCCGCTTTGCGTGGGTCTATGTAGCTCGTCACGACACAGCGACATTTAGACAAGCACTGAAAGCTTCACACAAGTCATCCATCCCTTGGGCATCCTCCCAGCCGAGAACGCTTTCCGGAACGCTCGTGTTCACACTTTTCCTAGACCTAGGGCAGGAGACAGTTGTTCGTGGACACTGGGCGCTTGGGGGGTGGGAGGGGAGCGGTGAGTATGGCGAGAAGACTCAAACCAACACTCCGCCCGCGGGGTGGGGCCAGCCCAACGGCGGAGCCGGCGCAGTTGGCCCGGCTGGCTCAGGGGCTCCGGCGTACTACAAGTCCCAGAAGGCAACGCACTGCGGGGGCGGGCGTCTGTCTTACCAGCCGCGAGCTTATTCCCTTGGGCACTACCTCCCCCCCCCCTTCTCGTCGGTCTCCTTTCAACAGTTAGAAGCTACTCTCACTCGAAGCACGTGAGGAGAAGCTCTTCGCGAACTTTCTCTTTCTCCCTTGGCCCGAACTATGCCTGACTCCCTCATAGGAGTTGGGTAGTGTACGCAAGAGAAGAAAACCCTTGCAGGCCAGTGCCGCGGCAAACTGGTCCTACTTCCGACTCCCGGGCTCCGGAAGGTAGCGCGCAAGCGCCCCCTGCGACTCCGGCGCAGTTGACTTCCGCTCCCACTGTGCTCTGCGAGCCGAATCATGGATCACACTGGTAAGGAGGCGGAGGCAGTGGGGGTCCCGGTACTGTGCCCCCTTGGCTAGCCTGGGACTGGTTGCCTAGCGGGCATAGAGGGGTTGTGCTTCTTCTACAGCACTGGGTTGTGGCGGTGAGAAAGGAATCTCACGGACCCCTCCCTGTGCCCGGCAAACGCCTGCTACTTCCCGGCCTACTCTCCGGTGTGGTACCCACAGCCTCGGTGCCGGCGGTCTAGCCGTTTCTTAATCTGGTTCTGCTGAGTTTCGAGCCCGGACGGTGGGCGGCGCAGGCCTTGTAGGGAAGGAAGGCTGGATCTTCTAAAAAACATTATGGGACTGGCGGGTAGCTTTCAATCGCGGAGTGGGGAAGCCTTATTACACTGGGAGTCAATGCGCGAGAGTGGGTTAAGACTTCCTGCTATCTCAGACAGCTTTGGGCGGGTGCTGCGGTGATCACCGCCTGTCGTTATTGTCTCTCCGGTTTTTCATGGACTAGGTAGAGGTGGGAGAAGGGGATCAGATATGGTGTTCGGAATGATACTCGAAGAAGCTTCCACCTAAACCCAAAGCATGCCCCACGTTTCGGCTCTGGTCCTTATTCATTGTTTGGGAACGTTTACAAAGAAGAGCTTAAAGTGAAGATAGTCACATCCCTTTCTCCAAGTAAGAGTGGTTCCAGTCTTCGTTATGTGAAGTTGTTTTTTATTTTTTGGTTTTTGCTTCCGTGTGGTTTTTGAATAGTGAATGAGTTCATTTGGAGTTAGAAAGTCCCCAATACCGTTATGCCAACCGTATCACAAGTAGGGGGAAAAAAGACTTTTCTTGTATCGAATATTGTTGGTTATGCCCTGTATGCCTGGAGATGGAATAATGGAATGGTAAATAAGACAGACTGAGTTACTGCCGCTCTGGAGGTTACATTCTATTGGGGAAGACACAGTAACATTTTTAAAATCCTAAATGTTTACAAGATCGTAAGTTCTTCAAAGACAATGAACAGACACTGTGGCAAAGACTAATTGGAGACAGTTCGGGCCAGGGGGTCAGGGAAGGTCTTGCTGAAAAGGTTACATTCATAATTTGAGGTCTGGAGTAAATCAGGAGGAAATCGAGTACAAAGACAAGTAGGAAAAAGTAAGACCAGTTTGCTACAGCTTGGTTACTAGGAAGAGGGAGAGAGCTTTAAGATGAGTTTGGAAAGGAGAGCAGGAGTCAGGGTGTGCAAGACTTTGAAGACTATAGCAAAGATCTAGATTTTATTTCAAGTGCAATATGAAGACATTGAACAGAAATAGAGAAGAAACATAATGTCTTTAAAAACTATAATAGGTGTTAAGGAGAATGGTGTAAAAGAAGGTGGAATGAGTATAAAAAATAGGCAATTTAGCAGGTAATTGTAATAAAGCAGAAGAAAGATTTGGCTTAGTAAATAAAGGTTGTTCCATTTAGTGAAAATGGGAGTGGGCAGAGTTAAATATTTTGGTGGTAGTACTTAAACACATACTGATGGACTGGTTTGGAGATACATGAGAGAAAGGAGAGATGCCTTGGTTTCTGGTTTGAGTGGGTAGGTAATGCCCATTACTGAGTTGGGGAGAACTTGGGAGAAAAACTTTTTTAAGGGGTAGGGGTGACTCATGGATATTTGGGAACAAGATTTTGGACTGCTAAGTATGAGGTATTGTATTGAGGCATACAAGGGGAGATGGAAAGATTTGGACTGAAAAACACATTTGGGCCTTAGTAGTTACTGCATAGTTGATGTTTTAAGGCATGAGGATGGACAAGATCACTTAAGGGAAGGGAATGCAGAAGAGGGCCTAGACCCAGGCTTTAAGGAACTCTAGCACTAGTTGGAAATATTATAGAATTGAAGGTCTGGGACCTTGATGTTAAGAGTAGCAAATATCCAATGTTAGCAAAATATTTTTCATTTGAGCCTATTACTGAAAAGGCCTGTTCCACAGTTTAGAGAATATTATGTTAGGAAATTATAATATGGGTGGGTATGTACCTGAGTATTTAGTATCCTAATTCTCCTAAGTTAACAGGTTGCCTTAGGAAAGTGAACGTCGTCCTAACATGGAAATATTTACTAATAAGCGGGCCACTAGAAAAGTTCCTACTCAGATATCCCCTGCTGTTTAACACTACCTTCTTTTCTGTTCCTTTAGTTAACATTGTTATATCCTTGATGTTTCATATCAGGCAGCAGTATCAAGTGCTGCATGTAGATTGTGATTACAAACCTTACAGAGGACCCAGGTTTTCCTGAAATTCATAAACTATTTGAATCACAAAACCATTGACAAATGAGGAAATGCCACTTAGCCAGTTACTTAGAGATGTTATGACATGCTAGACATCTCAAAAGAATGATTTTAATATCAGAGGATTAAAAGCCACCCTTGAGGAAATTGCTAAAACCCTTGGAGGTTATGAAGAAATGACCAATTTTATGATCATGTTGAAAAAGTCCAAATACACAGTGAAGTCTATCCTGTAGTGTTCCAATAGAATTTTGCTGGAAAAATAGCTCCAAGAAACTTCTAGTTAACACTTGATTAATTCTTTGCTCATTCTAAGAATTAACAACTAGTCGTAACTGTAACCTAAATTTTGTAATATTTCTTGGTTCCTTTAATTCAAGATAAATACACCTTTAAAAAAACTATATAATATAAAAGTAGAACCACCTAAATGGCCAGTTATATACGTAGTTCTCACCTTCTTTGTCATATCCAAAGATTTTTGATATGGGTTTGGTGTTTTTAATTGGCATATTCAGAAGGAAACTGTGATGTATGTTCTGCTTCTTAATAAGTGAAAAAAACCAAGACAGTCCTAGAATGAGGTAGGCAGCAAGGCAGTAAGGGGCAGTAGGTTCTTGAAAGTCGTGGTAGACTAAGCAAGCAACAGTAGTGACTTCCAAGTGCTGAGGGTGGTGTGAAAAGGACTCGTGATGAATGTTAGTATTTTGATCATTCATCAAGGTAAAACCATTAAAAGTCCTTTTAGTATATGAAGGGCAGTGTCGAACTGTTAACTGTCAGTCTACAACTTGAATATTTTTTTAGTTATTGGAAAATCAGGGACACCTTTGGGCAAAAAATTTTCATTCTATCTGTCCTTTGTAACAGTGCTTGTAGGTAGTTATGCTTAAATAAGCAACTAGACTGAAAGCAGTTGAAATACATTATTAAGCATCTTAATACATTTAGTGAGGTCTTAAAGTTGATAAAATTGGGTTTATCTGAAGTCAAGATTTTAGCTGTCTGTGTAATTCCTTTTCTATGAATTTTGTCTTGAGGGTTAGCTGTTACCAGGGTAATAGTAAAAAGTAGACTGAAAGATACTTCAATTAATTTTTAAGTACTCATTTAAAATTTTCTTCATATTCGGAAAAAGTACAAATCATCATTGTGAATTTAATATGCCTGTTATCCTACTAGCCTTGTAGGTCACTAGTTACTGCTTCCAAATGCAGCTTTACTGACTTTATGTCAACACCTTGGCTATCAGTTTTGGTTGTACTATCTCCCATGGTGGCAGTTACATAGTCTGTTCAATAACTTGTCATGTTTAAAACATTACTGTTTTTTTAAACTAATTTGTTTGCCTTTCTTACTTTATGGCATTTCCCTTATCTTTGGCTTATGAAAGGTTTTGTGTTTCTATAAACCCCTCTGGGATATATGAAAAATTTTATTGTCTACTTTTTGGGGAGACTTCTATAGCTTTTGTCAACTTTTTGAAAGATTCCATGTCTCAAAAAGCATTTATTTAAGGCTTTATCTATAGTAGGGAAAATTAGCACTTAAACTTGTAATATAGTACATATTTATAATCAGAACTCAGATATTCAACCTTTGATAATGTTGGTTATGTTGTTTTAATACCTGTGGCAAAATTATCAACAAAAGCAAAACTAAAAGACATTATAACTTTTTTTCCCCTAACACAGACAATGAGCTACAAGGCACTAATAGTTCTGGATCACTGGGTGGTCTTGATGTTCGAAGAAGAATTCCTATAAAGCTGATCTCTAAACAAGGGAACAAGGCCAAAGCTGCACCGCGCACTCAGAGGACTGTAAACAGAATGCCTGCAAAGGCTCCACCTGGCGATGAAGGTAATTTGTCTAAACTAACAGGTCCAGAAGTCTTTTTGTTGTATCTGATTCCACCAAATAATCCACGTGATTTTACTTGCTTACAGCTGTATTTTAAAAATCTTACATACTCTTCATTCTTATTGATGTCTCATTTTGGTATGGTGTGCTTTTCTGTCCCTTTATAAATACAGGGTGGGGGGAAAGTGGGTTTATAGTTCTTTGTATGGAAAATAATACAATAATTAGTAAATAATAATAGAAGAATAAACTCTGTGTCTTGTGTACTCACAACTGTAAACCTGCTTTTGCCCCACCCTGTACTTTGGTTCAATTTTTTGTTGCTGCTGAAAGTAACACTTTCAACAAAATGTAAACAGTATGATAGAAAGCATGATATTAAAAGTAAAATTTTTCCCCTCTCCCCCACCACTCTTCTCCCCCAAATTAATCTGTGATTACTATTTTATTTTATTTTAATTTTATTTTATTTTAGAGAGCTGGGAAGGGAGGGAGAAGGAGAGGGAGAGAAACATCAGTGTGTGAGAGGTACATTGGTTGATTGTCTCTTGAGTGCCCTGACTAGGAATCGAACCTGTGACCTTAGGTTTTGTAGTCCAGCACTCAATCCACTGAGCTCCACATGCCAGGGTGTGGCTTTCTTATAGTTACTTTTTTAATGTGTAACTTCCCTTTTTTCTTATAAAATGCATTTGAGATTTTGCCTTCTCAATATACAGATATACCTCATCTAAGAAATTAGGTTTAGGTATCTCATTTATTGATATCACCATAACTTATTTAACAAGTTTGTGCTATTTTTTTACTATTAAAAACAGTGTTGCATTAATATTCTTGTACATACACCTTAATATGTATACTTTGTAGAATTTAAACTTTGCATGATTTGAACATTTTAGAACTCAGTGGATACTGTGCATTTTTAGACTTAGACAAATATTGTCAAATGGCTCTTCAAAAACAATACATCAGGTTATACTCCCACACACCAATATTGATACAGATTATTAACCTTTCAAACAAAATTTTTTTAAAGATTATTTATTTATTTATTTTTTAGAGGGGAAGGCAAGGAGAGAGGGAGAGAAATACCAGTGTATGGTTGCCTCTTGTGGGTCCCCCACTGGGAACTGGCCTGCAACCCAGGCTTGTGCCCCAACTGGGAATCGAACCACAATCCTCTGGTTCATAGGCCCGCCATAGGGCATAATTTTTTTTTCATATACATTTCTCTAATTATGAGTGAGGTTGTATGTCTTTTCATACTCATAATATTGGCCATCTCTTTTGCCTAAGACATACCTGTTTATATCCTTTTTCCATTTTTTTCTGTTGACTTTATCTTGATTTTTTTATATAAAAGATTTTATTTATTTATCTTTAGAGAGGAAGGGAAGGAGAGAAGGGGAGAAATATCAATGTGTGGTTGCCTCTCATGAGTCCCCTGCTGGGAACTGGCCCGCAACCCAGGCATGTTCCCTGACTGGGAATTGAACCGTGATTGTGTGGTTTGCAGGCCCGCACTCAATCCACTGAGCTACACCAGCCAGGGCTTTATCTTGATTTTTATAAGTTCTTTGTAAATTTATAAAATTGGCCCTTTGTCTTATATTGTGATTATTCCCCATTTGTCTCGAAGAGACAAATGTTATATATAAAATTTTTGTTTTAAATAAACTCAAAGATTCTAAGTAGCAGATTGCTAGTCTTTTCTGTTATGACTTGTGGGTTTTATGACGTTCTTAGAAAGGCCTTTACCATATTTCGTGACTATAAAAGTTTTCCTCTTTTATCTTTATATAGGGTCAGCAAACCTATAAATACCGGGTGGGGGGAAAAGTGGCCTGTGGGCCAAATAAAGTTTTGTTCAAACATAACCATACCCATTCATAAGTGTTATTTATGGCTGCTTTCACACTGTAATGGCATGGTTGAATAATTGCATGAGTATTTAATTATCTGACATTTTATAGAAAGTTTGCTGACCCCTGCTTTGGAACATTATGAATAATAATGTATTCTGTTATTTTTTTTTAAAAAACTGAAGCTGGCTTTACTTATTTTTTCTGTAAAACGGCTCCCTATTTGTCTCGACCATTGAATAATGTCTTTTCTTGTTGAATAAGAATTACTCGGTTATTATATATTAAAGTTCTATGAGTATTTTGATCTGTCCTAGTAATCTGTCTGTATTCCTTTTTAAGAATCAGACTTTTAACTATACCTTATATTACAGTTCCCTTTATTTTGGGATTTCTCTCCCCATCTAAACAAGTATTTAAAGTCAAATGTTACATAAATCATCGTAGTTGCAGCTTAGGGCTGCGGCTGCACTAGCAGTAAGAAGAGCCTTTTGGACTTCTTGTTTTTTAAATAATCTTCAAAATAATTCCCTTTTGGCCTTTTCTAAGTAATTTTTTTGGAACTACACAGTGATGTACATATATTGTAATAATCCAAGTAATGCATAAAAGCTAAAATCCCCCTTTACCCTTTTCCTTCAGGTATCTCTTCATCTCCCCCCTACCCTCACCCCCCAGGCCACAGTTCTTTCCAAAGGGAACTTCCATTACCAGTCTCTCTATTAATAAAGCAAACTGAGGCTGAAGGTAATTTTTGGTTACCTATTTGAGGTAAAATTATTGGTTTTTTTTTCCCCTAGGCATTGTTCAAATAGCGGATTTTGGGTGCTGGTGAGGTACCTGTACAGATACATACATACATACATACATACGGTTTAATGAAAGATGGCAGTGCAGGTTGAACTACTCCAAAAAGTATAATGAGCTCCTAATTTCTTTGGCTATTGCTCTGCTCAATAATTTTTTGAGTTTTAGGTAAATGAGAAAAATTGATTTTCTTATTTTGAGTTTTAGATGGTACCAGCTTTTATAAGGTGTAAAATGGGCCATAAAAGAACCTACAGTCACTCAGGCGTAACTCACAAGAACACTGTTTGAACTCTACATTTGATTGGAGATAATTAGATAGCAGTGCATGAGAGTGACTGTATAAGCTTTAAAACGTTTTCGCATTGCTGTGTGTGTCCATGTGTCCTTGTGTTCTTCCATCTGCCTGTTCTGTACTGGTTTGTGTTTGTGTGTTGTACCCAGGTGCTGTAACTTAGCCAAGTGGGGAAAGTTAAAACTTGTGTGCTCCTCTCTTTACCAGTTCCAGGACCAAAAGAGTCATGAGAAACCTGGTACTTTGAAGGGACAGACTTGTCTTTTCAGCTTTATTTTAGTTAATTGGATTCTACCTAGAATTCCCATCAGACTGTTCATTGTTTGTTTGGGTCTGTTGTATGGGGTGAGAGGATTACTATCAGCCTTTTCATTAGGTGAGAGAAAAGAGCTCATTTATTCTTCATATTTTAAGTTTACTGATACTGATATATGCAGTATAGGGGAGGACACTTGTAAGTAGATAGGATATGGAAGTAGATATATATGGCTTCATCTGTTTGGATGATTAACCAGGGAGTAGTTTAATTGGAAGGATGAAATATCAATATGTTGATGTTTCTAAAATGAGGCTCAGTTTAAGGCTGAAGAAGAAGATACCCAATTTACTAAATAATAAAAAGATTTGCAGAATTTTTTGTTTCATTAATTCTTTTGGCTTACTACTTTTGTAGATAAATGAAATGATGGTCGGTACCTTTAACATTTGTGTAGTAAGCACGATGAGGGTGATTAGTAAAGTTTTATACTAGGGATAGTTGGGTCAGTAATAAGAGCACTTGAATGGAAGTGAAGAGATCTGAGGTCTGTTACTAGCTCTTCCATTTACTTTTGCTGTGTTGTTACGGTCTCCTTACTGCAGTGTTCTCAGTTTCGAAATGAAAGAGTTGTACAACACAATCACCAAGATAATTTCTAGCTGAAATTTAAACTAGTCTCAGTTATCTTGTTCATAGAAGAGTTTTGAAAAAACATCAGGGAACAGGCCTATTTTACCATGTATGTGTACGTCCAAAGTGAAATGTGAGATATGGAAAGTTAATAGATAACCCTTTCTTTTCTCAGAAGGATTTGATTATAATGAAGAAGAACGGTATGACTGTAAGGGGGGTGAACTGTTTGGAAGTCAGCGAAGATTTCCTGGACACCTTTTTTGGGACTTTCAGGTATATATAAAATAAAAGCATTTATTAGAACAATAAGATATTTTAAATACTTTATTAGAACAATGCAGGATACATAAAGAGCAGCATGAACTTTTATTATAGCTGTTTTTCAGCACATACAACTCATGCCCTAGTTTTGCCACTTCCAAAAATAATTTGAAGCAGTTTTTAGTAAAGTTCAGTAAAATCAATAACCATTGACAATGTTTAAGAACAAAGAAACAAAAAACTGGCAACACAGCCAACGGTGTGGAATATGTGAGTATACCAAGAAACTTTTATTTCTAATTGTTTTAACAACTTTTATAAAATATTAGGTTAATTGTGTAAATCGTAGATAGGAATTTTAGAAATGCTTAAAAGGAAACTTTAATGATATCATTTTTAACAGATAAACATCCTTGGTGAAAAGGATGATACACCAGTTCATTTCTGTGACAAGTGTGGATTGCCTATTAAGATTTATGGGCGAATGGTAAGTATAAGTAAATTAAATTCTGTTTTTGTAAATGTAAACATTTTTGTAGAAGTAGGATTCTGAACTTTAAGTACATAGGTTTATCACTGTTTAATGTCCATGTTCGTGACATTTAAAATAAATGTGAAATAGCTAAGGCAAATTTTGGGATAATATGCATTTAATATAATTGGCTTGACAAACTCTTGAATTGCTTGTAAAGTATTATGGAAAGTAACTTTTGAAACTAAATTTCTTTGGACTGTTGGATACCTGTTTGTTTATATTTATTCTGTTTACTAAGGAAAAAGGTTTTTTTCTTGATTAATAGAATAAAATCAGTTATTCATTTTAGAAGGCTATAATTTTTAATGTAAAACTGAATTAATAACATTTTTAATTTTGAGAATTAGAATTGTGATCATTAAAAAATCACAACCCTAACTGTAATTTTATAGTATTTTTGACATATCCTCCATTTTAAAAAGGTAGTTTTACATTTGTGTGTGAAGAAAATTGAATTCAACAATATGTTTGTATATAGAGGGCACTGACTGTGCACTGTTGCTTTGCTACATTACATAGCTAAATAACAGGAGTGGGCTGTGAATTATAAAATGGCCTAACATCACTTTTCTGTATCCTGATTTACTTTTAGATTTTTAAAAGTTCATTACCATAAGGCTACCAGGGGAAAATACTACTTATATTGAATGGAGGAGATATTTGTTATCGGATTGCTTTGGAATAGTTTCAGGAGGGACAGGAGAAGAGATAAAATGTGGTTACAGTATTCTTTTTCAGGAGCTTTTAACCAGTAGGGACAATGGATGAAATTCATAGGGTTAATACCTTCAGAAAGTGTAAGTGAATGTGCATGTATACATTTATTAGGGAAAGGGCCAAAGTTTTCATCACCTTCTCAGAGGGCTTTGTGTCTGAAAAAGGCTGTTACTTTTATACTATTAGTACTTGCTAAGCATTCATTTTAAAAAACAGTTCTCTTGTGCCTTCTATGTCTGTCTAGGTTACTATCCTTACTGTTAGTTTTCTGGAAATATTTTAGTTTGTTCTAATATGCATAATTGTAATATGTCTGTTCACAGATTCCATGCAAGCACGTGTTTTGCTATGATTGTGCTATTTTACATGAAAAAAAGGGAGATAAGATGTGTCCAGGGTAAGATCATTGTTAAATTTTTGAATAATAAAGTTTGTGTTTCAGATCAATCATCTTGGCTAAAGGTCGGAGGTGATGTATGCCAGTGGCAGCACACCAGATATGTAGGCATGGCTTCTCTTTCTGTGTGAGCTCAGAGTTGACGTAACCTTCTTAGTGTAGAGCTAGGTAGCTGTTATCAGTCAGTTCAGATCAGCCAAATTGACAAAATATATTTGCCGTCACAAAATTTGTGATAAGCCAAAAAATGGTGATTTTCTTGTTTTGATGGGATACTAGAGAAGTAGTTTGGATAGTGAATGAGAGCAAAGACTTTGGAATTAGAATTCCTGGGTTCAAATCCCTGTTCTGCCATTTATTAGCTGTGTGATATACTGGTTCTGGCACAAATAATGCCCACTTTTTATTACAGAATCATAAGCATGTAATTCTGTAACATAACTATCACACTCAAGCACACCATATGACATTTTAGGTAAAATGTTCCATTTAAAACTGTAAATTAATTTACCCATATTATTACCCTACCAGCCACACTCAAGCAGGCATTGCTTCTGCCAGACCCTGTAGCCTGGTCCTTCATTTGTAAAATGGAACTAATAAGAGCACCTACCTCACTGGGTTATTGTTTGAACTAATACTATATTATTATTATATAGAATATATATATTACATGGTATATAGTAAGTACTATGTGTAAGTGTAAGCTATATTTATTACCTACTAATCTGATTATTATGTCTTAAGCATACCTTAGAATACTATGATGGCATAGACTCAGGCAAGTTATGATGATCTAGAGGCATTGGTTCATATTGATTTATATTGGAATGGTCTTGAAGGATCCAGATTAAATTAGGAATTTTTATATCAATGTAAAACCCCTGGTAGAAGGCTGGAGGAGAGCTTTGAGAGAAGCTTCCTTGTCCTAGAGTCCTTACAACCTGTGTCAGAAGCTGTCCCAAGAATTGTTCTTTTGGTTGATAGCAAAGCCTTGGACAGTTGTAAGAGGTGATTTCCTTGTATGGTGTAGGAAAATTGGCATCACTGAGAGAGAAAGGATGATTTGTTGACAAATGAGTGCAAACTGATTGTCTAGGTATGTTTTTATTCTTTAAAGTCACAGATTGAAAAATCTGTATTATGAGTGTAAAGAATATTTTTCTACAGTTACAATTCAGAAGAATTATAAAATTAAAAGTGCATATTCTCTTTTGCCTAATTTTCTGTAATGCCTAATTTTTCAACATGGTTATATTCATGTAAAATTACATAGTAAATTGATAGCTTCATTGGGATAAAGGATTTTTAGACGTTGTTAAACACTGGTAGAGTAGGTTAAAAGCTTTTGCTTTTGATGTAAATGTTCTGTTAATATTTAAAAGGGAATTTAATTTTCAAGATAGTAAATGTAACTCCAGTAAGCACCTCACTGCTACTTAGAGCATAGGCCTATCTGCATTAACAGACCCAGAACAGAAAGTGAAGAAACGGCAGTCCGGGTTAGTGTAATTGTTATATACTACTGCTTTTAAGCAGTATCTCAAAGCAAGGGCCTCACTTCCTGTTACTGTGGAGATAGTCTTGAGCTTGCAGTGAAAAGAAGTTAAAAATGAGAAGTATGTCAAATGACTATTAAAGAGAAGCCTATTAGTTTTAAGGAGTGCTGGCCTTACAACAAGGATGGAAATACACAGTTCAAAAGTCAAGAATATAGAGCTACACTGGGCAGAGTGGCTCAGTTGGTCCAAGTATTATCCCGTAAACCAAAAGGTTGTGGGTTCCATTCCGGGTCAGGGCACATGCCCTGATTGTCCCAGGTTGGGATGCATGCGAGGAGCAACCAATGGATTTTTCTTACATTGATTTTTCTCTCCCTCTTTTCTTCCCTTTCCTGCTCTGTAAAATCAGTGAGCCTATTGTTGGATGAGGATTAAAAAAATTAAAATAAAAAAAGAATATAGAGCCATTTAATATAGTGTCGAATGACTTCACATACATATTCAATGATAGCAGCTTGTACTTATACACATATATTATTTAGTGATTAAATAGTGTTGTTTTTCTTGTTCCATTGATTTAAGGATACTCTTCAAGTGAAGTAAAGATAAAAACAATGAGTTAGGTAGAGTACATCTTTTAACCCATTCTGTAAATAAAGAAACAGATTAAATGGCTCTCCAAAATTACATAGTCACTACTAAGTCCCAGTTCTTTTGATTCCTAGTTTAGTTCTCTTTCCACTGTTTCAGAAGACTATAAAGGCAAGAGAAGACTAAATATAGAGGATGAAGAATAGTAATTTTGACCCTGAGTCATTAAAATATTGAGTTAAAATTAGTGCTTACAATTTAGAAAGGCTGGAGTATATAATGGTTTATAGTAGTAAATTTGACTGTGCAGAAAGATCCCTCCTTAAGAGGCTCTAGGTAGCCAGGGTTTGAATTTAAATTTTATATTTTTTAATGTTGAGAACCCTGATATTAGGATGATTTTGTTTTAGTAGTCCTTGCAACATCTTAGTGTTTTTTCACTTAGTATTTGCTCAGCAAATGCTTGTTGCTCAAATACCATACCAGTTCGAATTTCATGATTGTGACATTTTGTTTGTACTTCCTGCTGGGTGTTTTTTTGTTTGTTTGTTTTTTTGCAGGTGGACGTAAAACATATTATTGTTTGAGAAAAATCAGATAAATTCTAGGTCTGGGGAAGAATAAGGTCTTAAAACATTGTTTCATACACTTCTAGTTTTTTCTTGTATTAAGACTTCTGAAATTGTTAGAAATACTGATGCTTAATAGTGAACAAAATGGGAAAGATTAAAGGTTCACTTAGAATATAATTTTTAATTGTGAACTTTTGCAGTATTTTGCATAACAAGTTTTAAAAATAAGCATATCTTTGAAATTAAGTGCATTATTTTTAAAGTCTGTTTTAGTAAATCCATTTTTTCTTTTTCTAATTTAGCTGTAGTGATCCTGTGCAGCGAATTGAGCAGTGTACACGGGGTTCTCTCTTCATGTGTAGCATTGTTCAAGGGTGCAAGAGAACATATTTGTCTCAGAGAGACTTACAGGCTCACATCAACCACCGCCATATGAGAGCTGGAAAACCTGTTACCCGTGCTTCACTTGAAAATGTTCATCCTCCTATTGCCCCACCACCAACTGAAATCCCTGATCGTTTTATAATGCCGCCAGACAAGCACCATATGAGCCATATTCCGCCAAAGCAGCACATCATGATGCCACCACCTCCTTTGCAACATGTGTCACATGAGCACTATAATCAGCCACATGAGGATATTCGTGCTCCTCCAGCAGAATTGCCCATGGCTCCACCTCCACCTCGTTCGGTCAGTCAGGAAACCTTTCGTATTTCAACAAGAAAACACAGCAATTTAATAACTGTCCCTATTCAGGATGACTCAAATTCAGGTGCTAGAGAACCACCACCTCCTGCCCCAGCACCTGCTCACCATCATCCTGAATATCAGGGTCAACCAGTGGTATCACACCCTCATCATATTATGCCTCCACAGCAACATTATGCACCACCCCCTCCTCCTCCACCACCAATAAGCCATCCAATGCCACATCCTCCCCAGGCTGCAGGTACTCCTCACTTGGTTTATAGCCAAGCTCCACCTCCACCAATGACCTCTGCTCCACCACCAATAACCCCTCCCCCTGGACATATTATTGCCCAGATGCCACCTTATATGAATCATCCTCCTCCAGGACCTCCACCACCTCAACATGGTGGTCCACCTGTAACTGCACCCCCTCCTCACCATTATAATCCTAACTCTTTACCCCAGTTCACTGAAGATCAAGGAACTCTGAGCCCTCCATTTACACAACCAGGGGGAATGAGTCCTGGTATATGGCCTGCACCAAGAGGGCCGCCGCCGCCTCCACGAATGCAGGGTCCGCCTTCTCAGACCCCACTTCCTGGACCACATCATCCTGATCAGACAAGATATAGACCATATTACCAATGATAATAGTATTTGCAACTGAAGACATGGAAAAAATTATGTATAGTCAATCTTTTAATTAAGCTTTGACTGTTTTGGGAAGGAAAAGCACCTCTTATTGAGGTGGCTATAAAACTCTTAGGGTCTTGTCTCTTAAAATATTTTAAATCTCCACCTTAGGATTGATTTCAAGTGCTATACTGTAGTGCAGATAAGTGGCTCGGGAGAGCACAGCTATATTTTAACAACTTTGTTCCCCTAGTGTGGTAAATTGAGGTGATCGTTTGTAAAAAATTAGAAAAACATTTTTATTGTTCCACTTTCAAGAACACTGCTTTTGTTAAACCCAGTTTCATTTTTCTTGTGATACATTTTGTTAACCTGTGTAAAAGGATTAAATTTCAATATGGTTGTAAAAATGCTATTTTTATGTGAATTTAAGTGCAGCCACATACTGTTTTTTAAAACCATATGTTTTACCACTAATTTCCCAAAGTTACAATAAAATCCTAAAAGTAAAAATCTACTAGAATTTACTGTAAGGCAGACTGTTAAATGGTAGAAAATTTACACATTTTAGGCACTGAAATTTTGAGGTATAAAGTATATAATGCACTTCACTTGGATGCCTTTTCATTTGTAGGCAGCCTCAGGAGCACCGAAATACAACGAAATTCCAGTATTGAGATATATTTATGTTTGTAATATATAAGGCATTACTAATTATTTGGAAAGATAAGGCCAAAATAGTAGGCTCTGTAGGCTTCAGGTTCTTGGGGGATGCTGTTACTCATTAATGCTTTTTAATGAATGGTTGGAATCACATGATTCACCACACTTAGTAATCTTAGTAACGTTACATAGCACTGTTTAAATGGTGTTCTTTAGATGAAGTGAGTTCTACTCTGTTCATTGTCTTAAACTAAATATTTAGGGCTTAATAGGCTTTATGTATTCCTCATTTCATGACAGCTTGATCCTGTGCTTAAGTGGGGTCTTGTTTCTTGGGTTTTAAGTTACAGTTTGAATGCCATGGAGGAATCTGAATACTGTATTAATGAAGGACATTCTTGTAGTCACAAACTTCCATTGCTCAGGTTTCATTACTGTGTGATAAGGGTTCTTTAACTTGAAATTTTAAAACTATTAATGATT
Organism: Artibeus jamaicensis; assembly: GCF_021234435.1. Taxonomy (NCBI): domain Eukaryota; kingdom Metazoa; phylum Chordata; class Mammalia; order Chiroptera; family Phyllostomidae; genus Artibeus; species Artibeus jamaicensis. Next base: position 490,592 of record NW_026521981.1, on the reverse strand, counting down.
TCCTTTTTCTTTTATTGGTTAAGCAGTCTAAAACTTGGGATATTTTAACATGGAGTCAGCAGTGAAGATTACCAGATGATTTTGTATTGGAGAAGAGAAAAGTAATGACTAAATTATGAATTTCAGTGCTTTATAAGGTGCCTTTAGAGTCAGCTTTTGCATTATAGGGGCTTGTTATAGTCCACCTAAGATGACCACTCAGTTTCTACAGAATTCATGTACAATTCATTATTCATAGGATGTTACTATATATCCTTTGAATAAACCCCTGTGAAGTATTTCCTCCCCCTAAAATGGTGCATAATATAAACATGAAATGTGTAGTATGCAGATATCCTTTATTGAATAGTTTGTAGTGTATAAATTTAGAACATTTCTTTTTGACAAAGGGTGAACTGATTGCTAATTTACCATTTAATTATGTCAGGTACAGGCAAAACAGTTTCTCATCTTGAATAATCAGATGCTAAGTCATCTGTGAACTTAGAGCTGAAGTTAGAAATAATATAAATGGCCATTTCAACCTTGACCAGTCAAAAATAACTACAACACACTTTTAAAAATGATTTTTCACCATTTAATTATGTCAGGTACAGGCAAAACAGTTTCTCATCTTGATTAATCAGATGCTAAGTCATTTATGAACTTAGAGCTGAAGTTAGAAATAATATAAATGGCCATTTCAACCTTGACCAGTCAAAAATAGCTACAACACACTTTTAAAAATGATTTTTCACACCTGTCAATTTGAGAGTCCAGTGTTAATGTAATATTTCTGGTGAGAAATTTTTGTTATTAGAAGCATGGAAGTGAAATAGTGTGAAAAGTTGGTGGTGAGTGCTTCTATCAAATTACTGTAGGTACTCGGACTGGTGCAAACTTGATTCCCTTTCATGCTAATATATAGGAACTGTTATAAAGTGGTATCGAAAATCTAATACCATTCTTTGTTTCATGTAATAAGAGAATAGCCAAATTCATTTTAGAGCTCAACTATTTATGAAGAACTGTTCTGTTTTATTGAAATTTGCTAGAGTTGAATGTGGTTATGAAACCACTTAGCCTATATGTATTGGACATAAAAAAAATAGTATCATGATAAAATCCCACATATTAAGAGAATTCTAGGCTTTTAAAAATGATTTATTTTCATTTAGGTTTAAGAAATACAAGTTATGCAAGGAGGCAAATCAGATGAATGTGTTGTAACAGACACAATTTTTAAATGTGTTAGACTTGAATTCATTCAGTTATTGTTTGAATGAGGGTGGGTGGGTATAAGGATAACAAAATTACTGCTAGTGTTTCTTTCTTTGAAGAAAAAAGATGTGAATTCCAGCCGTATTTCAGGGAAGCCTTTGAAACTATAATGGACACAGTCTAAATTAAATGTATGTATGTTTCATTATATTGCTCTTAAGACTACTGAGGTGGCAGTTTAATTCTTAAAAACAATAAAATGGAAGCATAAATACTATTTTGCCTAAATGAGTTTTTACCTGACGATGACACGTTTGGGGGAATGCAGAATTTTCCATGTTTCTGTTGATAGAATTTTTACAGACAATTAGACTCACTTTTGGAGATTAAATGAGCAAGTTGAATGTTAAATTTCTTCAGTGGCATGTTTGTTCAAAGTTATATAGTATTTGGGGAAATAGTTGCAAAGATCATATGTCCATTTTGCCCTTTGAAAACCACTGGCTCAATTATTTTGTAAATACTAACTAGATACCACTGAACATTCAATGGAAAAGATACTTGAACATATTTTTAAACTCACATAGTGAACTTACTGTGTGAAGTATACAGAGATGCTCTAGGCTTGGTTCTAACATACTGGAAGAGTACCTTTCATACACCTTTTTGGAAAAGCCCTGTAGTCCTATTTAAAAAAAAAAATTGTGAAAAGTCCTGTAAATACATGGAAAAAACTCACGAATATCTAAAACAGATACTTTTCTAGTTAATAGATTAGCCATCAAATTGGTATATTTATGTTAATTGAAGCTTAACCATATTTATACGTTTTCTGAAGTGAATATTTTTCACTGTAACTAATTTTTTAAACTGTGACCTTGAAACCAAGCAGAATTATTGTAATTTATGCATAATCTAATAAAACAATAGTGGATATCCTAGACTTAAAGAGGAGAGGGAGGTTAGCCACTTAAAATACTTAGTAGTAGTGATACTAATAAAAACATTTGGATTTTCAAATATTTTTGTTTTGATTTATGCCCTTTCAATTTCCCATCATTGAGGGAAAAGGTGTTATGTAGAATTCTTTTTTAAAGGATTTTATTTATTAATTTTGTGACAGGAAGGGAGGGAAACATTAACATGTGGTTCCCTCTCAAGTGCCCTGCAACCCAGGCATGTGCCCTGACCAGGAATCAAATCAGTAACCCTTTGGTTTGCAGCCCAGCACTCAATCCACTGAGCTACACCAGCTGGGGCTTAAGGTGGAGTTCTTAAATGAACGTTTCAGTGTTCAAGTTTCATTGTCCCATCTCCCTATCTTTAAGAATTTTAAGGCATTACAGAATCAAAGGATTGAAACGAACAGTGATAGATCTTGGGTTTAGCTCTCACATTGGACAGGATCATGCCATTTTAAAAATCTAGCATTTTGAAACGTTAATTTATTACCTCAGAGTATTCCATTTTTATTTTTAGTAGTTGTAAGCACAGTTTCAGACTATATTTAAATCCATTTCTTACTCTACCTTTAAAATTGTCCTCCCTTTGCTTCCAGATTGAAAAATCGTACTCCCTTTTCTTGCTGTGTTCTTTCCAAAACCTCTTATTTTTGTTTTTAAATCTGCACTCATTTTAACGACGCAAGTGATACATCTTTTAGGGAAAAATGTAATATTACAAATAAAGCTGAAGGTCCCCTTGACCACTGATGCAGTGAACATTATCCTTCCAGAGGTAACTACTGTTACAATTTTGTTGTGTATATCTAGTAATTGTAGTTACAGAGCTGACATCTAAATAGGCTTCATGCTCTGGTTAAGCATATTAATCCATGGTAAATGTAATTTCATGATCTGTACTCAATAAATATATACTGAGCACCTGCTGTTTGGGATATAAAAAGATTCATTCGTTCATTCAGGTATTTCTATGCTAGATGCCATTCTACACTTGGGATGCCAAAGTCTTAAAAGACAGATGATTAACAAACTTCATTAAATTATGTAAGTATGATAAAATCCTGTGGAATAAGAAAAGCTGGGATAATGGGGGGTGGTAGATTTGCAACTTTCTATATTAAAGTGGTTTATGTAGAACTCATTAGGAAAATATTTGGGCAAAGGTGTAAGTAGATGAGAGCCATGCAGATAACATGGGGCAGAACTTTCCAGAGGATACAGAATGTAAAGGCTTTAAAAGGGGAGTTGTACCTGAAATATTTGAGGAATGGTAAGGAGAGTGGAGTGGTGGGAGGTCGAGGTGTAGCAGGGAGTGGAGAGGGGAGGTCACAGGCTTTCTAGGCCACAGTAAGACTTTCCTCTGACATGGAAGACCTTGTGAGATTCTGAGCATAGCAGTGAAATACCTGGCTCTTTAAAAAAGGATTCTTCTGTCTGCTGAGAAAAGATAAGGGAGATGAATATACACCAGTTAGAAGGTTGCTTTAATAATTTACACAAGATTAGCATTATAGGTTATCAAGAAGTGGGTGACTGGTGGAAAGACGTGTGTGTGTGTGTATATATATATATATGAGTTATATATATTTTACATATATATATCTTACATATAAATATGTAAGATATATTAATTATAAGTTATATATACAAATTAAGCACTTATATGCTAGACATGGATATATAATGATGAACAAAATATGGTCCCTGCTTTTTAGGAGTGTACCTTCTAACTTATCTAGGAATTGATTGTGGTAGTCATCCCTAAATTTCCTTGAAAAATTTCTTACATTCTTTTTTTCCAAGTATAGTGGCCAGGAAGAATATATTTTTAAAATATATTACCAAAATACACCCATACAACTATAATGAGAGGAAAATATTAAGTTTATTTAATTCTGGACATTAATATGTATTTCCTAATAGCTTTACTGTGTACATTTACTTGTACAATGCTAAACTAGTTACTTCGGAACAAATCTGTACAATGCACCTATTTTGTTCCTGAGTTTAGTCCTGTCTAGTACTAGATCAGATTTAGACAGATTTTAATTTTGGGGGGGAGGGGGATATAATATTTCCTAATGGTTAGTAGCTTGAGCTTGAGTCAGATTGTACACTGAATTCTGCCTCTGATACTTGCAGCTAACTTAGACTGATTACTTATCCTCTTTGAAGAATAAGTAATTTTTAAATTATATTTAATTGATTATGCTGTATAGTTGTCCTAATTTTTTCCTCTTTGCCTCCCTCCACCAAGCCTCCGTGCGATTTTCACACCGCTGTCCATGTCAATGGGTCCTGCATATATATTCTCTGGCTACTCTATTTCCTATGCTGTATTTTACATCCCCATGACTATTCTGTAGCTACCAATTTGTACTTCTTAATCCCTTCACCTTTTTGGCTCATCCCCCCTTGACCCACCTCCTATCTGGCAACCATTAAAATGTTCTCTGTATATATGATTCTGTTTCTGTTTTGCTTGTTTATTTTGCTTTTTAGATTTAGTTGGTGATAGATACGTATTAGTTGCCATTTTATTGTTCATATTTTTTATTTTCTTAAAGAGGATCCTTTAACATTCATATAATGCTGGTTTGGTGGTGATGTATTCATTTAGCTTTGTCTTGTCTGGGAAGCTCTTTATCTGTCCTTTGATTCTAAATGGAAGCTTTGCTGGGTAGAGTAATCTTGTTTGTAAATCCTTGCTTTTCATCACTTTGAGTATTTCTTGCCAATCTCTTCTAGCCTGAAAAGTTTCTTTTTAAAGATATTTAATCTTTATTGTATATTTTTCAGTTACTATTTAGTCCCCTTACACCCCCCAATCCCAGCAGTCCCCATGCTGCTGTCCATGTCTGTGAGTCCTTTTTCCTTTTTGTTCAATCCCTCCACCCCCTCATCTACCCCTGAAAAAGCTGTCATCCTGATCTCTATCTATGAGTCTACCTCTGTTTTGCTTGTTAGTTCACTTTGTTCATTAGATTCCACATACGAGTGAAATCATACTGTATTTGTCTTTCTTTGACTGGCTTATTTCACTTAGCATAATGTTCTCCAGTTCCATCTATACTGTAGCAAAGGGTAACATTTTCTTTTTTTATGGCCAAGCAGTATTCCATTGTGTAAATGTTCCATCGTTGTTTTATCCACTCATCTACTGATGGAAACGGTCTGCGTTCATATCTTGGCATCTGTAAATAACACTGCAATGAACACAGGGATGCTTATGTTCTTTCAAATTAATGTTTTGGGTCCCTTTGGATATACTCCCAGAAGTGGGATTGCTGGGTCAAGAGGTATATCCATGTTTAATATTTTGAGTTATCTCCACTGTTTTCCACAGTGGCTACACCAATCTGCATTCCCACCTTTCTTCACATCCTTGCCAGCACTTGTTTGATGATTTATTGATGATAAGCATTCTGACAGATGTGTGGTGATATCATTGTGGTTTTAATTTGCATTTCTGTGATGATTAGTGACACTGAGCATCTTTTCATATGTCTGTTGGCCATCAGTATGTCCTCTTTGGAGAACAAAGGACCTATTAGGTCCTTTGCCCTTTCTTAATTGGTTTGTTTGTTTTTTTGGTGTTGAGTTTTGTAAGTTCTTTATATTTTGAGTACTAACCCCTTATCAAATGTACTGGCGAATATGTCCTCTCATTCTGTGGGTTGTCTTTATATTTTGTTGATGGTCTCCTGTGCTGTGCAAAACATTATTAGTTTGATGTAGTTCCAATTGTTTATTTTTTTCTCTTGTTTCCTTTGCCAGGAGAAATATATGCGATCAAATATTGCTATGAGCAGTTTCTGAAATTTTGCTGCCTATGTTTTCTTCTATGATTTTTATTGTTTCAGGTCTAACATTTCAGTCTTAGATCCATTTGAATTTATTCTTGTGTGTGGAGTAAGAAGGTGGCCTACTTTAATTTTTCTGCATGTTTTTGTCTAATTTTCTCAACACTATTTATCGAATAAACTATCTTTAGCTCATTGTATGTGCTTGCTTCCTCTGAATATTAGTTGACTATGAAATGTAGGTTTATTTCTGGGCTTTCTGTTCTGCTCCATTGATCTATGTGTCTATTTTTATGTCAGTGCCATGCTGTTTTGATTACTATGGCCTTATGATATAGTTCTATATCAGGTGGTATGATTTTTCCAACTTCGTTCTTTTTTCCCCACGATCACTGTTGCTGTATGGGACCTTTTGTGGTTCCCTATAAAATCTTGAAATATTTTTTCTAGTTATGCAAAATACTTCATTGGAATCTTGATAGAAATAGTATTGAGTCTGTAGATTGCTTTGGGTAGTAGGGACTTTTTAATGATGTTAATTCTTTCTATTCATGAACATGATATGTGCTTCCACTTATTTGTATCTTCAGTTTCTTTCTTCACTCTTATAATTTTCTGAGTACAGGTCTTTACATCTTTGGTTAGGTTTATTCCTAGGTATTTTATTCTTTTTGCAGCATTCGTGAACAGGATTGTTTTCTTAATATCCTGTTCTGTTAGTTTGTTGTTGGCATATAAAAATGCAACTGATTTCTGCATATTAATTTTGTATCCTGTTTATTCGCTGAATTCATTGATCACTTCTAGTAGTTTTTCTTTTTGATAGAATCTTTGGGGTTCTCTATGTACAGTATCATGTCATCTGGAAATAATGACAGTATTACCACTTCCTTTCCAGTTTGGATGCCTTTTATTTCTTCTTGTCTGATTGCTGTGGCTAGGACATCCAGTACGGTGTTGAATAAGAGACATGAAAGAGGACATCCCTGTCTTTTTCCAGATCTTAAAGGTAACATTTGTAGTTTTGCCAGTTGAGTGTGATGCTGGTAGTGGGTTTGTCATATATGGTCTTTATAGTGTTTAGGTATGTTCCCTCTAATCCCACTTTGCTAAGAGTTTTTATCATAAATGCATGCTGGATTTCATTGAATGCTTTTTCTATATCTACGGATATGATCATGTGGTTTTTTTCCCTTTATTTTGTTTATGTGGTGAATGACATTTATTGATTTGCAAATGTTGCATGAAGCTTGCATTCCCAGAATAAATCCCACTTGATCCTGGTGTATGATCTTTTGGATGCATTGCCGTATTGGTTTGCTAATATTTTGTTGAGGATTTTAGCATTTATGTTCATCAGGGATATTGGCTTATAATTTTCTTTCTTTGTAGTGTCTTTATATGGTTTTGGAATTAGGATAATGCTGGCCTTGTGAAACAAATTTGAGAACCTTCTTTCCTCTTGAAATTTATAAAATAGTTTGAGAAGGATGGATGTTAGTTCTTCTCAGAATATTTGGTATCACCAGTGACGTCATCGGGTTCAGAGCTTTTGGGATAGGAGGTTTTTTTATTATAACTTCAATTTCAGATTTTCTGATTCATTCTGATTTAGTTTTGGAAGATTATATGTTTCTAGGAATTTATCCGTTTTATCCTGGTTGTCCAGTTGTTGGAACATAGTTGTTCATAATATTTTCTTACAATCCTTTGTATTTCTTTGGTGTAAGTTGTTACTTCTTTCATTTTTGATTTTATTCATTTGGGTCTTCTCTCTTTTTTCTTGACAAGGCCTTTCTCTTTTATCTTGATGAGTCTGTTTAAAAGTTTGTCAATCTTTTTTATCTTTTAAAGAACCAGCTCTTGAATTCATTGATATTTTGTATCATTTTCTTAAGACTCTATTTTGTTTATTTCTGCTATAATCTTTATTATTTCCTTCTTTCTGCTCACTTTGGGATCTGTTTGTTGTTATTTTTCGAGTTCCTTTAAGTGTGAAATTAGATTGTTTATTTGAGCTTTTTTTAGTTCCTGGGGTAGGCTTGTATGGCTATGAATTTCCCTTAAGGTTGCTTTCTGTGTGTCCCCAGATTTTGGATTGTTGTGTCCTTATTTTTATTTGTTACAAGGTATCTCTTGATTTCCTTCTTGATCTGGTTGTTGATCCATTTATTGTTTAAGAACTTCTTATTTAGATTTCATGTCATTGCATGTATTTTAGTGTTTCTTCCTGTGATTGGTTTCTAGTTTCATAGCAGTTTTCTGTGGTCAGAGAAGATGCTTGACATGACTGCAGTCTTTTTAAATTTATTAAGATATGTTTTGTGTCTTAACATGTGGTCCATCCTAGAAAACCTTCCAACTGCACTTGAAAAGTATGCATATTATGCTGCTTTGGGATTAAATGCTCTGAAGCTATCAATTAAATCCACTTGATGAAGTCTGTCATTTAAGTCTGCTGTCTCCTTGTTGATTATATGTCTGGACGATCTATCCATTGAGGTGAATGGGATGTTAAAATCCCTGACCATGATTGTATTTCTGTTGATCTCTCCCTTTATGTCCATCAAGATTTGCATCACATATTTTGATGCTCCTATGTTGGATGTGTAAATGTTTACTTGGGTTATAAACTCTTGTTGGATTGTTCCCTTTATTGTTATGTAGTGTTCTTCTATGTCTCTTACTAGATCCTTGGTTTTAAAATCTATTTTATCAGATGTAAGTATTGCTGCCCCAGCTTCTTTTGCCTTTCCATTTATGTGAAATATCTTTTTATTCCCTTTATTTTTAGTCTGTGAGTATCTTTGATCTAAAATGAAGTCTCTTGGAGGGAGCACATACATGGGTCTTGTTTTCTTATCCATTCAGCTACCCTGTATATTTTAATTGGAGCATTATAGTCTTTTACATATAAGGTAATTATTGGTAGATATAGATTCAGTGCCATTTTATTGTTGGACTATTTTCCTCTGTTGTTTCTACTTCTCCTCCTCCTCTTCCATCTTCTTTAAGCAAGCTCTTTAACATGTGTTGCAGTACTGGTTTGGTATTAACAGACTCCTTTAGTTTTTTCTTGTTTTGAAGCTCCTTATTTCTCCTTTGATTTTAAATAATAGTTTTACTGGGTAAAGTAGTCTCAGTTGTAGGTTCTTGCTTTTCATGACCTTGAATATTTTATGCTACTCTCTTCTGGCCTGAAATATTTCTGTTGAGAAATCAGATGACAGTCTAATTGGTGCTCCCTTGGATGTAACTACCTGCTTTTCTCTTGTGACTTTTAGGATACTCTCTTTGTCTTTAAGCCTTATCATTTTATCAGTGATATGTCTCAGTTTATACCTCTTTGGGTCCAACTTGTTTGGGACTCTCTGAGCTTCCTGGGCTTGAGTGTCTTTCTCCATCACCAGATTAGGGAAGTTTTTGGTTATTATCTAATCAAATAGGTTCTTGATACCTTGCTCTCTGTCTTCTCCTGGTATTCCCATGGTGCAGATGTTTTATGCTTCATGTTGTCCAAAATATTTCTTAAGCTATCCTCATTTTTAATTTTTTTCTTTATGCTGCTTTGCCTGGATGTTTTTTTGTTTTCATCTTGTCTTCCAAATTACTGATTTAATCTTCTGCTTCTTCTAGCCTACTGTTTATTCCTTCCAGTGTATTATTTGTTTCAGATATTGCATTCTTTTTTCTGACTGGTCCTTTTTTATGGTTTCTATGTCTCTTCATGCAGTTAAATATTCTTACGATCATTGCTCTAAACTCTGTATCTGATAAATTGCTTGCCTCCATTTTATCTAGTACTTCTGGAGAATTCTCTTGTTCTTTCATTTGATTCTCTGTTTCTTTGTCTTCCCATTTCGGCTGCTTCTTTGTATTCTGCCTAGTTGTTAAACTGATCAGTGATATACCCTCAAGCTGTAATCAACAGCCTGGCTTAACACACAGAACGGGGCATAGTAATTCCTGCAGGTGGGGCTATCGCTTCACCTCAAGCTGATCCATTTGGAGAGTAGTGCCCTGCCTAAAAAAGATAGCTTCTGTAGTCTGGTGAATTACACAACACAGATATCCTGGTGGCTGTTCCCTCAGTTCTCTCCCCGCAGCCACCAGTCTCAGATTCTCCACAGGCATCTCCAGTCCACTTTGCCCTCCTTCTACCAGAGTCCAGGGTAAGCGGCTACAAACAAAATTTTGGGTGGTGATCCCCTTTTTAAAAATATATATATTTTATTGATTATGCCATTATAGCTCTTCTATTTCCCCCTTCATTCCCCTTCACCCTGCACACCCCCTCCCCCACCATTCCTTCCCCCTTTAGTTTATGACCACGTGTCTCAAGTTCTTTAGATTCTATATTTCCCCTACTATTCTTGCCCCCCTAACTATTTTCTACCTACCATCTATGCTACTTATTTTCTGTACCTTCTCCCCCTTTCTCCTCCTCCACTCCCCTGTTGCTAACCCTCCATGTGATCTTTGTTTCTATGGTTCACTCCTGATCTAGCTGTCCTCTTAGTTTGCTTTTGTTTTAGGTGTGGTTGTTAATAACTGTGAGTTTGCTGACCTTTCACTGTTCATCATTTTTATCTTCTTTTTCTTAGATAAGTCCCTTTAACATTTCATATAATAAGGGCTCGGTGATGATGAACTCCTCGAATTTGATCTTATCTGAGAAGCACTTTATCTGTCCTTCCATTCTAAATGAAAGCTTTGCTGGATAGAGCAATCTTGGTTGTAGGTCTTTGGATTTCATGACTTGGAATACTTCTTTCCAGCCCCTTCTTGCCTGTAAGTTCTCTTGAGAAATCAGCTGACAGTCTGATGGGAACTCCTTTGTAGGCGACTGTCTCCTTATCTCTTGCTGCTTCTAGGATTCTCTCCTTCATTTTAATCTTGGCTAATGTAATGATGATTTGCCTTGGTGTGTTCCTTCTTGGGTCCAACTTCTTTGGGACTCTCTGAGCTTCCTGGATTTCCTGGAAGTCTATTTCCTTTGCCAGATTGGGGAAGTTCTCTTTTATTATTTGTTCACATAAGTTTTCACTCGCTCTTTCTCTTCCCTTTCTGGTACCCCTATAATTCGGATGTTGAAGTGTTTAAAGATGTCCTGGAGGTTCCTAAGCCTCCTCATTTTTTTGAAGTCTTGTTTCTTCCTATTTTTCTGTTTGGTTATTTTTTTTCTTCCTTCTGGTCCACTCCCTTGATTTGAGTCCCAGTTTCCTTTTCATCACTATTGGTTTCCTGTGCATTTCCCTTCATTTTAATTAGTTTAGCCTTCATATGTTCCTCTAATTTGTGACTAAAATCAACCAGTTCTGTGAGCATCCTGATCACCAGTGTTTTGAACTGTACATCTGATAGGTTGGCAATTTCTTGTTTGCTTAGATTTATGGGCTCTGGGGCTTTGAGTTTTTCTTGAGCCATGTTTTGGTCTCTTCTTACCTATTACGTATGAAGAGAGGAGCCTTAGGTGTTCACCAGTGCAGGGCCACCCAGGTCGCTGGGTTGTGATACTGTATGTGGGAACAGGGTCAGAGAGGGACAATAGTGGTCCCCTCTGCTGCTTCCTGCTGCTGGGGCCTGCGTGGTCCGTCTCACTGCTAGCTCCTTCACCTGGTTTATCTGCGCACGAATGTGTGACCTCGATCAGCTTGCGCCTTGTGCCCTCAGTGGCTCTGCCCATTGCTACCCCACACCTGGGATCTGCCCATGGCTGCCTGCGCGCCTGAGTCGGTCTGGTGGATCTTTCCTGCCCAACCCCCCTCCGCTGCTGGCTTTGCCCCTCTTACTGGTCTGGCTGAATGGTTGTTGTCAGACTTCTGTATAGTTTAATTTTCTGTGGTTTGGCTGTGTTTTGTTGTTAAAACTTTGTTGTTTTTAAACTTGGTTGTGCGAGAAGGCATAGTGTTTCCACCTACGTCTCCATCTTGGCAGAAGTCTGGGTGGTGACCCTTTAAGAGGCTCTCTGAATCTCCAGCCATTACTCTCTGGTAGACAGAAGCCCTGCTGCTTTTCATGGCTGGATGTTATCTGGGTTTCTTTCCAGTTGTGGTTGTGTAGGCTGGGGAGCCCAGCTTGGGGTTTAGACCACACACTTCTCAGAGAGAACACCCCTTGCCACTGAAATATCCCCCTCAAACATCAGCGGCTTCTTTTGGGGGCCCAGGGAGCCCTCTTGTGCATCTTCTGCACTCCCTACATGTCTTGTTGTGGTGAAGTAGTTTCTTATGTCTCTATGTAGTTATAAGGCTTCTCTCCAGCTGGTGTTCAGTTGGTTATTCAGGATGAGTTCAGTTGGCTATTCAGGATGAGTTCAGTTGGTTATTCAGGATGTAATTCCATATTGGTCCTGGGAGGAGGATAGTGTAGCTTCTACTTACTCCTCTGCCATCTTGGATCTCTTCTAAAAGTTCCTTTTGAGAAATCAGCTAACAGTCTTATGCGAGCTTCCTTGTAGGTAATGAACTGCTTTTCTGTTGCTACTTTTAAGATTCTCCCTTTGTCTTTAATGTTTGGCATTTTAATTGTGATGTGTCTTTATGTGGGCTTTTTTGGGTTCAACTTGCTTCGAACTCTCTGTGCTTTTAGGAATTGAATATCTATTTCCTTCACCAAGTTAGGGGACTTTTCTGTCATTTTTTAGATAGGTTTTCAATTTCTCTCTTTCTTCTGTCAACCTCATGAAACAAATGTTGGTATGCTTAAAGTCATGCCAGAGGATCCTTATAAAATCCTCATCTTTGTATTCTTTTTCCTTCTTGCTGTTCTGCTTGGGTGCTTTTTGCTTCTGTATATTGCTAATCGTTGATTTGATTCTCAGCTTCATCAACTCTACTGTTGATTCCCTGCAAGTTGTTCTTTATTTTAATCAGTGTATTCTTCATTTCTGACTGATTCTTTTTTAAAATTTTATTTATTTACTTTTAGACAGAGAGGGAGGGAGGGAGAAAAAGAAGGAGAGAAACATCACTGTGTGGTTGCCTCTCATGCACCTCTACCAGGGGAACTGGCCTGCAACCCAGGCATGTGCCCTGACTGGGAATCGAACCAGTGACCCTTTGGTTCTCAGGCTAGCACTCAATCCACTGAGTCACACTAGCCAGGGCTTGACTGATTTTTTTTTTCTATGGATTCCATGCCCTTTTTATGCTGCTGAAGTTTTCACTAAATTCCCTGTATTTTTATAACCATTGTATCCTTATAACTCTGATTTTAGTAGCTTGCTCGTCTCCATTTTTTCTATGTTTTAAAGTATATTTTATTGATTATGCTATTACCGTTGTCCCAATTTTCTCTCCCAGTTATTCCACTCCGCCCTGCATCCCCCACTCATCAGCATCTCCCTGCCTTAGTTCATGTCCGTGGGTTGTACATGTAAATTCTTTGGTTTCTCCATTTCCTGTACTATTCTTAACCTCCCCTGACTATTTTGTAGCTACCAATTATGCTTCTTATTCTCTGTACCTTTTCCTACATTCTCTCCCCTCCCTCTCCCACAGATAACCCTCCATGTGATCTTCATTTCTGATATTCTGTTCCTGTTCTAGTTGTTTCCTTAATTTTGTTTTTTTTAGGTTCAGTTGTTGCTAGTTGTGAATTTGTTGTCATTTTAATGTTCATATTTTTAAAATATATTTTAATGATTATGCTATTACAGTCGTCCTATTTCCCTCCTTCATTTCCCTCCATCTTGCACACCCTCTCACCCACATTCCCCCCTTTAGTTCATGTCCACGTTTGTTAAGTTCTTTAGCCTTTACATTTCCCATACTATTCTTGCCCTCCTCCTGTCTATTTTTTACCTACCGTCTATGCTACTTATTCTCTGTACCTTTTCCCCCTTCTCTCCTCTTCCCACTCCTCTGTTGCTAACCCTCCATGTGATCTCCATTTCTGTGGTTCTGTTCCTGTTCTAGTTGTTTGCTTAGTTTATTTTTGTTTTTGGTGTGGTCGTTAATAACTGTAGTTTGCTGTCATTTTATAGTTCATATTTTTTATCTTTTTGTTAGGTAAGGCCCTTTAACATTTCATAAAATAAGGGCTTGGTGATGATGAATTTCTTTTATTTGACCTTATCTGAGAGGCACTTTATCTGTCCTCCATTCCAATTGAAAGCTTTTCTGGATTCTTGTCTTTCATGACTTGGAATACCTCTTTCCAGCCCCTTCTTGCCTGTAAGGTCTCTTTTGAGAAACCCGCTGACAGTCTGATGGGAACTCCTTTGTAGGTAACTGTCTCCTATCTCTTGCTGCTTCTAGGATTCTCTCCATTTTAATCTTGGGTAATTAATTATGATGTGCCTTGTTGTGTTCCTTCTTGGGTCCAACTTCCTTGGGACTCTCTGAGCTTCCTGGATTTCCTGGAAGTCTATTGCCTTTGCCAGATTGGGGAAATTCTCCTTTATCATTTGTTCAAGTAGGCTTTGTACTTGTTGCTCTTCCTCTTCCCCTTCTGGTATCCCTATAATTTGGATGTTGGAACATTTAAGATATCCTGGAGGTTCCTAAGCCTCTCCTCATTTTTTTGAATTCTTGTTTCTTCATTCTTTTCTGTCTGGTTGTTTCTTTCTTCCTTCTGGTCCACTCCATTGATTTGAGTCCCAGTTTCCTTTCCATCACTATTGGTTCCCTGTGCATTTTGCTTCATTTCACTTAGCATAGCTTTCATTTTTTCATCTAATTTGTGACCAAATTCAACCAAATTCAACCAATTCCGTGAGCATCCTGATCACCAGTGTTTTGAACTGTGCATCCGATAGGTTGGCTGTCTCTTGGTCACTTAGTTGTATTATTTCTGGAGCTTTGATCTGTTCTGCTTTGGCTATATATATATATATATATATATATATATTTTTTTTTTTTTGTCTTGTCATGCCTGTTACGTACTGAGGGGTGGAGCCTTAGTTGTTCACCAGAGCAGGGTAACCCACATCGCTGGGTTGTGATGCTGTATGTGGGGATGGGGTCCTAGTGGGAACAATGGCACTTACTCTGCTTTCTGTTAGACCTCAGTCCCTTCTGCCCACAAGCAAATTGGGCCCGTGTGGTGCTGGTTCCCCGTTGGGTGGGCTTGTGTATGTTCTAGGACCCTGTGGGTCTCTCCAATGAACTCTCCTGTGAGGCTGGGAATCTCTCCCTTTGGGTCAACCCCTGCAGGTGTTTTCAATTGGTGCTTTTAGGCTTTAGTTACTGGCACTGGGACCCTGGTTTTCATGGTCTGTCTCGCTCCCCAGTTATATGTATGTGAATGTGGGACTGCCTGGTCAGCCAGCCGCCTTGTGTGCAGTGTCTCACTTCACACTCGCCCCCTCTCTGGGTCTCCCCACTGCGCCCGTGCCTGGGGTCTTCCAGCCACTGCCTGGGTGCCCAGGGTCTGCCTGCTGCCGTCTTCCGCACCCGGGGTGCCTTGCATGCCTGGTGTCACTGCTTCTTGTGCCTCGACCCCTCTCGCTGGACTGCCCGACTCTGCTCTGCCTACCAGTTTGGATGAATGTGTCTGTTTCAGCTTCTTGGTTGTCTGACTTCCATACAGTTCAATTTTTTGTCAGTTCTTGTTGTTATTTTGTTTCTAAATTTTTGTTGTCCTTATTTTGGGTGTGGGAGGAGGAACAGTATGTCTATCTATGCCTCCATCTTGGCTGGAAAAGCCTAATGTTCATATTTTTGATCATCTTTTTCTTAGATAAGTCCCCTTAACCTTTTATATAATAAAGCCTTGGTGATGATGAACTCCTTTAACTTTACCTTATCTGAGAAGTATTTTATATTCCCTTCCATTTTAAATGATAGCTTTGCTGAATAGAGTAATCTTTTTTTTTTTTGATAAGTTCTTTTTTTAATTTTTTTAATTTTTTATTGATTATGCTGTTACAGTTGTTCTATTCCCCCCTTCATTCCCCTCCACCCTACCCCCCATCCCCACCATTACCCCCCCTTTAGTTTATGACCATGTGCCTCAATTCCTTTAGATTCTATATTTCCCATGCTATTCTTGCCCCCCCATCTATCTTCTATCTACTTCTATTTTCTATGCTACTTATTTTCTGTACCTTCTCCCCCCTTCTCTTCCTCCCACTCCCCTGTTGCTAACCCTCCTTGAGATCTTCATTTCTATGTTTCCACTCCTGATCTAGCTGTCCTTTTAGTTTGCTTTCATTTTAGGTGTGGTTCTTAATAACTGTGAGTTTGTTGTCCTTTCACTGTTCATGTTTCTTTAACTTCTTTTTCTTAGATAAGTCCCTTTAACATTTTATATAATAAGGGCTTGGTGATGATGAACTCCTTGAATTTGATCTTATCTGAGAAGCACGTAGGTTCCTGCTTTTTGTGACTTTGAACACTTCTTTTCAGCCCCTTGCCTGCAAGATTTCTTTTGAGAAACCACCTGATAGTCTTATGGGAACTCCTTTGTAGGTAAATGTCTCTTTTTCTCTTGCTGCTTTTAAGATTCTCTCCTTATCTTTAATCTTGGGTAATGTAATTAAGGACACACCATGGTGTGTTTTTCTTGGGTCCAACTTCTTTGGGACTCTCTGAACTTCCTGTACTTCAAGGAAGTCTATTTCTTTTGCCAGGTTGGGGAAGTTCTCCTCTATTATTTTTCAAGTAAGTTTTCAATTTCTTGTTCTTCCTTTCTCCTTCTGGCACCCTTATGATTCAGATGTGGGAACATTTAAAGTTGTCCCAGAGGTTCCTAAGCCTCTCATTTTGATTTTTTTTTAAACTCTTGTTTCTTCATTCTCTTTTGGTTGAATGTTTATTTCTTCCTTCTAGTCCAAATCATAAATCAATTATAAATCAAGTCCTGGTTTCCTTCCCTTCACTGTTGGTTCCCTGTATATTTTCCTTTATTTTACGTTGCATAGCCTTCTCTTTTTCCTCTATTTTGTGACCATACTCAACCATTTTTGTGAGCATCCTGATTACCAGTGTTTTGAATTCTGCATCTGATAGGTTGTCTATCTCCTCATTGCCTAGCTCTTTTTCTGGAGTTTTGATCTGTTCTTTTATTTGGGCCCAGTATCTTTGTCTCAGTGTGCCTGTTATGTGGTAAGGGGCGAAGCCTTAGGTATTCGCTAGAGTGAGCCAACCCACTTTGCTGGTTTGTGGCACTGTATGTGGGGAAGGGGTCAGAGGGGGAACAATTCCACTTGTTCAGCTCTTGGCTGGCCTTCGGTTATGTCCTTTGTCACCTGCAAGCAAATCAGGGCCTTCTGGTCATGATTCTTGGGTGTATGGTTTGTGTAAATTCTAGAACCTTGTGGGTCTCTCCAGTGAACTCTCCTGTGAGGCTGGAAGTTTCTCCCACTGCCACAACCACCACAGGTTTTTACAGCCAGAGTTTTTGGGTCTTTCTTTTCCCACATTCAAACCCTGGATTGCATAGTCTGTCTCGCTCCACAGTTGTTCCTTCTGGTTTATATGCACACAGATGGGGAGCCACTCAGTCTGCCAGCTGCCACCTTGTCTGCGTGAAGCCTTGCCCACCTAGTCCTCCAGCTGCCACCTTGCTGTGAGTCCTCTCTACCCCAGTTGCCCATCTCTGCCCCTCCTACCAGTCCGAATGAATGCTTTTTGTTTAACTCTTTGGTTGTTGGACTTCCATGTAGTTTGATTTTTTTGGAAGTTCTGGTCGTTTTTTGTTTTTAAATTTGCTGTTGATTTCTTTCGGTTGTGCAAGGAGGCAAAGGGTATTTACCTATACCTCCACCTTGACCAGAAGTTTCCATTTTGTTTAGCTCTTTTTCTGGAGTTTTGTTCTATTCTTTCATTTGGGCCATGCTTTGTCTTCTCATTTTGTCAGCCTCCCTGTGTTTGTTTCTGTGTATTAGCTAGAGCTGCTATGTCTCCCAGGCTTGGTTAAGTGGTCTAATATAGGAAGTGTCCTGTAGGGTCCAGTGGCAAAGCCTCTCCTATTACTCATTCTGAGTAGTTGAGCTGTGCCTACTCTGTGGGCTGTGGGCCACCTCCTGTTGTAGTTGTGCTTTGATTGCTGTTGGCACATCCACGATCAGTAACTCTTTGTGTTTTGTCCAGGCTCATGCAGCATAAGCTAGAAAGTGACTTGCAGATGGCTACTACCTGTGCTGGGCTTGAAGGTGGGCAGGTGAAGCTAAGCTGTTAAACAAGTCTAGTTATGGCTAGTGTCAGGCCTTATGGCTAGCATCTTAATGAGAGGTATAAGAGGTACAGGGCTCATTGAAGCACAATGCTGCTTTTGAGATAATTTAGGACAATCTGAAGCATGGGCCAAGATATGCCATTCATATAGAAAATCCAGTGGAAACAGCTTGGGTTAACCAACAAGTGAGGTGGGTAGAGCCTCGGGGAATCACCAAGGTAGGACAGACAGTGTGAACAAGATTGATGAAATCTCATATATGGCAACTGCTTGCCCACTCTGTGACTCTGTGCAGGGAGGACTCAGAAAAGGAACAGTGACCTCTACTAGCACTTCTGTCTGGGAGAAAGCTGTACCCCAGCACTCACCCTGGTGCCAGACAATTCAGTTCCACCCTTTGTGTCTCTGATTCCTTTCAATCTGCTGCCTCCATGCTCTAGTTCAGAGGGAGTGAGTGTGGATAACTTTGTGCATGCACCCTTTAAGAGGATCTTCCAGGGAGTCTAGTAGTTTCTTTATTCCACAGCCTAAATCCCTGCTGGGTTTTAGAATCAGGAGTGTGGACACTTCCCTTCCTGGAACTGGAACTCTTGGCTGGGGGTCCTGGTATGTATCTTGGACCCTTTGCTCCTGAGATATCCCTCCCTATTTTTATCTGCCACAAGTGGGTGAAGGACCAGCCTATTCTGTGTCTCTGCCTCACTACCAGGCATGATGTAGTTTCTTTAATTCTTTAGTTGTAGGACTTCCATTCAGCTGTTTCTGGTGGTTCTGAATGATGGTTGTTCTATAGTTTAGTTGTAATTTCATGTAGTTGTGCGAGGAGGCAAAGTATGTTAACTCATGCTGCCATCTTGACTGGAAGTGGACCCCACATTTACAATTGATAAAGTGTACTGATGTTGAAAGGAGTTGAACACCGAATCATTTTTCTGTTGGTGCTGATGTTTAATTTCTAACTATTATAGAAATATAATTTGCACCAAGGACAGTGACAGTGAAGAAAAGTATGTGGGCTGAATCTCATGCACTAGCCAAATTGAGTTTTAGAGCTGCTATTCTGTCCTGTGAATTATAAGCAATTGTAACAGGTGGTCAGATCAGATAGCTGGGAACTGGTGAGATCCCAATCTGGAAGAAACCCTGACTTGCCAGAGCCAGCACCACCCCCACAAAAAGTTGGGGAGAAATGCTGTGGCAGCAGATTGAAATAGCCGCAGCAGGACCTGCTGCCTGAGGCAACAGTGAACAGTCAGTGTGTGTCCCCAGAAGCTGAGCAGCTCATGACCCAGCCAGAGGGAGCTTGTGCTGAGGTTCCATGGGGCTGAAAAGGTCAAAACACAAATGTATGGTGGAGGTTAGCAAGCTGCAGCAGGGGCCGGGTGTCCTGCCCTGGGCTGATACCTGGTGCTTTACGTGTGACTGGAAACTTTGTCACATTATGCAAAATGGTGGTCTGAAGAAGAGCTAAGACAACTGGGACAAACATAGCCAACCTTGGCCCACATGGTTAAAAAGGTGGACATTCCCACAGCACATGGGATTTTGGGAATGGACTTTAAAACAGAATGCGTGCAGAAGCCTCTTTCTTTTTTGCCTCTCACCCCAAGTCGGGGAACACTCATGGAACCAGCAGACACCAGACCCACTCAGGGCTTAGGCCTCACATGGATGGGAGCCAGCTTGCAGAGGTAGTGTCTTGCTGGGACATGCCTTGATGGATGCCAGCCCTTGGGACGCTATGACCCTGTACAGGCACATGGGCCTGGACTGTTTCAGCGCATGGAGGTTGAGAACAGCACATGGAGGCATTAGCTGGGAATACTCCTCAACCCCAGAGTGCAGACAACCTTGGGCACGGGAGCCCCATTAATGGAGCTTCTCCTACACGGCAATCTAGAGTGATCTGTCAGTGTACCTCAGGCTCCAGGAGAAAGGGGAAGCTGCATGAGATGATGGTGACTCTGGAACTCAATATGCACACGAGAGAGAGAGAGAGAGAGAGCCTGAGGTTGGAGACCCATTCGTGTAGCTGCCATGAGCTCCAAAATGACAATATGGGGCTAAGTGTCTGGAGACTGCTCCGGTCCTGAGGGTGACTGGTTTTCTGTGCTTTGCAGATGAGGTTGGCTCAAAGGTAGAAAGCCCCAGCCCCTTCAAACTGGGAACCCTGTTAATAAGAACTTCTTTTCTTCCCCACAAACTTCTGTGTTATGCTTGTACACGGTGGCAAGCAGCTGGACCCCAGGCTGCCCAGTTGACCAGCTGTGAAGAAAGAGTCAAACCTTCTCCTGCTATCTTTTCTTTCCTCCCAGGAAGACCAGGAAGAACCAGCTACTCATCAGATTTTCTCTTCAATTTTTACTTTCTTGCCTTTTCAGTTTTTATCTTTCATTAGCTTATATAACTTTTATATTAAGAGTCTCAAAAAAATAAGAATTTGCTTCAAAAGCTAGTTATGGAAAAACTGTCTCTAAATCTGGATAGGAGTCTGGATGCTTTAAAAAGCTGTGGTGGTAATCATAAAATCTGGACAAAGAAGTTTCATTATAGGGGGGTTAGAAGATTCTCATGTTGCAAGCTTTCAGTCAGACCACTGAAGGGGGCTCGCAGCAAGGATGTTTCAGAAAGCAGACAAGAAATTTAACATAACATATCTGTACAAACTGTTTTTTTAAGTGGAGCTATATTAGTATGAGCAGTATAAACTGCAAGACTCAAATCAGTGGTATAAGTACATTGTAAAACATGCATGAAAATAGTGACTTGGATAGAAATCTGTCAATGCTACAAAAATACATATAAACAAAAAAACTTCTTCCTTTGACAAATCTACAAGCTATAAAATTAAGAGTGCTTAGATAATTTTATACTACATAAGTAAAAAATACCAAGCTAGAATAATCTTGTTCCAAAGTTTAGAATATAATTCTGTCAAGTAAAAATATTCTTCATACAATGTATGAATTTATCAATAACTTTCTGGGTATCAAGTTGTTCTTTATGTAGCAGTCCAATGAGAATCCCTCTGAATTATATATTGATTAGAATTTCGTCTCAACTGATACCTGGAAGAAGACAAGGAGTTCTTGTTTAAAAAAAAAAACAAACAACCTGTTGAGTTTTATCCCTTTCAATAATCATATCTTATATTTAAAATATGGTTAATCTGATTAAAATTAGGAGCTAGTATTTGAGTTATCAACAATTTTTATCTTGAATTTTAATAATGAAATACCTTTCATTTCAACTTGGTTAACATAAAATCATGGATACCAGGTTGTAATATAAGTATCTTTTGAAGGCCCAATTTAACTTACAGTAACAATACAACTTTTTGTAGCAATCTACTTCTTCACATTTGTTTCACAGGGCACTCAGCTCCTAGGGGCTATGTGTGTCGGCCAGGAACTCTCACCTCTTACATAAATCACCACTGGTGGCCTATCCATGACTGCTGATTTATCTTCCTCTAAGTAATGCAAGGGGCTGGAGTTAAATGTTTCTCTTTTTAAATGCAGAGGAACATATATAAAATGCTGCTGATTATATTCTGTTAGTTGGTTCTTAAGCTTTGATCAGCCATCAGGTTTAAATTCTGTTGCTAAACTTTACCCTCTAAAACTTGGTGTTAACTCTGAATCTAGCTGCTGGACAGAGGGTTGCAGATGAGGCTCTCTGTACTCCGAGCGAGGGAGAGGGGTGGGCTCAGGCAAGGTGCTAGATTTGGTTTTCTTCTGGAATCTGCCTTGGGAGACAGTCATGGTGCTCTTCTCGGTTCTCCTCTTACCTTAGGCCTACATGACTTTCTGGAATAGCTTTTTTTTATATACCTTTTTCTGTTTAATATAACTCTTAACACTTCTTTATTTCTAATCTAAATTCTTCTTGCTCTATTTCTTAGACCTTTCTTCCTGGTATACTTTGAAGACAATCATTAGATTCTTTCTCAAGACCCTCACTTCCATTAGTCTTTCAACAAAGGGTAGAGCTGGTATAGTAATAGTGAAGAAAGCACAGGTCCTGGCATCAAATCCTGTTGCTGTCACTGTGGTGTGTGATCTTAAGCAAATTGGTTAAGTTCTCTGAGCCCCCCTAATTTTCTCATTTGTGAAATGAAGATATCATCTTCGAATATCATTGTAAGGATTGAGATAATGAATGTAATGCACCTACCATGTATCCGGCCTACAGCATTTTGTGTTTCTGCTTTTCCCAAACTATAGACATTTCCTTAAAGGAGATAATACTCTAAAGATGAATGTTTTAGAATGAAATGGGTCTATCCAGTTAAGTGATGACTTGGCAACTCTTTCTGGTAAGGAAGAAAAGGAACTTAACTTTCATTGCTGGGCTAGGCACTGTACTAGGGACTTACCACATACCTAGGAGTCAGGAAGTGTGTATTAGCTTCTCAGCTCCATCACTTATTTATTTATAAATGGAAAGAGCAGTACTTTCCCTATCTCGTGGATTATTACGGGACCAGAATAAGATTTTGGTTGTAAGTACTTTGAAAATGTAAAAAGTTTTCTCTATATATACTCAATCTTGCATTAACAGAGATCTCGTATCACTATTTTCCATCCTGTTTCTCCTGGTCTGAGTTGTTTCACTCCAAGTTCCTATGGGACTGGCATTGCTTCAGTTTTCTAGGGATGAAGCACAGATCCTCAAACTAGTTCCATGTTATGTTGTTGTTACATCTAGTAAATATAAAACTGCCAAAGAATCAACCGCTTACCCTACATTCTCGATTACGTAATCCTCCATTTGTATGTATGGTGAAATCAAATTTTCTATCATTTTCCTGAAAAAAGAAAACAAAATGGAATTATGGGTTAGGAACAATATTTTTAAATATTGAAAAACAAAAGGAAATTTAAGAAGCAAAGATAATTAGTTGTACAAATATGAAGGTCACCAAAGAGCTGGTACCTGACTGGAATTAAACTTTGAAGTACTGTAATCCTTTTTCATCAAAATATGTAAAACAGCATCATGGATTGTTAGGAAAAATATTGAGTCCTTGACTTCATCATCAAAAAATTGACAGCGTGCAAGCTTCTCAATGAAATCATCTGAAGAGAGAAAAAAAGAATAATTGTTAGGAAGAAGTAATTATTTGGCCATAGGTTTCTCCTTGAGGCTGGGGATTCTAATTTTCGTTTGCAAATGTACAGAACATATGCTCATGGACCAGTGCTATGTGGCAGTTCTGGGTTGCCAGACCAGTTACTTATCAGGTACTTACTGTAGTCCATTTCCTCAAAGCTGCTGGGTTTCATCAGAAAACATCTTTTCTGGGCACCCCACATTACCTCTCCAATCACCTCTGAGGAATCTCATTCTTGTAGGCATTAACCAGCACTTGTTTGCACAGATCACTCACCCAAATATTACCTCAAAGCCCTGGATAGGTAATATGAAGGATCAGAAGATAAATTACACATGAATCTTGCCCTCAATGATATAAGAACATTTATGTATACCAATAATAATGAAAGAAAAGGTACTATAGAATAATAAAGGCAGAAAGAATCTGA
The DNA here is from genome assembly GCF_021234435.1 of Artibeus jamaicensis. NCBI lineage: Eukaryota > Metazoa > Chordata > Mammalia > Chiroptera > Phyllostomidae > Artibeus > Artibeus jamaicensis. The sequence continues at coordinate 466,958 of NW_026521981.1, read as the reverse complement.
CTTTTTCTTTACTGTTTTCTTAGTTTTTAAAATAATTACCAGCACATAGTAGGTCCTCATATTTTTGTTGAATGAATAAGAGGGGTACAGATGATGTATTATGGAAATTCAGAGGAAGTAGGGATAAGATTGTTTCCTCTTGCCCTAACCAGTGTGGATCAGTTAGTTGGGCACCATCCTGCAAAGAGTATGGCTGCTAGTTCAACTCCTGGGTAGGGCACATGCTTGGGTTGCAGGTTTGGTCCCCCATCAGGGCACATATGAGAGGCAACCAATTGATGTTTCTCACATCAGTGTTTCTCTCCCTCTCTCCCTTTCTTGCCCTCTTTCTAAAAAAAAAAAAACTATTAAAAACATTTTTTCCTTGGTGGGTATTTATCTGGGAAAACTTGACTAACCAGATATCAAGAAAGATGGAGGGACAGTGAATATTTTTGTTAAAAACTGAGAGGGATGCCAGGCAGCAGAAGCAGAAGAAAGAGATACTTTCAAAAAGATCTGAGATGATGGAGAAGGAGTAAAATTATTTAATAGATTAAATGGTTACTGAGCTCAAGAGAACTAGGCTATATCTGTGGATTTTAGGGATAGGATCTTGTACAGAGGCAAAACTGAAGGTGCCAGTTTCATGCCTCCTTCTGGACCTGTGATTTCCCACAAGATACTGTCAAGGTTACTCCCTCACCTCATTCCAGACTCTGGTCAAATGTCATGTCATTGGACACATTTGATCACCTGTCTAAAATAGGATCATCTGTGCTACTCTGTCTCTTAACCAGTTTTTTCTTCACTGAACCTATTACCTGAAATATGTTTTAATTTACTTATTATCTTGCTTTCCCTCTAGACTGTAAGATTCATAAGGGCAGGGGCTTGTCTTATTTACAGCTGTATCCCAGCACCTAGAACCTGCCCTGGAAGAGTGTCACCTAGTGGGAACACAAGCACAGAGCGGCATAACATTGGGATATGTGTGTTCCACAGATGCAAACAGTCTGAAGACCACAGCACTCTGTCTGGGGAAGCAAGGAAGTTCTCACAGTTATTAAAGGATACATTCTAGAGGGAGTTTTCTAGTCAGAAAATGGAATAGTGTGTTTAGAGACAAGGACACTAGTTAGATACTTGTTCCCCAGGGCCTAGATGAAAAATGATACAAAGATCTGGATTAAGGTGTGGAAATGGAGAGGAAGACACTGATTAAAGAGGCAATATGCACAGGTGACTCACTGGATGTAGAGGGAAGGGAAGAAGAAGAAATTAAAGATGGGTCTGGAGCTTCTACTTTAGGCAACTGAGTAAGTAAGTGGTGGTGGAGTGACTGGGGCAGGAAAGGAGAAGGAGTGGTTTTTGGAGGGAGGGTAATATATTTAGTTTTGAACATGTATACCTGAGGTGACTAGTGTACATCCAAACAATTGAATACATGGATCTGCACCTCAGAAGGAAGGTCTGGGCTGAAGGTATAGTTTGGGAATTCATTAATAAGATGTACTTGTAGTCACAAGCATGCAGAAGATCGACTAGAAAGAGTTCATGGTATTAGGAGTATTGGACAGGTATGTGCAAAAAACTGAAACTACACCATTAACTTACAACACTCAAGAATAAACTGAAAATGAATTAATGACTGGTGGAAGGGATGAAGACATGAAATGGGTTGGTCCTAAACCTATCTGGGGTAGATAAAAATTGGGGAAGGATATCTCAGGAGTGAGGAGTCCTAGCCCCACACGAGGCTCCCTAGCCCAGGGTTCTAGTGACAGGAAGATAAGTCCCCATAAGTTCTGGCCTCAAAAACCAGCAGGGATTGAGTTGGTGGAAGAAACTTCTGGGGTCCCAAGCAGTTTCCCTTCAAGAACCAACACATGGACTTGGATTCACTCCCTCTGAGCTCCAGCACTGGGGTAGCAGCTTAAAAGGCACCAGTGGCATACTGGGAGGGACTGATGTGTCTGGCATCAAGGCGGGAGCTGGGGGACAGCTTTCTCCCAGACAGGAAGGTGGGAAGAGGCCATTTGTTCCTTTTTTGGGCCCTCCTTCCACAGAGCCACAGAGCCAGCAGCCGAATGTCATTTCTTAAGACTGTCAACCTGGCTAACAATATTTGCCCTGTCCTGGAGATCCCCGAGACTCCTTCCCACCCAACTTATGGGCCCACCCAAACTGTTAACCATGACTTTTCCATATGAATAGCTGGTCTTGGCTCATGCTTCACAACTTCTTAAATCCTCTCAAATAAGCAACAGCAACAGCCAGTTTGAGTGAGACCCCCAGCCCCTATGCCTCTTGCTTAATAGCCCCAGTCATGGCACTAGCACCAGCCAGCCTAGATTCATAGCTTGGCTTCACTTGGGAATCTCTAAGCCCAGCACAAGTAGCAGCCATCTCAGATTGATTTATAGGGTACCCTCAGGCAGAACATGAGTGGGGGTTGAACTTGGCCTGTACCACCAAGGAAAACCCAGAGCCTGCATTCCCAGTGGACAGCTACAGACCACACTGGAGCACCACCAGCCTGCCCCTGCACAGCTTATCCTCCACAGAGAGCACAGGTGGGCAATCTGTAGTTATGGCCAGTCTTTGTTGCTGACTAGCCTGGGTAAATCCCTCCCATTGACCTGCCACAGCTATCAAAGCTCAACAAGAGGAGGGAGTATTCAGCCTACATGAAGATAGCGCCTTGATCAAGTACCAGGTTGGGTGATAGGGGAGGCTGTACCTCTAGACCCCATAGGACACCTACATCATTAGGCCACACTACTAAGACAGGGCAGCTCTGCCTAATACACAGAAACAAACACAGGGAGGCTGTCAGAACAAGGAGACAAAGAAACATGGCCCAAGTGAAAGGACAGATCATAGCTCCAGAAAGAGAACTAAGTGAAATGGAGATAAGCAATCTATCAGATGCAGAGTTCAAAACACAGGTTATAAGGATGCTCAAGGAACTTAGTGAGGACCTCAACTGCATCAGAGAGATCCATTCAGAAATGAAGGATAAACTAATTGAAATGAAGAACAATTTACAGGGAAACAACAGTAGAGAGGAAAGCTGAGAATCAAATCGATGATTTGGAACATAAGGGGAAAAACAATCAGAACAATAAGAAGAAAAAAGTCCAAAACAATGAAGATAGTGTAAACGTCCTCTGGGACAACTTCAAGCAGTCCAACAATCTCATCATAGGGGTGCCCAAAAGAGAAGAGAAAGAGAAAGAAATTGGAAATGTATCTGAAAAAAATAGTGAAAGAAAACTTCCCTAATTTGGTGAAGGAAATAGACATGAAAGTCCACTAAGCACAGAGAGTCATCCAGTGTTGGACACTGAGTTGCTATGAGGGTGATGGGGTTGAATCAGAAGAATGGTCTTGCAGAAGTTACAGAGACAGAGGTTCGAAGACAAATGCAAAAGAAAGGGCCAAATGCTAAAGTAAGAATGAGACTGGAATGGAGATAGTTGATCTTGATAATCCAGACATTACTGATGATGTCATCAGCAAGGTGAAGCAGAAGGTACTAAGGGAGGCAAGGAAGAGAGAAAACAAGCCTACTTCTTCAGGAAGATTAGAGTGAAAAATAGTTACATATTCACTTTTTTTTGCTGCCTATTAAGCTAGGATTCAACTTGTAAAGTTAATTTAATTACATATCAACACAACTAAAATGTAAAGATGCTATTTCCAGAAGGATTTTTGTAGCCTCAACTACAGATTAGATTTCCTTCTTGGTGATCATAACAAAAATATAGCTGTTCTTAAGCTGTCTAGATTGAGAGTTGGCAATGAACCTGAAATGATTGTCAGAATATAAAAATAAAACAACTTACCATCAGTTCCAACAATATATACATCTACCTTGATCCTGATAAATTCTTGCAAAATCTGTTAAAAAAGAAAGTAGATCTTCCTTGAGCAACAGTTTCACTTGTCAGAAATGTGAAGAAAACTGTTGTAATTTTGCCTTATGGGTGACATATTGCTTTTAGAACCTGTTACACTTGGAAACGAGACAACAGTATAAAGAGACATGGAAGTTAAAAACAAGGCTCTGTGACAGAAAGAAATAAATCCAAAGGAAGAGCACTCCTCATAAGGACAAGGTTAAAAGTGACCATTCTGGCAGTATGATGGGAAAATGCTCTGCCTTAATTCGCAAATAAACTCTGATTTAATTTTGAATTTAGGGAGAAACAAAGGAGTCTTTTCAATACACCATGATGCTGACCTCATTATCCTAAAACTTTTTTTTTCCTGTGAATTGATCTTGACTAAAACTTTCTACATAATAAACATAAGAAAATCCTAGGACCCTTAAGTTGTTTGTTATTCCTGCCCACAGTGACTGGATGTTTCTAGCACCAACAAATCTTTATCCAATTGCTTGGTTTCTAGGCTAAGAACAAATACCAGTAGTGATATTTTTAAGGTCATATAAGGTGAGAAAAGTAGCTTATACTGTTGATCTACAAGACAGCTAAAAATTTGGGCTTTAAAGAAATGTTGGCAGAGTTCCTGTCCCTTGTGCTATCCTGCTAGGATAAAAAATAAATATTGTGTGTGTGTGTATTTTTTTCTTCTAAGCTGACACAAATTGAAAATACAAAAATAAATAAAGAAAAGCCAAGCAGGCTTGAGAGTTACGTGATGTTAAGATTATTTTAGAGAAGTTTGAACAAAAAGAAATTAATCTTATTATCTAGTTTTTAATCTAGTTCACTCATACTTAATAGATCTTAGCTCAGCTCAGTTCTTATGTAGGTAGATTTCTGTGAAAAAACAAGCAAAAGAGGGAAAATGTGGAATTTCTTGAATTTTTTATATCTATTTTTGTATCTTTGTTAGAAATTTCTTTATTTTAGAAATACTGACAAAACTGTGTAAATAAAACAGACTGCAACCTAGTGGTTTCAATCCTGCTTTTAAATGACACATGACAATTATTCTTTCACATATCTCCTTAAAAAAACAAATCTGATTGCTATTTAGCCAAGTGAATTTTCGTCAGCTTATAATGAACAGAGATAAAAACAAAAGGAACCTCTACTTCACTTTTCCCCAAGACCTTTCAAGTCTGTGTTTCAGGACAATTTAGATACAGTGTCCTTAAGGATATAAAGGTGCCACAGGATTGGAATTTAAAAGGCATGTGAGCAGAGTTGTCTACTAGCAGGTTCAACGTACTCTAAGAAGGTGGGTTTGGTAGCCTACAAAACTTTTATGCCAGTCTCATGGGAAATGCACTTTTAAAAGGTTAACAGGACATGCCCCACCTGTCCTCCACTCCAGGGAGCATTCCAAGATTATTATCAACTTCTACTTTAGTGTGTATTGTCTAAAAGAGCATCCTTCCACCAATACAAGTTTTCACTTTTAGTCATTGATTGGTTGTTTCCATTAAGAAAAAAAGAAATTACCGTTTTGAGACCCCTCATTGAAGAAACATCAAGAAACGACACTGCTGAAAAATCAAGAATAAGGCTATGCAGTTCAATTTTAGGAACCACAATGTTGAGAGGAAGATTAGCATTCCAGTCTATTTGGAAGGGCAGGTCTGTGGTGTTGATTGGCTGATTCAGTTCTTCTATCTGATTGTTGTCCAGCTCTTCATCAGAATCTTTCAAGCCATCATCAATGGTGCATATAAATCCTTTCTGCAAGAGAGAACAGTAATATACATGATAATTCCAACCAAGAAATACATGCTGTGTGTCAAAGGTAACCAGTGACTTTCTGAAGCACAGGTTCAAAATTGGGTCAAGCAAATGAGGCTGTAACTCTTTTCTTTGGAGAATAAAAATTGTCCCAGGAGAATACAATTTAAGGAGAACCTCAAAGATGCCATTTAAAAATACCACATTAATTGACACATGAAATACCTTGCTTATCTGGCATTTTATTTGAAACAATAGAACCAACATCTTGACCTTCATTTTGCTGAGTTTTTAGCATAATACACAGAAATGTGGTCAAGAAACTTACTGGTGTCACTTGTAGCAGGCCTTTCTTCTGCAGTTTTCGGATCTTTTTCATAGCTTTGTTGCGCTTCCGTAGAATTCGAAGTGGACTAAAGCCAACCTGAAAATCCCATTGTTGTGTTACAAGAGTACTGAAAATTCTGCTACTTATATAGCATAATTCCAATATCCTTCAGTGGGATGGGTTGAGAGATTGAGACACATAATAAAGAGAATTATCATAAAATGTAAGTGATTCAAACAACATCAGTGAGAGCATTGTGTCAGAACTATGGTGTGCTCAGCCTCCATGCAATTATTAATATTTAAAAACCTCTGTGCCATCCAGCATTTATCCACAAATTACCCTAAATGGGTCTAAACTCTAATTTGAATCTGTTTGTGGTTTTGGCTTACACAACTCTCAAGGGATTCTGTTGTATTTATTTTCTGTTTATTGAATATGGGTGGCATCTAATTAGCATTCTGCTTCTAAATAATTTTATTCTATTAAGATGTATTTGATTTTTATTGTGGCAATACATAGCTCCAGAGTAAGGCCTTGGTTTGGTAGCTCAGCTTGTTGGAGCATTGTCCTGACACACGAAAGTTGCAGGTTTGATCTCTGATTAGGGCATATATGGTTTTCTCTCTCTTCCTCTCTCCTGTCCTCTTTCTCTAAAATCAGTCAATAAATAAACATTAAAAAAAAACAATAAAATGACAACAAACTTACAATGATCAACAACAGAACCTAAAAAAAACAAAACAAAACAAAACAAAACTAGGAACAGAATCACAGATATGGAGATCACATGGAGGGTTATCAGCAGGGAGGGAGAGATGGGGGAATAAGGGGAAAGGTACAGGGAGTAAGAAGCATAACAGGTAAAAAATGGACAGGGGGCAGTTAAGAATAGTACATGACATGGAGAAGCCAAAGAACTTACATGTACAACCCATGGACATGAACTAGGGGAGGGGAATGTGGTGGGAGGGGGGAAACGGGGCAGGGGGTAGTAAAGGGGAGAAAAAAATGGGACAACTGTAATAGTATAATCAATAAAATATATTTTAAAAAAGAAACAAATGTTTAGAAATTGTGTAATAAAAAAGGCCCTTACTAAAAAATGTGGTCAGTTGGAAAGATAGTAAATTAAGTGAAAAGAACAGTACATGAAATCTTATACACAATATGATCAGTTATTGTAAAAAAATGGGTAGAAAAATATTTGATGCATACCAAACTAATAATAATAGGGCTGAGCCAGACATTCTATGTAAAGTAGAGAGGAGACCAAAAGGCAGGTTCAGGAGTAAGTGCTGAGTTTTTGTTTTTGAATCTTAAAGACTGCTTCTTTGTCATATTCTCTCCAGGTCACCAGGGACACTCAGTTGTTATTTTGTGTTAAATATTCATTTATATTATATTTATTAATTTCATTTGTATTATAAATATTTGTCTGCTATTCTAAATCTCTTCAATGTACAGTCAAAATTACACATTACTCTCTTGCTGTTTCTGAAATTGATTCCTCAAGAAAATCTGTAGGATAATACTTATTACAAACATGTGGCCCCATAGGTAGAGAGCAGGCTGACAGCTTGGCAGGGGTGCGGGGGACTGGGGGGAGGCTTTCATGGAAAACCTATAAGGTAGGTTTTCACCTGCTCTGGGACATGGGATACAAGAACTCTAACACAATTTCAATATATGTGAAGTCAATGACCCCCTCTTATTATAAAACAAACATTTAATTTCTAGATATTTGGTGGAATTACAAAAACAATTAATAATCCCTAAACTTACAGCATCAATAAGTTTCTGCTTAAAGAAATTAATGTTTGCAAAGTAAATAGGAGATGGGCATCTGAAAATTTTCACTCCTTCCAGTTCATACATCTGTAAGGCAGAAAAGTAATATTAGACGGTGCCCAGTAGACTCATATTAATATCATTCAGCAAATCAAAATAAAAAGTAAATATTCCTTACATCAGAGTAATCTTTTTTATTCTTGTAGATGTTGCTCCTTCCAACATTAGCCAACGTGCTGCATTTTGGACTGTAGGGAAAATCATTACCACATGAACCTTTCATACACATTTGGGAGGCCTATAAGGCTGTCATTGATGTTTCACTAGCATACCAAAGCAGGCTCATTTTCAAAATGTAAGAGATTCATCATGAGACCCTGGAGGGCAAACACTTTGTTTTACTTATTCTACAGCTCCTAAGACAGTGCCTCCCATCTACCATATTGTGGTTTACAAAGAGGTTCTATATGCCTTTGCCATTTAGATTCTGAATATCACAGTTATCTGGTGACATAAGGCAGATATAATGACCCAGTTGTATAGATGTGGACATGCAGAAGTATGATCATTTGACTAAGACAACCCAGTCTGTCTCTATGTTTGATGAGTCTCCAAGAAATGAATGAAAATATAAACAAATAAATGAATGCAGGAACATTGCAATATAAATGTATTCTGTCAGTCAAGGATTAACTTTAACTATGATACTACTATGATCTGAAACTCCTTAGCTCTTAAAAACCCTTATTTCTCTGTCACACATGTAATCCTCCTTAGGCTGAGTGCTCACGTGGTAGTAACATTACACAGCAGAGATTTAAGAATCAGAGAGATGTTTGCACTGGGTGACTGCTAAGAAGCAATCATTCTAAGTGGTTTTTGTGGAATTCTAGGATGGGAGGGGCCTTTCAGAAATTCTCTTAATTCAGCTCCATGTTTTTCAGGTGGGAGTACAATCTAGCAACCTATAAAGAAGAACAACCCTCCACTAGACATGGAGAATATTACAATCTTCTCAGTCACACGTCCCCATGTTTAAAAAATCTAAGGCAAAGAGATTTGTATTATTTCTTTGAATTGGAGAGCAAGCAGGGAGCAGACCAACAGCTGGAGGGCCCTGGGCTGATGCTGTAAGTTCACACTGTTCTGTTGCCCTTCGGGGGTGAGCAACCTGGGGAAGAACAGACCGGCCAATCGTGATTGATTTGCATGCCTATCAGCTAAACTACTTTCCCCTTGACCAGTGACAAGTTCTTTTTCCTTGGCACTGACAGGTTCAAGTCTACGAGGATACAGAGTGTGACAGTCACTCACAATTGGGTCCTGAACACGATGGTCAGGAGCTGAAATGCCACGCTAGCAGCCAGGCCTAAAGCAAGTCCCAGGACAATGACAAAGATGAAGGTCACGATCCAAATCAGCTGCAAAAAGAAGGCATATTGTAGGCAAAAAGGAGTCAATTGTAGTCAACAGTACAATTGGCTCTGATTCAAGTACAATGTCTTAGGTCCATTGGTATGAGAAAGCATAAACTTCTAGGGACAACAGCAGAGGTTGGAAGTGTACAAAAGAAGCAACCTGCCTCCAGAGGTCATTTCTGCTGGCTCAGGTTCTGAACCACAGAAACACAAGCAGATATTTAAAAAATCCAAACAGAGAATGCATCTATTGCTAATCCCATCCCTGAACGAGTTAAGTAAATGATTGAGTCTATCTATCACAGCTAAAATTTCAGAACCAGCTGTTGTTCCTTAGAATTAGCAAATTAGTTGGTATATAATGTACTAATCTCTTACTTTTGGTCTGCTGATTTCCTTAATGGCTATGATTGCTATAAGAATCTTAGTATGCCAAAGGGCTGTGAATATTTCCAACAATTATCTAGCAGTAACAAAAAGTAAACCAATTGTAGTTTATTACTTAATGCTTGTAAAGGACCACAGGATGCATTAAGCACTTTTATGCCACAGACTTTGACCCGATATAATTATGGTCTCTGCTTCTTACAGTAAGGCATGCTTAGAGCAAGGGGAGCCTTTATAGAGTATTTCCAAAAGTAATGTTCAGAGTTTAAGTTTTTCACAGGTTCTCTGGTAACTAACATAGAATGTAATGAAGAACAATGTAATCAATGTAATGAAGAACAGTGTAACAGTATAATGTAATCAACGTATACCCTGAACTTCAGAGTTTCTGTGCATTTGAGATGACAGAGAATTTTTAAAACAGATCTAAGGAAGTTGTCCACTAGTGTTTCCTGGAGCATCTCCTACTTGCCAGAAGCTCACCCTTTTCTCTTAAAATCTCAGAGAATGATTATGAGAGTATGAAGTTTAAAGATAGTAAATAAAACAAACCAAGGCCATCTTAACAGCTATATAGAAACAAAATTTCTCTTAGTGTACAATATAAATATGCATTTTACATCAGCACTAAATACTATCCTGATTTCTTTCTCAAATAATGTTGCCTCTGCTTACACAATCATACTTATCCTTTTGCCACAATCTTCGTATTTCCGTGAACTGCATCAGCATTCCCTTTAAGTTTCCAAGAGCTAAAGCTGCCAGGACAGACTGTGAAAAACATAAATTGCAGATGTACTTTCAGATAACCAATAAACCATACAGAAGCAAAGGTGAAAGTTATAGATAAGTGAATCCTTTAAAGGGCCTCAAAGCAAAGGGTACACCCTTCTCTTGTGTGCAATACCATGCAAGACACACCAGACCTTTCTTGCCACAGTGACGGTGACATGCCGTGGATGGTAGGAGATGATCTGACAGCACATGGTAGTAGCCTGTACCTTGGGCCAGTGAAAGACAGATCTTAAGATCTATTACAGAAATAAATTCTAAACAGAGATAGTCTTTATTGGAAGTGAGGGAGGGGGTTCTTTGTTTTAAAAAGTTTGGGGAGCTTGGGGTACTGGAATAAGAATTCAAAACTTTGATGATACACAGCAATCATGCCATTTTGAAAGAGGAAGCTGAAGATCATAGAGAGGTTAACAAAGATTTGAGACAGACTTTCTGGGACAGTGTGAACCATACCTGGCATGTTCCCGGCTATATCCCTAGAACTGACCGTGGTAAATAAATACAGGAGGGGCTTAATAATTATTCAATGAATGAGTGAATTATTATTTTCCAAACTAGTGCTACTTATCCAGTAACACAGCCTCTTTTACAAAGCCCTGTCGTAGATTGCACTGCAGAGCAGATTCACTACGAGACCTGGGTAGGGAGCTCTTCAGGAGCTCAGCAGCACTTCAGGCTCCTGGTTCCAGCAACGCCCAATGCCATCACGTGCCTCACAGGAATGAAGACAGTTAAGGTGGGGAAGGCTGACTAGCCAAATAAGCTCTCTTTCTCATTGGATTTTAACAGAATGGTAGAGACATGCCCCTAGTCCTCACCTTCAATTCAGGCTGTTCCATTCTGAATGGACTATAAAATTTGTATGTGGATTACTTTCACACCATAAAAGCACAGTGTACAAGAAAAAGCCAAACAAGTTTTTATTTTCATATCTCAAAGATCATTGAATTGATCTGAACACTTGATTTTCACAGGTAACATTTACAATTTAATATCTAACCAGTTATTTTATTCACTGTGAGAACATAGGTCATTGTTTAGAAGGCTAAATATAGTTTTAAGTAACTTTAAAAAGGAAATTGCACGCAAATAAATGCCAGTTCAAAATGGTGAAAAATGAAAAAAGTCTGTCATTTGGTTAACAGCACTATCTCAATGTCAAAGTACTGGTTTTGATGTTGTGCTATAGCTGTATGAGATGTCAGTGCCATGGTGCCTGGGAGGGCTCCAGAAGACTCTCTACAATACGCCTCCTGGGTTGGGGTAACTTTAGGATAAGCATGTCCAGTGCTATCTGCACAAGAGACATAGTTTTCTTTCCATTAGGCATTATTTCTCACCTGGTCAGTATTCCACAGAAAAACAATTTAAAGAACCCTTAAAAAATAAAGATTGCAGAGCATTGAGAAGCAATAGAAAGGAATTTCACCTGGTATCTACATTGTAATTGACATAAAGGGTTACATAAATGTAAAATGCTTAGGACTCTGCTAATGCTTACTTAGTAAGCACCCAAGAAACATTTGTTAACTAGCTATCACTATGGGTTATTTTGCCCTCCTGTGATAAAAAGAAGCAAAAACAGTTACTCGAGTGAAACAAGAACATTACAGACACAGTAATCTGAAAAGAACTTGTCATGTGAATCCTTTATAGAAGGAGTTTTGATTAACAACCTGGACAATGTCCTTGGTTATTGTTTATTCACAAGAGGGATGGAATTTTATATGGCAGTTGTTTCCTTAATTCTCCAAGTTGATGTGGGTGAGGGAGAGCCCAAGTGCACACCTGGGAGAAGCACAAGAGGGAAGAATCCTCTATGTAGGGAAGCTGTGTGGGCATTTACTTGTGTGGACATATACATTCTTATATTTCTTTGGGGTTGGCTTATTGACTCCTTTTATGCCATTCCTTTGGAAATCAGAAGGTAAGTGTATGGAGAACACATATTTTTGGCAAACAGTTCTTTGCACTGCTTGAAACATAGGCCCAGTGAGGCTCTTTGGGGTGACTGCACTGGGAATCTAGAAACTCAGGGCCAAGTGCACATTCCTACTACCAATAAACAGGGAAAAAGACCTAGATGTCAACCATCCTTTGTGATATGTGACATCTCTACATCTTTTGTAGTCAGAAGTGTAATAGAATGTTCATATGATAATAATAACAACAGTATTAGCCATAAATTATTTGGTGTTTATCATGGGCCACACAGTGAGCTAACTACTTCACCTACTTATTTTATTTCATTTTTTTGCATCCACTCTGTGAGGTGGGTGCAATTTCCCTCCCTATTTTACAAATAGGGAACTTGAGTTTGAGAGAAGTAATTTGCCACAAAACACACAGATATAAGGGCCAGGATTAGGGGCAGGTCTATAGGACTCCAAAGCCAGTGTGCCATACACTACCCCACAGTCATGTTAACACCACAAAGCACAATGTATATACCATTGCCTGGTTTCCTAGAGATCCTATGTTTCCCAGAGTCTGCTGTTATATTTTGCATCTGAGCGCTGTAGCAGTTTACAAAACATTCACCTAAGGCCTCAAAAATTATAGTTCAGGAGAGCTGAACACAGGAGCAGGAGGACACAGCAAGTCTGTGTGTGGCTGTTTGCTCCCATCTTACAACCTGACAGCTTTGGTCTTGGAGTCAAACCAAACTCTGGGAGATACAGGGTGGATTGCTAAAAACAGGTTGAGTGACTGGTAGCACCATTCTCTGACTTAGAGGAGAGGCTCTCAACCTTTAAGAAAATATTTGCTTCAGTCAATTCATTTTGCAGCTGCAGTGCCAAGTTGTCTTTCTGTCTAAACACTAATTATATTTGAAGCTGTGAACATGGGAAGAGTAGCATAGATAAGGTCTTTTGGGCACGTGCATTCCTCACATTCATAAGATGCTACCAGAGGAAAAATATGTTGGCCCATAGAGTATTGTCTGAGAAGAGTCCTTAAGAGTGTGCAGTTACCTCGTTTTCCTGTTTGTTACCAGAGTTTAGAAACATGGGTCTTTGATTCATCACCCAAAGGAGGAAGATAGCAAGCCATCAAAGAGGGAGGGTTGTTACCTTTTGCAGAGGCTCCAGAAGAAATCCGAGGGCCATAATGACAATCAGCACAATGACAGCAGAGAGAATCCCAGCAACCTTTGTAGAGGAAAACATTCCCATGACAAAATCAACTTTTCCCCTGACTTTCATTCCCCAGGGATTGATGCTTGGGTCCTCACAGCAAAGATCCTAAAATACCTGTGTTTTGCCTCCAGTACTCTCCTGAATCGCTGACCTGGAGAGGGCGGTACTTGAGGCAAATCCTTTGAATGATCCGGTGAGTATGTTACCCAAACCCAAGGCTATTAACTCCTGACAAGAGAACAAGAAGGAGTTTTTATTAGAAGCGGCATCATTGATATTGTGTACACAAAATATGATGTAAAGTTGCCAAATTAGACCCAGTGTAGGCTGTAAATTTACCTGATTGCCATCAATTGGATAATCATGTTTGAGGGAATAGACTGTGGAGATCGAAAAAGCCACTGCGAAGCCAACGATTGCAATGCTGAAACTATCTCCGATGGTTTCTTGGACAATCGTCATGTCAGGTGTGATAGGTGGCTGAAATCTGAGATTGAAATAAAGCAAGTCTGAATGTCACCAACCTGCTTATGAACCTTCAGTGGCATCTATCCATCTCAGAAAAAGTCCGAATTCCTTAACAAGGCCCTGGTCTACACCTTCCCCCCATTTCTGCTCAATCTCTACCACTTCCCAGAATTTACACTCCAGTCATACCCAACTTTTTGTTTGTTTGTTTTTATATAAAAAACGTCACCCATTCTCTCACCTTGGAAACTTCTCATTTGCTGCTCCCTCTGCCTGAACCACTCCCCCAATCTCCATTTTTCCTTCTAGAAAGTCTTCCATCACCACCAAGGTAAGGGTTAGGAGAGACTTCCTCTGTTTCCCTAACTCTTAATAACTCTGCACCCTAATACCTTCCCCCAGCCAACTCTCCACCCAGACACCGAGCAGAGACAGACTGCCTCACTACTCTGTGACCAGAACTGAACACTCTTTATGGCATATAACAGGTGGTCAATAATTGTTGGGTAAATCAGTGGATAAATGCAACCTAGAAAGAATGGTGCCTCACTTTGCAGTACGACTAGCAAGAATTTAGCATCACTGAAAACTTTGGAATCTGTTATCATATTGTTGAAAAGAAGTAATGCTGCTTGAATTTGATATGGGATTGTAAATACAATCTAATGATGCTGGTATCTGATATGATTTTGCTAGTATAATCAAATTACAATGTATACTTATATCTGCATGAGCAGTGTGCAGAATATCGTAGGTCACACTTACACTATTACATTGGGGTGGCAAACTATCATCCACAATGCTTCTTCTAGTTACCCATAGATGAAGGCTTTTTGGGGAAACACAATTCTGAGGCAAGGCAAGCAAGCAAGTCTGTTTTGACTGTTGCTAACATAACCTCTCATGAAAACCCCTTAGCAAACACCTGGGCCTTGGACTCTGCCCTGTGCTCCACAGAGTGGCTAGAGACAACTCTGGCCCTGATGTGTCAGAGAAATGTACAACTTACAGAAGATACTTTTGTGCTTATGCCTCATGAACATAGAGCAGTTAAATGATATTTACTAACTGTATTATAAACAGTGCAAATGTCTCCAACTCAACAGCAATTTACTCCAATGCCCAGCTCTTATAAAAATCTAAAACTTATTAGAGGTGAGTTAATTGGCTGCATTCAACTCTTTCTTAATTGCTGTTCATGTTTTATGCATATCTATGTTTAAAATTTTTTCAGCTCTAATTTGAAAAAGTACTATTGTCTTATACTTGTAGCTTCCATGAATCAGAAAGTCAACTTGGAATATTTTGTTTATTAAATAAATCTACAATTGGTGATACAATTAAAATTTGTATTTTATATCAAAATAACCAGAAGTCAGTTATTACCCTTTTGTTCCAGCCTCTAAACACCATAGACAGAGTGGTTTGAAAACTTGGGTTCATTGCTTGACTCAGTTATTTACCTAGCCCAACATAACCAAGTGTGTCAGAAGTAAATCCTAGGCACACTGCCTCACAGGGGTATCCAACTTGTGGCCCGCAGGACGCATGCAGCCCATGATGGCTATGAATGTGGCCCAACACAAAATTGTAAATTTACTCATAACCTTTTTTTTGCTCATCAGCTATTTTGTTAGTGTTTGTGTATTTAATGTGTGGCCCAAGACACCTCTTTTTCTTCCAGTTTGGCCCACGGATGCCAAAAGTTTGGATACCCCTGCTCTAGAACATGTGCATTTGCCTACTAGGCTACATGGCCCCTGTGTAGAATGTAACAGTTAATGAATGTGAATTCCCCCTTCCTCACCCCACACACATTGTGGAAAGAGGTGCATTGACATTTAAAATATATTCATGAAGTAAAGTCTTTAAGATTGTAACTCAGTAATGTGTTATCTTTTATTTTCAAAACTTCTGACAAGGTCTCCTTTAATTTAACAAAGCATAATTATTTGAAAATTGCAGTGCAGAGAGAAGCCCTAGAAACAGTCTTTCAGCTTCAGCCTAATTCTTACTGAAAAATATTTTAAATTGAAAGTGAAGTTTGAGATTCACTGAGTGTAATGCATGAATATCTGGTGATAAAAATATGGTTTTGCTTAAAAATACATACAACTATATTTGCTTTTAAATGAAGTTGGCCAAGATGGAGGCATAGGTAGAAACCCTTTGCTTCCTCACACAACCAAAAGGAGAATAACAATCAATCTAAAATGAATAACAACCAAAATCACCAGAAAAATCTAACTGCATAGAACTCCAACAACCAAGGAATTAAAAAAAATCAACCAGAACAACCAGACTGATAAGGAGGACCTTGAGGGCTGACTCAAAAAAACCTAAGCCAGGTGGCTGGGGGACAGGGCTGATTATGTGAAGCTTGCCAGAGCTGCATGGGAGGGACTGACTTAAAGGGAAAACTGAGATTCAGAGCTGACTGTGGGCTAAGGCTGGGGTTGCCCCTGTGAGAAATACTTCCAGTCTGATATGAGAGTCTGCTGGAAAGTGTGCTATAGACAAGCAGGCGAGCTGCACTGTTCCCTCTCTGGCCCCTCCCCCACAGGCAGTGCAGCAAAGAGGGCTGCCCTGCTTGGGTGAACAACTAAGGCCCTGCCGTTTTACAACCTATCAGCTGCACCAAAACAAAGAAATATGGCCCAAGTGAAAGAACACAGCAAAAACTCAGAAAGAGAACTAAGTGGTGAGGATATTGCCAACCTATCTGATGAAGAATTTAAAGCTCTGGTAATCGCTCACAGAACTGATTGAGCATGGTAGAAAAATGAAAGATACCCAAAATGAAATAAAGCAAAATATTCAGGGAACCAACAGTTACAAGAAGGAAACCAGGATTCAAAGCAATGATTTGGAACAAAAGGAAGAAATAAACATCCAACTGGATCAGAACAAAGAAATAAGAATCCCCCAAAATGAAGAGAGACTTGAGGATTCTCTGGGACAACCTGAAATGTTCCAATATCCAAATTTTAGGGGTACCAGAAGGAGAAGAGCAGCATCAAGAAATTGAAAAGTTATTTGAACAGCTAATGAAGAAAAACTTCCCCAATCTGGTGAAGGAAATAGACTTCCAGGAAGTCCAGGAAGCCCAGAGAGTCCCAAAGAAGTTGGACCCAAAGAAGTTGGACCCAAAGAGGAACATATCAAGGCATATCATCAAGGTAACCAAGATTAAAGACAAAGAGAAAATTCTAAAAGCAGCAAGAGATAAGGAGACAATTACTTACAAAGGAGTAACTGTCAGCTAATTTCTGAAAAGAAACCTTACAGGCAAGAAGGAGCTGGAAAGAAGTATTTGAAATCACAAAAGGCAAGGAAATACATCCATTTAGAATGGAAGGGCAGATACAGTGCTTCTCAGATAAGGTCAAGTTGAAGGGGTTCATCATCACTACACTCTTATATGAAATGTTAAAGGGACTTATCTAAGAAAAAGAAGATTAAAAAATGAACCACAAAATGACAACAAACTCACAACTATCAACAAATGAACCTAAAAGAAAAGAAAAACAATGAAAATAAAAACTAAGCAAAGAACCAGAAGAGGAACAGAATCAGAGTAATGGACATTACACAGAGGGAGTTCAGTGGGGAGGGGGAAGGGAGAAATAGAGGGGAAAGGTACAGAAAAGAAGAAGCATAATTGGTAGGCATAAAATAGATGGAGAGGGAAAAATGGTATAGGAAGCAGAGGACTCAAAGAACTTCTATGTAAAACCCATGAACATGAACTAAGTGGGGGAATGCTGGAGATTTGGGGGGGCAGGGTGGAGAGGAGATAAAAGGGAAGAAATTGGGAAAAATGGAAGCATAGTCAATAAAAATACTTTTAAAAAAAAGAAGTTGGCTATGTTTAAGTCAATGCATACAAATGCTGATTCACAGAATTATAATACACCTTAAGCATGGGGAGGGAGGTAAGTCTTTTTATTTTATTTTTTATTTTTTTAATGGGAACACAACTTTTCCTCATAAGTGAGTTGGGAGAGATTGATGTTATATGGTCAGAGGGCAGAGAGAGGAAAGAGAACACATATCTGGAATTCCCTTCTCAATCCGATAAACGCAATGGGATACATTTTCAAATTCCTCATATGAATTAGACCCTCCATCCCTTTGCAGTGGTAAGAGTTGCTCTGGCTTTGTTTTGAATTTGATCATGAGAAAGGACAGAGCGTGCCTAACCAGGTTGCTGAAGCTGAGTGCCAGGTATTCCTTCCAGTGTCTCTTTTGAACTGTTGGATCTTGGCTCCAGTAACCTCAAACAAAGCACTATGATTGTTTATAGTAATTTCTGGACAAGGAAATCTGGTTTCGTTTTTTTTAATGAGGAAAAGCAGGTTTAATTGCCTATTTTTCTACTTTCACTACTTCACTTTTACTTGTGTTTGAGTCCCTGTTCATCTGGTTTATAAGTTCTTCCACAAGAAGACACTTTGTTATATTAAGAACTGCAGACCCTTATGCCCTTTGTGGCTCATTCCTGAAAGGACAGTAGCAAGCCTTCTTCATAAATGCAGATGCAGGGAGGAGTCTGACCTGGATTATTGTGTTTCAGCTGGTTGTCTTCAGTAACTACTGTGTACTCTCTAATTAGTGCTTGGAGATACCATCTCAAAGGAAACACTTACCCACTTTCCATCTCCCCAACCACAGTCACATTAAACCTGTTTCTGAAGTCAAAACCATAGGACACACCTGTTGCGATCACAGTCTGCAAAGTTGAAAATTTCCAAAGTTAGAAATGTAAGATATACCTGAGTCTTGCTTTACAAAAAATACCATTACCTTGACCTAAGAATTCAAGCCCAGGCTTTGCTACTTTTTAAAAAACTCTGAGGCATTTTTATGTCCCACCAGAGTTGAGAACCATGGCTCTAATTCAAATGGGTCTATCAGCTTCTCCAAGACCTTGCCCTCTGTACCAGTCTTGTCTTAAATGGACAGAAGCCCAAAATCCTATAAAAGGAAATTCTTAAATTCAGAATAAAGATACAACTGTACTAAATGTTATACCCAGAACCTGCAGAGATGGCATCTGCCCCACTAAAACCTTGCAGGTGGTGAAGGGCATTCAACATAAAAATATGTGACTAATGGATTATAAAAGAAAGTTTTAAAATGATCAATTACCAGGATGAATTCAATGGGGATGGGCACTGGAAGCTTGTCTTTGTAGCACTGGTTTATTTCTTTGACCACAAATAAAATGAAGAGGATAATCAAGGCTGTCACAAGGTCTGCAATATTAGTCTTCTCTATTTGTGTGAATATGGAATTTAGTACCTAAAGTTTTAAAAGCAAAAAACACCCATATATTATAGTAATGCATAATTTGATTACATCACTCAATTATTTTAAATAGATGAAAATAAGCATTGAAGCAAAAGAACTGACATAGATTGATAGCTATTCTCTGCTCTGCTAGGAAGGGTAGCATAGATAGAGTCAGCACCACATTGATTTAGGAATGATTCTGAAATTTTTGCTGGGAATCTCTTTGGGTAGTGTCAAATTTTCTTGGACATTTTTCACATTTTTAGAACTGGTCTCGTCTACTCTTAAATCTGTTTGGCCATCAATTTTTATTTCATAATCATCACTATTGCTCTGTCCAAGGAATAACCTCTGATCACTGATAGGTTTTCTTCACATTTATCCCTTAATTCATTGTCTTTTTTTTAATTAAACCCTCTCACATGTTTTAGTTTACTCTCTGTGTCAGTTTTGGAAATGAGTTTTCTGGATAACTGCACTGTGCATAATCTTAATTCTTGAAGCCAGCTGGATTCTATATCCATAGGATTTGGAAGGCTCAAGTAGACCTAAACTAGACCTTAAGTTGCTCCTAGACCAATCCACTTTTGGAATAGCTTTGGATGGGGTGAAAGAGTGTTGGTTCTAATCTGAAGCAGGTGCTATCTCAGACTCCCAATGTCTATCTTGATAGAAGCACATATATGTCCAAAGTTAGCAAAAGGAAGGTAATAACAAAGATCAGAGAGGAATCAAAGAAGTGTGGACTAAAAGGACAATAAGAAAAATTAATAAACTAAGAGGTGTCTTTTGAAAAGATAAAGAATAGACAAATATTTAGCTAAATTCACAAAGAAAAAAAGAGAGGGTACTCAAATAAAATCAGAAGAGGTAAGAAAACTGTTCTACAGTACGTCTTCTGTAGGAGGGAAGACCCACTGTTCTATTTACATATTGGCCAATTTCCTTTTGCTTTATGAACAGGATGTATAAAAGAGTTAGAAGAACTTCAATTCTAAAAGAATAAGAACTGCTTTTTAGAAGTAGGGAAGCATTCTCACTCAATTAGCACTTTTTTCAAAATAATATTTTGAGAAAATTAAAAACTTGGAACAAAATATTAAAGCTTTTTAATAATGTATATAGATTTTTCTTTTTAATAATACTTAGGTATCAAATATAAGAGAAGTAGTACTTTATTTCTGTTGTTCACATTAGATGTACAGTAGATGTGGCTGATTTTCAGTATTCTCTTTGTCACTAAATTTCTCTTAATGTGAATAAATTTCACAGCCTATGTGTTTCTTGAAAATTGTAGGTAAGCCCCATGGCAAAGTCATTAAAGGGAAGTTCTCACGGAAACATGAAAGTGAATTTCATGTATTTAAATATTTTTTAAGCAAAAGGAATACTTACTTTAAAAATTGAAAATGGATCAGTGTATGAAAGGACATTTAGCTGAAAAATAAATTTGAGTTGGGAAACCAAAACATGAACAGCGGCAGCTGTGGTGAAACCACTGATTAGGGATTCAGATAGATATACCACCATGAATCCGATCTGCAGAACCCCCATCAGCAACTGAAAAGAGAAAGGCAATTGTTAGTATAGATTACGAGTATACTTTAGCAAAGTGAAAGATCAGCAGATGAAGTAATCAAAATGTAAAGGTTCGGCCAATACATATAAGTCTTAAAATAGCATCAGTCCCTGTCTCCTGAAACACCTCTCCTCTCCCACTGCTCTCCATCCCCCAATGTGGAATGTTACATGCTGTTCAAATAGCATGCAAGTCCAGCACCCGCTCCCCAAAGTAACAGGCTTATCTACCCTCCTCTTTTAAAGGTATCTTTAGAAGACTTAACTAAAGCTTTCATAGCAGAATCTTATCTATTTTCCTCAACAATTTCCCTAAGTCATTTTAAGTTACACTTTCTAGCTGTTGTAGCATGCATAGGTCAGCATCCATTCATATTACCTTTTGTAAGAAATAAATAACTGCGTGTTGGACATCTGAAGTCCTCAGTTTCAACTGGGGGAAAAATGGTTAATTGCCCCAAAGCATCAATATTTTGCGATCAGGTGAATGGATAGATTTTTCTTCCCCTGGACACTTGGCCTGCCTTTCCATTCATGTCCCTGAATGCAGCCAGAGCTGTGGACACACAAAGGCACTGGGTCCAGAAATGTCTTAGAAAGAACTGATGACACCAATTGTCAATAGAACACACCACTTACACTTTTGTACAAACTGACTCTTTCTTTAAGGAAAGGTCTTAACCAGTAATATCAATATTCATAAACTTAGACAACATCTTGTGCAGTCCATGACATTTTCACCATCAGCAGTGGTATGGCATGGGGAGGAGGCACTAAGTCCCTCTGTAAACCTCTTCAGCTTTCCCAAAATCTTTGATATGGACAGTTGAAAGTCTGAAACTCCAATCCCTTCCAACTAGATTACGGTCTTTCAGGAATTAGAAAGAAACAGTTCCAAAGCTTCCAGTTTTACTCTTACTTGCATATAGTTACATCTAGTGACTATACTGAATTCAGCATTTCACGCCTCACCACGTGTCTTTCTGTTCCCACTTTTCCTACTCTCTAGACCCATACTCAGTCATCTTTGCAATGTGGATCTGCTCCTTTATTTCTGGCTTTGGTGAGTGACTCTTAAATTATTTCCCGTGGGCCATGAAAGGAGGGCTACAAATCAAATGGAAGAGTGGGGAGGGGTGGCAAGAAGGAGGAAAATCAGAGAAATGTTCACCAGTCAGGAAAAGCAGATTGGGGAGGGTAGATTATATGAGAAAGTGCTCACCTGAATGATTCCAGAAAAAACTGTGACCGTTGCAGCCACCATCACCTTATAGTCATCTAGTGATGTCTCATTACTCATTGAGTCATTAAAGGAATCGGGGGTTAATCTTGCAACTGTTACTCCCATCATGGTACTCAGAACTGGAAAAGGACCTAATTCACAGAGGGTGAATTGTGGTCAATAAACATCTTCCTAATGCACAGCTGTCTTTCAGTTTTAATTCTTATAAGGAACTATGATTTGTCTCCTGGATTGTGTACAATTTGAAATTGGTACAATATGTGGCTAATGGAATTCACAAAGAAAAGGCAGTATGAGCAAGGATTAGTCCAGGAACTCACCCGCAGATATGTGTCTAGAAGTCCCCAAGAAAAAGTAGACTATGACTGGGAAAAAGGCTGCATATAACCCATAACGTGGAGGGATGTTGACCAGCAGACCATATGCTAAACCTGTAAATACACAAATATCAAGGTCTTTATTTTTTGCAAGGGGAATCATAGAAATTTTCATTAGATTCTTTAAATATTTATAACTGGACACCAAATATGTTACTTTATTAACTCAAAAGCAGCAAAGATGTAAATGTAAGAGCTAAAACTATAAAACTCCTAGAAGAAAACAAGTGTAAGTCTTTGTGATCTTGAATTAGGCAATGCTTTCTTAGAAATGATAACTACAGTGAGCAATCAAATTAAAAACAAATAAAATGGACTTCATCAATAATTTTAAATGTGCATTTCAAATGATACTATAAAGAAGTGAAATGTCAACCCATAGAGTGGTAAAAATTATTTGCAAATTATATTTTTAATAAGGGTCTAGTTTCCAGAATATATAAATAACACAACTCAACAATAAAAAGACAAATAATCTAATTTTAAAATATGCAGAAGGACTTCCAGTCAAGATGGCAACATAGGTAAACATGGCTTGCCTCCTTCAAAAACCACATCAAAATTACAACTAAGCTATAGCATGACCATCACTCAGAACCATCAAAAATCATGTTGAGTGGAAGTCTGGCAAATACATAATCAAAGAAACCACATCCATCTAGACTGGCAGGAGGGGCAGAGGTATGGAATGGATTAGTCCCATAACCATGGGTGGTGGATAAAAATTCTGGAAGGATAGATATCTCATGAGTGAGGGGTCCAGCCCCAAAACAAACCCCCTCGTCCAGGGTTCTAGTGCCAAGAAGATATGTCCTCACAACTTCTGGCTGAAAAACCCACAGGGATTGAGTTGGTGGAAGAAACTTCTGGGGTCTAAGCAATTCCTCTTAAAGAACCCACACACAGACTTACTAAGACTCACTCTCTCTGAGCTCTAACACCAGGGAAGCAACTTGAAAGGCACTGTTAGCATACAGGGAGGAACTAAAGAGTCTGGTATCAAGGCAAGAGCTGTGGGACAGCTTTCTTCCAGACAGAAAGGCGGGCAGAGGCCATTATCCCTTTTCTGAAACCTCCCCACACAGAGCCACAAAGCTGGCAAGCAGGCACCATATCTGAGACTCCATCAACCTGGCTAACACTGTTTGCCCTGCCCTGGAGACCCCCTGAGATTTCCTCCCACCCAACTATGGGTCCTCACAAACTGTTAACTGAGTTTTCCATATGAATAGCTGATCTTGGCTCATGCTTCACAACTTGTTAATTCTCTCAAACAAGGAACAGCCAGCCTGAGTAGGCCCCCATCCCCCATACCTCTTGCTTAGTAGCCCCAGTCATGGCACTAGCACCAGCCAGCCTAGATTCATAGCTGGGCTTCACTTGGGAATCTCCAAGCCCAGCACAAGTAGCAGCCATCTCAGATTGATTTATAGCTCATGCAGGGTACCCTCGGGCAGAACATGAGTGGGTATTGAACTTGGCCTGTACCACCCAGGAAAACCCAGAGCCTGCATTCCCAGTGGACAGCTACAGACCACACTGGAGCACCACCAGCCTGCCCCTGCACAGTTTATCCTCCACAGAGAGCACAGGTGGGCAATCTGTAGTTATGGCCAGTCTTTGTTGCTGACTAGCCTGGGTAAATCCCTCCCATTGACCTGCCACACCTATCAAAGCTCAACAAGAGGAGGGAGTATTCAGCCTACATGAAGATAGCGCCTTGATCAAGTACCAGGTTGGGTGATAGGGGAGGCTGTACCTCTAGACCCCATAGGACACCTACATCATTAGGCCACACTACTAAGACAGGGCAGCTCTGCCTAATACACAGAAACAAACACAGGGAGGCTGTCAGAACAAGGAGACAAAGAAACATGGCCCAAGTGGAAGGACAGATAGAGAAAGAGAACTCCAGAAAGAGAACTAAATGAAATGGAGATAAGCAATCTATCAGATGCAGAGTTCAAAACACAGGTTATAAGGATGCTCAAGGAACTTAGTGAGGACCTCAACAGCATCAGAGAGATCCATTCAGAAATGAAGGATAAACTAATTGAAATGAAGAACAATTTACAGGGAAACAACAGTAGAGAGGAAAGCTGAGAATCGAATCAACTATTTGGAACAAAAGGAATAAAAAAACAATCGATTATAACAAGAAGAGAAAAAGAATTAGAAACAATGAGGGTAGTATAAAAAGGCTCTGGGACAACTTCAAGCAGTCCAACATTCCCATCATAGGGGGTGCCTGAAGGAGAAGAGAAAGAGCAAGAAATTGGAAATCTATTTTAAAAAATAATAAAAAAACTTCCCTAATGGTGAAGGAAATACACATGCAAACCTAGGAAGCACAGAGAGTCCCAAACAAGAGGGATGCAAAGAGGCCCACTCCATGGCACATCATAATCAAAATGCCAAAGGTTAAAGAGAAAGAGAGAATCTTAGAAGCAGCAAGAAAAAAATCAGTTAGTTACCTCCGGGGAGTTCTCATAAGACTGTTAATTGATTTCTCAAAAAAAATCAACTTGAATATTTCTTGATTTCTCAAAAGAAATCTACATAAATATTTTTTGCCCATCCCTTGCAGGCTAGAAGGGATGGGCAAGAAATATTCAAAGTCATGGAAAGCAGGGACCTACAGCCAAAATGGCTCTCTCCAGCAAAAATATCATTTAGAATTGAAAAGCCAATAAAGAGTTTTTCAGACAAGGAAAAACTAAAGTAGTTCATTATCATCAAGCCATTATTATATGCAATGTTATAGGGACTTATTTAATAAAAAGAAAAAGATCAGAACTGAACAATATAATGGCAGTAAATACATATCTATCAATAATTGAATCTAAAAAACACACACAAAAAACAAACCTAGCAAACAAGAACACAGATTCATGGATACAGAATGCTTTTTGATAGTTGTCACATGGGAGGGGTATTTGGGGAATTGGTTGAAGAGGTGAGGGGATTAAGAAATACAAATGCATAGTTACAGAATAGTCAGGGGGATGTAAGTACAGTATAGGAAATGGTGTAACCGAAGCCTTTATACACATGACCCATGGACATGAACCATGGTGGGGGGATTGCCTGAGGGAGTGGAATATGCTGTGTCAAGCTGGGCAAAGGTGGAAAAATTGGGATAACTGTAACAGCATAATAAATAAAATAAAATAAAAAATATATAAATTAAAAAAATGTGTAAAAGATTTAAATAAACTCTCATAGAAGATATATACATCTCTCATAAGCATCTGAAAAGGTGTTCAATATCATTAGTGAGTAAATGCTAATCAAAACCAGAATGTGACACCATTTTTTACTCATTACAACAGTTAAAATTAAAATGGCAGACGATAACCAGTGTTCACCATGATGTGAAGAAATCTGAACCCTCATATGTCACTAATGGGTTACCATATGACACAGGAATTACACTCTAAAGAGAATTGAGACATATGTTCCCACAAAACTTGTACATGATGTTCATTCCTAATAGCCACAAAGTAGAAATCAAAGCAACCCAAATGTCCATCAAGTCATGAATGCATAAACAAAATGCAGTCTATCCATACAATAGAATATTATTTATCCATAAAAAGGAATGAAGCATCCATACAAGCTGAAGCATGGATGAACTTTAAGAACATTCTTCTAAGTGAAAGAAACCAGACACAAAAGACCACATATTCTGTGACTCTATTTATGTGAAGTGCTCAGAATGGGCAAGTCCATAGAGACAGAAAGTTGTTGCAAGGGGTGTGGATGGAGGGGGAAATGGGAAGTAACTGCTAATGAGCAAGAGATTTTGGGGGTAGTGGTGGTGGTAAAAATATTCTGGAATTAAATGTGACCTTGTGAATATACCAAAACAAACAAACAAACTCCACTGAACTGTACACATTAACAGAATGAATTTTATGACAGATGAATTATATCTCAAAGATGTTTTTACCTTGCAGAACACACACCACCCCTGTGCTGATTCCAGAAACAATGTCACTGAGTAGCCACTCCTTTACCCGGTATGCTGGTAACCAAGATGTTATGGGGAGCAAAGAGAGGGCAATTTTCCGGGCCTTTTCTGTAGAACAGCTGAAAACATTGAAAGCCACAGGTCAGTTAATATCAAACTTTAAGTTTAGCACCTCATCGTGGGTAGAAAATTGGTAAAGATAATAATATTTTAAAGAACAGACTAGTACTTTTACTAACTTTCCCACAAACAGTCACTTCCTTACCTGTATCAATTGCCCCTGGCCACAACCAAACAATTTTTAAAAAGAAAAATGCTGCTTTTCTTCAGCCATAATAGACCTTATTTGTCATCCTCAACTAGAATTGTTCAACATTTCAACTGAGAATGTGCCTCTGTCCTCATCTATTAGTCCTGTGATATGGAAAGACTCTGTTGAGAGCTGAGATGGTGTGCATTTCAGAGTCGACCTTTCCAGCTCTGGCAGGAAAGTTTGGAAACCAAAGATAAGAAGACTCTGAAAGCTGTGGGCTAGAGCCAGAAAGGAGAGCTTGAAAGTCTGAAAATTTAGGAGAAAGTGTTGCATTTATTTCTAATGTCAGTACCTTAAAAAAATGATCTTACCTACAACACACTTTGAGATGATCCAGAAATGTCTTATGATATCTGTGTTTCTTCTTATGTTCTTCCCCAAAAGCATTTGCAGAATACACTGGCCTGGCCACAATGTACTGATTCCCAATGGGCTCGATCATTTTGCTTCTTTTGAAGGCTGTGGTAAGTGGAAGACCTTTGGAACGATGTGGCAAACCTTCTTCTTGCCTTTAGCAGGTAAAAATGCCAGAAACCAAATGGAGCTTGCTTCTTAAATAACTCAGAGATAATGTGATGCAATTTACAGATGAGTGAGCTCTGGACTGAATGTTACCACCTTTTGAGATCAAAAGAGGCAGGATTAAGGGACCTGGTTGTGTTCTGAGACGCTGATATTCCAATGAGCTGGACACTGCTCCTTTGGGTAAGCGAACAAAAGCTTTTATTTATTATTAAAAGACCACCAAAAAAAACAACAATAGAAATTGACTTCATTTACTAATCAGTGAGTGCATTTTTACTTGTAAAGTAAGATCTTCTCAAGAAAATGAATTTTAGTTTTTTTCTTAGAAACAGTTCCAAAATTATGGCATTTGAGGGGTTGGACAGATGAGATTTAAAGTCTACTCATTCCCCCTAACTCCAGTCAAGACTGTTCTGTTTTATCCATCAGAATTTTTTGTAATACCTTGGCAAATGCTTTTAATGTGTGCAATTCAAGAATATTATTTATTTAAGTTATTTTTCTATTGTTTCTGGCAGTTGAATAGAGTTTAACAATTTATAATTGAGGAAACTGGCATAAAGCATTACTTGGTTACTTAGTTCACTAGTGATGAGATCTTTTAAAGGAAAGATCTTGGGCAATTTACTTAACCTCTCTGAGATTCAGTAATTAGGATAATAACACTCAAGTTTTAGGGCGATTTTGAAGATTAAATGAGAATGTTTTCAAAGCATCTACCTTGTGCCTAGCACACAATATGCAAATGTAGTTATTATTCTATTAGCATTTATGCATGAGGTGTTTACATTTTTTGTTCTTATCTCAATCTGTTATGTTTAAAAGATCAATTTTGCAAAACCTTTTCATGGTCATTACTTATTTAGCCCATACAATTTTTTTGAGGCACTTACAATTATTATTGTTCTGTTCTTATGAAGGAGAAAATAATAGCACACTCCTCCTCACAAAAATCTAAGTACTTTTTCTCAGGTTATACATCTAGTAGAGTGACAAAATGTGAGTTCTGTTTTCATACTTTTTGGCTATTTCTTCCTCAACATATAGATTCTCTATTGTCCAATGTGAACATAATTAAAGAACATTTTAAAGAATAACTATTAGCGTTTTTCTCTCTTATCTTCCCTGACCACAATCACAATTATTAATGGAATTATCTTGAACTAGATTGTACCTTGTTACATGGTGCTGTCTCATAGCTTAGGAATTTTCAGCATGTTTGCAAAGCTCAAGTTATAACCAGGAATCAGATGCTAGCCTCACCTTCTGTCCCCACCTGACCTTTCTTTGACCATCCATTTTTCTTTCCAATCCCATTCCCTGGCCTTCTTCTAAAGTTCTCTCCTGACCTTCTCTCACCTTGATATAAAGCTTCTTGCCACCCTCTGGCTTTACCTCCACAATTTAAGTCCCTTTGAGCTTTGCTATGACTGGTAGCTTAGACTCCCTTATCTATTCTTTCTGATCCTCCTCACACCTCAAGCTGCTTGTTCTCCCTGCTTCTCATCTCTCTCTCCTCTTCCATCCCTTAACCCCCAATTCCAGGTGTCATAGCTTACTAGCTATATAGTTCTTCCTACTTTCAGGAAAACTTGTACATGAGGTAGAATTGACTTACTTATTATTGCTGTGCATAGCACAGATTTTTCATCCTGACTTGCCAATTACTAACAGTGTGGTTGGAACATTAACACTTAAGATCGAATCCATGTTAATGACTCTTGACACCTTAGTGCTCTGGCAAAGGCTATTTGGAATATCCTTCAAGAACAAATTTAGTCCTGTGAGGTATGCAACCTAGCCAACATTAAGATGAAGAAAACTCAGGTACTGTGTATTCATTTGTGTTAGATGCTTTCATGAACAGAAAAAAAAAAGATTCCAGTATTTTGTTGCTTTAGTCATACTTTCACCAAGTTGTTCAGGAAAACTCACTAATTCTCTTTTTAAAAAAAGATCCAGTAGGGGAAAATCCATCAAGGAACATGTATAAAGGACATACGGACAAAGCCAAAGGAGGTAGGTTCAAGGGTGGGGATAGGTGGGGTGAAAATGGAGACAACTGTGCTTGAACAACAATAAAAAAATTAAAAATTTTTTAAATGAAAAAATAAATCCTGAAAGTATTCCTTTTCTTCCTTTTGCTCTTTATATTTTCTCCCTGCTAAGTCATGGTCTAATTTTTTTTTTTTGTTTGCCAGTGACCAAGATGGCAGAAACAACTTCATTTATATTAAGCTTTCTTCCCTGAGGATGCCCTTGGCTGGCTGTTTAGTGGGCTCCATCATACCTCCAGCTGCATGAAAGGACTGAACTCTGGCCATCCTGCCACAGACTGGAAAATGCCTCCTCCTCCTCACACCAAGAGCTGAATAAAAAGGTGAGTGCTCAGCACAGAAATCAGGACAGCTTACAAAATCTTTTCAGAATGAGAGAGAGAGATCTGTGTTTCTCCT
The DNA here is from genome assembly GCF_021234435.1 of Artibeus jamaicensis. Taxonomy (NCBI): domain Eukaryota; kingdom Metazoa; phylum Chordata; class Mammalia; order Chiroptera; family Phyllostomidae; genus Artibeus; species Artibeus jamaicensis. The sequence continues at coordinate 437,217 of NW_026521981.1, read as the reverse complement.
CATGTCCTTCCCCCAAAGCATTTGCAGAATACACTGGCCTGGCCACAATGTACTGATTCCCAATGGGCTTAGAGAGAGACCTAATGGACACATTCTACCTGGTGGTTTTTCCCTTACTGCCCTTCTGCTCCCCAAAGCTGTTGTCTTACATTCCTCATGTGATTGACAACCTGACCCACTGGATCAACCACCCTTTGGTGACTCTGCTGAGAGATGTTCCAGGTAGTCATGAATCGATGTCATTCTCCATTTTATCATTTCAGGGGTTATTGAGAATGAGCTATATTACTTAGAAATTAAAAAGTGAATTTCTTTTTTAAAAAAACCCTGAATGAGTTACTTTTCCCCCAGAAATTCTTGAAAAACTTTCCCTTGGTTCCCAGAATTACAATTTTGTTTCAAATATTAACACCCATGTTAATGTATACCTTTACTGGTTCTGTTTTATCTTGGTGCCTTGAATTTCTTTCTGGGTTCCTTAGGGTGTCAGTGGCTTTTGAAGGATTGAAATTCATTCTCAGGGACATTTCCTCCTAAAAATTTTAGAATTCTGAGCTTTGTTGGTGTATATTTCCACTGTTATTTCTTTTTCTATTATGTGTTCTTTTTAAATATTTGGTTTATTATCTCTCTCTCTCGCTCTCGTTCATTCTTGGTCCTAGGGCTTAGTCATACACGTTTATCTTTCTCTGCTTTTCTTTTTAGTTTTTCCCCAGAAGAAATTTAATTTTGGGATTATTTCTGAACTTCAGTTCTTTTCCAATTTAACTATTCTAGTTTATTAATAAGTTGATATTTCTAGGGATTAAGATGGGTTTGTGCATAGTCTTCCTCCCCTGCTGGTTCTGCCCACCTCCAGCCTGCAGGCCGTCCAGCAGGCCAGTACTGCCTGGCTGCCAGCCCCACTCCACCGAGAAGTTTCTTACACCCTGACCTTTCCACTCCTCAACACTTACCTATTCAGTGTTCTAGTCTTTCAGGGGTCTGACCTTGCAAACATGCTCAGAAGCAATGCTAGTATTTTTCTTTCATTAGTGATAATTTGAAACCAGGAGGCAAGCAGGTGTGGAAAGTATTTCCCAGCCTGTTCCCGGCCATGGTAGATATTTCCACCACACTCATAAGGTGGGCTTTTGGTTACCCTAGCCCTCAGTAAGGTCTCAAAATACTCCTGTGCCAGTCCATGGAAAAGCAGAAGTAAGCCAGCCCTATTTCATGAGTTGGTCCTTGGACAATGGGAGATGTCTTGATAGCTATAGTTGGGGGATGAGTAAGAGAATAAGCAGAATAATTGCCCCAGTAAGCACCTTGAGAGGGGCCCCAATCAGCAGCCAAAGGGGAACCAGAATTCAATGGTACATATCTCTCATATTCTGGTTGCTGTCCAGCTGGGTGGAAGCAAGCAGATGGTGGTATCAGAACTTGAGAGGGCCAGAGAGTGATTAGGAGTAACTGGGCTGGTGGTGGGGTATGCTGGGAGTGGGTGAAAAGGATATCAATACAGATGTTGGTAAAGAGGGGTCAGAAGGGGTCAGGGCTGGGGCAGGCCACAATTTCTAGTTAAATCCTATGATTCCTGTGAGCCTTTGTGACTTTTGAAACACAACAGGGTAAGGAATTAAACTATATTATATATGTAAACCTAAACTGGGTAGCTATTTTCTTGGGAGATATAAGTTATCATCTATAACATAAAACACATGACTGTTTTTCACTATCATTTAGTGATGATTCTTTGAAAACTACCATCATCTCACAAACACTTCCAGCTTGTTTCTGAAGTCATAGCCTCTCCGGAGAGAGGGGAGAGGCCGACACAGAAGGTGATTAAAGGTGATGGGTCTGAGGTGAGGATCCTGAAGATATGAAAGCAGTTCCTCCAAAGAATCCCAGAGCAAGATGACTTAAGGAAAGAGTTTGGATATTTTTTAAACTAAAATAATAGGGATAATTAACACACCTCTAGTTCAGTGTCTTGTTTACTTCTAAAGTCTGTTTATGTGTCAATTTGTAGTGGTTTGATAACATCTTCTAGAAACTTAGTTTTAACTTTACCTTAGTTCAGGTACTAAACTTATTATTATTATTGATAATTGGCTCTATTGGCAATTATTATTACTGGCCATGCTGCTGAAAAACTGTCATACCTAATTTAGTTAGGAGGTACAGCTGAGGAGAGGTAGAATATGGCAGGAAAGTAGGCAGGGCTTGCTTTGCCATTGCCTGTGTTGTTACAGGCAAACACTTCAAACTTTAGTGTTTCTTTCTTTTTTTATTATTGTTCAATTACAGTTGCCCCTATGTCACCCCTCCCATTACTTAGTATTTCTAATGGTAAGAGGAAATGCCATTACCTTCCTTTTAGGGCTGTTTTTAAGACTGAAAATAAGGTATGGACATAGGAGAGACTTCTTAGCTTTAATTTCATAGGTAAAGGCCTCAGGTCTGAGTTTAATATCGACTTAGTATAAACCTAATTTACAACTGCACCTATATGACAAAAATCATTTGGAACCTGCCCAACAGTGTTAGTGTTGTAGTGTTTTCTATGACTTTCTGTTTACTCTGAGCTTTTCCAGAATTAACATTTTTCCATTCTCACCCATTTAATTTAACTTAATTAGAAAGCATCTACCTATGGCATACAAAGTCTTTGATATTTTAGCTCCAGCCTATTTTACAAGCTTCTTTGCTCCTCCTCCTCCTTCACAATTACAGCAGTTTCCTAGCACACCATGATACGTACCATCTCTATGCCTTTGCACACATTTTCCTTTTTCTGTGCTCTTCTCCTTCAAAACCTCGTAAATTCGAATTCATCCTGAAAAATACTCAGCTGTCCCTGACGATGCTTCATTCCTTCAACAACTATTGTTTGTCAGGAATTACTTCCTAACATAATTGTATAAGATAAAAATATACTGTGACAGCTTTGTGGGATCCCTTGAGAAGAGTTCATCATTTCTTTCTTGTACATACTTGTACTGTCATGTGCCACATGACAACTTTTCACTCAATGACAGACTATATATATGATGGTGGTCCCATAAGATTATAATGGAACTGAAAAATTCCTATCATCTGGTGGTGTCATGGCTTTAAACATTGTAGCACAATACATTTACTCACATGTTTGTGGTGATGCTCATGTTAACAAACTTACTGAACTGTTGGTCATATAAAAGTATAGCACATACAATTATATACGGTACATACTACTTGATAGTGATAATAAAAGACTGTGCTGCTGGATTATGTATTCACTATGCTATACTTTTTATTGTTGTTTTAGAGTATACTCTTTCTACTTATAAAAAGTTTGCTGTAATACAGTATGCTATGTTACCCAACAGTACCCTTATATCTCATGTTTCCTGAGTCCTTTGATCGTTATCATTCTCTTTTATGCTTGATTTAACACTGTGTTGTTTTGTTCATCGCGTCCCCTACGTGGTGAAACAATGGTGAAATTGCCTATGATACATTTCTCAGAATGTATCCCCCTTGTTAAGTGAAACCTGACCATATATATTTGTATCCCATATCATACTGTATTGTTGTTCACAAGTTTCCCCAATAAGACTCAGTTCCCTAACAGCAAGGCCTGAATCTTAACCATTTTTTCTTTTTTGCATAGTAATTGCTCACAAAGGCTTCTAGAATTAAACCAAATTATAAGCAAAAGATATAAAAAGATATAATGATAAATGATATAGTCCTAAACCCCAAAGTTCATGTACATAGGAAGAATGCCCAAAATAACTGGTACAGATAATGAAGTGTGAGAGGAAGGGATATGAATGTAGGTTGAAATTGAAGAAGATTTCATAAAGAAACTGGGGCTTAAGTTAGACCTTAAAAAACAGATAGGTTTGGGAGAGGTGATGGGAAATAGCTGGAAATGAGCAAAATCATGTTTAAGGCATAATGATTCAAAAACTGGAACAAAATACATGGTTGGTCAACTTCAGTGGAATGTTAAGATGTGCCATAGCAAGGATTTCAGACCTGGTCAGCTCACAAAACAACAAAGATGACCACTTGACTTTCTATAAGGCTTTGTGGTTTCCTAAGCACTTTGACTTTTTCTCTTAAGTATTAAACTATGACATAGACAAAAAAGGTAAACATGATCATCAACTTACAGATGAAGAAATTGAAATCGGAGATGATAAATAACTTTCCCAAGTCTTACAGCTAGTAAATGACAGAGCTGGGTTCTGTCAATAAGCTGGTTCTTCGAACGATTGTTTCCAATATACACTGTCCTCTGCCATGTTGATGTGTGTGTGTGTGTGTGTGTGTGTGTGTGCATATTAGTCTGATCCCAAGGGACACACGGCAAGAGAACCAAACTCCAGGTGAGGCCCTTGACCTCGAGCATAAGAACCCCTCCCTTCATGCTCCTACTCTCAACATTCCATGCACAAAATGTGAGCCTGGTAGCCTGGAGTTTAATATGCTTGTAGAGAAATGGCTTATTCTCTCCTTTGTTCTCTAACAAAGTGAAACGGAGGTTTAGAAGAGGCTCTTCTTTTTTCTTTGCAGAACCAAAGACTTCCTTTATGTAGAGAAGCTGGACTAAGTTATTACTTAGTTATTGTAGTAATTAAAAAATATCCATTCTTGCCCTGGCCAGGTGGTTCAGTTGGTTGGAGTGTTGTCCTGATGCACCAGGGTTGTGGGTCCAATCCCCAGTCAGGGCACATGCAGGAATCAACCAGCGAATGCATGAATGATGGGACCAACAAATCCATGTTTCTCTGGAAAGCATTATGCTGAGTGAAATAAACCAGGTGGTGAAAGACAAATACCATATGATCTCACCTTAACAGGAACCTAAACAACAAAACAAACAAGCAAGCAAAATATAACTAAAGACACTAAAATAGAGAACAGGGGGACAGTGACCAGAGGGGAGAGGGGAGGGAATTTCAAGGGAAAAGGGGAAGGATTTACAGGAACTAGTATAAAGGACACATGGACAGAAACTAAGGGGGGTGGAGAAATGGGAGGGAGGTGGGGAGCACGGGGTAAAGGACAGAAAACCTTACTTGAACAACAATTAAATAAATAAAATTTTAAAAATCCATGTTTCTCTCCCTCTCTCTGAAATCAGTTGACAAATTAAAAAATTCATTGTCATTTCTGAACTGTTTTGTTTCATATTGGAATATGAGTTTTAGTAGATATGAGACATTTGTTCATTTATTTACATACTTCCTTATTCATGCATCCAGATGGAGCAGGCAAGGTATGTATTAATCCACTGTAAACTACTTGTTTCTGAAATCAAATAGCTGCTTCCTAATTTCTTAGTAAGAATGATCTGTATGTGGCCAACTTTCACTACACTTTTTCTCTGAATGACAAATTTACTTTGAAAAAAATTATTTAGTCCAAAGATTTAACACTTGGACATTTTTTCTCACTTGCACTTTTAAAGAATGTCATATGATCTTTTCCTGACATTTTAAAGAATTAAATAAATTTCATTTTGTTAGGACTGGTAAGCTGTAGGATAAGTACCCCTGCATGGTATACAATTGACCCTTGAAGAACATGAAAGTTAAGGGCACCAAATCTGTATATAACTTTTGCTCCTCCAAAACCTAACTACTAATGTACTGCTGTTGACCAAGAGCCTAGCCAATAACATAAAATCGATTAACACATATTTTGTATATGTAGTATGTACCATATTCTTATAATAAAGTAAGCTAGAGAAAAGCAAATATTAAGAAAATTATAAGAAAGAGAAAATACATTTACAGTATTTATTTTTAAAAATCCACATGTTAAGTGGACCCACACAGTTCAAACCTATGTTGTTCAAGGGTCAGCTGTAATATTACTCATGGCACATGGCACTTTGTTACTTTCCAGTTTCAATTTCTCTCTCTCTCTTCTTTTTCACTGTACATTGTACTTGCCTCTATTCCCTTTTCTCCTCCCACCCTTTTCCTTCTTGAACTTTTTGGGGTATCTGGCAGGTAAATCTCTCACTTCTGGACTTTTCACAATACCTTCTAACAGATGATTCTATTTACTGGAAAAACCTTTCCTAAAAGCTTGTTCTATTCACCAACCTTCAGAACAAATCATTTACCTATAAAGTCAGATTTGGGTGCAGAATTAAGAGAATTATGTGGGCAATTAAGGCAAAAATCTCTGCTATCTTTGTAAAAAGCTATTAAAGCTTTAACAATGCATATAATCATTTACTTGGTCAAAGCAAATTCTACTCAGATATTTGCTTCACATTGCCAAGGCTCTATACATACATTTTAGGCTATTGTTCTAAAGAGCTTTTGATCAGAAAATATACCATTTTCAAGAAACATTAAACCAGTTTGAGTAAAATGATCATAAATTTGGTTCCTACCTGATACACATTCAGTGAAGCACTTCAGCAACAGTGGCTAATTGCTGAAATAAAGCAACCCAGTTCTAAGGGCTAGTGTCCATTCACTTAAAGCTATAGTCTTTAAATGAATCCATACATGTAAGGATGTCTATATATAGAATATGTAAGTCAGTTGAGAAATTACCATTCTGTCAGCTTTAATAATTAACTTTCATTAACTTTTACAACAACGAAAAGACTCCAATGTGGTCTTGACCTTTGAGACTATGATCAGCAGAAAGGATGATAACAGCTTCCTCAAGTTCCTCATGAGATTACACCACTCATTGCACTTCTGTGTGTGTGAGTGTATCATTGATTTGTGGAGATCTGCACAGCAGATGTGCATGTGTAAGTAAAAAGAAAATCTCAGCAAGGGTTATCTCTCTGACATTTTACCAACCAGTTTAGATGGGAGTTCAGAGATGTGGCTTCTTGGCTGGATGACTCCGTGAAAATCTCATGAGCTGCACAAGGATGCCGTACATGTTAACTCCTGATGTGGTAAAGGGCCTTGTTAGGAAGCTCTCCCAACTTCAGGCAACAAGACTCTGGACTCTAATTCCTGCCCCTCTGCACCTCCTGCCAATATTCCCGCTAAGAGCAGTAAATCCTTTGTCACTAAAGCCAATGAGTAATTTGCATCCTCATCTCACTCAATATATTAGCATTTAACATGAGGAGGAGTCTTCTTGGAAATCTTCTAAAATGTCAAAAAAAGAACTTCCGCCAAGATGGAGGCATAGGTGGATGTACCGTGCCTTCTCACACAACCAAGTTTAGAGACAACTAAATATTAGCAACAGAAAACACAGCCAGAACACAGAAAATTGAACTTTTCGGAAGTCCGTTAACAACAAATTCTTCAGCCTGACCGGTAAGGGGCGAAACCAGCGGCTGGTGAAACGGGGTTGCACAGGAAAACTCGGTCAGACGGACTCAGGCGCACGGAATCCATACGCGCGCGGAATCCAGGCGCAGGGTTGGACCTAGTGAGCTACCGAGCGAGCGACCGCGGGGGAGACAGCGGGGAGCGGTGCTGCGTGTTGACTGTGGTCGCGCATTTGTGCAAGCGGGCGGACAGGCGAGGGAGTGGGTGGTTGGACCGGGGCCCAGCGGGTCACCGAGGCAAGCGGCAGTGGAGGGCGCCGCCATCTCCCTGCTCTGACCCCACCTCCACATACAGCATCATAACCCAGCGACTCTGAGTGGCCCTGCCCAGGTGAACCACCTAATGCGTTGATCCTCACCCAGCTGTGAGAAACAGCAGAGGGGGTCACCATTTCCCCCGCTCTGGCCACTCCCCCACATACGGCGTCACTACCCAGCGACCTGGGAGTCCAAGGCACCGCTTCTCACACTTAAAGGGCGCGAACAGACCAAAAATGTCACAAGAATATCTCAAAGCCCCAGAGCCCATAGATCTAAGCGATGAAGAAATAGCAAAACTCTCAGATGCACAGTTTAAAACACTGGTCATCAGGATCCTCACAGAACTGGTTGATTATAGCCGACAAATTAGACAAATATATGAAGGCGAAACTAATTGAAATGAATGGAATTGCACAGGACACCAATAGCAATGAAAAGGAAACTGGGACTCAAATCAATGAAGTGGACCAGAAGAAAGCAAATAATGGCCAAACAGAAAAGAGTCAAGAAGCAAGAATTCAAAGAAATGAGGAGAGTCTTAGGAACCTCCAGGACATCTTTAAACACTCCAACATCCGAATTATAGGGGTACCAGAAGGGGGAAAGGCACAGCCACCAGTGGAAAACTTATTTGAACAAATAATAAAGGAGAATTTCCCCAATCTGGCAAAGGAAATAGACTTCCAGGAAATCCAGGAAGCTTAGAGAGTCCCAAAGAAGTTGGACCCAAGAAGGAACACACCAAGGCACATCATCATTACATTAGCCAAGATTAAAATGAAGGAGAGAATCCTAGAAGCAGCAAGAGCTAAGGGGACAGTCACCTACAAAGGAGTCCCCATCAGACTGTCAGTGGATTTCTCAAAAGAGACCTTACAGGCAAGAAGGGGCTGGAAAGAGCTATTCCAAGTCATGAAATCCAAAGACCTACAACCAAGATTGCTCTATCCAGCAAAACTTTCATTTAGAATGGAAGGACAGATAAAGTGCTTCTCAGATAAGATCAAATTCAAGGAGTTCATCATCACCAAGCCCTTATTATATGAAATGTTAAAGGGACTTATCTAAGAAAAAGAAGTTAAAGAAACATGAACAGTGAAAGGACAACAAACTCACAGTTATTAACAACCACACCTAAAACAAAAGCAAACTAAAAGGACAGCTAGATCAGGAGTGGAAACATAGAAATGAAGATCTCAAGGAGGGTTAGCAACAGGGGAGTGGGAGGAGGAGAAGGGGGGAGAAGGTACAGAAAATAAGTAGCATAGACAGTAGATAGAAAATAGATGGGGGGGCAAGAATAGCATGGGAAATATAGAATCTAAAGGACTTGAGACACATGATCATAAACTAAAGGGGGGGTAATGGTGGGGATGGGGGGGTAGGGTGGAGGTGAATGAAAGGGGGAATAGAACAACTGTAACAGCATAATCAATAAAAAATTTAAAAAAATAAAAAATAAAATGTCAAAAAAAATTTTACCACACTTCTCTTTATTTTTCACCTCATACATGTCTACCAACTTTTCCTCTCTCCAAACCTGAACTCTCTTCTCTTCTCTCTTCTCCTCTCTCTGTCTCCCCTCATGCCCTAAATAAGACTCCAATGGTTTCTAGTGACTTTCAGGTCTCTAACTCCACCCCTCTACATCCACATATTGAACTGTCTGAATGCCCCATAGCCATCTCAATCTCAATGCATTCAAATTTGAACTCTTCGTCTTCCCCCAGATGTGTATCAGCTCTAACTCTTACCATTTCAGTACAGAACTCTTGCTTCTACTCATGTCAGAAACCTGAGAATCATCCTTGACACTTTCTCTTGCAAATGCTCTTCCCACCCAACCACCAATCCATCATAATCACCAAGTCTTGCTGATTTCAATTCCAAAACATAACACAAAACCATTGTTTCATCTCTACTCTTGCTTCCCTTGGCCAAGCCATCACCATTTCTCATAATAGTCACCTTGCCACACTTCTTGCTTCCTTTTTTTACCCTTCTATTCTCTTCACCACCTAATAATAGGAATGATCTTGGCATGCTAGTCCTCTTTATGGGGCCAATGTTAATTATTTTTTAATTTTTCCATATTTTAAAATATATTTTATTGATTATGCTATTATACTTGTCCCATTGTTTTCTTCTATTGATTCCCCTCTGCCCTGTACCTTCCCCAACCTGCATCCCCTTGCTTAGTTCATGTCCATGGGTCATATATATTAAGTTTTTTGGTTTCTCTATTTCCCATAGTATTCTTAACCTTCCCATGTCTATTTTGTACCTACCATTTATGCTTTTTATTTCCTGTACCTTTTTCCCCATTCTCACTCTTTCCCCTCCCCACTGGTAACCCTCCATGTGATCTCCATTTCTGTGATTCTGTTCTTGTTCTAGTTGTTTGCTTAGTTTGTTTTTATTTTTGTTGTTTTTAGGTTTGGTTGTTGATAGTTGTGTGTTTGTTGTCATTTTACTGTTTGTAGTTTTGACCTTCTCTTTCTTAGATAAGTCCCTTTAATATTTCATATAATAAGGGTTTAATGATGCAGTCCTTTCACTTGACCTTATCTGGGAAGCACTTTATCTGCCCTTCCATTCCAAATGAAGGCTTTGCTGGATAGAGCAATCTTGGATGTAGGTCCTTGCCTTTCATGACTTTGAATATTTCTTTACAACCCCTTCTTGCCTGCAAGGTTTATTTTGAGAAATAAACTGATAGTCTTAATGGGAACTCCTTTGTAGGTAACTGTCTCCTTTTCCCCTGCTGCTTTTAAGATTTTCTTCTTACCTTTAATCTTGGGTAATGTAATTATGATGTGCCTTGGTATGTACTTCCTCAGGTCCAAATTCTTTTGGATTCTCTGGGCTTCCTGGACTTCCTGGAAGTCTATTTCCTTTGCCATATTGGGGAAGTTCTCCTTCATTATTTTTTTCAAATAAGTTTTCAATGCCTTACTCCTCCTCTTCTCCTTCTGGCACCCCTATGATTCAGATGTTGGAACATTTAAAGTTCTCCCAGAGGTTCCCAAGCCTCTCCTCATTTTTCTGAATTCTTGTTTCTCCATTTTGTTCTGGTTGAATGTTTACTTTTCTTCTGCCCCAAACCATTGATTTGAGTCCCAGTATCCTCTTCTTCACTGTTAGTTCCCTGAATATTTTTCTTTATTTCACTTTTCACAGTCTTCATTTTTCTCCTATTTTGTGATCATACTCTATTATTTCTCTGATTGAAAAGTGAGTATCTTGATTACCAGTGTTTTGAACTCTGCAAATGATAGGTTGGCTATCACTTAGTTGTCTTTTTTTCTGGGGCTTTGATGTTTTTTCATTTGGGCCTTTTTTTTTTTTGTCTTGGCACACTTGTTACCCAGCAAAAGGTGGAGCCTTAGTTATTCAGCAGGGTGGGGCATCCAACATCGCTGTGTTGTGATGCTGTATGTGGGGGAAGGGCCTGAGAGGGAACAATGTCACTTGGCTGGCTTTCAGTCACTTTAGCTGCTACCCACAAGCAATTGGCCCTTCTGGTGCTGATTCCCATGTGGGTGGTTTTGTGTACATTCTAGGACCCTGTGGGTCTCTCCCAACAAACTCTTTTATGGGGCTGGTAGTTACTCCTGCTGCCTCAACCCCTGCAGATTTTTCAGTGAGAGGTTTTGGGGCTTTATTTCTCTGCACTGAAACCCTAGGTCGAGGGTCTATCTCATGCTCCAGTTTTTCCTTCCAGTTTATCCACATGTGAATGTGGGACCACCCACTCCACCTGCCAGCTCACCTGCTCCTCCAGCTACCACCTTGCCTCGAATCCTTTCCACCTGGCTGCCTGTGTCGGCTCCTCCTACCAGTCTGGATAAATGTTCGTTCTTTAACTCCTTGGTTGTCAGACTTCCATACAGTCGATTTTCTGGCAGTTGTGGTCATTTTTTGTTTTTAAATTTTTTGTTGTCCTTCTTTCAGTTGTGTGAGGGTGCAAAGTGTATGTTCCTATGCCTCCATCTTGTCCAGAAGTCCCCAGTGTTAATCATCATGATATTGAATACAAGGACTCCAAAACCTTGCATGATATCTCCCTGCCTAACTCTCCAACCTCATCTGACCCCTCTTTCACCACTATTTTCTCCATTCTAGCCACTGTGTTTCTTTAGAGACTTCTGCATTTGCCAGCTTCTTCCAGGAACTGTTTTTCTGCTGAAATGCTCACCTCCTTCCCTTTCTGTCTGGCTATTAGTTAGTTTCAATGCCATTTACTCAGAGTGATCTCCTTTGATCCCCTAATCTAAAGTAGCTCCTCTTGTGGTATTCCCTTAAAACATCTTTTACTTTTCTAACATAGCATCATAATTTCAAAATAAACTATTATTTTTGCAACTACTTATTTAATGGTTGGTTCCCTTATTAGAATGAAGCTCCATATAAGCAGGGAGCTTGACTGTTTTATTTAATACTGTATTCCCAGTACCTTGAATGAATCTATCACAGAACTGGTCAAATGACAGTTAAATGAATGAGTGATATTTGATATAACACAATTCCAAAGGAATTTGGACAAGGCACTGATTTGTTCCAAATTAATCTAACCTATATTATTAAATTTGTCTAAAACATACCAACTGTGTAACTGAATTACCTGTGACATCATTTAGAGTATATAATACTGCTTTTAATTGTTTTACCAAATGTCCAGCATATATTCAGAAGTCCTATGCATTGATCACATTGTGTTTTTAGGTTTGGTTGCTGAAAGAACTAAAAAATAATGCATATGAGATAGAATCTCAGAAACACTGGTCAGATTAAAAATGATTTATTTTAGAACAAACAGGAGGGTTTTACAAGGTTAATAGCATACAAGCTGAACAAAGACAAGTCAAAAACATTCCTATAAATGAACAATAACCAAATAGAAAATGTAGCAGAAAGAAAGATACCATCGGCAATAGCAAAAGAAGCTCCAATGTTAAGTAGGAATAAATCTTATTTGAAGACATACTAGAACTTTATGAAGAAAATTGCAAAACATCAATAAGGAATGAGAAGAAAAACATACAGCCATGCATCTTCATGGATGTGGGGGTTCAATATCATAAAGACATTTCTCTCAAATTAATCTAATATATTAAATGTTATTGCAATAAAAATCTAAAAGTGGGGAAACTTACTCTGTCAGATGTGAAGACTTATTACAAAGCTTAGTAATTATAACGGTTTTCTATTTGTGCTACATGAGACAAATATACCAATGGAGCAGAAAAGAAAGGTGCAGAAACATATTTAAACTTGGTATATGATTGAAGTTACATTACAATAGAGAAAGAATGAACTAACTATTCAATAAATGGTATTGAGACTACTGACTATCCACAAGGAACAAATAAATTTTAGATCCCAACTTCACACCATACACACACAAAATTTTTCAAGTTGCCTTGAGATCTAAACGTTAAAAGCAAAATTTTAAAATTTTCAGAAGAAAAAAGATACCATTATAACCTGGAACAACAGTATTTCTTACACAAGTAACAAAAATGTACATATCATAGTTTATAGTTTAAATGATCTTGTCCACATTGTGCAAGATATGTGCCCAAAATAAGACTTAAAAAAACATTATTATCTATTTATTTTTTATCCTCACCCAAGAACATACATCTTGATTTTAGAGAGAGGAGAAGCGAGGGAAAGAAATGTTAATGTGAGAGAGAAACATTGATTTGTTGCCTCTAGTATGCTACCCAACTGGGACTGAACCTGAAACCTAGGACTGTGCTCTGATCAAAAATCAAGCCCAAGAATTAATCCCACGAATTTTTGGTTTACAGGACAACTCTCCAACCAACTGAACCACACTGACCAGGGACCAATTAAGTCTTTAAAAGATTAATGTCCAGTATATATAAAGAACTGCAAATCAATAAAATAGGCAAAAAGTCAATATGACTTGTTAATTTACAGAAAACTTGAAGTGCCGAGTAACATATAAAAGATATTCAATTTCACTACTAATGAGGGAAAAGTAGATTAAAACCACAATGAGATGAATTTCACACCTGTCATAAGAAAGGGTGGAATTAGATTTGGTGCAGTCCAAAGCTTATGCAGTTTGTGGTGCTCACTTTAAGAAAAAAAATACAAAATTGCAAGTACAAAATTAGCTATAAGGCTTTTGAACTGGCCCAAGCAATGAAGGGGCCTGAAATTAAGCTTCATTTGTTTCATGGTAAATCTCTTTTGCATGAAATGCCTGAGAATGCTAAAGGTCATGAAGGACTCGGAGTAATAGGAGCTCTTTACTGTCGTGTGAATTGGGGCAATTACCTCAGAGAGCCTTTGGCACTATCTTGTCAAGTTGAAGATACACATCTTGTAAGACTTGGTGATTCCACTCTTAAGTATATATCCTTAAGAAATGTTGATGTGTTCAAAAACGTCTGAAGCACCAATATTTGTAATAGTGGGTAAAAAAGGAAATACCCTAAATTCCACTTAAAAGACAATGGATTAGGGAACTATGCTTTGTTCAAAAAATGGAATTTCACACAATGATGAAAACTAAGGCATTAGAGCTGCACATAGCAACATGAACTCATCTGACAAGAACTCATCTGAACATAAGGACAAATGGAATTAAAAAATTGTGAAAAAACAAATACAATAGGATTATATTTATATAAAGTTCCAAAACATGCCAAAATACTCATGATGCCCTGTCACTGACCAATCAGAGGAAACCATGACCCTGAAAAAGCGTGCCTGGAGAAACTGTCCCCAGAGATCTCTCCTATGATTCCCACCTGCAAGAGAGATAAAAGCCTCAAGACAAAGTGTCCATCTCACTGTCCCTGTGGGCAGCAGGCTGCACCATTACCCTCTTCTTCCCTTACTTCTTTCTTCACAGGAATGCATTTCATAAAATCCAAGGCAGTGGTCCCCAACATTTTTGGCACCAGGGACTGGTTTCATGGAAGACAATTTTTCCATGGATGGGGTGGGGGACAGGAGATTGAGGGGCAGAGACAGACAGGAGGTAGAGCTCAGGGTCCCTCGTCTCCTGCTGTGTGGCCCAGTTCCTAACAGGCCACTGACCTGTACAGGATACAGGTCTGGTCCATAGCCTGGGGGCTGGGGGCCCTTGTTATTAAGGCAATGGGCAGCTGTCGGTTTGTTCTGGGCTAATCCTTGAACTGGTTCCCAAAGTCCCCTTTTCTGTGACTTCCCAGTTAGCTAAGGCAGCTCATCCTAGGTTCTCCTCTTGCTTCTTCTGTGCTAAGCCCTTCCTTGTTTCACTGTCCCCAGCTTTAATAAATGCATTTTCATGGTCAAAACAAAAACAGAATGGTTATGATTCATGGATATGTAGCAAATGTATAAGAACAAGCAATGGTTATACCAGTGTGCAATCCCATCAATAGTGCACTAGGGTTCCCTTTTCTCCAAGACCTCTCCAGCACTTGTTTGTGGCTTTGTTTATCATGGCCATTCTGACTCATATGAAGTGGTATCTCATTGTGGTTTTAATTTGCATCTCTCTGTAGGCTAGTGATATGGGGCATCTTTTCATGTGTCTCTGAATTCTCTGTATGTCCTCCTTGGAGAAGTATCTGTTCAAGTCCTTTGCCCATTTTTCAGTTGGGTTGCTTGTCTTCTTAGAGTGGAGTTGTGTGAGTTCTTTATATATTTTGGAGATTAAACCCTTGGAAAACAGTATGGAGTTTTCTCGGAAAACTAAAAATGGATCTGTCTTTTGACCCAGCAATTCCACTGCTAAGATTATACCCTAAGAACCCAGAAACACCAATCCAAAAGAATCTATGCACTCCATTGTTCATAGCAGCACAATTTACAGTAGCCAAGTGTGGAAGCAGCCTAGGAGCCCATCAGTAAATGAATGGATCAAAAAACTATGGTACATATACACAATGGAATTCTATGCAGCAGAAAGAAAGAAGGAGCTCCTACTCTTTGCAACAGCATGGATGGAACTGGAAAGCATTATGCTAAGGGAAATAAGCCAGGAGGTGAAAGACAAATACCATATGATCTCACCTTTAACAGATACCTAATCAACAACATAAACAAACAAGCAAAATATAACCAAAGACACTGAAATAGAGAACAGGCTGATAGTGTCCAGAGGGGAGAGGGGAGGGAATTTCAGGGGAAAGGGGAAGGGCTTACAGGAACAAGTAAATAGGACACATGGACAAAAACAAGGTGTGGGGTGGAAACGGGAGGGAGGTGGGAAGGACTGGGTGGGGGGGCTTGGATGGGAGTAAAAGGCAGAAAACTGTACTTGAACAACAATTAAAATAAAATTTAAAAAAAGAACAAGCAATGGAATGATAAGCAAGAAGTTCAGGCTACTTGTTACCTCTGTGGGGAAAGGAAATTTACTGGGGAGGACTATGAAGAAGGCTTTGACTGCATGTGTAATATTTTATTTCTTTTTCTTACTGTAAATTTTTTTCTTGTTGGGGACCACTCTACCTGGTTTCAGGAATTGTAACTACCCCCCATGGCTAAGGATCAATGAGTGATCTCTGGAATTTGAGCCACAGGAGACAAGGCTTGTCTCTGGTAGCGAATGCTTTCTCAGTTTCCTCTCCCTACCCCCAAAGCATGGTCAGAAGTCAGAGACTGGTAAGACTCCTCTCAGTGAGGGGTAACCTAAGCCAGACTCGATCACTTGGGAGGCCATCATGGAAGGACTTGAGGGGCTGTGATGGACCCTTGCCCCCCAGCTATGTGACATAGCCTGAGTCCCCAAGTCCTCTGGGAGAAGTGCTTCCTGACTGTAATCCATTTAAGCCTGAAAACCTGATGGGGAGGGGTGCAGCTCCTTGCCTTGCTAGAGTGGATCCATCTGGGGAAATCTGGCATAAGAAAGAATTCCTAAAAATCCTGTGAAACCTGCTTTTCTAAGAGTGTTTTCATTCATATGTTAAGGAAACCCTAAAGTTTCTGCAAACCCCCCTTCCCGACAGACTCTGACTCAGACTAAGCCCTCAGATTTCTTTGAAATGTTATCTACTGTTTGATCCTTGCCGCCATGTATTCCTGTATGTTACAACCCAATAAAAGCCCCTGGAGGAGGGAGCTCATGGCTTTTTTCCTCTGAGAAACTGGCCACCTCTCCTCCCCAAGCAGATCATGTCATGGTAGTGTTTTCTTTCATCTGTGGTGGACAGGGGGACTTGAGGGCAAAGTCGCCCCCACACTTCCTTCCTTCCTTCCTTCCTTCCTTCCTTCCTTCCTTCCTTCCTTCCTTCCTTCCTTCCTTCCTTCCTTCCTTCCTTCCTTCCTTCCTTCTTCTTCTTCTTCTTTCTTTCTTTCTTTCTTTCTTTCTTTCTTTCTTTCTTTCTTTCTTTCTTTCTTTCTTTCTTTCTTTCTTTCTTTCTTTCCTTCTTTCTTTCTTTCCTTCTCTCTTCTTTCTTCTTCTTTCTTTTTACTGAAGATATGTGTTAGTTTTCTAGGGCTGCCCTAACAAACTACCACAAACTAGGTGACTTAAAACAACAGAGATTTACTCTTCCACAGATCTGGAGGCCAGAAATCCAAAATTAAGATGTCATGGGGCTCTGTTTCCCATGAGACACTGTGTAGAATCCTTCTTTGCCTCCTCCTAGTTTCTGGTGGTGGCTGTCAACCCTTGGCATTTCTTGTCTTGCAGCTGCATGACTCTCGACTTTTTCCTCTGTCATCATATGATATTTTCACTGTGTCTGTATTTACCTCTTATTATAATGACACTAATCATTTAGAATTAAGGGTCCATTCTAGTTCAGTATGACCTCATTTTAACTAACTGCATCTGCAATGGCCTTATTTTGAAATAAGGTCATCCTGAAATACTGGCAGTTAGGACTTTAACATATCTTTTTCAGGGGGAGGGCAATTACGGCCACAACAAGCATGCAGTAAAATATACAGTTCTTAAATGTATATTTTAATGAGTTTTGACAAATGCACATACCAACTTGTAGTAGTTTTCTGTAAAAATTTGATCCTGTAACAATTTACCACAAATGGTAGCTTAAAACATTACAAATTTATTATCTTATACTTCTGTAGATCAGAAGCCTGACATGGGTCCCACTGGGCTAAAATCAAGGTGTTGATAGGACTATGTTTCTTTCTGGGGTCTCTAGAGGAGAGTCTATTTCCTCGCCTTTTCCATCTCCTATAGGTCACTCACATTCCTTGGCTCATTCCTTTTTCTCCATCTTCAAAGCCAGCAATGTTATGTCTCTCTGCCCCTTATTCTGTTGTCAAACTTTCTCTCTCTATAGCTGGGAGAGTTTCCCTGCTTTTAAGGGCTCATATAATCTCCCCATCTCAACATCATTAATCTTAATAACATCTGCCAAGCCCTTATGCCAATAGAAGATAACATATTTCCAGGTTTGGAGCATTAGGGCATGGATGTCTTGGAGGGCCATTATTTGGCCTGCCATACCATGTAACACCCACCTCATCAAATTATAGAATATTTCCAGCACCCCAGGAAATTCCTTCATGCTTCTGGACAGTCAGTCCTAGCCAACCTCCATAGGCAAGTTCTGTTCTCATTTCTATCATTTTCCATTAATTTGGCCAGTCCTAGAACAAGATATAAGTGAGAATAACAGTATGTTCTGTTTTGTGCTGCTTCTGTCTCACCACATAACCTTTTTTTAAAGATTTTATTTATTTATCTTTAGAGGGGAAGGAGAGAAGGAGAGAAACATCAACGTATGGTTGCCTTTCATGCATCCCCTGCTGGGAACTGGCCTGCAGGGAACCAGCCTGCAACCCAGGCACGTGCCCTGACTGGGAATTGAACTGTGATTCTCTGGTTCGCAGACCTGTGCTTAATCCACTGAGCTATACCAGCCAGGGCTCACATAACATTTTTTAAATGCCAAAAGGTGTAAGTATTTAGTACTATTACACCAGAACATGTACAGAATATTGACACAATTATACAAATATATTAATTCCCCAAAATGAGATATTTCAACAGATCTTCTTGGTTAATTAAATATAAAACAATGTAGAAAATGACATTTGACCACAAATACAGAGTGTTTGAATTACATTAATAAAATGAAAAAAATGAAACAGTGGGTAATCACATGTGAAAATTGAATGTAATGAAACATGCTGGGTTTATTACTTAAATAGCAGTCAGCCATAAGAAAAAACTTCCACAGACTGCCAAATGTATTCACAAAGCTTATTTCAGTAATGGAAATATCCACAATAAGAAAGGCAGGGTCAGTGCAACTTCTTAACAATGTAACCTGGGAATTAAGTGTCCTGCATTTTGCTCAGAATTACATTATTGAGGTGAAGGCAAGAAAAATATCTATCAATAGAGGAACAGATGCCTGCTACTACAGAAATCACGTAATTATCGAATGGTAGATAAAGGGGATGATAGGATGACAGGTTAGTAAGAGCAATAGCCTAAGAGGTCTGATGGACTTCAAAGAGCTACGGGAAAATGTAAGAACCTGTATGAACCTGAAAACTAACAAGTGTTCATGAGGAAGGAGTTCATGTGAAAGTCTGTGGAATCTGTTGCCTGAGAGGGAACTAATATCAAATGTGTGTTTAGTTGCAACCTGTTCCAGATGGGCAGAGCCAGAAGTCAGAAAAATATGCTGGAACTCATGCCTACTTGTTCCCTTTCACTCTGTCTCCTGATGGCATAGGAGATTTGAGAGTCATGGCTTCTTCTCTTCTGCCTTCCAAACCCCATGCATCTTTTTCCCTCATGAACTTTAACTCATAACTATAAATAGAAAAACTCAGAGCTATAGTTTTTCCACCTTGTGCAAGGTGACAACAGAAGTCCATGTTGTGGAGCCATTTGGACATGAACTTTCATTTTCATGCCATGGGCTTTCTCTTTGTAATCCTGTTTTTTCACCAACCAAGATCAGGAATGATGAGCAGAGGTAAAATTATGAACATAATAAGACCAGACTGTTTTCTTCCAAGAACTCCCAGTAATTACTAATTTCTGTGAGAAATACAGATATGATATCCACTACAAACAATATGAAAGATACATGTTTCAATAACAAAGGCTGAAGGGGATAATATATGTTGAGTAAGTAAATTCTAGTATCTATAACAATGGACCAGAAAAAAAAATTCAGCAATACAGGTCTTATGTCACGATCACATACTAGAAACACAGTAAAAAGTATCAATCAACTTTTCATGTAAAAATTATATCATTACACATGAAAAAAATACCCAATGTATTACCAAAGTGTCAAAAAGATATTACAATAGAAATGAGACTAATATATAACTGTATAATTATTTAAGCAGAATATATGTAGCATAGGAGATAAGGGACATAGGAGCATATTTATTAAATATTCATTCATATCAGGAATATGAACTAGAAGTAGACTGGGATTTTTATTAACAATAAGTCACTTACAAAGCCAAGTCCATATTTATAATAATTATAAGATTACTGTCCTTCTCTGAGTTTTCATGTAGAAAATAAGAGAAACTCTGAAGATTCTGGCACATTGTTTCCACTCATAAAATTTGTCTCCAGTGTGTTTGCTTGCGCTTAAAAGGTCTTAAGGATAAACATGCTCTCCTATAGACCCTACCTTCAGTTTTTTCTATGTGTGCCTCATGTGTACTTGCAGGCTGTGGACTGCATGGATGACTTCCACAGTTTTTACATTCATAAGGTTTGCCCAGTATGTTTCTCACATGCTCTCAAAGGTGGGAGTGAGAACTGAAGGCCTTCCCATACCCTTTGTATTCTAGGGCTTCTCTCATCTGTGTTCTTGCATGTACTCAAAGGGAGGTATGACAAGAGAAGGCTTTCCTACATTCCTTGTTCATGGGATTTTCCTTGAACTGTGCCATCTCATGTGTCACTGCAGTGATGAAAAATAACAAATCTTTCCCACATTCCTTACATTCATAGGCTTTCTCTCCAATGTACATTCCCACATGTTCTCAAAGGTGAGAGTGAAAACTGAAGGCTTCCCCACACTCCTCATTCTAGTGTTCTCCCCAGTGTGCATTCTTGCATGTACTTGAAGGGAGGCATGATACCTAAGGATTTCCCCACATTCCTTATATTCATAGTGTTTCTGCTCAGTGTGTGTTCTCAAATGCTCTTGCAGGTTGAGGAAATCCTGAATCTTTCCTATACTCCTTACATTTGTAGTGTTTCTCCTCACTGTGTGTTCTCACATGATATTTAAAAGAGCTTGGCTGACTGAAGATTTTCCCACACTACTTACATACATAGGATTTCTCCCTACTGTGCATTTGAACACATCTTGGAATTTGCAATGAAAACCGAAGACTTTCCCACATTCCTTACACACATAGCATTTCTCTCCACAATGGATTCTCATATGTTCCTGTAGGGATGACAACAACCTGAAGGTGTTCATAGACTGTTTATGTTCACAGGATTTCTTCTCTCCATGTGTTTCCATGTGTCTTTGAGGAGAGGAATTCAGTTTGTATTCTCATATGTTTTCCCAGATATGAAGAAAATCTGAAGACTTTACACAACTTCCATTCATAAGATTTATCTCCACTGTGCATCCTTATATGTTCTTGAAGAAAGGAAGAGCAACTAAAAATTTTTCTTACACTCAAAAAATTCTTTTACTATGCAAATTGTTCATGAATCCCTTAGATGCACCTCCAGTCTCCTGACATTGATAGGGTTTCTTCCCAAAGTCTGTTTTCTCAAGAGTCCTTAGGCATAAGACACAACTGCACATTTGCCAACATTCCTCACAAGGGTACAGTATGTGTCCAGTTTGAGATCTTTCTTGATACTGAAGAAAAGAATGTTCCAGGGACTTTTCCACACATAGAGCATTCACTGGGTTGAACTCCAGTCAAATATCTCTCACACACAGAAAGATTTGTAATTGGACTCAGGGTGTGTTCACATGGATAAGCTTCATTAGTTTCATACTTCTACAAGGCATCTCCTAGGTTAGGTGCTCATCTCCATTATTATTATACAACTGGGTTCCACCAAAAACTGACCAAAAATCATTTATTATAAATCTTACTGTTTTCTTTTCGATGAGTATTTTATTGTTCAAAATATTCCCCTGAGAACAAAAGTCACTGGTTTTAACCTGAGTGCAACAATCTAGAAACTGTTCCTCTTGAGGGTTTCTACTGCATTCATGCTGGTAGACAGAGAGGCCCTAGATGAAGTCTTTCTCCTGGTTCTAAACTAGCAATGGGGGATTAAATGGTGCCTGGCTTCTCCTGCAGAAAACGCACTGAGGACAGGTTCCTGCCAGTCTCCAGCACCACATCTCTGTAGTGCTTCCTCTGGGAATAATTCAGCAAAGTACACTCTTCCCAAGTGAAGTTCACGGCCACATCTGCAAAGACCACTGAGTTCATCTCCATGCTGCTCAAGAAATGATGCCCCATGGCTCCTGGCCAGGGCAAGTGAGAGCAATGGTGACGGAACACCTGGGGTCTCACCCATGTGCAATTTTTGTGGAACACTGCTGTAGAACCCACATACAATTTTTGAGGTTCATCTACATTATTATGCATATCAGTTGCCTATTTTTATCATTGAATAGTATCCTATTTATATGAATATGCAAAAATTTGTTTGTATGGATCTTGTTGATAAATAATTGAGGTGCTTCCAGTCTGGGACAATTATAAACTTTCTCATACAGGTCCTTTTTAGACACATGTTTTGATTTCTATTGGGTGAGAACCTAGAATAATTCTGGGTCAAGGGATAGAAATATGTTTAGCTTTATATGAAACTACTAAATTGTTTTTCAAAAGTGATTTTTACCAATTTAAATTCTCAACATCAATGTATGGGAATTTCAATTACTCCCCATCTTTTCCAACATTTGGTATTATTGACATTTTTTGGTTCTAGACATCAGGTAGATGTTTGTTCTATTTCTTCAAAAAAGTATTTTCTCTCCTCAAACAACATGATAATATTCCTCAAAAAAATTTATAAGGTAAACTATGGTGGTATAATAGCAAACCATTTTTAATACTATTGTGTGATTATAACTTGGGAGCATTTTATAAAAATTAGTAGCACTGGGACCTTAATATAACAAATTTATAGATTTATATACATTTATCCTGTGAAACAAATACTTTTTTCTCTTCAAATCTTAACCTTATAATTTACATGATGCCTTGAATTAAATATTCTTGGTTTTGCAACATTCTCCCACTTCCTCAATATAGGCTGTGTTTTTTTTTTAAAGATTTTTTAAAATTTATTTATCTTTAGAGCAGAAGAGAAGGAGAGAGGGAGAGAAACATCAATGTACGGTTGCCTTTCGTGCGTCCCCTGCTGGAAACTAGCCTGCAGGGAACCAGCCTGCAACCCTGGCATGTGCCCTGACTGGGAATCGAACCTCGACTGTCTGGTTTGCAGGCCCACGCTCAATCCACTGAGCTACACCAGCCAGGTAGGCTGTGTTTTATTTATTTTTCTATTCCTAGTGTGTGGCACAGTGCTAGGAATAGAACCAATGCTTAATAAGATGGTTGAGTAAATAAACAAACACATAAGCATATATATTTAAAGCACAAAGATAAAATATTAGAATTATTTATCTCTCTTATGATAGAAAACCATGGTTTACAAATTAGTGCTGAAATCTTAATTTGACCCCAGTTACAAGTGTGGGCTAAGATAAAATCTCTTTTGCTGCACATCCCAGGGTTCCAGTGTGGGGAAATAAAGCCTCAGAACCTCTGACTGAAAAAATCTGTGGGGGTTGAGGTAGTAGGAGAAGCTCCCAGCCTCATGGGAGAGCTCCTTTGAGAGACCCACAGGATCCTAGACCATACATAAAAACACCCACCAGGGAATCACCACCAAAAGGCCTCAATTTGCTTGTGGGTAGCAAGGGAATAAATGGGAGAGAACAATGGGACAACCATAATAGCATAATCAATAAAACATATATTTAAAAACATCCATTTTTATTTTATTCTTCATTTATGATGAAAGAAATCTGTTGCATTTAAGAAGGTAATTAGCATTTTTGGAAAAGAAAATCATGGATTTTTGATGTCCATTTGATGTTCTAAAACACCACATTTTACATCTACAAGCTTTTTTCAGTCATGATATCATGACTCATAACACTTTTGAGAGTGATGAGTGTCTTTGTATTTATTGGCCTAGTATTACTCAGTTAGGCATGCAGCTCTGATAGGCATGGCTTCCTGGCTGTACTGAATTCTGCTAGAACAGCCTCTGGTTAAAATTTTCATGAGTCAAATTCAATTTAAATGTAACAGAGTGCCTATCTGGGTACCAAGATCTGTGGTTAGAAGTCAGGGACCCTGTTAAAGCTCTGCAAAAATGTGTGTGTGTGTGTGTGTGTGTGTGTGTGTGTGTGTGTGCGCAAGTGTGAAATTTTCAGGTAAGGTGGTCCATCATTTTCTTTTTTTTTTAAAGATTTTATTTATTTATTTAATTAAAAAAATATATTTTACTGATTATGCCATTACAGTTGTGGTATTTCCCCCTTCATTCCCCTCCACCCTGCACACCCTCTCCCCCACCATTCCCCCTCTTTAGTTTATGACCACGTGTCTCAAGTTCTTTAGATTCTATATTTCCCATACTACTCTTCCCCTCCCCCTATCTATTTTCTACCTACTGTCTATGCTACTTATTTTCTGTGCCTTCTCCCCTCTTCTCCTTCTCCCACTCCCCTGTTGCTAACCCTCCATGTGATCTTCATTTCTATGGTTCTGCTCCTGATCTAGCTGTCCTCTAGCTGTCCTTTTGTTTTAGGTGTGGTTGTTAATAACTGTGAGTTTTCTGTCCTTTCACTGTTCATCTTTTTATCTTCTTTTTCTTATCTCTTGCTGCTTCTAGATTCTCTCCTTCCTCTTAATCTTGGCTAATGTAATGATGATGTGCCCTGGTGTGTTCCTTCTTGGGTCCAACTTCTTTGGGACTCTCTGAGATTCCTGGATTTGCTGGAAGTCTATTGTCTTTGCCAGATTGGGGAAGTTCTCCTTTATTATTTGTTCAAATAAGTTTTCCACTGGTGGCTGTTCCTCTTCCCCTTCTGGTACCGCTATAATTCAGATGTTGGAGTGTTTAAAGATGTCCTGGAGGTTCCTAAGCCTCTCATCATTTTTTTTGAATTTTTGTTTCTTCATTCTTTTCTGTTTGGTCATTTTTTTCTTCCTTCTGGTCCACTCCTTTGATTTGAGTCCCAGTATCCTTTCCATTACTATTGGTTTCCTGTGCATTTCCATTCATTTGAATTAGTTTAGCTTCCATGTGTTCCTCTAATTTGTAACTAAAATCAACCAGTTCTTTGAGCATCCTGATCACCAGTGTTTTGAACTGTGCATCTGAAAGTTTGGCTATTTCTTCATGGCTTAGATTTATTGGCTCTGGGGCTCTGAGTTGTTCTTGAGCCCTGTTTTGATCTGTTCGTGCCTGTTACATATGAGGAGCGGAGCCTTAGTTGTTCACCAGGGTGGGGCCACCCAGGTCGCTGGTGTGTGATGCTGTATGTGAGGGCGTGGTCAGAGAGGGGCCACCCAGGTCGCTGGTTTGTGATGCTGTATGTTGGGGGGTGTCAGAGAGGCACAATGGCGGTCCCCTCTGTCGCTTTCTGCCGCTGGGGCCTACGCAGTCCATCTCACTGCTAGCTCCTTCACCGGTTTATCTGTGTGCTAATGTGTGACTGCGATCAGCCCTCAGTGGGTCTGCCCGCTTCTCCACACCTGGGATCCGCCCATGGCTGCTGGCGCACCTGGGTCTCGTGCCCGGGTCAGTCAGGTGGATCTTTCCTGCCCGACCCTGCTCTGCTGCTGGCTCTCCCCCTCTTACCGGTTTGGCTGAAGGGTTCGTTGTTGTCAGACTTCTGTGTAGTTCAATTTTCTGTGGTTTGGCTGCGTTTTTCTTGCTAAAACTTTGTTGCTTTTAAACCTAGTTGTGCTAGAAGGCACAGTGCTTCCACCTATGCCTCCATCTTGGTGGAAGTCCCCCATCATTTTCATCAGATTTAAAAAAAAAACCAAGAAGTATGAAAAATTATGGAGTAATCATATTTAAATATTGTGGCTACATTGATTTGTGTGTTATGTCAATTTCTGTATAACAATTAGTGGACTCATTTAAATAATTAACTTGATTTTTCTTCTTCTGAATTGACCTTTCAACTGTTTGGCCAAAAAGATCAAAGCAAATTTCCTGGCACAATGCAGGTGCACCCCCAGACAGCACTGACAGAATGGGCAGAAATTATACCAGGAGGCAAATCTCTTGTCATGGAGAGAAAAACAAAACTTTACCTCCCTTAGATTTACTATTATGTCTAGACTTCAAATCACACTGATTTTTCTAATAGAACCCAGGCTGTCTTTTCAAAGGCTCAATCTGTCCATACAGAATAGGTAGGCACAAAATAATCAGGAGGTGGTTAAGAATAGTAGTGGAAATGGAGAAGCCAAAGAACTTATATGTACCACCCTTGGTCATGAACTCTAGGGTCTGGGAATGCTGGAGGGTGGAGGAGTGCAGTACAAGAAGGAGGGGGATAAAGGGGAGAGGAAATTGGGACAACTGTAATAGCATAATCAATAAAATATACTTAAAAAGGAATATTCTTTTCTGTTTCCTTGAGGAGTTAAGAAATGAGGCAGTTATTATTTTGAATTTCATAAAGACTGACCTCAAAAGGATTCCAATCTATTAAAGAAAATAATTCCTAGTTTAATAAGAGTTTCTATTAATCCTTCTTAGTGTCAAGATGAAACCAGACACCAGATGGAAACTCAAATTTCAGAATGGAGAGGAAAGAGTAAAACTAACCAGTAATCACCATTTAGAAGCAAATTAAACTTTCTGATGTCTTTTATTTTGGTCAAACTTGAGACAATTTAGAAAAGAGTACAAGAGGAAAAGAAGAAACAATACTGGATAATACAATACAAGAGAAACTCTTAGACCAGTGTGACCTAGTATAGCCACTGTCACCTCAGATGCATTTGGGGTGAGGCATAGTTGAGGAAGGGTGTGGGTGGTGATGCTGAAACCTTTATCGGAAGGACACTTTGTACAAACTTGAAAACAGTCACCTGGGGGTCATGACTCTTGTTCCAAGTATAAATTACATTTCGTTATTGCTTATGGTTTTTTAGATGTTTATTATATGCAGTCATGTGACAAAACTTGTAGCAATATTGGAGTGAAGAATTGCATTTTACATTTTAATATAATGTTACAACCTTTGGTCCTCATCATTCCTGGCCTCCTTCCAATTGCTAGTCTTCATTGCAGAGGTGGGACTCCCAGTAAAATCATGGGTGTGCAGAGTACATTGGGACAGCAAGGCTGGACTGGTCCTTTGAAACTTCCTTTCACTTTACTGCCAAGATTATTTAACATTTTGAAACTGAGTCAACTCTATCTTTCAGGGAGTTTAAGGAGCTGACTGGATTCCATACCAGCCTCATCTTAGTAGAATTTTCTAGTAAACAGTGAAGGTTTCTAACACAGATGTTGTCCACAAAACTTCTAACATTTGGATAACAATAAGATGGAATTAATTCATTTTTATATTTCAGGCAAGTCAAAGGGCCTTTTTTGGCCATTTGCCTAGTTCTCAACACAACATGTTACACTTTTCACTTTCTTCCTGAAATTCTGTTGTTTATGATTTTGACTACTCTTGATTCTCTGTGTTTTTTTTTTAATCCAGTCTCCATATTTTTAGTTCTTTGTGCCATCACCTCTGTCCCCAGGGGTCAGTTTTGTTCTCTGCTTTCATGTAGCTATTTAAAACTATAATATAGAAACATTATTCGCATGTCAGTCTTGCAAGATTAAAAAGTTTAGAAATATTCATTATAATGAGAGTGTGGAGAATCAAGGCCCCTTGTGTTTGTTCTGTGAGTACAGGTGTTTACTGGTACACACTGTTGCATCCGCCGTCACGAGAAACAGAGGTTCGGAGACTTTCAGAATTTTCAAGATGTTATTTTATTGGCCAAGTTTTACCTGCACAGGGGCGAGCTCTCTGAGTGTCCGAGGACACTATGCTCAGGAGAGCTGCAGATGAGAGCCATGCCCCGGCACTTACAGCTATGTCCTTATATAGGGGTATGCAAGCAAGCTTTGAACAGAAGCAGATGTGGCTGTTAGCTATTGGCTAGCTCTAAACAGCTGATTGCCATTGGCTTATTAGGGAAATTCAAAAGGCTCTTTGTGTAGTTGGTGGTTAGCCCTTTTAGGAAGTAAAAATTTCCCTGTTCCTGGTCAGCCTAACTTTATCCGGGGCTCATTCGGGATTGTCCCTTTTCAACATCTGTTTTGGACCGCAACACACACTATCTATTTTGCAATATTTACCAATATTTAAAAGACATTTATTAGGGGGGTTGTGGAGGTGGAGGGATCCAGCAAAAAAGAAAAAGGACTCACGGACACTGACAAGAGGGTGGTGGTTGCAGGGGGATGAGTGGGTGGCAGTGGAAGAAGGTATAAGGGGGATAAATGGACAGGGCAAAAAAGATAATAAAACAATGAAAAAAGAAAAAACTTATTAAAATTTAACAAGACATATTACTTGGCCTAACTTTTCTACTTCTCTAAGAATTTATCTTAGAGATACATGTTCACAAATATATTTAAAAATTGCATACAAGAATTCGCATCACAGTAGTGTTTTCTAAAGTTGTTTTTCTTTTTACATTACAGTTGATATACAATGTTATATTAATTTCAGGTGTACAATCCTGTGATTAGACATTTATAGAACTTATGAAGTGATACTCCAATAAATCTAGTACTCATCTGACAGCATACATAGTTATTACAATATTATTGACTATATTCCCTATGCTGTACTTCACATCCCTGTGACTATTTTGTAACCACCAATTTGTACTTTTGATACCTTCATAGGGTAGGACTTGCTACAGTGGGGTTTTGGTGCCTGCCAAGTTTGCCCCTTGAGTGTGTTACTCATGGAGGTGGTAGGGTTGTCATCCAAAATGGACTGAAGCTGTCCACTGAGTACACTGGCTATGGGGCCTCCTAGTGTTATGGAAAGAACTCAGGCCAAACACTGGAGGAAGCGAAGTGGTTCCTTTATTTACATGTGTGGACCCAGAGGAGACAGTCTCCAAATTATGGGCCCCGATCAGCGGGGAGCAATTGCTTATATAGGGTGAGGGGTCATCTGTTGCTTAGACCATTACTTCTGGTGGGAAGGCAAGAAACAGCTTACAGAAGCAAAATGTTGTCTGTAACACACAGGAACACAATGTTGTCTCTAGCACACAAATGTTATCTCTAGCAATCATTGGACAAGCAAGAAACAAACGGAAAAAAGTAATTCCCTGGGTGCTGTGCTATGTTTTAAAATAACTGCCAATTTCCTCTAACACTAGGAGGTTCAAGGTCAGCCATCACCTGTGTCCTGCTTGCGGCCATGCAACATGAGCTACAAAGTGATCTGAAGATGGCTGCTACTTGTGCTGGGCTTAAAGGTACCTGGGAGAGACTGGCTGCCACTAGTGCCAGGCGAGGGCCACTTAGCATGAAGTATGGGGTACTCAGAGGCCAGCTGCTGCTTGTTTGAGAGATTTCAGAAAAGTCCTCAGCATTGCTTAAGAGAGGCTATTTGTAAGGAAAAGTCACTGAAAACAGCGTGGGTGGGTCTGGAAGTTGGGTAGGGCAGGGTCTCTGGGAATCACTAGGACAGATCAAAAAGTGTGAGCCAGGTTGAAGGAGACTCAGATATGGTGAGTTTGCCAGCTCTGTGTGGGAAGGAAGGGCTCCGCAAAAGAACAATGGCCTCTGTTAGCACTTCCGTGTGCGAGAAAGTCAACCCTTCAGCCCTGTCCTGATGCCAGACAATTCAGTTCCTCCCTGTATGTCCCTGCTGTGTTTCAAGGTACTGCTGCAGTGCTGGAGCTCAGAGAGAGTGAGTCTAGTTAAGTCCATGTGCAGGCCCTTTAAGAGGAACACCTGGGACTCCAGAAGCCCTTCATCTCACTTGGCCACACTCAGCTGGTTTTTACAGCCAGAAATTTTGGGGACTTCTCTTCCTGGAACTGGAACACTGTGCTGGGGTTTCTGATGTGAGGGCAGAACCCCTCACTCCTCAGGGGGACCTCTGCAGCCAAGAAATCACTCCCAATTTCTAACCACCACACATGAGTGTGGGACCAGCTTGTTCTAAGTCTCTGCCCCACCCCCACCCCCAGTCTCAGTGTGGCCTCTTATTTATATCTTTAGTTATAGAACTTCTGTTCAGCTAGATTTTAGGTGGTTCTGAATGATGGTCATTCTTTAATTTTGATGTGAGTGAAAGAGGTTCCAAGCATCTTAACTACCCAAGCATCTTGACTGGACCCCCATAGCAATGTTTTGTAGCTGCAAACAATAACAGTGACAATATCCTACAAAAGCAATTCCATTATTCAATCCTATTAATCCCACCAATCGGGAAGAGACTTGTCAAATATAATATATCCATACAATGACTATATTATATATAGCCTTTTAAAAAGAACAGGTGCATTTGGAAAGCTTTAACTTAAAAATATACTATTAAAGGCAATATAAATAACAGTTGGTACAGTATGATCACATCTGTGAAAAAGAAACTTTCAAGAAAGAATACACAAGAAGGAGTTAATAGTCACTATATTTTGAAAGTAGAATTGGAAAGAGGAGGGAGAGTATTTTCCTTTTCAATGTATGCCGTATTATATTGGCTGATTTTTAAAAATACTAACAGTTTTATTAATAATATTAAAAACGACTTCTTTCTTTCTTACAAATTCATTTTGTTTATTTAACTTTGTCCACATCATCATTCCTGTATCAACTTGGTTTAAAGACTTGGAATCAGTTTGATTCCTCTTTTTTTAAAATCCTCACCCTAAGATATGTTTTTATTGATTTTTAGAGGGAGAGGAAGGGAGAGAGAGAGAAGCACTGATCAGTTGCCTCCTGCATGTGCACTGAATGAAGATCAAACCCCCAATCTAGGTATGTGCCCTGACCAGGCACTGATGAAACTCTCTTGGTGTATGGGACAACCCTCCAATCAATTGAGACACCCGGCCAGGGCTCATCTTTCATTTCTAGCATATAGTATGGTCTCAATAAATACTGCTTTCCATCTTCTTTCTAGACATTTTCGCTGTTACTCTTGTGTACCCTCACTCATGGTATATGTGGCTACCAAGTTAATTTTCAAAAAAAATTCTACTTTTGTCATTAAGTCCCTTTGTTAATTTCTTTTTATATTACAACTCAACCCTGGAATCACAGGCTGGACAAGTAGATAGCATCAACATTGCTGGTGAGCCAATGAGACTTTGAGTAATTTCTTCTGGAAGGAAGAGGCGTTGCTATTTATGTCACCCTGGGTCCATAGTAGTGACGCTTGGGGCTCCTCCTGGAACAAAGTTTCCCATAGTCACACCCCTTAACTTCCCTATCCTGATATCTTCCTGTAAATTCTCATTGATCTAATTTGAGTATAAATCAATAGGTAAGTAGATAAAGTCCCAAGTTCTCTACTTGGTACTCAAAATTTTGCATCAAGATCTTGCTCTGTCATATCTATTTTATTTTTCCTACTTTTCCTTCATCAAGTCAATCATTTTCTACTGTCTTTCCCATGTTCACTTTCCATTATGACTTTTTTAGCACAAAATCTCATATGCTTATTGTAAAAAAAAAGTATTACATTTTATGGAGCCATACAAAGTAAAAATTAAAGTCCCTCTTACCACCCTAATTTTACTTGTCAAAAAAGAAAGGTAATCAAGAGATAGTTAGCCAAGTGTTGAAAGACAAATACCATATGGTCTCACCTTTAACAGGAAGCTAAACAACAAAACAAACAAGCAAGCAAAATAAAAACAAAGACGCTGAAATAGAGAACAAGGGGACAGCGACTAGAAGGGAGAGGGGAGGGAATTTAAGGAGAAAAAGTGGGAGGGATTTATAGGAACAAGTATAAAGGACACAGGGACAATAACTAAGGGGGGGTGGAAATGGGAGGGAGGTGGGGAGCACAGGGTGGGGTGGGCTGGGATGGGAGAAATAGACAGAAAACTGTACTTGAAAAATAACTAAATAAAATTTTTTAAAAAGAGAGATAGCTAAGATAGAATTTTGGGTTTTGTCAATAGATTTAGATAAGAACATAAAATATAATAATAATTTACCTTTTGTTCCTGTTTTAAAAACATTGGCCTTTGAAGATTTTTAAAGGGTTTGGTGGGAACAAAGCATAAATTCTATTTTTTTTTCTGGATGTACTCATAGGATGGACAGACACTGATATTCCAGTTGCTGAAAACAGAGGAACCAGAAGTGAATAGTAGCTAAAACAAGCAGAGCATAGGAGGTTCCCAGAACCAAGCAAAGCTTGGATAAAAGGAGATACCATCTGGTACAACCAGGTATTTAAGACCTAAGTTTCTCTTTACTTTCCTCATGACCAACCCCCAGGCCCTCCCCATTCCACTGTGTGGGGCTGAATGGTGGGCTTCTCTTACTTCACTTGACATAAGTCATTTCCCAGGAACTACTCTGCCTCCTGAGCCCCAGGCACAATAACTTCTAGGAGTGCTCAACTGTCCCCTCAGAGCCTCAGTGCTAATCTTCTCCCAAATCTCCATAGGCCCTATGAAGTAAATGTAATTCTTATACTTTGGTTATTAGGCTGCATTGGCAAATGATTTGTGTATACATTATAAGTATATTATTGTATAGTATATAGGCATGTCAATTAGAATTGATTATGTGAAACTGTGGCCATTTCTAGAAAAGAAGAATAATATCAAGCATTTGATTACAAATATAACCCTGCTATCACCATTGTTCCTATGAGAAAATCAGATTTAATTCACAATCTTTTGATTTATTATACCTTTTTGAGTAAGGTAACCCATTGTAAGTTTAAGAACTGCTTGTACTAGTATTGCCACTTGTAATCATTGGATGTTTGTTGAATTAATTATAAGGAGATTAAATTGGTTAGTACTGCCAATTTTGATACCATGTAATCAAAATTTTAGGAACGCAGTGGAGAGAACACACAAGTCATGGGCAGTTAGGTATGAAAGGAAAGAATAAATGACCCTCTTTCTTGAAAAAAGGAGTTTACTTAACACAATTCACTGTTAATTAATAATTGACTTTAGGTCTTTGCACTTAGTGCTGCATTGTTCTTTTAAAAAATAGGAAACAGGATTCTCATAGGCTTTTCTCTAAAGTTCCAGTAACATCAAAAAATATTTGACCAGGAGATCTATCTGATCCAACCTAAACCCAGCAAAGAAAAGAAGCTAAGATCAGATGACAGACTATTGTGAAGTCTACATACCTTAAAGACATAATTGTTAGCTCAAAAACTCATTATTTTACTTTTAATTTAGATTAATTACCAACCTTAAATGTTATCTTCTACTTCTTTGCACGTTTATAGAGCTCTGAAAAATCTCCAAAGAGTGTTCCACACATTGGCTTGTCCCCCCAACTCTCCCAATTTTGTGGACCTCATCTTGTAATGGAGGGCCAGTGTAACACCTGTGATCATGTTCTGTTCATGACTGCAGAGAGTGCAAACAGTAGCCAGTTCCTTTGCATTTCTTCACCACTTGTCAACCTAGAGCCTCTTCTTTTTCTTTCAAAGGAGACTGAGTTCTACAGTGATTGAAGTTCTTCTGCAGGTTGCCTCTGGGGCCCTTAACAATAACCATGTGTCTCTTCAGAGTGATGTTGACATTTTTTGGAATGTCAACAGTCAGATTACTGAGAATGGTCTTCATTTGCATAGTAGATATGGGGAACAAAAAAGTCCTGTAGAATATATTTAATATTTGCTCTCAGTTTCAGTAGTGCCTTTACTCTTGTCTAGCTAAAGCCTGGTTTGGAAGTGTGTGTGTTTGTGTAGGGGTAAAAGAATAGGCAGGGTACTGGTTTCTCTCAGAAAATCTGTTTCTAGCAAGAGGCATGGAGGGCAAGAGGACAGTATGGTAGAGAGTATAATAGAGAGTATGATAGAGGAGAGTATGATAGGGCAAGAGCACCCTGGCTCTGGCGCTGCTCCATCCAATATCACAGAGTTGCACATTGGCTGGTCTTTTCACTCAGCTACCAAAGCAATGTTTTGGTAAATAAAGATTTGTCTATATAGGAGGGACCCAGAAAAATCAGAATTATTTTTTAGACAGTGGGCCCTCTGTAGTACAGTCTTCCCCCACTGGGTGAGTGTTCTGGGAACCTATCTGTATCAGTAACCAGTTGGGGGGGACTTCCGCCAAGATGGAGGTGTATGTGGAAACACTTTGCTTCCTCACACAACCAAATCTAAAAACAATAAAGTTTTAACAACAATAAACATACCCAAACCACAGAAAATCAAACAATATAGAGTCCAAAAACAAAGAATCGCTCAGCTAAACCAATGAGAGGGGCTAAGCCAGCAGTGAAGTGGGTTGGGCCAAAAAGATCCCCTGACCTGGGCAGCGCAAAGGCAGGCAGCTGAGGGCGCGGATCCCAGGTGCGGGGCAGCTATGGGCAGAACAAGGGAAGGCGCGGCTCGGCTGGCTGTCTGCGGTTTCGCATTTGCGCACAGATAAACCAGTGAAAAGATGTGCATTGAGACAGATTGTGCAGGCCATGTTGCAGAGCTGCGGGCTCGCACCTTTGAGCTCAGATAAACAGGCAGGGGTGAGTGGTGAGGTGGACCGGGTGAGCGGAGAGGACAGCCTTTGCTCCCTCTCTGACCCCACCTTCACATACAGCATTGTCACCAACTAGCGACCTGGGTGGCCCCGCCCTGGTGAACACCTAAGGCGCCTCTCCTCATACGTAACAGTAACCAGTTGGTTTGTTGTGAGAGGCTATATTCACCTTCAGTGACTTTTTTTTAAAGATTCTTTTAGTGTGTTTGCTCATTTCATGATGGGTGATTTATGAGCACACCTGCCCACACCATGCTCAGTGTTCAGCAGTTTTTGACCAAAAATGGCATATGATGTGCATGCCCCACCATCTCTATTCACCCAATCTCACCCCATGCAACTTCGTTTCCCCAGGTGAAAAAATCCTCAAAGGAAAATGTTTTGCTGATGGAAGAGATGAAGCAAAAAATGGAAGAAGCATCAAAATTGACAAATTCAAAAATT
This sequence comes from Artibeus jamaicensis, assembly GCF_021234435.1. Lineage (NCBI taxonomy): Eukaryota > Metazoa > Chordata > Mammalia > Chiroptera > Phyllostomidae > Artibeus > Artibeus jamaicensis. The sequence continues at coordinate 402,464 of NW_026521981.1, read as the reverse complement.
GTTTTGAGCATTGGAAAACATGTCTTGATAGGTATATTGCATCAAATGGAGAGTACTTTGAAGGTGACTGAAGTTTAAACATGTAAGAATAAATACATGATTTTTAAATAAATAAATTCCTTTTTTGGGAGTCCTCTTTCATATAGTTCCTCTTTCTGAGCATGCTATTAAGATATTAACTGAGGGTTCAAGATAGCTGCAGAGTAGCTGGACTCTCTGTCCACTTGCTCCCAGACCTGGACCAGTCTTCCAGCTAAACCACAGAGCAATCAACTGGAAAATCTAGTAGAGAGTGAGTGAGACTGAGTGTGAGTGAGTGTGTAAGTGGACAAGAGTGCAGGGAGTGTGAGTGTGTGGGCAAGAGCCTACCTATTTGCAGGGCACTCAGGAGCAACTGGTTTGGGCTCTCCTAATGGAGCAACTGCTGTTGCCACTGCCTAACCTGGCACTTCTGGCTGCACAGATTTAGAGCAGCTATGGATCTGCTCAGGAGGTGTGAGCTCTAAGGACAGGGAGAGAAGGCCAGTGAGGTGCTGACTACAGAAACAGCAAGGCAGGAGCAGGCCCACCTGAGACTGAGAATCACCAGAGGGAGTAGGGAGAGCACTGCACCATGGCCCTGTGTTATAGTGTCACTGCAGGACTCTTTCCAGTGCCATCCCTAAAAAAATCCATAGAGAAACTTTATCTAAAAACTGTCAGAGGCTTTGGCAGGCTGTGGCCATCCCTGACCAAGAGAGATGTTGTGATTTTGTTGGGGGAAGCATGTGGAGAACCTCCAGTCAAAAAAAAAAGAAGAATCCCTGGAAAGAGTATTCAGTGAAATTGAGGCAAGCAAGCTATCAAACACTGAGTTCAAAATAATGGTTATAAGGGTGCTCAAGAAGCTCAGCGACAGCTACAAGGAAATCCATGGAGGCTATGAAGAACTTACTGGGAACCACACCAGCATGAAAAAGTGCATAGAGACTATCAATAAGAACCAGCAGGAAATGAAGAATTCAAATCTAAAGTGAAGAATACATTAGAAGGAATTGAAAGCAGGCTAGATGAAGCAGAGTATCAAATCAGCAAGCTGGAGGACAAAGTAGAAAAAAATTCCCAGACAGAGCAACAAAATGAAAAAAGACTCAAAAAGAATGAAGAGGGTTTAAGGGAGCTGCCAGACACCATGAAATGTAATAATATTCATAGGGAAACCAGAAGGAGAAGAGGAGCAAGGTGTAGAAAACCTGTGTGAAAAAGTAATGACAGAAAACTTCCCTGACTTGATGAAGGAAAAAGTCATACAAGTCAAGAAAGCACAGAATATCCAGAGGCCCACTCCAAGACACATCATAATTAAAATGGCAAAATTTAAAAACAAAGAGAGAATACTAAAGGCAGCAATGGAGAAACAGCTAATAACATACACGGGAAGTCCAATAAGGCTATCAGCTGATTTCTCAACAGAAATACTATAAGCCAAAGAGAATGGTAATAAGTATTCCAGGTAATGAAAAGCAAAGGCCTGCAACCAAGACTACTCTACCTAGCAAGGCTCTCATTTAAAAAGGAAGGCAAAATAAGGCATTTCCAAGACCAAAAAAAAAAAAAGGCTGCAAAATGCATCTCCACCAAACCTGTGTTGCAAGATATATGCTGAAGAGACTGCTTTAAGAAGATGAAGAAAAGGAGAGATAAAGAGAGGAACACAGGTACAAAAGGGGAAAATGGCAATGAATAAGCACCTATCAATAACAACCTTAAATGTAAGGGATTTAATGCTCCAACCAAAGGCATAGGGTAGCTGAATGGGTAAGGAATCATGACCTGCATATGTGCTGCCTTCAAGAGACCCACCTGAGAACAGAAGATTTACACAGACTGAATGTGAAGGGAGGGAAAAATATTCCAAGCAAATGAACATAAAAAAAAGTTGGTGTAGCAATATTTGTATCAGACAAAAAAGACTTCAAAACAAAGGCCATGAAAAGAGATGAAGGACACTATGTAATACGTAAGAGAGTAATCTATCAGAAGGTATAACCCTTGTAAACATATATGCACCCAACACAAGAGCACTTAAATATATAAGGAAAATCTTGGAGGACTTCAAGAAACATATCAATAACAACACACTCATAGTAGGGGATTTTAACACCCCATTGTCAACAATGGATACATCTTCCAAGCAAAGAATCGACAAGGATATTGTGGGATTAAACAACACTGTAGGTCAAATGGACTTAATCAATACATACAGAACTTTTCACCCCAAAGAAGCAAAATGTACATTCTTTTCAAATGCGCAGGACACATTTTCAAAGATAGCCCACGTGTTAGAGCACAAAACAAGCCTCAACAAATTGAAGAAAATTGAAGTCATATTGAGCAACTTCTTGGATCACAATGTCTTAAACTAAAAATTAACTTCGAGAAAAAAAACCCTCAAAAATATTCGAATACATGGACACTGAATAACATGCTATTAAATAACAAATGGGTTAACAATGAGATCAAGGAATAAGTAAAAAGTTTCTGGAAACAAATGAAACTGAACACACAACAGCTCAAAACCTATGGGACACAGTGAAGGCAGTTCTGAGAGAGAAGTTCATAGCAATACAGGCCTACCCAAAAAAGACAGAAAAACCTCAAATAAACAACCTAACCCTACATGTACAAGAACTAGAGGAACAACAACAAAGCCCAACTAAGTACAGGACAGATAATCAAAACCAGAACAGAATTAAATGGCATAGAGAATAAAAGAACAATTCAAAGGATTTATAAATCCAGGAGCTTGTTCTTTGAAAAGATAAACAAAATTGACAATCCTTTAACCAGATTCATAAAAAAAAAGAAATAGAGAGAGAGAGAGAGAGAGGACCCAAATAAATAAGTCAGAAACAAAAGGGGAGAAGTTACAACTGATACCACAGAAATACAAAGGATTGTAAAAAATTACTATGAACAACCATATGCCAAGAAATTGGACAACCTGGGAGAAATGGACAAATTTCTAGAAACATACAATCTTCCAAAACTGAATTAAGAAGAAGCAGAAAGCCTGAATAAACTGATAATAACTAGTGAAATTGAAGCAGTAATCAAAAGGCTCCTGGCCCTGGATGGCTTCACAGATGAATTTTACCAAATAAAATATACTTTAAAAAATTAAATGACTGTATAATAAAAAAGAGAACTAACTCCTATTCTTCTCAAACTGTTCCAAAAATTTCAAGAAGAGAGGACTCCCCAACTCATTTATGAGGCCAGTATTACTCCAATTCCAAAACCCAGTAAAGACACAATAAAAAAACCACAGGCCAATATCTCTGACAAACATAGATTTGAAAATTCTGAACAACATATTGGCAATCAGGACCCAGAAACACATGAAAATGATTATACACCATGATCAAGTGGTATTCATCCCAGGGATGCCAAGATGGTACAATATTTGCAAGTCAATAAACATAATACACCACATAAACAAAATGAAAGACAGAAGCACATGGTTATACAAATAGATGCTGAAAAAGCATTTAAAAAATCCAGCACTCAATTATCATAAAAATGCTCAGCAAAGTGGGAATAAAGAGAGCATACTCAACATAATGAAGGCCGTATGTGAAAAACCTACAGTCAACATCATACTCAACAGAAAAAAACTAAAAGCTTTCCCTTTAAGATGAGGAACAAGACAAGAGTTTCCACTTTCACTACTTTTATTCAACATAGTACTTCAAGTTCTAGCCACAGCAATCAGAAAAGAAAGAGAAATAAAAGGCATCCAAATTGGAAAGGAGGAAACAAAACTGTCGTTGTTTGCAGATGACATGATAGTGTATATAGAAAACTTTGAAGTCTCCACCAAAAACCTATTTAACCTAGTAAGTGAATTTGGCAAAATAGGAGAATACAAAGTTAATGTGCAGAAATCTATGGCATTTTTGTACACCAACAATGAAATATCAGAAACAGAAACTAGGGGAAAATCCCATGTACTATAGCAACAAGAAAAATAAAGTACCTAGAATAAACTTAAGGAGGTAAAAGACCTGTATTTAGAAACCTCAGAACATTAAAGAAATCAAGGAAGATACAAATAAGTGCAAGCACATACCATTTCTAGGATTGGAATAATTAACATTATTAAAATGTCCATACCTAAGGAAATCTATGGAATCAATACAATCCCTATTAAAATACCAATGGCATATTTCACAGATCTAGAAGAAATGTTTTAAAAATTAATATGGGACCACAAAAAACCAAAAATAATTAAGAGATTCTTTGAATCCTAAATCTCTAAATGGTTCTCCTTGTCCCTTTGATTCAATGGTCTCCTTAATAGGTCTGAATATTATTGTAACTCATGATTTTTGCTTATTATTTTAATATTAATATGTATCCATGTATTGTTGAATGCATGTTAAATATAGCCCTATGGAAGGTATGTCTAAATGAAAAATTTTCCCTTGGAAAGCATGAACTTCATATATATTTTTCAAAATACATTTTTCATTTTCAAATTGTTTTTGGTTTATAGAATAATTGCAAAGATTGTATGAGAAAAGTGACACCTGGTGTCCCCTAGTATTAACATCTTAAATTAATATGGGACATTCATTTCAATTAATAAAAAATGTTGTTGTTATTAACTGAAGTCTTTTCGAATAGTTTTAGTTTTACTTATTTTCTCTTTTTCCTTCCTTCCTTCCTTCCTTCCTTCCTTCCTTCCTTCCTTCCTTCCTTCCTTCCTTCCTTCCTTCCTTCCCCCCTCCCTTCCTCTCTCTCTCTATCTCTCCCTCTCTCTGTTTCTTTCTTTCTTTTTGTTCTAGGATCCCCCAGAATGCCTTATATTTAGTTGTCAGGTCTTTTTAGGCTCCTCTTGGATATGATGGTTTCTCAGACTTCTCTTGTTTTGATGACTGTATGAGTCAGGGTTGTGCAGAAAAACAGAATCAGTGGGAAACTTTACTCAGGCAGGAGTTGGTGTTGCATGCTTGAATTTGAATTTCTTTTTGGGAAACCTCAGTTTTTCCTCTTAAGACCTTGCCTGATTGAGTAAGGACCATTCACATTATAATACCTTTTATAATCTTTATAATATTATTCTTAACCTTTATAATCTCAGAGTCAACTGATAGTAAACTTATTTAAGCACAGTCAAATGACTAGATATTAACCACATCTACAAAATACCTTCAGAGCAAAACCTAGATTAGTGTTTGATTAAGTAGCTGTTTATTATAACCTAGCCAAATTAACACATGAAAGCTGTCATTTAGAATGGAAGGGCAGATAAAGTGCTTCCCAGATAAGGTCAAGTGAAAGGACTTAATAATTAAGCCCTTATTATATGAAATGGTAAAAGAACTTATCTAAGAAAGAGAAGATCAAAACTATGAAGAGTAAAATGACAACAGACTTGCAAATATCAACAACTGAACCTAAAAAGAAAATAAAAACAGCAAACAACTAGAACAAGAACAGAATCACAGAAATGGAGATCATATGGAGGGTTATCAGTGGAGTGTAATGGGAAATGGGAAAAAAGGTACGGGGAAGAGGTAGCATAAATGATAGGTAGAAAATACACAGGGGGAGGTTAAGGTATAGGAAATGGAGAAGCCAAATAACTTATATGTAAGACCCATGGACATGAACTAAGGGGCTGGAGGGGAATGATGGTAGGAGAGTGGGTGCAGGGGAGAGGGGAATAAAGGGGAGAAAAAAGTGAGACAGCTGTAATAGCATAATCAATAAAATGTATTTAAAAAATAAAGAATCCAAGGTAAAACTTAAATCTCTGGAAAGTAGACAGTCTAGAGAAGTGGTTTTAAGAGCAAGTTTCTGGAATCACAGTGGCTAGGTTTCAATCCAGACTTTGCTCTGTGACCTTAGGCAAGGTGCTTAATCTCTTTGCTCTCCTTTCCTCACCTGCAAAATGAACTAGCAAGCAATATTTACCTAAAAGGATATTTCAGAGAGTGAGACAAGGTACTGTGTATAGACTGTTTAGAGTATTGCCTGAGTATATAAAAAGTGCTTGATAAGTGTTAATTTTCACCATTAAGAATAAGTAGATAAAGGCATAATTAACCCGATTTGTCATGACTGAAGCAGAAACAATGAATTAAGGGATCACTGAAAATCATATATTAGATTGTTTCTACATTTTGCTTATGTTCTGCTGCCTTCTTTTATGTACTCAGTAAATATCAAACTATTTAACCTAAGTATTATTTTTTACGTGGTAACTGTGTCACTAAATGTTTTTTAATACTTTTATTTAGTTATTTTTCAAGTACAGTTTTTTTTGTCTATTTCTCCCATCCCAGCCGCCCCCCCGCCCTGTACTCCCACCTCCCTCCCATTTCCACCCCCCTTAGTTCTTGTCCCTGTGTCCTTCATACTTGTTCCTCCAAATCCCTCCCCTTTTCCCCCCTTAAATTCCCTTCCCCTAGGTATTATTTTTATAATTATCCATAAGTAGACCTTACTTTGAGGAGCTGAGAAAATTATAGAATTAGGAACATGTAACTTCAGTGCTCATCCCTCCTCTGTTGCAATTCCTCTTTCCCGTGGTCCCCTCAACCCTTTAAGCAATAAAAATTCAGTGTATTTGGTAACAGAGCCAGATGTACAACTCCTCTCCACCACCCAACCCCTTCCAATTTGGAATGTTATCCTTTCATATTTTTGTGCTGTTGACAAATATTTATATGTATTAACCTCTGTATCCAATCTTTTTATTTTCTTCTAAGATCATTCTATTGTCATTTTATGATGTCATTGTTTCTGAGTAACTAAAAACTTAGGATCCCAAATAAAACCATTTTACAAAGGTCCTTCTGTTAATTGCAAAACACAGATTTTTTATGTGCTCCACTCCCCATCTTAAATGCCCAGAAGACATAGCTTATATTTTCTTTATAAAATGTTAAACAAAGGAGCTGGAAGAACTGCTTCCTTGATCTGACTCGACTCAAAAGTCTACTCAATTGACTTTTTATTTTTATTGAGGTAAAATTCACATAACTTAAAATCAATCACTTAAAAAAGTACTAATTCAATGGCACTTAGTGCCTTCATAATATCGTGTGACTATCACTTCTATCTCATTTCAAAACATTTTTATCTCCCCAAAGGAGACCCCATACCCATTACACAGTCATTCTCCATTCCCAAGCTCTTAACAACCACGAATTTGCATTATGTCTTTATGGATTCACCTATTCTGGATATTTCATATAATTGGAACCATACATTGTGTGACTTTTTATGTCTGCCTTCCTTCATTTAAAATACTGTTTTTAAGGTTGATCTATGTTGCAGCCAATATCAGTAATTCATTCCTTTTTATAGCTGAATAATATTTCATTTTGTGGATGTGCTACAGTTTTTTTAATCCTCATCCAAGGATACATGTATTGATTTTAGAGAGATAAGAAGGGAAAGAGAAACATCAGCATAAGAGAAAAACATTTGATTGGTTGCCTTCTGTTTGCACCCCACCCAGGGATCAAAACTGAAACCTAGGTATGTGCCCTCACCAGGAATCAAACCCACAAACTTTTGATGATGCTTTAACCAACTGAGCTACCTGGCCAGGGCTACAATTTTTTAATCCATTAATTAAAAGTGAGGGTATCTCCACATTCTTGTCAACACTGGTTATTTTCTGGGTTTTTGTTGTTTTTATAGCCATTGTGGTGTAGATGAAGTGCTATTTTATTATGGTGTTTATTTGCATTTCCCTGATGCAAAAGATGATGTTGAGTATCTTTTCTTTTCATGTACTTGTTTGTCATTTGGATAAATATCCATTCAAGTCCTTTGCCCATTTTTAATCAGGTTGTTTGTCTTTTTATTGTTGTGTTATAAAATTTCTTTATATATCTTGGATATTAGACATATGTTTCTCCCCTGCAGACAACTCTGCAGGTTTCCTTTTAACTCTCTTGACAGTATCCTTTGATGCCCAGAAGTTATTATTTTGATGAAGTCCTGTCTATCTTTGTTTTTAAAGGTTTTATTTACTTTTAGAGTGAGAGGAAAGGAAGGAGAAAGAGAGGGAGAGAAATAGCAATGTGGGGGAGAAATACATTGGTTAGTAGCCTCTTGTACACCCCCACCCAGGGACCCAGACCACAATCTAGATTTGTACCCTGACTGGAAATTGAACTGGCAACCCTTCCACTCACAGGCCAGCACTCAGTCCACTGAACCACACCAGCCATAGCCCATTTATCTGTTTTTTTTTATTTTGTTGTTTATGACTTTTACATTGTATCTCAGAGTCCACAGCCAAATCTATGATTATAAATATCTATCCCAAAGTTTTCTTCTACCATTTTTTATAATTTTAGCTTTTTTTTAACATTATATCTTTGATCCATTTTATGTAAAGTTTTTATATGGTGTAAGTTAGGGCTCCAAATTCATTCTCTTGCCTATGGATATCTAGTTGCCCCATTGCCATTTTTTGGAAAAGACTGTTCCTTTTGCATTGGAAGGTGTCAAAAAGCCTTGCTGTAAATGAACTGACTATATAGATGTATACTCCACTAACTCTGACATTTTCTCTACCCAGACAAGACCTGATGGACATGTGAACTTAACCTTTAAGAAATGCATTTCTGGTTTAATATGTGAAAACTATGTATTCTACTCCCCACATTTATCTCAAGTATGTGCACTTCTCTTCATCCAGCTGCTACTACTTTAGTCCAAACCTTCATCAACTCTCACTGCGACTCCTGCAGTGGTCTCCCAACAGGTTCTCCCTTTCTTCTCTCTTGACCATTCCAATCGGTTTTAAAATCAGCAGCCAGAGACATCTTCTGAAATTAAAATCTGGTCATGTCACTCATTAGCCTTAAATTACTATTATGTTAAGGATAAAATTCAAAATCTATAACATGATGCCTGAACCAGCGTTGTTCATCCTGCCTCTCTGGGTCCTTCTAGATCATTACACTCCAACTTCTCTGGATTTCTTTTTGTTTCTTGAACTCACTCATTTCTTTACTGCCTTATGGCCTGTGCATATGTTGTTTCCTTTGCCTGGAATAGTCCCCCAACTCTTCATTTACCAGTTATTCATCTTTCAGTCCTCAGCTTACAATGTTACTTCCTCAAAGAGGCCTTTGCTGATCTCCACCCCTTTATTCTTTTTCATTGATCCTAGCTCTTTCCTTTGCTAAGCCTTATCACACTGAGTAGTTATACATTTATTTACATGTGCCCTTTGTTATGCCTGATTCCACCACTAGAATTTATGAGGGGAGAACTGTGTTTGCTTTATTTTTGTACATCCTGTGCCTAGTGCAGTATTCGATAAATAATAATGATTAATAAATGCTTGTTGAATGAATAACAACTAATATCTGTGAGATGAGAGTGTTTAATTCAATTTATTACCCAACCACCCATAAATACTTGTCAAATACCTGTTCGTGCTAAGTGCTTTGAATAAAAATATGAACAAAACACATCCCAGATCTGTCTTTGCAAATAGGATCTTGTGATGAGAAGATCAGCTGTATTATAGAGGTATGCCCTAAATGCCACCATATGTATTCTTATAAAAGCTAGATTTTGCAACACAACACAGAACATCAGGTGATGTGAAGATGGAGAAAAAGATTGAAGGCAAGGAATGACAGCGGCCACCAGGAGCTGGAAGAGGAGAGGAACAGATTCTTCCCTAGAGTTTCTGGAGGGGAAGAGGCCTGGCTGACACTTTTATATCAGCTTAATGATACTTTGGACTTAAGTTCCTCAGCACCATGAGAGAATAACTTTTTACTGTTTTGAATTATCTGGCCTGTGGTAATTTGTTACAGCAGCCACAAGAAACAAATAGAGACAATGATACAAGTAAATATTATAAACCCTTGCAAAACAACATCATATATGAAGATAAGAATCAAAGTGGTATATGTTGAAAGAGCTGTCTGATAGGTAAGTATCTGGGACAATGTTCCAGAGGAGACATTGAAGTGAGGAGGTCATTCTTGACAGAAGGAGCAGCATGTATAAAGGCATGGAGACACAGAGCATGGTGTGTTCAGGAAACTGGAAAATATGGCTTCAGCTAGAGTGTCAGATAGACCGAGAAGAATGGTGGAACTAGGAGGTAAAGAATTAAATTGTGTCTATACTGTGAAGGGTTAATGTACTACACCTTTATTCTGTAAATGTTAGGGAATTAATGAAAATGCAGTATAGGAATGGCTGACTTGTAGAGAATGAAGTTCTGCAGCGACATGAATTGTGGGCTAAAGGGAAGTAAGACCAGCTCAGTTCTGCTAGTGACTGTATCTGCAGGTCTCACCCTTAAGGAGTTTAGAGATTAAGAGGTGAAACAAACATGGAAACAAATGTGTACTTTATCCCAGAGATTTTTTATAAGGCTGTGGCAATAATCTTATGATAGACTAATGTTGGGAACCACTCTGCCTGGTTTTAGGAATTGTAACTGCCTCCCGTGGCTAAGACTGAGCGAGCAAACTCTGGAATGTGAGCCACAGGAGACAAAGTTTGTCTCTGGTAGCAAACGCTGCCTCAGCTTACTCCCCCTGCCCCCAAAGCATGGTGGATGTCCATGACGGGTGCGACCCCTCAGAGGAGAAGCAACCTAAGTCAGACATGATCACTCGGAAGGCCATCATGGAAGGACTTGGGGGGCTGCAACAAAGAGGGAGTGATGGACCCTCTTTCCCTGGTTATTGTGACATAGCCCGAATCCCCATTTCCATTTGGGAGAAGTACTTCCTGGCTCTAATCCACTTAAGCCTAAAAACCAATGATGGGGAAAGTGGTGCAGCCCTGCTCTGGAAAGGGTGGGTTCCCTGGGTGATCGGGCCTAAGAAAGAATATGTAAAAATCCCGTGAAACCTGCTTTGCTTAGAATGCTTTTATTTAAATGATAAGGGTCCAAGCAAGAAGTTTGTTCCTCAAAGTTTTATGGCTTGTTAACTATCTGACCCTGACTGAGAATAAGCCCTCATAGTTCTTTGAATGCTATGTATTGTTTGGTCCTTACCTGTATTCTTGTGCAAACATACTGAATATAAACCCCTTGAGGAAGGAGCTCTTGGTCCTTCCCCTTTGAGGGATGGGCCACCTTTCTTCCCCAAGCAGATCATGTCTTGGTAGTGTTTACTTTCATCTGTGGCAGACAGGGGGACTTTGCAGGCAAAGTCACCCCAACAGACTAAGGCAGCTGCAGTAGAAATAGAGAAATTGAGATATTTGGAAGACATCTCCTATGTATACAAACTGATAGAACTTGGAGTCCTATGTGGAATATAGGTGAGAGAAGAGTCAAGGATGAATCAAGGATTCTAGCATGTGTGTATGAGAAATACTATTAGTAGAATTATACAGAGAAAGGTCTAGGAATTTACTTCTGGTTGAATTTAAGATGCCTCAGGGATAGCCAACTAGAATCTTTGAGGAGGTTGTTAGAATTATTAGTTGACAGTCTAGAGACACAGTTATGGACATCATCAGCAAGAGGTGGGATTTGAAGACATGAAAGAGAATAAGTAGACAGATAAGAGAAGAGAGAATCAAGGTCAGAATCATGGACAGTACTAGTGCCTGAATAGGAGAAGTAAAACCTCTGTAGTGTGCGAAAAGAGTTGTAGACATGAATGAGTATTCTGAAGTCTATGACTTCTGTAAATGCCTTTCTTTGAAAGACTTTTGGATCTCTTAGAAACTTGAGTTGTCAGAGGCTAACAAACTGGGAACTTGGTTGACGGCCTATACTTTTGTGCACACTGGCTTCTCAGGATCCAGCCTAAAGATAAGATTGTGTGGTTAACCTGAGCACCCAAGTCAATAATGAAACCCTTGATCAAATCATTAAACAATTAATCCTGTGACCACTCAATGGTCTGATATAATTAGTCAATAGGCTGACCATAATGAAAATCTAAATGCTCCTTTGAAACAACTCTTAAACCAATTTATCATGTAGACATTTCTTGAGATAAGCATTTAATTTTTTCAGTTATTAACAGGCTTCCAATTAGATTGGCAATGATTCTTAAGCTATGTAACTTGTGTTTAAATTAATGAGGTCATGCTCAGGACCCTCTCATACACTTATTGCTCTTTCAGAGTGTTACTGGCAGACTTGAGGCATGATCAAAAGAGGAGAAAAGAAGGAAGGAAAACAGGAAAGAAAAGAAGACAGGAGAGGAAGAGAAAGGGGGAGAGGAAGGAGTGGAGAAAGAAATTGAAGGAGAGAGAAGAACAGAGAAACAGGGAAGAAGGAAGTTTACCTGAATTTGTTTCTGAAGAGTAGGATGAAATATTTCCAGGGATCACAAGATTAAGGTCACAGTGAGGTGTAGCAGAAAGCACACGTCTTGATGCCAGACAAATGTGGGCTCTGAGCTCTGGCTCTGCCATTCTATTCGTGTGACCTTGGGTCAGGTAAGCTCTCTGAGCTTCATTTCCCTCCTCCTGAGGTGTAGTCAGATGCAGAGGTGAAGAGCCTTGTTTCTGGAGCTGGATTTAAATCCTGATTGTGATACACACTAGTTGCATGACCTGGAGCAAATTACTTAACCCCTAATGACTCAGTTTCCTCATGATTTAAGGTGGGATAATAATAGAATATGTTTTATCTAACTATTGTGACTTAAATGTGTTAATACTTATAAAGCACTTACAAAACTGTGCTTGATAATGTTAACTATTAGCTATAAAAGTGTAGTGATTAGATTGTAAAATATTTGTAAAGTCTTCTAGCACAGTGCCTGGCTTATGGAGACACTCAAACTGTGAATCACCTTCCCTTCCTTCAACTTCTCAGATTCCCCAGATGGAGCCCATGGTAGAAGGATGACTATTCTTTAACTCTTCTTTCTTCATCAGGCCACACCCCAGTCCACTTGAATCAGGCTTTCCCAACCCCCCATCCATAACCTGGTCTCATTTGGTTCTGAGACAAACAAATGGAACACCTCCCTGGAAGATTTTTAAAAAGTTTTCTTTTCCAAAGCCATCTAAAGACTAGTTACAAGTAGTCTAATAATTTCATTATTAACTTTGCAACAATTCCCAAAGCTGAGGACTTGTGGAACATGGGTGTGGCATATGCATGGTATGTTGATTAAAACAATAACCCGGAAGAGAGACCCAAGAGGACGGAAATTAAAGTCAATAGTAGTAAAGCTCAACACCTGGGAAGTCACTCAGTGTTCATTCTTTTGATTATGGCTTGATTGCAGAACCTGGAATAAAAGAGTGAGGCAATATTTTTGTCTTTCCCAAATAATGGTGGCATATACAACACACACACACACACACACTTGCTTTTTACACAATTCATTAAGCTATATAAAATCAAACCTTCATAGTTTTTATATTTAGCACAATTCTTGCAACCCAAAAGTCAAGATTTGGGTGGGAATAAATTTTGAATGGAGAAATATCCATTAATGAATGTGGAGAATTCTGCACGGCAAGTTGACTCCTGTAATAAGGGGAGCACAAGAGACCCCACTACACACACACACACACACACACACACACACACACACACACACACACACACACACACACACACACACACCTCCCAGCTTCCAGATTACATCTACTTTCCTGTGATTTCCCTTTTAATTTCTACCACCCTGCTCAGGGAACTGTAAGAAACTGACAGATTCCCTCTGGTGCCAGTAAATATAGATTAGGCTGAATAGTTTAAGGGGGATGAGCACATGGCGCTGCCATCAAACTACCTGAGTTTGATTCCTACACTCATCACTTGTTAGAGGTATAAATTGCACAAGTTTTATATCTTTGCCTTGCCTCATTTTCAACATCTCTAAAATAGAGATAGAAGTAGAACCAACCACTTAGGGCTGCTGTGGGGATTGAATGAGATGATTAAATGAGATAAAATTGTTGGCTCAGGCTGTGATTCATGCTTAGAAGTCAATACATAGGTGATATTGTTTTCAGGAGGTTAATATTAAGGTCAAATACCAAGCCAACCATATAGAAGATCTTTTGCCCACTCTGGAATTCATAAACACTTTTCCAAATGTGCAGGTGAAATCAAGTTTGTAATAAATGCAGCAATATGTTGATCACATTACTTTATCAGGATATCGCTATCTTTTTAAAGTGTTTACTGTGTTCTACATCATCCTTCATGAATTGCTGTCAAGGCCACCTATCAGTTGACTTTGAATTACTGATTAAAAGTTATTGCTAAATATCTGCCTCTTCAACATTATATCTGGAAGACTGAACTGCCCAAAGGTGTGTGAGGAATACTGACGAACGTATTCTAGAGATAAACTCTAGGGAGGAAGATTGCTAACACGTGCCAAGTGTAGAGAAAAAAGAAGCCTAGGTGTAGGAGGTGGTTGGGTGTTATGTAGTCACTCTTTTTTTAAAAAATTATTTTAATCCATTCATTTACTGTTGGGCACCTAGGTTGCTTCCAACTCTTGGCTATTGTAAATTGTGCTGCTATGAACATTGTGGTGCATAGGTTCTTTGAAATTGATGTTTTAGGATTCTTAGGATATATACACAATGGAATTCTATGCAGCAGAGAGAAAGAAGGAACTACTACCCTTTGCAACAACATGAATGGAACTGGAAAGCATTATGCTGAGTGAAATAGGCCAGGTGTTGAAAGACAAATACCATATGATCTCACCTTTAACAGGAAGCTAAATAACAAAACGAACAAGCAAGCAGAATAAAAACAAAGACACTGAAATAGAGAACAAGAGGACAGTGACCAGAGGGGAAAGGGAAGGGAATTTAAGGGGGAAAAGGGAAAGGGATTTGGAGGAACAAATATGAAGGACACAGGGATGAGAGCTAGGGGGGGGGGGTGGATATGAGAGGGAAGTGGGGAGCACGGGACAGGGGCGGGGGGCTGGGATGGGAGAGATAGACAAAAAACTGTACTTGAAAAATAACTAAATAAAAAATAATTATAAAATTTTTTTTATTTTAAATTAATTTTATTTAGTTATTTTTCAAGTACAGTTTTTTTGTCTATTTTTCCCATCCCAGCCTCCTCCGCCCCTTGCTCCCTACCTCCCTCCCATTTCTTTTTTTTAATATTAAATTTTATTTAGTTACTTTTCAAGTACATTTTTTAAATCTATTTCTCCCATCCCACCCCACCCCCCCGCCCGATCTCCCCCCTCCCTCCCATTCTCCCCCACCCCAAGTCCTCATCTCTGTGTCTTTCATACTTGTTCCTCCAAATCCCTTTCCCTTTTCCCCCTTAACTTCCCTTCCTTCTCCCCTCTGGTCACTATCCCCTTGTTCTCTATTTCAGTGTCTTTGTTTTTTTTTTTCTGCTTGCTTGTTTGTTTTGTTGTTTAGCTTCCTGTTAAAGGTGAGATCATATGGTATTTGTCTTTCAGCACCTGGCCTATTTCACTCAGCATAATGCTTTCCAGTTCCATCCATGTTGTTGCAAAAGGTAGTAGCTCCTTCTTTCTCTCTGCTGCATAGAATTCCATTGTGTAAATGTACCACAATTTTTGGATCCATTCATTTACTGATGGGCACCTAGGTTGCTTCCAATTCTTGGCTATTGTAAATTGTGCTGCTATGAACATTGTGGTGCATAGGTTCTTTGATATTGATGTTTTAGGATTCTTAGGATATAATCCCAGAAGTGGAATTGCTGGGTCAAAAGGCAGGTCGATTTTTATTTTTCTGAGAAAATTCCATACTGTTTTCCATAATGGTTGTACGAGTCTGCAATCCCACCAACAGTGAACTAAGGACCCCCTTTTCCCCACAACCTCTCCAACATTTGTTGTTTGTTGCTTTGTTTATGATAGCCATCCTGACTGGTGTAAAGTGGTATCTCATTGTGGTTTTAATTTGCATCTCTCTGATAGCTAATGATATTGAGCATCTCTTCATGTGTCTCTGAATGTTCTGTATGTCCTCCTTGGAGAAGTGTTTGTTCAAGTCCTTTTCCCATTTTTTAATTGGGTTGGGTGTCTTCTTAGAGTGGAGTCGTGTAAGTTCTTTGTATATTTTGGAGATTAAACCTTTGTCTGAGGTATCATTGGCAAATATGTTTTCCCATACAGTTGGTTGTCTTGCTAATTTAATACTGTTTTCTTTAGCCACGCAGAAGCTTTTTATTTTGATGAGACCCCATTTGTTTATTCTTTCCTTTACATTCCTTGCTCTAGGGGACATATCGGTAAAAAAGTTGCTGCGTGAAATATCTGAGATTTTCTTGCCAGTGTTCTCCTCTAGGACTTTAGTGGTGTCACGACTTACATTTAAGTCTTTTTTCCACCTTGAATTTATTTCTGTGTATGGTGTAAGTCTGTGCTCAAGTTTCATTTTTTTTGCACGTAGCTGTCCAGTTCTCCCAACACCATTTGTTGAAGAGGCTATCTTTACTCCATTTTATGTTACTGCCCCCTTTGTCGAATATTAATTGACTGTAGAGAGTTGGGTTGATTTCTGAGCTCTCTGTTCTGTTCCATTGGTCTATGTGCCTGTTTTTATGCCAGTATCAGACTGTTTTGATTACAGTGGCCTTGTATTACAGTTTGATATCAGGTATTGTGATCCCCCCTACTTTGTTCTTCTTTCTCAAAAGAGCAGCTGCTATTTGGGCTCGTTTATGGTTCCATATAAATTTTCAAAGTGTTTGTTCTATGTCTGTGAAATATGCCATTGGTACTTTAATAGGTATTGCATTGAATCTGTATATTGCTTTGGGTAGTATGGACATTTTGATGATGTTTATTCTTCCAATCCATGAACAAGGTATATGTTACCATTTGTTTGTGTCTTCCTTGATTTCGTTCTTCAGTGCTGTGTAGTTTTCTACATACAGGTTTTTTACCTCCTTAGTTAGGTTTATTCCCAGATATTTTATTTTTCTTTTTGCTATATCGAATGGGATTTTTTTCTTGATTCCTGATTCTGCTGATTCACTGTTGGTATACAAAAAATGCCTTTGATTTCTGGATATTGACTTTGTAACCAGCTGTTTTGCTAAATTCATTAATTAGTTCGAGCAGTTTTTTGGTAGAGTCTATAGGATTTTCCATGTACACTATCATGTCATCTGCAAACAGTGACAGTTTTGCTTCCTCCTTTCCTATTTGGATGCCTTTCATTTCCTTTTCTTGCCTGATCGCTGTGGCTAAAACTTCCAATGCTATATTGAATAGAAGTGGTGAAAGTGGACAACCTTGTCTTGTTCCTGATCTTAGTGGAAAAGCTTTTAGTTCTTTCCCATTGGGTATGATATTGGCTGTAGGTCTCTCATATATGGCCTTTATTATTTTGAGAAATGCTCCCTGTATTCCCACTTTGCTGAGTGTTTTTATCATAAATGGGTGCTGTACCTTATCAAAAGCTTTTCCCGCATCTATTGATATGATCGTGTGATTTTTGTCTTTGCTTTTGTTTATGTGACGTATTACATTTACTGATTTGCGAATATTGAACCATCCTTGCATCCCTGGGATGAATCCCACTTGGTGTCATGGTGTCATGGTGGGTCATGGTGTATGATCTTTTTGATATATTGTTGGATGCAATTTGCCAATATTTTGTTGAGGATTTTAGCATCTATGTTCATCAGCGATATCAGCGAAAGTTTTCTTTCTCTGTTTTGTCTCTATCTGGTTTTGGAATTAAGATGATGCTGGCTTCATAAAAAGAATTTGGGAGTTTTCCATCCTTCTGGATTTTTTGGAATAGTCTGTGGAGAATAGGGGTTAGCTCTTCCTTAAATGCTTTGTAGAATTCTCCTGTGAAACCATCTGGTCCAGGGCTTTTGTGTGATGGGAGTTTTTTGATTAGTGCTTCAATTTCTTTTGCTGTTATTGGTGTATTTAGATTTTCTGCTTCTTTTTCACTGAGTTTTGGAAGATTGTATTTTTCTAGAAATGTGTCCATTTCCCCTAGGTTTTCAAATTTCTTGGCATACGGTTCTTCATAGTAATTTCTTACAATCCCTTCTATTTCTGTGGTATCAGTTGTAATCTCTCCTCTTTCATTTCTGATTGTGTTTATTTGTGTCCTCTCTTCTTTTCTTGATGAGCCTACTTAAAGGCTTGTCTATTTTGTTTATCTTCTCAAAGAACCAACTCCTGGATTCATTGATCCTTAGAATTGTGCTTTTAGTTTCTATGTCATTTAATTCTGCTCTAATCTTGGTTATTTCCTTCCTTCTGCTTGCTCTGGGCTGTCTTTGTTGTTGTTCCTCGATTTCTTGCAGGCGTAGGGTTAGGTTGTTTGTTTGAAATGTTTCTATCTTCTTTAGGTAGGCCTGTATTGCAATAAACTTCCCTCTCAGGACTGCCTTCGCTGTGTCCCATAAGTTTTGGGTTGTTGTGAGATCATTTTCATTTGTTTCCAGAAACGTTTTGATTTCTTCCCTAATTTCATTCTTGACCCATTCATTGTTTAATAGCATACCATTCAGTCTCCATGATTTTGGGTGCTTTGGGTTTTTTTCTTTGGGATTGGTTTCTAATTTCAGTCTCTTGTGGTCAGAGAAGATGCTTGGTATGATTTCAATTTTCTTGAATTTGTTGAGGCTCCTGTTGTGTCTTATCATGTGGTCTATCTTTGAAAATGTTCCATGTGCATTTGAAAAGAATGTGTATTTAGCTTCTTTGGGATGAAGGGCTCTATATATATCAGTTAAGTCCATTTCATCTAGGGTGTTGTTTAATGCCACAATATCTTTGTTGATAATTTGTTTGGAAGATCTGTCCATTTTTGATAGTGGGGTGTTCAAATCCCCTACTATAATTGTGTTGCTGTCAATATCTTTCTTGAAGTCCTCTAAGATTTTCTTGATATATTTAGGTGCCCCTATGTTTGGTGCATATATGTTTACAATGGTAATGTCTTCTTGGTGGATTCTTTCCTTGAGTATAATGAAGTGACCTTCTGGGTCTCTCTTTATGGCCTTTTTTTTGAAGTCTATTTTGTCCGAAATGAGAATTGCTACCCCAGCTTTTTTTTTCTTGTCCATTTGCTTGGAAAACTTGTTTCCAGCCGTTCACTTTTAGTCTGTGATGGTCTTTTGTCCTGAGGTGGGTCTCTTGTAGGCAGCATATGTGTGGGTCATGCTTTCTTATCCATTGACCTATCTGTCTTTTGATTGGAGCATTTAATCCACTTACGTTTAATGTTATTATTGATAGGTACTTACTCATTGCCATTTTTGTACCTGTGTTCCTCTCTGTCTTCCTCTTATCCTTCCTTCCCTTAAAGCAGTCCCTTTAGTATTTCTTGTAGAGCTAGTTTGGTGGAGGCATATTCTTTTAGGCTTCTTTTGTCTTGGAAGGTCTTTATTTGGCCATCTATCTTGATTGAGAGCCTTGCTGGGTAAAGTAGCCTTGGTTGTAGGCCTCTGGTTCTCATTACTTGGAATATTTCTTGCCATTCTCTTCTTGCTTGAAGTGTTTCCATTGAGAAGTCGGTAGCTAACCTTATTGGGGCTCCCTTGTATGTTATTTCTTTTTCTCCCTTGCTGCCTTTAAGATTCTCTCTTTGTCTTGGAATTTTGCCATTTTGATGGTGATGTGTCTTGAAGTGGGACTCCTTGGGTTCCTCTTGGTTGGGACTCTCTGTGATTCCTGGATTTGTGAGACTTTTTCTCTTATCAAATTAGGGAAATTTTCTCTCATTACTCGTTCAAATACGTTTTGCATCCCTTGTTCTTCTTCTTCCCCTTCTGGTATTCCTATTATTCGGATATTATTACGTTTCATATTATCTTGCATTTCTCTTAATCCCTCTTCATTCTTTCTGAGCCTCTTTTCATTTTCTTGCTCTTTCTGTGAGATGCTTTCTACCTTGTCCTCCAACTCACTAATCCTATCCTCTGCTTCATCTATCCTACTTTGGAAACTTTCTACTGTGTACTTCAATTCGAAAATTGTGTTCTTCATTTCCTCTTGTCTCTTGCTGATAGTTTCCATTTCCTTTTTAATGTTGCTGTAGTTTGCAGAGAGATCATTATAGTTCCCCTGTAGTTTCTGGTAGTTCACTGTGAGCTCTTTGAACTTCGTAATAACCAGTGCTTTGAATTCACTATCTGATAGTTGATCAGCCTCTATTTCATCTAACATTCTTTCTGAAGTTTCTGCTTTTTCTTTCATTTGGGGATTGTTTCTTTGTCTTCCCATTGTTTGAGACTCTTCTTGTTAGTCTCTGCTTCTAAAATTGATGTGTTCTGAAACCCTGGTTTTATGGTGTAAACTTCTGTGGTATGATCCTTGTGAAGTTCAGTGGTGCAGACTACTTGAAGTTTCTTGATGTTCTTCTTCTCCACCTACACTCACGCTGGTCCTCGCGCTGGTCCCTGCGTTGGTCGCCTACTGCTGCTGAATGTCCCGGCTCTAGTAGCCGCCTCCTCAAGCACCCAGGCCCGTTACTATGGCAGCAGCACAGAGGCTGGGAATGTCCTGGCTCCCGTATCTGGCTCCTCCTGCCGCCCAGGGCCGTCACAGGGGTTTGGAGTGTCCCGGTTTCCGTACCTGACTCCCTGGCATCTAGTCCTGTCTCTATGGCAGTGGCACAGAGGCTTAGAATGTCCCAACTCCCATACCTGATTCCCCAGTGTCCAGTCCCGTCGCTATGGCAGCAGCACAGGGGCTGAGAATGTTTCGCTCCTGTAGCTGGCTCCTCTGCCGCCCAGGGCCGTCACAGGGGTTTGGAGTGTCCCAGCTCCCATACCTGACTCCCCGGCATCCAGTCCAGTCGCTGTGGCAGCGGCACAGGAGCTGAGAACGTCCCGGCTCCCGTAGCTGGCTCCTCAGGGCCCAGGCCTGTCTCTATGGCGGCGTCACAGGGGCCTTTGGTGTCCCAGCTCCTGCAACTGACCCTTCTGTTGCCCAGGCCGGTATCTATGGCATTGGCACAGGGGCCAAGAATATCCCCGCTCCGGTTCCTGACTCCTCTGTCTCCCAGGACTGTCACAGGGCTTGGAGTGTCCGGCTCCCATACCTGACTCCCCGGCTCCCAGGCCTTTTGCTCTGGCGGCAGCACAGGGGCCGCGTGAGACCCAGCTCCAGTAGCTGACTCTGCCGCCATCTGGTATTTCACCGTTGGTCATAATCTCTGGTCTTTTAATTTCATAAATGCTGGGAAACTGATGGTTTATTGTGCTGTTTCTCTATAGCACTGCCAGGATTTTCACCCATGAGTATAGGAGCTAGCATCAGCTCCATCCTACTCTGTCGCCATCTTCCCAGCATCCCCCCAAATTATTTTAATTGTTGTTCAAGTACAGTTTTCTGTGTAGTCACTCTTTTAAAAATATTTTATTGTTTATGCTGTTACAGTTGTCCCAATTTTCCCACTTCACTTGCCTCCACCCAGTCCATTCTCCACTTCCATAGTCAATCCCCACACTGTTTTCCATGTGGGTCCTTCAAATGTGTTCTCTGATTAATCCCTTCACCTTCTTTCTAACAGTCCCCACCTCTCCCATTCCCTCTTCAGCTGTCAGTTTATTCCATGATTATATACTTCAGGTTCTATTTTGCTCATTAGTTTATTTTGCTCATTAGATTCCACTTATGAGGTCATATGGTGTTTGTCTCTCACCAACTGGCTTACTTCGCTTAGCATACTAATCTCCATTTCTAACCATGCTGTCACAAAAGGTAGGAATTCCTTCTTTCTTTCTGCTGCATAACATTCCATTATGCAGATGTACCACAGTTTTTTAATCTACTCATATTTTGGAAACAGGCTGTTTCCAAATCTTGGCTATTATAAATTGCACTGCTATGACCATAGAGGTGAATAGATTCTTTCGAATTGGTGTTTTGGTACTCTTAGTGTACCTTCCCAGTAATGGAATTGCTGGGTCAAAATGCCATTTCATTTTTAATATTTTGAGGAAATTTCATGCCATTTTCTATAGTGGTTGTACCAGTTTGCATTCCCACCAACAGTGCACTAGGTTTCCCTTTTCTCTACATTTTCTCCAGCACTTGTTGTTTGTTAATTTATTAATGATAGCCATTTTGACAGGTGTGAGGTGATATAACACTGTGGTTTTAATTTGCATCCCTCTGATGGCTAATGATGTTGAGCATTTTTTCATATGTCTATGAACCCTCTGTATGTCCTCCTTGGAGAAGTGTGTGTTCAGGTCCTTTGCCCATTTTTAATTGGATTGTTTGTCTTCCTGATGTTGAGTCATATGAATTCTTACATATTTTGGAGACTGAACCTTTGTCCGATGTATCATTGGCAAATATGTTTTTCCATACAGTCAGTTCCCTCTTCATTTTGATGCTGGTTTCTTTAGCTGTACAGAAGCTTTTTCATTTGATGTATCCCTTTGTTTGTTTTTTCCTTTATTTCCCTTGTTCTAGGAGATATATCAGCAAAAATATTGCTATTTGAGAATATCTGAATTTTACTGCCTATGTTTTCCTCTGGGATTTTTATGCCATCACAACTTAGTCTTCTATCCATTATGAGTTTATTCTGGTGTATGGTGTAACTCTGTGTTCTAGTTTCATTTTTTTTGCATATACCAGTCCAGTTCTCTCAACATCACTTATTAAAGAGACTGTCTTTACTTCACTGTATGCTCTTGCTTCCTTTGTCAAATATTTATTGACCATAAAGACATGGGTTTATTTCTGGGATCTATATCCTGTTCCTTTAATATATGTGTTTTTTCTGATGCCAGTACCAGGCTGTTTTGATTATAGTGGGCTTTGTAGTATAATTTGACATCAAGTATGTAATCCCTGCAATTTTGTTCTTCTTTCTTAAGATTACTTAGGCTATTCAGGGTCTTTTTTTGTTCCAATTATATTTTTGGAATATTTGTTCTAGGTCTGTGAAATATGCTATTGTTATATTAATAAAAATTTGTATTGAATATATAGATTGCTTTGGGTAGTATCGACATTTAAATGATTTTATTTCTTCCAGTCCTTGAAATAATATATCCCTCCACTTGTATCTTCCTTAATTTCTTTCTTCAGTGTTCTATATTTTTTCCAAATATAGGATTTTTTTTACCTCCTTGGTTAAATTTATTCCTAGACTCCTTATTTTTATTTTTTGTTGCAATAGTAAACACTATTGTTTTCTTAGTTTCTTTTTCTGATAGTTTATTACTGGCGTATAAAAATGCCATCAATTTCTGAGTATTGATTTTTTTAATATCCTGCTCCTTGGCCAAACTCATTTATTAGGTCTAGTAGTTTTTTGGTGGAGCCTATAGGGTTGTCTATCTACAATATCATGCCATCTGAGAATAATGGCAATTTTACTTCCTTTTTTCCAACTTTGATGCTTTTTATTTCTTCTTGATTGCTGTGGCTAGTACTTCCAATACTATGTTGAATAAGAGAGGTGAAAGCAAACACCCCTGCTTTATTGCTGATCTTAAGGAAATGCTTTTAGTTTTTGCCCATTGATGATGATGTTGGCAATAGGGTTTTTTGGGGTTTTTTAATATGGCCTTTATTATGTTGAGGTATGCTCCCTCTATTCCCACTTTGCTGAATGTTTTTATGATAAATGGGAGCTGGATTCATTGTGAACATAACACTGATATGTTCATGTGATTTTTGTCTTTTATTTTGTTTTTTTGATGTATCCCATTTACTGATTTGTGAATATTGTGCCATTATTGCATCCCTAGAATAAATCCCACTTGATCATGGTGCATGATCTTTTTAATGTATTGCTGGATCCAGTTTGCCAATACTTTGTTGAAGATTATGTAGTCACTCTTACATTTCTGCCACCCCACTGGTCTAGTAAATTCTTTAGACAGAGGAGCACCTCTTCTTCTTAAAGTTGGCTTCTGCTTCTCTCCTGGTGATATCCCAAGGTAACTTGGAAAAAAGAGAGGGAATAATTGTCACGTCTTTAGGACTTTGACCTCAGCAAGGCACAGCAACTACTATGTGTATTCCTGATATTGCATGAGGTAAGATATAGCCACAAAAGAAACAAAAGAAAAATATATTTGTTGGAGGTGTGTAAGGAGCCTAGGAGAGCATAAAGGGAAAAATCCAGGTGATACACAGTGGCTCCAAGTAAGGATCACTACTTCTGCATTTTTCACTTAAATAAGAATAAATTGGAATTAAACTGATTGTGTAGCTTTATTAATCAAAAATGCCTCTGTGCATCTCTCATATTTCTATGCCTTGTACTCCTTCTTTATCCTCACCAAATTAGTGAGTCAGCTTGGGAATTTTATTTGGAGGGAAGAGGTCAGTGTTGTATTTTAAAAAAAGGTGGCAGGGATACCTCTATGTTCTATTACACTTGACTTTGCCTAAAACTCCTGAGGAGAAGTCAGTTGTGGTGGGTGGATTTGGAGAGCTTGCCCACACTAAGGAATCAACAGCAGGTTAGATAAAGCAGAAGATCAAATCAGAGATTTGGAAGACAAGGTTGCAGAGGACACCTAATCAGAGAAGTAAAAAGAAAAGAGAATTTTTTTTTAAATGAAGGACCTCTGGGACAACATCAAGCATAACAACATTTGTTTCACAGAGGTTCCAGGATAAGAAGAAGAGGAAGAGAAAGAGATTAAGAACCTATATGGAAAAAAGAAGACTGAAAACTTCCCTAACCTTATGAAGGAAAGAGACACACAATTCCAGGAATCACAGAGGGTTCCAAACAAGTTGAACCCAAAGAGGAACACACCAACACACATATTAATTAAAATGACAAAGAGGAAATCATAAAAGCAGCAAGAGAAAGAGATTTAATTGATCTCAAAAGGAGCTCTATAAGACTGTCAGCTGATTTCTCAACAGAAACTCTGCATGCAAGAAGGAACTGGCATGAAATATTCAAAGTGATGAAAAACAAGGACCTGTAACCAAGACTACTATGCCCAGCAAGGCTATCATTTGCAATAAAAGACTAAATTAGAACATTCAGACAAAAAAGTCTAAAGGAGTTTATTACCACCAAACTAGTATTACAAGAAATGTTAAGGGGACTTCTTTAAGAAAAAGAAAGAAAAAAGAAGAACATAGTTGTAAAGAATAAAATGGCAATAAATGCATACCTATCACTTTAAATGTGAATGGATTAAATGCTCCAATCAAAAGTCATAGGGTAGCTGACATGCTTTGAAATGCATTTATAAATTCTAGTCTCAAACTCTGCACTCTACTATGCTGTTGAGATATATACATTATGTTTCCTAATTTCTATCATCTATCTATCTATCTATCTATCTATCTATCTATATATATATATATAGATCATGTATATATGATATGTAATATACATGATGTCAGATATTTCAACAATGCTCTGTCAACTGTAAATATTGGTTCCTCTGAGTTTTTTAGAAAATTAGTGCAATGTATTAAAATAAAGTATTAGAAAATTTCATGGTGTCACCTACAAAAACTTTTATTGTGGAACTGTATCTAATTCTGTATTACAGTTTAGTTATACTCGGTGCTTCTTAAGGCTTTATAAACTATTTTTTCCAACTTAAAAATAAAGATATAGGGTAGCTGAATGGATATGAAAACAAGACCCATATATATTCTGTCTACAAGAGACCCACATCAGAATGAAAGTCACACACAGACTAAAAGTAAAGGAATGGAAAGAGATACTACTTGCAAATGGAAACAAACAAAAAGCTGGGGTAGCAATACTTTTATTACACAAAATAGACTTTAGTACAAAAGCTATAATAAGAGAGAAAGAAGAACATTACTTGATTATAAGGGATAAATTGAGCAAGGGGATGTAACCTTTGTAAACATGTATGCACCCAACATAGGAGCATGTAAATGTATAGAGCAAATCTTGATGGACATAAAGGGAGAGACTGACAGTAATACAGTCATAGCAGGGAATTTTAACATGCCATTTATATTAATAAATATATTTTTCCAGACTGAAAACTAAAAAAGGAACAACAGCCTTAAGCGACACATTAGACCAGCTGTATTTCATTGATGACTTCAGAGAATTTTACCCCAAAGCAAAAAATATACATTATTTTGAAGTGTACAAGGAACATTCTCTAGGATACACCACATGTTACAACACAAAACAAGTCATAATAAATTTAAGAAGATTGATATCATGTCAAGTATCTTCCTCAACTGCACTGTTAGAACACTAGAAATCTATTTCAAGAACAAAATGAAATACACAAAAATATATGGAGGCTAAATAACATATTACTAAATAATGAATGTGTTGACAATGAGATCAAGGAAGAAATCAAAAGCTACCTTGAGACACATGAAAATAAAAATACAGCAATACAAAATCTATGGGGCTCAGTGACAGCAGCTCTGAGAGAAAAACTCATAGCACTACAGGCTTACCTCAAAAAAATGAGAAAAATTGGAAAATAAAAAATCTTATCTAACACCTAAAGAAACCAGAAAAATAACAACAAACAAAGCCAAAAATGAGTAGAGTAAGGAAACAATAAAGGTGAGAACAGAAATAAATTAAAGAGTCTAAAAAATAATACAAAAAATTCAATGAAACTAAGAACTGGTTCTTTAAAACGAGAAACAAGATTGGTAAATCTTTAATCAGATTCATGAAGAAAATAAGACAGAGGACCCAAATAAATAAAATCAGAAATGAAAGGGAGGTGACAACTGCCCTGACTGGTATGGCTCAGTGGGGAAGAAGTAAAACTATCATTATTTGCAGATGACATGATACTGTATATAGAGATCCCTAAAGATTCCACCAAAAAACTACTAGAACAATCAATTTTAATAAAGTAGCAGGATACAAAATCAATATTTAGGAATCAGTTGCATTTTTATACACCAGTAATAAACTATCAAAAAAGTAAACTAAGAAAATAATCCATTTACAGTTGCATAAAAATACATAGTAGTACATTTAACAAAGGAAGTAAAAAACTTATACTTGGAAAATTATAAGATAATGAAGAAAGAATTAAAGAAGATGCAAATAAATGGAAGCATATACTGTGCTCATGAATGGAAATAATTAACATTAAAATGTCCCTATAACCCAAAACAATCCGTAGATTCAACACAATTATCAAAGTGCCAATGGTGTTTTCCACAGAACTACAACAAATAATCTAAATTTTCAATGGAACCATAAATGACTTCCAAAAGACTACAGAAATCTTAAGAAAGAAGAACAAAGTTGGAGGTATCACACTACCTGATAACAAAACACTACAAAGCCATAGTAATCAAAATAGCATGATACTGGCCCTAATATTGTGACTTGCACATGGTAGGTGTTTAATAAATATTGCTCCTCAAATTCTTGAATAAAAATATAGATTATTTGTATTTTATCCTGTGAGCTAAATTCATTTAGTGTCAGATTTTCTGAGTAAAATGTTAATATAAATAAATTACCTGCTCATTATCTACTTTTGTTTAGCAGGTCAGATCATTCTGTGCTAACTCCTGAAAACTATCAAAATAGTCTGCTGTTCTTCACTTGTATTTCAACTCAATTCTAACTGAATAATGTCTAGACTTTTGAAAATAATTATTAAACTATTTCATGGTTATACATTTCTTAACAAAATACACATATAGATTAATGGAACAGCATAGAAATATCAGAAATAAACTCACACCTTCATGGTCAATTAATATTTGACAAAGCAAGCAAGAACATAAAATGGGGTAAAGACAGTCTATTCAATAAATGATTTTGGGAAAACTGGACACACACATGACAAAATTAAATTAGACCACGTTCTTACACCATATACAAGGGTAAACCCAAAATGAAGTAAAGATTTAAAATGTAGGCCCCAAACCATAAAACTCCTAGAAAAAACATAGGCACTAAAATTTCTGACATTTCTCTTAACAATATTTTTTTTCTGATGTATCTTTTGAGACAAGGAAAACAAAAGAAAAAAATAAACAAAACAGGACTACATCAAACTAAAAAGCTTTGCACAGCAAAAAAAAAAAACCCAACAAAATGAAAAAGACAACCTGCTAAAAGATATTTACCAATGATACATCTAATAAGGGGTTAATATTCAAATTTTATAAAGAAGTTATACAACTCAACACCAAGGAAAAAAAGTCCCCCCCAAAAAAGGCAGAGGACCTGAATGGATACTTCTCCAAAGAGGTCATACAGATGGCCAATAGATGTATGAAAAAATGCTTAATGTCACTAAATCATCACAGAAATGAAAATTAAAAGTACAATGAGATATCATCTCACACCTGTCCAAAATGGCTACCATCAATAAATCAAAATACAAGTGTTAACAAGGAAATGGAGAAAAATGGACCCTCATACACCATTGCTGAGAATACAGAATGGTGTAGCCACTACAGAAAACAGTATAGAAGTTCCTCAAAAACTTAAAAATAGAACTGCCTTATGACCCAGAAATTTCACTTCTGGGTATGTATCTGATTTGAAAGGACATAAGCACCCCTATGTTAATTGCATCGTTATTTACAGTAGCCAACATATGGAAGCAACCCAAGTGTCCATCAATAGACAAGTGGGTAAAAAAACCTATGGTACATATATAAATGAAATATTACTTGGCCATAAGAAAGGATGAAATCCTACCATTTGCTACAGCATGGATTGACTTACAGGGTACTCTGCTCAGTGAACTAAGTCAGACAGAGAAAGACAAAAATACTGTATGATTTCACTTATATGTGGAGTCTAAAGAACAAAAATATGAACAAATAAAATGGAACAGACTCATACAGAAAACAAACTGATGGTTGCTGGAAGGTATAGAGTTTGGCAGACTAAGTGAAAAAGTAAAGGGATTAAGAAGTATAAATTTGTAGTTACAAAATAGTCACAGAAATATAAAAGTACAGTAGAGGGAAGAGTCAATAATATTGTAAAAACTATGTATGGTACCAAGTGGATACTTGAAATATCAGAAGGAATATTTTGTAAAGTATATGAGTGTCTAACCATTATGCTGTATGCCTGAAACTAATATGAAAATAATGTCAAATATAATTGAAAACTAAAATTAAAAAATGGTAGGAGCCTCTCAGGAGAGCCTCTGGGAGGGAAGTGTGCGCGCAGGGGGATAATGGTGGGAAGGCAGCAGCAGTGTCTGGATTGCATCAGGTCTGTGAGAGCAGGGTGGTGACACAGTGTAGAAGGACATGACTGGCCTCCATCAACTGTTTCACAGAGATATCCAAACTGCAGTGTCCCTTTGATCATATGGATCACACAGATCCAAAATTATCTTGCAGAACTAATAATGAGGCTTGCCTTTGTCTAATGAAGAGGAGGTAGCACTTAGCTTTCTTAAATTTTTAAAAAATATTTTATTTACTTAATTATATATGGGTGTAACATGTTTACATTAAACCCTATGACTGTGTCTGTTTTTCTAAAATATGTTTTATTGATTATGCTATTACAGTTGTCTCATTTCCCTTCTGCCCTGCACACCCCCTCCCACCCACATTCCCCACCTTAGTTCATGTCCATGGGTCATACATATAAGTTCTTTGGCTTCTCCATTTCCTATACTGTTCTTAACCTTCCCCTGTATATTTTGTACCTATCATTTATTCTTCATATTCCCTGTACCTTTTCCCCCATTCTCCCCTTCCCCCTTCCCACTGATAACCCCCTCCATGTGTTGTCCATTTCTGTGAATCTGTTCTTGTCCTACTTGTTTACTTAGTTTGTTTTTGTTTTATTTTTAAGTAGTTGTTGATAGTTGTGAGTTTGTTGTCATTTTACTATTCATAGCTTTGATCTTCTTTTTCTTAAATAAATCCCTTTAACATATCACATAATGAGGGTTTGGTGATCATGAACTACTTTAACTTGACCTTATCTGGGAAGCACTTTATCTGCCATCCCATTCTAAATGACAGCTTTGCTGGAGAGAGCAATCTTGGATGAAAGTCCTGCTTTTCATGACTTTGAATACTTCTTTACAGTCCCTTCTTGCCTTCAACATTTCTTTTGAGAAATCAGGTGATAGTCTTATCACCTGAGTGATACCTACTCCTTTGTAGGTAACTCTCTCCTTTTCTCTTGCTGCTTTTGAAAGTCTCTCCTTATCTTTTGTCTTGGGTAATGTAACTATGATGTGCCTTGGTGTGTGCTTCCTTGGGTCCAACTTCTTTGGGACTCTCTGAACTTCCTGGACTTCCTGGAAGTCTATTTCCTTTGTCAGATTGGGGGATGTTCTCCTTCATTATTTTTTTTTCAAATAAGTTTTCAATTTCTTGCTCTTCCTCTTCTCCTTCTAGCATCTCTATGATTTTGATGTTGGAATGTTTAAAGTTGTCCTGGAAGTTCCTAAACTTCTCCTCGTTTTTTTTGAATTCTTGTTTCTTCATTCTGTTCTGTTTGAAAATTTCTTCCTTCCTTTTGGTCCAAACCGTTGATTTGAGTCCCAGTTTCCTTCCCTTCCCTGTTGGCCCCCTGTATATTTTCCTTTATTTCACCCTTCATAGCCTTCAATTTTCCTCTATTTTGTGACCATACTCAACCAATTTTTTTTTAACATCCTGAATACCAGTGTTTTGAACTGTGCGTCTGATAGGTTGGCTATCTTTTCACCACTTAGCTGTATTTTTTCTGGAGCTTTGATTTCTTCTTTCATTTGGGCCATTTTTCTTTGGGACTCAGCACACCTGTTACATAATAAGGGGCAGAGCCTTAGGTATTCACCATGGTGGGGCTTCTCACATCACACTGCTGTGGCACTATATGTAGGGGAGGTGTCCGAGAAGGAATAAGACTTTGTGCTCAGTTCTTGGCTTGCCTTCAGTCACTTCCTCTGCTACCCACAAGCAAATTGGGCCCTTCTGGTGCTAATTCCCAGGTGGGTGGTTTTGTGCACATTCTAGGACCCTGTGGTCTCTCCAGCAAACTCTCCTGTAAGGCTGGGAGTTCCTCCCACTGCCTCAACCTGCCCCAGGTTTTTTCAGTCAGAGAATTTGAGGCTTTATTTCCCCTGGGTTGTGTGGTCTGTCTCACTCCCTAGTTGTTCCTCTGGGTTTATCCACATGCAAATGTGGGACCACCCAGTCTGCCAGCCACCACCTTGCCAACCCCAGTCCTCCAGCTGCTGCCTTGCTGTGAGTCCTCTCTGCCCTGCTGCCTGTCTCTGCCCTTCCTACTGGTCTGGATGAATGTTTCTTTTTCAACTTCTTGTTTGTCAGACTTCCATACAGTTCAATTTTCTGTCAATTCTGGTAGACTTTTCTTTCTAAATTTGTTGTTGTCCTTCTTTCGGCTTCATGAGGAGGCAAAGTGTATCTACCTACACCTCCATCTTGGCCAGAGGTCCCTAAACCCTGTGACTATGTCTGTTGAATGCATTTTGTCCTGATCTTTTCAGGTTGCTATTTTCTCCAGGAATGCCTATAGTGAGGAATAATATAATTCTGAATGTATGGTGGAAAATTTTATCCTTAGACAGTCATTCTACTTCATTCTTTTGGAGAAATGAGCTATTTAAAATATATATTGTGTTATTCATGCTATTACAGTTGTCTCACTTTTTCCCCATTCAAAGCTATCCACCAGCCCACCCACACTTCCATAATCAGTCTCCTCACTGTTGTCCACATTCATGGGTCTTTCATATGTGTTCTTTGACTAATCCCTTCAATTTCTTTCAATAATTCCCCACTCCCCCCATTCCCTCTTATAGCTGTCAGTCAGTTCCATGGTTCTATGCCTCTGGTTCTGTTTTGCTCATTAGTTTTTGTTCATTAGATTCCTCTCATATGTGAGATCATATGATATTTGTCTCTTACCAACTGGTTGATTTCACTTAGCATAATGCTCTCCAGTTCTATCCATGCTGTCACAAAGGGTAGGAATCCCTTTCTTTTTCTTTCTTTCTTTCTTTCTTTCTTTCTTTCTTTCTTTCTTTCTTTCTTTCTTTCTTTCTTTCTTTCTTTCTTTCTTTCTTCTGTGTAGTGTTACCACATTTTTAAAAACAAATTTTATTGTATTTTTCCATTACCATTTATTTCCCTTATACTCCCAACCCTGCCAAATCACCACACTGTTGTCCATGTCCATGAGTCCTTTTGCCTTTTGCTCAATCCTTCCACCCTCTACCCTCCCTAACCCACTGTCATTTGCTGGCCATCTATGAGTCTGTCCCCATTTTCCATGTTAGTTCAGTTTGTTCATTAGAGTCCACATATGAGTGAAATCATATGGTATTTGTCTTTCTCTGACTGGCTTATTTCACTCAGCCAGCTATTTCACTTTTCCAGACCTGTCCATGCTGTCACAAATGGTAAAATTTTCTTCTTTTTTTGGCCAATTACTACTCCATTGTGTAAATGTCCCATGTTGTTTTATCCACTCAATTACTCATGGACACTTGGGCTGCTTCCATATCTTGGTGATTGTAAATATTTATGCAATGAACATAGGGACGATTAATGTTCTTTTGAAGCAGTGTTTTGGATTACTTTGGATATATTTCCAGAAGTGGGATCTCTGGGTCAAAAGGAAGATCCAGACCTGGCTGATATAGCTCAGTGAATTGAGCATGGGCCTGTGAAACAATGTCACTGGTTCAATTCCCAGCCAGGGCACAAGCCTGGGTTATGGGCCAGGTCCCCAGTGGGGTACATATGAGAGGCAAGCACACATTGACATTTGTCTCCCTCTCTTTCTCTCTCCCCTTACCCCCTCTCTAAAAAATAAAAATAAAAATAAATAAAATCTTTTAAAAAAGGAAGCTTCGTATTTTTGAGGTATCTCTGTAGTGCTTTCCACACTGGCTGCACCCATCCTCATGCCCCACAGCAGTTCTGAGGGGTTCCCTTTTTCCATATCCTTGCCAGCACTTGTTTGGTTTTCTTTGTCAATTTATTGATGGTAGACATTCTTACAAGTGTGAAATGATATCTCATTGTGGTTTTCATTTGTATTTCTCTATGATTAGTGATGTTGAGCATCTTTTCATATGTCTATTGGCCATCTCTGTGTCCTCTTTGGAGAAGTGTCTGTTCAGGTCTTTTTCCTATTTTTTAATAGGATTGTCTGGTGTTTTTGGTGCTGAGTTTTGCAAGTTCTTTATAAATTTTGGATGTAGACCCCCTTGTCAGATATATCACAGAATATGTTCCCCCATTCTGTGGGTTGTCTTTTTGTTGTTGTTGTTTTCCTTTCCTGTGCAAAACTTTTTAGTTTGATGTAGTCCTATTTGTTTATTTTTGTTTTTGCTTCCTTTTCTGGGGAGGAAAAAAGTCTAGGCATCATTAATATAATAAGAGCACTTTGTGTGACATTGATATAACCTGCCAGCCAAGGAGAGTGGACTGGAATGCACATACATGAACAATGATGACTTCACTGTACTAGTTAGTGGGGGTGGTAGACACCATTGAGTGAGCATGCATACTGTTTGGCCGTTCCACTCAAAATGACTGAGTGAATGAGTAGAGCAATAAATCTGCATCAAATTTTGCATTAAGTTTGAACATTAATCCATGGAAACTATTTGGATGACCCAGAAAGCCACAGCTATAGGCAACTGGTGACTGGCAGCTTCATCACCACAACATGCCCACTCATGTGTCTCATCCTGTGCAGCTTTTTTTTTGGTGAAACATTAAATTGTGCAGGTGACTCAGAACCTCTACAGTCCCAATTTCGTGCCCTGTGGTCCGGCTTTTCCTAAAATTAAAGTCACCTTTGAAATAAAAGAGATTTCAGATTGTCAGTGAGATTCAGGAAAATATGACTAGACAATTGATGGTGATTGGGAGAACTGTGTGAGGTCCCGAGGTGTCTACTTTGAAGGGGACTGAGGCATCATTTTCCTATATACAATGTTTCTTGTATCTTATTCAAAACATGTCTCTATTTTTTCATATTACATGGCTGGATAACTTCTGGATGGATTTCATAAATTCTTTTGAATTGGTGTTTCAAGATTCTTTGGGTATATTCCCAGCAGTGGAATTTCTGGGTCAAAAGGCAGTTCTATTTTTTTTTTTTTTTGCTTTTTGAAGAAATTACATACTGTTTTCCACAGCAGCTGTACCAGTCTGCATTCCCACCAACAGTACACTATGGTTTCCTTTTCTCCACATTCTCCCCGGCACTTGTTGTTTGTTGATTTATTAATGATAGCTATTCTGACAGGTATAAGGTGAAGCACTTATTTTTTTAAGTCAAGTTACTTGGGATGTAATTTACATACAATAAAATTCTTGTTTTTAATATATATTTTTTATGTGGCAAACACATAACATTGTGTAGGTACTACTACAATCAAGATACAGAATAGTTTCATCTTTACAGAAAAATTCCCTTTATAGTTGCCTTCACCCCCAACTCCTGGAAATCACTGATCTGTTTTCTCTCCTGATAGTTTTTGCCTAAATGAAGTCATTCTTCACTTTGCATAACACATTATAGATTCATCCATGTTGACTAGTGTATCTATAGGATGTTCCTTTTTATTGATGAGTAATATTCCTTAGTAGGTATATCACATTTTGTACCATTTACCAGTTGATGTGACTGGTTTGTTTCTGGTTTTTGGTAATATTGAATAAAGCTGCTATCAATATTTTCATCTAGTCTCTCTGTGTGTGTATGAACACATGTTTTTATTTCTCTAGGCTAAATACTTAGGATTGGGGTTGTTGGGTCATATGGTAATATTTGTTTAATTTATAACAAAGTGCCAAAATGTTTTCCAAAGTACTTGTGTCATTTTGCATCCTCATCATCAGTGTTTGAAAGACCCAGTCAGCACTAGAACAAATCCAGTTAGCACAAATATTATTGTTTGTTTTACTTAAAAAAAATTAAGATTCCCTTTTCTCTCTGTGTTGTTAATTTTGCAGCATTTGCTTCTAGATTAGATTTTATGTTTGGATATGGATAGAGAATGTCACTTGTTTTGTGAATAGCAGTAAAATAAATTATAAGTGGATCACAAACTGAGAGTATATGGTAGGAACAAGCATTCCCTGCCTCTGCCTCAGGTCATCTTCAAGTCCTGGCCCGGGAGTGGATGCCAGCCTGGCAGGCAATACACTAGGTTGCTCCAGCTGCAGGGCTCAAGGTCAGACAAACTCAGATAAGTTGCACAACCCAGGAGACTGGAATTTGTTATCATAGACCATATATAAATACTTGATATTGGAGAGAAGATCTTGGGAGCTTCAGAACTCAGCTCTGCTGTTTGGCAGTTTCTAAAATGAAAATCATGTCATTCTGAGTATATATGCATTGGAATTTCCTTCCCTAGCTTCTAAGTTGTGTACCTGGAGTTGCCATCCATTATGAGGTGTCCTAGTGATCAAATGGCCAGAACTGTGGCCCAACCTATCCTTCACTTAATGCTACATAGACCATCTTATTTATGTAGGGTGGAATTTAATGGATTCAATAGACATCTAATCTCTATAACTTGTCTTAGGAATTCAGTGACACAGCAGTACCTAGGTCATATTTTCTGAATCACAGATAAGGAAATATGATTCAATAGAAGATTTGGAGGGGACTCCTGTCTATTTATTATAATAGTTATTCTCTATTTAAAGAAGTAGAATCTCTGGGATATTTGGGTGACTTTTGAGGACAAGGAAACAGGATATTTAAAATTAGCAGGGTGGTCCTGGAAAATCCAAATGTATGCTTACCCTACAGACTGCACTTATAGGCACTTGCCCTGCTACTTTTATAACAATGACAGGGTTGTAAAAATGGACAAAACCCCACAGTTATGATCAGGCTTTGGAGTCAGAGGAACTTGCATGTAAATCTTGGTTCTTCCCATCTCTAACTGTGTGGTACCAGGTAAATTTCTTAACATTTGAAAGCCTTCATGGTGTTAATGTGAATATTAAATGAGATAATATTTGTAATGCTAAGTACAGGGCATGATGCAAACAAGACCTCAGTTAATGATAGTGATAATTATGATCATTTTATTTTTTCTGTAGATGTAGGAAGAAGAGAATATGACTTTTTAAACTGACTGATTTAGAGGCCAAAGATGCAGAGGATTTTTTTCCTACTATTGAAAACTCTACATTTTCTACTCATTCCTCCAGTGTGACAGTTGAAATGTCTGGAATGCCATTATTGAAATTACTAGTTATATTAGCTTTCTATTTCTATTTTTGAAAATTACCAAAAACTTAGTGGCTTAAAATGACAAATTCAATTATCTTACAGTCCTGTAGGTCAAAAGTTATATGTGGGTCTCACTGAGCAAAAATGAATGTGGTGACAGGGACACGTTCCTTTATGGAAGTTCTGAAGGAGCATCTGTTATCTTGCCTTTTCCACCTTCTAGAGGTTGTCCACTTTCCTTGACTCTGGCCCCTTCCAATCTAGCCTTGAAATCCAGCAATAATTGGTTGAGTCCTTCTCATATCACATCTTTCTGACCCACTTTTATTCCACTTAAAAACTCAAGCAATGAAATTGGGACCACTTGGATAATCCAAGATCATTTCTCAATTTCCTTAAAGTTAATTAGTTCTGCAAAGTCCCTCTGCCATGTACAGTAACATATTCACATGTTCTAGGGATTACAATGTGGATATCTTTGGGGGGTCATTATTCCACTTACCATACCAGCAAATTAAAAATGTATTAATTTTTAAAATTTAAATTATATATTATTGTTTATGCTATTAAATTGATCCCAATTCTCCTCTTTGCTCCCTTCTGCCCATACACCTCTGCTCCCTCAGACAATCCCCACACTGTTGTCCATGTCTGTGGGTCATGCAGATACATTCTTTGGCCACTACATTACATATGCTATACTTTACATTCTCATGACTATACTCTTACAATCAAATCAATTTGTACTGCTTAATTTCTTCACTTTTATTGCCATCCTCCTGTCTACTCTCTTATCTGGCATCCATCAAAACATTCTATGTACCTATGATTCTGTTTCTGTTCTGCTGGTTCATTTATTTTCTTTTTTTAGATTTAATTATTGCTAGGTGTGTGTTTGTTGCCATTTTGTTGTTCATATTTTTATCTTATTCTTAAAGAAGACCCTTTAATATTTCATATAATACTGGTTTAGTGATGAGGAAATCCTTTAGCTTTTTGTTGTCTGGGAAGCTCTTTATCTTCCCATTAATTCTAAATGATAGCTTTGCTGGGTAGAGTAATCTTGGTTGTAAGTCCTTGCTTTCCATCATTTTGAATATTTCTTGCCAATTCTTTCTAGCTGGCAAATTTTCTTTTGAGAAACAGCTGACAGTCTTATTGGAGACTCCTACCCTTTGTAGGTAATGTCTTTTCTCCTGCTGCTTTACAGATTCTCTCATTGTTTTGATGACTTCTGGCCAAGATGGAGGTGTAGGTAGGCACACTGTGCCTCCTCGCAAAACCAAAAAAAAAACCAAAAAAACCCCCAACAATTTAAAAACAAAAACCAACCAGAACTGCCAGAAAATTGAAGGGTATGAAAGTTCGACAAACAAGGAGTTAAAGAAGACACATCCATCTGGTAGGAGGGTCTGAGACAGGCATCCGAGCAGAGAGGACTCTCAGCAAGACAGTGACTGGAGGACCCAGTGAGGTGTCAGATTGTGGAGCAAGGTGTGCAAGGTTGCAGCTGACCAGCAAAGCAGCAGTAGGCTGACCTGGTGAGGTGGCAGATTGCAGACTGGGTTGTTCCTCGTTTCCACAAAGATACACTGGAAGAAAACCTGGGGAGTGGGATGGACTGTGCAACCCAGGGCCCCAAAGTGGGAAAATAAAGCCTCAAGCCACTGATTGAAAACACCTGTGGAGGTTGAGGAAGTGGGAGAAACTCCCAGCCTCACAGAAGAGTTTGTTGCTGAGACTCACAGGGTCCTAGAACATACACAAACCCATCCACACAGGAATCAGCACCAGAAGGGCCCAATTTGATTGTGGGAAGTGGAGGAAATTACTGAAATCTGGCAGAGAGTGGAACAAGGGCCATTTTTCCCTCACAGACCCCTTCCCCACATACAGCATCACAACACAGCAATGTGGGTTACCCCACCCAGGTGAATATCTAAGGCTCCATCCCTCACTATGTAATTGGCACATCAAGACAAAAAATGGCCCAAATGAAAGAACAAATCAAAGCCCCAGAACAAATACAATTAAGTGGTGAAGAGATAGCCAACCTATCAGATACACAGTTCAAACACTGCTAATAAGGATGCTCACCAAATTGGTTGAATTTGATAGCAAATTAGATGAAAAACTGAGGGCTACGCTAAGTGAAATAAAGTAAAATGTACAAGGAACCAATGGTGATGGGAAGGAAACTTGGACTCAAATCAATGGTATGGACCAGAAAGAAGAAGGAAACAACCAAACAGAAAAGAATTAAGAAATAAGAATTCAAAAAAATGAGGAGAGGCTTAGGAACCTCCAGGACATCTTTAAAAATTCCAACATCCAGATTATAGGGGTACCAGAAGGAGAAGAGGAAGAGCAACAAGTGGAAAACTAATTTGGACAAATAATAAAAGGGAACTTCCCCCATTCTGTAAAAAAAAAAAAATAGACTTCCAGGAAGTCCAGGAAGCTCACAGTCCCAAAGAAGATGGACCCAAGAAGGAACACACCAAGGCACATCATAATTACATTACTCAAGATTAAAATGAAGGAGAGAAGCAGCAAGAGAAAGGGAGACAGTTACCTACAAAGGAGTTCCCATCAGACTGTCAGTGGATTTCTCAAAAGAGACCATATGGACAAGAAGGGGCTGGAGAGAAGTATCCCAAATCATGAAAGGCAAGGACCTACATCCAAGATTGCTCTATCCAGCAAAGCTTTCATTTAGAATGGAAGGGCAGATGAAGTGCTTCTCAGATAAGGTCAAGTTAAAGGAGTTCATCATCACCAAGCCCTTATTATACAAAACGTTAAAGGGACTTGTGTAAGAAAAAGAAGATAAAAAACATGTATAGTAAAATGACAACAAACTCACAATTATTAACAACCATACAATAACGAAAACAGAAGCAAACTAAGCGAACAACTAGAACAGGAACAGAACCACAGAAATGGAGTTCACATGGGAGGTTATCAACAGGGGAGTTGGAGGAGGAAAGAGGGGGTGATAGGTACAGAGAATAAGTAGCAAAGATGGTAGGTAGAAAATGGACAGGGGGAGGATAAGAGTAGGAGATGCAGAAGCCAAAGAACTTATATGTATGACCCATGGACATGTACTAAAGGGGGGAATGTGGGTGGGAGGGGGTGTGCAGGGCAGAGGGGAATGAAGGGGGAAAATGGGACAACTATAATAGCATAATCAATAAAGAATCTTTAAAAAAAGATTTTCTTGTTTTTAATCTTTGGGATTTTAATTATGATACATCTAGGTGTGGGCCTGTTTGGGTTCATCTGTTTTGGAACTCTCTGGCCTTGATGGTCTAGTATGAGGTCTGTCTAGAAAGTATCCAGCCATGTACTGTGAAAAATAGAAACATTTGTTGAATATACAATATACAAGAAACATTATACATAAGACAATGATGCCTCAGTCCTTTTAAAAGTAGGCATTCAGGACCTCACACACTTCTGATCATCTTCAGTGGCCATGTTTTATTTTCCTGAATCTCACTGATGATCTGAAATCTATTCCCCTTCAAAGGTGATTTTAGTTCTGGGAAAAGGCAGAAGTCACAGTCTACCAAATATGGCTGTTGAGGGGTTGAGTCATCTGGGTGATTTGATCTTTCTTCAAAAGGCTGTGCATGAGACATGAGGCATGAGGCATGAGCTGGCTCATAGTTATGATGGAGCTGCCAATCACCAGTTGCCCATAGCTGTGGCCTTCTGAATCATCCAAATAATTTCCATGGAGGAATGTTCAAGCTTACAGTAAAATTTGATGCAGATTCATTGCTCTACTCTTTCAGTCATTTTGAATGGGACAGCCAACAGCACTGCTCAGCACTGAGCATTATACATGCTCATTCAACAGAGTCTACCACCCCCACTGACTAGTACAGTCAAGTAGTCATTGTTCATGCATGCACATTCCACTGCACTCTTCTTCGCTGCCAGGTTATACTGATGTTGTGTAAATGTTCTTGTTATATTAAAAACATTGAGGTCTCTTCCATTCAAGATGGTGGCATAGGTAAACATGGCTCACCTCCTCACACAACCACATCAAAATTACCACTAAATGATGGAACAGCCATCTATCAGAACCATAAAAATTGAGTTGATAGAAGTGTGCCAGGTATGGAATTAATGAAACCACATCCATACAGACCTGGTAGATGGGGTGATATGTGGAATAGACTGGTCCCACACTCATGTGTAGTAGATAAAAACTTGGGAGGTATGTCTTGGAAATGAGGAGTCCCAGCTATACATGAGGCATCCCCAGCTCAGGGATCCAGTGACAGGAAGATAAGTTCTCATGACTTCTGGATGCAAAAGCCAGTGGAGATTCAGTCAGTGGAAGAAACTTCTAGAGTACCAAGAAGTTTCTCTTGAAGAACCCACACATGAACGTAATCAGATTCAATCTCTCTGAGTTCCAGCACCAGGGTAGTAGCTTGGAAGGTTCCAGTAGCAAACAGGGAGGAAGTGACAGGTCTGCCATCAAGGTGAATGCTTGGAGACAGCTCTCTCCAAGACAGAAAAGACATTACCCCCTTTCTGAACCCTCCCCCACAAAGCCACAGAGCTGGCAGGTTGGTGCCATATCTGAGACTACATCAACCTGGCTAACACTGTTTGCCCTACCCTGGAGATCCCCAGAGACAATATCCCACCCAACTAATGGACTCACACAATGGTAACAGAGACTTTTCCATATAAGTGTCTGATCTTGGCTCATGCTTCACAACTTCTAAATCCTCTCAAACAAGCAACAGCTGACCTCAGTGAGCCTCCAGCTCCTGTACCTCTTGCTAAGTGTCTCCAGGCATGATACTAACAGCAGCCAGTCTGGATTCATAGATTGGCTTTGCCTGGGAATCTCCAAGCCTCACACAAGTAGCTGCCATCTCAGATTGCTTTATCGCCCATGCAGGGTGGACCCAGACAAGACACAGATGAGGGCTGTTCTTGGCCTGTACCACCCAGGAAACTGCAAAACCTATGTACCCAGTATTCAGGTAAAGACAAGGTCGGAGCACTACAACCCTCCTCCTGCACAGTTGATCCTCCATGGAGGGTGGAGGTTGGTGGTCAGTGGTCATAGTCCATTTTTGCAGCTGAAAGATCTGGGAAAATCTCTCCCTTTCACCTGCCAACAGCAATCAAAGCTCAACTACAGGAGGAGGGTATAATCAGCCCACACAAAGGGTGCACCTTGAGTACCCAACTTGGGTGTCAGGGGAGACTGTGCCACTGGACCCTACGGGACACCTACTACATTAGGCCATTCTACTAAGACATGGAATCAAAGCAGCTCTACCTAATACATAAAAAAACAAATACAGAAAGGCTGGCAAAATGAGGAGACAAAGAAACATGGCCCAAATGAAAAAAGCAGATAAAACACCAGAAAAAGAACTAAGCAAAATATAGATAAGCAATCTATCAGATGCTGTGTTTTGAACACTGGTTTAAAGGCTGCTCAAGGAACTTAGTAAGGACTTCAACAGCATAAAAAAGATCAAGTCAGAAACAAAAGATTCACTAATTGAAATAAAGAACAATTTACAGGGACACAACAGTATAGTAGATGAAGCTGAGAATCAAATCAATGATTTGGAACATAAGGAAGCAAAAAAACAACCAATCAGAACAACAATTAGAAAAAAAGAATATGAAAAAATGAGGATAATGTAAGCAGCCTATGGGAAATCTTCAAATATTCCAACATTCAAACCATAGGCATGCCAGATGGAGAAGAGAAAGAGCAAGAAATCAAAAATCTAGTTGAAAAATAATGAGAGGGGAGAAAATTTCAGGGGTAAAAGGGAAGGATTCACAGGAACAAGTATAAGGAACACATGGACAAAAACTAAGGCGAAGGAGGGGAATGGGAGGAAGGTGGGGAATACTGGGGGGTGGGCTGAAATGGGAGTATAAGACAGAAAACTGTACTTGGACAATAATTAAATGCATTTTAAAGAAGTAAAAAATAAAAAAAAATAATGAAAGAAAACTTCCCTAATTTGGTGAAGGAAATAGACATGCAAGTCCAGGAAGCACAGAGAGTCCCAAACATAATAGGTGCAAAGAAGTCTACTCCAAGACATCATAATTAAAATGCCAAAGATTAAAGATAAAGAGAGAATCTTAATACTAGGAAGAGAAAAGCAGTTAGTTAACATAAGAGTATCAAAACTATAAACAATAAAATGGCATAAATACAAAGCTATCAACAATTGAATCTAAAAAACGAACTAAGCAAACAAGAAGAACAGTTACAGAATCATGGATATGAAGAACGTTTGATGTTTGCTAGCTTTTAGTAGAGAAAAGGAGGAAGAGGTGAGGGGATTAAGAAGTACAAATAGGTAGTTACAGAATAGACAGGGGCATGTAAGGCACAGTATAGGAAGTGGAAGAGCCAAAGAACTTATACACATGGCCCATGGGCATGAACCACGGTGTGGGGATTGCCTGAGGGAGTTGTGGATGCTGCATGAAGGGGGCAGAGAGGGGAAATGTGGGGAAATTGTAATAGCATAATCAATAAAATATAACTTAAAAAACAATGGTAGGACTTTTTCTGGACAGGCCTCATATGTCTATTTCTTTCACTAAATTAAGAAAATTTTCTGTCAATTTTTTTTTCAAGTAGGTTTTTAATTTCTTGCTCTCTCTCTTCTCCTTCTGGTACCTCATGATGTACATGTTGATATGCTTGAAGTTGTCTCTGGAGTTCCTTATACTATCCTCATTTGGGGGTGGGTTCTTTTTTCTTCTTGTTCTAATTGGATATTTTTTTATTCTTCTATTCTAAATCATTGATTTGGTTCTTGGCTTCAACCCCTCTACTGTTGATTCCCTGTAAATTGTTCTTCAGTGAGTACATCCTTTACTTCTGATTGGTTCTTTTTAATGGTTTCCATGTCCTTTTTTTATGTTGCAGAAGATCTCCTTAAGTTCCCTGAGCATCCTTATATCCAGTGTTGTGAACTCTGCATCTAATAGATTGCCCCTCTCCATTGTTTAGCTGTTTTTCTGGAGTTTTGTCCTGTTTGTTCATTTGGGTCATGTTTGTCTCCTCATTTTGGCAGCCTCCCTGTGTTTGTTTCTATGTATTAGGTAGAGGTGCTATAACTCCTTGTCTTGGAAGAGTGGCCTAATATAGTAAGTGTCCTATAGTGTTCAGTGGCACAGCCTCCCCTATTACCAAAGCTGGGTACTCGAGGTTGCCCACTGTGTGGTCTGTATACACCCTCCTGTTGTAGTTGAGCCTTGATTGCTGTTGGCATGTCAATGAGAAAAATTTACCCTGGCTGATCAGCTGCAAGGACTTGCTATGACCACAGACCACCAACCCTGAGCACTGTGGAGGATCAGCTGTGCAAGGACCCACTTCACAGAGCAAGACTTATTTATCAGGGCTCTGGTGGCTCTTGAGTCCACCCCTTGAGTGTGTTGATTGTGGGGGTGGTGAGTAGTGGTGCTCTAATGTGGCCTGTAGCTCTCCACTGGGTGTGCAGGCTCTGGGGCCTCCAAGGTGGTACAAGCCAAGGTCAGCCACCACTTGTTTTGACCAGGGCCAACCAGCAAAAACTACAAAGAGACCTGCAGTTGGTTCCTACTTGTGTTGGGTTTGGAGGTACCTATGAGAGTCCATGTTGTGAACCAAGGCAGCTGCTGCTAGTGCTGGGCCTCGGGCTACTGAGAAATAGGCATGGGGCATACTGTGGCGAAATGCTGATTTTTGAGAGAATTTAGGAAAATCTGAGGCATGAGACGAGCCAAGCCATTCATATGGAAAAGCCACTGGAAACAGCTAGGGTGGGTCTGAAAGTTGTGTTGGGTGGAGCCTCGGGGAATACTGAGACAAACATTGTGAGTCAGGTTGATGGAGTCTCAGAAATGGTGCCTGCCTACCAGCTGTGTTGGTGGAGAGACAGAAAAGGAACAATAGCCCCTTCCAGCATTCCTGTCTGGGAGAAACCTGCCCCCAGGCTCTTGTTCTGATGCCAGACACTTAGTTCCTCTCTGTATGTCTATGGTGCCTTTCAGTCTGATGCTCCTGTGCTGGCACTCAGAGGGAGTGAGTCTGATTAAATCTGTACAGGGGTCCTTTAAGAGGAACTTTCTGAAACTCTAGCAGTTTGTCTTCCACAGGCTCAATCCCCATTGGTTTTTACAGTCAGAAGCTATGGAGACTCTTCTTGGATGCAGAAACCTGGGCTGGGGAAGCCTGGTGTGGGGCTGGGGCCACTGGCTCCTGAGATTTCCCTCCTGATTTTTATTTGCCACACTTGGGTGTGGGACCAGCCAGTTCCACCTCTCTGCCCCTCTTACCAAGTCTGAGTGTGGTCTCTTCTTTAATTCTGCAGTTGTAGGATTTCCATTCAGCTCTATTTCTGTTGGTTCTGAATAAGGGTTGTTCTGTAGTTTAGTTGCAATTTTGATGTGATTGTGTGAGGAGACAAGCCATGTTTACCTACACTGACACC
This sequence comes from Artibeus jamaicensis, assembly GCF_021234435.1. Classification (NCBI taxonomy): domain Eukaryota; kingdom Metazoa; phylum Chordata; class Mammalia; order Chiroptera; family Phyllostomidae; genus Artibeus; species Artibeus jamaicensis. The sequence continues at coordinate 357,885 of NW_026521981.1, read as the reverse complement.
TTGAATGGAAGAGCTAAAAATGCATATTGCTGTGTGAGGAGGGAACCACCCCAAAACCAGAATTATCTTCTGGAGAGCAGGCCTCTTGTAGCACAGACTTCCCTTGCTAGATGAATGTTCTCGGAACACGTCTGTACCAGTGTACCAGCTGGTGTTGTGAGAGACCATGTTCAACTTCAGTGATTTTTTTTTGAAAATTTCCTGTGTGTTTGCCCATTTCCTGATGGGTGATTTATGAGCACACCTGCCCACATCACGCTGAGTATTTAGCAGTTTTTGACCGAAAATGGCTCGACATGACCCCCATGTTCCATCTTCCCTATTCACCTGATCTCACCCTGAGTGTGGTTTTTTTTTTTTTTTTGGTTTACCTGGATGAAAAATTCATCAAAGGGAAACATTTTGCTGATGTGGAAAAGATGAAACAAAAAATGGTAGAAGCACTAAAACACATCAAAATTGATGAGGTCAAAAATTATTTTGAGTAGTGGAAGAAGTCTCAATAAATATATTGCATCAAATGGAGAATACTTTGCAGTTTTCTGAGGTTTAAATATGTAAGAATAAATATAATTTTTAAATAAATAAATTTCAGTTCTTTTACTTTTGAATATATATATGAATCTATAGCCTATATATTAATTCAAAATGAGAATCATACCTGTTTCCATCATTAAAATCAATAGCTCTTATTAGAGAAATTTCAACTGAGTTATTTTATTCCCCATGTAAGTAATCCAATTATTGAACTACTTAAAATATATTCACTTGAAATAGTGTTTGAAAGACAAATGTATTGGCCACTCAAGTCAAAATATACCAAAATCAAAGATGCGTTGTCTTGCTTTCTACATGTTCTCCAGAGGAAAGTGGAAACATATGTCATGCAATTGTCAGTCTTGATATAAGTGCAGACATATCAACTCACTTGTATTATTTTGTACACACACACAACCTCAATACATGCTTGTACTATTTTTTTAAAGTGAGAATGGAGCAATAAGCTGTTCCCAGTGATGTTGCATTTAAGGGGTCTTAGGCAACTGCAGTTGGTGAATGTAATCCCCCAGCTGCCAGAAGTAGACAAGGCTCAGTTGGAGTAATTGAGGAAGTATAGCAATTCTTGTTTTTATGTTCAGCATATCAGATTATCTTTCTTTTTCTCAATTACTTCAGCAACACTTTGAAGTAGTTCCTACTTTTTTTGATAGTCACAGAAACCTGATTCATTGAGAAAGCAAAGAAGAGGAAGGGAGGTGAGGTGGCAGTTATGAAAAGAGACATAGGGGAGTTAAATTCATTCATTTTGCCCACATCTGAGGGAAAAAATCATCTAAAAGCACATGGTTTTTATGTCCACTCTTTTATTACTCTAATAAAAATATATAAATGCTATTGTTAATTTGTTCTCTCAACCTATAATTTGAATAGTTTTTACAAAGATGATGAATTTGAATTCACATTTTTCAATACTCTGTGTGACAACCTGTGTTTGCAGAATGACTAGTTAGAGATGATTTGCCGTCTGTAGTTGGAGAAGTAAGTAAAGATCACAGTCAAATTAAATGAGGTCAAGCAAAGCCCTTTGGCCAAGAAAAAAAGTATACTGTAAGAAATAAGTGTTATTTTTCACTCATCTACCACTTATCACAGATGACAGACGTGGGTTCACCCATGGGTATCACAAATGACAGACTGATGACCAATGACAGACATGAGTTCACCCATGTCTTTGACCTTCCAAAAAGTACCTGAGGATTGTGATCATTTGGATTAATGACTGCAACTTCCCACCAGTAAAACTGAAAGGGTTGAGATCAATACATAAAAATATTTTCCAATAACAGAGAGCTCTTTGAATCCCCTGGGTCTTCCACAGCCAGGCCCTGGTTGTCAGGTACCTCTGCAGTCAGTGGATTCCAATGCTTGGCAATGCACTACTCTGGAGATGCAATAATGTCAGTGTTGAAGGCATCATTGAATGACAGCAGAAGCTGGAATGGAGACCAGTTCAGATGGCTTCCTCAACCTATCACAGCTACAAGTGAGACTTGCACAAGATCATGACTATAATAAAATCTGACTATGGGAGGAAGATTTGCTTCATTTCACTCCAGAATAATCCCACAAGGCCCTATGTACTGTGATGTTTGACTTTGCCATCTTTCATATTGCTTCCCTTGTTGCTGACCCTGTCCAGCAGAGTCCGCCTGTTGTGGTTTATGATGAGAATCATTCACAGGTGACAACAACCCTGTGTGGAAAAAGGGAACAGGCACGACTACTCTCCAAGGGGAGAGTGCCTATGGTGCCTTGGCCACTCCCTCAAGAGGGGAGCGCCTTGACCCTTGCCCAGACAGGCTTTTATTGTTTTCCTGGGGTATTACATCAAAGAAAGATTTATTATCTATCACACAGAGCATCATTATCTACATTCTAGGAAATAGAAATAGCATGCAGAGGGGGATGGCAATGAGCTCATTCCTTGGGAGAGCTCACACAGGCTTTGGAAGTTACCTTGAGGATAAACAATATACATTTGTTGCTTTAGACCAGGGTGAGGGAGTTTTAGCAAGAGCAAGCCATAACAGTCTGTAAGTATTTTCTAGGCCTGATTCCCACAGAAAAACTAGGTTTGAAGATCTGGCTCCTGCCCACCACATCGCATCTGTAGGTTTTCCATACAGAGCTGAGTCACATTTGCCAGGCCAAGATAAACCAGTCCCCTACATTCCCTGTTCAAAGCCCCAGCCTCTCCATAACGGTCAGGGCAGCATGGTGGGTGTGGACAAAATGGACTTTAACATGGGTGAGGTTAAGTGTCCAGAGGCTCAGTGTTACTGACTCAGTGTTTCAGATATTAAACTGTAATTAGGGTTTGGAAAATTGGAAGTGGAGACTGGGAAGGGAAAGAAAGTACAAAAATATATACGGTAGAAAATAAAGTCACAACCCTAGTCTGTGACTTTGACGTCAAATACAGTCTGTTTATAGACACCATGCACTTATCCTTTAAGTGCCAGAGTTCATCGGTTAAGTTCTTCAGTCACTCAACAAATATTTATGGAGCATCAATTTAGGGTGAGACTCTGTCCTAAGTAATAGGGAACATAACAAATGAAATTTTCTTGGAAGCTTACATTCTGGTGAAAAAAGACACACATATAAGTAAACAAATAACAGGACAAATACAGATGGGAGAAGGAGAAAGTTGAATGACATCTGGATGTGGAAGCAACTAATTTTGTGAAGTGCTGGATTAAATAGACTTCCTGGGAGAGAGAAGAGTGACTACAAAGACCCTGGACTAAGAAAAAGCCAGGTGGTCTTGAACAAGAGCAAAAAGAAGTGCAGTAGACTAGGAAACTTTTCTCCTCAGATTCAGTTTTGTTTTATTTATTTTTTAATATATGTTTTTTATTTTATTGATTATGCCATTACATTTGTTCTATTTCCCCCCTCCTTTCCCCTCCACCCTGCATACCCCTCCCCCACCATTCCCCCTCTTTAGTTCATGAACACGTGTCTCAAGTTCTTTAGATTCTATATTTCCCATACTATTCTTACCCTCCCCCTATCTATTTTGTATCTACTGTCTATGGTATTTATTTTCTGTACCTTCTCCCCTCTTCTCCTTCTCCCACTCCCCTGTTGCTAACCTTCCACATGATCTTCATTTCTATGGTTCACTCCTGATCTAGCTGTCCTCTTAGTTTGCTTTTGCTTTAGATGTGGTTCTTAATAACTGTGAGTTTGCTGTCCTTTCACTGTTCATATTTTTTATCTTCTTTTTCTTAAGTAAGTCCCTTTAACATTTCATATAATAAGGGTTTGGGGATGATGAACTCCTTGAAGTTGATCTTATCTGAGAAACACTTTATCTGCCCTTCCATTCTAAATGAAAGCTTTGCTGGGTAGACCAATCTTGGACATAGGTCTTTGGATTTCATAACTTGGAATACTTCTTTCCAACCCCTTCTTGCCTGTAAGGTCTCTTTTGAGAAATCAGCTGACAGTCTGATGGGAACTCCTTTGTAGGTGACTGTCCCCTCATCTCTTGCTGCTTCTAGGATTTTCTCCATTTTAATCTTGGCTAATGTAATGATGATATGCCTTGGTGTGTTCCTTCTTGGGTCCAACTTCTTTCCGACTCTCTGAGCTTCCTGGATTTCCTGGAAGTCTATTTCCTTTGCCAGAATGGAGAATTTCTCTTTTATTATTTGTTCAAATAAGTGTTCCACTTGTGGCTATTCCTCTTCCCCTTCTGGTACACCTATAATTCGGATGTTGGAGTGTTTAAAGATGTCCTGGAGGTTCCTAAGCCTCTCCTCATTTTTTTTAATTCTTGTTTTTTTATATTTTTCTGTTTGTTCATTTTTTTCTTCCTTCTGGTCCACTCCCTTGATTTGAGACCCAGTTTCCTTTCCATTACTATTGGTTTCATGTGCATTTTCCTTCATTTCAATTAGTTTAGCCTTCATATGTTCCACTAATTTGTGACTAAAATCAACCAATTCTGTGAGCATCCTGATCACCAGTGTTTTGAACTGTGCATCTGATAAGTTGGCTATTTCTTGGTCACTCAGAGTAATTGGCTCTGGACCTTTGAGTTCTTCTTGAGCCATGTTTTGGTCTTTCAAGCCTGTTGGATATGAGGAGCAGAACCTTAAATGTTCACCAGGGCGGGGCCACCCAGGTCACTGGGTTGTAATGCTGTATGTGGGGGCGGGGTCAGAGAGGGAGCAATGGCAGTCCTCTCAGCTCGCCCAGTCCACCTCACTGCTTGCCCCCCTCCTGTTTATCTGAGCGCAAATGTGCGAGCCCACCTCCCTGAGCTGCTCGGTCTCAATGCTTGCCTCTTCACTGATTTATCTGCGCGCAAATGGGTGTCCCACCACAGACAGACAGCCGCGCCTCTTCCCCGTGTCTGCCTGTAGCTAGCCTGCACCTGGGATCTGCACCCTCGGGTGCCTGTGCACCACCCGGGTCGGGGGATCTTCCCTGCCTGACCCGCTCTGCTGCTGGCTTCGCCCCTCTCACCGGTTTAGCTGAGTGGTTCATTGTTTTCGGACTCTGTAATGTTGATTTTCTGTGTGGTTTGGTTGCGTTTATTTAGTTAAAATTTTGTTGTTTTTAGATTTGGTTGTGCAAGGATGCAAAGTGTTTCCACCTATGCCTCCATCTTGGCAGAAGTCCTTAGTTTTGTTTTAATTGTGGTAAAATATACCTAACAAGATTTGTCATCTTAACAATGGCATTAAGTACATTCACATCATTCTGTGACCATCACTACCCATCTCTAGAACACTTTCGTCATCCCAAACAGAAACTACCCATTAAACAATAACTCTCCATTCACCTGTCTGTCCAGTCCCCCAGCAACTACCATTTTACTGTATGTCTCTGTGGATTTCACTTCTCTAGGGACCTCATGTAAGTGGAATTATATAAATTTTTCCTTTTGTATCTGGCTTATTTCACTTAGCATAATGTTGTTAAGGTTCATCCACATTGTAGCATGTATCAATTTCCTTTTTAAGGCCAAATAACATTCTTTTGTATGTATATACCACATTTTGTTTCTCTGCTCATCCACTGATGAACATTTGGACTGTTCCCACATTTTGGCCATAGTGACTCATGCTGCTATGAACATGGGCATTGAGACTCAACTTTAATTGTTGACATCAGTGTCTAATTGAACTCTTGTCAATGGCAAATGACTTAACTGACAGTGCATGTTTCTTATCTGTAAGACTTATAATTTGCATAGTTATTGTATTTATTTGTATTCATTAACTGACCTGGTGTTTATGTACATTCTTAGATATTGTTTGGGAATTGCATTTTTAAATGATTGTAATTATTTTCTTTTTGAATTGTTCAATGTAAAGTATATAATAAAAAGTAAGCATAGTTTTTCAAGATCCATATATATGTTGTCTATAAGAGACCCACCTCAAAATGAAAGACTAAAAGTAAAGGGATGGCAAAAGATATTTCATGAAAAAGGAAAGGAAAGAAAGCTGGGGAAGCAATACTTATATCTGACAAAATAAACCTTAAAACAAAGGCTATAATAAATGACAAAGAAGGACACTATATAATGATAAAGGGAGCACTCCAACAAGAGGATTTAACCTTTATAAATATTGATGCACCCAACATAAAAGCACCTAAAAATATATAAAGCAAATGGATGTAAAGGCAGAGATTGGCAGTAATACAGTCATAATAAAAAATTTTAACACCACATTGACATCAATGGATATATCTTCCACACAGAATATTAACAAGGAAATGATAGCCTTAAATGACACATTAGATGAGATGGGTGTAATTGATATCTTCGGAGCATTTTACCCTAAAACAGCAAAATATACATTCTTTTCAATGCACATGGAACATTTTCTAGGATAGACCACATATTAGGACACAAGACAAGCCTCAATAAATGTAAGAAGATTACAAGTGTATCAAGCATCTTCTCTAACCATAGTGATATCAAATTAGAAATCAGTCAAAAGAAGAAAACTGAAAAACACCCAGACATGGAGACTAAATAACATGTTACTACACAATGAGTTAACAATGAGATAAAAAAGAAACCAAAAGACACTTTGAAACAAGTGAAAATGAGAACACGACAACACAAAATCTATAGGACACAGGGAAGGCAGTCCTAAGAGGGAAATTCATATCTTTATAGGCCTATCTCAAGAAACAAACAAAAAAACCTTCATATAAACAATCTTACTGTACAACTAAAGGAACTTAAAAAAGAAAAACAAAGCCCAAAATGAGTAGAAGGAAGGAAATAATAAATATTGGAGCATTTAAGTGAAATAGAGTCTACAAAAAATACAAGAAATCAATGAAAGCAATAGCTGGTTATTTGAAATGATAAAAAGATTGGCAAACCTTTAACCAGACACATCTAGGAAAAAAAGAGAGAGAGAGGGGACCCAAATAAATAACACCAGAAATTAAAGAAGAGAAATAACAACTGACACCAAAGAAATGCAAATGATATAAGAAAATATTATGAACAGCTACATGACAATAAAGTGAACAACCTGGATCAAATGGATAAATTTCTAGAAACATATAATCTTCCAAACTAAATCAGAAAGAATAAGAGAATCTTAATAGATTACACAGAGTGAACTTGAAGCAGTAATGAAAAAAAAAAACTACTAACAAACAATAATCCCTGGGAAGGGTTTTCAGAAACAACTGTAAAGGACACATGGACAAAACCAGGGGTGGGGGTAGAAGCAAGGGAGGGAGGGAGGGATGGCTGGGGCAGGGGAGAGGGAGTTGGGGGAGAGGTAAATGCAGACAACTGTACTTGAAAAACAATAAAATAATTTTTAAAAGAAGTCCTGGACTAGGTGGCTTCACAGGTGAATTTCAGCAAACATTAAAAGAATAACTAAGATCTATTCTTCTCAAACTATTTTAAAAAATTCAAGAATAGGGAAGACTCCCAAGCTCATTTTAGAAGGACAGCAATATCTGAATTCCAAAATCAGCTAAAGACACTACAAAGAAAATTACACTTGATTAACATAGATGCTACAATCCTGAACAAAATAATAGCAAATTTAACAATACATTAAAAAGATTATATATAATAATCAAGCAGAATTTATTCTGGAGATGCAAGGTTGGAATGATAGCCACAAATCAATTAGTATGATATATCACACAAACAAAACTAAGGATAAAACCCACATGATCATACTAATAGATGCAGAATTGGCATTTGATAAAATCCAGCATGCATTTTCAATAAAAATTCTCAGCAAAGTGGGGAGAAAGAAAACAAATCTCAATATAATAATGGCCGTATATGACAAACCCACAGCCAACATCATATTCAATGGGCAAAAACTACAGTTGTTTCCCTTAAGACTGTGAACAAGATAGGGATGTCTGATTTCACCATTCTTATTCAACATAGTACTGGAAGTCCCAAGTAAAGCAATCAGACAAGAAAAAGAAATAAAAAGCATTCGAATTGGAAAGAAAGAAGTAATTGCAGATTACACAATTCTATATAGAAAGAACCTTAAAGATTCCACCCAAAACTACTAGAAGTAACAAAGAATTCAGTCAGGAAAATACAAAACAAATATCCAAAAATCCGTTGCATTTTTATACACCAATAAGGAACTATCAGAAAGGGAAACTAAGAAAACAATCCTATTCACAATTGTTTCAAAGAGTATAATATACCCAGGAATAAATTTAACCAAGGAGGTAAAAGACCTGTAATTGGAAAATTATAAGACACTAAAGAAAAAAATTGAAGAAGATAGAAAAATAAATGAAAGTATATGAGCTGTGTTTATGGATAGAAAAAATCAACATCATTAAAATGTCTACCCAGAACAATTTATAGATTCAACACAATTCCTATCAAGATACCAGTGGTGTATATCATAGAACAAGTGATCCAAAAATTTATATGGAAAGATGAAAGACTTCAAATGGCAACAGTAATCTTGAGAAAGAAGAACAAAGTTGGAGGAAGCATGCTACCTGATACAAACTATATTACAAGGCTAGGGTTATCAAAACAGCACGGTACTGGCTTAAAAACAGACACATAGAACAATGGAACAGAACAGAGTGTCCAGCAATAAAGTCACACCTTTATGGGTTATTAATATTTGATAAAGTAAGTGAAGACATTCTTTTCAATAAATGTTGTTGGAAATATCGGACAGATACATCCAAAAAAATGAAACTTGACCATGTTCTTGTACTATATACAAAATAAACTCGAAGTGGATTAAAGATTGAAATGTTAGGTTCAAATCCATAAAACTCAAAGGAGAAAAAATAGGCAGTAAAATCCTGAACATTTCATAGCATAAATTTTTCTGATATGTATCTCCTCAGGCCAGGGAAACAAAAGAAAAATAAACAAATGAGACTATATCAAACTAACAAGGTTTTGCACAGCAAAGGAAACCATTAACAAAATAAAAAGGCAATCCACTAAATTTTAGAACATATTCACCAATGATACATCTGATAAGGGGTTAATACCCAAAATTTATAAGGAACTTACAAAAATCAACACTCAAAACCACCAAACAATCCCATTTAAAAGTGGGCAAAGGACCTGAACAGACACTTCTCCAAAGAGAACATACGGATGGCCAATAGACATATGAAAAGATGCTCAGTGTTACTAACTATTAGAGAAATGCAAATTAAGACCATAATGTTATATCACTTCTCACGTGTCAGAATGGGTATTATCAGTAAATCAACAAATCAGTGTTTGCAAGGATGTGGAGAAAAGGAAACCTTCCTCTACTGTTGGTGGGAATGCAGACTAGGCAGCCACTGTTGAAAACAGTGTGGAGTTACCTCAAAAACTTAAAAATAGAACTATTTTAAGACCCAGTAATTTCACTTGTGGGAATTTATCTGAAGAATCCCAAAACACTATTTGAAAAAGTATATGCACTCCTATATTTATTGCATTATTCTGTACAATAGCTAAGATTTGCAGCCTAAGTATCCATTAGTAAATGAGTGGATAAACAGCTATAGTACATTTACACAACGTAAGACTACTGGTGATAAAAAGAAAAAAAAGAAAATTTTACTCTTTGTGACAGCATGGATGGATCTGTAGATCCTTATGCTAAGTGAAATAAGCCAGGCAGAGAAAGACAAATACCATATGACTTCACTCATATGTGGAATCTAATGAACAAAATGATTGAACAACCAAAATAAACACTTGAATGAACAAGCAAGATAAAGACAGATATAGAGAGCATACTAAAAGCTGTTTGGGGTGAGGGGGCTGGGTGGGGATGGTGGAGGGATTGAGCAAAAAAGTAAAAAAAGAGAAAAACCTCAAGGACAGGGATAACAATACAGTGATTGTTGGTGGGAAGCAGGTGGAGAGGGGAATGGGGGAATAAAAGGTGGTGTGCACAGTGTACAGATGATGTGTTGTAGAATTGTGCACCTGAAACGTATATAATTTTGTTAAACAAAATTATATACGTTTCACCACATATTGAGTATCACCTCAATAAATATAATAAAAAGGACAAAAAAATAAATATAGTTTTTAAAAATTGCCTCATGTGAAAATACTCATGTAGGTGATTTGGTTTCAAATTGCCCTTGAGTTCAGCCAGAATGTTCTGAAGGAGAGGATGCCTTACTCTTATGAAACAAAGATGTATGTTACAGTGTTGACATAGCTGTGAGCTCTGTTTATGTAGCTGTGCCTGTCTCTACAAAATGATGACTGAGTAAATGTGCCACCAGCCCAGTCTCCCTCAAGGTTGTTGTGATGTATATTGACAGTGGGGATGAAATTTCCATAAGCCGCACTCTACCTGATGAGGAACAGAGATTTTGCCCATTTTTACCATACATGCCTGGTGCTTTCTTGAGGTGCTTCTCAACAAATAAATTTAAGTGCATATCTGACATTTATTAGTGAATGTTGTTTAAAATGAAACCAAGTGATTTACCCCCTACCTCCTAAAAAATACATTTTTAAATATTAGCTAGAGTCACTAGTTAGATAATTGAGTCAGAGCTAAAGACATTCATTGAGGGAAGACTCTCATCACTATTTTAAAATCCTGGATTAAACTTTTAAAATTATTTTAAAATCCATGAACTGTAAATCATACAGAAAGATGTAACCATGAAGCTATTGAAAGTGTTTTCACAGTAAGCTTTTGTGAGACCTCACAAAAAAAATCACAGGGTTTTCTAGATTCAAAATCACTGTACTCCTTTTCTGTCAAGGACTGTGTAAGAACCACCCTCACTTATTGTGATTCTATTATCTACATGACCAAGGAGTTCCACACATGAATAAATGTGGCCTCCCTCACTGGTGAAGGACCTGTTAGTTGAGGGTGGGGCATCTGAAAAGATGTCACTGGGCTGGGTCCTTAACCCTGGGCTTGTTAAATACATACCCCAGAAGAGGCCTTCCTCCTGAGCTAGCAGTTGGCCAGTATTTTGCAGAGATTGCTGTCATGGTTCATTCTGTGGGCAGGTGTGGTAGGGAATGCAAGGGACAGGGGGTGAACTAGAAGGGCAATCTGAACTAAGTTCTGAATTAATGGTTTTTTTTTTTCCTTTTTCTCTCATAAGGACAGAAATGGGTTTTTCCCTTTACCTTTCTCCCACTAGTGGCTGGAGTTGCTCCCTGAACATTATTTATTCTCCTAGTTTTTCCTGGCCAAAGGGCCAGGCAGATGTGACCCTATAGGTGTTCAGAAATTGCTTTCCTCCCAAATTCCTCCACTAGTTTACAAATGCCATCAGAATATAAACCCCAAATTAATAAGATTATCACCACACCTCTGCAAAATCTGCAGACGTCTCCTCTGGGTTAGGAGAGCAAAATGATGTTCATTTTTACTGATTTGTCTCTGTGGGCTAGCACAGCGTTTGTAGCCTTGGCAAGTTAGCTTTGCTTGAGAACTTAACTGTGCTGGATCTAAACAAATACAATTCTTGCAATCCTGGCCAGTTTCTACCAGCCTGTGTCCACATTTCTCTCAAATGTAAGAAGCAGTTAGAGCATAGAAATGACCTCTGTGATAGTTACAATCTGGGAAAAATGGATCTAATTTTTGACAGAGAAGCCGAATGGAAAGCTGTGTTTGGTGAGATGACTAGAAAAGTTATACAAACATCCCTGATCTAACACTGCCAAGGAGACCATCTCCAGATTGGCGATTTGGAAGGAGGCCAAAATGGGTGAAGAGGATCAATTGTTTGGTGATGGGTTGTAACCAGACTTAGAGTAGTGGACACCATGTAGTAGATACACATATTAAATTATAGTCTTCTGCACCAGAAATACATATAAATTTACAGAATAATTTCACCATAATAAAAAATACTTAGAGGATTTCTGGCCAAGATGAAGGTGTAGGTGGAAACATTGTGCCTCCTTGTACAACCAAGTTTAAAGACAATAAAGTTTTAGTAACAAAAATGCAACCAAAACACAGAAAATTGAACTGTACGGAAGTCCAACAACAATGACCCATTCAGCTGGACCGGTAGGAGGGATGGAGTCAGCGGTGGAGCAGGTCAGGCAGGAAAGATCAGTGGACCCACCCAGGAGCTCAAGTGGTGGTTGGTGGATACCAGGCATGGGGTGGCAATGGGTGGACCCAGTGAGAGCGCAGGGCAGCTGGCTGACCTCGGTCACGCATTTGAGCTCGGATTAACCAAGTAAAGGAGAGAACAGTGAGACAGACCGCTCAGGCTAAGACCCCAGCAATGGGAATTAGAGCCTGAAAGCACTAACTGGAAAGACTTTTGGGGTCAAGGTGCCGAAGAGTTAGTTGGAGAGACCCATAGGGTCCTGGAGGGTACACAAGCCCACACACCTGGGAACCAGCACCAGAAGGGCCCAATTTGCTTGTGGGAAGTGGCAGAGGGTATAGAAATCTGAGAGAGAGCAGAACAAACGCCATTGCCTCTCTCTGACCCCGCCCCCACATACAGTATTACAGCCCAGCAACCTGGGTTGCCCTGACCTGGTGAACATCTAAGGCACTGCCCCTCAGAAGTAACAGGCACGAACAGACCAAAACATTATGGCTCAAGAACAGCTCAGAGCCTCAGAACCAATAATTCTAAGTGACCAAGAGATAGCCAAACTTTCAGATGCACAGTTCAAAACACTGGTGATCAGGATGCTCACAGAATTGGTTGATTTTAGTCACAAATTAGAAGAACAAATGAAGGCTAAACTAATTGAAATGAAGGGAAATGCACAGGAAACCAAAAGTGATGGGAAGAAAACTGGGACTCAAATCAAGGGAGTGGACCAGAAGGTAGAAAAAAATGACTAAACAGAAAAGAATGAAGAAACAAGAATTCAAAAAAATGAGGAGAGGCTTAGGAACCTCCAGGACATCTTTAAATGTTCCAACATCTGAATTATAGGGGTACCAGAAGGGGAAGAGGAATAGCCACAAGTGGAACACTTAATTTGAACAAATACTAAAAGAGAATTTCCCCAATCTGGCAAAGGCAATAGAATTCCAGGAAATCCAGGAAGCTCAGAGAGTCCGAAAGAAGTTGGACCCAAGAAGGAACACAGCAAGGCACATCATAATCATATTAGCCAAGATTAAAATGAAGGAGAGAATCCTAGAAGCAGCAAGAGATAAGGGGACAGTCGCCTACAAAGGAGTTCCCATCAGACTGTCAGCTGATTTCTCAAAAGAGACCTTGCAGGCAAGAAGGGGCTGGAAAGAAGTATTCCAAGTCATGAAAGACAAGGACCTACATTCAAAATTGCTCTATCCAGCAAAGCTTATATTTAGAATGGAAGGACAGATAAAGTGCTTTTCAGATAAGATTAAATTCAAGGAGTTTATCATTACCAAGCCCTTATTATATGAAATGTTAAAGGGACTTATCTAAGAAAAAGAAGATAAAAAATATGAACAGTAGAAGGGCAACAAACTTACAGTTATTAACAACCACACCTAAAACAAAAGCAAACTAAGAGGACAGCTAGATCACGAGCAGAACTGTAGAAATGAAGATCACATGGAGAGTTAGCAACAGGGGAGTTGGAGGAGGAGAAGGAAGGCGAAGGTACAGAGAATAAGTAGCATAGATGGTAGGTAGAAAATAGATAGGGGGGAGGGCAAGAATAGTAGGGGAAATATAGAATCTAAAGAGCTTGTGACACGTGGTCATAAACTAAAGGGGGGATGGTGGGGGAGGGGGTGTGCAGGGTGGACGGGAATGAAGGGGGAAATAGAACAACTGTAATGGCATAATCAGTAAAATATATTTTTAAAAAATAAATAAACACCTTTAAGGAAAACAAAGGAAAAATACTTAGACAGAAAAAAAAGATATTCTCTGATAAGACCCTTGAGTACATAGCTCAAACTTCAAAAATCTAATTGTCCCTGCAAGTCCCCACCCCACCTCTATTACCCTGTTCTCCACCCCCAAACTTAAAGCCTTATCATACAAAATAAACAGCAAAATCCTTTGCAGACATAGAGTATAACAGGCTTTCCCTTGATCTAGACTCTCTCTCTTGTTCCAGCACCACCTTTAGATACCCTTCCCCCAACCCCCACTCTGTGCTTTAGTCAAACTCAAGTGTCTGAATCTTCCACATGCACTGTGTTGTCTCTCACTTCCAAGTCAGACCTTTACCTGTACTGACCCCTCCACCTCATTGGCCTTTCCTCGCTGCTTCACCTGGGTAGAAAACATTTGGCATATTTTAACCCACAGACTCTGAACCCTTTTCCCATGTGTGAGGACATTCTTTACCTTATGAATCTTGTTGGGAAACAGCACCTGTCTTCTACTACAGAAGTTGAAAGACTCAATACTCAACTTGCCAGCTGTACTGGCATCTAAGATGTGGGCACATAACCTCATCCTGGCCCATCAGCTGCCTCTGTCTGGAATGTGGAATCTGGAAGCAATGCTACCAAGAATCAGGGCAGGGAAAACTGCCTCCTGGCTGTGACACTGGGGAGAACAGCAGCACATAGTTCCCTGGGAGCATGTGTGATGCCACACCACTGTAGGAGACTGTTCTGCATGGTGTGGGCCCAGCTTCCACTTGGAGATGCACAGTACCCACTTCTACGGATAGGTTCTCCTGTGAGGAATTAGGCCTGAAGTATGCCTAGGCCACTTTGAGTCTTGCTTTTGCTAAAAACTCCCTCACCCAGATTTGTGGCAAACATTTACTGCAAAGTAACTTCCTAAAATCCATGCTAAACCTTCCAAGGACCAATGTAACTGGTCCAACCACTTTTGCCTTTTCATCTGCAAATATCCCTTTCCTGTGATGTGATTAGCAGCATTGGCTCCCTTGTGTTCTGTAAAAGGTAAGCAACTAAAGCAACCTGTGCATAGTAAATAAGGACCATCACGTAATGTGCTGAGAAACCCAATGAAGGCCGGTCACAGCAATGGCCAACACTTTTGCTCCCCTTGAGAGAAAAGCATGCTTCCCCTTTTCCTCCATCAGACTTGGTAGTCCATGTGAATGTCTCGTTGCATCCATAATGACACAGACACTGCGGGCCAGTGTCCACATCACACCACCAACAGCAGTCACACTGGCACAACTTTTTCTAATTGTTCTGTAACCTTCCCAAAAATGTGTGGTTAACTGATGTTCTCACTGTAGATTCTGGCCAGAAACTGTTTCTGTTACTTGCAGTTAAAAGTCTGACTATTAGCATGACTATCTTCTGTTTGTCCTTCAAGACCCTCTCAGTTACAACTTTCTTCAGAAGCAGCACCTATCCCTTTCCCAACCCTGACCAGTGTTTCTCTTCTGGACTCCCATAGAAGTCTGGTCCACCCTGGCTCAGCACTAGTGACACCATGTCATGACTTGCCATTCACTCACCTGACCTCTCTTCTAGACTGGATGTTCTCTGAGGTGATTATGCTTTGCTCATCTCTGTCTCCAGAACCTGGCACAATGTCTAACTTGACAGTAACAGTAGCAGCAGGACTAATACCAGTACTAATATTAATAACATTTACTGAGCATCTACTATGTGCCAAGGGCTGCATTATCTTGTCAGGTGCAAAAAAAAAAGATGTTTATTTAATGAACAAATGAATATATAGCAAAGGTTGTCCACAAGATATTTTTAAATAGTGTCATTTGGGCAACCCTGAGGAAGAATTGATACTATTCCACTTTATTACTTAATGCCACCTTTCTCTCTCTTTTCTTTCTCTGGATATATCGCTAGTGTTTGTTAGGATAGGCGGAGTACAACAAAATGGAGGCTGAATTACAATCCCGAAAAGAAGGCTGATGTCAAACCAGAGAGCCGAAAGGGCGGGCTTTAGCTGCATTGTAACCTGAGCCTGAGGAGAACCACCAATGATATATTGCCGCTTTGTTCAAAGGCGACCAATCCCCAGCTCTCACGAAGACAGCCAACCAAAATAAAACCCCGCCACAGTCTCTACTTGGGCATGACTTCCCCTGTCCCACTCTGCGGGGCCAGGGAACCTTACCCGGGCACGCAAACCCCAATAAAGCTCTATACTGCCTAACTTTGTGGCTGATTGGCATTTTTTCCTTGGTGGAGCCTAAGAAAACCTTTCACTCTTGTCCTCAGTTAGATGTTATTTAATACACAGAAAGATAATTGGCAGTGGTTATGGTGTTAGTTGCCAGTGACTTGCTTTTCAAAAGAAGCTTCTTAAGGTGTGAAATGGTTTTAGGAGTATCGAAGTCTTTACTGCGAATGGCTTACTGCAGACCATACTTGTTTTTATTGAGTGGGCATACGGGCTGGGGATAGAGGGAGAGTATTTGTGTACCTGTGTGAAGAAGTGGCAAAAACTGCTCTCACTCCCTCTATTTACTCTGTTCTCAGGGAAGTCCTCTTCTGGACTCTTCCTTAGCTCCACAGAGTTTTTTTCCAGGGCCTTGACTAAGACATTGCCCCTGGGGAAGGCTCATGGTGAGAAGGAGGAGAGGAATCTGCAAACGAATATTCCCACACTACACTTTTCTTCCTCCTGGCTGAGTGAACATAGAGTTGACCATCTCTGACAGGCTGCAGACCCTGTTCTGGAGTGCCTCTCTGCTCAGCACTTGCAGTACACCCTAACAGATAGTCCGCGGGTGAACAGAAGGCCCTCAGGTCACATATAAATTGATCTCAAAAGCAAACCAAACAAGAAAACAAAAAACAGGACAGAGACAGGGACAGGACAACAGAGAGTTCCCTAGGTCACCCACTGTTCTAACTTCCTGCTGTTCTGGGACATTGGGAATATATGGTTGGAGGAGGCTGCTTACTTATTTCAAAACCAAATAAGGTCCTCAAATCCTTTGAGCAACTAAAGGAACAGAACACTCCATTAACAGTGACCAGAGGGGAGAGGGAAGGGAATTTAAGGGGGAAAAAGGGGAGGGATTTGGAGAAGCAAATATGAAGGACACAGGGATGAGAACTGGGGTGGGGGGGGGCGGTGGAAATGGGAGGGAGGTGGGGAGCACGGGGCGGGGGGGCTGAGATGGGAGAAACAGGCAAAAAACTGTACTTGAAAAATAACTAAATAAAATTATTGAGAAAAAAAATAAAACAAAATGTCCATACTAAAACAATAACAACAACAACAACAAGAAATATTATTCTTGCATTTCCTCTAAACCAAGGACTTTATAAGGGTGGTTAGTCTGGGCTGGAAAAATGGCAATCAGATGTGGATCAGAATGATAACTTTCAAATGATCATCTCAGAACACAGCAACTAGTGTCTTTTGAGTGAGCCCTAATGTCTGGGTGGAATTGGGGTTGTAGAGGGAAAAATAGGAAAACATGAATTTTTAAAATAGTTTACTGTGGTTAGAGGCTCACCAAATTTCTGACTTGACTTTATAATATTTCCTATGTTTAAGCAAAAAGGTTCAGAAGTATGGCTGTTGTGGAACTTTCACTGGGTACAGCCTCAGCAATGAGACTCTTCTTAGTCTTTTCACTGTGGAATGCAGTCCACATATACACCTGAGCCTTGAATGGAGTGCTGCTCTGCTCAGCACTTGCAGGATACCCTAACAGAAAGTCTGAGGGTTAAAGTTTTAACACAGTTTAAACTGAGTGGATCCACTAGTACATGATTTTTTAAATAACTACTGTAAATATTTTTCCTTTCTTCCTTATGAATTTCTTAAGTATATTTTATTGACTATGCTATTACAATTGTCCCATTTTCTCTCCTTTATCCCCCTCTGCCTTGTACCCCACTCCTACCTGCATTCCCCACCCACTACTTCATGTTGATGGGTGATACATGTAAGTTCTTTGGCTTCTCCATTTTGCGTATTATTCTTAACCTCCCCGGTCTATTTTGTACCTACCATTTATGCTTCTTGTTCCCTGTACCTTTTCCCCATCCTCTCCTCCCAACCTCCCCACTGATAACTCTCCATGTGATCTCCATTTCTGTGATTCTATTCCTGTTCTAGTTGTTTGCTTTTGTTTTTGTTTTTTTAGGTTTGGTCATTGATAGTTGTGAGTTTTGATCATTGATAGTTGTCATTTTACTGTTCATAGTTTTGATCCTCTTTTTTTTCTTAGATAAGTCCCTTTAACATATCATATAATGAGGGTTTAGTGATGATGAACTTCTTTAACTTGACCTTATCTGGGAAGCACTTTATCTGCCCTTCCATTCTAAATGACAGCTTTGCTAGATAGAAAAATCTTGGATATAGGTCCTTGCCTTTCGTGACTTGGAATACTTTTTTCTAGCCCCTTCTTGCCTGCCAGGTTTTTTTTAAGAAATGAGCTGATAGTCTTACATGAACTCCTTTGTAAGTATCTCTCTTATTTCCTACTGCTGCTTTTAAAATTCTCTTCTTATCTTTAATCTTGAGTAATGTAATTATGATGTCCCATGGTGTGTGCCTCCTTGGGTCCACACACCTGAGGAGGAAATCCTTGACTGGGAATCGACTCTTTGGTTTGCAGGTCACCACCCAATACTGAGCCACACAAGCCAGGGTATTTCTTTATTTCACTTTGCATAATTTCCACTTTTTCCTCCATTTTGCAACCTTACTCAACCATTTTTGGGAGCATCCTGATAACCAGTGTTTTGAGCTCTGCATCTGATAGGCTGGCTATTGCTTTATCACTTAGTTCTTTTTCTGGAGTTTTGGTCTGTTCTTTGTTTGGGTCATATTTCTTTGTCTTGGTGCACCTGTTAGGTTGTAAAGGGTGGAGCCTTAGGTATTCACCAGGGCAAGGTAACCCACTTTGCTGTGTTGGGGTGCTGTATGTGGGGGAGGGGTCTGAGAAGGAACATTGCCACTTGTTCAGCTCTCCACCAACTTTCAGTCACTTCCTCCACCACAAACAAGCAGATTGGGCCCTTCTGGTGCTGATTTCCAGGTGTGTAGTTTTGTGTGCATTCTAGAATCCTGTTGGTCTCTCCAATGAACTCTCCTGTGTGGCTGGGAGTTTCTCCTGCCATCTCAACCCCCATGGATTTTGAGGCTTTCTTTTCCCATGCTGGACCCCTGGGTTGAATAGTCTGAGTCATTCCCCAGTTGTTCCTCACAGTTTATCTGCATGCAAATGTGGAACTACCAGCCACTGCCTTGCTCACCAGGTCATCCAGCTGCCACTTTTCTGCACATCCTCTCTGACCCAGCTGCCCATCTCTGGCCATCTTACCAGTCTAGATGAATATTTCCTCTTTAATTCCTTGGTTGTTAGACTTCCATATAGCTTGATTTTCTCACAGTTTGGTTTTTTGTTTTTAAATTTGCTGTTGTCCTTCTTTTGGTTGTGCAAGGAGGCAAAGTATATCTACCTATGAGTCCATATTGGCCTGAAGTCTCTTATGATTTTTCTTAATGAAACTTTATTTTCTGTAACTTACTGTATTGTAAAAATACAGTATATAATACATATAACATGAAATATATGTTAATCAATGGTTTATGTTATTGGTAAGGCTTCTTTCTGGTCAACCATAGGCTACTAGTAGGGAAAGTCAAAAGTTAAAAATGAATTTTTGGTGGCACATTAGGTCAGTGTTCCAAATGTCTTATTGTTCAGGGGTCAACTGTATTGCTCTTTCAGTTTGGGGATCATGGAGTACATGCAAACCATGGCATTTGTGAACTCATTGCCAGCTGTTCTCACAACAACAACAACAAAAACAGTGGAATGAGGCAAGCTATTGGCTTAATTTGGTTAGTGCATGCAGTGGATCTAAATGAATTCCCACAGTTTAGGGTACATTGACCTCAATTGTCAAGTTTACCTGCACTGTATGGATTACTCTATAAAATATTTTATGTTACAGAGTGTTTTAAACTTTTGTGTATTTCTTCACATTTGCACTTAACAGAGTTTTAAGGTCAAAGCTTTAAAATAAATATTAAAATTGAACAGTTTTAGAGATTTTTTTCTCTTTTCCTGCCATGCCACAAAAGTAGAAAATTCCAGTACTTTTCACTCCAGTCCTGGTTCATGTCACTCCCAACCACCTCCCAAACACTGAGAAAGTTTCCAGAGACATCTCTCTGCCTCTACTCTTACCTCAGGCCTTATTGAGCACAGTCCATGCACCATACAGGAGCAAGAGGTATCTTTACAAATCGTGATGGATAGACTGTGCTGGAAGTCTTTTTAGAGTATCTTTAAATTAGATCTCATCACGCTCTAGCTTAAAATCCTCTCAAGGCTTCTCCTTACAAGTGAAACAAAGCCCGTATTCCAACGTTGGCCTATCAAACCTTCCTGACCAGGATTCTGCTTGGGTTTCCAACCCATAACTTGCACCCTGGTTATTGGCACGCTAGTCTCTTTAGCCTTCTTCCTGTCCCTTAAACCCACTAAACTTGGTTTCTCTCTAGACCTTTGTGCTTGCTGTTCATTCTGCTATTTTCTTCTTCACCAGATCTTCACACAGCTTCCCCCATTTTACATGTGGGTCTCAATCCACATCTCTTTTTCAAAGGCCGTTCTGGTTAAATCACACCCCCTGTCTGCCTCTGCCATTCTATCCATTATCTTATGGCATCATTTACAAGTACTTGATATTAAATGATTTTTAAAAGTTCTGCTTATGTGTTTATCGCTTGTCTGCATCCCTAACCAACACTAGAGTATCAGCTCATTGAAGGCAAGGACTCAGTTTTTTTCAGTCACTGCGGCACCCCCAGTACCCAGAAGAGTGCCTATCCTAGCAAATATTTATTAATTGTCAGATGACTTAACAAATTTAACATTCAGTAAAATTTATCTGGTAAGTATGATCATAGAACAGCATGAATGACTCTCAAATGCATTATGGCAAGTGAAAGAATTCACACTCAAAAGGCTACATACTATAAAATTCTACTTCCATGGCACTCTAGAAGAGGGGACACTCTAAGGATAAAAAAGAAAAGATCAGTGGTTACCAGGGGTTGTAGTGAGTATAATAGGGGTTGAGTTAAAGATGCACAAGAGAATTTTATATCTTGATTTTAGTGGTGATTCCATGGCTACATATATTTGTTAAAATCATAGACTCATTTACTAAATAAGAATTTTTTTGTATGTAAGTTATACTTCAATAATCCTGATTTCATTTAGTCACCTGACAAAATTCTTCACTCACCCTGGAATAACCATCCAATGGTTTGTAGAAAGGCTCTCATATTGAATGTGTGGTGAACAATCACCATGTATATATATCGTGCTTGCAGAAACCTTGGGAGCAGCTTGGTGTAGTGGAAAAGTATAAACAGGACATTAGATACACTGGGCTTTGAATTTTTACTTTGACACTTAATGTGTATTTCAGTTTGAATTTCTCAGTTTCAATCAAACAAAACCAGCTCTGCCAGCTATCCACCACTTGACTACACCATTAGTCAGAAAGAGGAATAACACAGTTCTTTGATTTACTGGGAGGCAGTTCCTGGAATTATGCTACATGCAATGTCAGGGATGTAATTCCACCCCCGCCCCAGCAAAAAAAAAAAAAAAAAAATCAGGGTTTTCTTAGAACTCCAGGCAGCCCAAACCAACAATATCCAACACACTGTATGATCTTACTTAACATCTCTGAGCCTCATTTTTCTCATATTTAATACCTACCTCTTAGGGTTATAAGAATTAAACGTGAGAGCTAGCTGAATGATTACTTAGAATGCCTAGAACATAAATGTTGTTTTGTAAATATTATTTCCTCTTTGGCTTCCTTTTGGCCTACACAGCTGAAACTTGTACCTTTAGCATTCCTAAACTCAGTTAGAAGCTTAATAGTTTACGTAGTTCCCCAAGCTAGAAATCAGGGAGTGAGCATCAATCTATTT
Organism: Artibeus jamaicensis; assembly: GCF_021234435.1. Lineage (NCBI taxonomy): Eukaryota > Metazoa > Chordata > Mammalia > Chiroptera > Phyllostomidae > Artibeus > Artibeus jamaicensis. The sequence continues at coordinate 336,018 of NW_026521981.1, read as the reverse complement.
TTTTTATCTGTTTGTTTGTTTTCATCTCCTAGATACAAAATATGCATTTCCTCAGGACCGTTACATCAGCCTTACAACAGGTCCACCTGTCTTTCTCCTCTTCTCTGTCCCTAAGGTGGTGCAGCAGAATGGTAAAGCACATAGGATCTGGAGCCAAACCATCTGGATCTAATTCTTGACTTCATTCCTTAGTAGCTACATAACCTCAATCAAGCTGCAGAATCTCTGTATGCATTTATTTCCTTGTGTATAAATCAAGGATGATAATAGCTCTTACCTCAAAGAATTGTTATGGGGATTAAGTGAGTTACTCTACGTAAACATAACAATGCTTGGGTCATCTCCAGTGCTATACAATATGTCTTGTTAAACAAATCTGCCTCCTTGCTGCTTCTAGAATGATCTTTTTAAAATTTAAACAGGAACCTTCTGCTTGGAGAAACCATGCTCACCTGCCTAACCTGCTTTACCCCTTCAAGCTTCCTTCTCCAACTGCTCAGCCCAAGCTAGAACTGGGCCCCTTTTTGCACCTTATACTAAACCCTTTTATTGCACCTGGCTCGTTGGGTTATAATGATTTTTTTATGTTTGTTTTCTACACATAGACTGTGAACTCTTGGAAATGTAGACAAATTGGATTTATCTATGTATGGCCAGTACCTATGCATCCAAAGAAAGTGCTTTTAAATATTTTGTGATTGAATAAAATGAACAAAATAGTTGATACTTTGTGCACTGAGAAAAAATAGAGGCTATTGTCTTCAAATGTAGTTTTACTGAAAATTGATGGGCAGAAATTCCTGTGGCTATTCCTTTTACTAACTCACCATAAAAATCTAAGGCCATAATATTAAATGTTACCATCATAGTGACATTCATATAGAAATCTAAGTACTAAAGAGCAGTTGAGGTGCTATCTGGTAGCTCTATGCAGGAATGGAACATATAGAATCTAGATGAGAGGGTGATTTGTATGTATACCTTGAAATTTGATTAAGATTTCAATCAGACTTTTGCTGGGCACTAGAGCGAAGTGCTCCAGGCTATATTCCTTGGCAGGTTCTGAATGGTAGAAATTCTGTTACAGATCAAATATAGATGCATCTGGCTTATATTCCAGGCCTGCTGGAGGATAAGTTTATACCTTGTGAAAAATGAAAAGACCTGAATTCCTGCCTGGATCTGGAGACTTGAAAAGTCTCTGGGATCAACAATGGAATCCCTTGTCTGGGATCAATATCAGGAATCACTCTTAATTCCTGCTTATGAAATAAAATGTTGATAATAGATTGATATATAATAGAAAAATCTTCAAATATTTTCTCTCATAAAACAGAAAATGGGAGAGGAAAAAAGATGGTGGCAAGGTAGATGGGAGTGGATCCCAGTTATCCCTGTGCCCAGCTGGAACACCTAGCTGATCTTCTGAGGAACAGAGTGAACAGCCAATGGAATCCCAGTTTACATGAAGTTTGGAAGCCAAAAAATGTAGAGGACATTGAAAAAAAGATGGTGAAGAGATTGCATTGGAACGGTAAGGTCCCTGGGATCTGCACAGGGACCTAGGCTGCTGTGGCCCCCGCCTGCTGCAGAATACTGGGAAGAGATTTAGATCACCAGCTCCCTCCCCTACCAGATCAAGGAGAGCAGCCCAGCACCAGGAGGGACCTGAATGCTTGAAGTCACTACAGGGAATAGAGATGAAGTGGGAGACACACAGAGGTTATATATATCTGCTGGGATTGTGGACACTGGTTAGGTCATTACCAGAGAAATTGGGGTGCTGGGGACTGCTAGAGAAGGAAGAAGAGTTGGGCCCTGTCAGACCATGACCTGGATAGTCTCCAGACTTGTTAGAAAGTTGGGCTGCGTGAAAAGCCCTGCACTTGTTAAGAATGGCGGGCAGCTGCTTTGTAGGGAACTCTCCCCCAGCAGCTGGCTTACCCTGAGGATGATTTGAGCTGTGTGCCCTCTCTTGGCTTGGGCCACTTGTGGACTGTGGATTCAATCCGCATGCCCGAGCTTGACTCGGGCAGCTTGCTAGGCAGCTGATTCACCCCACTGACCCTGAGGCTGATTGGAACTGCTTACCTGCACCAGACTCTGGCCACTAGCTGGGCAGCTGAGTCATGCCATTAGCCTGGAGGCTGGCTGGTGACACTCACCCTGTGGCTGATTCTGACCCTTGGAGGCACCACTCACTCTGAGGCTGATTTGAGCCTCATGCCCATGCTTAACTCAGGCCCCCAAGCTTGACTGGTGCTGCTGTACCAGAGGCTGAGTGGTGCCACGCCCTGGGGGCTGACTCGCACTGCTTGCCCAGTAGCAGGCTCTAACCATGGTGGGCTCAAAAAGAGCAAGGAGGAGGCAAACTGCACGGAACTCAATGAAACTGGTGAATTAAAGGTACAGGCCTGGCACATATGGACAGTGGAGGCCTTGCTCATGGAGGACCTGGGCTGGAGGCTGAGCAACTGCGAATATTGTGCCCCAGACCTGTCCCCCATCCTTGCAAAACCATAGGAAGGGTAAAAAGTGAAGCCCAGCCCCCCTCTCCCTGTGGCATCCAGGAAGACCAGCAGAACTCGCTCAGTGGTATTAAAGTCAGCAGGAGGCTTATTTTTTTTCCTTTCGTCTTTCTTTTTCTCTCTTTTTTCTTCTCCCAAGTACAACAATAAGATGTAGAGTTATGCAATTTCCAGAGACAGATCCAAAGGGGGAGCACAAGGCTAACCCCCCAAACTGAGAAACAGATGAATTTCACTTTGCTATTCCACAGATCTGGCATTTTATTGTTTATTTGTATTATTATTATTTTTTCATTATTTTTACTTGTCTTATATTATTAGTATTTTTTAAATTTCTCTTTCATATGTTTAGTTTTTCTTGTTTTATTTCTGTTTATTTGCATTGTTTGACTGGTTTTCTTTATTCTTTATTGCATTTTAATTTTTCTTCTTTCGTTTCACTCGTGTTCCAATAACACACTACTCTTTATCATGTACTTTGCATTCTGGCTACCTAAATTATATATTTCTTGACACATTATTATTGTTCTGGTACTATAGTAAATAATTGTTGTTCCATACAATTGTAAATACTACAGCAACAATCCCTGATCTTAGCCCACTCCACTTTATTCCTGAGCTTTATTATTGTTAACTCTATTTTCTCACACACTATGCCTACTTTCTATCCTCTATTCTCACTATATATCATCATCTAACCTTGCAAAAACTCTTTGTTTTCTGGATTCAGTTCACAGTTCTCCTGCCCTCTGACAAGAGTCTTACCTCTTTCACCTTTTATAAAAAGTGGCTAATTAAGTGAAATATCATGGTAAATGTTATATTGCCCCACCCTGGTGAACACCTAGGGCTCCGCTCCTCATCTGTAACAGGCTTGAACAGACCAAAACATGGCTCAAGAAGAACTCAAAGCTCCAGAGCCAGTAACTCTAAGTGACCAACCTACCGGATGCACAGTTCAAAACACTGGTGATCAGGATGCTCACAGAATTGGTTGATTTTAGTCCAAATTAGAAGAACAAATGAAGGCTAAACTAATTGAAATGAAGGAAAATGCACATGAAACCAATAGTGATGGAAAGGAAACTGGGACTCAAATCAAGGGAGTGGACCAGAAGGAAGAAAAAAATGACCAAACAGAAAAGAATGAAGAAACAAGAATTCAAAAAACTGAGGAGGCTTAGGAACCTCCAGGACATCTTTAAATGTTCCAACATCTGAATTATAGGGGTACCAGAAGGGGAAGAGGAACAGCCATGAATGGAAAACTTATCTGAACAAATAATAAATGAGAACTTCCCCATTCTGGCAAAGGCAATAGACTTCCAGGAAATCCAGGAAGCTCAGAGAGTCCCAAAGAAGTTGGACCCAAGAAGGAACACACCAACACACATCATAATTATATTAGCCAAGATTAAAATGAAGGAGAGAATCCTAGAAGCAGCAAGAGATAAGGGGACAGTCACCTACAAAGGAGTTCCCATCAGACTGTGGGAACAGTCTGATTTTTGAGAAATCAGTGGATTTCTCAAAAGAGACCTTACAGGCAAGAAGGGGCTGGAAAGAAGTATTCCAAGTCATGAAAGACAAGGACCTACACCCAAGATTGCTCTATCCAGCAAAACTTTCATTTAGAATGGAAGGGCAGATAAAGTGCTTCTCAGATAAGATTAAATTCAAGGACTTCATCATCACCAAGCCCTTATATATGAAATGTTAAAGGGACTTACCTAAGAAAAAGAAGATAAAAAAGATGAACGGTGAAAGGTCAGCAAACTCACAGTTATTAACAACCACACCTAAAACAAAAGCAAACTAAGAGGACAGCTAGATCAAGAGCAGAACCATAGAAATGGAGATCACATGGAGGGTTAGCAACAGGGGAGTGGGAGGAGGAGAAAGGGGGAGAAGATACAGAGAATAAGTAGCATAGACAGTAGGTAGAAAATAGGGGGGAGGGCAAGAATAGTATGGGAAATATAGAATCTAAAGAACTTGAGACACGTGGTCATAAACTGAAGGGGGGAATGGTGGGGGAGGGGTATGCAAGGTGGAGGAGAATGAAGGGGAGAATAGGAGAACTGTAATGACATAATCAATAAAATATATTTTTAAAAAACAAACAAATAAATAAATAAATAAAAATAAAAGTGCAAGATGGGAAGCTAGAATCGTCAAGGGGAACACTATGTAAAGTATACTGTCTACCCACTAAGCTGTTCACCTGAAACCAAGACATAATAATAATGAACAAGTGGAAAAAAACCTCTAAAATGGCATCAATCAACAATAGAGTAATGCTCATTAAGGCTGTTTAATGGGTAACAAGAAACCCAAAAGTAATTATTTTCTTTTTTTAAATTGAATTTATTATGGTGACATTGGTTAATAAAATTAGATAGGTTTCAGGAATACCACTCTATAATATATCATCTGTATATTGTAATGTGTGTTCTCCACCCCATTAGATCTCCTTCTATTACCATGTAACCTCCCCTTACCCTCTTCTGCCTCCCCCACTCCTTCTTTCCCTCTTGTAATCACCATACTGTTGTCTGTGCCCACGAGTTCTTTTTCACCAAAACTCAAAATTTATTAATGGACATTTAAGGAGATAGCCAGTACCCCAATAATTCTGTTATAGTGTGAATTTGAGTTAGAAAGTTATTCTTTTGGAAATTACTTCGTAAACAGAGGAGAAGCTAGGTTTAGAGGAAAGATCACATGTTCAAAGACTTCACTCAAGCTCTGAATCCACAACTTACTGCTTATCTTGAATGTGTTTCTAAATGTATAAATTGTGGTTAATACAACTACTGTTAATGCATTCTTTTAGGTTTTCATGAGATAATGTATGTGAAAGTGCTTTGGAAACTGAAAAGTACTATGTTAACATTATTATTATTTTAATTAATCATGAGGGGTTAATACCTGATGAGATAATTACTATGGTTTCACAATAATTGAAATCTACAGGGTGGTTTAAAAATCTGTGGTACAAAAAAAATCTGTGGTACATATATGCCATGGAAGTGAAAGAAGACAGAGTTGGAGAGTGAATGGAAGAGAAGTTTGAAATAAGTTTGGGGAGTTAAGGTGACATCCTTTGGGGCCACAGTATGATGCAGACCCCAGCTCATGGGGTCCGCTACATTATGGATGAGACAAGAGAAATTCACATAGACTACTGCATCCTGTGGAGGAAAAGGGATGATGTGGCTTTTCTCTGAAGATGAGAAAAAGCCTCAGAGTGCTTCTTTCAGCCACTCTTTCAAGGGGAGAGTACCCCGACCCTTGCCTCGACAAGCTTTTATTGCCTTTCTGGGCACATTACATGATGGTCCTCATTTACTATGCATAGGTTTGCTTTAGGTGGTTACTTTTTACAGAAAACAAAGGAGGGGACGCCACTTATCACAGAAGAAGGATATTTTCAAATGCAAAGGAAAAAGTGGTTGAATAGGATACACTTATACTGGGGATGTTTAGCATGGATTTTAGGAAGTTACAGTAAGCACTTGCTGCCTCAGTTCAGGTTGAGGGAGTTTTAGCAAAAACAAGCCTTACAGCAGCCTAGGTACGATGCAGGCCTGATTCCCCACAGGAGAACCTATTCATGGGTGTGGGTCCTGTGCATCTCCAAGTGGGAGCTGGGCCCATGCCATGCAGAATGGTCTCCTATAATAGTAAAGTTTGGCCTTGACTTTATCCTAAGCACAGTGGGAAACCAGAGAAGGATTTTTATGCAAAGGAGCATCCTGCTCTAATTTGTGTTTGAAGAAAGTCATTCTTGGTGCTGATATATGAATGAATTGTAGAGGGGGCAAGAATGAAAGCAGAGAGAACATTTAGGAGGCTTTACAGCAACCTGGGTAACAGGTGAGGTAGAATGGTGTGAGGTTGGGCTGGCTGGTGGGTGAAGTTGAGTTATAGTTGGAGCTAGGTTTATCAAGGCTTCCTGAAGGATTGAAAGTGAAAGGGAAATAAGGGATCAAGGCTATCTTCTAGGTTTGGGGCTCAAGCAATTGGAGGGCTGGTATTGCCACTCACTGCGGTAGGTGAGATTTATAAAAGGAAGAGGAGGGCCAACTTGGAGGGATGTGTGAGTAGGAATAGAAGTGGAAGTGTTGTATGATGTATTTTGGGGACATACAATTGGAGTTGGTAAATAGGTAGTGGGATATACTTTGATGGGGTGATGGTAGATATGGTTTGAGAACTGCTGAGCATTTTTTAAATGTAATTGTGCAAATAGAAATGTCCAGCAGGTGATAAAGGTTGTATGCTTGATGCATAGGAGAGAGGCCAGAGCAAGAATTCTAGGTAACAAATTAAACCAGCTATATGAAGAATTCAAGAGAGAGGAGCGAGGAGTTTTCCCTCATCAGTTGCCCTTCTGCATAGTTAATATTGATCACAACTCACCACCAATCCCCTATTTGTCTCTACATATCATGTTACAGAACTGGCCAGTTGTGTTCTGGAACAGCTGTGGTGTTCGATTGCTCATTGCCAAGAAGTGTGACTTCCAAGGCAAGAGTTTGGTGAAAAAGGAAAGGAGTTGTTTACTTAAAGGTTATATAAATTTAGAATAATGGCAGATTGCTGTAAGTTCCTCTTTCTTTAAAATTACCTAAAAACAAATAGTCCTGCTTTCCTTTACCAAACCAAGCCAGTTTCAGAATATACCACTTGAAGGTACAGTGTTTCAGAAAAGTAGAAGTCTGCAGCTTAGCATTTCTGGTCACAGTTTAGCTTCATGCATTTTTTTTAATGAGTTTCGGTGGGCAGGCAGGTTCTCCAGAACGCAGCCAGCTTTGTCACCATTTTTTTTTTTTTTGCAGGCAGACTACAGACTACTCCTGACCTTGTGGCAGCCTCTCTGCAGAATTCCCATCTGGCTTTTCCTATGGTGTGTTAGTGTCCATGATTTTTGTCAGCTCCCCCATGTTTTTGAACCTCTGTCAGCTGCCATTTTTAGTCAGGGCAAGAGTTCCCAGTGATGCACAGGCATCTGCCCCAGATATGTCATGAGTCACCTCACATATCCACACAATTTGCCCCAGCAGCAGCTTTCTTCCCTTCAGGAAGGTATAGCTGTTGATCTGTCTTTGTTATGCAATTTGCATAAATGATGTACTTCCCACTGTTCCCTGACCCCATTGTAGGGGTTGCTCCCCTACTTTCAGGGGACCCATGCTCTGTACCTTGTTACAATTACACTATGCATATTACACTGTGCAAATGTTGATATTTCTGCTAACTCTCCCTCAAATGCTCAAATTTCAGTGTTAAAGCTGTGTACAGTATTAATGAGAATCCTATAATTTAAAAAAATCAAGTTACTTAGCAGGACAGTGACATTTGAAATCTTAGCATGAAATATAGAACTTTTCTGAAATATGGTATATGTACTATTGTAAATTTCCTTATGGTGACTCCACAAGTCAAGGTAACACTAGGATGAATATGCTTATCAGAAATTGATACTGATAACTTTTTACATGAACTCTGTAATTCATTGGTTTGTAAGACCTCTTAAATAAGTCACTTCATGTTTCTGAGCCTCTGTTCCTTGATTGCAAATGAAATGGGGCAGATTAAATAAAAGTCCACTCCATTTATAAGATTCCATGATTGAATGATTGTACCTATTTATAAATGGGCTTAAACCCCTACTCTGAATTGCTTAAATCATTTGAGAAGATCTTAACATAGGAAAGCGAGAGTGATCAGATTTCTGTGTGGGGCATGCAGTAAACAGGCAGAGGTCTAAGATGCCATTGGCCACTAAGGCCATTTCCAGGGCCACTTGTCACCAATATCCAGACATTGAGGATCTCAAAGAAGTGGGACAAAATGGAAGTGGGTCTCTTGAGGTTCTCTTGAGTTATTTTATTAAAATCTTTTACCAAGTTTTGATCTGAAACCTGCTGTGTGATTACGGTGACTCCCATTCATTTTGCTGAGATTATCTGTGTCTTTTAAACCAGTTAAGTCAACAAAGACACGGGACATAATTCCTTTACCGACTACTTTAGAAGAGACATGGGACAGTGAGTTCCGGCCAAGATAGAGGCATAGGGAGAAACCCTTCACTTCCTCGAACAACCAAGAGGAGGATAACAACCAACCTAAAAACAATAAACAACACAGAACTGCCAGAAAATCAGATTGCATGAAACTCTGACAACCAAGGAATTAAAGAAACATTCACCAGACAGGTAGAAGGTAGGAAGAGGAGCAGGTGGGCTGGCTCAGAGGACCCAAGGAAGACAGAGGACCATGCAGGTGAGGTGCACTGGCTGAGAGGACTTGGGGCAAAGTGGTGGACTGTTCAGGCAAGGGAGGGCTGGCTGAACGGGAAACTAAAGACTCAAGCTAGCTGTAAACTACCTCAGGGGTTGCCATGGCAGGAGAAACTCCCAGTCTCACATGACAGAGTTCATTGGAAAGTGGTGCTAGGGCTGAGAAAGCAAGCTGCATTATTTTTTCTCTGACTCCTCCCCATAGACAGTGCCACAACATAGCCATGTGGGTTACCCTGCCTCAGTGAATACCTAAGATTTCATCCCCTTACTACATAACAGGTGTGCCAAGGCAAAGAAATATGGCCCAAATGAAAGAAAAGATCAAAGCTCCAGAAAAAGAGCTAAGCAATGAGGAGATAGCCAACCTATCTGATGCAGAGTTCAAAACATTGGTAATCAGGATGCTCACAGAACAAACTGAGCTTGGCCACAAAATGAAAGAATAAATGAAGGCTACCCAAAGTGAAATAAAGCAAAATATACAAGGAAACAACAGTGAAGAGAAGGATACCAGGACTCAAATCAACAATCTGGAATAAAAAGAAGAAGTAAACATCCAACCAGAAGAGAATGAAGAAACAATAATTCAAAAAAAATGAGGACAGGCTTATAAACCTATGGGACAACTTTAAGCATCCAACATCTGAATTATAGGAGTGCCAGAAGGAGAAGAACAAGAGCAAGAAATTGAAAACCCATTTGAACAAATAATGAAGGAAAACTTCATCAAACTGGTGAAGGAAATAGACTTCCAGGAAGTCCAGGAAGTCCAGGAAGTCCAGGAAGCTCAGAGTGTCCCAGAGAAGTTGGACCCAAGGAAGCACACACCAAGGCACATCATAATTACATTACCCAAGATTAAAGATGAGAGAATCCTAAAAGCAGCAAGAGGAAAGGAGAGAGTTACCTACAAAGGCGTGCCTGTCAGACTCTCAGCTGATTTCTCAAAAGAAACCTTACAGGCAAGGCGCTGGGAAGAAGTATCTGAAGTTATGAAAGGCAAGGATCTACATTCAAGATTACTCTATCCAGCAAAGCTATCATTTAGAATGGGAGGGCAGATAAAGTGCTTCCCAGATAAGGTCAAGTTAAAGAAGTTCATCATCACCAAATCCTCATTATATGGTATGTTAAAGGGAATTATCTAACAAAAAAGAAGATCAAAATTATAAACAGTAAAATGACAACAAATTCACAACTATCAACAACTGAACCTAAAAAAAATGAAAACAAAAACTAAGCAAACAACTAGAACAGGAACAGAATCAGAGAAATGGAGATCACATGGAAGGTTTTCAGTGGGGAGGGGGAGGGGAAGAATGGAGGGGATCGTATAGGAAATCAGAAGTAAATTGGTAGGCATAAAATAGATGGGGAGAGGTTAAGAATGGTATAGGAAACAGAGAAGTCAAAGAACTTCTATGTACAACCCATGAACGTGAACTACGGGAGGCAAATGCTGGAGGGTTGGGAGTACAGGGCAGGGCAGAGGGGAAAATGAAGGAGGAAAAATGGGAAAACTATAATAGCATAATCAATAAAATATAGTTTTAAAAAATGAAAAGACATGGAACAAAGACACACATTTATTGATTATAAAAATAATTTTGTCATGGTAATGAAACTCCCTGCCATGCAGCTAAAACTACTAAATATAAATGCAAATTTTTGTGATTATAAGACTTAATTTCAAGATTGAGTTATCAGCTATCCCCTAAACTGTAGTGTTTTTTACTACCTTGGTAAATGTGAACAGGATTAACCTAAAGAATTACATAAATATAGTATCATATTTTTCTATTTAATAAATATTTTTTACTCATCCACAGTTTGATTATTTAGTTGTCTCTAACAGGATTCAAACTCTTTGCATATAATTCTAATTTCTTTGTCTCCATTATATAATAAAGTTTTCCTTTACTTGAATATACATAATACCAACTGGAACAACTGTCAAGTTAAAAATATATACATATTTCTAACCTAAGAATGTGGCCAAAAGAATTTGATACAAGAATTATGTTTAAAATACTTAACATCAGTTTTAAGTATTAACATCAGGGCACTGACTGATCGGAATGATCATAGGGCATGAACAGTAGATACATTCTCCCCACTATGTCCTGGCTGAATACTGGCCTGACTTCAGTGTGGTTTTAAACTAGGACATTTTGATTTCTGGTTTAAGACTAGGATTTCAAACTTGAAAACTTAATAAGAATGAAGCAAATGATGCAAATAAATGAAGGGGGTTAAGAGTAAGACAAATACAAACCAGTGAGGTCTGGTCAGATTTTAAAGTTCAACAATCACCCACAGAAAGAGTAACAACTTAGCTCCAGCTGATTTTTGCCTTTGAAAAGAATCTCAGAAACTGGATTGTGGGGAAAACAACTGTATGGACTGGGTGTGGTCCAAGGACAGCCAGTTTGCTCACCTGTATTCTAAGCTCATTCTTGAGTTTTCATTGCAAAAAGTACAGAACTTTTTCATTTGGCCCTGGCCGTTGTGGCTCAGTGGATTGAGCTCTGGCCTGTGAACTGAAAAGTCACTGGTTCAATTCCTAGTCAGGGCACATGCCTGGGTTGTGGACCAAGTCCCCAGATGGGGATGTGGGAAAGGCAACCAATGGGTGTATCTCTCACCCATTGATGTTTCTCTTCCTCTCTTTCTCCTTCTCTCTAAAAATAAAAATAAATACAAATCTTTAAAAAAAAAAGAAAGAAAGAAATGTCATACTTGTTTTGAATATACTGTAGGAAACTCAGAAGGAAAAAGTTTAGGACTCCTGCTTCTTTTGAAAACATCATTTCATCCCTGGCTGGTATGGCTCAGTTGGTTGGAGCATTGGTTCTTAACTGAAAGAGCACTGGCTCAATCTCCAGTCAGGGCACATGTGTAGATTGTGGATTTAAGCCCCAGTTGGGGCACATCAGCCAGCTTCAACCAATTGATGTTTTCCTCTCTCTTGAATGAGAATAAAATATAAATGAGAAATAAACCTTTAAAAATTATTACCTTTTTTACATTAAAGCTTTATGTATTTAAATGTATAATAAAAGAATAATTTTTTAATAAATGTTTATTGATCCTATTTTAAGAAAATATGAACTTTGTGGTAAGCATAAAACAACATTTTTATAGTAGTTTTACATATGGAGCTATAACTTATATAACTTATAATCTTTGGTCTTTTCCTGACTCTTGACTTTTATTCTCTTGCAAAAAGAATCTTTTTTCCAGCTCTGTAGAGCTGGAAAAAGTTTTTAATGAAAGTGAAACATAAATATAAAAAGATACAGTGATCCTGGATGTAACTTTCATTTCCTCCTACTTCCCAGTTGGAACCACTCCAAATTAAGCTGATTTAAATTTTTTCCTGAAAGCAGAAAAGGAAGGAATGCAAGAACGGAGAAAAGTGAGGACTGGGGGAAGAATACTTTCTTTAAAAAAAGCTAAAAGAATATTTCTAAAATACTACACATGTTAGATGTTTAGCTCTTAGCTTCCATTTTTAAATTGGTCAGTTAACATGAGTGTCTGCTGTATGCTAGGCATTGTTCTGGGCCCTAGGGGTAAAGTAGACAAGGTCCCTGCCCTTTTAAGCCTTCCATCCTAGTGAAGTTAACTACAAGAAAGGAAAGAAGTGAATAAATAAATAAGCAAGATAATTATAGAGAGTGGTTAGGGATTTGAAAAATAAGGGTGATGGGGAGCCTCTTGTCTTAGTAAATTCAGGCTACTATAATAAAATACTGTGGACTCGGTGGCTTAAACTACAGAAAAGTTCTGGAAGCTGAAAGTCCAAGATCAGGCACAAGCATGATGAGGTTCTGGCAAAACCCTTCTTCCTGGCTTGTGGAAGGCTGCTCTGTCATGATGAAGAGAGAGAGAAAGGGGAAGAGGGAAAGAGGGGGAGAGCGACAGCAGAGAGGGGGAGAGAGAGAGAGACTGAGTAGGGAGTGAACTCTGGTGTCCTTTATGATACACAGACAAATACCACAAGATTTCACTTTCATGTGGAACCCAAAAAACAAGACAAATGAACAAATACAACAGAAATAAACTCATAGATACAGAATATGATGGTTGCTAGATGGAAGAGGTGTTGAGTGGCTAGGTGAAAAGTGAAGAGATTAAGAAGTACAAGCTTCAACAACAACATATAAAGGACAAAATAGTCAACAACATATAAAGGACAGCATAGGGAATATGGTCAATGATATGTAATAATCATATATGGTGTCAGGTGAATGCAAAATTTATTGGGGAGATCACTTCGTAAGTTATATAAATGTTTAAACACTATTCTGTACACCTAAAACTAATATAATATTAAATATCAACTGCAATTGAAATTTTTTTTAAAAATTAAAAGAAAAGGAGTGAGAAGCACTCAGTTCAACTCACAGAACCTTGTGAAAGGATGTTCCATTGTTTTGCTTTTTTTGAATATCAAAAAAATGAAGAGCTTCCAGTCAAGATGGTGACATAGGCAGACATGGCTCACGTCTTCACACAACCATATCAAAATTACGACTTAAATATAGTACAACCATTACTCAGGAATTTCAGAAATCAAGTTGAATGGAAGTCTGACAACTATGGAATTAAAGAAACCATATCCATCCAGACTGCTGGGAAGGGCATGGATACAGCATGGGCTGTTCCTACACCCATATGTGGTAGACAGAAATTTGGAAGGGATATCTCAGCAGTAAGGAGTCCCAGACCCACACCCAGGCCGCCCAGCCCATGGTTACACTGCCAGGAAGATAAGTCTCCACAACTTCTGGCTGAAAAAAACCAGCAAGGATTGAATTGGTATGGGAGGCTGCTGAACCTTTAGTTCCTCTTGGGGCACTCACACACAGACTCACCAACTCAGACTTGCTCCCTCTGAGACCCAGTGCTGGTGTGGCAGCTTCAAGGGCACCCATGGTATACAGGGAGATACTGAAGTGTCTGCCATCAAGGTAAGAACTGGGGGACAGCTTTCTCCTAGACAGAAAGGTGGACAGAAGCCATTATCCCTTTGCTGAACCCTCTCCCCTCACAGAGCCTGTAGGGCTGGTGTCATATCTGATACTCCCTCAACCTAGCTAACACCGTGTAACTTACCTTGGAGAGCCACAGAGGCTCTACCCCACCCAATTTACTGACCCACCCAAGCTGCTTTTCCATAAGAATGGCTGGTCTTGGCTCTTTAATCCTACCAAACAAGCAACATCTGGCTTCAGTGAGCCCTAGAGGCAGCCAGATTAGATTCACAGCTTGGCTTTACCTGAGAATCTCCAAGCCCAGTACAAGTAGCAGCCATCTCAGACTTTACAGCTGCTTTACAGCTCAGTCAGAGTGCCCCAGGTGAAGTACAGGGGCTGACCTTGGCCTGCACCACATGATAAACTCCAAGGCCAACACAGCCAGTTGACAGCTGTAGACCATGTTGGAACAACATCACCCTGCCCTTGCACAGCTGAGCCTCCATGGAGAATGGAGGTTTGTGGTCAGTGGTCACAGCCAGTCCTTGCAGCTGACTGACCTGAGTAAATGCTTCCTATTGATTTGCCAACAGCAATCAAGGATCAACTGTAAAGAGGAAGGTGTACTCATCCCATGTAAAGGGTGCACCCCAAGTACCCAGCTTGGGTGAAAGAGGAGACTGTGCCACTGGAACCTATAGGACACCTGCTACATTAAGCCACATTACAAAAGATGTAGAGTCAAAGCAGCTCTACCTAATACATACAAACACACAGGGAGGCTGACAAAATGAGGAGACAAAGAAACATGGCCCAAATGAAAGAAAAGAACAAAACTCCGGAAAAAGAACTAAACAAAAGGGAGGTAAGCAATCTATCAGATGCAGAGTTCAAAACATTGCATCTCATAAGGATGCTCAAAGAACATAGTGAGGACCACAGCAGCATTAAACAGACCCAGTCAGAAATGAAGGATACACTAATTGAAATAAAGAATAATTTACAGGAAAACAATAGTAGAATGGATGAAGCTGAGAATCAATCCAATGATTTAGAACATAAGGAAAAAAAAACAACCAATCAGAACAAGAAGAAAAAAGAATCCAAAACAATGAGAACAGTATAAATAACCTCTGAGACAACTTTAAGAGGTCCAACATTTACCTCATAGAGATCAGAAGGAGAAGAGAAAGAAATTGGAAATCTCTTGGAAAAAAATAGTGAAAGAAAATTTTCCTAATTTGGTGAAGGAAATAGACATGAAAGTTCACTAAGCACAGAGAGTCCCAATTATGATGGATGCAAACAGGCCCACAGCAAGACACATCATTATCAAAAGGCCAAAGGTTAAAGATAAAGAGAGGCTCCTAAAAGCAAGAGAAAAAAGTTAGTTACTGGAAGGCTGCCAGATGGGAGGGGGGAGTGGGTAAAGAGGTGAAGGGATTAAGTACTATGGGTAGTTATAGGATAGCCATGGGGATGTAAACTATGGTATAGGAAATGGAATAGTCAAAGAACTTATACGTATGACCCTTGGACATGAACAATGGTTGGGGGATTGCCTGGAAGGGTAGGGGTCATTGGATGGAGGGAGGCAAAGGAGGTAAAAATCAGGACAACTGTGAGAGCATAATCAATAAAATATCATTAAAAATAAATAAATAAACAGCATTAATTCAGTCATAAGGGCCCTACCCTCATGACCTCATCTAAACATAATTTTCTCCTAAAGGCCCATCTCCCACCACCATCACATTGGGTTTAAGCTTCAACATATAATTTTGTGGAGACACCATTAAATACATAGTATTCCTCCCAGATCCATGTCCATCTCACATGCAGAGTAGTCATTCCATCCAAGCAGTCCCTAAAGTTTTGGCTTATTCCAGCATCAACTTTTCTTTTAGGATTTTATTAATTTGTTTTTAAAGAGAGGGGAAAAGAGGAAGTAAGAGAGAGAGACAAACATTAATTAGTCACATGTCATCTGCCCCGCAACCTGGACCTCAACCAGGGGCTGAAGCCACAACCCAGGCATGTGCTCTTTCCAGGAATTGAACTGGCAAGCTTTTACTTTGCAAAACAATGCTCAACCAACTGAGCCACTGGTTCAGGGCTCCAGCATCAACTCTTAAGTCTAAATTTTAAAGTCCCATTTAAATATCACCTAAATCAGATATGGGTGAAACTCTAGGTATGATTTATTATCCTGAGACAAAATTCCTCTTCAGATGTGAACCTGTGAAACCAACAAATCAATGGTGGGACCGACAGAGGATAGACATTCTCTTTTCAAAAGGGAGAAACAGGAAGGAGGGAAGCAGTGACAGGTCCCAAGCAAGTTCAAAACCTGGCAAGTTCCATTAGATCTGAGATCTTGAGTACAATACTCTGGTTCAATATTCTGACCCCCAAGACCACTTGGGAGGCCCCATCACCCCCCGGCTCTGTGCTGCAGCCCTGTCCCTTCAGCCTACAAGAGCTCATCCCATCTTTCAGTCTTCAGCTCTCTGAATAAGCTTCAGTCCCCTTCTTCCCTTTTCTTGAAGGATAACACATTTGCAGCCCTTCTTCACTCCCAGTTTCCTTTAGTCTCAGCTGGCAGTTTCTGTAGGCATAGTTCCATCTCTGTCTCAAGATTCTGCAGAGAGGGATGATTAGATTTATGATTCACATCTATGCAAATTTTACCAAATCTTGTTCAGCTACATCCTTAGTATTCTCTTAAGAAGTAGCTTTCTCATTTTTTTTGCAATATGGATAGGCTGAGAATTTTACAACTTTTCAAGTTCCGGTTGCTTTTTGCTTAACAATTCCCTTGTTCAGAGTTTAGCTGAACTATTCCATAGTATTGCTGCCTTGGCTTCCATTTTGTGTGGCCAAGCTGTATGCAGCGGGTTTGAGCTGACACTAAACCCTCCCTCGAGCACTTATGTTAGAAAACAGCCTACAGAGTAGCAAGTAAATGTATGTTTCTGATATAAATGCCCCAATCAGCCTTGGAATAAGCACTTGCCTCTGAAGCCCAGAGCCTTCCCCCTGCCTACACCTTCGCTAGGCCCCACTCAGTGTTTACAAAACCTAGCTGTTTCTGGTGTGGATTGACCAATCTAGTCTTAGCCCAGGAACCTCAAAACACTATGCCCACGGACCCTAATACAGGTGTGTGCCCCAGGTCATGCTGTGTTCTCTCTATTCGCACCTTATGTTGACTTCCCCATCTGGGCTCCTTGTGGCTGTTGTATACTTCCTCCAGGACCTGTGAGTGAAAAACTTGTCTATTTCACTTTCCCTTGGTGTATTTCGTTGAATTGTGATTCACCATCTGATACCCCAAGGCTCTACTTAACAAACATTCTTTGATTCATCTCTCTCCTTTTTTTTTTAAGCATAAAAATATTTATTTATTTATTTATTTATTTATTTATTTATTTATTTATTTATATTTTATTTTATTTTAATTGTTGTTCAAGTACAGTTTTCTTTCTTTTACTCCCATCCCAGCCCACCCCCCCCAGTGCTCCCCACCTCCCTCCCATTTCCGTACCCCCACTAGTTTTTGTCCATGTGTCCTTTATACGTGTTCCTATAAACCCTTCCCCTTTTCCCATGAAATTCCCTCCCCTCTCCCTTCTGGTCATCTCTTTCCTTTTGCATTTCATTATAAGCAGTCAGAAGGAACCAAGCTACTTTGCTTAGAAATCTCCTAAGCTAAATATCCAATTTCATTACTCATAAATTTCACCTTCTAGAAAATAATAGAACACATTTCAGTCAAGTACTTTGTCACAAGGATCATATATACTTTATTTTCCAGTAAAAGCTTCCTTATTTCATCCTGAGCTTTCACCAGAATCACTCTTAACTGAAAGGACAAGGCCAGCACCATTTGCTATTGTGGCACCATTTGCTGAGCAGCCTTACGACCTCCTTAAAGTTAAGAGGCATTACTGCCATTTTACTCTTCTGAGCTTTTGTCCCCAGGACTGGAAATTACTGGAAAGCAAGAACCAAATGTGACTAATTACTCCCTTCAGCCACAGGCAGAAGATAACACTGAAACATAATGCAACCTCAGGTTACAATACCCTAACAGCCCAGGGGCCAAACAGCAGGCCCCCCACCCTTTTTAAAATCCAATTACAATCCAATAAAAGCTCAAAGCTCCTAGCCCTCCATGCTCCACACCATGCCCCTCTCCTTTCTTAGAGAATGAATAAAAAGTTTATTCTCTATACCACAGGTGGCAAATACAAGGCCTGCAGACCAAATCTGGCCCTCCACCTTGTTTTATCTGGCCTGGCACCTTGTTTCTTCTACCTGGCGGTAGTGCTGAGCTCTCCGATTAACAGTTAAGTAACTTAACAATCAAGTAGTTACATTTATACAGTCCTAAAATTACATTCAGCCCTTTGAAGGCAACCATGAGGCTGATGTGGCTCCCGATGAAAATGAGTTTGACACCCCTGCTCTACATTTTCTTTGTGAATTTTTTCACAGCCCATGTCACCGAGCACCAACTTTAT
Organism: Artibeus jamaicensis; assembly: GCF_021234435.1. Classification (NCBI taxonomy): domain Eukaryota; kingdom Metazoa; phylum Chordata; class Mammalia; order Chiroptera; family Phyllostomidae; genus Artibeus; species Artibeus jamaicensis. Next base: position 317,671 of record NW_026521981.1, on the reverse strand, counting down.
GGCCAGCTTTCCAGCATGTACCTCAAAACTCTTCTAGCCTGTATCCATTGTCCGATTCCAAAGCACCCACTCTTGGTACAAAAATATGTCTTTGTGGGCTTAGGCTATTATAACAAAATACAATAGACTGGGTAGCTTAACCCACAGAAATTTATTTTCTCAGAGTACTAGAGGCTAGAAGTGTAAGATCGAGGTTCCAGCATCACTGGATTCTGGTGAGAGCTCTTTGTCTCACTTGTATATGGCCACCTTTTCTCTGTGTTTTCACATGGTGGGGAGAAAGAGAGAGAAAAGGAGAATAACCTTTCTGGTGTTTCTTCTTTCAGGGCACTAATCCATCAAGAGGATGAGTTCAGTCCTCATGAACTCATCCATAACATTTCTATGGATTGGTAATCAGGCAAGGCTTCTCTAAAAGATAACACTGGGACTGAGATCTGAAGGATGAAAAACTACCAGGATAGTTTTCCTGATTTGTTTACTGTTGTATTCTCAACCTCTAGAACAGTACCTGGTACAAAGTTTGCATCCACGGTGAATGAATGCAGGAATGAATGAATGAGATAAAGTGGGGAAAGAGTGTTCCAGACAAAAAGACCAACAATACAAAGATTCCATAGTAGGAAAGATCTTAGCATGTGGGTGTATCAGAAAGGAGGCCAGAGTGGCTGGAGAACATGGGGAATAATGAAATGAGAGGAACATGTAGAGGTAGGCAGTATAATCAGATGTTGTTGATCTGCACAGTAGTCCCCCTTATCCTCTGTTTCGATTTCTGCAGTTTCAGTTAGCCAGGGTCAACAGCAGCTCAAAAGTACTAAATGGAAAATTTCAGAAATGAATGATTTATAAATTTAAAATTGCACGCAGTTCTGAGTAGCTTGACGAAATCTCGAAATCTCGGGCCATCCTGCATTGATGTGTCTGGGATGTAAATCATCCCTTTGTTCACCATATTCACACTCGTTGATCACTTTGTAGCCATTGTGGTTTGCAGATCAACTGTTGTGGAATCCCAGTGCTGTGGTCAGGTAACTCTTACTTTACTTAATAATACCTCTTTCGCCTCGCTTCCATCATCATGTAGCTATTTTATCATCTCACATTGTCACAAGAAGAACAGGGTGAATATAATAAAATAAAATATTTTTCAGAGAGATGATATTCACTTACCTTTTATTATAGTATATTGCTATAAATATTTTATTTTATTATTGTTATCAATCCCTTACTATACCTAATTTATAAATAAACTTTACCATAGGTATGTATGTATAGGTAAAAACGTAGTACATGAAGGGAGACCCCCCAAAAGTAGAATATATTTATAAAAAATTGTGCATGTGTTCTTACATATTTAAGCTTCAGTCACCTTCAAGGTACTCTCCACTTAATGCAATACACCTATTGAGACAATTTTTGAACTCATTGATTTTGATGACTTTTAGTGCTTCTGCTGGTTTTTTGTTTGTTTGTTTCATCTCTTCCACATCAGCAAAACATTTCCCTTTAGGGACTTTTTTCATTTGGGTGAACAAAAAAAGTTTCTTGGGGTGAGATCAGGTGAATAGAGAGTGTAGGACATGGAGTCATGCTGGTTTTGGTCAAAAACTGCTGAGCACTCAGCACAGGTGTGGGCAGGTACACTAGTAAATCACCCATCATGAAATGGGCAAATGTATTGAAAGTCTTAAAAACAATTCACTGAAGCTGAGTGCAGCCTCTCACAGCAATGCCAGCTGGTACACTGAAATGGGTCAGTTCCTAGAACACTCACCTAGCAGGGGAAGTCTGTAGTATAAGAGGCCTGTCCTCCAGAAAATAATTCTGGTTTTTGGGGGGTTCCCCCTCACAAGTAGGGTTTAGTACTATACATGGTTTCAGGCATCCACTGGGGGTCTTGCAACATTTCCCCTTGGATAAGAGCAGGACTGCTATACTTAAATATTATGTAATATTAAGAGATGAACTGCAAAACTAGACTACCTAACTTCAAATCCCTGCTCCGCCACTTACTGCTTGTGTGACCACAGGCAAGTTAGTCAGCCTCTCTGTGCCCCAACATCCTTGTCTATGAAATGGGAAAAAATAGCAATTAGTAAAAATAAGCATAACAGATTACATATAAATGATCATAAGTAATAGTATAAAATAATAGGTTATTTTGAGAATGTAATGAATTTAATTTAAAATAAGCTAAAAAAAGTCTGACTCAATAACTTTAAGTAGATGGAATGTTGTTATTGGATTTATAGTTTGGTAGGAAGGTTATATGTTTTCTGACCATTTGTGTTCTGACCTTTGTAAACTGCTCTGTTTATTATTGTTATTCACCAGTTTTTCTATTAGAATATTCTGGGGTTTTATCTGTTTTTTTTCAGTGCCCTTTGCATATTATGACTACTAAAACTATGTCATGTGCATTGCAAATACTTTTTTCTAGATTTTTATTTTCTTTTCAGTAGTGTTTATGGCATTTAACTTACATAGACATTTCAAATATATATGTATTCAACCTAGTTTTTAATTATACAAGGTGTAAGATCATTTTCATATATTGCACCTATATTTCTTCCAATTCTTTTTACATTTTCACATCTAAATCTTTGTTCTAGTGGAATTTTTAAAAAACAGTGATATGGGGGTATTGTCATGGTTAGCATTTTGGTAAATAACTTTTCAGATACCTTTCAATGAATGCATTAATATATACAGGGTAGGTTAAAGGTAGGTTAACTGTTGTTCATATGGAAAATAATACAACAGTTAACAAGAATATAAGAATAAACTGTATTTTGTATACTCACAACCATAAACCTACTTTTGCAATACCCTGTATTTACAGAAATATGCATATGATCTTGTATAAATGTGATCAGAGACAGCCTAGATAACCCTACTGCCATTGACCTCCACCTCTCGAAATAAGAGAAAGCCTAGGGAAGGGTGATGATTTGTGAGTAAGGAGAAGTCAAGAGTTTGCAGTGGGGAGTTTGTCCCACCTCACCCCCAAGCAATGTGCTATGGGTCTTCAAGGGAACCAATCATTCACAGAGACAGACCTAAGATCCTGTTAGGGGAGACCCACTTCTCAATCCCTGGCTGGGCAGCCAAACATGTAGTCTATTCTGGTGCTGTGGTGGGTGGAGGTTAACTGAGCATTCTCAGGAGAGCTTGATGAGCATCTCCTGAGAGTGTGGGATTTCCAGTATCAGGGAGACTGGTGTCTAACTCATGTCTAGAGATCTCCAGAGGCAAGGGCTTTTTGGAACAGGCCTTTGGGCAGGGCAAGGAGGAACTGCAGCCTAGTGCAAGTGGAAGGAAAAGCTGGGGGGCCTCTTCACCCCAATTTCCTGTGGTTCTTGCAAAGCACGGAAATGAACTAGCATGTGTAAGTCTCCTTACTCTCCTGTCATATCTGCTCCCTTTCCTTCGCTTCCTTGTAGGTGAAAGATGTCACCACAAACCACCAAGTGTTCCCAACCAGGACTGAGGGTCACTGCCACCTTTCTTTTTTTTATCCCTTACCTCTAGTCAACCACCAGCCCTTTAGTAGTATATTCTTACTATTTCCCCAACCTTTTTTTTCTTCTTTTCCTCTCAAGCATTCTTCACTTATTGCTTGGGTTACTTTAAGAGGCCTCTTTTCCAGGGTGAGGAAGGCCCTGACTTTAAGGCTGCACTCCTGAGAGACTGATGGGAGACATACCCCTGTTCTCCTTGACTCCACAGCCAGCAAAACAAGGCAGTGAGGATGTCCCAGCTCTCCCCTGACCAGAACAAATAGAGCCCATGCAGATGAACAGGAAACCCATTCTCTTTCACTCATTGCTGCTTTGAGTAGACCCTGACCTTTCTCTCTTTATACCACAAAAAGTCGTGTTTAAGTTTTCTGCCTACATTTTCTTACCACTCAGTTTCCAATCATTGAATTATGGCTTCCACCCCTTTTTGACTGAATTTGTCTTAAAGATCACCAATGGCAAATACAATGATGTAACAATTAGGAATCTCTTCTGGTATGAGAGATAGAAATCCCAACCAAACTGATTTCATAACCAAAAAAAGATAACAAAAGTTTGTTTCACTTTCAGATTGTGTCCTAAGTCCCTGAACCAATAACTGTTACCATGGGAGAGCGTTGCTCTGATTGGTCAGGGTTGAGTCACATGCTCTATTTTTAGTCTTTGAAGCAGGAAGTCCAACAAAAATATAATGGGAGTCACAAATATGAGATACAGATGTAAACCACACATGTAACTTTATATGTTCTAGTAGCCACATTTTAAAAGTTAAAAGAAATATGAGAAATTAAATTTAATATTTTATTTAATTATTTTTAACATTTTATTTATTTATTTCTGGAGAGGGAAAGAGGGGGAGAAAGAGAGGGAGAGAAACACCAATGTGTGGTTGCCTCTTGCATGCCCCCTGTGGGGTATCTGGCCTGCAACCCAGGCACGTACCCTGACTGGGAATCAAACCAGCAACCCTTTGATTCACAGGCCAGCAATCAATCCACTGAGCCACATGGCCAGGGCTAATGATATATTTTATTTAGTCCAGTATATCTAAACTATTATCATTTCAATAGTAATCAATATAAAATATTATTAATGAACTATTTTACACACTTTTATTACACTAAGTCTTTAAAATTGGCATTTTTAACAAGACTTCCAATGATGACAATGTAAAAGGGGGGTGTCTATAAGACATACTTTGAGAAACACTGTCCTACAGGCTTTTATTTCTTGTGTGTTCCCCAAATCACATTTATAATGGTAGGAGCATGGCAGGATAGTAAAAAGCTAGGAAAATTCCTGGGCAAGTGGAATGGGGAAACTGAGACAAGGAAATTAAACAAGGACAAATAATTTGAACAATTTACAGTCAGTTGATGAATCACAAGACCTTATCTCCCCTAACCAGGGACACTTAAGAGCAAAAGATTTATACCTCTCCTTCCTAACCAGACGATACATAGATTAAGTCAACCTGGTGGGGGAAATAGAGAACAGAGATCCAATTAATGCCATTTGGGCCAGCTAAGCCCAAAGACAGATCAAGTCAGGGGAAAAAATAACAAAAATCCCATTAGAACCAGACAGACTCAAGATAAAAGCACAACAGTAAAGCAGACCAAAGAATAATCCTGCCCTGACTGGCGTGGCTCAGTTCGTGGTGTTGTTTTGCAAAGCTAAATGTTGCGTGTTCAATTCCTGGTCAGAGTACATGCCTGAGGTGCGGTTTTGGTTCCTGGTGGTGGGACACGTGTCAGAGGCAACTGATTGATGCTTCTCTCCTTTTCTTTTGCCCTCCCTTTCCCTGTCTCTAGAAAAATAATTAAAATATTTTTTTAAAAAAAGAGAGAATAATCCCACCCCCCCCATATATTTATTCTGATGCATCAGCATATTAAAGGTGCATCTGGAAAGCTGATGAACATTCTGCTGAAAGCGTCTCCTAAAATTATCACCTGAAGAAGAGAGATAAAAAGCCTCAGGACAAAGACCAGCGGAGGGCGCGCTCTAGAGCATGCTCCTTCTTGGGATGAACTTCTCACTTTTTCTTAGACTCTAAGACCTGGTTCCCATGAGACTTCAACCAGAGAGCAGTAGCAGTGGCACCTCGCTCCGGGCTTATCCCCTGGTGGTGTCTCCAAGAACCCCTTTTTCTCTGACTTCCCGGTGCCCCCAAAGCAGCCCTGCCTTGGATGACTTTGTCTCCGAGACCTTCGCTTCCCAGTGAGCTAGAGTTAGCCCCGCCTAGGCTCACTCCTTTCCTATGGGGACCCAAAGCAGAGCACTGCCTAGTCTCTCCGGTTGCTTCTTCCACCATAAGTCCTTTCTTTGTTTCACTGTCCCCAGCTTTAATAAACATTCTCTCAAAATCACCTGGACTTGTTTCGCAAAATCTTGCCTACATGAATTCAAGAACCTACACATTACAGGCTGGCCTGAGGCAGACCCGCTCCAGGCTGGTCCCTGTCCAATAAAAGGAGTACTGAGAGATCTGCTGAAATATACTTGAACAAATGAAAATTGAAGATTGAAAATAGAGTTGTTACTAGTAAGATGGAGCAGAGTAGTGACATTTAATATTGCTGTGTGTTGCCGCCACCTGTTGGTTTTGGCATATATTGCAACCATGTAAACCCAACAAGTTTCGGTCATTTGTGAGCCCTTGAAATTTCTGGCAACACGCCTCCTCTATGGGTATCGTGAGATGACTTTCCTTTGAAATCGCCCTTTGTACCAAAGCACAGAAAGTCTTTGGTGGGTCGAGGGGCAGAAACTAAATAAAATTCATTACTAAAATTGATTCCAGTTATTCCTCTGTACTTTTTTTTCAATTACAGTTTACATTCAGTATTATTTTGTATTAGTTTCAGCTGTATAGCATAGTGGTTAGATAATCATATAGTTTCCAAGTGGTCAGAAAGTCTTACTGGTTTGTATTATACATCTCAGACATACGTTGACCAGGATGGTGTTCTTCAGCTCACTGTGGCACACAGATTTCTCCCTCCTTTAAACCCTTAAATCTGTATGTCAGTAATCTTTTTGCCATTGTGCCTGCTCTCTGTTTCTGCGGATTATTTTTACTGCTCTTCTTGTACAAGTTCTGAAGGTGGTGTTCAGAGGAAATTTTTCAACACCTCTGAGCTGTAGTTCCTTCAGCTGTAAAATGTAGTGTAATTAGCGTCTTCACAGTGTCACTGTAAAGATTAAGTGGCATCTCGTTGTAAAGCATTTGGCACAGTGGCTGACGTGTGAAGACCACTGTAAATAATATTACTCGTAATGACAGATCCTAAATGGGAATTTGAACAGTGACTGGATTATTGACATTGAGTTAATATTTATGTTCTAGTTTTTAAATCTTCTTGTTAAAAAAAATCCTTATATTTTAGAGATTCATAGTGAGATAGTTATAGATGAAACGATCTGACCACTTGGGGATTTGCTTTAAAATAAAACAGGAGGAGGGAAGTGGGGTGGTATGGATGAAAGAAGATTAGCCATGAGTTGATAATGTATCCCATATATCCACGATGGATATGTGGGATTCACTGTGATATATATTTTTTAATATTTATTTATAAATTTTATTGATTATGCCATTACATTTGTTCTATTTCCCCCTTCACTCCCCTCCACCCTGCACACCCCTCCCCCACCATCCCCCCTTTAGTTCATGAACACGTGTCTCAAGTTCTTTAGATTCTGTATTTCCCCTACTATTCTTACCCTCCCCTATCTATATTCTACTTACTGTCCATGCTACTTATTTTCTGTGCCTTCTCCCCCCTTCTCCTTCTCTCACTCCCCTGTTGCTAACCCTCCATGTGATCTTCATTTCTATGTTTTCACTCCTGATCTAGCTGTCCTCTTAATTTGCTTTTGTTTTAGGTGTGGTTGTTAATAACTGTGAGTTTGCTGTCCTTTCACTGTTCATCTTTTTTATCCTCTTTTTCTTAGGTAAGTCCCTTTAACATTTCATATAATAAGGGCTTGGTGATGATGAACTCCTTGAATTTGATCTTATCCAAGAAGCACTTTAAGTGTCCTTCCATTTTAAATGAAAGCTTTGCTGGATAGAGCAGTCTTGGTTGTAGGTCTTTGGATTTCATGACTTGGAATACCTCTTTCTAGCCCCTTCTTGTCTGTGAGGTCTCTTTTGAGAAATCCACTGACAATCTGATGAGAACTCCTTTGTAGGTAACTGTCCCCTTATCTCTTGCTGCTTCTAGGATTCTCTCCTTCATTTTAATCTTGGCTAATATAATGATGATGTGCCTTGGTGTGTTCCTTCTTGGGTCCAACTTCTTTGGGACTCTCTGAGCTTCCTGGATTTCCTGGAATTCTATTTCCTTTGCCAGAATGGGGAAGTTCTCTTTTATTATTTGTGCAAATAAGTTTTCCACTCGTGACTGTTCCTCTTCCCCTTCTGGTACCCCTATAGTTTAGATGTTGGAGGATTTAAAGATGCCCCCACATACAGCGTCACAAATCATCAACCTGGGTGGCCCTGACCTAGTGAACACCTAAGGTGCCTCTCCTCATACGTAACAGGCACAAACAGATCAAAACATGACTCAGGAACAACTCAGAGCCCCAGAGCCAATAAATCTAAGTGATGAAGAAATAGCAAAACTTTCAGATGCACAGTTCAAAACATTGGTGATCAGGATGCTCACAGAACTGGTTGATTTTAGTCACAAATTAGAGGAACATATGAAGGCTAAACTAATTGAAATGAATGGAAATGCACAGGAAACCAATAGTAATGGAAAGGAAACTGGGACTCAAATCAAGGGAGTGGACCAGAAGGAAGGAAAAAAATAACCAAACAGAAAAATATGAAGAAACAAGAATTCAAAAAAAAATGAGGAGAGTCTTAGGAACCTCCAGGACATCTTTAAACACTGTGACATTTTTTCTACTTTGTATGTTTGAATTTTCCATAAAAATTAAATATAGAAAAATAACAAGTTTTTCTATTTCCTACAACACTGTGCTAGACATACTATGAGTATTACTTAATTTGTTGCTTAATTGCTACACTGGGATAGAATTTTGGCATTTTCAGCAAAGCATCATTATTGTCTCTTTAAGGTGATAAACTTAAAAGAATTGGCTGCACATGCTTCCAAAAAATGTTAAATGGAAATATATTTCAGCTTATAACTAAGCTGAATATATAACTAAGGCTCATTTTGTTAGACAAATAATGGCACAGGGAATATTTGCAATTCTTTAGAAAATTCAGAAAGAATGAATCGCAGAAATTACCTCCTTGACCACCTTTCTTTTTGATTCTAGTAAATAACTTAAGAAAGTACCTGCTCAGCCTGTGGACAGAAGTCAAAGAAATGCCTAAGTTGTGTAGATGATGATTATGTGCTTTCGAGTAACGGGGAACCTACTTAATCACAAAGATAGCCACATTTCTACTACAGTTACATCCTCACTTCCACACTTCATCTGATCCCATTCCATCAAGTTCATTCATAACCCTGCCCTGGTGTGCCTTTCCACACCCCATCATGTTAAGAACAGATGCAGTATCTTCCTGCTTAATTTTCTAATATCTGACAATAGTGTTCTTCTACATTTTTCTTGCTCTATTCTTTCTTGTATATTACAACAAACTTCTCACCTCAATGTGCATTTATTCATATATCCTAAGTATTTTTTGTCTTTTTTCCCAATTTCTTAATGATTAGGATGAATTCTTTCTTAACTGGAAATATTAAAAGAAAGAAACACGTATGTTGAGTGAGAGAAAGTAAAGGATATGTCCAACTCATTTCCTTCCAACTACCATTTCCACCAGAAGGGGTTTAAATTTTGTAAGAACAAAAACTATGAAGACAGAATCTTTCATAAGCTGGCAGTGAGTGGCCTTGAGAGGTGCACTCCAGTTCTCCAGTTCCTCTTATCTGAGTCTCAACAAGACAGAGACTGAATGAAGTCTAGGCAGCTATGGATTTCAGAAGCATCAGGAATGTTTCAAGTGATTGAAGAGATCAACAATATAATTATATGGCTCAAATCTATTAAATGATTAAAAGTAGGGAATCATTCAAAGGAAAGAGTAATGGACATGAAATCAGAAAACCTGGCCACGAGTTCTGCCTTCATCTCTTAATAGAGCTGTGAGCTTAGACAAATAACTTCATCTCACTGCATGATGATACTAACAGTACCCATGTCAGGGTCACTGTGTAGACCAGTGCTAGTGTATGTGGGATGGAATTTTGTAAACTGTAAAGTGCCAGTCACATACTCATTCTTAAGAGATCCTTAAAGATTCACATTTCATGACCATCACCTAATTTGTCTCATTATAGATGGGGAAATTCAACCCACTAAATCTGGGTTAAATAACACAAGTCAGGCAACTCAAGATGAATTTGTTTTAAAGATTTTATTTATTTAATTTTAGAGAGCGGGAAGGAGAAAGAGGGGCAGAAGCACCAATGTGTGGTTGCCTCTTGTGCACCCCTTACTGGGGACCTGGCCCACAACCCATGGATGTGCCCTGACTGGGAATCTAATTGGCAACCCTTTGGTTTGCAGCCCTCGCTCAATCCACTGAGCCACACCAGCCAGGGTTCAAGATGGATTTTGAATGTGAATTCAACTAAACTGCCTGATAAATATCCCAAAGTATTTAGAGCAGTGTAAATTCTTTCTCTTTCTAAGAACCTATTATGTGCAAGATACATTATTCAAGTTTCTGAAGATCATTTTAACAATATTTAATGTAAGCATTATTCTTTCCACTTTACAGATGAGGAAACAATTTAGAGAGATTAGCAAATTTGTCTGGGGGCACAAGCAAATGGATTGCAGAAGGAGGATTTATGACTCTGAAGCTTTTTTTCATGACCCTTTCCCCTCTACTTTGCTGTAAATCATGTTTTTCTGTCCTTTCTTAGATTAAATTTATTAGTGTGACATTGGCTAATAAAGTTATATAGGTTCCAGGTGTATGATTCTATAATACATCATCTATATATTGTATTGACTGTTCACCACCCCAAGTCAAGTCTCCTTCCATCACCATTTATCCATCCTTTACTCTCTTCTACCTCTTCCCACCCCTATTTTCCTCTGGTAATCACCATACAATTATCTGTGTTTATGAGGATTTTTTTTTGTTTAATCGCTTCAATTTTTTTCATCCAGCCCTTCAACCCCACTCCCCTCTGACAGCTGTCAGTCTGTTCTATGTATTATAGGGCTGTTTCTACTTTGTTTATTTTGTTCATTAGATTCCACATATAAGTGAAATCATATAGTACTCATCTATCTCTCATTGGCTTATTTCACTTAGCATGACACTCTCCAGGTCCACTCCTGCAGTTGCAAAGGATAATATTTCTTTCTTTTTTATGCCCAAGTAGTATTACATTGTGTAAATGTATGACGGCTTTTTTTATCCTCTCATTTACTGGTCGACATTTGGACTGCATCCATATCTTTGCTATTGTAAATAACATCTCCATGAACACAGGGGTGCATATTGTCTTTTGAATGAGTGTTTTGGGTTTCTTCAGGTAAATTCCCAGAAGTGGAATTTCTGGGTCGTAAGGTAGTTCCATTTTTTTAAATTTTTTGAGGTATCTCCATACTGCTTCTCACAGTGGCTGCACCAATCTGCATTCCCACCAACAGTGCACAAGGATCCCCTTTGCTCCACATCATCTCCAGCACTTGATGATTGTCGATTTATTAATGATAGCCATCTGACAAGTGTAAGGTGATGTCTCATTGTGGTTTTAATTTGCATTTCTCTGATGACTAGTGATGTTGAGCACTTTTTAAATATGCATATTGGTCATCTGCATGTTGTCTTTGGAGATTTATTCGGGTTTCTTTTTTTGTCCTTTATTCTTATTTGCCCAGATGTCTTCATGCTTCAGAAATCACATTCTCCTTGGTTTTCCTTCTCCTTTCTACTAAAATCCTACTTACCTTTCAAAGACCAACTTAAGTCATTGCTGTTGCATGAAGACTTACTTCCTGCAGGTCCCCAGCCCACCTTGACCACTCCACCTCTAAGTTCTCACAGCAAATAAAATTACCTTTTCTACTTATTCTTGTGCAACATTTTTTTTGAACGTCTATTATATGCAAGGCAATGTCCTAGGCTTTGGGGATCTATCAGTGAACAAAACAGACAGAAATATTAGCCCTTGTCCGCTTAGATACTTGTGGCTGTAGAAAACCTTATAAAATAAAACAACAAAGTATTATGCAATGTGTTAGAAGATAATAAGTGCCATTGAAAGAATTAAGTTGGATCAGGGAGAATGAGAGTGAAGGTCAGAGTTGGTGTCTATTTCTCAATGGACAGGCCTCATTGAGAAAGTGACTTGACTGAAGATTTAAAGAAGGCAAGTCAATGAGTGCTGGTTGGGGGAGACCAAGATGGTGGTGGAGGAAGTGGAAGCTACACTAACCTCCTCCTAGGACTAATCTGGAATTACAACCAAAATATAGAATGGTGTTTAGGAGTGGGAGGTATGAACAGAAGGTCCAGCCTGAGCCATCCTGTTGCCTCATATTTTTTTCTTGCTTAAGAAAAAACTCTTGATAATTGTTAATTTATTTATTAAAGATATCAGTGGCCTAATATCTTTGTATTTAGAATCACTTTGAACAATTAATGGTAAATCTCTTCATTCCTTCCCCAATATACACATTTTCTTTTTGGTGTTTCTTACTTTTTCAGAAGTTACCAGAGTGAATGACATGAGACAACAATGTCACTTTCAGGGCAGGTAGTACTAGAGGCTTTTGACTCTCAGTTCACTTACACTGTTAACTACACTGTAACTCACTATTACCTATTCAACCAACCACAAAAGTTTGGTTAGCATCTTGATACACTTTTGTTGTTGTTTAAGCATCATCTAAGCAAATGAAATTTATCCAGAAAAATAGACATGATGAGAAAATGAAATATAGTAATTTCCTCAATAAAACCACGAAATATCCACAGGAGAGAGCTGTACAGCAGTAACTCTGACACCATTTGAGCTAGTTTGTCTGATGATGAGTAGGGAAATTGAACCCCAGTAAACCTGGGTTAAACAATCAAGGCAGGTCGATGCCAGAAACAGTATTCTATCACAAGAGTATGAGGTAGTAGAAAGAAGGAGCCAAGGAACTCTGTTCCTTACCAGTTAGTAAGTACTGTGTCTAGAATGAATGGATGTAACATGGAATTGTGGAGAGAGCAGGGGCACACCGGAGTTAGCTGCGTACTGACCGCATGACCTTAGGTATGCTATTTAAACTCTCTGAGCTTCTATTACCTTCCCTTTAAAAATGGTGTCAATAATACCTGTCTTGCAGTTATGAGATTAAAAAATAGTTAACTTTTTAAACTAAAAAGTGACTTTTTAATAAGTGGTAGTGTACCAATCATGATTTTGGAGTTGAGGTAATCTCTGAGAAATAATTCTGGTTCACTTTTGCAGAAAGGAGTTTATGGGCAGTCTATAGGATAGCCAAAGGACCAATGTGATGTTTTGAGAAACAGTCAGAAAACGATAGAGATGGCCACAGCTGAAATTTTCCACAGGAAGGTCCTAAATAGGACACTGCCATTGCCACCACTGTCCACAGACACGGGACCCATGGAAACTGTCAGTAGAGTGATTCTAAATTAGTAATTTCTCTGTGCCACACCTTTGACTCAAATCCTCATGGAAGTATTTAATTATCTAGGGTCCTGTGCCTGCTCTACCTGCCTATGGCCCAAAGAGGCCAAAGGTGGCCACTTGGGCTTCCTGGTGGAGTCTGGTCTCACACTGTCACAGATCTCTTAAATGTACAAAGGGGGTTCCAATAGGTAGCAGCCCCAAAAGTGACAGACGTCCACTGTAAATATGTACTGCAGATATCTGTGGTTCTCTGAAAGCCAGCTCTGCAACTCAATAGCATAGCTTTCTAGCTAGAAGGGAACTTGTAGCCCCTCATTTTAAAGTTTGGGAAACCAAGATCCTGAGAGATGATGTATACTAGATTATACAGCAAGTGAAGAGCTGTCAAGTCTAGAACCTGGCTCTCCTAATTGTCAGTCCAGTTCTCCTCATGGCATTCTTTCCCATCTGTAAAAAAGAGTAAGATGCTTACTGACCAGAACACTCCTTCGAATTTATAGATATTAGCTCAAGCATTGCTTTCTTAGGGGGGCCTTCTGTCCCTTGTCCAACCAGTCCAGATTCCCTTTTAGGTCACCATAGCACTTAGCATAATGACGTCTTTTTTATCTCATTATGGAAGTATTTGGTTGATTATAAGTCCCAGTTAGGAAGTAAGCTCCATGAGGGCAGGGACTGGTTCTGGCTTTGTTCCCTGTTACTTCTCCGAATTTCACCACAGTGCCCACCATAGAGTGGGCCCTCCATGATTATTGACAAGTACAGAAGTAAATGCATAAAGAGAGCTTACAGACTATAAAGAAATTCGGGTTACTGTTAGAGTTGTCACTACTATTACTGCAGTGGTCATATGCATATACCAGGGAAGTATCCAGTGAAAGTCTTTAACTTTTCATGTATTTTGGCTTCTCTTTTCTTTCTGCCTATGCCTTTTACCTGCTGTCCACTTGTCATCTACTCTACTCCACTGCCCCCATCCCATGTCTTCTCAATAAGGGAGGATTCTTAGCCTCCAGAACAATCCCCCAATATACTTGGCAAACCGCTTTACAGGGCTGGAGTAAGAATTTAATGGAGAAGTCATGTAAAAGCCTCTACCACAGGGTTTAGAACAGGGTTCTAACAGATAGTGACTTCTTACTCTCTTTTCCCTAAGAGAAAAATTACAGCCAGCAACTGATAGCTTATTTTAACAGAGAATTCTAGGGAAAGGAACAATAGGAGTCAATCTCCTAATGGGAAACTTTCAAGTCTGGAGTGAGGGCAGTGGAAAGTCATTTAAGGCCCCCTTAAATGCCACTGTGTGGGTATCACCCTTGTCTGGGGCAGCTTGCAGAAGAGTGGCAGGATATGGGGATTCTGCTTGTGCAACAGCCTTTTCTGGAGGGTCACACAGATTAGTTAAAAGTAAATTAATAGCCCTGGCTGGCTGGTTCAGTAGGTTGGAGTGTCATCCTGCAGAACAAAAGGTTGTGGGTTTGATTCCAAGTCAGGACAGATTCATAGGTTGCACGTTTGATCCCTGCTAGGGGCACATATGGGAGGTAACTGATTGGTGTTTCTCTCACACATAGATGTTTGTCTCAAATCAATGAACATATCCTTGGATAAGGATTTAAAAAATTTTAAAGTAAATTAACAAACAGTCATTGGGACTTGCTTCATGCCGGGAAATGTGTTAATTGTACAATCTCTCCAATAGCTCCTTCTCACTTTCCCTCATAATCTCCTTTTAAGGTATTATCCTTCGTGAATTCACCTATTCCTAAAATGTCAACCACTCTCCATATTCCAGCAAACTTTCAAGTTCATGTCTTGAGTTTCTATGCTCTAGACTTATGTTTCCAATAACTATTGAAGATATCACCTGGGCTGTCCAACTGGCATAAAAAAATTCAAAGAATTTAACTAATTATCTTCTCCTCAAAGCTGTTCTTCCCCCTATGTTGCTTATTTCTGTATTGGTTTCACTATTCACCCAGTAATCTAAGCTAGGAGCCATCTTCAATGTTTCCTTCTCTCTCGTTTTCACACAGAATTGCTAGAACTTGGTACGGACCTTATTAGTGTCTTGATTGTATCCTTCTAGCCCTCACATTTCCCTGCATGCTCACCCAAGTCCTATTTACTGCAAGCACCAAAGACTCTTTGCCTGAACAATTTCTCTAGCTGCTGGCATTTGCTCAGCCTACTTATTGAGCAGGCCAGAAGTGCCAGAAAAGTTAAAATCCCTAGGAGCAGTCCTCATCCAATGACTGGGCAGTTGATGGATGTATTTTGGGCCTCCGTGCTGTCTCCCAGAGGCCATCAGTCTCCCTGAGTCTTAACTGCCCATGGTGGTAATCTACTCGTTAATGCATCTGAAATAATTTTCATGCCTTTTCCATCCCCAACGGATGCTTCCTTGGATTGTCTCTCAAACACACTCATTGCACTTGAATGCTTGTCTGTAGGTCTCCTTCTACATGTCAAATAAAACAGTGACCAATTAGATATTGGGATAAAGGGAGGAGTTGAGAATGGCTATAAAGTTTTACTATGTATAACTGGTTTTGGGGGGTATCATTTATGTTTTAAATATCATTGAAACTGAGGTGCCAGCAGGACAACTCAGTTGGACTCAGGAGAGAAGTAGAGCCTAGAGATAAGGAACTCGGAGTTACTGGTATACATAGGCAGGTGCTAAAGCCATGAAAATGGTTATGATGGTCAACATGCTATGTTCAGAGGAAAGAACAGGGAGAATGAATATAGAGACAAGTAGCAGTCTCTATAACAAACATTAAATATCATTCATGTCTTCTTCCCTAAAACTGAGGTAAAGTGTAATTTTGAATTAGTGTTTAAATTCACAGAGCCCAGCACAGTGCCTGGCCAGTATCCTTTCCAGAAATGTAGAATTACATTTTATCCACATTGAAAGGACAAAGCCAGCCCCATTTGCTATTGTGGCACTATTTTCCTAGCAACCTTATGACCTTGTTAAACATGACTGCCATTTTACTCTTCTGAATCTGTTCTGAGGACTGGAAATTACTGGAAAGCAAGAACAGAACTAACCACTCGCTCCCTATAATCTGTAGGCAAACTATAACATTGGAACAAACTGCAGCCTTGTGTTAGAATGCCTCCACAGTCCAGGGACCACACAACAGCAACTCCCCCTGCCTTTTTTTAATCTAATCATAATCCAATAAAATGTCAAAGCCCCCACCCCCAATGCTAGGCTATCTCTCCACACCATGCCCCTCTGCTTTCTTGGGGAATAAAAACTTTATTCTCACACTTTCTTTTCTTTGTGAATTCTTTCACAGACGACGTCACTGACCACCTTAACACACACTATACACACCATATTTTGCAGTGTTTAATGCGCACCAGGGTTTTCCACACATTATTACACCCATGGTATGTAATCATTATAATGTATAATATGCAGCCTTATTTTTCCCTCAAAAATTTGGGCAAAAAGTGCACATTAAACATGGCAAAATAGTGTAGTTAATGCAAACAAAGAAACAGATCTTAGATCTCTTTGCTTAATCTTGAATACAATGTTTTTCTAATGAAAACCTAAAATCTTATCTACCACCCCATCCATTCTTATCTACTCTACCAGGGAGGTGTGTTGTCCAACCAAGAAGGTAGAAGACAGTGTTTTCTACATATTGCTTACTTAAGAGCAAGATGCTGGTGGTGCCAGTCTGTGGCCCCATCCCTTACACGACATTTGATATGGGGACTGGAGGGGGGCTATAAAGCAGTAGTTAAGACCAAAGGCTTTGACCTCAAAGCTGCAGTCATCTTTCCCTTGTGAGACCTCCGGGGTATTGTTTAAACATACTCGGAATGCGTTGCATTGTTGTAAAGACGAAATGAGGTAATGCCTGGAAAGTGCTGAGATTCCTCAGCCTAACACAATTAAGACCTTGTCAAGCTTTACTTTTTGTAGCGTGCATTAAACGAATGAAGGATACTCTCGTTTATTTCGTCTTCCAAGTGGATCACACTGAAATTCCGGACACTTTCCTACCACTAACACCCCGCTCCCAAATTGTCCCTCAATCCCCAGCTGTCAAAAAGCGCTATGCTGTTTACGACAGTGTACGACGCCGAGCGTCCGAGGAACCACCTTCCCGCTGGGTCTGGACCGCCGGGGCCAATCGCGTGGCTTCCGACGCCTGACGCGAGCTGCGCTTGTGCATGCGCAGGGCGGGGAGACCTTGGCGAGGCGGTGGAGGCTTGGCGGAGGTGAAAGCTTTAGCGGAAAGGAAAGATCAGCGGCAAAATGCAGAGCTGGAGTCGTGTATGTTGTTCCTTGGCAAAGGTGAGAGCGAGTAGGTGGGGTCGTGCTGAGCCAGAGATACAGAGACCCGCTGACAGGGTCCGGGACGCAGCCTAATTGGTGGGAGTGGGAGAGGCCGCCGGCCTGAGTGGGACCACTCGCGGCCCCGCCCGTGGACCGACTCAGCCCAGGCCGCGGCGTGGAGGCTCGGACTCGGCTTCTGGAGAGGGCCCGCCGGTTTCAGGGCGGTCAGCAGTCTCACACACACTCCACTCCCAGGCCAGGGCCGTGGGGCGTGCGGTAGCACAGAGGCCTGTGCAACCTTGCGGGATGAAGAAATTACTCTTGTCGTGCCTGGCCTGGCTCTTCAAACCTACCCGTTCCTAATTTCGTTCCCTGCCTAACTTTATGCTGTGGGCAGGTGGACTTGGGGCCAGTGCTTGGAAGACCCAAACCCAGTCGGCCCCAACAGGTAGCCCTAGGAATTCCTCAAAGCCCCTCCGGTGTTTGCCGCTTTAACCTAATCTTCATCGCTCTTTTCATCTGCGTACCAAATAAAGCCAAATTGTATAGGTGTGGGATCGTGGCTGAGTACTATGTTGCTGGAGACCCTAAAGACAATAAAGCGTGAAACTCTTGTTTTCGAAGATGAGTATCCTGCGTTCCTGAAAGTTGATGTGGTGTGCTGGAAGCCATACATTTAGTGACGGCCAAAGCTCAGACTAAAACTCAGGACTCACATTTAGTCTGGGCCTCTTTGGTCTACCTTCCTGACCACGGGTGCAAGAATTGCCTTGGAATAGAGAACATTACTAGATAACTCTAGGTTTTGTCACTGCCTCCATTTCCCTCATGTGGTTGGTGTATTTGCTTTGTTTCTTTGTACCTCACTGTTCTAGGAAATAGTAGCCATCCATACTCAGATATTGTGTGGACATTATGCAGTTTGTAAAGCTGCATTAGCTCTTGAATATGAATGTATTACTTAGTACATTTTCTTAAATTACTGTCTAATTTTCTGTTCCTAGTTGATAATTCAGGAACATCTTCATAGATTTTACATGGTAGATATGATTTAGGAAACAATAATTAGAAGTAAAGGGATTGCCATAATGTAGATTATTCAGATGCTTAGGTTAAAACTTTAAGAACTTTATTTTTGCCATTAAAATGATCCCTGGCACTGACAATTAGCCATGCTTTCTGAAAATTTAATAAAAATTGTCACCATCAAATAACATTTTTTATTAGGGTAAACATGAGATGTTTGAGTATTTATAAGAAAAAGATTAGTATGCTGAGGTTGAAAAGTTTAAATAATTGTGTTATCAAAGAGGAGAAATTGATATGTAACCTCTGGGTGGCAACTGAAAATGCATCGATAATTAGTGCTTGATACATTTGCCCCAAATCACATGGGACCTTCAGTAGTTTTTTTTGTTTACATAATAGGGACATTTTATGTTTTTCTTTCAGAGAGGCCATTTCAGTCGAATATCTCATGGCATCCAGGGAGTTTCTGCAGTGCCTCTAAGAACTTATGCAGATCAACCAAGTAAGTACTTAGTAAAACAGTATCCCCTCAAAATTGTTCATGTATTTATTCACTTAAATGTTTATTGAGGACCTAGTGTGTTCTAGGTGATGAACAAGGTGAAGTCCTGTTCTTATGGAACTTCTAGTCTGGTTCCATAAAAGACAAATAATACACAAGTACCACATAAATATTTGGGGTTGTGATGGAAAATTAAAGCAGGTAATTGGAAGGAAAATTGATTATTTTAGGTAAAGTGGCAAGGCTTTTCTGAGTATGTATGTCTGACAAGTGAAGTGAGGGAGTGAGAAGTTATTTCAGGCAAAGGGGAACATTAGTAAGAAGGGTTTGAGGTGAGAATTCCATTGTGAGGTTTAAGGAATTGCAGAAGGCTTGTGTAGTTGGGTAGAGACCTGTAGAATGTAAAATCAAAGATCAGATGATGGAGGATTTTGTAAGCTAGGCCAAGGTGTTTAGATTTTACTCTAAGTGTGATGGAAGTCACTGAAGGGTTTTGACCAGGAGGGTGATTTTATACGTTAACATTTAAAAGTTCATTTTGCCTTTTGGTCAGTTTGTGTTGGTTGTTTAACACTGTTTAGAGTGGTGAGATGGTGTTTTCCAAATCCTGAGTGAAAGTCTTGTTGGATTTATCAAATCACATTTTAAAGACTAGAAGGATGTCACTGAAAAGGAGCTGTGGATTATGGGCATTTTCTTCCTTAAAATTTTTTATGCCTTTGAAGTTTACATAATGGATATGTGTTTTTTTAAGTATTTAAAACAGAAAGTTAATGGGGTTGTAGTAAGGTATGTTGGCCTCCAAGTACCAACTATATTAATTATCTGAAATTATCTCTTTTGGCATTTACTAGAATAACCCATGTGATTACAAGTAAAGTTACTTGTCATGTCTTACAGCTTCACTGTACCAACTATTATCTAGGGGAAACTGTGACCATCAGTCTCCCTATATTCTGTGAAATAATTTTATCCTTAACTGTTGTCAAGCTGTCGTCATTCTGTAGACTTTATTCCTAGAAGAAAAAGTAGGGGGATGATTCTGTCACCAGTAACCAACAGTGAGTGATTTATACAGGCCAAGAAATCCTTAAAAAAATACTAATTTGATGGTAAGGAAATAAGTTGGACCATTGTACCCTTTGCCCCTTTCTTTCTTTTCAGTTTTATTGAGATATAATTGCCATACACCCTTTGTCTTTTTTAAGTGGGAATGTTATTTATTCTGCACTTACACAACAATAGAAATGTTAGATACTCACTTCCAAAGCATGCAGTTAGAAACTTCATGGCTGATTCTACACTCTTGGAATTATTCAACAAAGATTGTTTAGTGCCTTCTATCTACCGAGCAGTTTGCAGCAGGAACTTAAATTTTAATGGAACGAGGGTAGCTGAGCCCTCATGAATCAAACAGGTTAGTGATCCCTCAACATTGAGTAAATTATAAATCCCGTAGTACCTGTATAGATACAGTGCGTAAAGCCTGATTGGATGAAGTGGCAAATGTTTTTGCTTATGTATTTATATTAATCTGAGGTATTTATTTAATGACCAGGATTGTGACTCTTTTTTAGTACTTAAAATGGCACAATAGATACTCATTACATATTTATTTGTTATTTCAACAAATCAGACTATCTACTCTGTGCTAGTTGTTTGGGCTAGTTGCTAGGATACAGCAATGAAGAAAACAGACAAGATGCAGCTTTTATAGAATTCATAGTCCATTTGTGGAAGACAAACATCCAACAAATAATTAATTATAATTATAATAAGGAGTCCACAGGCTAAGCATAGGGAGCTATGAAATCTACATATAGATTGGGAATGTTCACAGAATTGCTTCCTAAGGAAATGATTTTGGTATCTGAAAAGGGAGTGATAGGGTGTGGGAGGAGGTGTTCAAGGAAGAAGGTCCAACATGTTGGAATATTTTGAGTGAGAAGCAGCATAGCACATGAAAAGAGCCATTGTGGCTGGAATCTGTTGAAGACTATGAGTTGACTTCTCCAAGTTGGGAAAGACCCTAACTCTTTATTTTAAGGGTAGTTGGAAAGTCACTGAAGTGTTTTAAGCAGGGGTATAATATGCTTAGATTTGTTTTTAAAGATCATTCTGGTTGCAGATTGGAGTGTTTATTGTAATTTTCTTTCTTTTCTCATTATGCTGTAAGAACCAGGGCTGTTTCATTTATAGGTAGCCCAAGAGCTTAGAGTAGTGCTGGTAATGTGAAATGCATGCTGATGGGATTTATCTCTAAGTAGATGGAAAGAGTATGCATAGGTAGACCAGTGCAATTCTGTGGACATAAACTAACAGTAATTCACTTTTGTTGAAGCTTAAACTGCATCGTATTAGTAAATAAGCAGAATGTGGTGGGACATGAGACTGGAGAAATAGTTACTGAAGGGATTTTGATGCTGTATTTATTAACTTGGATTTTATCCAAGAGGAGACAGGGAAATCAATGAAAAGTAGGAGAATAAGGTCTAAATTGGGTTTTATCAGGGAGTGGCACTGGTATAGCAGTGTGTATGGTGTTATGGAGGGTGGGAATAAGACTGAAGGTTCCAAGACTAAGGTGGATCTCAGAAGGGAAGAAATATTTACTGAGTGCCTAATAAGCACCTGGCATCCTCCTAGGGTCTTTACATGCATTTTCTCTGATCTCAAAACCCTGAGATGTAGGTATTAACTGTCACTATTAATCCCTGTATTATATCACAGCCCAGAGAGATTAAATAATTTGCCCAAGAAATTAAGATGTGGTAGACCTCATCTTTGAACTCAGGTTGTATTACTTCAAATCCTTTTTTTTTTTTTTTTTCACTCAATTTCTCCTTCCTTATGGACTAGGAGGTTATAGGGTTATGATCAGAAAATCAAGTATTAGAATTCAAGATTTCAGAGGCAGAGCAGTTTAGGGGGGTGACAAGCATATGGAAGAAGGTCACTAAAACTGAAGATTGAGGACATTGATAACTTAAAAACAGCAACCCTTCCTCTGCAATAAAACAAGTAAACCTAACAAAGTAGCTTTATACTCATTTAATGAATCTGGTAATTAATGATTACTGCCTTATAATATCTCTTCATCTTCCTATTTTCTTTTTAAAAATAATTTTGATTTATCTTCATTTTGATATGTGCCTGTTTTCCCTAACTATAATGAAACGTTATTGAAGGTAGTGATGTTTTCCATATAGAGTAGGCAGTTATAAATATTTATTGATTTCATTCTGAAAATGAAGGAGGTGCTTGCCATTTTAGTTTGAGTTCCCGATTGTCCAGGAAAATAAGGGGTTATCTGAGTGTTTGGGAAGTTATGAGAACAGATGGTGTACACTTCAGAACCTAAAGAACCTAGTTTGAAACCTGGCTGGATCACTTACTGGTTGTGCAACCTAGTTAGTTACTCTCAATTGTTTTCTCCCTGTTAAGTGGAGGTAATAGAGATATAATGAGGCTTAAAGATGACAACGTGAAGCATTTAGCTCACTGCCTGACACACAGTAAATTACCCAGCATGGCATATATTATTGCAGACTGACTTCTTAATATACCTTTTATAATTTGTTGATGATTACAATTTTTTGTAACCTGACACCTTTATTTCAGTGTAGCTTTAATAATGTAGTATCTTTATTTTTCTCAAAATGATATAAGTAAAATTTGTATAATAATTGTAGGGTACTTTTTCCTGCTTTTTCTCTTTCAGTTCATTTTATGGCATTAACTGCCACATTTCTAAAGTCAGTCACCTCTCATTTTACTATTTTTTGAATTATCAGTCTGATAGCTTTCTTCTGGTATTTCACTGCCACCTGAAATGCAGGTTGCTATCTAGCTGTCTTTGCCATTTTTGCTGACTTACTCATCTTTTCCTCCTTTTATCAATTTGTATATCCTTTTCAGTTTTTATTTTTCCTAGAAAGTCTGGTGCTAATTTTGTAAAATTTTCCATCAAGTATTCCTTAATGTATTTCATTTAACTACTTTGCTATATCCTTTTTTTTAAAGCTATATATTAGAACCAAGCTGAGAAGTATTTTTTGACAAGGTAAGTCAGAATCATGTGTTATAAACTTCCATTTGTATGTACCTTTGGTAAAGCTGAGAGCTAGCTGGTTTGTTTTTCCTAAAATTTAGTTATGAAAAATTGCAAACATTAGAAAAGTAGAAATTTTACCCCACTTACATTGTCACTTGTGCTCATCAATTTATCCATCAATCCATCTTATTTTTTGGTGTGTTTCAAAGTAAATTTCAGAAATAGGTATACTTTGCCCAAATACTGGCTTATTCTTTTTTTTTAATAGGTGATTCTTTTTTTAAAGTATTTTATTTATTTATCTTTAGAGGGGGAGGGGAAGGAGAGAGGTAGAGAAATATTGATGTATGGTTGCCTCTCGTGCATTCCCTGCTGGGAACTGGCCTGCAGCCCACGCATGTGCCCTGACTGGGAATCGAACTGAGATCCTTTGGTTCGCAAGCCTACACTTGATCCACTGAGCTACACCAGCGAGGGCTAAATACTGGCTTATTGTTGAAGTTTGTCACCAGATCATACCCTCCTGTATTTCAGCTTACAAATCTTTAGATAAAGACTTTTCTGCTTGCCATTCATTTTTGTGTTCCCAAGTATTCTAGCAGTATTCTGATGGAATGGTATATCTTTAGTGAGAGGTAAACTGTTTTGAGTTTTTGGTATTTTTTTGTAGTGAAAATTCTGCCCCGGCCAGGTAGGCCAGTAGGTTAGAGTGTTGTCCTAATATGTCACGTTGGTGGTTCAGTCTCTGGTCAGGGAACATACAAGAAGCAACCAATGAATTTAAATAGGTAGAACAACAAATAGATGTGTTTCTGTCTCTATCCCCCTTCCCCCTCCGTCCTCCATCCCTCCCTCCCTCCCCACTTTCCTCTCCTTCTTTTCTTCCTCTCTTTCTCTAAAGTCAGTAAATGAAAAATTAAAAAGAAAAACCCTAAGATCACATAGTAAATTGGGAAATAAAACTCAAGGTTTTTTTTTTTTTTAGCTTTTGTGTGTTCAAGTTGTATATAAACCTATATATTGTAATTAGAAAAGCTGTTAAAAATACAGCAAAGAAACCTGTTTTTATAGCTTTTACTTACATTACTGTGAAATTAGAAATTAGAACCCAAATTAAGGGATATTGTTTAGGTCATCATTTGGTTGAAGATTTGAAAATATGGAAAGGAAGAAGTAAAAATGTCATTATTTACAGATGACATGATACTCTATATAGAGAACCCCAAAGATTCCACCAAAAAACTACTAGAAGTGATAAATTAATTCAGTGGGATATGAAAGTAGTAGGATACAAAATAAATATTAAGAAATCAGTTGCTTTTTTATACGCCAATAATGAACTATTAGGGAAACCAGGAAGATAGTCTCATTGACAATTGCTTTGAAAAGAATAAAATACCTAGGAAAAATTTAACCAAGCATGTAAAAGACCTGTACTTGGAATTATAAGGCACTGAAGAGAGAAATTGAAGAAGATACAAATAAGTAGAAGGTTATACCATGTTTATGGATAGTAAGAATTAACATCATTAAAATGTTCACACTATCCAAAGCTATAGATTAAACACAATTCCTATCAAGATACCAATGGTGTGTTTCACAGAACTGGAACAAATATTCCAAAAATGTGTGTGGAACCATAAAAAACCCTGAATAGCCACAGCAATCTTGAGAAAGAAAAATAAAGTTGAAGGAATCATGCTACCTGATACCAAACTATAGTACAAGGCCATATCAATCAAAACAGCATGGTACAGGCCCCAAAACAGGTATAGATCAATGGAACAATATAGGAAGCCAGAAATAAACCCGTGCCTTTATGGTCAATGAATATTTTACAAAGGAGGCAAAAACATAAAATGCAGTAAAGGTAGTCTATTTAATAAATGGAGTTGGGAAAATGGGACATGCAAAAAAACAAAACTAGACCACTTTCTTACATCATACACAAGAATGAACTCAAATGGATTAAAGACTTAAATGTTAGACACAAAACTATAAAAATCTTGGAAGAAAACAAGGCTGTACTATCTTGCACATTTCTTGTAGCCATATTTTTTCTGACATATCTTCTTGGGCAAGGGAAACAAAAGAGAAAAAGTGAGTGGGACTATATCAAACTAAAAAATTTTTGTGTAGCGAATGAAACCTTCAACAAAATGAAGACAGCACATTGAATGGGAGAACATATTTGCCAATGATAACATCTGATAAAGAGTTAACATCCAAAATGTATAGAGAACTTATAAAACTCAACACCAACCCCCCCCCCCCGCAACAATCTGAGCAAAGGACCTGAATAGACACTTCTCTAAAGAAGACTTACAGATGGCCAGTGGACATGTGAAAAGATACTCCATGTCACTAACCATCAGATAAATACAAATTAAAACAATGTGATAATCACTTCACACTGGTCAGAATGGCTATCAGTAAATCAACAAACAACAAGCCACTGTGGAAAGCAGTATGGAGTTACCTCAAATTAGAAATGGAACTGCCTCATAACCCAGTGATACCACTTCTAGGAAGATATCCAAAGAAACTTGCAACACTAATTTGAAAGAATATTTGCATGCCTATGTTCATTGCAGTGTTATTTACAGTAGTCACAATTTGGAAGCAACCCAAATATACACCAGTAAATGAGTAGATAAGAAAAGCTGTGGTACATTTACACGTTGGAATACAACTCAGCCATGAAAAAGAGGGAACTCTTATCCTTTGTATGGTAAGGATAAGACTGCATGGATGGACCTGGAGAACATTATGCCAAGTGAAATAAGACAGTCAGAGAAGGACAAATACCAGATTCTACATATTCGATTTTACTCATATGTGGAATCTAACGAACAATGAAATTGGAACAGACTCATAGATAGAGAACAGACTGACCACTGTAAGGGATGGGGGTTAATGGGGGCTGGTGGTTGCAGGGGCTGGGTGAAAAAGGTGAAGCAAAAAAAATAGACACCATAGACACAGACAACAGTGAAGTGATTATCAGTGGGGAAGGGGGGTGAAGGGAGGTAGAAGAGGGTATAGAGGGAATAAATGGTGATGGAAGGAGACGACTTGGGGTGGTGAACACATGATACAAAATATAGGTGATATAGAATTGTACACCTGAAACCTATATAATTATATTAACCAATGTCACCCCAATATAAAAAGGTAAAATTTTTGAAAATAGAAATTACATTTTATGGTACATTTAAGTCTGAACATGAATTAATGAACCAAGTAGTGTGGTTAAAAAGCACAAATGGATCAATAAAAATTGAAACAGTACTTTTTTTAATGTATTGGACTAGCTATATTTTGTTCTTGTATTGAGTAAGTCTAATTGTCACTGATGTAATGGAGAATCACTGCTTTTCATATATTCATTAGAAAGATTCATAGATTTTTGTGGATAATTGGGTTCGATAACTTATTACTTTCCCACACAGTTCTATTTCTGTTCAAGGTCAGCAAAGGGTTTTTTTGAATAATAATAGCACTCCCATCCCCTCAGGATTGTATGTTTTGTGGGGGATGGGATGATAAGAAATTTAAATTGCCATTTTTTTATGTCAGAATATAGCTACCATGTAGGGAATACTTATGTACCTTCCAGGTACTATACTAAGTTGTTTACATATGCTTTTTTATTCTGTATTACAACCCTGTGAGGTAGATATTTTGTGGTCTTTATTTTGCAGATGAGGAAACTGAATGTGAAGCTGGTTTAATTACTCACCTAAGTTCAGATAGCTAATAAAGCTTGATTATTGCTTTTGGGGATTTTAGTTTTATTGTAGTTTAAATGAGGAAAGGAAAACGACTGTATTGACTAATGGAAAAATCACTGGAAGTAGAGACAAAAAGCTTAATTTTGTCTCTGCTGATTGCTTGCCAGATGACCTTGGGCAAGTTAATTGACTTCTCTGAACCTGTGTTTCTTATCTGTGAAATGTTAGATATATGCCATTCTTACCTTTCTCGTAGGAAGATCTGAGAATTAAACATCATAATATATATGAAGGTGTATTATAAAGTGTTAAAAACTGCTAAATGCTACTGTAGTTAATTGGGTTGTAAGGACAGTAGAGGGGAATGAGAAGGGGCACTCTCGTAAGTTATAAAAGTTTGAGGAGAATGGGAATAATTGGAATTATTTTGTACATTTTTATTGTAATTATTATATTTTTAAGGGTGCTGCTCTGAGTTAATTCTTATTTTTTTGTGTTTATATGATAAATATCCAGAATAGTTAATTGACTATTCTGGTTAGCCTATTATCTTAAACTCTATAAAATTTATTAGTATTCAAATAGTGTTTAAAACATATTTGCCATGTGTTATAGGGAAGCTGATTCTCCTCCCCCACCCATATCTTAGAAGTTAAGAACCTGAAAGGGATAATCAGTCTTTAAGTTTATTGACCTTACTAAGTTATTACCTTATTACCCTAATATCAGTCATTTGAGGCAATGTTATTATTTCTGTATTACAGAAGAATTAAGTGATTTGGTTCTACAACTAGTAAGTGTCAGAGCTGAGATTGAAAGCTAGGTATGTCAGGTTTGAAAGCTCAGGTTCTTTCCTTTATATAGATTCCTGTCCATTATCATTAAATAAAACCATATAGAATTTAGCAAGGTCAGTAGATAAAAATTCAGTAGTATTTCCATATCCCACAATGAACAAATGGAAAATGAAATACAAAAATCTGTGCCATTTTCGGTTACATCAGGGAAACTAAGTACCTAGGAATAAAATAGTAGCTTTTGGGGGTGGGGGAATATACTGTTTTTGGTCAGTATTGAGCAATTTACTGTTTTATATCAATTTGCTTTTGTTGTAGTTGATGCTGATGTGACAGTGGTGGGTTCTGGTCCTGGAGGGTATGTCGCTGCTATTAAAGCTGCCCAGTTAGGCTTCAAGGTAAGGGTTAGACTAAAACTGGGCTTTTATTCGTTTGCATTTGGGGAGAGTTGATCATATTCACAAAATACTTGGCAGATAATGTAAATAATTTCTTAATCCTATACATTCTATTTAATCTTGAGGCTAATGAAGAGGGGGTTCATTAGTATTTTCATGAACTGGAAAGAGAAGTCCATTTTTTCCCCTTCCCCCATTGCTTTTCATTTTGGCTTTTAAACACACTTTGGAAGATAGAGTAATAGAGCTGAAAGCATGTATTGCTAATGTTAAACAGACAAAAATATTTCTTAGAGTAAGTGAGTCACTTTTGGTGGGTTAGCTTCAGTTATTCAAATGATAAATTATAAACTATATTTTATTCTAACAAACACAGCTTGAGTAGCTGGTTTTGTAGAGGAAGAAAGGCATTATTGGAATTTCAATGAACTGAAGCATGCTAGCTTATATGCAGTTAAATAATGTTGCCTTTCGTTGTAGACAGTCTGCGTTGAGAAAAATGAAACACTTGGTGGTACGTGCTTGAATGTTGGTTGTATTCCTTCCAAGGTGAGTATACATTTTTGTACAATGCACAGGTTTCTTTCATTGGCCACCAACTAGAAGGATATATTGAGACTAGAATATTAGACTAATAACAGTTAATAAAAAATAAATGACCCCTGGATGACTAAAACACATGACTTCCCTTAGTAAAACTTAGAGACCTGTTACAGGTCAGCCATACATTCCTGAAAGAGCTTCCTTGTCTGAGAATACCTAGCATTTCCATTCAGCCAGCCTCTGATGTTACATTTCCCCCCCCCTTTCCTTTACCATTGAAATAGATAATAGTAAATTCTTTTAGGGACTTTATGTATTTAGTAAACATGACTGCCTTTTGTATCTGCCACCAGGAAATGTGTACTCAATACCTTTGCTTCTAAAGAAAATAAAGATGCTTTGTTTACTTATTCTTTTTTTAAAATATATTTTATTGACTATGCCATTACAGTTGTTCTGTTTCCCCCCTTCATTCCCCTCCACCCTGCATACCCCCTCCCCCACCATTCCTCCCCTTTAGTTTATGACCACATGTCTCAAGTTCTTTAGATTCTATATTTCCCCTACTATTCTTGCCCTCCCCCTATCTATTTTCTATCTACCATCTATGCTACTTATTTTCTGTACCTTCTCTCCCCTTCTCCCACTCCCCTGTTGTAACCCTCCTTGTGATCTTCATTTCTATGGTTCACTCCTGATCTAGCTGTCCTCTTAGTTTGCTTTTGTTTTTAGTGTGGTTCTTAATAACTGAGTTTGCTGTCCTTTCACTGTTCATCTTTTTTATCTTCTTTTTCTTAGATATGTCCCTTTAACATTTCATATAATAAGGGCTTTGTGACGATGAACTCCTTGAATTTGATCTTATCTGAGAAGCACTTTATCTGCCTTTCCATTGTAAATGAAAGTTTTGCTGGATAGAGCAATCTTGGTTGTAGGTCTTTGGATTTCATGACTTGAAATACTTCTTTCCAGCCCCTTCTTGCCTGTAAGGTCTCTTTTGCAAAATCCGCTAAAAGTCTGATGGGAAATCCTTTGTAGGTGACTACCCCCTTATCTCTTGCTGCCTCTAGGATTCTCTCCTTCATTTTAATCTTGGCTAATGTAATGATGATATGCCTTGGTGTGTTCCTTCTTGGGTCCAACTTCTTTGGGACTCTCTGAGCTTCCTGGATTTCCTGGAATTCTATTGCCTTTGCCAGATTGGGGAAGTTCTCTTTTATTATTTGTTCAAATAAGTTTCCTACTTGCTCTTACTCTTCCCCTTCTGGTACCCCTATAATTCGGATGTTGGAGTGTTTAAAGATGTCCTGGAGGTTCCTAAGACTCTCCTCGTGTTTTTGAATTCTCGTTTCTTCATTCTTTTCTGTTTGGTCATTTTTTTCTTCCTTCTGGTCCACTCCCTTGATTTGAGTCCCAGTTTCCTTTCCATCACTATTGGTTTCCTGTGCATTTCCCTTCATTTCAATGAGTTTAGCCTTCATTTGTTCCTCTGGTTTGTGACTAAAATCGACCAGTTCTGTGAGCATCCTGATCACCAGTGTTTTGAACTGTGCATCTGATAGGTTGGCAATTTCTTGGTCGCTTAGAGTTATGGGCTCTGGGGTTTGAGTTCTTCTTGAGCCATGTTTTGGTCTTTTGAGCCTGTTATGTATGAGGAGGAGGAGAGCCTTAGG
This sequence comes from Artibeus jamaicensis, assembly GCF_021234435.1. Classification (NCBI taxonomy): domain Eukaryota; kingdom Metazoa; phylum Chordata; class Mammalia; order Chiroptera; family Phyllostomidae; genus Artibeus; species Artibeus jamaicensis. Next base: position 287,446 of record NW_026521981.1, on the reverse strand, counting down.
TGTTCACCAGGGCGGGGCCACCCAGATAGCTGGTTTGTGACACTGTATGTGGGGACCAGGTCAGAAAGGGAGCAATGGAGGTCCCCTCTGCTGCTTCCTGCCACTGGGGCCTGCGTGGTCTGTCACACTGCTTGCTCCTTCGCTGGTTTATCTGCGTGTGAATGTGTGATCTTGGTCAGCCTGCTGCCTTGCACCTTCACTGGGTCCGTCTATTGCTACCCCACACCTGGGATCTGCCCTTGGCTGCCTGTGCGCCTGGGTCGGGGGGTTTTTTTGCCCTACCTGCTCAGCTGTTGGCTATGCCCCTCTTACCGGTCTGGCTGAATGGTTCATTGTTGTCGGACTTCCATATAGTTCAATTTTCTGTGGTTCGGCTGCGTTTCTTTTGTTGCTAAAACTTGTTGTTTTTAAACTTGGTTGTGCAAGAGGGCACAGTGTTTCCACCTGCGCCTCCATCTTGGCGGAAGTCCTCTACTTATTAAACATTTTAATGTCATTATTGTTTGTCTTAGATTAATTACAGAAATTGTGTTGGTGGGGTCATATGTACTGTTATTCTATGTACAGACTGTCATTTTCTAAGTGTGGGTTGCATATAGTCTGCATTTGAAAATTTGACAATCTTGTTTTATTTCCTTTAGGCTTTGTTAAATAACTCTCATTATTACCACATGGCCCATGGGAAAGATTTTGCATCTAGGGGAATTGAAAGTAAGTATACTTTCCATATTTAGCAATATTACCAGCCATACTTGACTTGACTTTTCTGGCTAAAGAAGGGTGTCTGGTACGTGTGTAATAAATATTTAGTGAGGGAAGAATAGGAAGAAGATCTTAAAAATATAGAGAGATTTATTTAAGAAAGAAGGCTTAATCCAGATTTCCACGATGACATCTTCTGTTCATTTGTCAGCTTTTGCATGAAGTCTGTGTATATGTAGTCAGTTTTCATTTTCCTTAAATCTGTCCATCACCAGGGTGGCTGCTGGATTCCTAAGTACTATGGCCAGATGAAGGAAGGAAGGTCTACCTAAGTTGTTAGCAGTGGAAGGAACAGAGGAGAGAGGGAGGGATGTAGTATAGTGGAAAAGGACATTTCACAATATTTTAATTTGGTTTGTCTTATCTTCTGACTTTCTTTTTTGGGCTGTTATTTCATTCTTTCTCTTTAATGATTATCGTTGACAAATACATCCAGAAAAGTAGTCTGTTCTAGAAACGGCTTTAACACACATTGAAAGCTGTTTTTTTCTTCATTTATTTCTTTATAGCAGTAGGTTTCTGAAAGAATGAGCTATAATGTAGGCAGTCCTTTGGGCACAGAGGTGATGTGTATACACTAAAGCAAATACTGTATTAAGCTAAATGAAGAGTGGAATGAAAGCCTATTTTCCTTACCCACTAAGGAAACAAGAGACGGTGTTAGTCAAGAGACTTGCATTGTAGGCAGAGGTTCATGTTCTAGCTCTGTGACCTTAGGTATACCAAATTGCTCAGGACCTTTCCCTTCTTACCTCTTAAGATGTTTTTGATTGCGTGAGCTGATTTCTAAGATAGCCTTCTAAAGTTCTGTGAGTTGAGTTTATCTTCTTATATTGTTGCTTCAGAGTTCTCTTCTGAGTTAAATGAGTGATTAAACTGTTAAGTTTCTGTATTGGAAGTTTTCTCTGTATTTTTTCTAGTTTTTATTTCACAAAATTTAGCATTTTCTTTTTATTTAAAATTTCAGGTGATGATTTACTTTGCCATATCTGTTTAAATCTCTTCTAGACTTATCATCATAAGGTGTTTGGAGAATATGTTATCACAGTGGAATATCATGTTTTATTTTGGACTGCATTTTTCCCAAAGGTGGATTTTTTAATAGTGATCAATAAGTTATGTTACTGTGATATGATGCTGTTGGCCTTTTACCAGCTAGGATGATTATAACAGTTATTACATTTAAAAATGTTAATACTGCCTTTTATACAGATCTCTAAGCATTAGGCTGAAATTTTCCAAATTAGTGAAAATTGTCATACATTGCTTTAAGAATTTAGCTAAGCACTAAAGATTTATTTAACAAATTACAGTGTCTGAAGTTCGCTTGAATTTAGAGAAGATGATGGAGCAGAAGAGTAGTGCAGTAAAAGCTTTAACAGGTGGAATTGCCCACTTATTCAAACAGAATAAGGTCAGTGTGTTTAATGTTCAGATTTTTGCTTTATTTCATATACATATTTAAACATTGCTTTATGCTGATAGAGTGATGTCATTAGAACTTGGCTGCTGGGGAATAGTTACTTAATTTAAGTGTGCTAACCTGAAGTAGATTTCCCTGACATAGTTAACAAATGTCTTGCTGCTCCATGTATAGTATTGCCAAGTAAGGAAGCATTTTGTATTGGATAAATTATTTAATAGAGTAATTTTTTGCTGTTAACCATGTTTGTCAGACAATTTATTTTAAACTTGTGAATTTCTATATTTCGTAAAGGTTGTCCATGTAAATGGATATGGAAAGATAACTGGCAAAAATCAGGTCACTGCTACAAAAGCTGATGGCAGCACTCAAGTTATTGATACAAAGAACATTCTTATAGCTACAGGTTCAGAAGTTACTCCTTTTCCTGGAATCACGGTATTTATGCTTCTTACAATTGTCAAAACCTTCCTTCAGAAGTATTGGGCTGGCCAAAAAGTCCTTTAATGTTTTCTCTGGATGATGGCTCTAGTAGTGCTTAGTTGTCTTTTACTTCATTTGAAACAACATTGTTAGATTGTATTGTGACAGCTGTCATACTAGTGTGTGTTTTTAAAAACACTTAATCGAAATTCGTGAATTTTTGTGCAGCTATTTTAATATTGAAGATGGAAGAAAATAAACAACATTTTCGGTGTATTATGCTTTATTATTTCCAGAAAGTTAAAATGGAACTGATGCGCAAAAAAAAAAAGATTTGTGCAGTGTATGGACAAGGTGCTGTGACTGATCAAACATGTCAAAAGTGGCTTGTGAAGATTCTTGGTACTATTGACATTACTTTGGCTAAGTAATGCTTTGCTGTGGGGCAGCCTTATGCACTGGAAGATGTTTAGCAGCACCCTGACTCTACCCACTAGATGTCTATAGTGGGAGATGGCTGACATACTCAAAATATCCAAATCAATAAAGTTATTGGTGAAAATGAAGAATGTGTGTTTTATTTTATGGGGAAAAAATAGTGAGCTTTTTGACCAACCCAGTACATATTATAAACTACTTAATTCATGTGATTTATGAACTTTGAGAGCTTTCTTACTAAAATACTGTATGTTGATAGTCATTCAACTTTGAGAAGTTGCCTGTTTTTATTCTGTAATGATTTTGACCAGAAATATAACACTTTACATTAAGATATATTTCAATTTAATATGAAGTTTAAATTGACCATTTTGTTTTGATATGCTGAAAGATAAAATTTTAGATATTTTAATTTTTAATTAAGTATATGGAGAGAAGTCACAGATACCTTAAAACAGATAAATGACTTAGTATTTTTAGTGATTGTACTGAATGAGATACTAGTCTATAAATCAGTGAGTTTTTAAAAATAATTTTGATTGTATCTTTTTTATTTAATAGATTGATGAAGATACAATAGTGTCATCTACAGGTGCTTTATCTTTAAAAAAAGTTCCAGAAAAGATGGTTGTCATTGGTGCAGGAGTAATAGGTGTAGAATTGGTAAGTGGTATCTTTTCTGTCTCTTATTAAGTCCATGGGGTTGAAAATGACATAATGATCCTCCGTTTGACTGTTTGTATAATAGCGCATGCAGAGTAGCATTGGGTTTTCCTTAAACACTTCTAGTAGTACAGAGTTTTCGAGACAACTTATTTATGTAATCATCAGGTAATAGAACATTCTCTTTTGTTTTGCAATTTATTTCCCTCTACCACCTTTCCTGTTCCCTAGAACTTGAGTAATTTTTAAAAATTTTTGACAGCCCTTTATCCTTTCAGAAGGCAGTTCTCATTCTGAGCAAATTGCATTTCAGATAAAGACTATGACTTACATGCTCTGGCTCCGCCCTTCCTCTCCATCCTCATCTCATTCCCTCTAACTTGCATATTAGAAATGTCAAACTATTTGCAGTTCTCTGACTCATGCCATGTCCCCTTAGTGGGGGATGCACGAGAGGCAACTATACATTGATGTTTCTCTCCCTGTCTCCTTCCCTTCCCCTCTAATAATAAATAAATAAAATCTAAAAAAAAAAAAAAGAACTGCTGTACTTCTAAAAAGACAAATTTAGACATTTTATTCTCTAACCATAACTTCTTTTCTCTCTTACTCAGTTATTCCTAGTAAACAGGCTTCTTAACTTTATCAAGTTTTCTAGTCCATAGATCCCTCTTTGTTTTTGCTATCTTTCCTTTCCTGTCTTAACTGCTTTCCAGTTTAGTTTAAATTCCATAGTCCATCCCTTTAACCATTCATTGTCTTACAGGGGTTCTTTGAGTGCCTTGCCTTGCTGTCCATACCTGCTTGGCAAAACTCTTGGCCCTCCCTTCATCATGCTATATCCAGGCTGTTGACTACACCAGGAGAAAAACACACACCCTGCAGATTAAGGCCTATATAAATTTTTGGTCATAAATCTCAACAGGAATCTCAACCTCCTGACAGTCCCTTATTATCCTAGTTGGTACACTCTCCTGGTGTCTATAGTGACTGTTTCATTTCCTGTTTGTCTCTAACCTCCGTCAGTACACACCGTCTTCCCCTGCCTGCAGATGACTTTGTCTACTAACTATCACATAAAAGAGAAACCATGAGATAAAAACTCCCTCAGTTTGATGTCCCAGATTTGAAAATGTTTTTACTTGTTGTTGTGCCCATTCCCTTGATCTTCTCTGCTGTATCTGTGGAAATGCTATTTTCCCTAAGATGGAGCCCCTCACCTCTGCTTATTGAATTGTCTCCTGCCTCCGCAGGATCTCAGCTTTGTGATTTTTACTTCTGCGTTTGTTTTTTTTTAATTCTTGAAACTCTCCCCTATTTTTGCTTACTTCTCATTTATGTTTTTTTTTTAACCCTTACTTGAGGAAATGTGTGTTGAATTTTTTGAGAGAGAGAAAGAGAAACATCATTGTAAGAGAAACATTGATTGGTTGCTTCCCATACTGCCCCACCCAGGGATTGAACCTGTAACATTTTTGGTGTACAGGACAACACTCAAACCAGCTGAGCCACCTGGCCAGGGGCCTTCTCATTTACATTTAAGTAAGCATCTATGGGCATCCACGTGCCATTCATACATGCTCAGATGCATTTGCACTCAGAGATACAGCCTGTTTACACATAAATAAGCCTTCTGTTGATCCCACATCCTCCTTCGGTTATTACATTCCCTCTCACCTTTTCACAGCCAGACTTCTTTGAAAGGGTAGACCAGCTGTATTGTACCAACTCTCACTTATTCCTTAGTCAGTGGCTTCTTATGCCATCAAATTGCATTTGAACAGGACATGAATGGCCCTCTTACTTAGTCCAGTGGACTATTTTCTTCACTGCTTTATTTGGTAGCAGTCAGCACTATGGATTTTCTTGGTTTTGAAATTCTTCTCTGATTACATATTCTGTTGATTTTCTCTCTCCCTGTGGGCCGACTGCTGTGTTTTCTGTGTGTGTTTCCCTTTCTTGGCCTTCCCTTGAATTGTGAGTATTACCCTAGATTCTGTCTCAGGATTCTGACCCAGACCCTTTTTCTTGTCTTTCTACAGAGTATTTTCTTCACTTCTATCTCATTTACCTAAGGACTGATAAATATTTGCAACCTAGTTCTTCCTCTTTGCCTCTAAACTTTATATCTGAATGCCTACCAGCATCTCTGGTTTTTGTAGGTCTCCTTGGCCCTCATTTCTGTAAACATATAACTTAACTTTTGCCTCTCCCTCCTCTGACCTCCGTCCCAAAATAAACAAAACCAAGCCCATTCTGGGACTTCTGGGAAGATGGAGGCATAGGTAGATACACTTTGCCTCCTCGCATAACCGAAAGAAGGACAACAACAAATTTAAATATATATAACCAGACTGCCAGAAAATCAAACTGTATGGAAATCTGACAGTCAAACTGTATGAAAATCAAACTGTAAAAAAACATTCATTCAAACGGGGCAGGAGGGGCAGAGAGGATGCAGCAAGATGGCAGCTTAGAAATGGGCAGGCAGGCAAGGTCATGGCTGGTGGACCAGGTGGTCCCGCATTTGCGTGCAGATAAACCAGGTGGAACAACTGGGGAGTGAGACACCATGCAACCCAAAGTTCCATTGTGGGGAAGTAAAACCTCAAGGCATCTGACTGTAAAATTCTGTGGGGGTAATGGCAGCAGGAGAAACTCCCAGCCTCATAGGAGAGTTTGTTGAAGAGACCCACAGGGTCCTAGAATGTACACAAAACCACCCACCTGGGAGTCTACCAGAAGGGCCAAGTTTCCCCATGGGTAGCAAGGGAAGTGACTGAAAGCCATCTGAGAGCTGAGCAAGTGGCAGTGTTCCCTTTCTGACCCCTCCCCCCATACAGCACTGCAGTGCAAGGACTTGGGTTGCCCTGTCCTGGCCAGTACCTAAGGCTCTGCCCCTTAGAATGTAATAGGCACACCAAGACAAAAAATATGGCCCAAATGAAAGAACAGATCAAAGCTCCAAAAATATAAGCGATAAAGAGATAGGCAACCTATCAGATGCAGAGTTTGAAACACTGATTATCAGGATGCTCACAGAGATGGTTGAGTGTGGTCGCAAAATGGAGAAAAAAATTAAAGCTATGCAAAGTGAAATGAAAAGAAATGTACAGGGAACCAACAATGAAGGGAAGAAAACTGGGACTCAAATCAGCAATTTGTAGCAGAAGGAAGAAATAAACATTCAACGAGAGCAGAATAAAGAAACAAAAATTCAAAAAAAATTGAGAGGCTTAGGTACCTCTGGGACAACTTGAAATGTTCCAACATCTGAATCATAGGGGTGCCAGAAAGAGAAGAGGAAGAGCAAGAAATGGAAAACTTACTCAAAAAAATATGAAGGAGAACTTTCCCAATCTGGCAAAGGAAATAGACTTCCAGGAAGTCCAGGAAGCTCAGAGAGTCCAAAAGAAGATGGACCCGAGGAAGCACACATGAAGGCACATCATAATTACATTAGCCAAGATCAAAGATACGAAGAGAATCTTAAAAGCAGCAAGAAGAAAGGAGAGAGTTACCTACAAAGGAGTTCCCTTAAGACTCTCTCAGCTGATTTCTCAAAAGAAACCTTGCAGGCAAGAAGGGGCTGGAAAGAAGTATTCAAAGTCATGAAGGGCAAGGACCTGCATCCAAGATTACTCTCTCCAGCAAAAGTATCATTTAGGATGGAAAGACAGATAAAATGCTTCCCAAATAAGGTCAAGTTAAAGGAGTTCATCATCACCAAGCCCTTATATGAAAGGTTAAAGGGACTGATCTAAGAAAAAAGATCAAAAGCTATGAACAGTAAAATGACAACAAACTGACAACTATCAACAACTGAACCTAAAAAGAACAAAAACTAAGCAAACAACTATAACAGTAACAGATTCACAGAAATGGAGATCACAGGGAGGGCTATCAGTAGGGAGGGGGCAGTGAGAGAATGGGGGGTGGGAGGCAAAGTTAATAAAGCATTAGTGGTAGGTACCAAATAGACATGGGGAGGTTAAGAATAGTTTAGGAAATGGAGAAGCCAAAGAACTTACATATATGACCCATGGACATAAACTAAAGGGGGAAATGTGGGTGGGAGGATGGTGCAAGGGCACAGGGGAATAAAGAGGAAAATGGGCCAACTGCAATAGCATAGTCAATAAAATATATTAAAAAGACAATCAAAAACTTATATAACATTTCCCATCTTAGGGAATGAGTGGTACTGCCACCCATCTAGAGGTCTGAGCAAGAAATTTGGGAATTATGTGCATTCTCCCATGCCTTCATGCTTTGTATTGAGCCAGTTACCGGCTCCTAATGTGATACTACCTGATAGAGATCTCATGAATATATCCTGTTTTCATGTACCTACTTAGCTTCATGTTCAGGCCAGCATCATGTCTTGTCCTAGGTCTTTCTGGCTTCTTTCATCTTTTTCTAATCTATCTTCTTTTCTATCTTTTTCTAATTCCCCAGAGTGGTTGGAGTGATCTTTCTACAACAGAAGTAATCACGTCTCTTTCCTGAAAAAAACCCTTCAGTGACTCACTATAGCTGTTAGGACAAATCTAACCTCTTTAGTGTCAGTTAAAGGTCAGCATGATGTGGCACTGGCTCAAATCTCCAGCCTCTTTGCTAGCCCTTCTCCCTCACAAAGTATGTGTTAGGTATATTGAAGTGTCGATTTCTGAGTGAGCTGTGCTTTCTGTTATCTGTGGGCTTTCTGTCCATTTGGAATATTTCTTCCCTCCAGTCTCTGCGCTCTAATGAGCCCTTCCCTGACTATTCTAGATGCCCTTATGTATTCTTGCTGAGTGTTCCATCATACCTTATACTTCTTGTTACAGTATTATTTCACTTTCCTGATATTACTTGTTCACTTGTCTCTCTTTCATGAAATCATAAACTTCATGGGGACAGAGATCATCATGGTGGTTTCATTTACTGTGTCTTTAGCATCTAGCATAGTGGCTGACATACAGTAAGTGCTCACATATTAGCTTTATTTTGTTATTATTCAAAAAGCATTTGTTAATATAATAACTTTCAACAGTCAGTTTAGAAGATACCTTTTTTGGTGAAGATTTCTTTGTTTTAGAAAAGCCCAAGTCTTTCATTTTTTGAGTGAAATATAAAGTGTCTATATCTTTTTATCATCTAATAACACTATATAGCATTATTTGTTTATGTTTTTCCCACAGAACCATAAACTCCTTGAAGGCAGTGACTGAGTTATCCATATTGGAATCTCTGCTGCTTTTGTTTATACTTCTTACTAGGTCCTGTAGATACCAGATCTATTATTTTGTCATCAGCTGTTTGATCCAATCTGGTCTGTCTGGATTACTTGTAAATGGTGTTTAAAACTAAGCATAATGTGGATGTTAGAACATCTTTTGGTATGTGTAATATGCCTTTTCCAATGTAATCCTTTAAGATCAGTGTATTTATTTATTTATTTGTTTTTAAGCACACAGTGAGCTTGTAGTCAGATGAAAACCTTATATCCTTTGCTTAAGGAATTCCGATTTTTTTAAAACCTAAATAAAGGACTTTGAACCTATAATTTCTCTTCAATTTAATCTACTTTACTTGTGCCCATTATTTCAGTCTATTTTCTTGACTGTCATTCTTATGCTTAACCTGCTTTTTCTTGCTTTGTATCATTCATAAATTTGGGAAGCATGTTCACCAAAGACATGTCTATGTTTTCTAGTGACTGGTAATGTTCAGCATCTTTTTATGTACTTACTTGTCATATCTTTGCTAAAGTGCCCCTGTACATATTTTGACCGTTTTTTAATTGGGTTTTTTAAACTTCGTTACTGAGTTTTGAGACTTGTGTAATCTGAATATAAATCCTTTATCACATAGATATTTTGCAAATAATTTTTCCCAATATGTGGCTCCTTTTTTGGTTTTCTTTTTTCTTTTTAAATATATTTATGGGGGTGACATTGGTTGTTGATAATAAAAAAATATCCAGTGTTCAACTTTATAACACAACATCCGTACACCCCACTGCGTGCTCACCACCTGTAATCTTCCTCCTCTTGTCACCACGTGTTTGGCCCCCTTCGCCCTTTTTATCCCTTTCTCCCCCGGAAAATTAGTTGCCCATATATGTGTGGGTCTATTTCTGTTTTCTCGATCTTTGTGTTTGCTTTTTTTTGCCATTCCGTAGTTTTTTGATTATTGTAGTTTGGTAGCGTACTGTGAAGTCAGGGAGTTGATACCTCTGGCTTTGTCCTTTTTTCTCAGGATTGCCTAGGCTGTTTGGACTCCTTCTTGGTTCCATACAAATTTGATGACTTTTGTTCTATTTCTGTGAAAGATGCCATTGGGATTTTGATGGAGATTGTATTAAATCTGCATATTTCATTAGGTAATACAGCCTTCTTAATAACAGTATTTCTTATAATCTGTGAACATGAAGTATCTTTCCATTTTTTTGTGTCTTCATTTTCTTTCAAAAATGTCTTAAAGTTTTCAGTTCCAAGTCCTTCACTTCCTTTGTAAGTTTATTCCGAGGTAATTTATCCATTTTGTTGTAATTGTAAATGGGATTCTTTTTTTCATTTCTTTTTCTGACATTTCATTGTTAATATATAGGAGTGTGACAGATTTTTGTATATTGATTTTATATCTTGCCACTCTATTTTTTTATTGTTTCTAATGGTATATTGGTGGCATTTTTAGGCTTTTCTATATATGTAATCATGTCATTTGCAAATGGTGACAGTTTTACTTCTTCATTCTCTATTTGGATACCTTTTATTTCTTGACTTCCAGTACTCTATTGAAAACTAGTGGTGAGAGTGGGTTTTCTTGTCTTGTTCTTGGTCTTAAAGGAAAAGTTTTCAGGTTTCACCAGTGTGCATATGAGCTGAGGGTTTGTCATATATGGCTTTATTATGTTGAGGTATTTTCCTTCTATGCATGTTTTATTGAGTGTTTTCATTATAAGTAGATGCTGAATTTTATTAAAGCTTTTCTTTATTGATCACATGATTTTTATCTTTTATTTTGTTAATGTAGTATATCACATTGACTTAGGTATGTTGGTTCATCTTTACATCTCTTTTATTTGATTTGCTAGTATTTGGTTTAGGATTTTGCATCTTTGTTCATCAGAGATATATTGGTTTTTTGTTGTTGTTCTTTTCTGGTTCTGATATCAGGGGAATGTTAGCCTCCTAAAATGAGGAAGTATTCCTTTATCAATTTTTTTGAAAAGTTTGGCAAGTATAGGAAGGTATTAAAGTTTTGAATGTTTGGTAGAATTCACCAGTGAAGCTATCTGGTTTTGGACTTTTGTTTTGGGGGAGGTTTTTGATTGTTATTTTAATTTCCTTACTAGTGATTGGTTTAGATTTCCACTTGTTCATGGCTCAGTCTAGGAAGGTTAGGTTATGTATTTCTAGAACTTGTTCATTTCTTCTAGGTTGTTGAATTTTGTAGTGTGTAGCTTTTAATAGTAATCTTGTATAATCCTTTATATTTCTTTTGTGTTCATTATAATTTCTGATTTTGAGTCTTTTCTTTTTCTTTAGTAGGTCTAGCCAGATGTTTGTCAATTTTATTTATCTATTCAGAGACCCAGCTCTTTGTTTTATAATTTTTTTCTATTGTCTTTTTTATTCCCTATTAATTTACTTCCACTCTGATTTTTATTATTTTCTTCCTTCTACTGACCTTGGCCTTTATTTGTTGTTCTTTTTTTAGTTCTTTAAGGTGAAATGTTAGGTGGTTTGAGATTTTTCTTGTTTCTCGGGGTAGGCCTGTCATGCTGTTTGCTTCCCCCTTAGTGCTGCTTTTACTGCATCCTCCAAGCTTTGGTGTGTTGTGAATTTCATTTGTCTCCATATCTTTTTATTTCTTCTTTGACCCAGTCGTTCAGTGGCATGTTGTTTAATATCCACATATTGTGGTTTTCTCAGCTTTCTTCTTGTAGTTAATTTGCAGTTTAATAATGTTGTGGTTGAAGTATGTGCTTAGTATGATTTTGGTCTTAAATTTATTGAGGTCTGTTTTGTGCCCCACTGTTCCATATTCAGTTGAGAAGAATGTATAGTCTTAAGTATGGCTACACCCACTTTTCTCCGGATGCCATTTGCTTGGAGTTTAATCTTCTGCTTCTATACTTTGAGCCTGTTTTTGTCTTTGCAGCTGAGAGCAAAGCAGTGTATACCTGGGTCTGCTTTTTAATCCATTTATTACTTTGCCTTTTGGAAGGCTGCCCCACCATTACAGCACCAACACTATTCTTGCCTTTTGATTCATGCCTTTTGATCGTTGAGTTCAGTACATTTAATTCAGAGTGATTAATGATGCGTGAGAAGTTATCAAAACTATTTTATCTTTTATTTTCTAGTGTATCTCCATTGTTTCTTTTTTTAAGAACGTATTTTTATCTTTAAAATGAAAATACCTTTAATATTTTCCTTTTTAATCATCTTTAATGTTCAAATACAGTTGTCCCCATTTTCCTACCACCACTTTCTTCAACCCCACTAACCCACATCTCCCACAATCATTCCTACCCTCCTTTGGCTTTGTCCATTGGTCCTTTATACATGTTCATTTATCACCCTTTCCCTTCTTTCTTCTGTTATTTCCCTCCCCTCTCCTCTATGGTTACTGTGAGCTTGTTCTTAATTTCAATGTCTCTGGTCATATTTCACTAGTTTATTTGTTTTGTTAATTAGATTCCACTTATAGGTGAGTTCATATGGTATTTGTTTTTTTACTGCCTTGCTTATTTCACTTAGCATAATGCTTTCTAGTTCCATCCATGCTATCACAAAGGGTAGGAGCTCCTTCTTCTTATGCTTCGTAGTATTCTATTGTGTAAATGTACTATAGTTTTTTGATTCATTCATTTACTAATGGGCACCTAGGCTGTTTCCAGCACTTGGCTATTGTAAATTGTGCTGCTATGAACATAGGGGTGCATAGATTCTTTTGAATTAGTGTTTCAGGATTCTTAGGGTATACTCTCAGCAGTGGAATTGTTGGGTCAAAAGGCAGTTGCATTTTTAGTTTTTTTAAGGAAATTCCATACTGTTTTCTATAGTGGATGCACCAGTCTGCATTCCCACCAACAATGTACTAGGGGTCCCTTTTCTCCACAACCTCACCAGCACTTACTATTTGTTCATTTGTTTCTGATGGCCATTCTGACTGATGTGATGTGGTATATCATTGTGGTTTTAATTTGCATCTCTCTGATGGCTAGTGATGCTGAGCATCTTCTCATATGTCTCTGGGCCCTCTGTATGTCCTCATTGGAGAAGTGTCTGTTCAAGTCCTGTGCCATTTTTTAATTGGATTGTTTGTCTTCCTGGTGTGAAGTCATATGAGTTCTTTATATATTTTGGAGATCAAAACCCTTGTCTGAGATACCCTTGGCAAATATATTTTCCCATACAGGTGGTTCCTTTTTCATTTTGCTAATGTTTTCCTTAGCCATGCAGAAGCTTTTTATTTTGATGAGATCCCATTTTGTTTATTCTTTCCTTTATGTCCTTTACTCTAGGGGTCATATTGGTGAAAATATTGCTGTGTTATATTCCATCTGAGATTCCAGATATTCCATCTGAGATTTTCCTGCCTATCTTCTCCTCTTTTATGGTATAATGACTTATATTTAAGCCTTATCAATCTTGAATTTATTTTTGTGTATGGTGTAAGTTGGTGGTCAAGTTTCATTTTTTTGAATATAGCTATTCAGATGTCCCAACACCATTTGTTGAAGAGGCTATTTTTACTCCATTTTATGCCTCTGTCCCCTTTGTCGAATATTAATTGACCATAGAGACTTTATTGGGTTTATTGGGTTTATAGTTTGATGTCAGGTATGGTGATCCCTCCTACTTTGTTCTTCTTTCTCCAAATTGCTGTGGTTATTCAGGGTTGTTTATGGTTCCCTATAAATTTTTGAAATGTTTGTTCTATTAAGAACACATTAAAAATATTTTATTTATTTATTTTTAGACGGAGGGGAAGAGAGAGATGATGAGGGCCACATATTGATGGCCCCTACTAGGGACCTGACCCACAACCCAGGCATGTGCTCTGACTGGGAATCTGGTTTGGAGGCTGGTGCTCAATCCACTGAGCCGCACCAGCCAGGACTCCATTGTTTCTTTTCCTTTGTGTTTCTGTCTGCCATTTGAGATTGTTGGGCTATGATTTTTTTTCCACTTCCTATTTTATTTTAAATTTTATTCATTCATTCATTCACTCATTTGTTATTTATTTACTTATTTACTTATTTATCAAGAGAGGGAAGGAGAGAAACATCAGTCTATGGTTGCCTCTTGTACTCCCCATACTGGGGTCCTGGCCTCTAACCCAGGTATGTGTCCTACCTAGACTGGGATCCAAACCAGCAGCCCTTTTGTTTGCAGGCCTGTACTCAATCCACTGAGCCATATCAGCCAGGGCCATTTCCTCTTTTTTTATGATATGTCTCAGTTCTAGATTTTTGTTTATGTGGTTATCATTAAGTTTATGCCAAAACAAAGTTTCATGCACATTGTATCCTTCTAACTGCATTTCATCTTCACCTGTGTAAGTTCAGTTGTTTCCCCCTCTCCTTTTACATATTTGCTGTCACAATTGTCCCCTTTTATGCTGTGTATTTGTTTCCAAATTGCAGAAGTTTTAGTCTTTTAAACAAATTTTTCCTCTTTAATCTTTATGTCACAGGTGTTTTATAGTCTTCTGAAATAGAGTTGCAATTTTTTGCTTCTGTCTGGCAGCTTACTCATAGTTTTGTATACTTCCATCTTTTTGTTTCAAATAGACGAGCTCCTTTAAACATTTTTTTTAAAAGATTTTATTTACTTTTTTTTTGAGAGGGGAAGGGAGGGAGAAAGAGAGGGAAACGTTGATGCAAGAAAGAAACATCAGTGGTTATCTCTCATATATCATACCCTACTCTGCTGGCTTATAATGTTTCTGTTGAAAAATTCATAGTTATCTAATTGTTTCCTTAGTAGCTTGCAGTCTTTTCCGTTGCCTGTGTTGGTTTCCATATGAAAACTTTTGTCAGTTTTCATATAATGTGTCTTGGAGGTCATTTTGCAGTGAGATAATTAAGTGTTCTGTTAGCTTGTTGAATTCAAGGGTCTAGCTCTTTCCATAGGTTTGGGAAGTCCTCATCGATTTTTGTTTGAATAGTCCTTCTCCCTCTATTCTCCTGGTAAACACATTATTTTTACATTCATCTTTCCAATGGAGTCAATCTAATTCTCATATTGTTTTCATTTTTTTAACTTCTCTCTCATCTTTCAGTAGACTCATATATCTAGATATCTTTTTTCAAGTTTGCTAATTATCTCTCCATCTGGTCTGTTGTTTCCTGGGCTGTCCATTGCATTCATTCTTTATCTAAGTTACTGAGTTCTTCACCTCCAGAATTTGTTTGTTTGTTTTATAGTTTGAGTCTTTTATTTAAGTACTCCTTTTTTGTTGATTTTATTTCTGAGCTCACTGAAATGCTTTTCTGTGTTTTCGTGTATCTTACTGAGGTTTTTTTTTTTGATAACTACAATCATTTAAATGACACATGTCATTTAAATCACAGTATTCCTTGTCTTTGAGTTCAGTTTCTGGATGTTTTTTTTTCATTGAGCTACCCTGTTATTTTGGTTATTTATGGTACTTGATGGATTGTTTTCTCTGCCTGGCCATTTGAGGTAGTTGAACTTTACCTTTTTTAGGTGCTGTTTTGTTCTGAACAATTGCTAAATTGTTATGTAGACATCTGTCTTTTGTTCTCCAGTAGATGGTGCTATAGTGCAAGTTTTTATTTTTTCTTCTGAGCACTTCTGGCACCTCTCAGATCTTGGGTTGGTGCGGCCTCAGTCTAGAAAAATACCTCATGTCACCTTTGGGGGTAGGCATCCTCTCTAGGTCCCAGTCACCTCAGGCTTGGGCTACCATCCCCTTTGTGGGATATAGCTGGTGATGGGGCTTCAGGCCTGTTGAGTTCCTGGTACTGGCCCCACATAACCGGAGACTGCCAGCCAGGGTGTGCTATCTGAGGCATCTCTGCTGCCTCTGCCAGGTTCCGCTCTGATAGGTCGGGGCGGGGGGAAGCGGGCTTACAGGGCTATAGTTTCGCCTTAATAGTAATGGTGGCTACTAGTCTACTGCTGCCACACCACTGTGCTGAGCTGCCCTGCATCCCCACCCTTGTCACTGGGTTTAACAGCAGTGGGTGCTGGCTAATAGGCTGGAATGGTGCTTCTGCCCCTCTGGCCCTATGGATCACTGTTTTGGGGCTACAGCCTGACTCCTTCCCTGCTACTGCATCAGCTAGGGTTGTGGCAGGTGCTAGATTGCATCTGTGGCCCCGTCTCTGTTCTCTTCCCTTCCTGCCTTCCATGCTTGACCTGATCCATCCACCTTCAGATATCATGCTGCATGGCGTGGTTGTCTCTGATGTGTCTGTGTGTTGAGAAGGGGAATCATTTGTTGAATTATAGTTGTCCAGCTCGTCACTTTCAGGGGAAAAATCAAGGTGTCTTCTCACTCTGTGGTGGTGACATCACTGCTCTCTTTCTGTGTCTTAGTATTTTGAAGAGTTTTTAATTTTGATGAGGTACTTTTTATATACACTTTTTTCCTTTTATGGTCTGTGCTTTTGGTGTTGTCACTAAGAAACCTTTGGTCACAAAGGTCACAGAGATTCTCTGCTATGTTTTCTTCTAGAAGTTTTATAGTTTTGTTTTACATTTAGGTCCATGATTCTGAGTTCACTTTTGTGTATGTGTGTTACTTATGTGATGCGGACACAAGCCCACAGTGTCTGTGGCATTATGGATGAGACGAGACAGTTCACACGGACTATAGAAATCGTGTGGAGAAAAAGAGATGACAAGGCTGCTCTCTCAGTGAGAGAGCGCCCAGACCCCTGCCTGGACAGGCTTTTATTGCTTTTCTGGGCACATTACATTGAGGATGGTCCTCATTTACTATGCACAGGTTCACTTTAGGTGGTTACCTATTACAGAAAACAAAGGAGAGGATGTTGCTAATTACATCACAAAAGAAGGTTATTTGCAAATGTAAAGGGAAAAGTGGTTGTACTGGTTATAGCCGTCCTTGGGAGGTTTAGCATGGATTTTAGGAAGTTACTTTAAAGATGTGCAATAAATGTTTGCTGCTGCAATTCAGGGTGAGGGAGTTTTAGCAAAAAGCAAGTCTCCAAGCGGCCTAGGTACAATGCAGGCCTGATTCCCTGTGGGAGAACCAATCCGTGGGTGTGGATCCTGTGTGCCAGACCTCACTTTCCACTGGCCTTTCCGAGTGGGAGCTGGCCTATATTTCCCACACCATGCAGAACGGTCTCCTGTACTTATGTCTTCTTGCCTGTTTTACATGTAAGTATTTAGAAGTTATTGTTAAAATGTTTAAAAGTCAGCATTTAGTTTAAATTATAACTTGAATGAAAAAGTAAACATTTCTCTGTTGAGAAAATAAAATAAGCCAGTTTAGTATTTTGCCAGCATTAGTAATTAGTTGCAGTAAGAGGCTACTTCTTACCCATCTAGACCTTCCGTCTCACTTCTTCCTCTCATTCTAGAGTTACTGGTACAGTTCTTCCATCTCTTCCAGTCTTTGTGTGAATGTCACTGCCAGGGAGGCCTTCCCCGGGTCATGCTATTTAAAATTGCCCTTTCCTTTCAGTGGTCCCAGCTCTACTTGCTGCTTTATTTTTCTCGTAACACTTTACTAACTTCTTCGTGAATTTTCCTTGTCTCCTCCACCAGGATATAAGGTTCCTGGTGTGCCTAGCACCTAAAATGGTACCTGACATACTGTAGATATTCAACAAATGCTGAATGAATAGAGTGAATAAATGTATAAAGTTACAAATATTTGTCACAGTGTTAATTTAAACCTCAGACCCTGTAATGAGAGCATATAAACAAAGGAAAATACCTTACAATAAACTAAGATAATTCAGTGAACATTTGCTATAGGAACCTTTATTTTTATGATTTTTAAAAATTGCTATTTGCAGGGTTCAGTTTGGCAGAGACTTGGTGCAGATGTGACAGCAGTTGAGTTTTTGGGTCATGTTGGTGGAATAGGAATTGATATGGAGATATCTAAAAACTTTCAACGCATCCTTCAAAAGCAAGGATTTAAATTTAAATTGAATACAAAAGTTACTGGTGCTACCAAGAAGTCAGATGGAAAAATTGATGTTTCGTAAGTATGCTGCCTTTGATTTTGATATGATATGCTTGTCTTTCTTTAACAGAAACCTTCGGTTTTTCAGAATTACTTTATAATTTGTAATTTTACATTATTTTATAATTTAAGACATTTTATTGCTTAGTATAAATCAGTATTCCTTATCAAATCAGTTTATTGAAATTCATATTTAATTTCATGCTGGAAAAATTAATACAGTATTCTCATTTTAATGTACACTAACATAGTATACATTCAGAAAAATTTAAGCTCCCTATATTTAGTAAGATGAAAATTTTTGAAAAGACTTTCTGTTTATTTTTTGAGAGAGGGGAAGTGAGGAAGAAACCGAGGGAGAAATAGGCAGTTGGTTGCCTCTTGCTCACCCCCACGGTGGGCACCTGCCCACAACTCAGGCATGTGCCCTGACCAGGAATCACACTGGTGACCTTTCAGTTCAGAGGCCGGCACTCAATTCAATGACCATACCAGCCAGGGCAATAAAATGAATTCAGTATTTTTAGATACTTATATGGGGAAATCGGTAATATTAATTAGATTGTTTACTATGTGCCTGGCACTCTTTATTGAACACTTTTATAACTTGATGAAATACCTCACCTTAGGTCACACAGTCAGTGACAGAGTCACAGCTTGTACTTGCATTTTTCTGACTCTAATACCTGTGACCCCCACCTGTGTTATATTGCCTGTTGTGGGATTTCAATGATAGAACTCATGAGAGCGCATTTTTTAATTGTCTGACCCTTATGTTTATATTTATAATAAAATAAACATACACTGTTAGAAGTGTAATCAGGACTTGAGAAGTGTCTGGTTTTAGAATTTGAAGTCTATCAGCTATTTATGTAGATGTGTATTTAACAGTTATAACATGCTCATTGTCCAGGATTGAAGCTGCTTCTGGTGGTAAAGCTGAAGTTATCACGTGTGACGTTCTCTTGGTTTGCATTGGCCGACGACCTTTTACTCAGAATTTGGGACTGGAAGAGCTTGGCATCGAACTAGATCCTAGAGGTAGAATTCCAGTCAATACCAGATTCCAAACTAAAATTCCAAAGTAAGTTGCACAGTTGCTGCATTTTTCAATAATTTCAAAGTTTATGTCAAACACTACTTTGCAAATAAGAGTTCTGTCATGCTTAAAAAATACATTGGCTTAGGGGAAAAATAGTAAATTAATATGTGAGAGCAAAATAATTAATTGAACTTTTTTCATTACCCAAAATAAGAACCCAAATCAGATAGTTAAAAGCTGTATTTAATAAATTTTTTGGTGACTTAGTATTTAGAAACTTCCAGTTTTGTGAATATGGCATAACTGAAGATAAGTGTCTGATGTCAGAAGTTCACTGTTTCTTTTGATCTCTATTGTAGTATCTATGCTATTGGTGATGTGGTGGCAGGTCCAATGCTGGCTCACAAAGCAGAGGATGAAGGCATCATCTGTGTTGAAGGGATGGCTGGTGGCGCTGTGCACATCGACTACAACTGTGTGCCGTCAGTGATTTACACCCACCCCGAAGTGGCGTGGGTCGGCAAATCAGAAGAGCAGTTGAAAGAAGAGGTAATCCTGAAGCGTAGACTAGTTTTACTCCAGTGTGTGAATTAAGTTCGTGACACTGAGAATTATTTTATTAATGTATTAATGTATTATACTTACTATGTAGAACATAGATTAGTTTCTATATTTTTTCTTTGCTAGTATAATGAAGGAAATCATTTACTTGCAGTGAATTCAAAAACTAGTAATGCTAGAGCTTTTCTTTTTGTCCTTGAAATACACACAGACAGACTGATACTTGCATTTGTTTGTGTTTATACCAAAATATATCTCATTAACAAGTATTTTGGTCTTTCCTTCTGGATGGTCTGTGAAGAATTACTTTCTTGGGATTTATTTTCTGAACATATGGTAGATGATGTCACCAATGGGATGAACTTTTTCAGAGTTTATGTAGGTTGTCATTTTCTGTCTCTCACAGGGTATTGAGTACAAAGTTGGGAAGTTCCCCTTTGCTGCTAACAGCAGAGCTAAGACAAATGCTGACACAGATGGCATGGTGAAGATTCTTGGGCAGAAATCAACGGACAGAGTTTTGGGAGCACATATTCTAGGACCAGTGAGTAATGTGAAATGAGAAATTCCATTAGGGTTTTTGAAAAGCATTGCCATTTAGTAGATTGCTGTAAAACTACCAGGTATTTACATTATGAGGTTATTTACCAGTAAAGTTTGAGTATGGGCTCTTTGTGCATCATTTCTAGCAAGGTACTGGCAATACTCTATCTTGCCCACTCTGTAATCTGCTTTCCACACTTGGAACTATGATTATGCTTTTAAAGCTTGTACTGTGTGCCTGCTTACCACTCACAAATGGTTCTTTTCAATTGCAGGCTTACACACAACTCCCCACCAAATCTGGTCCTGCCCATCTTACTGACTTCATCTCTTTCCACTCTTCCTTTTGTTAATTCCCTACCTCATGGGCCTTTTCTCAGTTTCATAACAGGTCAAACTTTTTTCCTTTTTAAAGCTTTGTGCTTATAGTAGTACCCTTTGTTTTAACTGTGTCTGCCTCCAGATCTTTGTGTGATTGACTCCTTTATTATTCACATCTCAGCTCAAGTGTTACCTTCTAAGAAAAGCCTTTTCTATCCCTGAATGTACAGCATGCCCCTAGGTATCTGATGTCACAATAATAATAGAACGTTTGAGTGCTCACTGTGATTTTTCCTAAGTACATGCATTAATTTTCACAGCTGTGTGGGGTAGGAATTGCTATTCCCAGTTTTGAGGTAAAGGAGTGGAGTGAAGTACACAGCCTGCATAGTTGAGGTAGTAAGTGGTAAGCTTTGAACCCAGATCCCAGCCCTGTACCTTCTGTGCCGCCTTTTCTGTTAAGCTTTTTCTGACTGGAGGAAGTTAGTTCATTGCTCTTACAACTAATCTGTCCCATTAGTGTACTTGTTTTTGCCATGGAGGTAAAATTAATTTTTGGCCTACTGTTTTTAAAGGGTGCTGGTGAAATGGTAAATGAAGCTGCTCTTGCCTTGGAATATGGTGCATCCTGTGAAGATATCGCTAGAGTGTGTCATGCACATCCGGTAATTATTCACAGCACGGCAGAATTAATGGCTACTAAATTTTCTTCTGACCCCCCAGTCCTTGACTTGCAATATTACTTTTCTTCCCTTGCAGACCCTATCAGAAGCTTTCAGAGAAGCAAACCTGGCTGCATCATTTGGCAAACCAATCAACTTTTAAATTAGAAGATTATATATATTTTTTTCTGAAATTTCCTGGGAGTTTTTGTAGTAGAGATCACATTTCTGAACAGGAAATGCTCACAGCTCCAAGAATTTCTAGGACTGAATTATGAAACTTTTAGAAGGTATTTAATAGGTCTGGACAGAAGGGAGTAACTCATACCTATATTTTCAGTAAATTTAATATTTTGTTTCAGTACATTATATTGCAAAAAACCAAAAGCTACTTACAGTAGCATCCTGAAAAATCTTCAATGCGTATTTCCATGCTGTTTGCGAAAGGTTCAGTTTCACTGGATTTATGTTACGTAGCTTTTATCTCTGGTATATAGTAAAGTTGGATTTACCGTGGATGGAGCTGGAGTGTGGTATGTGAACAGCTGTGTTTGAAGCAAGGTGATCAAGTTATTTTAAACTTGGTTTTCATATTGGACATAAGACTCAGTCATTATAAGATTAAAATATGTATAAACTGAACTCATGTAAATAAAAAAATGATCGTCTCTTGTTTTATTTAATCCCCAAATTCTTGGAGTTTAGAGTAGAATTTGTGTTTAGATTTTCAAGCTACTATTGAGCTACTATTGTAGTCTGAAGTATATAATTAATCAAATTGAGGTATATCTGCAAAATTCAAATGTCGAATGGCAGTTCAGTTGTATTACAATGGAAAATGGAGAGAAGAAAATAAACATTTCTTAAATATTCATTTGGTGGTTATTCTGAGTATATATCAAGATGGTTCGAGTTCTTATAACTACCTTTTGTGTGTCCTCTTGCTGCTCTTTATTATAGCTCTTACAAACATGGACATACCTTTCCCCACATGGTAGTATTAAGGCATTTAAAAGGTAACTATTACCCTTCCATCTATTTTAGTGATACCTACTAAATGTTTAGCTTATATTTTTGCAGACGCAGTGTAAGGGAATCTTTAATCTGTCTTTTCCTGTGTAGATTTTCATTGGCTAAACGACTGATTCTTTAGAGTGCTATAAAATTGAATTCATTGGTAAATATTTAAGGTGGCCATTTCTTGAAGTTTTTAAGAAAGTGTTAAATGACAAATAGACTTTTACATATCACTATTTAAGAATCATTTCCGATTAAGTACTTATCAAATCTGGGATAGTGTTTTTATAATACTTTATTTTTAGAGTGGGGGGAAGGGAGGGAGGAAGAGAGGGAGAGAAACATTAATGTGAGAAACATTGATCGGTTCCCTCTCGTTCACACCCCAACTGGAGACCAGCCCGCAACCCCAAGGCATATGCTCTGACTGGGAATCAAAGCAGTGACCTTTCACTGTGTGGGACGATGCCCAACCCACTGAGCCACCCTGGTCAGGGCTGCGATAGTATAAATTTAAAGAGGAAAATAAAGTATCTTAAAGTACTAGAAATATGTTAATTAGATAGTCACTTGATTGCAATTTAAAAGTTATGCTAGTCTTAGGGAAAATTTGGAGAATATAATTTGTCAGCAGAAAGCTGTAAGGAATAAGGTACCATCAGTTGATCACAGCTAAAAGGAGACTCTTTGGGAGTCTTAAGGTTTTAATTGCATTTATACATGGGTCACAGTTTCCTTTTTCTTAATGTGTTCAGGTCCTGGATTGTATCACAGTACTTGCGAATGATACGGTGTAAAGACTGGATTCTGTTACATATCTGAAAAATAGTGATCTCTTTTTTTAAGTAGGCAGTTAACTTAGCTGATCACATACTCCCAACTTGACGTCTTTGTGAGGTGCAGCAGCTGAAGTCTGCCCCATGCATGTGTAGTTCACTGGTCAAGCAGAAATTGGACAAAGTATATGCACAGTTTGGGAGTTCCTCTCTTATGCCTGTTTTCTGGTGTTTCCTTCCTTCATATTTCAGTTCCTTTGGTTGCCCTAAACTCTGTCCATCAAGTCCTTAACCAACAGATCTTGGCATCTGCCCAGGGTGCCACTTACTGGGATCTCCCCTCAAGTACAAAGTTATTAAAAGTAGAATTTCATCCAGTGGTGATCTTTTTTTGAGTGTCATCCTCTACCTTTTACCTGCTTGGTTATTCTCCATTTATCTTTGGTGGGGAGCAGGTATATGTTCAGAGTTATCACCAGGAGGGCTGGTCAGATACATGCTATTTGCCATTATTGAAAAGTGAACTCTTTATCTTTTTAAAAGTCTGAAACCCTACTATTATGTGAAGTGCCAGTTTATTTAAATATCAAACATGTCCCCTACTCTAGGGGAGAAGTTTCTAGTTAGGGAATAGTGAAGTAGAATTTAGTATGAAGTCCTTGCTATATACATAGACACAAAATAATAGTTAAATTCAACTTTAAGGGTCCCCATTCAATATGAGAATGTAAGTTTATTTGTGTGGGACTGAAGTCCTGGGTAGAAATCAAATTTTAAATGTTCACTTACATTTACTAAGTTTGCAGTATTTTCTCAGCTTGTGAAAGGTGGGGCTGAGTTAGTTGTCCAGTTCATCAAGCTGATTAAAATTAATGGTTTCAAAGTGAGGGCTTTAGTTGTTCAGCCATAAAGGAATGGGGAGTATGATGGTTTCTATTTTAAGTAAAATACTTAGGAAGAAAAAAGACATAGTTGCTCTGGTAGGTGATGCAATATGACCACTTTGTTAGTTATTAGGATTCCCGCCCAAAAAAGTGACTATCAATTGACTTGAACCAGGGGGAAGTTGTCTTATTGTTTAAATTACAACTGTTTACAATAACTGTTGTTCAGGCCCAGTTTCAAATGCAGCTGTGTTGGGTGTGTGGGTGGTTGTTAAGTAGTACCAGAATAGTTTTACTCTAAGAATGTGTGAAAAAATCCCTTAGGGCCTGGGCTGTTACCCAGTTAGTTCAGGGATAAAGTTGACACAGGCTTTGTATTCCAGCTATTTTCTTTACCTTGTGGAATAAGTGATTGTCATGTGATTGTTTTGGCCTCACAGATCCTAGCAGAGAATCTTTTGCTTTTTAATTCAAATAAAATATAAAAGCTGTGAGATGGGTGAGGTGGGGCTGTGTGGTGGGGAGGAAATGGAGACAACTGTACTTGAACAACAATAAAAAATACAAAAAATAAAAGCTGAGAAATTACAGTGTCATTCTGTACTTGGAGTAGCAAGGCTCAGTTGGCAGGAGCAGTGTCCGTAGACCCTGGCCTGTGTTAACATAGACCTTCCCCACAGCAACGCTAAACCCATTCAAGGTGGTAGTACTTAAAGCCACAATTTTCTAAGAATTGGTGCTTTTTGTTCTCTTTCCTAGAGCAAGGAATACTTACAGGAGTTCCGGAGATTGGAGCAACTAAGCAGCTATTGATACTGTGCAAGTAACTCAGGCTCTATCCTTTTGTCCAAAAATCACCAGGAAGTGATTTTGGCATGCATTTGTGGAGGGTATTGACCTAGTAAACAGATGAGTAAAAGCTTGTTTATAGGTGTAACAGAAATTAGGATCTCCATGGAGGCAATTAACTCGTCTATAAATCCATATCCACATTGAAAATAACATTCTTTGTGCAAGGGATTCATGAACACTGAATCAGTAAAAGTAACAATTTAAGAATTACACTAAACAAATTTATACAAAAGCAGTGTACTTTATTAAAATTCATACAAAATGTGGCGATTAAAAACATTAAATAGGCAATGAGTTTTACTCTGAAGATCAGTAAGTCAGTTTTAAAATGTCGCTGTTTTGCTTTGGTCATTCAGCCATCTCACATAGCCCCTCCTCCGTTACAGGCAGGTGCTGTAAATAGTAACTTTCTGGCTTATATCCTTTAGGAGTGAACGGACTTCTCCTTCCAATCTTACTAATTCTTGAGCTTTATCTTCTAAATATTTTTGATTGTCTTCATATTTTCTTTCTAACTCTGTGGGAGATAAAGAGAAAAAGTCTGAGCAATTTATATTACGATGATCTCAAGATCTAATACTCAAGTGTCTTTGCTTTATTAAGGCTCTGTTAAGCACCAAGGACCAAGTAAATAGATTTTTACCTTTTAAATAAAAAAATGTGGATGCATTAATTCTAAAGTTCTTTATGAAAGCATGAACCTAAGTGAAATGACCTACCTTTCAGGAGTTGCAGCTTGCTGTTTGCTTGAGCCAAAAGTGTTTTTGCTTCATTTTGTAGCATTTCAGCTTTCCTTCTGGCATCAGCTGACTCTTCAGTTTTTTTGGCAATTAAATTTTCTACTTTCTTATATTTTTCATCGAGTTCACCATCCAGAGACTGCAGTTCCACATTTAGAGAAAGAAGTGATAATGTTAGTGTCAGTAATTACATTTAAGAGCAATGTGTAGTCTGACTGTGGCAAGCTTGAGCCACATAGATAATAATGAACTTGGACAGCAAGCATTCTGGATCGAGGGCCACCATCAAGGGTACTCAGGCTTGAAAACATTACCTTG
The DNA here is from genome assembly GCF_021234435.1 of Artibeus jamaicensis. Lineage (NCBI taxonomy): Eukaryota > Metazoa > Chordata > Mammalia > Chiroptera > Phyllostomidae > Artibeus > Artibeus jamaicensis. The sequence goes on along the minus strand of NW_026521981.1, from coordinate 261,828 downwards.
AAATAGTGGAATTAAATACAACATTGACAAGATTTTTAAAAACAAAAGATTTCAGACACTTTGGTGGTGTAACAGGTCTCAACGGCTGAGCCCTCATTCTCCTGCTGATTAGCTCTTTTCTGTGGAGACACTAAAGAGATTTTCTCAAAAGTAGATGTGCTGGGATCCAAACATGTAGATCTCAAAAAAGGCCCATTTTGAAAAAATTGTAAGGACCATCTGGATTCTTGACTTGGGTTTGTAGAGACTCGGTATCCAGAATCAGAGCGAGAAGGCAGATAAATTTAATGGAAGGCAGGACAAGATTATAGCAGGTTCGGGTGGTTGAGAGGAGGAGTTGGGTTTGGAAAGGTGGTTACAAGTGATTCTTTTGAGAAACACTTAGAACAATAGCCATTGATAACAGGAATTTCATGTCTAGGGGTTTTGCACTGGATCGTAATCAAATGCCATTTTTATGCAAAATGACCTGTAAGAAGATTATTTGGGAGACTCCTGCTCTCAGGACTGCAGGAAACTAGTGGAAAAGACGGAAGTGAAATTTTCTTACTGTTTTGTTCTTTTCTCCAACCCAGAGGTATAGCGCGGTCGCTGTTATGTAATGCCCCAAAGCCAAAGTGATTCCAGGAAAAATCTTGATATTAATTTCAGTTTATAACTCCCTACTATTCATTTAACAGTTGCAACATTCTTCCCAGGTTTAAAAAGGCTTCTTTAGAGCTAAAGCCCATAGAATTTAGATATTACTTGACTTAATGAAAAAAAAAAAGGGGGGGGGTGTCACATGAGATTTTCTCTGCAAATCAGACTAAGTGAAACGCAAAGGGGTTAATTCAAAATGAGTGTGGTAGGGGTGAGATGTCGGTTCCCTCCTGCTAGATATTCTCTACTATGCACTCTAAGCTGTTCTACACTGCTTTTAAAGACTTCTCAAATGCCCAGGTATTTACTGGGTGCCATAAAGATCTTGATTGAAACAGAAATACATGCTCAGTATGCTTGTTTGAAGACTTCACCCCTGTGCTAATTTTATCTTTGTAAACCCTTATCCAAGATTGGATTTGAGGGCCTATGTCATGCTTACTGGATACTTGCATATCCGCTCTCATTCTTTTCCCTGTGTCTTTAAAGACTGCTGTGTCGGAACAGTTCGTTTGGCATGTTTCTGATGATTAACTATTAGGGCTGTGTTCCTTATTATTTCCAAGGAAGGCAGTGAGGAGACTACTGCTCCTGGATCAATATAGCTGTGAAGTTACAAAGATTTACTTACCTTTTTAACATCTTCTGCACTTTGTTTTACAGCATATACTACTTTTTCAATATATTCTGCCTCCCCAGAGTTTTGGGCTGCCTTCCGCTTAAGTTCTTCCATGTTCCTTTCCAGCTCGCTGATGCGCTGAGAGGCGTTGTACAAGGTCTCCTCAGAAGCTGCTGTTTCAGACTCAATCTAAAAGTATAATGTCAATCAGCCAGCAAGCCATTAATTTAGAAAGTGGTAGGAAATGCTATGGAACATAAGTTTGGAGGAAGATTTAAAGAATGCCATTTTACTACAGATCAAAAGAAGTAATTACTATAAAGAAAACAATTTCAAGAAAGCTTATGTAAAGTGCCCAACTTTATTATTTTTAATATATTTTATTGATTATGCTATTACAGTTGTCTAAATTTTTCCTGGTTTACCCCCCTCCACCCTGTACCCTTCATTCCCTCCAGCAATCACCTCCTTAGTTCATGTCCATGGTGAGCTTCTGCATTTCCTATACCATTCTTAACCTCACCCTGTCTATTTTGTACCTACCAATTATTATTCTTATTCCCTGTACCTTTTCCCCTATTCTCTTCCTTCCCCTCCCAGCTGAACACCCTCCAAATAACCTCCATATCTATGATTCTGTTTCTATTCTGTTGGTTTAATTTTTTTTAGATTCAATTATTGATAGTTATTAATTTATTGCCATTTTAACGTTCATAGTTTTTATCTTTTTTCTTAAATAAGTCTCTGTAACATTTCATATAATGGCTTGGTGTTGATGAATTCCTTTAGTTTCACCTTGTCTGGGAAGCAATTTATCTGCTCTTCCATTCTAAATGATAGCTTTGCTGGAGAGAGTAATCTAGGTTGTAGGTCCTTTTTATCACTTTTAATACTTCTTTTCAGTCCCTTCTAGCCTGCAAAATTTTTTTTTGAGAAATCAGCTCACAGTCTTATGGGAACTCCCCTGTAGGTAACTATCTGCTTTTCTTTTGCTGCTTTTAAGATTCTCTCTTTATCTTTAACCTTTGGCATTTTAATTATGATGTGTCTTGGAGTGGGCCTCTTTGTGTCCATCTTGTTTGGGACTTTGTGCTTCCTGGACATGTATGTCTACTTCCTTCACCAAATTAGAGAAAATTTTCTATCATTTTTTCAAGTAAGTTTTCAATTTATTGCTTTCTCTTCTTCTGGCATCCCTGTTTCAAATGTTGGTACATTTGAAATTGTCTCAGAGCTCCTTACCCTATCCCTGTTTTATTGTATTCTTTTTTTCTTCTTGCTGTTCTGATTGAATGGTTCTTTTCTTCCTTATGTTCCAAATTGGTGATTTGATTCTCAGCTTCATCCACTCCACTGTCAATTCCCTGTAAATTCTTTATTTCACCTAGTGTAACCTTCATTTCTGCCTAGGTCTTTTTTATGCTGTTGAAGTACCCAGTGAGTATCCTGATAACCAGTGTTTTGAACTCTGCATCTGATAGGTTGCTTATCTCCATCTTGTTTAGTTCTTTTTCTGAAATTTTGTTCTATTCTTTCATTTGGGCCATGTTTCTTTGTCTCCCCATTTTGGCAGCCTCCCCGTGTTTCTGTGTATTAGGTAGAGCTGCTATGACTCCCTGTCTTAGTAGAGCAGTCTATTGTAGAAAAGTGCACCTGTAAGTTGGATGGGGCAGAGCCTTAAGTAACCTCCAGTGTCACTGCTCTGTGGCTCCGTGTGGAGGAAGGCTCAGAAAAGGGACAAGGCCACCGCCTGGCCTCTTGAGTTTTTTCTAGGAGGAAGCTGTCTCATCACTCACCCTGGTGCTAAGACACTTCCATGTGTCCCCATATGCCACAAGTGCCCTTCCAGCTGTTGCCCCAGTGTTTAGCCCAGAAGGAGTGAGTCTGCATAAGTCCTAAGTTCATTGTGGGCCCTTTAAGAGGAAATTCCTAAGAATCCCACACTTTCTTCCATTGCTCCAACCTCTACTGGTTTTTACAGCCAGAAGTTATGGGGACTTATCTTCCTGGTGCTGGAACCCTAGGCTGGGTGGTCTGGGATCTCTTATTCCCGAGGTATCGCTCCTGATTTTCATCTATCACACATAGGGGTGGGACTGCCCATTCCAGGTTTCCACACCTCTCCCTGCCCCTCTGTGCCTCTTTGCATCTCTGTTCCTCCTACCCGTCTTGATGAATGTGCCTTCTTTAATTACTTGGCTGTCTGATATCCATATAGCCTGGTTTTCTGATGATTCTGAGTGATACTTGTTTTGTAGTCTAGTAATTTTTGCTGTGATTGTGCAAGGAGGCAAGCCGTGCTTACCTATGCCTCCATCTTGACCAGAAGTTAATGTGCCAAACTTTAAATGGTCTTTGGATATCTCATATATTAACTTGATTCTTTTGGTGATCTAGGCTGAAATTCACATCAAATTTCTCCTTACAGTAACAACCCCCAGGCAGCTTGATGTGTTGAGAAGCATTTTAAGGAGACCTGCAAACTGGTCCAATGTTCACAGATAAGCAGATATGAGAAGAAGGATTTCCACATAAATAATGAAATTAATATGGGTGGGAAAACTATAACTTTCAGTTATCTTTAGTTTTTTCTGTCAACTTAAATGAAACTTTAGTGGTGGAGGTTATGGCACTTCAGAAACTGCCTTTAAAGTTAATTTTGGTGTTTTTAGCTAATTACTGAAGACATGGAGACCAGGGGTGTTAAAGTTACTAGGATAGGGAGACTGAAACTTTAAATAGTCATTTAGGGGGAAATACCTGCACAGCCAGTGAAAAATCCACATTTGATTTCTCATCAAAGGATAATGAATAAACTTTTTTCTTAAAGCTAGCCAAAGTAAGCAGTCTGGCCCATGATAGAAAAAAAGTTTCACTCAGCAATCACTTTTTCTTAAAAATGATCTTTCGGGAGGGAGTTATTTCCATAGAATTATTTGAGGAACAGTAATGTCATAATGGAACTAATGGATCAGTATTATAGACATGCACTAAAATTTGCATTTGAAACCAAATGATTCTTGACCTAAAAGCTTACCTACTAATTAATTCAGAAAAAATTCTTAGTAGTTATAATTTTTAGGAGGTAAGTTTATATTTTTATGGGTGAACAGTTTCTGACAAGCTTTTCATTAGCGTAGAGGTTGTTTTTGTTTCTTACTGTTACCAATTTAAACCACTTGCTGCCTCCCAGGGACCCTGAGAAACAGAAGCACCATAACTAAACGTACATCATCAAGCCCAGTACCTTACCTATCATTTGATTAATAACCTTACCTATCATTTGATTAATATTTGCTAACTTGCTTTTCAAAACATAGTAATTTTTAAAAAGTTACCAAAATACTTTTCATGTAGTGACATACTAAGAAATTTAAAAGCCAAGAGACAAAAAATAAAAATAAAGGGTTAGAACACAGCCTGGTGGAACAACACAGTTTTCTAAACTTGAACAAGTAGCCTGAAGAAAAGGCCTTGTCAGTGCTCAAAGTATCAGGAGGAAAAGTGGCTGATGAACTGCTGAGCCCGTCTTAAGTGAGAGCAGTAGAATAGAGGGGACAGGTTTGTATTGACAGGTGATAGGAAAAATAGGCGGAAAAGTAAACGTGAAGGGCTGGCCGGCCTGAGACGGCTGCCAGTATTAGGAGCATCTAATTTCAAAGTATATTCTGAGAAGATGGGGAGGGACTGGATGGGTCATCCATTTTTTTCACCCAGTTTTATAAAAGAAATGAACTTCCCTGAAATTGGGAGGAAAAAGATTTGCTTATTGACCTGTTTTGTTTTCAACAATTATTATCTGCATTACTTTCAGAGAGGGTTTTTCGAATAAAGCATTAAATGCATGTGAACAGTTCTTTGATTGTCTGGTAGTGTTCATGCTACTGAACAGAGCCTCTGCGATCTCTTGAAAGAAGAGGAAGCTGCTGTCTCAAGCTTTTTGTGGGGTGAAAATGAAGCGGGGCTTGATGTTCTAATGTCTTCAGAATCCTTTTACTTCTTTGGAAATGTGTCGCTTTTAGCATCTGTGCTCAGGGAATAGTTCAGTTGTAAGAATTTTCTAACTATGAAATGCACCTTCCTGATAAGAGTACATGCGAGTGTTTACACCTACATACAACAATGACCATAGTATCTTACCGAAGTCAGGAGGTTCTGGGTTCCTTGGATGTCTTCATCTGCTTGTTTAATTGCCTTCTCTGCTGCAATCTGGGCTTTTTCTGCTTCTTCCAGAGCCTCCTTTACCATGTCTGCAGTGACTTTAACATTTGTTGCACTTTTGCTGAGTTAAAAGAATGAGACAATATATTATGTGTGAACATGAAAAAAGTACTATACTTTCAGAAAAGAATACTTCTTTAAAAAAAACAGCCTTTCTGAAATAACCCAGAGATACTTTTAGAAATTTTTGTTGGTTGAATATTTTCTACACTTTTTAAAATGCCGTATCTTCAGATACCTGGCTTTTTTGGCTTCTTCTAACAACATCTCGGCTCTGGCAACGTCAGCAGCACTTTGCTGTAGAATAACCTCCACTTGAGAAAGGCTTTCAACTCGCTCGCGAATATCTTCAGTCAAGTTCTGTAACTGCTGTGGGGTGCTGGGCATTTCCATTTTCAATACTTCATTTGCCACGGCTTCAATGCTGTCCAAATCAGCACCATCCTCTGTTAAAAGCAAAGATGTTCCCATAAAAAGGTGGAAACACATGGTTCACACATTCAGCCACTTACTGGTCATCTACGATGTGAGCAGCACGGTGGGGTTACACCAAGACAAAACACACTTTCCGTTTATGTGTATAATCTACCTGAGCAGGGGGATGAGACCTATGCACCCGAGAGAAGGTAATACAAACAGCAAGGACTGCCGGAATTTGTCGTAGCCTGGGAGAGCCAGGGATGTCTTTGTGGAAGACGAGGAGCTGATCGAGTTTTGAAGGATAATGGTATTTGAAAGAAGAAAGGGCATCTCTGAATGGAGAAACAGTGTGAGCAGAGCCTGTTATGTGCGAGCTGAATGGAGCGACTGGTTCAGATTGTAGAAGACAACAGAGACCAGGGTCGAAAGCTGGGACTTGATCCTAACAGGCAGTAAAAACTTTCAATTGAGGTTGAAAGACTTGGTAGGAAAGTACTGTAAATGCAGATATAAAGTGTTGATATTCCTTGTAAGTGATCTGGATTCAGGAAATTAGGGAAAGAAAATCCAGTCAGAGAAGCAAGAGGATCAGGATGGCATAGTATCAGAATCCAAGGAGTTTCAGACATCAAATGTGAAAGGAGGTCAGAAAAATACAAAGAGGTTAAGCTTTAAATATATTATTAGTTTTTAACCCTTTTTCTTACTCACAGAATACCGATCTTGTTTAGGCACCTACCCATAAGGTAAGGTAAGCTTATCAACTCAAACTTAAATCCTGATTGTGTGTTTCGTGTACCCTTGAGTCAGTTCCAACACCTGGTAACCCTGTGAATGAGTGATGTCCATGTAAATCCCAACTAGTCTGCCAAAGATGGCCGTGCCATTCCATTTGCCAGTGACGTGTATGCATAGCCATGGGACTCATTTCTGGTTAGTGAGGTTTATGGTGGAGCTCGCTCAGAGGGTTCTGGGAAATATTTTCCTCCTTTAAAAAAATACAACAGGACAGGTGGTCTTTCTTCCATTAGATATTGTTGTGTCCTTATATGAAGTTTGGAGCTTTTGTAGCTGCCTCGTAACCAGGAGGAGCTAGCCTGAGAATAAAGCTGATAGGCTTAAAATGGCAGAGCAGAAATATGAAAAGTACATGGGTCCCAGAACCATGGAGCTGTCCTACTATTGAACTTCTTGTTCTGCATTACACATCTTTTTGATTAAGTGTATTTCAGTTGAGTTTTCTATAACTTGTAGCTGAAACCACCCTCACTGGTAACACTCACACTGACGAGCAATACTTATGAACTGGATCACAAATTCTAGAGATTTTCTTTCTCTACAAAACTCTTAAGGTACAGAGATAACCAGAGGTGTCTAACCATAGGTATAATAATATCCTGTAAATAAAAGCATTTTGAAGCTTTGGGGACAATGCCAAAATAAACTACTTCAAGTTAAGGTTCTAACGGGATTATCTGTAATTTGTAACAAATTCCAAATGCAAGTCCCATAGTGTATGATTTGCTCTCACTTCTTGATTTGCAACTTGGGTATCAAATCAGATGTGTCTGTATCTGCTGATACAGACACATAAGAGAAGGTTACTGACACACACATATATAAACTTAAGATAGAAAACATTTCTTAACATGGATTTTTTTTCAAAATTTGGACATATTACTTTATTCACTGCTAGAAATTGACTTTTTCTAAAATGCAGATTTGAATTATGGCCTCTGAAACACAGACCCTTATCAAACAGTTTTATATTTCAAGATAGGAAGACATGTCTAAAAGTAAAATGAAAAAATTCCTTACGGGTCAAAAAGTCTCTGATCTGCTTGATCAAGTCTCGCAGATCCTCGTTGCTCTTGTCCACTTTTTCTTTGGTAGCATTGGTTTTCAACAGGACATCCTGAGCATTCTGTTTGGCCTCATCTGCCCTTACTTTTGCTTCAGAGACCTACGTGTGAGGAATAAATTACCCAGGGAACAACTTTATTCTTTCTAAAGCAGATCAGAATATTATAAATGGTCCAGAAAATCATGCTGTGAAAAACTAACATTTGGAATCACAGCTTTTTGAAACAAGTGTCTCACATTCATTCATATTATGTTCCTGTACAGAGTGAAAGTATTCAGTATACAGAGTTTTATACAGTATTGTCATATAGATAAGACTAGCATATGAACTTTTTCTAGCTGTTAACTCCTTCAAAAACATTTGGTGACCTATAAAATATTCTTTAGTCTTTTTCTCAGGTACCAACATAAATATTTCAGTTAATATGAGATTAATACTTCATGTATCACTTTAGAAGAATAAATACTCAACTGCTTAGTATAGAAGTTTTGTAGTACAGCTGGATGTATTCATAACCCTGCACCCATGGTAAGTAACACGATTCTCTCAAATTACTGTCATGATAAGAAAGCAAATTCTTAAACATCTATGAGTAAAACTGCCTCATCTCTTTCCCTGACCTCACAAAAACTTGAATTCATACTTGGTGTGAAATGCACTTTCTATTTTAGTACTTTGAATTAAATTGATTTCTCCTTTTCAGATCCTCCACTCCATACTGAAAGTAAACAAACAGTAAAAATGGAGGCCATCCACTGAATTACCATTTTGGAGAGCTGTTCGACCTCAGCCAGGGCACTCAGGACGTCTCGGTCGAAGTCCATGGCTTTCTGCCAGGCACTGTGTGCAGCAGTGACGAGACCACCACAGCCAGGCCCCCCACACTTCTTCTGTCCTTCGTCAGTTCTGCAGTTGGGGCCGCCACATTCAGTCTCGGAGCAGGAGGCCCCTGGCGGCGTCCCACAGGTCTGCAACGAGCCAAGGAGCAGGCACAGGTTCAGAGAAGGAGTCCCGCTGCAGCGGAACAGCTGTGTAGGGCCTGGGTGGCCCCAGGGAGCGTGTAGGTGGTCCTCAGCGAGGGTGTTCGGGATGGAGAGAGGAGCAGAGAGTTTAGGAATAAGCTAACCTGCTTATTTCCAAGGAAATAAGAAAAATTTAGCACACTCATCAATACCTTCTGCCCAAATGAACTGGAGCAGGGAGCTCTGAGCAGGGAGCAACATTATCTGCTCTGTTGGGTTGAAGCCTGCCAATTCGAGAGCCACAGAATGCTTCTCTTCCCTTTGTCCTAACCAGTTGGAGTTAAAAAAACAAAACAAAACAGGTATTGGGGACCTTTTTTGGACTAGTGCCTTGTTAAATACCCTGGTGAATAGGGTGACACAAAAGGCCTATTATCTGGCCTTTTAGTAACTTCCCATCTAGTTAGGAAGACAGGGTGACTCTACATAAAACAGCCAAGAACAGGTCAGATGCAGCAAGGAGGAAAGGAAGCACACAAAGGAAGCTGTGGATGGCTCGCAGTCTCGCTGGGAAGGACGTTTCTGGTGGGCTCTGAGAAGGGGAAGTGGGGCAACATTCCAGATGTGGGAGGGAGAAAGGAGTAGGAGCAAAGGTGGATATAACTTTCTCAAGTAGCAACACCCCAGACTCTCCTCCTCCTTTCTTATCTACCAGACACTTGCAAAGATCAGGGCCTGGGCATGGCAAACACATGGCTAATTGGTAAATTACACATTTGCTATGTGATGTAAAAGCCTGAGCAGGAAGAAATTGTATTGAAAGCTCTCCTTTTGTGGAAAATGCTCCTACTGAAGAAGCGAAAGATTTACTGCAGTGAAAGGCAGTTAACAGAATACTCCCGAACAAGGAAAGTATTCTTTATAAGAAGTAAAAAAATACTTTTTCATAAATACAATCAATTCTTTAGCCTAATAATTCTATAATTACAATTCCACTACATTTAAAAATAAATAAAATAATAGTCTTTCCTGTATCTGGTTTGCAGTACACATCAAACTTCAGAAGATAAAACTTATTCTGTGTGCTCAAGAACATGAGCTTTACTCAAGAAGAGCAGCGTAAGGCCCCAGGGACGCTTTCTAAAAACAATCTGACAGCACACTGCAAGATCTGTCTTATTTCAACAGACAGGACAGCCTGAAAAAAAAAAAAAAAGCAGCATGGGTCTCGCTAAATAGACATAAAGACAAAGAACTGAAGGCACTTGAAAAAATGCAAAGGGGCCAAAATGTTCCTACATAAGAAGCGGCATTAAGGAGTTCTCACAGAATAATTAACCTAGACAAACATATACAAGGATAGACCGGAAGGAGATGGCTAATCCCCAGGTAGCTCACCACGTGGAAAAGCAAGCGAGGCACAGGTGCCCATTGCCAACCATTCCAAGATACTTTCTCTGCTGAAAAGCAAACATCCTTTAGCACGCTCAGCTGCTTTTCATTTTAGTCTGTGGATTTCTTATTTGTAGTTACTGGATTTTTATTGGCATTTGTGAGGAAGGAGTCAATACTGAAAGCAAAGAAGATTGAAAGAACCGGCACTTCATGCCTAACAACTTTGTGTCCTGTTAGGTACAATTCACACATCGCTCGGCCCCTATTTTTCTATTAAATAGTGACTCCCTATTACTTATTCCCTATTTCCACTAGATGCTATAAAGTTTCTGACAATAATGAGTACATACTGTATCCATCAATTAAGTTGGTCACAATACAGGACAGACTGGGTTTTTGTCTACTCAGAAAAGGGGCTGTGGGGCCAGAGGAGGGCGGGGAGGAGCATCACGTCTTTACAGAGCTCTCCACTTCCTGTGCACTCACCTTCCCTCCCTCCACCCGCCCTCTGTTTCTAAGCTAAGAGAGCACAAGCCTTACAAAATAAAAGTCTATAAAAAATACCCTCCAAACTCTCAGATGGGTGCTCTCCTATGCAAAACAATGTGGAATGAAGAGGAAGAAACAGGCTGACATTGGTTTTTCTGGCCTTCTGCCTGATTTTCATTAAAGTCACTACTCAATTTCATTTGGCTCCCGAGTTACTTTATAAAAGCTTCTGGAAAATGAATCTACTTTCTAGGCTGGTCTTAGGGTTCATGTTCACCAGGTAAAGTTACTGGAACAAAGGCACATTTTAACTAACACCCATGGAAAAATTCTTAACGCTCTTAAAAAAATTTTTTAGGACAATCCTCCCAGAATGATTCTGAATTACTCCACTGAGATGGAGTTTGCACTTCGAATCAGAACAAAGTAAAAACATAAATGTCCACGGTATAAAAAAGGATCAAGTTTAAATACGAAGTCACTGAGTCAGTACAACAGTATGGGGGAGTAGTCATGATTCTCGGGTTGTACCAGAGAAACCACCTTAAGAGAAGGAAGATTAGAAACACACAGGCTGTTGTTTTTGACCTGGCTTGGTCAGGATACCCCACTCTGTGGTCCAGAGGTGGGAGCCTGGGTGGGAGGTGCACTCCTGCTGATTCACTTGCAAAGTAAACAACACTGAAGACAAAAAAGGGTGCTTTTCTTTCTCCTATAGCATGATGGCCTCGAGGCCAACCCCACTAACCTTACCATTTCCGCAGCGGCTGAAAGGTCTAGACTTTGTAGTTTGCCTGCCAGTTCATCCAGAAGGCGGGCCTGTTCCTCTTGTTTTTCCCGGAACTGGGACTCTCGCTCCATCATCAAGTCTTCCACTCTGTCTCTGGTGAGCGCGGACTGCTCCACGGTGCTGTTGGAATCTATGGTGGAGGCATTCACCCTCTTCTCTGCCTCTAGAGACGCCTGGAAATACTTGGTAATGCTGTCCAGGGCGCCTAGAGCATGGAATAAAATTGCCCTCGGTTAATCCCCTTGTACCCAGTCTCCTCATCAAGCAATGTCCATATAGAGTGTCTTTCTAGCCCTAAGTTTATTGTATGGTTTTGTTTTACAATTTAAGAAATAAAATCTTTTAAGAACCATAACTTTCCTGTTATGATCAATGAATATACTGTGTCCTATTAGCACCTACTCTGGCTCTGGAGGTTGGTAAACATCTGAATGGATAACTAAGTCAACCATGCAGATGTGGTTTCGGTGCAGGCACGCACCCAGTTGTTCTAGACAGCTGCTGTCAGGCATCCTGTAGATTACACGTCCAGCTAATGTCCCCCCTTCTCAGTCGTTTTTTTTAGAGGCACTCAAATGGCTGGTATTATAAACATAAAACAGCATGGCTGTTTAGCTTTAAGGACCTAGTCAAAAAATTAAGTGATCATGCATTAAACAGGATGAACAATGTGATCTGACATATTTTACTTTCTTTTGCTATATATGGCCTATGACAACAAGAAATGGAAGGATTTGCCAAAATTATTTCCTGACCAACCAACATTCTTGAATGTACAAGGATCTGCGGAAGTATCAACCTAATTTCTTAACGGTTGAAGAGCCCCTTTCCAAGAAAAGTCTAGAAGGTTAAAGCACTAACTGAAAAAAATCAGGAAACACATGCCATTCTAATGAAGGACTGTTGCTCACTCCCTGGGACCTCAGCTGGGACTCTTAAGTGTCCTTGTGGCTCAGCTCCCACATTCAGCCCTCATTTGTGCCAGAGACACAATGGGAAAAAGCTTTAAGTCACGGGTATCAAACTCATTTTCACCGGGGGCCACATCAGCCTCGCGGTTTCCTTTCAAATGGCTGAAATAATTTTAGGGCTGTATAAATGTAACTACTCCTTAATTTTTTGTGTGAAAGTACTGTATTAAAGAGGTTGTTACACAGATTGTTAAATCCACTGTCCAAGATTGAGTACTTGCACAAAAAATGCTCACCCCGAATATCTGAATTTTTGATAAATTCCAGTTGTTCGGCAAGCTCTTGTACTGTGTTGTCGAGGCTTTCTGCTTCTGTCTGGAGAGAATCCAGGGCTTTGGCTGTACGGTTTCTCTGTGAAGCAACACCAGATAACTTCACCTCTACTTGAGCCACCTTTTCCGTAACTTCTTTCGTTAGTTTCCTACAAGGAGAAGGGTAAGTTTACCCAAGTAAAATAAACCTTTTCACATTTTCTACTAATACTATAATTCTGTAATTTCAATCCAGTTCAGTACTTGGTAACAATTTATCTCGAAATACTGGTTTTATTCTCCTTATCATTACGAGACTGTATTAAATCTAACAATGTTTCTGTCCTCGAAGACTTTGAAGAGAAGCACAGAAGCCGCTCTCTGCCGAGTCCTGGCGGATGGGCCGTTCGCAGGGGTCCACGTCTCTGCTGTGACACGAGCATCCGTGCAGACCATGGAGTTCCAGCTCCACGTGTGAGCAGCTTTAAGCCCACGCAATCTCACAGACTCCAAAGACAAAGTGACTCCGGTGTAGAATTATGCCTCTCAGCCCACCACCAAAAATGCTCCTATCTGAACCTTAGGGAGCTCCTTCAGGATGGGCCATGCCAGGAAAAAGCCCCACAACCACAGGAAGGCAGCAGGAGCCACCTGCGTTTCACACAGCGCCCCCCCACCCCAAGAGGTCCCATCAAAGAAGCCGCCTTCTTCCGCCAACAAGCAGCCCTTTTATTTTATGAAAGAAAGAAAGTAGTTATCTATGGAGAATGAAATAAGATGAACATTTAGCTTTCACAACATATTTCACTGGACTTTAAACCACGCAGCATCTTGTTCTGTATTTTTGAATCTTTACAGCTATGCTTTGGGCACCGACTTGTATTTACTTATATATACAGTGTACCTGTGTGTATATCACAAAATAACCTTTGAGAAAAAGACCTTAGCTTGGGGTATTACTGAGTCACCTAATTGAATATAATTATCTTCTCAGGGACATAATAGTATAAAACACTGGGAAAAAAGGTAGGGCTGCTGAAAGTTTGAGGGCCAAGAGAAAAATGATATTTAAGGCTGAGATAACATCATGATTGAAATCAGTGAAACAGTACTCAAAAGGGTTTGTAGGTTAAATTGCATTTTATAAGACCAATGGCTTTCCCCCCCTGGGCTGTTATAATATAGTTTCTTTTTTCAGTGCTTTGCTCTTACTGACCTATTGATTCAACAAAAGCTTTTATTTCTTCTCAAGTCTCATATAATGTTACAATTTCTTAAAAAATCAAATCTAACATTGTACATTTTTAAATAATGCCACTTTAGATGTAAACCATACATCTTTGTATATTATGTTGAAAAAAGATGAATGAAACCAGTTTTCCTGAGATGCTTACAATCTATCTGATCGTGAAGTAAATAGTGAGGCTCAGAGATAGCTGTTTCAGGAATGTAAACTCTCTTCTGACACGCTCTCTGGGGACACCATATTTTTTTGTTCATTTTTCAGTGCATGAGACCAAAGCCAAGAATCATTTCCTGAGAGTGCTTGCACTTGGAACACAGTCTTCCAAAACTTAGCACTGTGTGTTGGGAGGCTGAGCTGCAGTAGACTTTCTAATGAGGTAAAAGTCCTCACTAAGTGCATTATCGCCCTATTAGACATTTCATAACACCCTGGTCAACCACATGGTCTGGACACAAAACCTGAGGTTTGACATCAAGGGACTTTAAATCTATAAGGTCTAGGAAGGACCTTGTACAAAGTACTTGACCTAATATCAGCTGTTCCCTTCCTGCAGCCCACAGATAGTGTTGAGATGAAAAGTCCTTGGAGATGCTAATTAAAGTCTCGTCAAAAAATATTACTGTAATTTTATCATAATGTGAAAGCACTTTAGTATAGAGGATGTAGCTCTGAAATATCCCCCTTGCTCATGCCAAATGGTGCCTGCAATAAGAAAGCACAGCAGGACTTCCACCAAGATGGAGGCGCAGGTGGAAACACTTTGCCTTGGTTCTTTGCACAACCAAGTCTAAAACAACAAAGTTTTAGCAACGATAAACGCAACCAAGCCACAGAAAATTGAACAATACAGAGTCCAACAACAACGAACCATCCAGCTAGACCAGTAAGAGGGGCGGAGCCAGCAGCAGAGCGGGTTGGGGAAAAAAGATCCCTCGACCCAGGCAGCCAAGGGCAAATCCCAGGTGTGGGGTAGTGATGGGTGGACCCAGTGAAGGTGCAAGGCGGCAGGCTGACCAAGGTCACACATTCACGCGCAGATAAACCTGTGAAAGAGCGAGCAGTGAGACAAACCATGCAGGCCCCAGCAGCAGGAAGGAGCAGAGGGGACCGCTATTGCTCCCTCTCTGGCCCCGCCCCCACATACAGCGTCACAAACCAGCGACCTGGGTGGCCCTGCCCTGGTGAACAACTAAGGCTCCTCTCCTCATACGTAACATGGCTCAAGAAGAGCTCAGAACCCCAGAGCCCATAAATCTAAGCGAACAACTCAGAACCCCAGAGCCCATAAATCTAAGCGAACAAGAAATTGCCAGCCTATCAGAGGCACAGTTCAACACACTGGTGATCAGGATGCTCACAGAACTGGTTGATTTTAGCCACAAATTAGAGGAACATGTGAAGGCTAAACTAATTGAAATGAAGAAAAATGCATAAGAGACCAATAGTGATGGAAAGGAAACTGGGACTCTAATCAAGGGAGTGGACCAGAAGGAAGAAAAAAATGACCAAACAGAAAAATATTAAGAAACAAGAATTCAAAAAAATTAGGAGAGGCTAAGGAACCTTTAGGACACCTTTAAGTGCTCTAACATCCGAATTATAGGGGTACCAGAAGGGGAAGAGGAACAGCCATGAGTGGAAACCTTATTTGAACAAATAATAAAGGAGAACTTCCCCAATCTGGCAAAGGAAATAGAGTTCCAGGAAATCCAGGAGGCTCAGAGAGTCCCAAAGAAGTTGGACCCAAGAAGGAACACACCAAAGCACATCATCATTACATTAGCCAAGATTCAAATGAAGGAGAGAATCCTAGAAGCAGCAAGAGATAAGGGGACAGTCACCTACAAAGGAGTTCCCATCAGACTGTGGGAACAGTCTGATTTTTGAGAAATCAGCGGATTTCTCAAAAGAGACCTTACAGGCAAGAAGGGGCTGGAAAGAAGTATTCCAAGTCATGAAAGCCAAAGACCTACATCCAAGATTGCTCTATCCAGCAAAGCTTTCATTTAGAATGGAAGGACAGATAAAGTGCTTCTCAGATAAGATCAAGTTCAAGGACTTCATCATCACCAAGCCCTTATTATATGAAATGTTAAAGGGACTTATCTAAGAAAAAGAAGATAAAAAAGATGAACAGTGAAAGGTCAGCAAACTCACAGTTATTAACAACCACACCTAAAACAAAAGCAAACTAAGAGGACAGCTAGATCAGGAGCAGAACCATAGAAATGAAGATCACATGAAGGGTCAGCAACAGGGGAGGGAGAGAAGGAGAAGGGGGGAGAAGGTACAGAAAATAAGTAACATAGACCATAGATAGAAAATAGATGGGGGGGGAGGGTAAGAATAGTAGAGTAAATATAGAATCTAAAGAACTTGAGACATGTGGTCATAAACTAAAGGAGGGGGAATGGGGGAGGGGTGTGCAGGGGGGAGGGGTGTGCAGGGGGGAGGGGTGTGCAGGGGGGAGGGGAATGAAGGGGGGGGAAGAGAACTGTAATGGCATAATCAATAAAATAAATAAATTAAAATTAAAAATTAAAAAAAAAAAAGAAAGCACAGCATTTGGGGAAACACAAATGCTTCCTACTCTATCCTGTTTTATCCTTCAGCTAGATCTTACTGTGCTGGTTTTGGGGGTCCTTTCTGGCAAAGGTGGTTGGAACATTTCAGAGCAGGAGAGATAAGACTAGGAAAAAACAGCAAAACGAACCCTGGGAAGTCAGGCATGATTCAGCTCAATGCTCTCTGCTTTCAATGGCAAAATAAACACTCTCCAGTCAGACAGATGATTACCCACAGAAGGGCTAAGAGAGGATTTGTTGTCGCAGAGAACTGTCATAACCAGGTGGAAGAAGCACTGTTCTGGTGGACCCGTGACTGAGCGGTAGAACTAACAGTCTTATTGGTGGTAATGGAATTTCCCTGGTAGTAGCAAAACATATGAGAATAACTTATAATTTTTTTGCAATTACATTATCCATTTCATAGATCGATCTTTTTGCTACTCTGTAAAGTAAAGGAAAACACTGTCTTCCCTTCTCCACAGGAGAGAAAAGAATCTCAGGAACAAGTGAGTCACTCAAGTTCACAAGCCTAGCAAGCAACCAGGCTGTGACTCATTATGGACCCTTTGTCTCTGAAACCAGTGTTCTGGCCATGGGACTGCCTTAGAGCGCCATTTGGAAAAAGGAGCACTGAGTATAACATACACACATTCTACACTGCAACCTCTGCAATTTTGGTCCCCAGGGATGTGCCAACATTCATGCACCTGATGCACAGAGTAACGATGGCTGGAAAATGAATGGCCCAGCATCTGTTTTCACTCACAGGACTAACCACGCATTCTGATGAAAGCACTATGCCAAGCCGTCTCTGCTGTTTATTCATGAGGTTGAAACAATATTGTGAATTTTAACTTGTGCTCATTAACTACTTACTCTGCTTCCTCAAAAAGATTCCCAATGTTTTTCAGTGGCTCCGCGGCTGGGCTCTGGGCCAGGATGTCTCTGATCTCACTGACCTTCTTCTCCACCGAGTCCACAGTCTCCCGGTAAGGCCCGATCACGCCACTGATCTTCAAGGCCTTGGCTTTCTCCAGGAACTTCTGGGTCCTGTTGGTCAGCTCAGCGATGATCACGTCCCAGAGAGCAAAGCACTGGTGGCAGGGCGTGCAGTCAGGGAAGACCCCCGAGTACCCTCGAGTGCACTTGTCACAGCGTGGACCCTCGACACCCTCAATGCAGACACACTGGCCGGTGGACTGGTCACACTGTGGTGTCTCAATGCCCCTGGGGTCACAGTCACAGGCTAGAAGGGAGAGAGCAATGCCAGCTGATCCACCAGACCACAAACCTCAGTGACAAGATTTGGCATTTAGAATCTTCATGACTGTTACAATGGCACAGCGTCACCCGTTGATGGCCACTTACCAACAGCTTTCGGAGAGACCACAGCAGCTCCCCCCAGGACATGCATCACCTCAGTGCTTGCTGTCCACTTCTTGACAATAACAGTAATAGAGCACAATAATTTTCTAAGCTAACACTTACTGTTTCGGGCACTGCAGAAATGGTTTACATGCACCGTCTCATTTAACCCTCAACGACAGCCCTGTGGGATAAGTGACCCACCTCAAGTCTTGGGCAAGGAAATGGCTGGGCCGGGTTCAACTTTGCAGTTCAAGAGTCTGCGCCCTTGAGCTCTGCCCTGGCTCTGCCTCCCTCCTACTCAGACTTCTCTTTAGGTGCTACCAGTGCAGACAATTCAGGTGATGTCCTGATGCCACAGGCATGTGGCCTGAGATACAACACCACAAAGAGCAGCTCCTCGCATCACCTTCCCTGCTCATGAAACACAATGAATACTTGCAAAATGCACTAAACTTGATTTAAAAAAGAAAAAAAAACTAAACCAAACTAAATCAGAAACAAGTCACAGGAATTCTAAGCATCTAGTTCTAAGGATTTCAATGGAGTACAGTCTAACTCATGGGCGTCTGTGGGAACCACTAGCAGCACAGGCGGGTAAAATGTCAGAGTGACAGACAGGCCCTGGGGAGGCAGCTGAGTCCTAGCCTCTCACTGGCCCAGGAGTGTTGGCATCTCAGGCAGAGCCCAACGGTATAGAGTGAAATTGGTGGTCTCACCGATGGACTGTGGCTGAGATTACTTATCACAACGCCTGTGCCACTGAATCCTGGCTTACAGTCTCATGTCACAGGGGACTAACTCATTCTTATATCAACACTTGATATTTCTGAGTAATTGGACAGTGTTTAAACAACAGAAGACCTGTACACACATCTTTAATCCCCAAATATCGAATCCTTCCTGGGAAAAGGTGAGGATTAAAAATAAACAAAAAACAAGAACTACAAAAACTCCAAATACCTTATTTCCTTAACCAGACTGAAGATTCCAAGGGCAGGGCTACCTCTTAACCCCTATTTCCATTCTCAGCAGCGAAACAGAGTTCAGTTATCTTTGTCAGGTGAGGCCCTAACCTCATTTTTGGTACAGGCATGCAAGTGACATTTAACCGATGCCTCTATAAAAGAAAATAATCCTCTTAACAGGTCACGTGTGACAAAGCACGGTGGACTCATCCTCTCTGACACTGTTTACAAAATCTTCTCGAGTCCACAGCTACGATTTGCCTCCGAAAGACTTTCTAAGTTAAACGCCTTCCAGAGCCAGTTTTGCCGACTGTCCTGCGAGCTGCTCACAGCCCCTCTAAGCTCTAAACCCAGAGAGACATGTGTATGGCCTGTAACATTTTATCCGACCCTCCCCACATCCTGCCTTGTATTAGGTCTGATTTTTCATTGCCTTTGTTAGCCAAGTGCACTCCAAGTTCATGAGTAGCAAGTTTGAGCAACAGTGTTGTGATCAGCGAAGTGGGTTCATGCTTTCTGGTTGCGAATCCTGCCTTCCCCACACCCCAGAGACATGACTCTGCACAGTAGGGAAACCGAGCGAGTTTTCACAACTGTACAAAAGGAGCAACGATTACACCTACCTTCCAGGGTTGCTTTCAGGACAGAATACCTTAATTCTAAAGTCTGACTTGGAGTAAATGCTCAGGAAATGTGTTTTATTACCATTACTTTCTGTGTCCATGCAAATGGCAGGTAGTCTCCTGCTCAAAGTGTTGCTCGATTGACATTTCCATCAGATGAAGAGGGAAAAAAAGCTGTTATGGCCTTCTTTATATTTATCTTTGTATATTTGACAATAACATCATGATTGTGCAAAAATTTGAAGTTTGGAATATTCTAGTTATCAAACTTTAGGATGAAAAACATGTAGCATTCTCTTGGTGCCTTGGATTTTCAAAACTAACCCTTTTCTCCTTAAGGATATCGTTTTATTTCCAGGTACAACAGGCATGTTTCATCTGTCCAATGTTATTTTGGGGCATTCTCATGAATCAGGAAGCAGCTCAGGTGAGCTGCAGATAACTTCAAGTGTGTTCCCTAAACCATTTGTTCCAGGAGATGTTCCTAAAAATAAGGGTTCCCGAATCAGGTGGGTGCGGGAAAACCTACATCCTCCACTTGAAGGTTCAAAACAAATACCAGCATATTAAAGAGGCAGAGGAGGTGTGCAGGAAAACACTGTTTCACATTTCTTTTGTTTTCCCATGTCATATCCCAGACTCGCTGGACTGTGAAGTCTCTTTCTAGCGGAGTGCCTAGTGGCAGCCCGCAGGTATGATGTTGGAGGCCTGGAAGGCCAGGGCCTTCCCCTGCTTCTGAGATCAGGAAAAGGGGAAGAACTCAGATGACACTGGGTCTGGACACTTATGCTGTATAGACTTTAGCAATGGATTTCCACATTATCTGGTAAAATTCAGTCACCTTCCCAAAAAGCTAAAACTCCCCTGGGTCATCTAGGTCTTCGCCTGTCAAACGTAGGCATTCATCATCCTCACCGTACCTCCACCCCGAGACTCGGAATCGGTAGGTTGGGATGGGGCCTGAGAATGAACAGTTGCCAGGTGGTGCTGATGTGAAGGGGGACTAGACCCTGTTTTGAGGAGCGCTGTCTGTGTCATCCGCCCAGCTGTTCCAGCCCTCCTCGGGTATGTTAATGTGTGTGTGCAGGGGTGACAGAGTGTGTGTGCGGTTGGAGCAGAGTCCTGACTTCGGAAGTTCACAGCATTGATCGATACACAAACCGAAGGACCTACGTAAGTAGAGATGCTTAATGATGCCACTGTCATCAGTCAGATTCTCAGTCTGCTCCTGCGCAGCAGGCTCCAGTGGGTGGCCTGTGTGGGGTCTAGGCGTCCCGTGGACCTGTGCCTACTTTACCGACCCCCGTAGACTTGGGACAATTGAGGCGGATGTTTGCACCTGCTTTTAGTTTGCTTACAAAATGATTTCTTTTTCATAGGCAATGCACGGGTACACTTTAGGTCAGCCCTAAAGGGGCTTTTTACTGGTTTCATGCTTGGGGCAAGAGCATGTGCCTATGTAGACTTTATTTTTACTTTCTCTAACAATTTTCATTTATTTCCCTGGTAAAGGCATGTCTCGCTCTCATTCTGTCATGGCCATCTTTGAGGAAGACAACACTGGCCCTGAACTGTAGGGTTTAAAAGGCAAAAGCACTCCCATGATGGCTTTCCTCATTTGCCTTTTACATAAAAGCACATTTTTTTCCATAAGGAGAATACCTAGCTATGGCCTAAATCTTTCCATATGCATACTGTTAACAAGGTGATACCAGAAAGGCTAAAATTCTGCTCCCCAACAAACCATTTCAATGGAAAGATTTACAATTGAAGACATATTTGGCAATTAACTACATAATTTGAGAAAAGCGGCCGTGTTCTTTTCCCACAGCTCCATCTAATTTTGGATGACACCTATTCTTATCCCTGCTGATTTCTGGATCCTGTCCCTTGTCCCTTTAAGACCAGTATTCTGAAGGACCAGCAGAAATTCAGCTATCTCCAGAAGCTAAGGACCAGTTCAGCAGAACTGACTGACATTTCTTTCCTGCAGTTGGAAGTGGAGTCAAATTTCACAGATGGCTCACAGATGCAGTTTCATCATTGAAAAGTTGATCCTGAACTCTCTCTGGAAGGATACCAAATGCCTCCTGTAACTCGCAGAAGGCTTCAATTTTGGGTTGAAGCTGGGACCCTGCTAGAGCTCCTGTGGATGTGTGTGTGCTTCCTTCCCTGCCCACTGAGTTTCCAGAGGTGCTTCTCCAAGGGGGTCACCTGGGAGGCGAGCCCTGAAAGGCCTACGTTTACAACCTTGTGAAGAGAACCCCAAGAATATTTCTGATGCAGAAACATCAGTTCTTACCTGACGATTTAAAGCTTCGCATACACTAAAATTACGAAGGAAATTCTCCAATCATCTCTCATATTCACTGGGATCTGTAACATTATAAGCTAACTGTACAGGCTGCCTCTGACGAGGCCCAACGGATTTTCTCCTCCTTCAGGGAAAGGGCCAGGAGGTCAGGTGGGCCCGTAGCTCAGCCTTGCTTTAAGACATGTGATTACTGGGCAGAGGATCGAAAGCTTTCTCTTGAAAAGAAGGAGAGTGTATATTGAAAGGTGAACAAATCATAAAGATGAAGACTATCACTTTTAAAATGAGAGAACCATTTTAACGAGCTATAAGAATTCTACCTTCATCTATAAATAAACAGATAAAGAATTCTACCTTTATCTGTACAACATTTTTGGTTATGTGGTCAGTAGGTTTACTCTACTTTTATTGAGTTTTCTCATCATTCACCACAGGGCGTCTGGGAGGTAGCTAAATGAAGAACACTGCCCCATTTTACAGATGTTGAGGCGTGGAAGAAAACACTCGGAAGCTAAAGACAGAACGAGAAACAGCCCATGTGCCTCTTTGTCAGCAGGTACGACTGTTCTGCTTTCTTTGTATCTTTCCCTCTCCTTCCCGAGACCGCCTCTGCCCCCTGAGGCAAGTCCATCCTCAATGGCGTGGCCCCAGGGCTCTACACAGTCTGGTGAGACCGAATCTCTCCATGACCCTCCAGTCAGACGGCGTGTTCCCTGAGGGCGCCCCTTCCCCAGTCCTGTTGCTACATGTTGTCTTTATTGT
The DNA here is from genome assembly GCF_021234435.1 of Artibeus jamaicensis. Lineage (NCBI taxonomy): Eukaryota > Metazoa > Chordata > Mammalia > Chiroptera > Phyllostomidae > Artibeus > Artibeus jamaicensis. The sequence goes on along the minus strand of NW_026521981.1, from coordinate 239,359 downwards.
CCTAATTCAGCCAGGACAATAACTCCCTCCCTGTAAATGTCACTGACATCGAGGACCCAGCAGGTCTTCCCTTGCGTTTGTCTTTGGGCAAGTCGCTCACCCTTCCTGAGCCTGAGAGTTCTCAGATATGAAGTGGAGATTATACTTACAGGTTGTTGGTTGTAAAGACAGAATCAGGAATGTGTACATAATATCCCCCAAAGTGCTCGGCACAGGACAAATTCCCTGTAAATGACCACCGGAGCCAATCCTTTCCATGAAACCTTGTCACACGACTCCAGTGCCCGCCAGCTTGCCTCTCCCGGCAGGTGAGACGGTCTCCACTGCCTCCTGCCTCCTGCCACCTCGTCACCCGCCTTTTCAGTGATGGGACGACGCTCCAGCCAACTGAGCCACACGGGCCGGGGATGAATTCTTTTAAATTTCTCCAATGTGATTTTGCTTTTCTTCACATCTTCTACCTCCCTCAGCCCCACTACTTTTGGACTCAGCAGTAACAGCACTTCGGTTGGGGAAGGAGAGTTAGAGAGCGACTATGACTTCACCTGCAGAAGTGAGCTGGCTGTCTGGCCCAGAGGTAAGCACTGTCTCTGCAAAGGCCCAGAGGGTAAATATCTAGGCTTTGCAGGCTATATGGTCTCTGTCACACTATTTAACACTATTTAGCACTGTAGAGTGAAGACATCCAGGACAATACGTAACCAACAGGCACAGCTAGTCCAGTGAAGCTTTCCTGACACAGGCGGTGACTTGGACGTGACACAAGGCTGTGCTGCGCCTCCCTCTGGTCTGGCCCAGCACGTTGGGGGCCACACTCTGTGATTAGGATTATGTAAGACAAGCCTTCCCTGTACTAACAAGAGTGTTGTAGTTCTTTAAAGAACCAAATTAAATCTGTTTTTCTGAGTCACACTGACAGTAAAGAATAAGGTGGCTCAAAATGAATCCCAGGCTCAGAAAAGAATACAAGCATTATAAAAATGTACATCTGAGCAAAGAAATGGACTTAATTTTTCTACTAAAACAATTTGAAATGAGAAACAAGCATGGTGGCTGCTCCCACCTATGCCCCACTCTTCAGTTTGCCTGCGTATAAGAGACACTGGCCTTTCCCAAGAGCCAGAGGCTCTTTGCTATGTATGAGTCAACAGAGAGATTCCTCATGTGACCCTTTGACTCCTGAGGGGCTCGACGCAGAGCTCTGAGCTGCGGTTTTCTCTGGCATGGTCAGCAGTGGGTGGCTGAGACTCTCTCTGCATCCCAGCACAGTGGTGGGCTTGTTCAGACTTGGCACGACCGGCCAAGAGCCTCAACCCGGCCAGATAATAGGAACATTCAACAATTTGTAAGTATGAGACTCTACTCATTTGTCTTTTACATAACTACATTTTTTTCCATAAGGAGAATTCTTGGCTATGACCTAAGTTTTTCTATAAGGATTTGTGAATGAGGTGGCGCCAGAAAGTCTAAATTTGTGCCCTGTTCAACTGAAAGATTTAAAATTGAAGACTGGTGATTAATTATGTAATTTGAGAAAAGTGGTCACATTCTTTTCCCACAGTGCCATTGAATTTCAGATGACACCTCCCCTGGTCCCTGCTAATCTTGGGCCCAGCCCCTTTGAGTTTCTGTCATTCCGTTTCCATCTGTGACCACATCTCACTACGCTGAGAGCCCTGCGCTCTACCTGCTTCTGAACCTGTGTCCCTGCCTCACCCGGTCTGCTCCTGCTGCCACCTGCGCCTACGGGGCCGTGCTGCTGGTGCTGACTGCCCAGTGTTAACTCACATCAGTTCCCACCCTCTCTGGGTGTCAAAAGCGTTTAGGTCCCACAAGTTTCTTTTGTAAAATGAACTGACCTCTTTTTCTGGGTAAAACGAAGGATTTGGCAAATACTGATGTCAGGGATTTCACTCTTTGCAAAGTTTCTAAAACGTGATCACCTTTTGACCTAAAGAAATTGATACCGTCCCTATAAGGCACAATTTCTCTGGCAAATTTAGAGCCAAAAGCTTATAGAAAAGATAGAAGGGTAAAGTTCTGAGTACTAAAGAACAGCTCTCTGATTGGCTCTGGCTCTGGTAACAGGCTTCTCAGACTAACTAAGCTTAAGATGGAGAGAAAGGTCAGAAAGCTTTGGCAGCCCAAGCTATTTTTCCAGTGACACATGCTAAGACAATCAGGCTATAAGCAGTGATAGAAACATTATCTGCAGAAAATTCAAGCCCTTGGGACATTAAGGGCATTCGAGATTGAGGGATTTCACAGACTAATGTTTAGAACTCCGGAGAAACCAGATTTCAGGCGTGGGTTTTTTGCAGAAAACATCTCGTGCAGGAGGTGCACAGCGTGTGCAAGTGAGAAAACCAGCCCCCGTTAGGAACCAATATCTGGACTGAGCATTGGTGAACAAAAAAGCACCTGTTTGTTCTCACAGCAAACAGCGCCTCCTCTGTGGAACAGGCCTTAACCTAATCCAACATGTTGGTCCAGATCCTTCTGGCTACGCCTCAGTTGGAAATACAAACCATATGCCTTTTGTCCTGGTCTTCTCCACTGTTTGAAATTTTCTTGCTGTTAACGAATAGTTGGTTGACTTAAAGAACACCTAGTATCAACCTTTCTGACCTTTACTAGGAGATAGCTGAATGCACTGCTACCTTGAAGATCTGTATTGGTTCTTGCTACAGTTGTTCCCCAAAAGGAAAAGGTCATTTTAAATCTAGAGTCCATGGGGAACTAGAATCTCAGATTTGTAACAAAGAAAATATATCAAAGAACAAATATAAAACTACAGAAGATATTTATCTATAGTTATAAACTTAAAATGCAGGAAAGAAAACCCAAATAGGAAAGAATAATAGACACAACCTGTTAAAACCTTTTCTGTAAATGTTTTCAACTTTAAGATCTGAAAAGTCATCTGGCAGGTCAAAAAAAGATTGTTAACAGCATAAAAATTAAACAATCCTCCGGGTGCTGGCCACACCCTCCCACTCCCCTCATGGGGACATCACACAAAGTGCAAATACTGTGGGTTTCAACTGTCAACAGAATCTACTTGACACACTGCGATCAAACCATCTCCCTACCACAGCCGCTTAGCTGGGCACGTGCCAACAAGGAAGCTGGCCACGCAATGCTTATTTCAGGGGAGACTAATGAATTCACCAAAATTCATGGTTAGTATAAGCCCATTTTGGTTAACAAACAACTCGGTTAAAAAAAATGGGCAAAGGCCCTGGCTGGTGTAGCTCAGTGGATTGAGTGTGGGCCTATGAAGCAAAGGGTCACTGGTTCGATTCCCAGTCAGGGCACATGCCTGGGTTGCAGGCCAGGTCCCCAGTAGGGGACACATGAGAGGCAACCACACATTGATGTTTCTTTCCCACTCTTTCTCCTTCCCTTCCCCTCTTTCTAAAAATAAATAAAACATTTTAAAAATTTAAAAAATGGGCAAAGGACCTGAATAGATACTTCTCCAAAGAAGGCAAACAGATGGTCCACAGACACATGAAAAGATACTCAATGTCACTGGTCATCAGAGAGATGCAAATGAAAATCACAATGAGGTATCACCTCACGCCTGCCAGAATGGCCATCATCAACAAATCAACAAACAATAAATATCTGCGAGGATGTGGAGAAAGGGGAACCCTTTTGTATTGTTGGTGGGGATGCAGACTGGTGCAGCCACTGTGGAAAGCAGTGTGGAGATGCCTCAAAATATTAAAAATGGATCTGCCTTTTAACCCAGCGATCCCCCTTATGGGAATATATCCAAAGGAACCCAAAACACTAATTCAAAAGAACGTAAGCACCTTGGTGTTCATTGCAGTGTTACTTACAATCGCCAAGATATGGAAGCAGCCCAAGTGCCCATCAGTAGATGAGTGGACAAAACAACTATGGGTCATTTACACAATGGACATGAACACTACTTGGCTGTAAAAAGGAAAATTTTACCCCTTGTGACAGCAATGGATGGACCTGGAGATCACTGTGCTAAGTGAAATAAGCCAGTTAGAGAAAGACAAACACCATAGGATCTCACTCATATGTGGAATCTAATGAACAGACCAAACTAATAAGGGAAATGGAGGCAGACTGGACTCCATAGACGGAGAGGAGGATGACAGCTGGTGGTGAGGGGGTGAAGGGATTGAGCCAAAGGGAAAAGGGACTCATGGGCGTGGACAACGGTGTGATGACTGCTCGGGGGCAGGGTGGGTAGAAGGGGACTAAATGGTAATGGAAAAAATACAATAAAGATATTTTTAAAAAGCATTTTAAAAAGCAATTTTGTGTGCATTTGTAGTCCATATGTGTGTTTCCACAGAGATAAACAGACATTATCCTGAAAAATACAGTAGGTCCACTTTTTACTGCCCACAATTCTTTGGGACCAGATTGTTAGATTTTTTTTAACACAATGAGTGTGAATTTCTTTTGTTATTAAGCATAGGGTTTTTTATAGACAAATTAATTTGTACTGTACTTTAGAGTTTACAAAGAGCTCCTTGTACAAATGTTCCCTCCAAGCCAGGGATGCCCACAGCCTTACCTCGGCACTCCACGTTGGGGTCTCCCCAGAAGAGCTCCTGGCACTCGCTGCAGGTGCGGCCCCCAAAGCCAGGCATGCACTGGCACTGCCCCGTGAACTGTAGCCAGAAAACAGACCTAGGTCAACGGGCTGCAGGGCAAAAGCCAGTCACGCTTGCTTTCTCGGCTGCTAGTTAGGGGAAGTGGGACTGAGCTGGTTGCCTGAGAAGACCCCCACATCCTGACAAGGAGCAGGGATTCTTACTTCCACCCCGGGTGCTGAGGGCTAACTGCTCCACTGCAACAGAGGCTGGAGAGGACCAGAGTCCATTACACTCTATTTGCATGTTTCCTCACCAATCATTAATAGGCCACTTAGGTCTCCCCTGCCACAGGAGCCCTTCTTTCTGAGTATGTGTCAAGAAACATGAGTACGTCTGACAATGGTGCATATGGCTATTTGGTTCCTTTCAGGCCGTGTGGCCAAGAAAACACTCTGATTCAGCAGCCAGGGGCTGGTGAGAAACTGCACGCTCCTGTCCATTCTAATGTGAGTCACCAGGGGGGCCCTGTATTAAGAGACTATAGTTGCATCATATGGGGCCTCCATGCCCAGTTATGTCCCAGCCGAGGAGACAAGTGATGGCTGACATCCGGTCTGAGCTGTGTTTGCCAAGCTGTGTACCCTATGGCAAGAAAGGCTGTGACCACAGGAGAAGGTGCCTTTCTCTCTCTAATTGGGACCAAGGCACTGAACAGCTGTCACTTGGACTCACAAAGGCATCTTTCCTTATGCCATGATGGCCTCACCTCATTACAAGATGGCCCGAAGGAATGAGCAGCATCGCAGTCGCATGGGTCACACCCCGTCCCACTGGCCAGCTGCCAGGTGTTGGGCGCACAGTGGTCACAGTTCTGCCCGACCACATTAGGAAGACACAAACACTGGCCTGTGGCCTTGTCACACTGGCAGTCAGAGCTGTTGCAGTGCTCCTGCACGGTGCCCAGGGAGTTGCAGACACACTCTGAAAAAGAGCACAGCCACGTGTCTGTATAGAGCCGCATTCATAAACACACAGGCAATGCAAGATTCAGCTAGCCACATCCCAAGGGCTAAGATTTTCACTCTGCAAATTTCAACCTGGAAATGCAAATAAGTAGGGAAAGGCACAGAGGTTATTAGAAAAAAATCTTCGGCTACTGTTCTCCAGAATTTCTGGAGATGTCCTGACATTTCTCAGGCAGACATGCACGACAACACGCTGTCTAGCAGTATTTTCAAAATACGCAGATTTAATAAGCTGCTGGTGAATCACTGTAAAGCTGAGGATTGAACTGTAAATAATAAAAAATACGCCGTGCGAATGGAGCTATCTAATGATTTCAAACTCTTGGCAGGAAGCAGCAGTAATGCATGTGTCAGACAGAGCAGGTACAAGCCCTGTAAGCTAGTAAGGCTGGAAGAATCCAGTCCTGCTGGTCCTCGACATTCCATACGCGTTTGCGTACACAAAGACAGGGCCCGGGGCTGTGCAGCAGACACAGGGGGAAGCGCTAGATTTCTTGCTGAGAGTGAAATAAGGAGTTCTGAAAGAGACTTTAAAGATGGTTCTTTCTTGTCCTATCCATTGATGATAGAAAAGGTGTGGACCAGAGCGGGTATCTAGGGTCTACACATCCTAGCCAATCGGCAGGTTCCTGGGTAGAACTTGTATAAAATCAATATGCTTTATTGGATAGCATTTATCATGGTGACAGCTATATGTTTTTTCTTTTGGTTTTCTCTCTCAGGCACTGAGTTGTGGCTTGAGACTTCAGTTCTGCTAGAAAATGAGGATATAAAGAAAAAAATCACTCTCATCCTTCTTCTGTCAAAAGTGAAATTATACCACTCTGAACAAGTGACAAGTACACTCCCAAAGGAAATAAATTCCAGAAGAATGAAACCTCCCGATGAAGAAGCAAGTGGAAATCATTACAGTGAGGTGGGAAAACGAAGGTGCATCTTACTCCGACAGTCCTGCTGCAGGGCGTCCCCATAGTAACCAAACCGGCAGAGCTGGCAGTGCTCCCCTTCCGTGTGGTACAGGCACTTGAGGCACCTCCCAGTCTCCTTGTCACAGGCTTCTGGGTCTGTCGTGTCAATGTTGTGGTGACAGTGGCAAGGCTGACATGTCCCCCCAACATCAGAGGGGTTGCCAAAGAAGCCCGGGGCACAGTCATCGCACCTGGAGCCTATTGTCCAATGAAAGCAAGCACAATAAACACCTTTAGCACCCTGACAGAAAGGTCTCGTCCATCCACATTCCTGCGGAGAGTCAGCCCCGGCTGTGCTCCTCACACACTAGCTACCCAGCCCGGTGGCCACACTTTCAGGGGGAAAACCCAGCTTCCGGCTGTGAGGGAAAGAAGTATTTTGTCACCTGTAACACTGCTGCAGCCTGGCTCAGAGGCCACAGGGGGGCCAGGGTGGCTGGAGCAGTTCCAGCACATGGAACGTGGAGCTTTGCTTCACACACGGGTGAAGCAGATTAGGAGCTAAATTAATGATCTAACAGAGTCAAACTTAGCTTGGTGTTAAATCTTAATCCAAGGCTTATACTAACTGAAATATCACTGCCCTTGCCTGAGCAATGCCCAAAATGGGGTTCTTCACGATCCCAAATTCCCTGTCTGAGGAATCCCCAAACTAAAGGCAAATGCTTACTGAGATGCAGATAAACATATCTAGTATTTGAAAGACTGGCATCAAGTGTGAAATAAAAGGGAGTTTATTTTCACAACTTGCTATGCTCCTTGAGTGTTGGCAGATAATGTAAGTATAACAAACAAGAAGAACGTATCTAGTGTTGACCGATTCAGTTGCCTGGGGACCCGCTACGTGATACTCTTTTCTTCCTTTTGTCCAGTGGCCACTTCACTACTCTGAGACTCCTCTGCTAGAAGATGCATAAGGGAAAAAGAAGTCAAATGGAAATTAAAATTTCTGCTCCTTATTAAGCGTTCATAGGGATTCCTTTATGGGTTCAAGTGAGCTTGCTCTTCTGCTCTGTATTGTAACATCATTACCATAGAGACTCAAGAACTGACTCGCTCCACAGGCCAAACAAGAAAAAGAGTATCTTTTTAGATCCCTTCGCTTTTAATTAAGGGTTATAAAAATAAAACTAAAAACAAATTAAAACCTTTAAAAAAAATAAGTAAGTAAAAATGCAACAAAATTGGCTCACTCTTCATCTATTTTCTTCATTAACAACTAACTCATAAAGACTCCTCTTCTTCAGGAGTCTCAACATTACTTACCAATGTACCCCGGATTACAGACGCATGCAAGCTGTAAAGTAACAGGATCTTGATAGCAGCCACTGGCGAACTGGCGTCCACTGCCAGGACCATCTGGGCAAGGACAAGGGCGGCAGTGATCTCCTGACCCAATGATGGGATCACCATAGTAACCAGCCAAGCACCTACATCCATCACAAAAGAGAGAGGGCTGTGAACCAGACTTGCAAGAAACCTGCTACAAGAAAAAGTATTGGAAACTGCATTCTCTGCTTGGGAACGCTCATTCCCCATTCTTCACGTATCCACACGGGGCACTTCCCACTGGAGCAGTGGTTCTCAGATATTAGCGCTAGCCAGAACGCCCTGAAAGGCTAGTTACAAATCAGATTGTTGGGCTTCTCCCCTGTTTCTCATTTAGGCAGACCCAGGTAGTACTGATGCTACTGATCTGGGGATCGCACTTGCAGGCCACTGCATCAGGGTTACACTCCTGGCATCACCTGGACCCTCCGTCACTCCTCTCTAGAGGAAGAGGTATATCTCCCCATGTGCACCCTACTGTCCTATCAGCTGCCTGCCTGCCTGCCTGGAGCATTCCAATTGGCTCCCTCCTTGCATTAAGGAGGATGGGGGCTCAGGGGAGAGCTTGTGCTTGTCTGTCTTTACATTCGCCTAAGAGGCTGACCTGTCAGCAAGCCGGTGGTGGCATGTTCTGTAATCTAGACTGTACCAGAAACAGAGCTGATAAGGATGTTCTCTAGCTACATGACCCTTGTATCTCTCAGGTAGCTTCACACTTGGGTAGGGATGAGGGGTGCTTTTTATCAACTTCCAAACCCAGCAGGTCCCATCTCCTCTCCTCACAGGTAAGGAACCCATCGAGGTTAATGATTTGCAAGGCTTACACACCTGTTAGCAATGAGCCAGGGTTTGAATCCAGCCTCCTGACTTTTGGCAAGGAATTCTTTGACATACTACTTCTCAATGTGCATGATACCTAAATTACTTTTTAACTTCCTATAACATAAGAGCTTAAATTTGAAGATCATCTAATCCAACCTAGTTATTCTACTCACAGGAGGTTGGATACTTGGGGAGGTGAGAGAACTCACCCAAGGTAATAAGGCAGGTCAGAAGCAAAACTGGGCCTGGAACTCAGGTCTAAGGATTTCCAATTCAGTTTGCTTTTCATGATTTCCCGCCCCCCCCCACCCTTTTTGAGGCAGAGGTAATATTTTTTAAATGAGGGGAGGGATGGGATTTTTTTAAGTGTGGGGAAGGATGAAGAAATAGGAGGGAAAAGTCATTCAGAGCAAATTAATCATGCGCTAGGGGAATTGGTGGTGATGAAGCAATTTCCTACAATGGGTTTTGAGAAAGTTTTCTAAGTGAAATAAATCCAAATACATCATGACAGAAATTGAGCATTCCCTTCCCGCCCTCTCCTCTGCTTCCCACTGCAGGAACAATCTGGGCCTAGAACTTCTTTTTCAGTTCAGGGGACTGATACTAATTATCTTGGAAAAAGGAGAAGAATGATGAGGAATTGGCTCAAACTAGAGAGCAGAATCCCAAACACTTCAGTAAAGTTTTGTCATCCAAACTAGGGCTAAATACCTTCCCTCCTCCCACACCCTCTCTCAATTCTCAGGCAATAAATCAAAGTGTTTTCCAAGTAAAATCCAAGAACAGTCGGAAACACCAGTGAAGCCATTCTCACAGAACGCTCTCGCAAACACATTGCTGAGGGCACCGACTTCGAATCAGCATGGGAACAAACCCCTTTGTTTACTGTGTGCCCCTTTTTAATTTGATATTCTCCTCTCTTGTTCTATAACCTATTTTCCATCTCTCATTGGCAGAACAATAGGAAACTTAATGCAGAAAACAAAAGATGACACCAACATACTAATTTCTTCTTTTCAGTCTGGTATAACTGTTTCTTTGTATTCTTTCAAATACAGTTTTGTGGGTGGAGGGAATAATTTATACTCAAAGGAACCACCACTGGAACCTCTAAATTCGTGAACAGTCTCCAGCACGGAGCCAAGACCACAGGTCTGCCTTCATGAATGTCTTCATGCCCTAACCTGACTGCGTATTCATTTTTACTCAGTTTCTTTCCTCTGATGAGCAACTTTTGCACTGACTGGAGCAATTTGATGAAATTTTTAACATAAAAATTCTATATGGAGTGGATGGATATTAAACAAGAAAAAAATTTTTGACATGGAAGGTGGGATATTAGTACTCCAAAAAAAGCAGGTTCTCATAGCATGTCTACCATTCTTAATTAGTGGTGAGTAATATAAGTTGACATGTCATTTTTTCATATGAACTATTTCTTATTGACTGAGCAGGGCTGCAATGTTATTAGAAGCACATTCTAAGCCTTATTCTTACTGTATACAGTGCAATGCTTTGCATCCGCAATAATTATGATTCACATTTGCTAACTGGAGAACAGATCTATTTTTGCACATTTTCTATGGTCTCTTGGAAACTGTATCTACATAAAATGTTTCAAAAAGGCTATTTAAAATGACTAACCCCACTTGGACTGGGTTTCTACATTGACCGAAATCAGGCATTAACACCTCACAAACCTCATCCTAGGCCAGAACCTGCTGAGGTGGCGACGAAGTCTGCACAGCCTGTGGCAGTCACTGGGATGGCTCTCCGAGGGGGCAGATGGACGTTGGCTGTGCTCTCTGACGTGCGCACAGCCCCGGAACAGTGCCTGGCACGCGGAAGCTGTAAACTAAGTATGTGCTAGATGAACGAGTTCCTAGAAGATGCTGAAGTGGTCGGAAATGACTGAGCCATCTGGACCACGGTAGAGATCCATTCTGTGGTTTCTCTAAGCCCCTGTTTGCTCAGCCAAAACCAATTTCATTCCCTTTACTTTCGAGAGGCCTCCTCCACATACCTTTCACAGTGATGGCCCGTGGTGTAGTCCTGGCAGCTAAAGCACTCCCCTGTCGCCGAGTCACAGTCATCAGCATGGCCGTTGCACTGGCAGGGCTGGCAACTCGGGAAGCCCCAGTACCCGGGTAAGCACCGGTCACACTGCCGAGTGTACACCCCCTGGAAACAGTGGCACTGGCCAGTGACGGGGTCGCAGAAAGCATTGACGGATCCTTGCAGATGGCACTCACAAGCTGCAGAGACAGGCAACCGAGGAACCTCCTTGAGAGACTCATTAAATGCAGACACACCCCTTAGATAAGCACCCCCGTGCCCAGGTCAGGATGCTCGTGGGTTCATGTGATCAACGTCCAGAGTGAGGCACCGCCTTCTGACACTACGGCAACCATGCCAGTAGGCTTCAGATCATCTGAATGAGTACATTACAATTCTGATTAACCTACGTTTGCATCCACTGGGGCCGAAGCCAAAGTTTCCAGGAGCACATCTGTCACAGGTTCTTCCGACCACGTTCGGCCGGCACTGGCACTGGCCTCCATTGGGGTCACAGACGGAGCTTAATGAGCCCTGAGGGTCGCACTCACACGCTGCAGGGGAAAAAGAGGCCAGAACCTGTGACACTGAACAGCTGCTGCCCCCCAGGAAGGAGGGCAGCCTGTCACACCTGGCTCTGAACTGACCCCCCCCGCCCCGAGCTCCCTGACCCTCCCTCCTTCACTACCCAGGCTTATTCAGAAGTCCCACGGAAAACAATCTCATCCCTATGGAAGCAACAGGAGACAGAATTAGCAGATACAAACAGCTTCTTTAGGAAGAGGCCTCTGAGGTTTTCTCCCCTTGCCTCCAAAACTTAAATATCACAAGACCTAAAGACAAGAGCCAGGTGACCTCTGGGGGTTTGTTGGGGGGGGGGGGTTTCTTTCAAGAGAAAACCACATTTCAGTTCTGTGCTGCTCCTCTGATTCCATCCTCATGGACTTTCCCCCTAGTTGCCTGTGTGTATTTCTTGAATATCGATTGTGCTGGTAATGGTGCTCTATCACTGAAATATCCCTTAAAAATAAATAAATAAAGAGAGAAAATAGTGTTGAGACACTATTTTCTTCGTGCTGACAGAGCTACGGGGCATGCCTTCCAACATACCTCATGATGCCGCCTGTGCTTCTGGCTCTCAAGAAAGAGGCAGAGCAGCTGCAGTAATACCTACCCAAGCCTGTCTGGTGTAACAGGGCAGAAATGCTAAAGATAATGTTTCTGCAAACATCGGTCATTGGCGTTTTCACAACGCTTCTGCTATTCTCCAGGCATCGGTATCTCTGAAAGGTTTCCCAGGCACTGTTGGTGATGGACCCATCGCCCGAACCTCCCACGGTGAAGATGTCCAGTGATTTGCAGAATGGCATGAGGACAAGCTGTGGAAAAATGAGAACAGCAAAGTGTTCTTACTGTGGTAGCTGGTTCTGGCGTCATCAGTTAAAGGCAAGTAAACACAAAAACCCAAAATGCTTTTGACTCTTGAAAAGAAAACAAATTAGATTCACTTAATAAATCTTCCCATTTCTAAAATATTCTTGCCAGAAAAAGGTTAGATAGCCCTATATAGTTTGAAGGATGTTTTTTAAAAGATTTTATTTACTTATTTTAAAGATTTTATTTATTTATTTACTTATTTATTTGTTTATTTGTTTATAGAGTGGGGAAGGGATGGAGGGAGGGAGGGAGGGAAAGAAACATCAAGGTGTGGTTGCCTCCTGTGCACCCCCCACTGGGGACCTGGCCTGCAACCCAGGCATGTGCCCTCACTGGGAATTGAATCAGTGACCCTTTGGTTCACAAGCTGGCAATCGACCCACTGATCCACACCAGCTAGAACCAGCCAGGGCTCTTACTTTTAGAGAGAGGAGAAAGGATGGAGAAAGAGTGGGAAAGAAACATCAATGTGTGGTTGCCTTTCACATGCATCCCACTGGGGACCTGGCCCACAACTCAGGCATGTGCCCTGACTAGGAATCAAACCAGTGACCCTTTGGTTCTCAGGCCAGCACTCAATTGACTGAGTCACACCAGCCAAGGCTACTCTGATGGTTTTTGACATGTTATTTTTAAGATACTTCACATTTTCAGAAAGAATCAGCTTGAGTAAATCCTTTCCAGAGGGTGGAGTTTTATTAAAATAAATGAGCAAATCAGCCTTAGAGGTGAAAAAAAAAAGAGGATTCTGCCTAGCCTTTCAGCATTTCCCCTCCACAAACCCTGTAGGGAAGCATTTGAACACTTTCTGCCCAGTCTTCCCTGCTCGTGCCTGACACGGCCTTGCACTTACTGAATCGATAAGCGTGTAGGGACTCTCCACGCTGCTATCGGAGGAGGTGTACTGGGGCAGCTCTAACCTGACGGTGTAGTTCACACCCTTCTCAAAACACACAGGGCGTGGAAGGACGACGTACCTGCCCCAGAGCAAAACAGAACAACAACAAAAGACAAACTTTAAGTAACCAATCAATCAATCAAAGCGCTACACTACTCATTCTGAAGGAAGAAAGTCAACAGTCAGTGTTTGGCTTTGCTGTGAAACGGTAACTGTACAACGTGCAAAGCAAGATATAATAATAATAATAATAATAATAATAATAATAATAATAATTTACTAGTTTTAGTGAGCTGCAAACCACTGTGACACTGACCTTGAACCAGGTGATAAGGACACCACCTGGTTGTCATCATCAGGAACTGTGTTACCACATCGGCTGCTGGTTGGAATCTTCCCAGGTCGCTGCACCGTGATGACAGCTTTTTCCCAGTGGTCGGGTAGCTAGAATAAGAAACAATCAAGCAAAAGGACCGTCTGCACTGGCTCACTACTGCCTGTTAATAAAAACATCTCCTGATCCACCATTTGCCAAGTTTAAATGGAAAACACTCTCTTGCATTGCCCTTCCTGTCTTACCATTTCCTCTTCTATAGCCCCAGTTCCTGCCCGAATCTCTTCTCGCCTGGACAAGGAAACAGCTTCCCAACTGCTCTCCTTGCATCTCCTGATGTCCCATCACTTCCATCTTAAAACACAACTCAGATAATGACAACCCCCTGCTCAAAGCCCTTCAAAAGCGCCCTCTTAAGAGAGAGCCCATGTCTATTTACTGATCTAGCATTTTTCCAGCAGCATGTCTGACCGTATCCCATATCCCTCACCTAGCTGTGTCGAGTCACCCTCAGAACACTCTCCTCTCCTCTGCTCATGCTATTCCCGACTTCCTTATGTCAAGATCCTGTCTGCGTTTAGGGCAAGGCCTATATCTGAGTCTCTCTGAAACATTTCGGCAGCCTCTGGGCCTGCCCAACTGGCGTGATGAAGCTCTCATCTTCTACCACTGCTTGTCTTTCTGCTCTTACACTGCCCTTCAGCCTCTACCACACTCGGGGTGCGTGCCTGCCCCTCCGCAGCGCAGGCCCTGTGGGCGAGGGGAGATCCGACACAGGCTCCTCCCACTTCAGTTCTTAGGGAGGTTAAGTGCCTAACAAGAAATTGCTAAATGTTCCTGAAACTGAATTGAAGGAAAATGTACATTTTCAACTGCATGGAAGCTAGAAAGTCAGAGAGAAGTTCCTCTATTCCAGTGCAACCTCCAAATTTCACAAAAACATACTTTCCATTAGGAAAAAAAGATTTCTCCACCAATATCCTCCCCGCCCCCAATAATTCACCAAGGGTTTACCTGTGGCTCGTAGCGAATTAGGATGTCGTACTCCATGGAATATGGGATGTTGTCAATGAAAAACTCCAAATAAGCCCCTTCGGGCACTCGGACAAAGCCCGCTCCAGTCCAGGAGGGAATCCGGTCCTGCACATACTGCCGCTCCACTATGCTGACCCCCTGAGGACAGGACACAGTCCTTATGTTTTACTTGAAATGCAGAAGTAAAAGAAATCTGAGTTCACCCCAAGGTCCAAAACTGTATATATTATACCTAATTTTTGCAGTCACATTTCCCAGTAGATTGTAAAACATTTTGAATATATAGACAACAAATTGGCTTCTTTTTAGTTTTGTGGCTGAGGTGGTCTTGGGACATTAGAGATAGGACTCAAAGGCCTAGGACAGAGCTTCTATGATGTAACCAGGGCAATGAGCATTAAGGAAGGAAAGAGAACATCTCAAATGCTGTTATCAGCAGGCCTAGGAGTGATGAGGAATTTCCCAGATTTTCTACAAGGTGAGTCCAATATTTAATGGATTTGTTTCTGTCTCCCTCACTGGCATTCATTTCAGGCTTCAAGTACAAGTGAAGAAGCTTGATATAATCATGCAAGTTCACTGCTGATGGATGTTCAATCATGAACATTCACTCCTAATGAGTTCATTGTGACTCACTGAGACTGAAAATTGATCAAGTTGAGCTGCTTAACTCAAGCAAGCATTTGAGTTTGTTCACAGGGTTATGTAATACCTGTGATCAGTCATCTCCAAAGATAAAGTCCTTCATTCCCCGGATGTATATGTGTGTGCAGCTTTTCCCAGTAAGAGGAAGCACCTACATTACCCCAGCCTCAGATCTGGTCTGGCCTTACGACGTGACCAAAAAAAGGTGAAAAATGACATTCTAGGATTTCTGAGCCCAGGTTTTAGGAGGCCTGATAGTTTGTTTTCTCCTTGGAAGCCAGATGCCACGTAAGGAGTCTCACTATCTTGGCTCTACCATGCTGTGAGGAAGTACAAGACAACTGCTAGAAGATGACATGCAGAGGAAAACAGGATGACGAAGTGCCATATATATATATATATATACACACACACATTTAAGCCACTAAATTTTGAATGGCTTATTACACAGTAGCAGCAAATGCAAATAATATCCTCTCTGAGTAGTTACTATAGCAGATCAACAATAACTGTGGAGCATAAGCGGAGAGAAGAATAGAAGAAGAAAAAAAAAACCCAAATACCCACAAACAGCAAATGTCCCAGAGTCTCTGAGTTGTAGACTTATTTAGCTTTAAATATGACCATTCTCAAGTCACTAGGGTCCTGATACTTACTTTGGGCTCAATGACAAATTACTTCTTAACTGGCCTGTTTACAAATGTGTATACGCCATCACTGCTCCCCAAACATGGCTTTACTAACCTGCCAAACATCCCCTACTTACAGGCCCAAAGTTGGCTTCTTCTGCTTCATAGATGTAGTGATCCAAGGTGGTAAAGTAGTACCCCGGTTCCACCTCGTTGCACTGACGTCCAATCATGTGGGGTCGGCACATGCACTGGCCGGACTGCGGGGAACAGCTGGAAGGGATTGGAGCTGGGTCAGCATGCTCACTGCTAATGCAGGAACCCACTGGACGCAGTTGTTAACTTGCCATTAAACATTACATGCGTAAAATATTCAGGTGGGGTTTTCTTATTTCCTCTGGAAAGTAAATACTTGGAAAAAAATTAATTCCAAACTCTGCAGTTGAAAACTCAGCATAACCTGGTCTTTCACTTTTATCTCCCTGGCCCAGTTTTTCACTGGGCTCCATCCACACTATGTTAGGATTTTCTGTAGATACAACAAATGTTTTTGTTTTGATTTTTTTTTTTTTTTTGCTTAGATTGTTTGCCTTATTTTCCATCGCAAACCTTTTCTTGGGCCCTACACAACTCCTGGAAAGGACAGTTCTAACTTAGCTACCCCAGAGGCTAACAACAGATTCAAAAGGACAGCACTCAGTCCCACTTATGTTCTCCACTGGGGAGATGGCACTGCCACCCAAGTTAGAAATGTGGAAGTCAGTCTTCACATCAGACACCACTTCCATGACTTCACCTTCTAGCTCCTGGTAGTCTCCTCCCCTTTCCATGGGCTATGCTTGCCTTTCTTCCTCCTCTCAAAGTAAAAGCTGTTACAGTCTTCTAATCAGCATCCCTGTTGCTAATCTTCCAACTTCCCAACCCAAACCTCCAAGCCCAGAGCTTCCCAAATGAACTTTTCTAAGATGCATTAACCACATCACTTCCTGGCTACCATGGCCTGGGAGCGGTGCAACAGGACTTCCACAGTCTGGCCCTTCTCTATCTTTCCACCCTCATCTCTTCCCTCAGCTCTCCAACCACACTGCACTACTTACAATGTCTGAAATGCACTGGGGGATTCAAGACCCCCTGCCTTTCGTTATACTGTTCAGCCTGGACTGCCCTTCTCCTTGATTCACCCAACAAAGGTCCACCTATTCTTTCCTGAGTGAGCTCACTGATGGCTCCTGCTATGGCATTTCCTGACCATCATCCCGATCCACAGAATGAACTGCCTTCTCCTTCACGCCACCACCTCCTTGCAGAAGAAATGACGTATTCACGACACCTATGACAAAGCTTGTCAGGCAGTAGGCGTTCATTGTAGTTGAGGCACTGTAACTTCAAATCCTTTGTTTGGTTCCTGAGGCTTCAGCTGTTCCCTATATGTCCTGTTAAGACATTTATTGCCTTCTCTCTAGTAGCGTAACTATTGGCAGACCTATCTAACCCCTACTGGCCAGTAAACTCCTTGAGAGTCTGGACTGTGCCTTATTCAGCTCAGTCAACCCTGCGGGGCCTGGCCCAGTGCTCTTGCATACACAGTACACTCACACACTGGTCCAACAGATAAGTGTGGGAAGGACAGGAGATTCTGAAGTTAAAAATAGGAGATTTAATGTAATAATAAAACTTCAGATCTGGCTGGTATAGCTCAGTGGATTGAGTGCCAGCCTATGAACCGAAAGGTCGCTGATTTGATCTCCAGTCAGGGCACATGCCTGGGTTGTGGGCTGGGTCCCCAGTTAGGGGCTGGAACCAATCTATGTCTCTCTTGCACATTGATGGTTCTCTCCCTCTCTTTCTCCCTTCCTTTCCCTCTCTCTAAAAATAAGTCAATAAAATCTTTAAAGAAATAAAACAAAAAAATTAGTCATTACTCTTTTGGGGAATACATGCCTCGGGATAAACTATAATGCATTCATGTTGTTCTCAGTCTATGTCTGTCATTTTCCTCCGTATCATGACTTCATGTACATGGCAAAACCAAATTATACACCTTCATTTTTACTTCATTAAAGTCAAGACGTGGTTTGAAATTGTTGCTTTAAACACATTCCCAGACTTCTTTTTCCTCATCCCAAACTTCATTTTAAAACAAGTATCTAAGTCCCAGTGAAGTCTTCTTCCATATACCACGAAAGTTGTTTTTACCCTACAGGAATTCGAATACTTATCATCCTATAGCCAATTCCCAGAGTGGGAAACACTACTCCAGTTAGGACCTAGCCCTCTTCGGGCACAGTCCACCAACAGAAGCCATTTTCAGAAGTCCAGGCATCAGACATTACACCATATGGACAGGAGAAAATATTTCCTCCCCAGATGTTTACTGAGGGAACAAATGTCCAAAACACGAAACATCAAAGGAAACAACTTGATCTTTCATATGTCATCGACAGAGAATAAGCAATAAAGCCGAGGAAAAGGACAGTGGGCAGACTCCCGGTGTGGCCTTTTGCCTGCCGCCCGATTGTAAAGAAGAAACAGTGCAGGAGAACCCGATCAGGTGAAAGGAATTCCCTGAACATCAGCCCTGGCAATCTCTCCTCTTTGCTAGGCATGGCTCCAATTCAACACTTACTCCTTCGGTGAGTGCATTCCTGTGGCTTTACCTGCCCCTGCGCAGGTGGCCCTCACACCTATGGCTCGTAGCACTCACTCAGCTGTGCTTCAGTGGTGAGGCACTTCCAGCCAGGAACAGGGCATTTCCATGGTCTGCCCACCTGTCCTTTCTGATTCACCTTGTCGCCAACTGCTTGTTGCCTCTCACACTGACTTCTGATCTTCAGCTCTGCTATTTCTGTCAGCAGATTTAAAACTCTCCTGATACGGTAGGTGAGACATAAGCTTCCCTTTCCTTTATCCTCAATATCCAAGTCTTATTTGAAGAAAAATGTACATTTTCAATTGCATGGAAGCTAGAAAGTCAGAGAGAAATTCCTCTATTCCAGCGCAACCTCCAAATTTCACAAAAAGAAAGTCGTGTTTCTCAACTTAGTTTCCGCTCGCTGCCACGGCCACTGCCCTCACGCAGTGTGCCATCATCCTGTACCTGCGGCTCCAGCAAACTCACCAACTGACCTCTTGAGCTCCTCCCTCCCCCTGCCCAGCCATCCTGCCTACACTGCTGAACCAATTTTTCCACAGCATTGCTTTCATCATTTCACAAAAAAAATCCACAACTGTTTCTACTTAATATATCAAGTTATGCTGCCCCTGCCTGGTTTCCAGCAGCCTCTAGAACCCATGCTTCTTACTCTGGTGTCCGCCCTTTGCTCTCAGATCAGCCACACTCCTTATACTCCTCCACAAATATTTACTGAGCAAATATTGGCTCTGGAAGCTGTGCTTCCTGGTGTTAATACTCTCACATTTTGGCCCATTGTCAACTTTCTTCTGAATCAATCCTTACTTCCTTAGTAAAGTCTATTGTTTCTGCTAAATAAGGAAAAAGAAAAATGGGGGGAAAATAGTCCTTGTCCTAAGGAACTTACGATCTAATTTGGGAGATAAACAATAAAGCAATTGACTAATACGACAAATCAAAATGCTGTAAACAGGGCCTGTCCTTGTTAGTATAGTGGTGAGTATCCCCGCCTGTCAAAATGCTGTAAATACCTATATAGAGGTATGAGCAATGTACTTTGGTCTGCAAGGGGTGTCCAACCTGCAGCCCATGGGCCATATACAACCCAGCAGGGCTATGAATGCAGCCCAACACAAAATCATAAATTTACTTAAAATGCTATGAGGTTTTTTTGTGATTACGTGTCATAGTGTATTTAACATGTGGCCCAAGACAACTCTTCTTCCAGTGTGGCCCAGATTCGCAAAAGGTTGGATGTTGGGAACCGCTCTACCTTGGTTTCAAGAATTGCAACTGCCTCCCATGGCTAAGGATGAGTGAGTGACCTCCAGAATGCGAGCCACAAGGAGACAAAGCTTGTCTCTGGTAGCAAACGCTGCCTCTGCTTCATCCCCCTGCCCCCAATGCTTGGTCATAGTCCAGGATTGGTAAGATCCTCAGAGGAGGGGCAACCAAAGCCAGACACAATCATTTGGGAGGCCATCATGGAAGTACTCAGGGGCTGCAACAAAGAGGGAGTGATGGACCCGCGCACCCTAGCTATTCTGACATAGCCCGAGTCCCCATGTCCTCTGGGAGAAGTGCTTCCTGGCTGTAATCCACTTATGCCTGAAAACCGCTCCTGGCTAGAGCGGGATCTGGGGTGATCTGGCATAAGAAAGAATTCCTAAAAGTACTGTGAAGCCTGCTTTTGCTAAGAGTGCTTTCTTCATATATTCAGGGTCCAAGCAAGGAATGAGTATGTCTCCCAAAGTTTCTGCAACCGCCTTTCCTGACAGACACTGACTCAGACTAAGCCCTCATATTTCTTTAAAATGTTATCTATTGTTTGATCTTTACCACTTGTATTCCAGTGTATTACAGCCCAACAAAATCTCCTTGAGGAAGGGGTTCCTGGCCTTTTCCTCTGAGAAATTGACCACCTCTCCTCCCCAAGCAGATCATGTCTTGGTAGTGTTACTTTCATCTGTGGTGGATGGGGGGACTTGTGGGCAAAGTCGTCCCCCCAGTTGGACACCCCTGGAGAGGAAAGCATTTTTTTGTCCAATTAAGAGCAACATCATGAAAGAGCTGGCTCTGAGGGTCACAGGGGATCTTGACAGGCAGAAGGAGGATAGGAATGATAGGAGCAAAGAGGGGTAATGGAGGAATTGAGCAGACATGGTCAAGGTCAGACCAGATCTTGACCTTGCTCTACTTGTTCTCACCTCTATACCTTCAGCAGCCTTCTTCCTTTCATCTACAAGGCCTCCTGCCCACTTGTCATATCTCTCAAACCTCATTCATTTTCTTTTTGTTATTTGTTACCTTTTTTTTTTAAGATTTTATTTTAGAGAGACGAGAAGGGAGGGAAAAAAAGAGGAAGAGCAAGATCGATGTGAGAGGAAGACATCGATCAGTTGACTGTCACATGCACACCAACCAGAGACTGAAGCCACAGCCCGGACATGTGCCCTGACCAGGAATCAGACTGGCAACCTTTTGCTTTGCAGGATGATGCCCAACCAACTGAGCCACACTGGTCAGGGCCTTACTCATGTTTTAAAGTCCAAGCTCAAATGCTACTTCCTCCACAGTGAGGCAAGAGGTGTATTACATGTAATTATTCTTTCCTGTGTTCAGGTAAAAATATTGGATAGAAATGGTACATTTTACAAGTTTATATTCCCTGTAACTAGATATAGATTTCATTGATTGCATGAGTAAGGTAGAATAAAGATTTAAGGTAAGACAAAATAAGTCAGGCTCTGTGGTAGGTAGAATATTGACCCCAAAAGATGTCCGTGGCCTCATCCCCGGAATCTGGGCATATGTTACCTCACATAGCACAAGGGACTGATGTGACTGAAGTTAAGGACCTTGAGGTGGGATGTTGTCCTGGATTATCCAGATGGGCCCAATGTAATCACATGAGCTCTTAAAAGTGGAGGAAAGCAAAAAATAGGTAAAAGATGTGACAAGAGAAGAGTCTGATTTGCAGTTATTGGGAAAGAAGGAGGCCATGAGTCAAGGGATGTGGGTGCCCCTGGGAGCTGAGACAGCCCTCCCTGAGAGGCTGCAGGGAGACAGGCCTGTCCTGCAACTGAAAGGAACTGAATCCTGCCAACCACTTGAATCAGCAGGAAACAGATTCTCCCCTAGGGCCTTAAGATAGAAGCACAGCCCCACCGACACCTTGACTTTAGTCCGGACTGGGACTGACGCACAGGATTGTAATCATATAAATTTGTTTTAAGACATGAGGTTATGGTAATATACCATGGAAACAACAGAAAACTAATACAAGTTGTATTTTTTCTACTTGAGTGAAGGCCAAGATTATTTTTTAAAAACACAGATTTCTCATAAATACAGAATTTGGCAACATATTTAAAATTCTATTGGAAGGAAAACTCTATCTCATTTAAAAAGTGATGAGCAAAGCAAATACTGTACAGTTTCAACTTTTCCCTATTACTAAGATATTAGGGGAAAAATAAGGATAAAAAGCATCATTCATGAGAACAACCACTGTTTGACACTGTTGTCTCCTCCATAATTCTGATTACCAAATAATAAGAGTTGGTTCTTCAGTGATACATAGTAAGCACCACTCAGAGTAGTGCTTTTTCCAGAGTAGCCTTCCCCGCAAAGTGAGGTATTGTCTTAAGGGAAAGGAGCCGTGTTCTATATTCCTTTTATGTCCAAATACTTATAATTAACAAAGGGTTAGGTATCCACTCAATATACTAATGAAAACATATTAATTTCTGCTCTTCTTTCAAAGTATAATAATTTCAGTTCCTCATTTATTGAGCGCTGCAAATCCCACTGTGCTGGGTACAAAGGGAGATATAAGAACAAGTAAGACGCAACCTCTATCTAAAGACACCTTTGGAATACAAATAGCTATAAGTAGCCAAACAGAATAAGTGCTAGAAGAGATGCAGAAGTAATGTGTTGTTGGGGGCTAGGGATTTCAGTCTAGGAAGTGAGAAGTCTTCAAGCCAGATATCAAAGCCCTAAATTAATGAAATTACTTCAAAGGATGATATAAAGATCTTTACATTTTTCAATGTTTTTTCCAGTTTAAGGTTTTTAAAAGTATTTTTTATTGCTTATGCTATTACAGTTTTCCCAGTTTTTTCTCCCTTTATCATCCCTCTAGCCTCCCCCACGACTCTCCAGCATTCCCCCACTTAGTTCATGTCCATTGGTTTCACATGTAAGTTCTTTGAGTCCTCTGTTTCCTATACTATTTTTATCTCTCCATTTTATTCTACACCTACTAATTATGCTTCTTCTTCCCTGTACCTTTTCCCCTCAATTCCTCCCTTCCCCCTCCCTAGTGAAATCCCTCCATGTGATGTCCATTTCCCTGATTTCAACGTTTTTAAAACATTTAAAGGCAGAATTTACCTAACAACCATTCTTACTTATTCATTAAAGCAGGTTATCTGGTAGGCAAATCTTCAATAACCTTACACTATTTCCATTAATTAGGTTTTACCTCTTAAGAATATTCAAAATTTCAGATTAGCTGTCAACATAATAGACATGGATTATTAAGCTTTTATCATTCTACAAAAATTCATTTGGCTCATTATACAAAACATTTAAAGATTTTTTCCACTTTACATGATTTTTATACTTAGTTCTGTCCCTGGTCAAAGAAATTAAGGACTGTTTGGGATTACATTTAGAGACTGTCTCTCCTAAGGAGTACATATTTAGTTTTTATATTTTAAAACTCTTGTTCCTCAAAGTCTCTAACTCAATTAACATTTGTTCAATACCTACTATGCATTCAAGGTGACACAAAGGAACATTATCAGATAGAAGGCATTTGTGACTGGTTGCACAAATCATTCAAGAAGTATTTCCTGAGTGTCTGCTATGCACCAAGCATTCTCTAAGTAGATGGGTGTTCAAAAGACTGGGCCTTGACCACTCTTATGGAGCCCTAGAGAAAGTTCTCATGAGGGAACCTTGGGAAAGTATCACCGCAAAACTCTGGAGTCACAGGACCAGAGGCATCTTGCAAGGTTCTTTTTTCCACCAGTTATGCCAAAAAACAGTGTCTCATCAATCATGTTAGAAAAATCAAATTACCCGCTTTAAAATCTCCACTGAAATTTCTGCTTCCCAAACTCCCTTGATTAGCATATTCTGGTTTTTATAAAATTTTTTGCAAGAAATACGAGCGGCAGTTCAGGGACTGTGTGTGGGTAGATTTATTAGAGACAGGAGACGTGTGTGGAATAGAGAAAAGGAGGAAGGGAGTGTAGGTAATATAAACCATTTAGGGTAAAGGAACATAGGACATCCCTGAATTTATGACATAATTTGGAGAATCATGGATGTCATTTTCATCTAACCGAGAAGAATTGTAGGTGTGATGACAGCTTTGAATGGGGGAATAAATTAGTAAAGGAACCAGCATGTTTTCTGGGAGTCACAAAAGAAAGTCATAAAAGTGATTCCATAAGCAGACAAGTAGTTTGCCGTTCTCTCTCTTGCTTCTCCTCTGGAGATTTTCTAACAATAGGCATTCAATACTGGAGTGTCAGAGGGCTATATATATGCTTTACTGAGTTTACTGCACTATTTAGAATAAAACAAACTCAAATACAGAGGCCAGACAGAACTTGTTCTTACTGCCTGAAATCTCATCCCTTCCCAGCAGACTACTAAGGTGTTGGGAAATAATCTTGTAAGAGAGTTGATTTTTGAGAACATGAAGCTTGATCAATAAATTCAGCATGTTCTCTCTGGGAAAGTTCAGGGACAAAGAAACATCTGCCTGTTCTCTCAGCAGTCACTCACACTATCTTCACCAGATGTTCTGAATCTGATCCCATAACCAATAGAGACCAAAACTCTCTTTGACTCAAAGGCAGTTAATTAAACTTCCTGAAATTTAGCATCTTGCCAAACATGTATTATGATCATTTCTGGTAGAGCTTCACATCTCATCTCTTCAAGGAATACCAGCATGTTTAAGTAACTACAAGTTATTATTTGTAATTTTCATTAATAGGCTTGGAAGTGGAAAAATAAAAGAAAACGAAAAGATTCTTTACAGAAATGAAAATGGGAGTTCCTTTGTCATCTTTTAGATTGCTGAACGAGTGGTTGATAATACCAACCGCTGGTGGGAGTAGAGAAAAAAGTGCTTGTTGTATAACCAGTTGGTAAAACAACAGATCAGCACAACCCTTCTGCAGAACAACCTGACATCCGCTCTGACTTCCAAGTTCCGTCGCTGGGAACCTAATCTGCAGGTGCATCTAACAAACGCTCATCAAGATATCTCTACAAGGATATTCACTGCAACATTTAAAAAAAGCAAAAAGACTGGAAATAAATCATGACACTTTCACAAGACAGAATACAAAACAGGGCAGATGAACACACGCTGATATGAAAAAGATCTCTAGATTAAAAAAGCAAGTTGCAGAATTGTGTACATTAACATCTATTACTTTGATTTTCAAAAAATGTCAGTAAAGTGAAGTGGGAAATCATGGACTATTTTTTTTTGTACTTGACTGTTTAAAAAAATAAAACCTAACATGTTATTTTAAAAGAAAAGAGAAGAAACTATATTTTTTAACAGGTATTCTGAGCACTATTATTAGTTTCTACGGAGATACAAGGAACTGGTAACAGTGGGGCTTCTAGGTAGTAGACCTTGGGTAGAGAAAGGGTAGGAGGGCTATGTGAACTGTTTAGAACTTTTGGAACTATGCTGGTACATTGTTCCCATAATTTTAAAAAAATACTGCAAATGAAAGCACAAAAACAAGGAACAGCAACATCATTAAAACCAAGAAACATAGACTAGAAAAATGCCAAAGTTAACTCTTGGAATGAATAAATCTTTGGAAACATGGAGATCACAGGTAAAAGTGACTATAAGGGTTCAAACCAGAGGTGAACACTCTCTGCATATCTGCTTCAGAGACTGAATGTCACTTCTCCGGGGGATCGCAAGGGCCTCCCTGGGTGACGGAGCACAAGAGTGCCAGTGAAGCTCCACTCACCTGTTGTTTAAGGCTCCCCCAATGTCACAGTCACAAGGTCGACATCCATCCAAATCGTTGCTTAAGCCCCAGTGCTCTGGCTGCAGAACAAAAGAAACAATGCAGCTAAAGTGGTTTCCTGTAATTACACAATAGACTCTGCAAGAAGCAAGTTATGGCGTGTTTTGGTTGTTCCACCAAATGTTCACTTGCACCGTGAAAGTAGAAAGCCTATAAAAGAAATGAGTACAAATATTCTGAAATAAGGACACCCAAGCTGCAAGTCACTGGGGTCAGACAGAGTGTCACATACTTGCGTGGTAGGCCAGATCTGAGCAGTGTCTTTGCCCTGAAAATAGCCTGCGTTCAATAATCACCACGAGAAGGAAGCAAAGACGCCAATTTTCTTCAAGAGAATTGCTCTAGCAGTAAGAGAGTTTTGGCAAATATCCGGTAGGCCTTTAAATTTTTCCTAAGTTCAGTCTGTCATAAACTCCAGAAAGAAAGCTTTTCAAGGATTTGTTTAGGTGGAAACCTAGCCTACAAAGCTAGAACTGTTTTCACAAGGGAATGTTGAGGAGATGGCTGCGTGCTGAACCCCTGGAGAGGGAGATAAAAAGAACTGGCACAGCAGCTACGCACGGGGGAAGAGAGCTCTTTGTGGCCCCACATGCACAGGTTTCCTAATGAGCAGGTAAGGACCAGGTTCACCACTCCACTCAGACTTCCAGAAATTTACTTCACGAATTTATCAGGATATAGACACGATGCATATTTGGTGATCATAGATATAGTTTGGGTTCAGTAGACCTCCTCTCCCGAATTATAAAAGCAATCACAAAAATGTTATAAAAGATATAAGATAATTTCTTAAAATTACTTTCATAATTACTCCACCTGGAATCACTGCAGCGAACTTGTTGGTATATTTCTTTCCAGATTTTTTCTTGATGAATTTTTTTACTTCCTAATCAAGATACTACTCATATCCTGAGTTCTTTTTATATCACCATAAGCATTTCCTCATGTTACTGTTGCTTTCAGTGGCCATCAAGTATCACTACAGAGAGCCCCAAAGTGCGTTTAACTATTTTCTCCCACTATCGCATCTAGGTTTGTTGCAACGATTAACAAAAGATACAGTAATTCATTGGGTGATCACTTCATTAGGTGTATAAATGACTAACCACTCCGTTGTACACCTGAAACTAATATAATATTGCATGATAACTGTAATTGAAAAATAAAGTAAATTTTTAAAAGATACTATAATTCTTCCTTTGTGAAGTATCCACTCATGTTTTGTAACATTTACATATAAGGGTGATGATAAAATCTATCATAGGGAAAAGCATTCTCTATTAAAACTTGTCATATCCACAAGCTAACCATCCCATGCAATTAGGAAATTAGGATTTACCTACCAGACACTGGTCACAGTGCTGTCCTGTCACCAGACGTTTACAGTAGCAGTAACCACTCTCGGAGTCACAAGGATTCCCACCAGGGATTGTCCCCAGAGGATTGCAAGCACAAGCTTTATTGATGATAAAACAAAATAAAGAAACACAAACCAAGTGAGTCTGAAGCAGTAGTCTGGGTTTAGACTGCAAAGTAGAATGGGGCTTATGCACATCTGAAAACTCCCATACGTTTTAACAAGTGTACTTACATTTACAACCAAATGGATCTTCGGCATTTAAGTCATAGAAACCTTCTTTGCAAATGTCACAGTGTTCTCCTTCGACATACAACTTACACCGGCACTGACCAGCAATGAGGCCCGCAGAAAAATCTGTGTAACTGTCACAGATTCCCCCATTCTGAGAACCGGCTGGGTCACAGGTACATGCTACAAAGAATGAAAAGCACCAGGTTTGTATAAATACATACGTGTATTTCCCTTCATTTTTCAAATGTCACACAAATAGACCAAAGACAGTTGGACTCCCAGGTGAATTCCACTCCCAGCATCCTATATAGCAGATAAAGTACGACTGGGTCTAATGCCCATACTATGAGTTCCAAGAGAGGGCTGTTGACTATAGGACTATTGAAACTGAAAGGTGACCTTCTCCACTTACGTTCACAGAAGTTAGGGTCTCGAACGTCTCTCTCCGGGTGCTGGTAGTAAAAGGGTCTGCACTGCTCACAGCCCCGGCCCATGGTGTTGTGCTGGCAGTCCTCACACACTCCCCCACTGACGTTGCCAGTGGCCAAGTAGACCGCCATGTCAAAGTGGCACGAGCTGGAGTGTTCATTGCAGTTACACTCTGTGAGGAAAGACCAGTGTCAAGAAAAGTCTTTTAAGTCTATTTGCCAATAGAGGAATGGGTTGGTAAGAAGAAAGTTCATTTTGGAAACTAGGGATGAAGTTCAGGCAAAACAGCAATTAACAAGAAGGCACTTGTGCTAAAAAAAGACATATCCACTTATGACATCAGTTTAAATCCTCTATCATGTCGGAAGCCTTCAAAGCGTAAATTTCATGAAATAAGCTCAATAATGTGCCATCCTTGGAAGAGAATGGGCTACAAAAAGCTTAAAACCTTTGGGGAAATTCCCCTCAGAAGCTCACTGGCAGGACGGATGTCATTGCAGAGGACACCTTTGAGTCCCACTCAGGGTGGGAAGGGAACACATCATTCCAGAGGATTTTCTAGGCAATAGGTTCCTAGAAAAGCCTGTGCGCTCCTGGCTTTGAGGAACTGGGTATGAAGGTCTGATTCCCTTCCTTGAATTCCCACCACTACATGAGGCCAGGCTCTTGAGTGAGAATTAAGGTCTGCTTAACAGCCGTCCAGCCGGCTTCAGTGGCGCGGTCCGCTCCTCCACTAGCCCACTTGGCAGGCCTCGCGGTCCAACCCAGCCTTAGTCATCTCACTCTGGGGTCAGCAGTCCACACGGGTTCCTCTCATCTTCTCGCAGTGAAGCTTAAGTGACTTGGCCCTCATGGGGCTTTACATTCCGGCCTCATCTGTCCCCTCTGTAACACAAGTCCTGGAGACAGGAAATGTGTCTTATGTGCTGATGTTTCCCCGGTGCCCATCAGAGTCTTGCCCTTGATACACTGGTTGAACTAAACTTTGGAATCATTTCCCAGGATAGACTCTGTGCTGGTCACCAGAATGTCCTTGGGGCTTTGTTCTCCTCCCTGAACTCCCTTCCACCTTTCCTGCTCTTTCTTTCTTCTCTTTACCTAAACAGTCTTAACTATTCACGCAGCGCTGGCTGGGCTGTATCACTAACAAAACCTTGACCACTCACTCCAGCCCTCACTGCTTTCTGAACTTAAAGGACACCCCTTCTCAGTGGCGGCAGAGGCAGAGGGAGGGAAGTTTATGAGAATCACTGTGTGGGGGGTTGAGGGGGTGGTGATGTTTCAAACAACACCTCTGCCCAGAGCATACCTCTGGGGCAGAGAGGTGGATGCACGGGTGGATGGAAGGATGGATGTATAGATGGAAGTAAACCAGAGGCTGCAGCTGGACTGGCAAAGAAACAAGGCCACACATTCTACTCCAAATCTCAATTTTAATGATCAACCAGGCTTTATTTTTCTTTCATTTTTCTCTCATGGGCGTCTTTCTTTAAAAATGTACACTGTCAGGGACAACATCTTTGTCTTCTACTGAATCTGCTAAACTCGTAGATGCTGCTCAGTAAATAGTAACTTATTACTTTATCCGAGTGAATATTGGTTTCCTAAGGAGTATCAGGGTAAAGCTGGGAAAGGGGTGGTAACTTCCCTTCCTTTTTATAAAACAGTGTACTGTTATTATATCTCTAAACAAAACAATGGACAGCAGAGTCTGAATTGATTCAAAATGTCCCTTTGACTGAGACTTACTTTTACAGGCATTGCTGTTTCGACCCTCAGCTGGTCTCCAGGGTAAATCGTGGTAGAAATCCAGGCACAGCTCACAGTTTAAGCCCTTGGTATTATGCCTGCACATGCAGTGTCCATGAACCTTGAAAGTTGTACAAACAGGAAAGACCAAAGTGAGAGACATGCCAGTGGCTAGATTCTCCCCACAATCAATGGAAAATATAAACCTCTTTTCATATAAATTCCTATCTCTACTGCACCACAGTGGGGATTTCTTTGTTTTTAATTTATTCCTCTCCACAGTCACTTCTATCTATTTTGTTGATGGCTATAATATTCATCTCTAGGAACTACTACTATTATATTATACATAGTCAATAAATATCTTATTAAAGTATCAATGAAAAGAACCCAGATGAACAAAATTAGTAAGTTGAGAATTTAAAAAAATACTACTTACAAGTTAAAAAGTGTATTATGATAGAAATCAACAAAAGTTATAATGGAGAATTAAATGTATACCCACCACCTGGGAACCAACTCACATTCCTGCAGGTTTTACCACTGTGCCAGATAAAAGGTTTTTCCTTGTTTTGTTTTTGACTTCAGGCACAGCACTTAAAAAAGGTTTTTTGACTAATCATTTTACATTTATATCTTTCTTTTACATTTATTTTTTCCTTTAAGAAAGGAAATATAAAACCTCAGAAAAAGATACACATTATTTTGCTTTATAAGGGCCCAAGGCACATTGCGTCACCACAGAGCTTAAACCCTCAAGGCACATAAATTCTTTCAGTCTACCCAACACGCATGTCAGCGGCATCTCACCTCAGTGCTAGTTTCTATGGAATGGAATTCCGGACCAGGACAGACAGGTCCACCCTGGGCCCACCTTGACAGGAATGCAGTTTGCAGAAGACTAAAATCCTGTCATTCCGAGGTGGTTTCACACAGACTAAAATATAGCTCCAGAGTACATACCACAGGACTCTACAGTTTCTGAATAAACAGTGCAAGGTAATGCAAGATGCGTGACAGTGACATGACAGGACATTAGCTACACACCCAATGTGTTACATTAACAAGTAAATGTAATCTTTATAGGGTTCTCTGAAAGATGTGGCAACAAGACTAGGATAAATCTCCCTTTTAGGCTCTGTTAAAGATTCTCCTTTAACTATGCAATAAATTTCTAAATGGAAAAAAAGGAAGACAAGTTTTATTTTATTTAAAAAAATTTTTAAATATATTTTACTGATTATGCCATTACAGTTGTTCTATTTCCCCCTTCATTCCCCTCCACCCTGTACCCCCCCACCCCCACCATTTCTCCCCTTTAGTTTAAGACCACGTGTCTCAAGTTCTTTAGATTCTATATTTCCCATACTATTCTTGCCCTCCCCCTATCTATTTTCTACCTACTGTCTATGCTACTTATTTTCTGTACCTTCTCCCCCCTTCTCCCACTCCCCTGTTGCTAAACGTCCATGTGATCTTCATTTCTATGGTTCTGCTCTTGATCTAGCTGTCCTCTTAGTTTGCTTTTGTTTTAGGTGTGGTTGTTAATAACTGTGAGTTTGCTGTCCTTTCACTGTTCATCTTTTTTTATCTTCTTTTTCTTAGATAAGTCCCTTTAACATTTCATAGAATAAGGGCTTGGTGATGATGAACTCCTTGAATTTGATCTTATCTGAGAAACACTTTATCTGCCCTTCCATTCTAAATGAAAGTTTTGCTGGATAGAGCAATCTTGGATGTAGGTCTTTGTCTTTCATGACTTGGAATACTTCTTTCCAGCCCCTTCTTGCCTGTAAGGTCCTGTTTGAGAAATCTGCTGACAGTCTGATGGGAACTCCTTTGTAGGTGACTGTCCACTTATCTCTTACTGCTTCTAGAATTCTCTCCTTCATTTAAATCTTGGCTAATATAATGATGATGTGCCTTGGTGTGTTCCTTCTTGGGTCCAACTTCTTTGGGACTCTCTGAGCCTCCTGGATTTCCTGGAAGTCTATTTCCTTTGCCAGATTGGGGAAATTCTCCTTTATTATTTGTTCAAATAAGTTTTCCACTGGTGGCTGTTCCTCTTCCCCTTCTGGTACGCCTATAATTAGGATGTTGGAACGTTTAAAGATGTCCTGAAGGTTCCTAAGCCTCTCCTCTTTTTTTGAATTCTTGTTTCTTCATCCTTTTCTGTTTGGTCATTTTTTTCCTCCTTCTGGTCCACTCCTTTGATTTGAGTCCCAGTTTCCTTTCCATTACTATTGGTTTCCTGTGCATTTCCATTCACTTCAATTAGTTTAGCCTTCATATGTTCCTCTAATTTGTGACTAAAATCAACCAGTTCTGTGAGCATCCTGATCACCAGTGTTTTGAACTGTGCATCTGAAAGTTTGGCTATTTCTTCATCGCTTAGATTTATGGGCTCTGGGGCTCTGAGTTGTTCTTGAGCCATGTTTTGATCTGTTCGTGCCTGTTACATATAAGGAGCAGAGCCTTAGTTGTTCACCAGGGTGGGGCCACCAAGGTTGCTGGTTTGTGACTATGTATGTGGGGGTGTGGCCAGAGAGGGGCCACCCAGGTCGCTGGTTTGTGACGCTTATGTGGGGCCGGGGTCAGAGAGGGACAATAGCGGTCCCCTCTGCTGCTTCCTGCCACTGGGCCCTGCATGGTCTGTCTCACCGCTCGCTCCTTCACTGGTTTATCTGCCCGTGAATGTGTGACCATGGTCAGCCCTCAGTGAGTCCACCACCTTGCGCCCTCAGTGGGTCCGCCTGCTACCTCCACATCTGGGATCCATCTACGGCTGCCAGTGTGCCTGGATCACGCGCCTGGATCACGTACCTGGGTCAGTCCAGTGGATCTTTCCTGCCCAATCCCACTCTGCTGCTGGCTCTGCCCCTCTTACCAGTTTGGCTGAAGGGTTCTTTGTTGTCAGACTTCCGGATAGTTCAATTTTCTGTGGTTTGGCTGCGTTTTTGTTGCTAGAACTTTGTTGTTTTTAAACTTGGTTGCGTGAGGAGGCACAGTGCTTCCACCTACACCTCCATCTTGGTGGAAGTCCCCCAGAAGACAAGTTTTAGATAGTCAACTGCACTCTGACTGTAGACAGTCAATCCTGTACCTTCTTAGATGAAAACTAACAGGCTTTGAAAAGGCAAACAGCAAGTCAGCAAGGTGCTGCCCTCGCCAGGATGGGAGGCCCAGGGTCCAGTGGAAGGGTCCCCGGGGCAGACTCAGGAGAGCCAGATTTGAAGTTCCACCTGCATTTGCTTATTTAAAGCCCTCTGGCAAATTACTTACTCTCTGGTTTCTTCTAATAAGGACAGTGGGTTTAATAATTCTTGTCTGGCTTTAAAATCCTATGGGTCTACAAAAATTATGAGTACACTCAGAAAGTGGTAAAGTACTCCAACTTTATCCATTTTGCAAATCTCCCAAATCCCAAATTTTTAAAAGTACAAAATTTGAAAACACAGGGAAAAGCGATATTAGAAGATACAAAGAAACAAAGCCCATTTGATTCCTAAATGGTATCCTGTGGTTCAGGGTTCAAATTGCCAGACTCTGTGGACTGGGATCAATGTATACTTTCTACCATAAAGATCAGAATGCTTGTGATTTTTCATCCCTTCTAAAGTAAATGAAGGATATTATTACTTAGAAAACATTTTTAACACTTAATTGATTAAAATATCTGCTGCAGCAATAGCCCACAGAAACAAATTCCAAAAATGAATTCAGTGTCTATGAGCAGTTCTTATGCTCTCATAGTCCAAGAACGTCAGCAAAGGAAAATCGACTATGGCACAAAGGCCTAACTGTAAGTCTATAAAAATAAAACCCCTAGAAAATGTGAAAAGCTTAAGGTATGACTAGCTTCAATTTTTCTTTTTCACCTGTATAAAGGGAAAAGCCACACAAAACGCCCGCTTACCATTCCTTCCACCTCTTCATTGACTCCATCCACGGGGGCGCATTCGCTGGCATGGCCATAGCAGAAGCAATTTCCGCGAACTACCATATCATAAACGGCATAGTAGTACTTCTCTCTGATTTCCATTCTGGAATCCAGAAGGTTATCTCCCAAAGTATGCAGTTTCACAAATTTGATCCTCAAGTTGGTGATTTTTAAGAGATCTATGAAGGCCACCAAGAAGATGAAAAATTGAATCAAATGAGCAACACTTCTTTTGCAATTATACATCTTTTCTCTTCATAGAAAGACTTGACAAATAAAAATGACTTAAGTCAAGTTTACCCCCCTTGTATGATCTAGATGATCACAGCAGTAAAGTTTAACATAATGTGACACTCTCTGGAAGGAAGAAAGGTTACGACCTTCTTATGAGTTTAACGAGAATGTTTATTCTGTGATGGATTTATTTGCAGACTAATGTTTCAGGAAGAACTACAAGAGTGGAGAAATTTAAGAACATGGTTGCATGATTACCAGAACCTACTGGCACATAATAAGCTAAACTATTGCCGTGCCATTTGGTTTCCATAGCAATTAGTGTCATTCTCAAAATCAGAAAATTCCATTCAGGTGGGGAAGGTTTTATCCCAGTACCCCAAATTCTCATTAATATTATCATACGATAGAAATAAACATACAGGGTGGGGCAAAAGTAGGTTTACAATTTCTGTATGTAAAATAATATGATAATTAACAAATAATACAAGAATAAATGATGTTTTACATACTCACAGTATAAACCTACTCTGGCCCTCCCTTGTATTTCTATGTTTATTTCTGCAGAGGAAAACACTATTGGAACTGCCCGCCATTTAGATGAAATCCAAGTTACTGGATTTCACCTAAAGTTCACCATGGGAGAAACATAATCCAGATACAGACTATCTCAACCAAGTTTTCAAGCAGCATGACGATCTGTAACTTTTTTGTCATAGTTTTACAATACAAATTCACCAGTACAATTACCAACACAATGTAGGGGCAGAAAGATAAAGGAGTTTAGTATTAGGATGTTGGGGCAGATTATTCTCCTACATATAAGTTACCTGTAGATCCATTTGTCATATTTTATCTTTTTCTTCCTGGGTCTATAGACCTCTGCTGATTACGAAAGCTGGACTGTCAACCACAATCTGTGGTCACTTTTTAAGAGCCACTCCATGTTCTGACCAATGTTTTCATTAATTACTGCGTTGTTCTAGCTAAAGTGGACCCCAAAAGATTGATCGGTCCATCTGCCCTCCCACTGAGCTCTGTAGCCCGAAACTGCTCCTACACTTTACTTTCATCTCTGCTGACGTATTGTCATCATTTACAGCACAGAGCAACAGGGAATTGGCCCAGCACATCAGATACTTTCAAAGCCCAAGTTCGATTTTAAACACTTACATGCATAGCTTACAAAAGACACTATAGAAAGAGCTGTGGGTTGAAAGAGAAAGCCCATGAATCCATGCATTAAACTTGGGCTCTTTGTAACATCAAAAACTAAACAGAGAAACTGTGGTCCACTGAGCTGAATGGAATTTATGAATGCCAACATTTCCTCCTGCACAAATGCTCCTACACGGAAAGAGCACAAGCGCCTATTGACGAGAGGCCAAACAACAAACTTGAAGAGCAGCTGGAGTATTTAGAAGCCCTTGAACTGATCTTTGTGGAAGCCTTCAGAAGAGCAAACACACTCCGCTCCACTTTCCTGCCATATTTAACAACTCAGCATTGCACTGACTGGTGTTCTAAGAGGCAAAATCACTTCTGAAGTGAATCTCAAAGGTCTCAACAATAGAAATAACTAAAGAGATATTGTTCCCTTGATTACAAAGTAAATCAAAAGCATGGAACAGCTAAAATGGATGCTTCTTTGATATAGAAATAGATTTTTCTGATGCCATCTAACAATAGAAGACAACGGGATTATAATGTCAACACATTCCCCAAGTCCCACAAACTTCACCTAAAGAGGAGAGACTGTGAGTCCTTTCAGGGACTTGGCATTGTGGGGTGGAGAGTGGGCTGTTACGGGGGCCCAGGGGTCATTTCTCACAAATAGATTTTGAGAGCAGGGTGGGTGTGCCTCGCAGAGCTCACTCATAAACGGCAGAGGACTGGATGCACCATTAAATATTTGTTTTACAACTGAATGAAAGAGTAAATAAATTACAGACCAGCGGCATCTGGGCCACATGTAAAATTAAGTTAAGCGAGGAAACAGCATTTTTCTGGCAATATTCCCTGGACTTCTTCCATTCTAGCCTTCCATTCTTCAGGCTGGTAGTTCCATGGGGCCTTGGTTAAAACAGGGCCCTGCTCGGCAGGGAAATAAGAATCAGCCTGCCCCATCTCACCTGACTGCAGGCACCTCAGTGGCGGGAGAGAGGCCTCACCCTTTCAGCTGGACCACAGGACCAGGTCTACACAAGACCCAAGCCACAGCTGACAGGAATAACAATAGTAGTGTAGCTTCAATGTGCTGGAAACTTTCTGTGTGTCAGCCATTTTGGTAGGTGGTTTACATACATTAAATCTCTAAACAACCCTAAGGTCAATATTACTCTCTCCATTTACAAAAAAAAAAACAAAACAAAAAAACCCAGAGGCTAAAGAAAAGTTTTAAGCAAATGACTTGCCCTAGGTCACATAGCTATTATAATATATTGCACTGGAATTTAAACCTAAATCTGTCTGACTCCAAAGCCCATTCTTTTAATTAGTGCACATTCTGCCTCCCAAAAAGATCAAAATGGAATTCTGAAAACACATAGCAAAGTTACTGAACGCTGCAGAGAGCTCTGAACGAAGAATCCTAACATAACGGGTCAAGATCTGAGTGACATTTATTTAACGTCACCTTATACCTGTTTTTCAACTCTGATCCTCAGTTTACTCAGCTGTGAAATGGAAATACAACCCTCACCCTGCTGAGCACATTGAGCATGGTGGAGACTTCTGATTTCCCCTTACTATTCTTTCTTCTTTTCTTCTTTCGATCAGAAGAGCCCCACTCAAGAGTGTGAGAGAGCGTAGGGGCAGCTAGTAAGAGATCTTCTGCAGAGGCACCTGCAGTGTAGCCATGTGACTAATTATAGCCAATGGAATGCAAGTAGAAGTGATAACAGCTGTGTGTCACTTTCCCTTCACTTTCTCCCCTCCCACAGGTTGGGACAAGTACATTGGTCCAGCACTAATTATATGGACAAAGACAGTAAGGCAGGAGGGACCTGGGAATCTGGGTCACCTACTGGCTAGGGCTGCCAGATTTAGCAATAAAGATACAAGATGTTCAGTTAAATTTGAATTTCAGATAAATAGTCATTTAGTATAATTATGTCCCAAATATCACATGGGACATAGTTATACTAAAAAAATAATTCATTGTTTATCTGCAGGTAAAATTTAATTAGATGTCACTCTGTATTTTATCTGGTGAGCCTACTCATAGCAACTGAGGTACTCTTCTCCAAAAATCCCTGTGGGTGCTTTTGTAAGAGAGAAATAAACTTCCATTTATTTGAGCCACTGTATTTTGGGAGACCCTTTGTTATAACAGCTTTATCTAATAGCTTAATCTATACATACATATACATATACACATATATACATATACTGAACAATAAAATAAATAAGGTATTGTGAGAGGCCTAACTGTTTGAGTACCTGTGACAAAAATTTTTTACTCTTATCAAAATGTGTTCCCCATCAGGGAGGATTTTGATTACTGCCAATTTCAAGAGCTTCTGGTAGGGTATTGCAGAGAAAGAATAAATGAAGAGGGTAGATTTAGCACTGAATATTTGGATTCTGGGTAGAAGTGCTCTGGATAAAAGTTCTTCTATGATTGCTATTTTCTATCAAACTTTTATTTGAAAGCAAGCTTACTCTGTATTCTTGGACTATAAGGATCTTCTATTTTGAAAGCAGGATCTAAAGCACGAAATATCACCTAAAAATAGATAGAAGAGTAGTTGGTATTTTTGCAGTGATCAAAAACTAGACCTGCAAGTAGAATATAATACAAAAAAGCAAACAAACCTCTCCTTCTGTTGATGGCTCAATGTCAGAATATCGGGAATCACAAATTATATCGTCAACTTTCGTCATGGGACCGGTTGAAATGCCTGGAAAGGAGCTCTCACAGTCATAAGCAAAGTACCTGTACACGCCCCAGGTCTTCCCAAAATCAGAGGACCGTTCTATCAGCATGGCGGCTGGGCGGAATGTCTAAAGACAGGGGAAAAAAGATTAATGTAATTTTTTTTTTTTACCTGTAAGGGGGTTTTAAAAAAATCTCAGAGGACAATCACTCAATTGACTGCATGTGGTTGGTACTTCAGAATGTAGCTGGATTTCAAATACTTCAGACGGCTCCACAGAGCCTCTTCTCACGAAGAAAGTGTCTGTCCTCTAAACCGCTCTTCCTCCCACCCTACCCAAGGTTAGTAAGCTGGTTCTCTTTAGAAGCTGACTATAAACAGGGCTTAATAACAGACAAGTCTTGGTATATTTAGTCACCAGACACATAATACGACTGTTTAGTTTGAGTGCTTCTTCTTTTAACCGTTCATTTAATTATCAGTAGATGTGTAGTACCTGCTACTCGGTACCACGCATACACTCTAGGCAGTCCAATGAGGTGTCAGTATGGGTATAAATCATTTACACACAATATGTCAAACATCGAAGTAGAGTTGTATGTGGTGTGCTTTGGGAAAGCAAGAGGAAGGAATTACTCACTCAAGAATCTGAGGAATCCTGCAGTTCCACTCCTAGCCATACACCCAAAAGGACCGATAACAGACTCAGACCCATACGCGCACAAGAATGTTCACAGCAGCATTATTCACAACAGTCAAACAGGAGAAACAACTCATATGTCCATCAACAAATGAATGGATAAATAAAAACTATATACCTGCAAATAGCATGAAATGCTATTTGACCATCAAAAGGAATGAAATTCTAATATTTCCAACATAGATGAGCCTTGAAAACATTCCAGTAAGTGAAATAAGCCAGGCACAAAAGGACAAATACTGTATGATTCCACTTGCACTAAATGTCTGGAATTGGCCAGGGCACAGAGACAGACGGGAGAACAGAGGTTCCCCGGGGTTCAGGGAGGGGTCAGTAGGGAGCTGCTGCTTAACGGTGCAGAGTTTCTATGTGGATGATAAAGAAGTTCTGGAAGTAGTACTGACAGCAACACAATATGGTGCATATGCCTAAAGCCGCCGAACTGTACACTTAAAAAGGGTTAAAAAGGCAAATTTCGGGTTCTGTATATTTTACTACACACAAAACTGGTGAATGCTTCAGAGAGAAGATGGCATCAAACTAAATCTTAAAAGGGTAACTGGGTGTTTCTCGGGCAGGGGCAGTGGAGGAAGCTGCAGGTGGCAGAAGAGGTCACTTGGGGCAGAACAGGAAGGGATTTGTCTGCCGTGAGAAGGGGTTTACTTTTCATCTTTACACAATGAAAGGGAAACACAAAGATTTAACTGGACGAAATGAAACCACGCAATAGAAAAAAGATGAAGGGTGTAACTGAAGCTTTACAGTTTGAATACAGATAACAGGTTGGAATTAACCACTCTGAAAATTTATTAAAATTAAAGTATATTGAATTAGACTTCAGTGGAAAGGGAGGGAGAGGAGAGAAACACAGATATCTGAGCTTGGGCAGTTGGGAGGACTGTGCTACTAATAACAAAGACACAAACAACTTTGTGTCTTTGAGATGCGAGGGCATTTGGTTCTGCACTAATGACATGTGAGCCACCCATATGGTGACGCCCACTAGACAATTAAAAATAGTGGTCAAGCACATGGCTGCAAGAATGGAGCTTGAAACATGGATTTGGGATTCACTGTATACTTACAATATTTGAAACCTCCACACATATAATGTCCCCCCAAAGAGCAATGGACAAGATAAAAGAGAGCCAAAGTTGGTGCTCCAGGAAAATGCATCAACAAAGGGCTAGACAAGGAAGGAAAGGGAATGGTGCCCAGAACTTTAATTACATTATTTCATTTAACCTTCTGTTGTGGGCTGAACTTTATCCTCGCAAAATTCTTATGCTGAAGACCTAACCCTCAGTACCTCAGACTACGAC
Organism: Artibeus jamaicensis; assembly: GCF_021234435.1. Taxonomy (NCBI): domain Eukaryota; kingdom Metazoa; phylum Chordata; class Mammalia; order Chiroptera; family Phyllostomidae; genus Artibeus; species Artibeus jamaicensis. The sequence goes on along the minus strand of NW_026521981.1, from coordinate 200,033 downwards.
TGTATTTGGAGGTAGGCTCTTTAAAGGGATAAAGTAAAATGAGGTCACCGGAGTGGGTCCTAATCCATTATGACTGGTGTCCTTATAAGAAGAGATTAAGATACAGACAAGGACAGAAAGAAGACCGTGTGAAGACAAAAAAAACAAGACAGTTATCTCTAAGTCAAGGAAAGAAAAGGCCATGGAAGGAACCAACTTTGCTGATATCTTGAGCTCAGACCATTGTTTAAGCCGTCCAGTCCGTGGGACCTTGAATAGAACCCTAGGGAACCAAAACAGCCTCACAACACACTTATCTTAATGGATGAAGAAACTGAGGCTGAGAGACATCAGCTGACTTGCCAGCCATCTGTGGAGCTTGAATTCAAACCCAAGTCCAAACCTACCTTTCTGCCTCACTGACTAATGGCATAATAGAAGACTGAAAAATGGATTTTAGAGAAGAAGGATTAACAGACGAAAATCCGAGAAACAGAGGCAGGACAGAAGTTTGGGGGGGGGGGTCTCGTGAGCAGGGTCAACTGGAAATAAGCGATGAAGCAGAATGAGCACTAAGAGTAGGCAGATGCTTAGCCACTGATGAACAGGGTAAAGTAAAAGCCAGGTTGCAATGAAGATCAAGAAAGTTAAACAGAAGCTGAACAAAGACACTTCTGAATTAAAACTGGCACTTGACAGAAATTTGGGTGACAACTATGGTATACATTAGCACATCCCCAGGTCTCTGCTTGCCTCTCTTAATAATTCTGATGGTCTTTTCCACCGATAAAAGAAGACAAAGGTAAGGAAATGGAAGATCACATTTTGACAGGTTCTTTGACTTATTCAATTACTAGTTACTCAGGTTCTTCTTCTTTTTTTTTCTTAACCAATTCAGGAATATAAAAAATGGTACTTAATTAGAGCTGTAAGGTCAGGGGAAAAAACCCAGTAGCCGACTGAACCAGGGCAAACTCCCCACAAGAACAGCTCCTAGATGGCGATATCTGGGGGGAGACTGGCCTGATGTCTGTGTCACAGGGGAGCAGAGAGGAAAAGCCTTATAGCCGGTCCTTCCTTCTCCCTCCTTTCTGGAAGTGTCTAAGTCCCAGGGGACCACTGACAGGTTATCCAATTTCCTGTGGAATGAAGAAGCTGCTGGAAATGAGAACAATACATTTTACCAACAGAATGGAAGGCTTTCCACTCTCTTTGCTTAGTCACCAATCTTTTCAAGGCCTCACACTGCTGCACAGCTGCCTCTGAATTTATACTAAATAAAGGGGTTGTGGATTTGGAAACATCTGGCCATATACAAAAACACTGTGTATATGCTGAATGAATTTTGCTAGCCTAAGGAAATGCAATCCACTTAGCAGTCAGCCATGACCATGGCAAACAGGAGTAAGCATGACATGTACTCATTCTCACCCCCTTCCTGTCCTCACTGCTGTTGAGGGTATCACCACCCTCCTAGTCACTCAGCTCAGAGTCATCTTTAAGCCATCCCTGTCCTTACCCTTCCTCCTACTGCTCTGCTTCTAATCTTTCTCTGATTCACGGTTTAACCTTTGATTGATTCTAAGGGGTCCAACTGACCTTCTTAGAAAACAGGCTCCACATCTTGGTGATGATTCTCAGAGGCAGCAGTAGCAGGGTGACGGGGGTTATGTACAATCTAAAGACGCTTCCTGTAATGCTGCCCAGACATCTGGGCTGAGGATCCCAGACAGCCTCTGCATGGACACCGGTCCTCTCCTGAGTCAGCACTTTTTACACACTGACCTCAACAAGAGCTGTCCCAGGCCCCCCTTTGCATTTCCACTCGCCTCCCTCCCTGAAATACAGGTCTCATTTCTTGTCAGTTGCTCCCTATTTCCTATACAATTCACACTCCTCAGGAAGGAGTCAAGGTCCTTCTGTCCTCTTACTTCCTTTCTCCCCTCACCACTCCAAGGTCAAGGTAAATCTACATTGTTCGTGTGAACAAACCCTGCCAGAGGTATGCTCTCAGACTGTTTCCTTTGCCCAGGATAGCTTTTCTTCCACTTCCTCCCACTGAAATCCTGCTTGCTCTTCCTGGCACAGGTCAAGGGCAGCCCATGGCCTCTCCTCATGAAGCTTCCTCTCGTATTCCAGGCTAAAATTAATCTCCCACTCCTCCGTGCTAACGCACACTATCTGACCTTCTGCTGTAGCCGTTCGCACACTCAACCGTGTATGATAGTCATTTGCAAGTTTGTTTCTCCCCGAGAAAACTGGAAGCTCCAGGAAGGTAATAACTCCACTATCTTTACAATATCCCATAAAACCTGGAGCAGTTTCTTACAAATGGAAGGTGGTTAGACTCATTCATTTACTTACTCATGTCTCAGTAAATATTTGCAAAAGCAATTCTGGGCCAAGTATTAGCATATATAAAAACTATCACATTCATTTCCTACTGGGAAACAAAATCCCACTAGGAAATCCCACTGGGGCCTACCCTACTAGGCCAGGGTAGTGAGATCACCCCTATTCCCAAAGCAGAGGGGTATAGAGGTCACACAACCCTACAATGTAGGTGATACTGTCGTTTGCACTTTCCAAAGAGGGAAGCTGAAGCTCTGGCCATGCACACCAGCAAAGGGCAGAATGCAGGTCCACACCCAAGTCACAACCATAGAGGTTGCTTTTCACACATGGACTAGAACCCAAAGATGAGTACTCGCTCATAAAGTGTGACGCCTTGTTCCCATTCTTCACATCTCAGTTAAATCCCCACCTCCTCCATCTGACCTTCTGTGCTTCTGGGCAGAACTGCATCTCTGGCCCGTTGTACTCACTTGAACGAGTTTCAACTATGAAATATGTGCCCAAAGGACTTTCGGATATAAAGGAACTCAGAACTACCCATGTATGTGAACAGATGCCCTTTCCAGAGTAAAAAAATAGGGCCATAAACATTAATAAAGATGACTGAGTGTATGCAGGTGTCACGTAACAGGAAGGCAGTATCCTTACACGTAGCTGAGTTTTAATCCTAACTGCCACGTTGAGTGTGTGATAAATGAAGGGACAAGGAGTAAGTGAGGAAGGTGCTGAGGGGAAGCCTTCCCCACCCACTCAGTATCAGGTGTCACTGTGTAAACCTTCCCCCTCAAGCCCAGCATCCCTCCCAGTCCCGTTCTGACCTCCACGCCCACACGTGCCCCAGCCTCACCGGCTTCAGTAGCAGATACAAATGAGACTTTCATGGCTACCTGCCCACATGGTAAACTAACCTGGCACCTTTTCCTAACCTGAGAGGGTACAGATAAGGCCCCCAACTCCAACTGGAAACTATTCTCAAGTGATTTGAATCTGAGAAGTAGTTAAGTAAATTATGGGCTTGGTGTGCACCAGCATGTACTGTAAGCCGTGTGAAAACTGTCATTTCCAGGCAGCTGCTTGAGAAGAAACAAAGGGACTTTATGCAGAGACATTCCCTCATCCTGGAGTCATTTTACATCTCAAAAAGAAAAAGGATGAGAAAATCCACATTTAAGAAGGCATACAGAGTTCTTAAGGAACTGTAAACTGTTCTCACAAATTCTGCAAAACCTCGGAAACTAAAGACAATGCACTTCCTTTTCAGTTACCAAACTCAGCATTTCAGATCAGGGATTTACTCTCCAGATGTTTTGTTGTGGCTTGGGAGAGTCAGAGCCTGCCTCTCTCCATGGGGAAATAAAAGATACCCAATTAAAACTTTACAGTTTAATTACCTTAGAATAATGGCTTTCTCTACTTATTGCCATAAAGATAGAGTATTGGTTAAGCATAGTTATTTATGCCCATGTTTAAAAAACTGCCCAATTATCCCAACTGATGATGGCAACAATAATATTTAAGTTCCCATTCAGGTCAGTTCACAAAAGACACCAGTTTCGAAAGGGGGAATGCACAGAGTCCCTTGCCAGGAAGTTATGGATTCCTTACCTTGAAGGTCATAATGAGATGAGTAAAATGGAATTCTGCTTCCAAATCCAGTTGGATGGTTACATTTTCCACGCCTACAGATTTAAAAAATAACACAAAACAGTAAGGTAATCAGGAACATCTATGAACAGTTGAGACTATTTTCTTAAGTTATCATTATGCTCCTTATAGAAATCCTCTGTGCCTGAAAGAGGCAGATAAGATGACAATACACCCCTGTCCTGACTAAGGTGGCGAAGCACAAATCGGAAGGATCCTTCGGTCTTCCACAAGTCCGCCTGGAGCCTAGCATGTTGATCTGCCCACTGGAATACAACATCTGGCAGCATGCCTCTAGCTGTGTCAAGGCCATCTTTACTTAGGAAACAGTGAAACATCTTCCCACCCCTCTAAGCCAAGAGGCTCTCCAAGGGGAAAGGAGAGGGGCAGTTCCTGAGCACAGCAGGGGCTCGGCTTGCAGTCTAAATCAAAGGACACATCCTCCTTCAGGAGGAACACAGATACCCCTTTTTTCCTATGCAGCAGTAAGGAAAATAAGAGTTACACTCCAATTTAGAGAAACCCATCTCTGATGGGGAAGGCTTTGGATGCATTTCCACAATTGAAAAACGATGCCAAAGAGACAAAAGCATTGGTCCAATAAACAAACTAGCCCAGACAAATACTAACATCTCCTCTTTAAGGGGAAAGCCTGAACAAACAAATGAGCCTTTGCGCCATGCCCCCAGGGTACATCAGACCGACTATAACACACAGAAAGGCCACTGGAATTCCAGGGAGGGACAACATCTCCGCCCAAATCCCTTGGGCCCTGCCTGTTTGGTAAAGGAGACCTTCCACCTTTCCTGTGCTTCAGAGAGCTTTTAGGGCCTATCTTCCAGAGCAAAGGAAGCCTCAAATGCTAGAAGACAGGAATGGGTCAGAATGAATCATATCACCAGCTGATGTATTTTCAGGAAATCAGTTGGACTTTTGAAATAAACTCTCCAGCTGGGAAACTACCAAGTCAATTGGGGGAGGGGAGAGTGGTCACTGGAACGGATATGAGTTAGCTGGAATGTTACAGAAAAACATTATAATCATCCTAGCTTTACTAAATTATTAAAAAGAACCATATTATAAACCTGTTCTGGACATTTCTTTTCATGTGAAATGTTAGCCAAGCAACCATATGTCTCTCTTCTCCCAAGCTTTTAAAAATGTGAAATATTTGTTCAGAATGAAGAGATAACGAAATAACAAAGTACAGACAAGACTAGTACCATTTCTGCAACATACGACCCTGTGCTGCGACGCATGGCCTAAAAGCACGTCCACTTTAAATTTATAACCTAGTAAAGCACTACAGGTTTGTTTTTTTTTTTTAATATGGGAAGAAAAATCCATCGAGAAGAAACAAGACCGTTCTTACACGGTGTATTTGATTTCTGTCAGACCTAGGAACAGATCACCATGAAGGGGAAATTCAGAGCAACTGTACATGCCAAGCCCGAGAACTGATCATTTAATGCCACCATGGAAAGCTTGGTTTGGACAAAAAACACAGAAGGTAGATAAAAATCACACTTACAAAGAGAGTCCTTAATTGTGCAGACGACAGAGAAATGACAGGTGACAGTAATCACTGGTCTGACTTTCTAGAGGCCGAGCCCCATCCGCCTCATGTCATCTAACCTTGTCTCACAGCGACAGAGAAATCAAGCCCCTCTCATTGGAAAACCCTTCTTTCTGGCGTTTGGCTTCTCTTGCCATACAAATTAAAAGTTGCGGAAATTTTTTACTGACGTAACCAAGAAAAACCTCTTTAGAACTACAGCATGAGTTAAAATGATGAACTATTTTCTTATCCATCACCTAAAATGGGAATGGTCTTGCTTTTCTCACACTGAGGCATCCTCCTTCTGTTTCCATTTCTCTAGAAGGTGAACAGTCAGGAAATGCTCAATTAATTGTAATAAGCTCTACACTATCTCAGGGGTCCTCTGTGTTCAGGTGCAGATTTACGAAAACTTTCACACTGATCTATTGACTAAGAGATCCTCCTATAAGAATTAATAAAGCTCTAACAGATACATGCTTTCTGGGGACCAGTCTGTTTCAATCAAGCTGGTAACCGGTGGAGTCCCAAGGCCAATCAATGAACAATTCAACCCTCCCCAGAAACTAACAGTCTTTTAGAAAGCATGTGAGACTTTTCTAGTCAATGATGAGGAAATCTATTAAGGAGTTCTTTACGAAATGATGAATGACTGCAAGCACCCAAAACACCTCAGGTAGAGGGCGTCTAACAACCAGATGTAGTAGTGTCCATGCTTTCTATGGGCAGGCTTAGGTTCACTCCTGAAAGCCCTTACTCATAATTTTTTTTAAACCTAATGATACTTGGTTAATTAACAAACACAGTAACTCTACCTTTATTCCCCAAAGCTCAGCATTCAAGTTGAAAATAAATGTAAAAATAATTTTGGTTTAATTTCACAGAAATAGTAATACCATATTTGATGAATTTATTAAACCAAAAGCCAAAAGGCAAAGCAGAGCTGAAAGATCAAACTGACATACTCACTGGGGAAATGGACTTGGGGTCACAGACATGTTGATCGAGTCTTTGAAAAATCACATCTAGTACTTACTTACTCATTGTACTATCAGTTTTTCTTTAGATGGAAGGAAGGTGGTGATAGTGGTGGGGGCTGATTCTGCCCTTTCATTTGGGGCTGATCCAAATGAGAGATGCTATATTTTTGTGGAAGAAAAAGGGCCTGAGAGAATACAGGCCTTCCCACGCCCTCCTTAGCGCCTACTCACTCCCCAAAGGCCCCCCTCAGAACGAGGACTAGGGATTACTTTGGTTTAGCATGAAAGACTGCTTTCTTATAGGGAGTGCATGCTCGGGAAGAAGGATCAGATTTTACCAGAGAAGTTAGTGCTTCAGGCAGTAAATCTATCAAAGGCCATGATCACAGGACAGAGGAACCATAATTACAAGTACCCAGGAGTCTGTCAACCCCTTCCAAGTGACCAATCACACTCCACAAACTTGTCCCCACACGAACCACATACCATTTTCAGATTGCCACCACATCTTAAGGCGGTTTGGAGCAAATGTAGTGACCACATTTTCAATGAGATGACTGTCAGGATTGAGGGTCTCATCATAAGGATCTTGTGAGTTGCATATGAAGCATTTTTTGTCCTCCTGAAAGCAAAGTGACGTTCATGAGCCTGGGAAATAATCACTCACACACACACACACACACACACACACCTCCCACGATAAAATTCAAGCCCATAATACAAAAATCAAACTTACTTGTTTCAAAGAAAAAAAATGAATGTGCCAACATTATTTAAGTAACATGTCACATGCCTTTCCCTTTAACTTACAGCATATGAAGTTCTAAAAATTTCCTCCTGTGTTGCAAATTCAAGGTCATAAGTAAAAGAAGGTATTGTTTCCACCGGCTATTAATGTAATCAAAATGAAATTTCTAGGCTTAAGCCTTCATCTCAATAAATAGCTAGACAAGCTCACTCTTCAAGTAAAATGCAGAATAGGTATTAGAGAATTTTTGCTGACAGAGCAAACTGAAAATAAAAGAAAAAAAAACCAATTCACTCAGCCTGATTTCCTAAAACCTACATCAAGCAGAAATCAGCTATCAGGCAGATGTATTCAAGAGCCTTTGGGAACTACAGAACAAGATTTCTTAGCTTCTACTCTGCCCAAGCTTGGGCAGTGAACCAGCTGGTTGGTGGTGGCCTACAAACAACACACTCCTCCAGATATCTGGGGAGCAGGGGTACCAGGCTGTCCCGTTGTGCTGGGAGCACTGTGAACTGTGACCAACTCGAAGAACAGCAAAGTGGACCTGACCTGGAACTGAGGATACTTCAGGCTGTAGACTCTCTGAACTGCCCCTCCTCACTCTCCTTCTCCCCACCCCGGCAGCTGGGTCAGGAGAGTTCAAAGAGCCCTCTTTGTATTCCAGCACAGCAAATCATAAATGACATGACTTAACAGTTCCCTCTTCCCCACAGAGCTCTGGTTTCTACCTAAGTTTTCTGAAGTGCAGGTTCCCCTTAAGTCTGAGAATGCACTGAGACTGAAATCTATAGAGACCCACACACATCTTACAAAAACATTTAAGCAATGGTGGTATTCTTAGGAGGACATTATCACCTGGCAGTACTTTACAATTCTATTTACCTTCTTCCTCCCTAAAGGATTTAGAACCCGGCAAAAATGTACTAATGAAAATACAGAGACCAGAAGTCAGCGGTGCAGTGGGACCCTGAACAAAACAGAAGCTTCCTGACTCGGTCTTACACCCGCTAAAAGCCTGAGGGGAGGGCACGCCCAGCCCCTTTCTTTAAGACCTGGGATCTGTGGAGAGCACTCTACAATTTCTTGGCTAATCACCTAAACCAGAGAGTCTGGTTCTGCTTACTTTTAACACAAATAGTTCATATCTCATTCTGGTCAAAACTGGTTTCAGAATTAGGCGATTCGTTACAGAATAGCCTGGTCTCTGAGGTAGATACTAGCATAATATTTTAAGTTCAATGTGTATGCTAATATTAGAAAAGGTAACATCTACTGCCTTCATTAACTTTTCAAGGACACTAATACCGAAGAACAATTACCAGAACTTACAAAAAGTTTAATTATAGCCTCCTTTTTAATCAGGAGGAAACAGTCTAGACATCTCTGCATCAATCTGGAAGCAAAGGAGTGGAATCCACTTTACCACATTCCTTCGGCTTACTTTATCAGGTTTCCAGAATGGGCTCCCCTTCTGCTTTGTAAAAGCGACTCCATTTTAAGGAATCTGCTATGTAAACCATACCACACCGCCTTCTTCCTAAAGGGCAGGCATACAGGTGGATGAAGCAACCAAAATTTGACTAATTGGTCTGGAACTTGCCCCACTTGTGAGATTAACACCTGTTTGCCTGAGAGGCCAGAGATATCAGTCTCCTTTTTAAAAATCAAGGAAAGGGATTCTCATTCTGGATGGTTTCCATTTTTTCTTATAGAACGTGTTGACTTTATAAAAGTGTGACTTCTGCAATCTAAAATCTGCTCCTACTTTTAGAAACAGAAAACAGCCTGAAATTCCATTTAGGTCCTCATCTATCAGGGTACCATTGGCAACCAGGTCATTTTGAAAACGAAAGCATCTGATCCTCGTATCTAATAAAGGTGGATGGGAGAACAGTACCAAACGGGGCGAGAAACACCTGTCCGATGACTGGAGTGACCTTACAAAGGTCAGGGCTGTAATATTCTTTGTCCAAGTGCAAAATTTGAAAAGAAAAAAAAATCCAAGATCACTACTCGTTATTTAAATAGAAAGAGAAGAAGAAAAGAAAAAAGAATTGTTTTCACCCGTATTTCCACAGGGGAAAGATTAAGCACTCGCTCGCGCACGCACACACACAGGATTTCTGGAGCCCCTGGAGCGGGTGGGTTGGTGCTTGCGGGTTAGGGCAGTGGCAGGGGCCAGGTCTGTCTGCAGCCCTGTCTTTCCATACTGCCCGTGCCGGCAGCGGTGACCACAGGAAACGTTTGGCGGATGCAACTGTGCAAACTGAGATTGGGCAAAAGGATGGGTTTACCAGCCGAATCCCGGGCCTCCCTGGCTTGCCCGCTTCCTATCTGGATGGGTGGCAGGATGAGGAGTCCCCCGGGCCAGCCTCTTTGGTCTGGACTGGAGGACGTGCGCATAGAGCGTCCAGCTGGGCTCTCCGCGCTCACCTGGAGGTGGCTAACGATGCAGTAAGGCTCGGGCGTGTGCAACCCGCATGTCGAGGTTACCGAAAGCCTCTGTGCTCGGCCGATGAGAAGGTCGCCGGTGGCTGGGTAGCAGCTGCCCTCCGCGCAGCCGTAGCTGAACTCTGGTTCTTGAGCGCGCACTCGGACCCCGAACACCGCTGCGTACGGGGCAGATGGGGGTGGGGAATGGGGGATTGGGAGTGGAAAGCGAGCCCGAGCAAAAGGAACAAGCAGGGGCCAGGATAGTGTAGGTTCAGAAGAAAGCAGAATGCACAGAAAAGAGACAATGGAGAGGTGAGTGAGGGGAAGGCAGGAACGTGGAGAGGCGAATTTGGAGAGAAACAGAGATATGATCTCAGGCTTATCCAGCAGCCAAGGGCATCGCGCCCACCCTGATTTGCCCTGGGGGTGGGGGCAGCTCCGGACACGAAAGACCTAGGTGCAGACCCGCCACTTCGACGTGACTTGACCTGGGTGCAATGTAGTGAGTGGGCAGCCAAACGCCGCACATCTGCGCTGGAGTGTGTATGTGAACCCGCGGGCACGCGGCAGCCCGTGCATCTTCGCTGTGAATGCGAATGTGTGCACGCGCGGAAATCTGTGATCAAGGGGGCACAGGAGAGTGTGTACGTGTGGGCGCGCGCACACGTGCACGCGCAAAGATCCCTGGATGTGGGGCAGAGGCGGCTGGCTCGCGAGGGAGTCCGCTTTCCCGAGCGAGGGGCGAGCGGAGAATTCCTGAAGCTCTGCAGCAGCTTCAACGCTTTGCCATTCCAGGGTAGCTCCGCGTCCAGCTGTTTCTGGCGCCATCCGGGGGCAGACGGCGCTAGTTAATTAAATCCACATGGCCCCAATCTGTTCCCAGGACGAAGCCTGCGCTCAGCTCGGGCAATTTCCTGGGAAATGGGCTGCGGGGGGCCTTCCGCAGCGACCCATGCCACCCCAAGGAGCCTTCCCCCCGCAGTGAAGAGCCCCAGCAGGAATATGTAAAGTCCGGAGCAGCGGCCGCTGGACCCAGAGCTCTGGGCACAGAGCTGGGAGTATGCGGGTCCGCGATGATCCTCACGCGCCGTCTTCAGCGGCCACCGATGGCGCTGGCGTTTAATCCCAGCGCATAATTTCCACTCCAGTCCCTCTCCCTATCCCCCAGGTGCCCTCGAAGCTGGGTCAAAAGGCTTTGGAAAAGGCTTTGGGGTTTTCTTTCCCCACATCCAACCCCACCCCTTCCCCCACCGTTTCCTCGGAATTACCTAAGACACTGAAAGCGAACACCTGGAGCAGCCCCATGTCCAGTCCCTGCAGCCGAGGGGACACGGCAGAGGAGCGATCACCGAGCCGCTTGCCCCGTCTTCCCGTGTTCCTTTATGGAGCAGTGGAGTAGGGGGGAAAAAAGGCAAATGTTCAGAAAGAGGCGAGGGGCCCTTCCATTTCCTGCCGCTCCCACGGAAACAGGGGGTGGGAGGGTGGGGAGGGGGAAATCGCGCAAGCACTTTGTTCAGCTCACCCGACGATGCGAGCGCTCTCCCAGCGGCCGGCAGCCCAAGCCAAAGAAGGGAATTAGAAAGTTTAGCCTTGAGAGGAACCGAGGGAGGCGCCTCTGCTCATGCGCATTTGGAGAGTCGGCGGAGGGGGAGGGCGGCGGGAGGCCACAAGTTGGCCTGGAGGGGCGCTTTTGTTTTAAGGACGCGGCCGCCGTCGCTGCAGGGTTGCCTCTTCCAATTCCCCGTGAGGGGCTGCGGGGCTGCCACCCGATGTGGGTCCCCAGCGGTGTGCAGGGGGCGGGCTGTGCCTGGACTGGTCTTGGAGGAGGGTGTTCAGATCACTGGGCTTGGAAGGCTGGTCGAGACCTCCCGCGCGCTCCTGCAATTTACATTTGCAAGGAGTGAGTCAGGAAAAGGTGCCCTAGGTTACTAGTTCTTGCACTAAGCACTCCTGGAAGGCCGGTTAAACCTTTACTCAGGGTCGACAAGTCAGGCAGGTTCCTGGGAAACGAACTGTCTGGCATCGGTACCGCTGAGCTTGGACTAGGTGGGACATCTGTGTCTTCGTACCAGGAAAGAAAATTGCTCTTCACTTCGCTCCCTTTGCGCACACAATTATCCAGGACCCGCCCAAGTGGCCACGGCATTGCATTACCCATGTGTTTTTAAAAATAGACTTCTTATCTAAATTTAGATGATGGCTCTAATTCAGTTAATTTCTCGATCGACACTTTTGTTAAGTGACACCTTTTCCCATCTCACCTTGACAGGGTTGACTCAACAAGGAAGCTGGAGGTCTCTTCATGAGACGCACTTTCTCACAATCTTAAGCACCATGTCCGCAATACTAGAGAGAAACTCCATGGTACCTGTACATATAATGAGGTAGGGGAGAGGAGCTCTAATGAAAGGTCTCAAGCGACGCCGTGTGTGACCTGTCTGGTTAAATAAAAGGTAAAGGTAAGCTCACCAATCTCCTAGGAGTTGGAGCGGGGAGGGAGTTGAGTAGCAGGACTCTGCCTCCCTTTCTGTGAATTAGCCTAGTTCTTCTGCCTTAGCAACGGATACAGTCAGGCTTTAGCTTTCCTGAGTCCTGCTCTGCGCAAAAGTGCCTGGAAGAGGGAAATATAATTAGTCGTTAGCCCTAGTCAGGAGATTTCGCTTGCTTTCTGATTAATCGCCCAGGGAGAAGGGGTAAGTGCCCAGTTAGTTGGTCAGTTTTTAACTCAGCTGTAATGAAATAGGGCCCGGGAAACTTTAATCATTAGACCATAGAGTAAGTCGCTTTATGAGTTTATAAATATGCTTTCGCTGAGGGAGGCAGGAGCCGCAGGTCTTAGGGATGCATTAATTATTCACCAAACAGCACTTGCCCTGCTGCAGCCTCTAACTTGCGCAGGACCCTTGTGCTGGCCGGGCAGCCAGAGAGCGCTGAGAAAGCAGGTGCTCTTTGAAGGTTTAATGTTGCAATGCAGGGTCTTCAGAGCTTAATTAAAAGTATTAAAAGACAAATCTCTCTTACCGTTGTCCAGCTTTTAATATTCTGGGCCAGAGTTGCTTATTATAGTTTTTCATCCATACAAATCGCAAGCATCGTTCAGTTGTGCCTCTTTCCTGAGAGGAAAGCCCTCTGCTGTCAGAGCCGCCGAGCCCTCCTGGCTACAAGGCAGTTAGTTACACCTGTCCCTGGTCAGCGTCCTCTCCAAGGGCAATGAGTTCCTCACCCTCAGCACTCTTCTGAAGCCCCCCACTGTCCAGACCACCTCATTCAGTAGTAAACTTAACACTACTAAGAAAATTAGAGATTTGCTGTTGGGTTGGTTTTTTTTTTTCAGGTATATGTGCAGGGGGGAACCTGTGTAACACTCACTCACCTGTCCACTCCTTCTATGAATTTGTCTCTATTCATTCCCGCCTTTATGTTCTGTGCTTTTGTCCCCAAAGTGTGTGTCCTCTTCTCACCTCCTAAGAGCCCTGCTCTCTCACACACATGTGCTCCATTTCCCCATCTTAGGGGGAAACCCCACCCCAAACCTGCCTTTATTCTATACATCTTCCACTCTCCTCCTTTCTTTCCTTTGTCTTCATAGCCCAAGTGCTTGAAAGCACAGTGTGTCTGTAGCGTTTCCTCCTACTTTTCCCTTTTTCCTATTATAATAACTTCCAGCTTGACCAGTATAGTCTCAGCAACTGCAACCAACCCTCTGGTCACCAAATGCAATGGACCTTGTCCTATTAGATCTCTTTGTGGCTTACGCTTTACAGGATTGCTGCCTCCTTTCCGAGTCTCCTTTTTCCTTGGCTTCCAGGACACAATTCACACAGGACTCTGACTCCTCTTCTATTTCTTTCCCTTCTCCGCCCTCAAACTGTGGTGTTCCCAAGCATTTTGTCTCCGTCTTTTCCCTCTATGTACTTCATCCACATCCAGGCTCTCCACCACTTTGGCCTTGGTAATCCCCACATCTATAACTCTAGCTTGTACCTTGCTGAGAAGTTACATTGAATTTCTAACAGCCTAATGAATATCCCTACTCTGATGACCCATAGGACATGTGTTATAAAACTGAACTTGGCCCTTCACAGAGCAGAGTGAAACAAACTCTGTTCTTCTTTTTCCAACTTTAATTACTGGCACTGGATCTACCCCTTAGCTCAAGACAGAAACCTGTAAGAGGACTGGCTATAGGATTTGTAAGGCCCAGTGCAAAATGAAATTGAGCATATGGGGCCTGTTGTTCAAAAGTTACTGAATTCAAGATGGTGGCAGTAGAGCATTAAAACCAAGCCTGGGGCTCTTCTTGGGGGAGGAGGGTTGGGAGATCAAAACCGCACACATCAAAGTTGAAGTCAGCTCAACCTGGGAATCATGCTGGATATTCCCTCTGCTTTTCCAGCAGCTAGTCAACATGCCTCTGTTGCTGCCATCTCATTGCCTTAGTTCAGTCTCTCCTCATGTCCCAATGCCCACAGGAGCCCCCTGGCTAGTTAGTGTTTTTATTTCCAAACTCTTCCTTTCTCCAGTCTAATCCTTCATGACATCACCAGGAGGATTTTTCTGAGGCACAACTTTTGATCATGTTGCTCCCTTGTTCAAGTTATCGATGGCTGCCCTCTGCCCATGTGAGCTTTCTGAAGTTCCCTAAACATGACATACAGTTTTTTCAATTTTTAAATTAAATTTTATTTATTTTTAATTGAATTTATTGAGGTGAAATTGGTTAATAAAATTATATAGGTTTCAGGCATGCAATGCTACAATACATCATCTGCCTATTGTGTGTGCCCCACCCCAAGTCAAGTCTCCTTCTATCCCCATCTATCCCCTCTGTACTCCCTCCTCCATCCCCCTACCCTCCTCCCTCTGGCAATCCTCACACTGTTGACTGTGCCCATGAGTGTTTCTTTATTTCCCCTTTGCTGAATACCTTCACTGGTCTCCCCTACTCCACAACTCCCTCCCCTCTGACAGCTGTCAGTCTATTCTCTGTGTCCATGTATCTGTTTCCACTTTGTTAGTTTATTTTGTTCATTAGAATGCACATATATTACATACTTTTTATACCTTCACTTCTTTGTCTCTGCTACCCGGACCCTCCTTCACCTCATCAACATGGTGAAACAATGCACATTTGAAGTCTCCACTTAAACATGACTCTTTCCTCCTCCCTTTTTCCACCCCTGACCCCTTCTACTAGCACCTTACGAAAGCCTGTTACAGCATGAATGACGTAATGCTGTGACTGTGTGTTTATGATCTTATCTCCCCCATAGACAGTGAGACACGTGGGGCACATAGTAGGTGCTCAACGAATGTTTCTTGAATAAAAGTAAATGAAGACTAGACTCCATGTTTTAAAAACTTTCTTAAATATCCACTTTCTACCTAACATGAATTTGTAGTCGAGAAAAAGAAGTCAATAGACTTGAGTTCATTTTAGGAATACTTTCAAATTTCACTTATAAACAAAGTCTTCCTTTCATAGAGAGTTGTATTTCATATAAAGATGTTACAAATTTAGGAGGAATGAATCACTTTTGTTAATAAAGTCCACCGAGGCTCTACTCCTGCTGATATGAGTCTCTCATCCCTGCGTTTACTTACCTTGAACCACCTGCCTCAGTATAGGGAGTCTTTACTGGAAAGTTCTGTGGAATTTTGAATGGCAGGTGGGATTGTCTATTGTTGGCTGCTCCTTGGCCAAGAATGTGTGACATTTATCTCCCTGAGGCATTTATTATTTTGTTTGGAAAAAACAAACAAACAAACAAAAAAATTGCTTTCGAGGTCACCTTCACACAGTCCTAGAACCACTTATATACCTCATTTTAAATGCTGATTGACGGTGAAATGAGGATGTGACATTTTAGATTTTGAACTTTAGGTCCTAAAACATGGCTATTTATTTAATATAATTCTCATGAAAAATAGTAGATTTTTGCTGTTTTGAAATAGATTTAGGTGTGCTGTGTGAGTTCAGAACTGATCCAGAAAAGTAAGTTCCATGACGGGTGGAATGTGGGACACGTGTCACACAGCACTTTCCACACGCCTCGTTTAGGGTGTGCAGGACAGGGACTTGTGATTTTGTGTTAGATGTCTTTGACCCCAAGAGGTTTCTGAAGTTGAGGATTGTGCTTTATTGGAATTTGTATTTCTATCAGGTGGCAGAGTTTCTGATGTATTGTATATACTCAATATCAACTTGTTGAATGAATAACTAAAATTGAAAAACCCCTCCTTATAACCATTATGGGGGCACACAGGGGTCTTTGCCACCACTCTCTATAACATGAAAGCATCAGGGCCTGAATCAGGCAGGGAGTCAAAGCATTTTCGGTCTCTGACCATACAATAGAAACTGCTGTTCGGGCTTGCATTAACATCCTTTCCTCGGGTAACAGAACCTAGATTTTTTTTTTTGAGGGAACTAATCTTTTCACATTGTCAACTCACATAACTCAGATGCAGCTAATCCCTCCATGGGCTCCAGGCTAATCAGTGCATTTCCATCTCCCTCTTCCTAGCAATTGGTTCAGGGATGGGTATGCAACTCAGCTGTTCCAGTTAGGTGACTCGTGGGACTTTCATGAGAATTACTGTGATTTTCATGTGAGAGAAGAAAATCTTTCTTTCCCCCTAGACTTGGAGTTGTAGGGATGTCAGCTGGGATCTGGTGGTGGCTGGTTGAGACTGGGGCCAACCCACACAAAAACAGGAGTGAGGGAAGCAAGAGGGCAGGTGCTGAAGGACCACCTTGGTGTATCTCCATCTAGCTATGCCTGAAGCAAGCCTACTTTACCTTAGCCAACTAATTTCTCTGGATATGTGGCATGAGAAAGTTATAAATCTTTGTTGTTTTTGCCTGCAATTTGGGAGGGTTTTTTTTTTTCTCTTTAAGCTGCACCATAAACAGCCAGTTTATCTTGGCTATTTCAGGCAGATCTCTAACAGCACTGATCTTAAAAGTGGTCATCTGTCTATTCTTAAATATCTCAAAAGAAATATCACAAATGAGAGTGTACCAAAATCTATATTTTAATGTTTGAAAACAGTCATTAAAGTAGGCGTAAGAAGGCCTTATTGATACTCTTCCCAGGCCTTCTGCAAGGCTGTGAACCCATTGCATTTCACCTCCCAGAAATGTGGCCAGATGGCGCTCAGGTTGAAGACGGTGCTCTGGCTGCAACTGTAAACAGGGTGGCGTTTCTACTCATCTATGCCCATGAATTCCAAATCATTTTTTAAAAATTTTCTCATCTACATTTAACACTCTAAGTGGGTCAAGTTTTTTCAGTTCAGTTCACTGTTTGTTCTTTGTTTATGGGTTTTACTCTTTCGTTGCTAACCTTTAAAAGTGCTAGCACTTTAAAAATGAGCAGGAGAGAGATTAATGTCAGAAATAAGGCTAGAGAGCTTTAGGAAAGCTCTTTAAACATTTTATCAGATACATAGAGGGATTAACTTAAATATAGTCAATTAAACACCTTAAGACTTGACGACTAGTCATGAACCCAAGTTTCATTTCATTCTGGCATATCTTTACCTTCCTTCATGAGTGCCTTGCCGAAAGATGGAAGGGCAGTAAGAATTTTAAAAGTACAAATACTTGCCAGTTCACAGATAATAAAATTTAAGGACTTCAAACATAAGGGTTTTTGTTTGTTTCTCTGGTCGTCTTTTGTCACCTATGATAGTTATAGTCACAAACTTTTAAAATTTGTATAAACAGAAATTTAAGAAATTATTACAGCTATTTACCATAGAAATTTGATCTGAGCTATATACTTGGACAAAATACATTGGCATCTAAAATTTCAGGTCTGTTAAGACTGCTTTTTGTTTTAAAATGTTTATTGAAAATTACCAACGGTAAATTGAATAGGCAGCTGACACTCAAGGGTTGATAGTTCAATTTTAGAAGAACTTTTCTTGATTAAGTTTAGTTCATGTCTTATAAGAACCCACCTAAAATTGTGTTTTAAAAGTTTTATTTTAGCTGATCATGTTACTGTCCTCAACTTTGTAAGAATGCTGAAAGCCAGTAATAGCCAGAGGAGGAAAAAAGACTTTCTGTATTCCAATATTTTAAATTTTAAAAATCCTTCTTTACTCTGATTTTTTTCCAGATTGTGTTTTCTCCATTTGAGAGGGTAAGTTCAGCTCCCAGTAAGCTACTGAAATCCTTGTCATATCTCCCTGTGAGTTCCCAGTTCCCTGCCTGGCACATAGTAGGTACTTAGGATATGTTTATGGAATATCAAGCACTTCTTTCTTAACTTATATTTTATATGAACTTATATTGAACCTAGGCAATATCTTTGTACTAGAGGCTTGAAGTGATAGTCTAATCTCTTCTCCTGCTGCAAACCTATCTCATAGTTCTGGGTTGTTAATTATTACCTACAGTGATCCAGGAAACGGGATTTAATTAGTAAGTTAAACATTCCACTACTATTTATGGCTTGTACTGGGAGTGGATCCTAATTCTCAATCCAGTATTTTTACCCTGGGAAGGTTGGGGTCTTTGATCGGAAGTGATGGAAATGCTGGTAAAAGCCATCTCCTCTCAAGTAGCAGCAGTTCTGCCTCATCTCTGCCATTTGTTAATGCCCTTGGTCTTCTAGAAGAATTAATTCTACATCAGCAGTTCCTCTAAAAGAGTAAGACTGCTCTTCTGGAAAGAGACTTCTTTCACTGTGCTGCTGCACTTGTTGCTGCCAAGGTTGCTAATCAGGTTTCCGAGCGCCAGCCCACCCAGAGCTGGTGCTGTTCTCATCGCACCAGAAGCAAATCGGCACTGGGTCTTCCTGCAGGAATACGTGCTGTTTTACATATTGCGCTGTTTGCCAGACCAAAAAAAAAAAAATCGTAGGATGTGTTTGCTATTTTCAAGATGGCGAATGAAATGCTGCTATTAACCTCTAGGATGAAATGATTTCTTGCTGATCCTATTTAGAAATCATGGAATATGGAGCTGACCATTCAGTCATCTACTTGGATAATCCAAGTGGTGATAATCACCACTATTTGGTGGGCCTTTGACTTCAGGAACTCCACTTATCTACCCAATTAGTATCATAAGCCTTAGCACCAACATCTCTCTCTCATTCTTTAATATTTTTGAGCACTTGCTATGTGCTGAGCACTGCTATGGTCTAATGGTTTAGATGAGGGGTGTTGAACTCATTTTCACTGGGGCCACATCAGCCTCTCAGTTGCTTTCAAAGGGCCAAAATAATTTTAGGACTGTACAAGTGTAACTACTCCTTAACTGTTAAGGAGTTGAAATTATATTTGGCCCTTTGAAGGCAACTGTGAGACTGATGTGGTTGGCCTCCAGTGAAAATGAGTTTGGCACCCCTGGTTTATACTCTACATTTAGAGAAGTCTAGGGTTATCTTGGATGTATACACAATTGATAAAGATCAATAGGAATTAAAGTCTAAAATAAAGGAAGAACATTACAATTTTCTATTTCTATAAATATAAATGTATATGGGGGAACCCCCCAAAAGCCAGAATCTACTTATCGAAAATTGTGTACTTATTCTTACATGTTTAAACTTCAGGTGCTTTCAAAGCTCTCTCCATATGATGCAGTTCACCTATTGAGATGTTTTTCCACTGCTCAAAACAGTTTTTGAGCACATTGATTTTGATGCCTTTTAGTGCTTCTGCTGTTCTTTTGTCTCACTTCTTCCACATCAGCAAAACATTTCCCTCTGAAGGCTTTTTTTCATCCCAGGGAAACAAAAAAAAAGTTGCTTGGGAGGAGATTGGATGAATAGGGAGGCTGGAGCACAGGGGTCATGCCATTTTTTTGGTCAAAAACTGCTGAGCACTTAGCTCAGCATGGGCAGGTGTGCTTGTAAATGACCCATCATGAAATGGGCAAGTGTGTTGAAAGAGTCCTCAAGAAAAATTCACTGAGGCTGAAGTAGCTTCTCACAACAACACCAGCTGGTGCACTGATACAGATGGTTCCCTACAACACTCACCTAGCGGGGAAAGCCCATACTACAAGGGGCCTGCCCTTCAGGAGGTAATTGTAGGTTTTTTTAGTCCTTGCCTCATATACACATGAGTAGACAATGATAAAGTTCTAGGAGGAAGCATAGCAAGTGGATAAAAGTATATCCTTTAAAAGAAGGTTCATGGATTGTGTTTAGGATGGGGGTTAAAAGGAACTCTTGTCTTATCTATAATGTTTTAATTTTTTTTATTAAGGAGACTATATTTGTCTATAACTGGTATAATTAAAAACAAAAATTCTAACAAAAGTCTTTTTGAAGTATAAATATTTGTTATACTTTGAGTAAAGCATACTATAAATGTTGACTATGTCTGGGTTCTTACTTTGAAATACAAATTCAAAGACCTATTAAATTTGTTATTTTTAGTCACTAATAGATTCTTAAACTGGACCATGCAAGTCACATTTCTGTGTGCCTCAGTTTCCTCATCTGTAACAAGTACAAACTTCAGGGACCTTAGCATATGATACAGGCTCTTTGGAATCTGGGCCCAATATAATCTCATCTCTGTATTCTCAGCCTACCTGCCTCCCACGTGACCAAGCTACTAGCCTCGATATACTCACCATTCTCAAAACCCAAACACTATTTTTTGGCTCATCCAGTCCTTTCTGCTTGGAATGTGTTCTCACTCTTCTCTGTCAAGCCGGCTTTTACTTACTTTCAAAGTCCGCCTCTATGATACTGCATATGTATAACTTAATGAATACCATTGCCCAGGTACAATACTTGGATATACATGTATTGGAGGTCTTCCACATTGTTCTAAAAGAGATGTGCTACACGTGCGGCCAAGCAACCCACCTCTCACACTCACTGCTCTACCCCAGCACCAGCATGGCACAGAGCACATGGTACGGGTGCAACGAGTATTAGCCAAATCCCGCCAAATCCTTGGTTAGTGTATTAGTGTATTTTTCATGTGTGCTAAATTGCAAGTACTTGAGAACAGCCTAACTTCCCTAGCACTGAGCCCAGAGCTCACCAGTTATTTGTTGAATGCATTAATTTAGCAAATGCCTGGAATAGTGCTCATGTGCTCTCTGGGGAGAAAACATTCATAGGTAATTCTTTAGCCAGAATGAGTCATTCCCAATATACATTAGTGCTTTTAAAAAGCAGATAGCATGTTTAATTTTATTCCATGGGAAAAGTTTCAAAGTGAGCAGTGCTGTGATTTAGGTACATGAATCACTCATATATATGATGTTAAGCAATTTGCTTGGGGATTGCTCCATACTGTAATGTGCAGAGTATAAACATACGTGAGGATTACCAAGAAATAACTGCACTTTCACAGTCGTGTTAAGAAGCCTCAGGGTGGAGATGATAGAATGGCAAGTCAATATCCCCAAGTCTTGTGACCTCATCTGTAATCATGTGCACGAGGGAAATAGCATAATTGATCATTGGGAAGGTGACACTGTGCCTTAGAAAGGCACATCTGAAATACATTAAAATTTAAAATATAGGGGACTTCCGGCCAAGACGGAGGCTTAGGTAGACACACTGTGCCTCCTTGCACAACCAAAAGAAGAACAACCACAATTTGAAAACAAAAACAACCAGAACTGACAGAAAATCCAACTGTATGGAAGTCCAACAACCAAGGAGTTAAAGAAGACACGTTCATCCAGACCAGTAGGAGGGACGGAGTTGGGCAGCCGGGCAGAGAAGGCTCACCACAAAGTGGCGGCTGGTGGACCTAGTGAGGTAGCGGATGTGGAGTGGGGCATGGCACGCAAGGTGGCTGGTGGACCAAAATGGTCCCACATTTGAGCGCAGATAAACCAGGCAGAACTGGGGAGCAAGACAGACCTCGCAACCCAGGGTCCCAACTCCTGGAAATAAAGCCTCAAAACACCGATTGAAAACACCTGTGGGGGTGGAGGCTGTAGAAGAAACTCCCAGCCTCACAAGAGAATTTGTTTGAGAGACCCACAGGTCCTGGGATGTACACAAACCCATCCACATGGGAATCAGTAACAGAAGGGCCCAGGTTGCTCGTGGGAAGCAGGGAAAGTGACTGAAACCTGGCAAAGAGCAAAGCAAGTGCCATTGGCCCCTCTTGACCCCTCTCCCACATACAGCATCACAACCCAGTGATATGGGTTACCCCGCCCGAGTGAACACCTAAGGCTCTGCCTCTCACTACATAACTGGCACATCAAGACAAAAAAAAATGGCCCAAATAAAAGAACAGATCAAAGATCCACAAAAAAATATATGTATAACTAAGAGATGAAAAGGTAGCCAACCTATCAGATTCACAGTTCAAAACACTGGTGATCAGGATGCTCACAGAATTGGTTGAATTTGGTCACAAATTAGATGAAAAAATGAAGGCTACGCTAAGTAAAATAAAGGAAAATGTACAGGGAATCCATAGTGGTGGGAAGGAAACTGGGACTCAAATGAACAATGTGGACCAGAAAGAAGAAAGAAACATCAATCAGAAAAGAATGAAGAAATAACAATCCAAAAAAATGAGGAGAGGCTTAGGAACTTCCAGGACATCTTTAAACATTCTAACATCCAGATTATAGGGGTACCAGAAGGAGAAGAGAAAGAGCAACAAATTGAAAACTTATTTGAACAAATAATGAAGGAGAACTTCCCCAATCTAGCAAAGGAAATAGACTTCTAGGAAGTCCAGGAAGCTCAGAGAGCCCCAAAGAAGTTGAACTTAAGGAGGAACACACCAAGGTACATCATAATTACATTACCCAAGATTAAAGAGAAGGAAAGAATCCTAGAAGCAGCAAGAAAACAGGGGACAGTTATGTACAAAGGAGTTCCCATCAGACTGTTTGCTGATTTCTCAAAAGAGACCTTACAAGTAAGAAGGAACTGGAAAGAAGTAGTCCAAGTCATGAAAGACAAGAACCTACATCCAAGATTGCTCTATCTAGCAAAGCTTTCATTTAGAATGGAAGGGCAGATAAAGTGCTTCTCAGGTAAAGTAAAGTTGAAGGAGTTCATCATCACCAAACCCTTATTATACAAAATGTTAAAGGGATTTATCTAAGAAAAAGAAGATGAAAAATATGAAAAGTAAAATGACAGTCATAATCAATAAAATATATTTTTAAAAAATTTAAATATATATAATGTATGTTTTGAACCATGGATGCACCCAGGTTTTAGAGGAGGAAAATAGGAAAAAAATTTGAAGCAAAACATGTGGTAAAATATTTAATAACATAAAAACAATATTTCACCAATGTAAATGTAAACAGAGCTCAACAGCAGCATTAACAACCATTATTCCTCCCAAATTTGGAGGGGCCTGTGGGGGGCGGTGCATCTTATGGTCTGAAAAACACATAACTTTAACTGGAAAAAATGCCTGATAATGCATATAAAGATATTTACACTATAGCTGACCAAAAAAAAAACAACAACCCTGAAAATAACCTAAAATGAGTATTAATAGGCAACTAGTTAATTAATTAAGCTAGACCTATATAATGAAAGACTAAATAATTGCCTAAAAAGGTGGGGCCTAGTCCTGCCTGGTGTGACTCAGTGGGCTGGGCATCACTCTGCAGCCCGGAAAGTCCCTTGTTCCACTCCAGGTCAGGGCACATGCCTGGGTTGCGTCCAGGTCCCGGTCGCGGTGCTGTAAGAGGTAATCAATTGATAGACGTTTCCTTCTCTTTCTCCCTCCGTTTCCTTCTTTCTAAAAATAAATACATAAATAAATCTTAAAATTTGTTTAAAAAAGAGAAAGATGTGCTTTATTTCTATGATGGAGTAAACGGGGGATCACCCAGGAATTCTCTGTATATGAAGCCCAAAATATTAAATAGCGTTCCCCTCTTATTTTACAATTGTTTTCATAATGAAAATATATAGCCCTTTTTCTAAAAAGTTATTTCAAAATTAAGGTAGTTTTCTGTGGTTGCATTCTCAAATTGACCTTTTATGTTTAGAAGTTTAGTTACTGTCACGGATGCTGCAGCCTACGTGGAGATATTGGGCAACATTCACATCTGTAAGAAAAGAGCCTGTCTTCTGGCCAGCGAAGACCAGGGAATAATAAACCAAGCTTGCTGCTACCTCTTAAAACATGCAGCTACTTGATGGAAAATTGAGTTTGAGTTGAACAGGAAGTGCTATGGACTATTTGGGTTTGAATGTGATGTTATAGTGGCCATGGTTAATTCCTGTTAACCACTTCCTTTCCTTCTATGTTCTAGTCAAAATGTCTTCATGATTGAAAGTTGATATTTTTTCTTAGGGAAATGTGTTCATATAAATGTTTAAGATTTTCAAATTATCTGCATATTAAAGTTGAGCCCAAAATGGGTTAAGAGAAGATTGAGTTTAAGGACAAAGTTTAGTACACACACACACACACACACACGCACACACACACACACACACATATATGTATATGTTGTACAGAAAGATATATAAGATGTATATATGATATGATGGTCTGAAGAATTGAAGAGTAGGTTTAATAAAGTAAAAGTATAACTTAAAACATATCATATTTAACTACATTGACCTTTTATACTTATTTGTAAGAAATGTTAGACTTCCTCTTTCCAAAAGAAAGCAATTGTTCTCTTAATCTTGAATATTTAATCTTTACCATTCATATTTTGCCTTCCCTAGGTGAGTCATAATGCACTGGGGCCAACACAAAGCTAGGCCTGAATGGCATAAAGATCTCCAAGTGTTTATTTTATTTTTGTATATTTTAAGGTTACTTTGGTGTCTTATAATATTTAACAGTTGATTTTTATTGTATTTTTTGCCATTACCATTGATCTCTTCTTCTACCTTTATACCCCCCCAGAATCACCACACTCTTGTCCATATCCATGAGTCTTTTTCTTTTTAGCCTAAGTGTTTGTCTTTAGATATGGAATGTTTATACAGCTTTTTCAAGCTTTGGCCTTCTTCTATCATGCAAATCTCTGGAATCCTCAAACACTAGTTTGTTTGTTAGATTTTAAGGCTCCATTTAACTTCCATTTCTACTCCTTTCTAGAAAGTTCACAGTATGGTGATATCTTTAATTGGCTCCATTAACTGAGAATCAAGAAAAAAACTTGGATTAGTTTCAATACGTTAACAGAGGTAATAACTTGGAGAGTGGTTTGAGTGTTTCAGAGCCCTAGCACTTGGTTAGATATCACGTGAAAGTAATGCCCCCAACCAACCTGTTCTTTTAGTAGTCAGGTTTATTCTGTTCTCCTTTGTAATCAAATGCATTGTGTTGAATTAATGGATATTGTAATAAATTTTAGATATAATACATCTTAATATCTAAAATTTGGCCTGCCTTCTTATTTATATTTTAATTGTAGCCCTATTTTTAAAACTACATGGAACATTTTGAGGACTGAAAATAATTCTGTTGAATGTATTAATAACTGCAATTATATGCTCACAAATGTTCACTAACATTTTGATAAAGTTTTCCTATTTGGTTAGCTACTCTGACCTTTGTCTTCTTTCAAGCAGAATTACTTTCTGTGAAATATGTAAAATGTGAAAAATGACTTGGTGTCCTTTTGGGAGTAGAGAGAGCTTTGAAATGCAGTTCATTTGATCTACGGTCATCTAGTCAGTGGAAGGAAATGCAGCCAGCCACCTATTCCCTAGCTTTTGGTATTTGTCACCAAAGAGAGGACTGTGGTTGTGCGTGGAACTATGTCAGATATCACTATGAATATCATACTCTTGACAGTTAAAAATTACACAACTTATATGAACATGGAGGAAACGCTACATTTCTATTCAAAACCCCTGTAAGTTCTGATTAATGTGTTTGATATAAATCATGGTATATAAATTTGATGTAATTATTAGCTTGCTTTGTCTAATAAAGTTCATTCAGTTGGCAGGCTGACTTGGAGGCAGTGGAAGCCTCTAGAATGGACACTTACAGCATTTAATGAGTAAAGCTAAGGGTCACATGTGGGTTCCAGTTATGCCTCAGAAGAGAAGCTAGGTGCTGATGGATGAGCAGGTGTTTGGAAAAGTTCTGCTTCGGCTGCTTTATGTTTGAAGGAGAGAGGGGGAATCTTCTTTTACTCTATCCCAAGGAGCTAGGAGAAATAGGGCTGAGGGCAAGCAACTCTGTGGCTGAAAGCTTGAAAACTTATCATGATAAAAGCCTGTGAGAATTCTTTGACTGAAGTTCTTAAATTTTTCACTTTTCTGAAGTACCAGGAAAAAAAAATTGGGTCTGGGAAAGAACTTTTAGTTAGAAGCCTAAAGTGAATGAAAAAAAATGTTCTATTCAAGTTTGGTTTTGGGGGAGAGGGAGGAGGAAGAGTGGGTGTGTATGTGCAGGGTTTGTATGCAGGAGGGTCTAATTAAACTATTTGTTTAATGGCTAAGGATTACTGAGGAACATACAAATTATAGTTGCATTTATATAAATTTTGCATGAATCTTCAGTATATGTAAACACATAAGCCTTTATATTTATATATAAAATGTTTTCAAATGTGTCCTTTCGTGTTTTATGCTTAGGCACTTAATGCAGTTGCTTTTTCCTAGACAAAGCCTAATTGAATGAAAAGGAAAGGTTTTCCTTCAGTGTGGCTGGGTGAGCCTGCCTGGGCAGTATGGCTGCAGCCTGTCTGTGAGGCCATGACCTTCATTTAGGAGTGGCTCACCCTAATTCCCAGCTGTGTGACTTGGAAAGTAGCAACAAACATACATAGAAGGGAAAAGGAGAGTGACTGAGGGCAAAGGGAAGACACTAGATTTGAGAGGGAAAAGGAAGAGGAAACCTAAGAAAAAGATGGGTTGTGGGAGAACAGCTCCTTGGTTTGGGGGAGTTTGCAGAGAGGGGGGAGGATTTTCAACAGCCGCTAGGGAGTATGGTAGTTGTTGAGAAGGGGGAGTGATGGGGAAAAAGATTTCTGTCTGTGCATGCATTCTATTACATTCTGACATTTCTCCTTCTAATAATTGAGGCAAATATTTAAATTATTCCCAATTGCATTTTTAGAAGGGCTGATCTGGTTTTACATTATGTTTGAAAAAAGTTGGATTTCAACACCAGTCCAAGGACTCCCCAGACCAGGTAGTCCAGGGGAGTTGGGCACAGACAGCTTTAACCCACAAGGTCGTTGTGCCTCTCCAGACCAAGTCACCCTTCTTCTACACCCCAGGAGGCTGAGCTATGTGGAAATGCCAACCTGTTTTCTTGGTCTAGCAAATGGTAAGCACTAACAAGAGCTTGGATGGGAACGGAGAGTGACATCAAGATGTTTAAGTTCCAACATGCAGGGCTGTCATGCTGGTGGCATCTATCGACCAGACACCCTTGTTCCTGTTAAGTGGCCCTCCTACACAGTCTGTCTTCAAGACGCAGTTGTCCCTGGTTAAGGGGGTGCTGCCCTTTGCCCTGGGCTGGCTCTGGGATGCTGCACTGCCCTTTATGACTTTCCTCCATCCTATCCATGTCTTTGTAAAGAGTCCCCTTAATAAACTGTCCCAGCTTGTGTCCTCAGCTCCTTGCTGGGTCTGTGAAGGTACAGTCAACCAGAGACCTAGATTTTTTTCTATCTTGTTTCACCAATATTATCATCACCCACATGGTTATAGCTGGCTCACTATATTCTGGCCCAATGGAAGGGCAAAAAAAAACAAGTAGAGGGTATATTAGTTTCCTATTGCTGCCATAATCAATCACAACACACGAAACAACTCCCTCTTACTGTTCTGTAGGTTACAAGTCATGTAGGTCTCACTGAGCTAAAACAAAGCTAGCAAGGTGTTGCATGGCTGTGTTATTTTCTGGAAGCAGTAGAGGAGAATCCCTTTTCTTGCTTTTTCTGGCTTCTTGGGGCCACTTACAATTCTTCACTTCATGGTCCCCTTCTTCTATCGTAAAAGTGAGCATCAGCCCAAGTCCTTCTCGTGTGGATGTCTCTCTGACTCTCTTCTACCTCCTTCTTTTACTTTTAAGGATGCTTATCACCTTGGGCCCACTCGCATAGTCCAGGCTATACCCCATCTCAAGATCAGCTGATTAGTACCTCAATTCCAGCTGTAACTGTCATTCTCTTTGCCATGTAATATTACAGATAAGTTACAGAGATCAGGACATGAATACCTCTTGGGGCTATTACTCTGCCTGCCACAGGGACAAATAGCTTCCTTTTAAGGGTGTGCTCTTGAAGGCGCGTGCAACATGCTCACTAACATTCTGCTGGCCAGAATTTAGTCACATGGTCACATTGGACCTACCAGGGAGGTTGAGAGTCTCAGTAGGCAGACATGTGCCCAGTTAAAATATAGAGGTGTTCTGTTAGCCTAAGAATGAAGGCGGAGAGTGGATATTGCACAGGAATTTTTAGCCTGTGCCCGTCAGGCTCCTTTGTTCTTGCCAGCTTGCCTTCACTTCATTTTGCCCCATGATGCTTTTGGCTAGTTCTGCTGGCCCTGAGCTGCCTTCACCTGGGATGGTCTTCTAATTTAGGAGAAGACATAGGGTTGTTTTCTTCAAGGACCACGCTGGCTACCTCACAGTCCCTTGTTTCCTGCTCTTCATAATGACTCTTTGATGTGACTGGCTGGGTTGCAAATGTTTCCACCTGGCCTGTGGTAACAGGGTTTCCTCAAGCTTACTGGCCCACCCATTTTATGTGTGACTTCCACAGTCCATTGTCTGTTGTCTTGTTCTGCCTTCCACATTCAGTGTCTTATATCCTGTCTGCCTGCCCTGTGACCACCAGGCTCCATCACTGCAGGCCTGGTCCCTACCCTCAGTGTAAACTTTGGCTCTCTAACTGCCGCCCCTCACTCACCCCCTGCTCTGAGATGCTCCGAGTTCAGTCTAGATGTCTCTACGAGTATGTTGGTTTTTCATACTCCTCAACATACTCCCAGGGCTAGGGAAATGTAGGTTCACTCAACCCAAATTTAGGAAACTATTAAAATAATTATAACAGAGGCAAAGAAAGTATATTCATGTTGATCCATGTAAATATTTTATGTAAGGAATTATATAAAACAAACTTTTTTTATATCAGTTGGCAATCACATGTAGTTGCTTTACACAGTTTACTTTATTTAACTTATTTTTTTCTATTTACATCAGATTATTTTTCTTAGCTGGGAGGCAGAGCCAGGCCTACCATGAGAGCTGATGGAGCATCATAGGCAGAATACATAAATCTAAAACCGCAAGTGAAAATATTGACACAGCTCACAATTATATCCAAACGACTCAGAGGCAAGATTTTACTTTCTGTCCCTATGACTTTGGGCTCTGGTGTCTCAGGAAGTACGCTGTTACTAGATGACACACCATTTGTGCCACTGAGAACTACATACCCAGCTATTTCAGGCTCCTCATGCTAAAGGATAAATAGATCCAAAAGCAGCGGGAGTGGGTTCTACTTTCGATTGGGGTAATTATCTTGACTCTTAAAGGGAAATAAATCCACAGTGGCAGCAGGGTGGGGTGTGGCTGGAATCCAGACAGTCTAGCCCTGCCTTGTCCAGATAACAAATGTAGCACAAGAGCACTCTACCCCTACCTATCCCAGCGCTCCAGAGGCTCAAAATGCTCAGGAAGGAAGGTTTGGGTCACTCTGCCTGGTGAAGGGATGCTTGCTAAGGCATAGGGAATACGGAACGAGGACAGAGAAGTTGGGGTTCGTGATCCCAACCACAGCCTCCTGAAGTTACAGAAATGTGATCTCAATCTGTTTCTCAATCTGTGATGTTTTGTATGTACTTATGTTTTTATTATATGTATGTATACACACACACATAGTATTTAATTTCTTTTTATCTCCCTTCTTTTCCCCACTCTTCTATATCTGGTGGATATTGGTGTTGAACTCCATCATTTCCATTGCAAGCTGTGGTATTTCAGGATAGAATTGTCACAAAGTGGGAAAGGATGGAGTGCAGCCGGAGACCACAGCCTCGGAGCTGGTGCACTCAGTGAGCTGTGGGAGTTTGGGATGATTCCTGTGAAGCCAGGGTGGATGCACTCTCCAATGGCTGAGGGCATGCGACATCATGTTTGCCAGAAACATTTGTTTTAGAAGAAAAAATGGAATGAATAATGTATAATATTAAATGGAAGTCAAAGAGGTGGTCTGTAATGAAGCTTTGTAATTTTCTGATGCCTGGCAGCAAAATCCTTCCTATCCTGGGAGATTCCAAAGATAGGTGGAGGCAAAACTCCCCTCCCATAATCAAGACCAAAGCAGGCAGATATTCTCCAGTCCCACTGCCAGGCAGCACGTGAAGAGGCTCAGCCAACTGGATACTACTACCAGGCACGTCAAGTCATGAGAGAATGACAGAAGATGCTGGGACAGTTGGAAGTTAACGGCATGGTGCAGTGTCCAACAGGGCCAGCGTTAGCAGCTTAACCTGAGCGCTACTGAGGTGTGATCTTGGGAATATTCCTAGATGCATCATTCCCCTTAGTTACATTTTCTCCAACCATTTCTTTAATTTTATGCAATATTAGAGAGCCTTTCTGTAAATTCCTTTTCTGCTTAAAAAACTGTCATTGGTTTTCAGTGTTTGCCACCAAGAATTCAGACTGGTAAAATATTTAACTGTTTTTTAATTGTGAGTTATTTGGTTACTTCGCTTTCTTTTTCAAGTGTATTAGTCCTTTTTTTTTAATCCTCACCTGAGGATATGTTTACTGATTTTAGAGAGAGGAGGAGGGAGAGAGAAAGACAGACTGAAAGACAGAGATGTAGATGTGAGAGAGAAACATTTATCAGTTGCCTCTCATACACGCCCTGACCAAGGATTGAACCTGAAACCTAGGCATGTGCCCTGACTGGGAATGGAACCCACTACCTTTTCATGTAAGCGATGATTCTCCAACCAACTAAGCCACTCTGTCAGCACTGGAACCTTTGTATTTTTAACATGAGTAGTGCCACAATAAGTTATTCACAAAGTTTTTCCCACTTGTATTTAAGATTATTTTTATACTTAATATCTTAACATTTTTTAATTTTTCAATTACAGTTGACATACAATATGTTATATTATTGTATGCCAACTAATATATTGTTATATTAATCCAATATAATCAGCACATTATTGATTTAATTACTATATTATTAATTAAATAATATTAATATGTTGTCAATACATTAATATACATATAATTTCAAGTGTACAACATAGCAACTAGACATTTATATATTGATACATACAATTAATATATTAATGCATACAATTAATGTAATGTGTTAATATATCATATATATTAACACATATGATTAATACATATAAGTAATACATATGATTAATGTGATGCATTAATATATGTAATGTATTAGTACATACAATTAAATATTATTATATTAATTTCAGGTGTACAACATAGCAATTAGACATTTATATAATTTACAAAATGATCACCTCCACAGGATAAACATTGCTACACATTGTCAAATTACTTTGTAATGATTAAGAGATACTGTTTCACTGAATCTTTGCCTTGCTAATGTCTTGAACGATTGACACAGCAAGTAATAAAAGTTAAAATGGTTTATCTGACATTACTGAAAAATGAGATTGTTCACATATGTATCTTTCACAAAAAGATAACCAATGTTTATTATTTTTAACACCAAAATTTAAAAAATATAACCACTCTTTAAGGTGTTTTCTAAAATATATTTTATTGATTATGCTATCATAGTTGTCCTATTTTCCCCCTTCACTCCCCTCCACCCTGCACACCCCCTCCCACCCACATTCCCCCCCTGTAGTTCATGTCCATGGGTCATGCATATGTTTTTGGCTTCTACATTTTGTATACTATTCTTACCTTCCACCTTTCTATTTTCTACCTACCATCTATGCTACTTTTTCTCTATACTTTCCCCCCCTCTCTCCTTCTCCCACTCCCCTGTTGATAACCCTCCATGTGATCTCCATTTCTGTGGTTTTGTTTCTGTTCTAGTTGTTTGCTTAGTTTGCTTTTGTTTTTGTTTTAGGTGTGCTTGTTAATGATTGTAAGTTTTCTGTCATTTTACTGTTCATATTTTTTATCTTCTTTTTCTTAGATAAATCCCTTTAGCATTTTATATAATAAGGGCTTGGTGATGATGAACTCCTTCAACTTGACTTTATCTGAGAAGCACTTTATCTGCCCTTCCATTCTAAATGAAAGCTTTGCTGGATAGAGCAATCTTGGATGTAGGTCCTTACCTTTCATGACTTGGAATACTTCTTTCCAGCCCCTTCTTGCCTATAGGGTCTCTTTTGAGAAATCAGCAGACAGTGGGATGGGAACTCCTTTGTACGTAACTGTCCCCTGTTCTCTTGCTGCTTCTAAGATTCTTTCCTTCTCTTTAATCTTGGGTAATGTAATTATGATGTGCCTTGGTGTGTTCCTCCTTGGGTCCAACTTCTTTGGGGCTCTCTGAGCTTCTGGACTTCCTAGAAGTCTATTTCCTTTGCTACATTGGGGAAGTTCTCCTTCATTATTTGTTCAAATAAGTTTTCAATTTGTTGCTCTTTCTCTTCTCCTTCTGGTACCCCTATAATCTGGATGTTAGAATGTTTAAAGATGTCCTGGAAGTTTCTAAGCCTCTCCTAATTTTTTTTGGATTGCTATTTCTTCATTCTTTTCTGATTGATGTTTCTTTCTTCTTTCTGGTCCACATTGTTGATTTGAGTCCCAGTTTCCTTCCCACCACTATGGATTCCCTGTACATTTTCCTTTATTTTACCTAGTGTAGCCTTCATTTTTTCATCTAATTTGTGACCAAATTCAACCAATTCTGTGAGCATCCTGATCACCAGTGTTTTGAACTGTGCATCTGATAGGTTGGCTATCTCTTCATCGCTTAGTTGTGTTTTTTTCTGGATCTTTGATCTGTTCTTTTATTTGGGCCATTTTTTTGTCTTGATGTGCCAGTTATGTAGTGAGGGGCGGAGTCTTAGGTGTTCACTATGGTGGGGTAACTCCTGTTGCTGGGTTGTGACATTGTGTATGTGTGAGGGGTCTGAGTGTGAACAATGGCACTTGCTCCACTCTCTGCTGGATTTTAGTCACTTCTCCCACTACCCACAAGCAACGTGGGCCCTTCTTGTACTGATTCCAGGATGCGTGTGTTTGTGTATGTTCTAGGACCCTGTGGGTCTCTCCAGCGAATTCTCTTGTGAGGCTGGGAGTTCCTCTCACTGCCTCAACCCCCACAGGTTTTTTTTCAATCAGTGATTTGAGGCTTTATTTTCCCATACAGGGGCCCTGGGTTGTGTGGTCTGTTTTGCTTCCTTGTTGTTCCTCCTGGTTTATTTGTGTGTGAATGTGGGACTGCCCAGTCTGCAATCTGCTGCCTCACCGGGTCCACTTACTGCTGCCTCGTGCTCCCTGCTCTACAATCTGCTGCCTTGCTGGGTCCACCAGCTGCCACTTTGCCACAAGCCCTCTCTGCTGGACTGCCTGTCTTTGCTCCTTTTACTGGTATGGATGGATGTGTCTTCTTTAACTTCTTGGTTGTCAGACTTCCATACAGTTTGGTTTTCTGTCAGTTTTGGTTGTTTCTTGTTTTTAAATTGTTGTCCTTCTTTTGGTTGTGTGAGGAGGCACAGAGTGTCTACCTATGTCTCCATCTTGGCCAGAAGTCTAACCACTTTTTAATTGCAATCTTTTCAAGGTGTATCACATACTTCTTCACCTCAGTGAACTGCAATCCCTGTAGGCCCATGGAGAGGATGGGTTTATTTTGCCCTTGCCCTTGATCCCCCAGATTACTGTACCTTCTTCATGGCTGAGGAACTTTCTGTTTCTTCTGAACTCAATAGCCTCCCAGTCAGAGGACAGATACTCTCCCCTCTTTAACCCTTGTCACACTCTGGCCTGTGACTCTGATGGCTGAAAAGGTAGAGCAACTGAAAGTTGGTATTGCAAACAATCATTGCATTTGTACAAAGTTGAAAGCCAGTATCCTGGTGGAAAAGCTGGAGTATGTTCCACCCTCTACATTAGAGTAAACAGCTAAGATTTTGCGTCAGTTTTATTTTCAACCCCCTGGTTCGTTCTGTGTGCCATTCTGGTGCGGGTGCCCAAGTCTGAGTGCTGGATACATGGAGCATTACAATAATACACTTTAAGAGGTTTCTGGGTGATCCTTCCTATAGAAAAGTTTCATTCTATTTTTCAGAATCTCCAGGGGAACTGCCAATTTTCCTTAATAATCTACATTTTAGGAAATTTAATATTAATATATAATCCTAAAGCCCCTTTGTTGAATTTTTTTTAGTAATTTCCTTTTTTTTTAAGATTTTATTTATTTATCTTTGAGAGAGGAAGGGAAGGAGAGAGGGAGAGAAATATCAATGTGTGGTTGCCTTTCGTGCATCCCCTGCAGGGAACCGGCCTGCAACCCAGGCATGTGCCCTGACTGGGAATTGAACTGCGATCGTGTGGTTTGCAGGCCCGCGCTCAACCTACTGAGCTATGCCAGCCAGGGCCCCTTTGTTGAATTTTAAAATCCATCTTTTATGAATCAGTCCTTAATAGAAGTGGTTTCACTGACTTTTCCTCCTTCATACACCAGTGTTGATGCATATTGTTTCTTATTTTAAAATGTGAGGTCAAATTCCCTTAAAATAATCCTACTGAAGGATAGTAAGCAGAAGCAATGTGCTCTCTTATATATCATATATGCAGAAAAGTTAAAGTGAAATCATAGCTCATTTGAAATAAGACAATCTGATTTTTTTACACTAAACAATAGTGATATAATTGCTAGTCTTTTAAAAATAAGTAGAAGATTTACAGCAGAAATGCTTGCAGAGAAATTTTGAAAAGTAGTTCAATATTTAGTTTTTGACTATTGGGGAAAATAGAAGCCCTTGGTTGAGACAATAAATGAGTAGGAAAGTGGGTATAGAATTTTGAATTGTACACATTTTATTCAGACCAGAGTAATAGTTTTACAGATAAAGCAAATCCAAATAAAAACAAAATACAGGAACACTAGTATATATCATCCATATTTATTTCATTCTAGTATTAGACATATTAATGGATTTATTTTAACTTAATTTAAATGCATTTATTTTTATTTTATCATTGGAAAAGCATTTAACTCAAGACCTACCATTTTAATACATTTTTAAGTATACAATATACTATTGTTAACAGTACGTATAATAATGTACCACAGACCCCTAGAATTTATTCATCTGGCTTAACTGAATCTTTATGCCAGTTGGTTAGTAACTCCCCCTTCTCCACCACCCCCAGCCTCTGACAATGTATTTTAACATCTAGGTTCATTTGCCTGAAATTATTAGCAAATAGAATACTTGGTTAAATTTGTACTTGTCATACGTAACTAATTATTTTTGTTATGAAAGGCAAGAGGAAAGATTTCTGAAACCAGAGTCTAGCGCTTTTCTTCCCCTTTTCCATTCCATATGAAGTGGCTTTTCCTGGGCCCAGTTCTACTTGGTGGCCACACTGAGCAGATGTGCAGCAAGGAGAGGGCTCTGGGGAGGGCGGCAGCAGAGACATGAAGGCACAGGCCTTTGAACTCGAACTCTGCCTAACAGGTTGTATATTTATTTTCTTGCTCAACAATTTCATTTTTAATGGCAATGACTTGATCTTCCAACTGTTTCAGTTGATCAGCTTTTTCTTGTCTACTTAGATTCAAATCTTGGATCTTCTTTTCTAAATCTATAAATAAATAAATAAATAAATAAATAAATAAATAAAGTGGATGATATATTTCTATTTGATAGATTCTTCCCCACATGATACCTAGCATAGGGTTTTCTGTGTCTTTTAAAGATATTTTAGTTTTGTGTTTTGACTCAATAGATAAAACATTTATTTTAATCAGAACTTCCCAAGACTTTTATGTAAATTGGAGCAAACAAATTGATATTTTTGCCAAAAAATATTTTCTATCTAAAGGCATTTACTAAGGCATCTATAGCTAGTTAGAATTTAAGAGAAGTGAAAAGACAGGTGGCAAGCCTTGACTGCATCTGGTGAAGTGCTGTATTTCCAAAGGTTTTTTCTTTCTATTTTAAGTTTACTTTGTAACATGTGTTTTTCACTTTAGGGTTTCCCAATCTTTTGGTAAAAAGGACTGATATTTTCACTTCATTCTCCTCTGCTAACATTGAAGTCTTTGTAGAGTGAGAGCAAAGGGTGCCTTTCCTGGCTTCACTCCAGTCCATCCACATCCATCCATCCATCCATCCATTCTTCAATTAACACATATCTGGGGATTTTATTAAACCGTAATAAGGAGCCCACCAAGTAGTGGACAGGAGATGTACCATGAGCTACAGTTAACAGTGAGGCGGCCTTTAGAAAAGAAACTGGCTTTAGGTTGAAGTGAAACCTCTGGAAGATGGAAGGCCCATGTTCCCTGCACTCCCTTAGGCCACACCCGGACACTCATTTGGTTTGGGCAACTGTCACACTACCATGCAGCATGTGTTTGAATTGTGTAGAAACCGGAATCAGTCCTCTGAACAAAAATTGAACTAACTGCCGATTTTCATATAAAGGAGAGAACATTCAGGGCATGTGGTATGGCTATTTTTAAGTATTTGAGGGCCAGAAAAGCAGAGTAAGTGTGTGGGGATTTTCGTTCTTGTTTTGGCTGTTGTTGTTGTTGGTGTTGTTATTATCATTATTATTATTTGGCCAGTCTGAGGAAACAGAATGAAACCAGCAGGTGAAAGCCCCATGAAGATTTTGTCTGAATAGAAAGAGTTTCTAGTAGTCATAGCTGTTCAAAGAGTAAAGAGCTGCTGTGGGAGGCAGTGAGCATTTTGTCACTAGAGACTTTCAAATGCAGGTCATTTGGGATTGAAAAGGGGATTCAGGATTGGAAGTATGTTTCTAAAAAGAAGACAAGACCCCTATGTTTCTACTACATAAGTTAACAAGATTGTGCTGGTTAATTTTTATTTATTTTAAAAAATTTTACAGGCTTAATTCACTTTATTTTTCTCATGTAAAATCATGTGGTGGCCACAGCTGGAGCCTGGGCCCTCTGCACAGAAACTCTGGCATGGGCTTTATAAATCCTGACAGGGAGACTTGGTGAACCTGTTCTCTTTCCAGAGCTTTGTCCTGTCAGATCCATTCTCCACCCCACCGTGTGTCCTGGAAAGCTGGCCTTCGTGGATGACATCACCTGGCTCCCTGACCTCTGGCTGTCCCTCTCCACTGAGAAGCGGTGGGGAGGGCAGGGAGAGAGAGTGGATGCTGCCCTGTTGAGGAGCAGGTTCTGTCAGTTCTTACATCTCAGCTCCAGCTCCTGCAGGCG
Organism: Artibeus jamaicensis; assembly: GCF_021234435.1. Lineage (NCBI taxonomy): Eukaryota > Metazoa > Chordata > Mammalia > Chiroptera > Phyllostomidae > Artibeus > Artibeus jamaicensis. The sequence continues at coordinate 163,017 of NW_026521981.1, read as the reverse complement.
GGGCCTCTTCCACGCCAGTGTTCACAGGCCAGCTGTCCCTGCTCCCGCAGGCTTCTCACAGCTTCTGTCACCCAGAACCTCCAGATCCTTGTTTGTGTCCTTTAATTCCTGTGCATTCTTGGTAGTCTCTCCCATCAAGAAGTGGAGACTATTCATCCTTTCCCCCCCAGACCAGGTCTGGTTTTGCAAATTATTTCAACCAATAGAAAGTGGAAGAAATGATGTTGCAGGACTTCAAGGGCCTTGGAGCTTCAGTGCTTATTCTTGCAGAACCCTCAAACGAGCATGCTGCAAAGCAGCCTGGGGTGAAAGACCACTCGGAGAGAGAGAGAGGGCCAGCTTCTCAGCCAAGCCCAGCCCCTGGCAGGCCTGCCAGCTGGCCCACCACCAAATGCAGCTACTTGGGTAGGTAACTGAGATAGCTCTGCTCATAAACACATGACCCAGAATTACATCCAAGTGCACTTTCAATTTCTTTCTGAGACCCTGACTGAGAAAGCTCTGTGGAGGGGCCCTGGCTGCAGAGTGAAGCCCACTCTTGACTTTCTTAACTTTGATTCTGCCAAGGTAAGTAAGGGCTGTATTCTAGGATTTCACATGCATTTCTTCCTAAGAGATGGGAACAGAGCACAGCTCTTGTGGTTCAGCCCCTTTGCAAGTGGCAGAGTCAGGGAGACGGCCAAACCAATGTCTGTTTTTCCTATTTGTTGAGTTGTGAAAACAGCCTTAACATGAAAAGAGGAAAAATGGAATGCGTTATCTGAGACCTCTCTGAGAAGTCCCCGAACTTAAACTTCTCTCCCAACCTAATTCAAGACTGTGAAAGCTTTAATCTCTGGGGAGAAGTGGAAACAATTTAGACCCTGATATAAAGTCTACAGAAAATATTCTTCCCGTGGTTTTGCTCTTATAGAAAAAGGATCTAGGTCTGGGAATAATGGAAACTGATTTTCACTGGCCTATGTAGCCAAGTATAAGGTTAAAAAACAAAAACTTTATATCTGTCCTTTTTAATCTTTCCTAGTATCTCCTTTTTAAAATTATTAGGAAAAATATTGAAAATGAAAAAACCCCACAAGGTCACTACTTTTAAACAATTGTATAAATGTAAGAAGTGTGTTTTGCTCTCACTCTCCCCATTCCCAGAGATAATTAGTGGTGACCATTGGCATGTATTTCCTTTGCATGGGCCCACATTAGTGCTGCATTTTCATGTGATGCCGAGGATACGAATGGTTGTACAGCCAAAAACTTGCTTTATAACAAAGAAGCATTTATAAGTGAGGAATTTGGGTAATTTAAAATTTTTCAGAGTTACTTATATTACAAAGGAATATGATTATTTTACAATTTTGGGAAACAATACATACAACCAAACGTAAACCTAGACACCCATTGTTTGATATTTCTTGTTGATTTGGAGGTAGTTAAGGATGACTTGGTGAAGGCCTGGAAAAATCATGAGCGTTAGTTGTGTAAAGCAAAAACCCAGTGAACTTTCTGACTATACGCATTCTATGTGTGCACACTTTGTGTTAACATCCCCATTTTGATAAAAATCCTTGTCCAGAATATGGTTCCTTCTGGATTGCTACCCACAGACCTTGCTCGGAGATAGATTATACTGTCTCCGAAGGAGTGATTTGCACAAAGGAGAAAACAGGCAGCGCAGGTCATGCCAGGGTTTCTCAGCCTCAGTACCACTGGGACTTTGGGCAGAATAATCGTTTGTCCTGGGGAGAGGGTGGATATCCTGTTCATGATGGGATGTTTAGCAACACCCTTGGCCTCCAGTCACTAGATGCTAGTTGTGCTCCCTAGCTGTGACAAGCAGAAATGTCTTCAGAGGTTTTTGTCCCCAGGGGAGGGAATAAAATCACCCCTGGGTAAGAACCACTGGGTTAAGACAAGGGTGTTTCAAGGTGACCAAAGGTAAATCTCAGTTTGTTCTGATTAACGCAGAACAGAGTGGATGCTAATTAATACCCTTTTAAGGAAAACCATGCAAGAGGCCTGTTACTTTGCAGTCCCCAACGTACAAATGCAATTCCTCCTTTCTCCTCAGTGGACTCATGTGGTTAAACTGTGCCAATGATAAATTCAAATTCTACCTCCTGGTGGAGGATGACAGTATTATTGTCAAACTGATGAAGTGGGTAAAAGAGTAGATAAAGCTATCATATCATCCAGCAATCTCACTTTTGACTGTTTATGAAAAGAAAACTAAATCTGTGTCATGAAGAGATAGCTGCACCCCATGTTCAGTGCAGCATTGTTCACCATGTACAAGGTATGGGGACAGCCTGCATGTCTGTCAATAGACAGATGGATAAAGAAAGTTATGTTGTATATATAATACATGTATAATATACATTATCATATTTTATGTGTGTGTGTGTGTATATATATATATATATATATATATATATATATATATATATATATATATTTTAGCCATTTGCAACATGGATAAACCTGGAGGGCATTATAGTAAGTGAAATAAGCCAGACAGAAAAGGACGAATACTATATGATCTCACTCATTAGAAGAAAAAAAGAGTTGAACTCACAGAAACAGATCGTGGAGAATAGTGGCTGCCAGGGCTGGGGGTGGGGGTGGGTGAAATGAGGAGATGCTGGTCAAAGGGTCAGATGAGTAAGTTCTGAGGATCTAATGCACAGTAGGGTGCTGATGATAGTAATATTGTATCGTGCATGTGAGTGGATCTCGAGCATTCTCAAAGGTAGAAAAGGAGAAGGTAGGAATCATGTGAGTTGATAGATGTCTTAACTTAGTTATGGTAATATTTCACAATGTACACGTCTAGCAAATCCACACATTGTACAGTTTATATACAATTCTATTTGTCAATTATACCTCAGTAAAGTTGGAAAAGAGAAGAAATACCTGTTATTCTTCTTATCTTGTCGGCTGTATCTCCAGCCAATTTCTCTGCTGCATCTTTTAGCTGATTCACTTTTGCAATTGTTTCCTTTGTCAGTCCTGTTGCACTTGTCTTATGTTGAAGAGCAGCATATTGATTCTTTAGCTCAACAAACTCCTGTAACAGAGCAATACCCCCTTCATCAGAAAATACTTATAAAGCACGTGTACACACATGATATTTGTCTGATACTGTTCATGAAAGGAGTATGAGGAAACCTTAATCTAGTCAACATGCTTGAATTACTCTGATAGATCCACCAGGGCTCTTATTTGCATTTTTTCAGGTTGAAAACAATCTCAGCATTAATTAATTAAAAATAAAACTTTGTTACAAAATATCAATCATTACTCCATTTTAATGCAATTATTTATGAGGTATCTACTGTTTGTCCTAAACTATGCTAAGGTAAGAGATACAGAGGACAGAATGATGCCATCCTGCCCCAGACGAATCTCCAGTTGAGGGAACAGTTGCAAGTGCAAGATGAAGGACAAAGTGAGGTGTGAAGATTCAGAAGCAGTGAGGATACATTACTGGGTTGGCAAAAAGGTGAGAGAGAAATGAGGTAGAAAAGGAGGCAGGAAGGAAAGTAGAAGTGTTAGTATGAAGATCTTCCTCAGAATTAGAATGGAAATCTGTTGGGAACCTCCCTGCCTGGTTTCAGAAGCTGTAACCTCCCCCATGGCTAAAGCTGAGTGAGAGACCTTGGGACCAGAAGCCACTAAGGAGACAAAGCTTATCTTCCTGGCAGGAGAGCCACCTCTGCTCCCTTTACTTCACTCTGCTTGGCCCTGGGGAGATGACTAGTTAGCCAATGATGGGTAAGATTCCTCTAGGAAGAAATTACCTAAGACAGGCGTGTTTTCAAAGGGGACCTCAGGGAAGGATTTGGGGACTATAGAAAAGGAGTGATGGACCCTCATCCCTTGGCTTTGACATAATTCTGTCTGCAAGAAGTCTCCTAGTCTCTTGGCTGCCTTACTTCCCCTGCCTGACTTAAGCCTGAAACAATGCTGGAGGGCGGTGAGCCCTGGGGAAAATGTCTAAGCCCTGGGCAGGAATGGGCAGTTCCCCAGGGTGATCAGGTCTAAGGAAGAATGCACAAAATCTTGTGAAACCTGCTTTGCTAAGAATGCCCTCACTTTTCTGATAAGGGTCCCAGCATGAAATGAGTTTTTTTTCCCAAAGTTTTATGGCCCTGTAGCTAACTAACCCTCACTCAGAATAAGCCCTCATAATTCTTTCAGTGTTATCTATTGTTTGACTGATGAGCTTTACCTGTATTCCTGTGCAAATTGAACCCAATAAGAGCCCATTGAGGAAAAGGCTCTGGGCCCTTCTCCTTTGAGAGATCATGTTGTAGACCGCTCTGCCTAGTTTTAGGAATTGTATCTCTACCCCTTATGGCTAAGGGCAAGAGATGACCTTTGGAATGCCAGCCGACCTTTGGAATGCCAGCTGCAGGAGACAAAGCCTGTCTCTGGTAGCAAACGATGCCTCAGTTTCCTCTCCCTGCCCCCAGAGCTTGGTCGGAAGTCAATGACAGGTAAGACCCCTCACAGCGGGGGCAACCTAAGCCAGACTGGATCACCTGGGAGGCCTTCATGGAAGGACTCAGGGGGCTGCAACAGAGAGCAATGGACTCTCGCCCCCCAGCTTTGTCAAAGCCTGAGTCCCCAGGTACTCTGGGAGAAGCACTCCCTGGCTCTAATCCTCTTAAGCCTGAATACCTGATGGGGAGAGGTGCAGCTCCTTGCCTGGCCTGGAGAAAAATCTGGCACCACAAAGACTTGCTGATAATCCTGTGAAATCTGCTCTGCTAAGAGTGCTTTCATTCATATGATAAAGGTCCAAGAGGAAATGGGTATGTCTCCCAAAGTTTCTGCAACTCTCTTCCTGACAGACACTGACTCTGAAGCCCTCAGATCTCTTTGTAATGTTATCTACTATTTGATCCTTGCCGCCTTGTATTCCTGTGTATTACAACCCAGTAAAATGCTATGGAAGAGGGTGACCGGGGCCTCTTTCTCCCTGGAGAAACTGGCCACAGCCCACGCCTCCATCCCCAAACAGATCCAGCATGTCTCAGCCATATTTACTCATTCATGCGTGTCTGTGGCACTGGGGGGGAACTTGAGAAAGTAGTCGCCCCCACAAGATCAGCCACCTTTCCGCCTCAAGCAGATCATGTCTTGGTAGATTTATTCTCATCCATGGCAGCTTAGGGGGATTCTGCAGTCAGAGTCCCCTGACAGAATCTTTGGTGCCTGTATTGTTGACAACTTTGGGTGTTAAACAGAGGAATAAAGGCCAGACCTTTATGGAATATGGAATATGGAAATGGGAAGAGGGTGGTGGACAGAGAACACTTTCTTAAACTCTGTTAGAAACATTGAAAATGTTCTCAAATTCCACATCAGTGGAAACTTTATCCAGCACATGAAGGATTAGAAGCAAGATAATAGGTCAATTGTAAAGACAGTTTAACATTTTTCTTTTGTTTAAGCTAACATATTACTGCTACTAACCAAAATGATCCTGCTAAGTAAATGAGTTGCTAAATTCTTTCAGCAATCCAAACTAATGGGCAAGTGTTCCGGCCAAGATGGAGGTGTAGGTAGAAACCCTTTGCTTACTTGCACAACCAAAAGGTGGATAACAACCAATCTAAAATCAATAAGCACCAGAAAATCAAACTGCATGGAACTGCAACAACCAAGGAATGAAACAGTCAACCAGACCGACCAGACTGGTAAGAGCCGCCATGAGGTGGGGGGGCTGAGAGAGAGCTTGGTGAGGCCAGGACTGTGTGGGTGGGGCTGGCTCCACAGGAAACTGACGCTCAGAGCTGACAGTGGACTGTGGTGGGGGTGGCTGCAGTGGGAGGAACTCCCAGTCTCACACAGTTTGGAAAGTGCACTAGAGCTGAGCAGACGAGCTGCACAGTTCCCTCTCTGGCCCCTCTCCCACAGGCAGTGCTGCCTGGAGGCAAAGAGGGTTGCCCTGCCCTGGTGAAAACCTAAGGCCCTGCCCCCTTAGAACTTAACAGGTCATGGAGAAAAAGAAATATGGCCCAAATGAAAGAGCAAAACTCCAGAAAGAGCACTAAGCAATGAGGAGGTAGCTAACCTATCTGATGGAAATTTAAAGCCCTGGTGATCAAAATGTTCACAGAATTGATTGAGCTTGGTTGCAAAATGGAAGAGCAAATGAAATATACCCAAAATGAAATAAAGCAAAATATTCAGGGAACCAACAATGACAGGAAGGAAACCAAGACTCAAATCAACAATTTGGAACAAAAGAAAGAAATAAGCATCCAACCAGAATAGAATGAAGAAACAAGAATTTAAAAAATGAAGAGAGACTTACGAACCTCTGGAACAGCCTGCAATGTCCCAATATCCAGATTATAGGGGTGCCAGAAGAAGAAAAACAGCAGCAAGAAATTGAAAGCTTATTTGAACAAATAATGAAGAAAAGCTTCCTCGATCTGGCAAAGGAAATAGACTTCTAGGGAGTCCAGGAAGCTCAGAGAGTTCCAAAGAAGTTTGACCCAAAGAGGAACATACCAAGGCATATCATCATTAAGTTACCCAAGATTTAAGATAAGGAGAGAATCTTAAAAGCAGCAAGAGGAAAGGAGAGAGTTACTTACAAAGGAGCTCCCATAAGACTCTCAGCTGATTTCTCAAAAGAAACCTTACAGGCAAGGGGCTGGAAAGAATTATCTGAACTCATGAAAGGCAAGGACCTACATCCAAGATTACTCTATCCAGAAAAGTTATCATTTAGAATGGAAGGACAGAAAAAGTGCTTCCCGGATAAGGTCAAGTTAAAAGAGCTCATCACCAAGCCCTTATTATATGAAATGTTAAAGGGACTGATCTAAGAACTTGAAAAAGATCAAAATTACAAATAGTAAAGTGAAAACACACTCACAGCTATCAACAAATGAACTTAAAAAAGAAAAAGAAAAATAATGAAAGCAAAAACTAAGCAAACAACAAAAACAGTAACAGAATCAGAGAAATGGACATCACATGGAAGGTTTTCGGTGGTGGGGGGAGGAATAGGGAGGAAAAGGTACAGGGAATAAGAAGCATAATTGGTAGGCATAAAAATAGATTGGAGAGATAAAAATGGTATAGGAAACAGAGAATTCAAAGAACTTATATGTACAACCCATGGACATGAACTAAGCGGGGGGAATGCTGGAGGGTTGGGGGGTGCAGGGTGGAGGAGGGATAAAGAGGGAAAATTGGGAAAACTGTAATAGCATAATCAATAAAATATACTTAAAAAAATAAATTAATGGGCCACTTTCCACAACTGTTTAACTCTGTTCCATAGAACATTAACTCTGTTAATGTTTAGTTAGTAGATTTTTGCAACTTGATTTATTCTCTGGCAGGCGACTTTCAATTCTTGTTTTCTTTATATGTTATATGATTTGATTAAAGGGCAAATACAGTGACATAGACTGTGAGAGTTTGGAAGTTCGGGAAAGATTTGACTAGGAGATGAATAGATGGGGTGTGAACAATCTGATGCGCTTTGTCCAGAGGGCTTCTGCCTTCCCCAGAGGCAGCCCTCTCCAGCTTCATGCCCATGGGGATTCCCTACGAATACACACCACTGAGCATGGCCCAGCACCACAGGAAATGCTGAGAAATGGCACAGAAATCTGGGGTTAGAGGATTGGCTTTCAAAGAGCATGATTTGGTCTCAGTAACAGCGGTAGGACTAATGACCTCCTCAAGGCCCCCAGCCTGGCCTCGGGCTGATTCAGCCTGAGCTTCCGCAAGGATGGCTTGCTCTTGATTCCTTTGTAACTTGATCTGCAGCTGGGAGAGTTCCTCTTCCAGAGCTGACTGCTGCTCTGCTGCGTCCAGTTCACTCTTAGTCTCCTTGGCTTGATTTTCAGTCTGTTATTAATGTAAAGACCAGAGAGGAGAAAGTCTCTTTATGTAACAAGAAACAAACAAGGAAATAAATGATGTAATTACCCCTCAGAAAAGAAGCTAGATGTAAAGGGAAGGAATCTCATCCCTTTGATTGCTCTGTTCCATTTACAAAAGGAAAATGTTATGATAAAATACTTCAGACATAGAGTAGGCTCAAAAGAAAATATGATACACCCTCATATACCCATTGGCCAGTTTAAGAATAAAGTGTGGCCAACGAGCTGAGTTCCTCAATGAACTGCTGCCCATAGGGCCTCCCCTCTCCCCTTAGAGACAGCCACTACCCTGAGTCACTTGTCACTTCATGTTCTTCTCTGTGCTTTTCACTGTGTCCCCATGAGGTATTCCTGATGATATACAGGATTGCCTACTTCTATCTTTATTCAAATATATCATTATTTTACTCTATTTCTATTTTCTAATTTCCTGTTGATGCAGGTAGCTTCTAATTTTCCTTCTTACAAATATTAATGACTATATCTGTCATAGCTAGAAATCCTATTTAAATATTTCTCATATCTAAATTGTCACTTGTTATCTCTTGTCTTAATTTTTTAGTCATAATGTCTTTTTACTTTCTTAAGTAAATGTTCTTACTTTATATTCAATATACAATAATAGAAATAGCTGCAGTCTGTCAAATTTTGCTTCTGTTGTTTTCTGTCTTGTTTAAGGTAGTTTGTTCCCTTATATGTTTTGGGCAAATTCTCTGAAACTTGGTTTTAGGGTGCATTTCTTTGGAAGGGATTTTCTGTCTGCCTCTGCCAGCCATCTGAGTTCACTACCAACCCAGGACTATTTTAAACGAAATTTTTAGCTTCGGGTTTTTGGTGCCACCCGGGTAGGTATGAATCCTCGCCCTAGGTATGAGAGCTACCTTGTGGTTAGCAGTTCTTAGTGAAGACTTTCCCCCTCCACCGGAGGCAAGAGGCAAGGGTCCCTCTCTTTCTCTTTGTCTCTCTTTTCTCTCTGCTTCTGTCTTTCTATCTGTGTGTGTGTCATGGTTTAACATTTCACTGAAGATTTTGCCTCTTGATGTCTCAGCTCTATACAGCAGTCTCATTCCCTGCTTGCTTCATTTTCTGCCCATTATGCATGGTGACCATTAAACTAACAGCTCCAATACACCTGAGATTAGCAGATGCCCTCTGCCTTCAGGGTCATGCTTAATTTCCTCTCTGGATTCATGCTTTCCTGTCCTTTTGGTGTCTGAGCATTTCCTCTGTTTCTTACTGATTTAGCTATGCATTTAAAACTTTTTTAAATGTCCCATCTAACATTTTGATTTTTATTTTCCTGCTAGGAGGGTTCATTGGGGCTACTGGTCCACCACCTTTTAGAAACTGAAGTCCCTCCCTGTGCCTTTGAGCATATGTTACAATTTCTCTAGAGCAGGAATCTGCAACTTTTTTTGTAATGGGTCTGATAGTAAATGTTTTACACTTTCTAATCCATAAAGTTTCTATTGCAACTCTACAACTCTGCCACTGTAGCATGAAAATAGTCGTAGATAATATGTGGCTGAATTCCAAGAAAACTGTGACTTTAGGGGCAGAAACAGTCAGTGTCCCTATTTGGCCCAGGGGCTATATTTTGTCAACCCCTGTTTCAGAGAAGATGCCCAGAAGGAGGAAAACCTGGAGGCCTTAATTCGTTTGCGACCCTATGTATGCAGCCTCTCCATATGCAACCCTTTGATTTCCTGGTGCACTTCCTCCTGCTGCTCTCTGCTTCTCTTCAGGAATGTGCATTTGGAGCTATAAAACACAGCTGAATAACTTGCAATCTGTGAGGAAGGGGCTATGCCAGGGATGGAGCTTGGAGAAAGAGACTTCACACACCCTGGGACTAGGTTCTGACCTGTCCTCCAACTGCCAGGCCTCCTTTCCCGGATCCACCACGTGTGGTACATGGTCGGTGGTCTTGCTCCCTTCAAACTCTGGATGTAACACTTTCTTTTAGGTAGGATATTCTTTCAGTCTTAGGATACTCAGATGAGATTTTATGCACATTTAGTTACAAACACCTGGCAACAATTAACTTTATTTCTTTGCTTTGTGAGCTTTAAAGAGTCTATTACTCTCTCTGGTATCAAAAGGGGTCAACTCTGACCTCAGATCTACTTTTAATCATCTGTGTGGCCTTAGGCAAATCACTTAACCTCCCCGAGTTTTTGTTTTCTCATTTATAAGCTGCAGTAGCACGTGCTTTAACCCCAGGATTGGTCAACAATGACATGAAATGAGGCTGGGAGAGCTCATTTTAGTCTTACAATAATCCCACCAGACAGGTAGAGCAAGCATGACACTGGCATGTGTAAAAACTGGGCTGTCTCCATACTCAAAACCAATTTCAGGTTAGCTTCAAAGAAAAGAGAGGAATACCTGCAAGACATTCTTTTTCATTTTTGTTATCTCAGCAGTCAGCTGTGTGGTGGTAGAATTTGCCCGTCCATGAGTGACTTGAATTTGTTGCAACTTGTTCAACGTTTTGTCAAGATTTGATAGAACCTTTGCTGCTTTTCTAAGGTAAAATATTAACACATCAGATCAGATAAATATGCAATTATTCATTTATTTCATCTTGAGAACTCATTGGACTCAACCAAAATATTCACTGAATTATTTATAAACTCTGAAGTAAGACAAAATGCTGAAGTCTTCATTTTGAGAAACAGGCATCTACAATGCCAATAAACACCGGCATCTACGCATGTGCAGAAAGGTTTCACCAGATACAGACATCGAGGATACAGGTCTCGTCTCTTCTTAATTTGTCATAAGCAGAAAGGTTTGGGGGATATAACTGCCAAGCTTTGAACAAACAGCTATCTGCAGTCAATTCCAGTTCTGTAATTTCTCAAACTTAAGCAACAGTTTCTGAATCCTTATTGGAGTGGAGGTGAGAGAGTCAAGAGGCTCCACAGGGAGCAGAGAGAACTAAAGGCCCTGCATTTTCAGGCTGTGTTTATACAGGTTTGTTTAAGCTTCACTGACATTCCAGCTGCCCAGGGGCCCAGTCAGAGGTTAAAATCACAAGCATTCCAAGTGATAGGCGATTTTATAGAAATGAGCTCACCTCAAGTCAACATTCACCAGCTACTTAGATTTATGGGCTCACAACCACCTTTGGAAGAATGCACCAAGTAAGTGAACTATCAAACATACCTTTGCAGAAGAATAATTAGAAATGCTTGTGCCCAGAGCAAAATAGCTAAATTACAAAACTTCCCCTTTCTTATCCAACCCAACCTCTCTCCTCCCAGTGGTAATTTCTCTCTTAAAAAAAAAAAATTTTAGAAAAGGAGAAGACTTTACTTTTAAGGGCAGTTTTAGGTTTGTAGAAAAATTGAGAGGACGGTACAGAGATTTCCTGCTGACCCTATTGATGTTCCTAGTTTTAAATATTAAAATATAAAAAAGGAGTTGGCCTTACAGCTGAGTCTGGTACACTTAATTTATAGAAGCAGATCATGAGATAGTGAGGGAAGCTCAGGTCTCTAGTCTGCAGAGCATCCAGATGGTGGTAGATGCTGGTGATGTTCCCACCATCCACCGACCCTGTGACCCTGGCCCACAGCACCCCATGTGCATAAAACAGCACTATACCTTTTTCTTTTTGCTTGGCTAAGTCCACACCATGTCTTTTTATTATAATCTTGTTTAAAATTTAAATATGCAAAGTACTGCTTATCATTGTAAATTTAGAAGTTACAAAAATAGGAAGACAAGAAGGGAAAAATACTCTGATATTCCCACTATATGTTAAAACATTGGCATATAATTAGTACATGGCATTTATTGGTGTATATTGTTATGAAGAGGTAACAGACTGCTGGGAAGGCCTTTGCATCTAAGGAAAATGGGAAGCAAAGATCCTCACACAGTGCCTCCTGATCTCTCAGTTTCCTTGGACTCCTCTATAGAGAGCTTAATCCTCAGTTTGGGCACCAAATTATTGGAAGGTAATTTCATCTGAATGCAAATATTTTTTAGATGGCCTTTTAGCAGCTGGCCCATTTGAGCAAGATGAGAATATTAGTATGGTACTTACTCAGCTGCTTTTGCCTTCACCAAAATCTTCTGTGCTTCATCTGCTGCTTTATTTAGCTTGTCCTCATCTGTCCTGTAGTTCTCACCAAGTTGCATAAATTTCTGTATTTTGTCAAGTTCATGGGTTAAGTTTTGTGATGTTATTGGCAGGCGGATGTCAAGTACATGATTTGCAACCTTTTCTATGTCCTCTGGAGGCACATTTTCCTCTTAAATAAAAAGGTGGGTTTTAAGTCATTATATCTCCTTATCAAATCCTGTATCTTTTAAGTATAGCGACGATGAACTCTAAGTCAACCACACTTGCATTTGATTGTGTGTCCCTAAAATAGATTGTATATGGCACATAGATTCTTCTTCATGCTTCGTTTACCCTTTGCTCAGAAAGAAACATTGCTAATGTAGGGCTAAACACATGCTGCACGAATGCTTGTTAGCAAAACTTCTGACTTTGAATATTGCTTATGTTCTCCAAAATGTCCTAGCAAAAATTGACTATTATGGACACTGAGTCAAAAGCAGTTAAAATGTTTAGATGCGTGCCTGTCATTAAGATTCAAACACAATGAATGAGACAATGGAGAAGCATTGGGTTCAGACCCAAGAAAACTTAATTCTAATCCTCCATGTCATTAAGAAGGCTCACAATTTTTGCTCATTTGCATAAATAGGTAATTATATCTGATGCCACTACTCGAAGGCCTATTGTGGGAAGAAAATGTGACAATACAGAGTAAAGTACATGCGAGTAACATATAAAGAAACTGTTATAACATAACACATATGTTAAAGAACATATAAAGAAAATACATGTGAATAACATATAAAGAAACTGGCCAAGATGGAGGTGTAGGTAGACACAGTTTGCTCCCTCACACAGTCAAAAGAAGGGTAACAACCAGCTTAAATACAAAACCCCACAAGAACTGTCAGAAAATTTAATTGTATGGAAATCTGACAACCAAGGAGTTAAAGAAGAAACATTCATCTAGACTGAACGGGAGGGATGCAGATGACAGCCGGAGAGGAGAGGACCAGCAGCAAAGTGGCAGCTGGTGGACTGGGTAGTCTGACATTAGCATTCTGATAAACAGGGAGGAACAACTGGGGAGCTAGACATACTGCAAAACCCAATGTTCCAACAAGGGAAACTAAAAGCTTAAAACCTCTGTCTGTAAAAATCTTTGGAGGTTGTGATGGTGAGAGAAACTGCCAGTCTCACAGGAGAGTCTGTTGGAGGAGCCCACAGGATCCTAGAATGTACACAAACCTTCTTACCTGGGAATAAGCACCAGAAGAGCCCAATTGGCTTGTGGGTAGTGGGGGAAGTGACGGAAGGTGGGCAAGAGCCGAGCAAGTGTCATTGTTCTCTCTCTGGTTCCTCCCCCACATATAGCACCACAATACAGCAAAGTGGATTACCCTACCCTGGCGAATACCTAAGTCTCCTCCCCTTACAACATAACAGGAATAGAGAGACAAAGAAATATGACCCAAATGAAAGAGCAGATAAAACTCCAGAAAAAGAACTTAATGACGAGGAGATAGCCAGCCTATCAGATGCAGAGTTCAAAATACTGGTAATCAGGATGCTCATAGAAATGACTGAGTATGAATGCAAAATAAGGGAAGAAGTGAAGGCTATCCAAAGTGAAATAAAGAAAAATATATAGGGAACCAACAGTAAAGGGAAGGAAACTGGGATTCAAATCAACAATTTGAAACAAAAGGAAGAAATAAACATTCAATCAGAAAAGAATGAAGAAACAAGAATTCAGAAAAATGAGGAGAGGCTTAGGAACCCCTGGGACAACTTTAAACATCCCAACATCTGAATCATAGGAGTGCCAGAAGGAGAAGAACAACAGCAATAAATTAAAAACGTATTTGAAAAAAATAATGATGAAGAAAAATTTCATTAGCTTTTATGAAGAGACAGACATACAAGTGCATGATGCTCAGAGAGTCCCAAAGAAGTTGGACCCAAGGAAGCACACACTAAGGCACATCGCAATTACATTACCCAAGATTAAAGAAAAGGAGAGTCTTAAAAGCTGTGAGAGAAAATAAGATAGTTACCTACAAAGGAGTTCCCATAAGCCTATCAGCTGATTTCCCAAAAGAAACCTTGCAGACAAGAAGGGTCTGGTAAGAAGAATTCAAAGTCATGAAAAAGAAGGACCTACATCCAGAATTACTCTCTCCACTAAAGCTATCATTTAGAGTGGCAGATAAAATGCTGCCCAGACAAGGTAAAGTTAAAGGAGTTCATCATCATCAAAGCCTTATTACATGAAATGTTAAAGGGACTTATTTAAGAAAAAGAAGATCAAAATTATGAATTCTAAAATGACAACAAACTCACAACTATCAATAACCAAACCTAAAGAAAAAAACAAACTAAGCAAACAACTGGAACAAGAACAGATTCACAGAAATGGAGATCACATGGAGGGTTATCAGTGGGGTGAGGATGGGGGTAGAATGGGGAAAAGGTACAGGTAATAAGAAGAATAATAGGTAGGTACAAAATAGACAGGGGATGTTAAGAATAGTATAGGAAATGTAAAAGCCAAATAACTTACACGTACAACTTAGGGACATGAACTAAGGGGAGGAGAATGCTGGGCAGGGTGGGATAAAGAGGAGAAAAAAATAGGACAACTGTAGTAGCATAATCAATATAATATACTTAAAAAAACTGTTATATACATCTATGCTCTACTATTCAGAAAAATAAAATTGGCCCTCTTTGAGAACTAGAGTGGAAGGTGGATTGTTAGTGTTTGGGGTAACAACTTTGCATCACTGGCTCCTTATTGAGGCACAAGGGGGATAGTTAGAGATTAATTAGACGCAGATCTGATCCTCAAGGGGTTTGCTATCAGTGGGGAAGTATAAGTTATTCTACATAAAAACTAGTCATATAAGAGCAGAAGAGATGAATACAAGACAAAATGATGTGGGATCCAGAGGGAGCAGGAAATACTTCAGGAAGAATTTTGAAAAGACATTTAAACTGGGCCTTGGAGGACAGCACAGATGAAGCTTGTGAAGACGTGGGGAGAGGGAAGGGATGGAAGGCATTCTAAGATGAGGGAACCGCAAAAATGAAAGCTCACGAGAAACAGTTCACAACTCACTCTTGGTGGGAGAGCAGGGCTTCTAAAATTGGAGGAGTGGAATTTTGGAAATGCTGGGAGCCAATCACAGAAGTCCCAGAAGTAACTTGGACTTTGATCAGGAGGCAGTGAAAGCCACAGATGTTTTTTTTGCATTTAAGCAGCATGACACAAGTATGTATATTTTTTTGTAAGCATTTTTGCTTTAGCCATTTTGTTTTCTATAAGACAATATTTTACTTCCTGTAATATATTTGAAAAAGTGTGAAAAGCATTTTTATGAATCCATTAAAATCTTATTTTAAATGCAATCAGGGAGTTGGCTTTTTATAAATAGTAACTCTCTTTGTAAAATATTCTAATAAAACATGATTTACACTTAAGCACATATTCAGTCATCACACATTTATTGGCATTTATTATGAGATCATAAGTTCAAATTCAAGAGAAATGACTCATAACTTAGTTCATAAGGAATTCAGATCACAAGGAAAATATTAAAATGGTCCAAGGAGAACTGAATAGTGGGGCCACCATACATTCTACTGATGGCTTTATTTGGGCTTTATAGCAAGGAAAAGTGAGAAATGGGTGGTGAAAGGCACTGCTTCCTGGTCACCCAGGGTCTTGGGATCTGACCAGAGAATAGGATTTTTCTCTTTGCCTAGTCTAATTTTTGCTTTAACAATCGGGGCACATTATTTTTCAATTTTTTAGGTTAATTAAAGTGAAAATTTTATTAGAAATTTATTCAGTAGCAACAAGAAACAGGACTACTGTGGAATAAACCCTATGACCCAGTGAACTAAGTGGAAAGCAAGAATCTGCTTTCTGAACCATTTCCAGGGCTTGGGACCTGCGGCACCATTTCACACAAGTGGTCCGGCAGTTTTCATTTGTGCCACATAGGCTGGTATGTGCAGAAATAGCCAAAGTGTTCCTCCTCCAACCACTTCCTAAGTCATTGAAAATTTGCTTTTGAACAAACAAAAATGTCTAGTAGGCTGATCCCAACTCCATTCATTTTTACTGATTATTTTGGTCATTTTTATTAATCCTGTTTACTGCCCAATTTTTTTCTTACCATGAAAATCAGGGCCAGAAGCTGCTAATACAATTTCTAGAATTATTGAGATGGAAAAAATACTTGTTTGGCCACAGGGATCTCTTATAAATATTAAACAGATTAATGAAGTGACTGCACAGAAGGTAACAGACATCCCAACTGTCAGTTAATTCATGTGCAGAGTGTTAAATTGTTGATTTTGGAAGATGACTATGAAAAATAATGCCTCCTGAAAATAACTCTTGATAATGTTGTATCCAAACTGAATCATTTGAGAATAAGACTCCATGTTAATTTCCAGCTGTATTATTTGATTTTTATCTTAACTAATAATTCTCTGGAGTTTAAAATAAGTCTCTCCCAAATTTAGGCATTCCTTATAATATAATATAATTCCTTATAATAAGGAATAAGTTCGTAAGTAAAATAATTTATAATAATAATGAATTAAATAGTTCTTTTTGGCCAGTCAGAGAGAGCAATATGAGACTTGGGAAATAGTCAATAATATTTAATAACCAATATTTGAGATGCTACCTCACTGATGTTTGATACACTAACCAAAATTTGGCATACCTTCATTTATATATTCCATCAACAGAGAAAATTATAAAATCCTAACAAGAGGGAATCTGATATAGGCATCATGTTGAACTTTTCCTCTTCTAGCAAATAATTTTAAACACCAAGTTTATTCTTTTGACTAAATTCTAGTATTTATTACTAAATTAATCTCATTTGGGGGGTACAGAGTTAATATTTTATTTCATTAAGAAATTTTAAATCAAGGGGTATATTATTTTAATAATTTAGAAATGTCATTTCCAATCAATGTAATTTGGAATTGGTTGTGATGTTTGAGTATACATTTTTAAAAAGGAAACAAAAAGTAGTTCTAATATTAAAAAATTTACCTGACAAAAACTTTTTCAGTGTTTTGATGAAAAGTTTCATTTTTTCTTCTTCAGATTCACTTTGGTTTTTCATATTCCTCAGATTCTCACTTAACTGTAAGGTACTGTTTTTGGAAACTTCTGCCAGTTTACTTATATTTTTTATCTGGAATAAGAAAAAATCCAACAATGAGGAAAACACAAAAACACACAATGATTAGGCATGTTCTGTGATGTTCAACTGCTTAGCTGGACCAAGTACGATTGTCACCTAAATCGAAATAGAAGTGTAGATAATTAAACAATTTTAAAACATTTTAAAGGTCTCTTTTAAAAGATATTATTTGTTTTCATTATGATAAAATTTATCTTATAAAACATTATTAGTATTAAAAATCACTATTTGAAAATAACATTTGACTTTTCCTGACACAAATTATGTTTTAATGAGACTTTAGCATTCCAAAATATCAATAATTACATAGAAACTACTTCAGAGTACTTAATTAAAGTGGTCATTACATTGAACAAGTTGAGAGCATTTTCTTTTAAATAAGTTAAAACAGTTATTTTCTAAATCTTTCTCAAATTCAAATAATGCACTTCTGTTGAAAGCTTAAAGGAGAGCATTCTTTCTATCAAGAAGCAAGTTTGAACGCGGTGCAGGCTGCAGAGATAAACTTCAAGCACTTGGTACACTTGGTGAAGGAATGCTAGAACTAAAAGGCTTGCAAACTAGAAATGTAAATTCTTAAATGTGTGATTTGAGAAAGATCATGGACTTCTTCTTGGGATTCCAACAAAGTGGAGGAAAAGAAAATAAAAACAGAAGCCACAGGACAACATGGCCACCCAGCCGAGCTGTGTTGGAGGGATGTGACAGAAGCAGGGCTAATTAGGACCAAACATACCCAGCAGGACCTCCCTTTATTCCCCACAAAGAAAGCCTGCCTAATAGAGCCATACGTATTTTGAGGGAAAGGGCTTAATTATATCATTGGCAAATAATAAAACAAAAAGTAAATATTTACACGATTAAAATATGTATCTTAATTTTTCAGTTGTTCCTTAATTCTCTAGAAATTTTAAACTTTAATATAGAGAGTAGTTGCTAAGAAAGTAGATCTTAAAAGTTCTTACAAGGAAAAAAATGTAACTGTGATGTTAACTAAACTCATTGTGCTGATCATTTATCAATATATACATATATCAAGTCATGAGGTGGTACATCTGTCAATTATACTTCAATATAAAAAATAGATAGCAATAAGTAAGAATACATAACAGTAAAATGAGAATTACAGGAATAAATACTCTGGACAGGAAAGTGCCAAATTATACAGATAAAACCTCAGTGAACATTAGTTGATGCCATATTCAGAAAGAAAAAGATTGCTAAATTACTTCACTCCCAAAACATCTCTCTGCAATCCATCCTCTGTCACAATTCACTCCCGAGAATTCTCTCACAATCTCTCTGGCACTCTTTCCCTTCCTAATCAAGAGGAAAATACCACACCACTTCATCACCTGACAGCCCTGCCCCCATCTGTTTCCAGTTCTCCATTCATGTGCTGATTAAACTGGATTCTGCTAACACAGGGGTTATCTTTTAAAAGTGTAGTTTAATGGGGTTTGTTTAAGTGTAAAATCTCTGTTTTTTGAAAAGGTTCAATATAGTCGTTTAAAATTCCATTAAACAATTAAGCATTGTTTTAACCACTGGGATGCAAGACTGGAATTTCTGTTTACGTTCACTGCTGTGTTTCCAACATCTAGATAAATGTCTGGCATATAGTTGTGACTCATAAATATTTATTAAAATAATAAAGAATAGCATAAGTGAAAAACTATGTAGCGATATAAAATTATGACTATACAAATACAATTTTTCAACATGTAGTATATGTGTAGGGGTATTCTCCAACTTGGCTGGTCAGAGGCCTGCTCCAGACTTGGAATCTGGGGCATGTGGAGCAAGGACACAGGACCAGCTGGGCCTGAGGCCCAGGGGGATGAGGCTCTCAGAGCAAACTGTTGCTCTGAGGTTTTAGTGTGTGCATGCACATTCCTGTGTGGGGGTGCACATGCATGTATCATAGGTGGTTCTCACCTCTTTCCTAAGCTTGACCCTTTGTCCTCCTCTCCACTCTCCTCATCTCTCTGAGAGTTTCATGTACATTTCCTTTTTGTTCAGGAATTGGTTTTTGTTGCATGCAAACAAGAATGATGACTGATATAATATTTAATTTAACATTGGTTAAAAAAAAGAAAGCACTTTAAGAGGGTTTTTTTTTTCATCAAGGGCTCTATGTATATTGTCAAAAAAGGTGTGAGCTAGCCCTGACCACTGTGGCTCAGGTGGTTGGGCATCCTCTTCCAAAGTGAAAGGTTACCATTCCAATTCCCAGTCAGGGCCTGCCTGGGTTATGGGTTCAGTCCAGGTTGGGGTGCATATAAGAGGAACTGATCAATGTGTCTATCTCACATCCATGTTTCTCTCTCTTTTCTCCCTCCCTTCCTTTTTCTCTAAAAATAAATAAGAAAATTCATTTTTTTTAAAGAGTGACTCGGTGAGCACTTCATCTGGTTCTCAAGATGAATACAATGTTATTCACAAGATACATAAAACTGTGTTCACCCCTTTAAGGTGATTATAATGTATTAACAAAAAAATTTAAAGAAAACTAGGTAACCAAATAGTATACTTATCAACTGACCAGAAAAGTAAATGAAATCTTTTGAAATTATTAAAGATTCAATTATGGGTATTTAAATATTACAACTTTAAAAATATATACTTTATTAATTATGCTATTACACTTGTCTCACTTTTTTCTCCCTTTTACTCCCCTCCACCCTGCACTCTCAGCCCTCCAGCATTCCTCCCATTATAGTTCATTATAGTTCATGGCTATGGGTCGTACATTGTAAGTTTTTTGGCTTCTCCATTTTATATACTATTCTTAATCTCCCCCTATCTATTTTGTACCTATCAATTATGCTTCTTATTTATTCCCTGTACCTTTTCCCCCATTCTCCCAGCTTCCCCGCCCTGCTGATAATCCTCCATGGGATCTCCATTTCTCTGATTCTGTTACTGTTCTAGTTGTTTGCTTAGCTTGTTTTTATTTTTGTATTTAGGTTCAGTTGTTGATAGTTGTTGAGTTTGCTGTCATTTTACTGTTCATAGTTTGGATCTTCTTTTTCTTAGATAAGTCCCTTTAATATTGCATATAATAAGGGCTTGGTGATAATGAACTTCTTTCACTTGACCTTATCTGGGAAGCACTTTTATGCCCTTCCATTTAATTAAATTAATTAATTTATTTAGATTAAAAAATACATTTTATTGATTATGCCATTGCAGTTGTTCCATTTCCCCCCCTTCATTCCTTTCCACCCTGCACACTCCCTCCCCCACCCCTCCCCCCTTTAGTTTATGTCCATGTGTCACAAGTTCTTCAGATTCTATATTTCCCTACTATTCTTGCCCTCCCCCATGTCTATTTTCTACCTACCATCTATGCTACTTATTCTCTGTATCTTCTCCCCCCCTTCTCCTCCTCCCACTCCCCTGTTGCTAACCCTCCATGTGATCTCAATTTCTATGGTTCTGCTCCTGATCTAGCTGTCCTCTTAGTTTGCTTTTGTTTTAGGTGTGGTTGTTAATAACTGTGAGTTTGCTGACCTTTCACTGTTCATCATTTTTATCTTCTTTTTCTTAGATAAGTCCCTTTAACATTTCATATAATAAGGGCTTGGTGATGATGAAGTCTTTGAACTTGACCTTATCTGGGAAGCACTTTATCTGCCCTTCCATTTTAAATTATAGCTTTGCTGGATAGAGTAATCTTAGATGTAGGTCCTTGCCTTTCATGACTTCAAATAATTCTTTCCAACCCCCTCTTGTCTGCAAGTTTTCTTTTGAGAAATCAGCTGATAGGCTTATGGGAACTCCTTTGTAGGTAACTCTCTCCTTTCTTCTTGCTGCTTTAAAGATTTTCTCCTTCTCTTTAATATTGGGTAATGTAATTTTTTTTTACATTTTTAAAATATATTTTATTAATTATGCCATTACAGTTGTTCTATTCCCCTTCATTCCCCTCCACCCTGCACACCCCTCCCCCACTATTCCCTCCCTTTAGTTTAAGACCACATGTCTCAAGTTCTTTAGATTCTATATTTCCCATACTATTCTTGCCCTCCCCCCTATCTATTTTCTATCTACCGTCTATGCTACTTATTTTCTGTACCTTCTCCCCCCTTCTCCTTCTCCCACATCCCTGTTGCTAACCCTCCATGTGATCTTCATTTCTATGGTTCTGCTCCTGATCTAGCTGTCCTCTTAGTTTGCTTTTGTTTTAGGTGTGGTTGATAATAATTGTGAGTTTGCTGTCCTTTCACTGTTCATCTTCTTTATCTTCTTTTTCTTAGGTAAGTCCCTTTAACATTTCATATAATAAGGGCTTGGTGATGTTGAACTCTTTGAACTTGACCTTATCTGAGAAGCACTTTATCTGCCCCTCCATTCTAAATGAAAGCTTTGCTAGATAGAGCAATCTTGATTGTAGGTCTTTGGATTTCATGACTTGGAATACTTCTTTCCAGCCCCTTCTTGCCTGTAAGATCTCTTTTGAGAAATCAGCTGACAGTCTGATGGGAACTCCTTTGTAGGTGACTGTCCCCTTATCTCTTACTGCTTCTAGGATTCTCTCCTTCATTTTAATCTTGGCTAATATAATGATGATGTGCTTTGGTGTGTTCCTTCTTGGGTCCAACTTCTTTAGGACTCTCTGAGCTTCCTGGATTTCCTGGAAGTCTATTGCTTTTGCCAGATTGGGGAGTTCTCTTTTATTATTTGTTCAAATACAATTTCCACTTGTGGCTGTTCCTCTTCCCCTTCTGGTACCCCTATAATTCGGATGTTGGAATGTTTAAAGATGTCCTGGAGTTTCCTAAGCCTCTCCTCATTTTTTTGAATTCTTGTTTCTTCATATTTTTCTGTTTGGTCATTTTTTCCCTCCTTCTGGTCCACTCCTTTAAGTCCCAGTTTCCTTTCCATTACTATTGGTTTCCTGTGCATTTCCATTCATTTCAATTAGTTTAGCCTTCATATGTTCCTCTAATTTGTGACTAAAATCAACCAGTTCTGTGAGCAACCTGATCACCAGTGTTTTGAACTGTGCATCTGAAAGTTTGGCTATTTCTTCATCATTTAGATTTATCAGCTCTGGGGCTCTGAGTTGTTCTTGAGCCATGTTTTGATCTGTTCATTCCAGTTATGTATGACGAGCGGAGCCTTAGATGTTCACCAGGGCAGAGTCACCTAGGTTGCTGATTTGTGATGCTGTATGTGGGGGCGGGGTCAGAGAGGGACAATGGCTGTCCCCTCTGCCGCTTCCTGCCACCGGGGCCTGTGTGGTCCATCTCACTGCTAGCTCCTTCACTGGTTTATCTGCGCGCGAATGTGTGACCCGGATCAGTCCTCAGTAGGTCCACCGCCTTGCGCCCTCAGTGGGTCTGCCCACTACTCCATACCTGGATCTGCCTACAGCTGCTGGTGTGCCTGGGTCACGTGCCTGGGTCAGTCCAGTGGATCTTTCCTGCCTGACCCAGCTCTGCTGCTGGCTCTGCCCCTCTTACCAGTTTGGCTGAAGGGTTCATTGTTGTCAGACTTCCAGATAGTTCAATTTTCTGTGGTTTGGCTGCATTTTTGTTGCTAAAACTTTGTTGTTTTTAAACTTAGTTGTGGGAGAAGGTGCAGTGCTTCCACCCACGTCTCCATCTTGGCAGAAGTTCAGGTTGCCTTCTTCGGGTAATATATTTATGATGTGCCTTGGTATATTCCTTCTTGGGTCCAACTTCTTTGGGACTCTCTGAGCTTCCTGGACTTCCTGGAAGTCTGTTTCCTTTGCCAGATTAGAGAAGTTCTTCTTCATTTTTTTTCAAATAAGTTTTTAATTTCTTTCTCTTGTTCTCCTTCTGGCACCTCTATGATTCAGATGTTGGGATGTGTAAAGTTGTCCCAGAGGTTCTTAAGCCTTTCCTCATTTTCTTGAATTATTGTTTCTTCATTCTATTGTAGTTGAATGTTTATTCCTTCTTTCTGCTCCAAACCATTGCTTTGAGTCCTAGTTTCCTTCCCTTCACTGTTGGTTCCCTGTATGTTTTCCTTTATTTCATTTTTCACTTCCCTGTCTTTTACAACCATACTCAGCCATTTCTGTGAGTTCCTAATTACCAGTGTTTAGAACTCTGCATCTGATAGGTTGGCTATTTCTTCATCACTTAGTTCTACTTTTGGAGCTTTGATCTTTCATGTGGAATATTTTTTTTTGTCTCAGTGTGCCTGTAACATACTAAGGAGTGCGGCCTTAGGTATTCACCAGGGTAGGGCAACCCACTTTGCTGTATTGTGGCACTGTATGTGAGGAGGGATCAGAGAGGGAACAATGCTGCTTGCTCAGCTCTCAGCAGGTTTTCAGTCACTTCCCCCACTATGCACAAGCAAATTGGGTCATTCTGGTGCTGATTCTTGGGTGGGTGGGATTGTGTACATTCTAGGACCCTGCGTGTCTCTCCAACAAACTCTCCTGTTAATTTGGGAATTTATTCTGCCACTGCAACCCTAACAGGTTTTTTACAGCCAGAGATTTGGAGGCTTTCTTTTCCCTCACTGGAACCCTGGGTTGCACAGTCAGTTTTTCCTTCCCAGTTTATCTGCACACAAATGTGAGACCACCTGGTCCGCCAGCTGCTGCTGCACCCACCTGGTCCTCCAGCCTCTGCCTTGCCGCAAGACAGACACTCTCTGTCTCGACTACCCATCTCCACCCCTCCTACCAGTCTGAATGAATGTTTCTTCTGTTACTTCTTGGTTGTAGGACTTCCATACAGTTTGACTTTCTGGAAGTTCTGGTTATTTTTTGTTTTTAAATTTGTTATTGTCCTTCTTTTGATTGTGGGAGAGGGCAAAATGTATCTTTCTACACCTTCATTTTGGCCAGAAGTCTAAAACAACTTTATGGAGACAGTTGGTCCAGCCAACATGGAGGTCAGGGTAAACACAGCTTGCCTACTTGCACAATCACAGCAAAAATATAATTACATTATAAAACAGATACCATCCAGAATCATAAAATCTACCTGTATGGAAGTCCAAAAACAAGGAATTAAAGAAGTCACATTTAGCCCTGGCTGGTGTTACTCAGTGGATTGAGCACTGACCTGCAAGCCAAAGGGTCACTGGTTTGATTCTCAGCCAGGGCACATGCCTGGATTGCAGGCCAGGTCCCCAGTAGGGGGCATGTGAGAGGCAACTACACACTGATACTTTTCTTCTCTCTCTCTCCTTCCCTACTCCTCTGTCTAGAAATGAACAAGTAAAATCTTTTTTAGAAATTCACATTTCTCTAGATGAGTAGGAGGGGCAGAGATGTAGAAAGGCTCAGAGCAGCATGGCAGCACAGAGACATGAAATGGGTGGTCACACACCCGTCTGTGGTAGATAAAAATTGGGAGGCATACCTTTGGAGTGAGGGATCCCAGAACCACACTGGAACACTGAGCCCAAGATTACAGGGCCAGGAAGATATGTCCCCATAATTACTGGCTGAAAAAACCACTGGGGATTCGGGTGACAAAAGAAGCTGCAAGAGTCTTAGGAGTCTCCTCTTAATGGGCTTGCAACATACTTAGGACTTATGCAGACTCACCCTCTGGGCTTCAGCACTGGGGCAGCAGCTGGAAGGGCACCAATGGCACACGGGGAGAAATGGAAGTATTTGGCATCAGGGTGAGTGCCAAGGGATGGCTTTCTGCAGGGCAAAACTTGGGAGGCCAGGAAGCACAATTGTCCCCTTTCTGAGTCCTCCTCCTCAAAAGCCACAGAGTGGCAACACCATATCTGAGACTCCATCATCCTGGTTCATATGGGTTGCCCAGACTTGGGGATTACCTAAGGCTCTGCCCCATCCAGTTTACTGGTGCACTTTTCTACAACAGGCCATGCTACTTAGGGAGTCCAAAGCAGCTCTATGTAGTACATAGAAACATACACAGGGAGGCTGCCAAAATGAGGAGACAAAGAAATATGGCCCAAATGAAAGAAATGATCAAAACTCCAGAAAAAAACTAAACAAGAGGGAGATAAGCAATCTATCAGATACGGAGTTCAAAACACTTCTTATTAGGATGCTCAAAGAACTCACTGGATATTTCAACAGCATAAAAAAGACCCAGAGAGAAATGAAGTTTACACTAAGTAAAATTAAAAAAAATTACAGGGAATCAACAGTGTAGTGGATGAAACCAAGAATCAAATCAATGATTTGGAACACAAGGAAGAAAAAAAACATTCAATCAGAACAACAAGAAGAAAAAATAATCTGAAAAAAAAAAAAAAGAGGACAAGGTAAGTAGCCTCTTGGACAACTTCAAACTTACCAACATTAACATCATAGGGGTGCTGGAAGGAGAAGAGAAAGCAAAAAATTGGAAATCTATTTGAAAAAATAGTGAAAGAAAACTTCCCTACTTTGGTGAAGAAAATAGATATGTAAGACCAGGAAGCACAGAGAGTCCCAAACAAGATGGATACAAACAGGACCACACCAAGACACATTATAATTAAAATGCCAAAGGTTAAAGAAAAAGAGAGACTCTTAAAAGCAGCAAGAGAAAAGTAGATAGTTTCTTACAAAGCAGTTTCCATAGGACTGTCAGCTGATTTCTCAAAAAGAAACTTTGCAGGCTAGAAGGGACTGGAAAAAAATATTCAAAGGGATGAAAAGCAGGAACCTATAACCTAGATTCTATCCAGCAAAGCTATAATTTAGAATGGAAGAACAGATAAAGAATTTCTCAAATAAGATAAAACTAAAGGAATTCACCATCACCAAGCTATTATTATATGAAGTGCTAAAGGGAATTGTATAAGAAAAAGATCAAAACAATGAACAGGGAAATGGCTATAAATTCACAACTATCAATAGTTGAATCTAAATAACTAAGCAAACAAACAGAACAGAAACAGAACCATAGATATGGAGATGATTTGGAAAGTTATCAGTTGGGAGAAGGAAGAGGGTAAATGGGAAAAGGTGCATAGATTAAGTATGTCTTGGTAGGTACAGAAAAGACAAGGGGATGCTAAAAACAGTATAGAAAATGGAGCTGCCAAAGAACTTATATGCACCACCCATGGGCATGAACTAAGGTGGGGATTGCCAGAGGGAATGGGGGGGTCCCAAGTAAAGGGGGGAAAAGGGAGAAAACTTTAGACAACTGTTGTTGGGAACTGGCCTGCCTGGTTTCAGAAGCTGTAACCCCCACATGGCTAGGGCTGGGTGAGTGACCTTTGGACCATAAGACACTACTAAGGAGACAAAGCTTACTCCCTAGCAGGGGTGCCACCTCTGCTCCTGTTACTTCACCCTGCCTGGCCCCCAATGCATGATTGGTTAGCCCATGATGGGTAAGATTCCTTGAGAGAGGGGTGACCTAAGACAAGCATGATCATGGGGGGCCCCAGGAAGGACTTGGGGGGCTATAGCAAAAGCAGGTGATGGACCCTCACCCCTCAGCTTTGACATAGCTTGAGTCCTCATTCTGTCTGCAAGAA
Source organism: Artibeus jamaicensis (assembly GCF_021234435.1). Classification (NCBI taxonomy): domain Eukaryota; kingdom Metazoa; phylum Chordata; class Mammalia; order Chiroptera; family Phyllostomidae; genus Artibeus; species Artibeus jamaicensis. Next base: position 136,345 of record NW_026521981.1, on the reverse strand, counting down.
GTCTCCTAATCTCTTGGCTGCATGACTTAAGTGTGGAACAATGAGAGAGGATGGTGCAGTCCTGTGCTGGAAAGGCCTAAGAAAAAATATATAAAATCCCGTGAATCCTGCTTTGATAAGAATGCTCTCAATTAAATGATAAGGGTCTGAGCAGGAAATGAGTTTGTTTCCCAAAGTTTTGTAGCCCTTTAGCTAACAGACTCTGACTCAGAATAAGCCCTTGTAGTTCTTTGTATGCTATCTATTGTTTGATTCTTACTGCCTAACAATGATTAATGAGCTTTCCCTATATTCCTGTGCAAAATGAACCCAGTAAAAGCCCATTGAGGAAAAGGCTCTTGGCCCTTCTCCTTGGAGAGATCAACCACCTTTCCTCCCTAAGCACATCATGTCTTGGTACACTGATTCTCATCTGCATGGAACAGGGCAGGGGGGGCCTGTGGGCAGAGCCCCCCCACAAACTGTAGTAGCATAATCAGTAAAATATATTAAAAAACACTTTATCATGTTTATCAATCTAGGAAGGAGTTCAAGGCATAAGGGTATATTCCTAGTAAAATATTTTCTAACATTAAATTCTAATGTTAAACTGTGCATATTGGTAGAATTTTAAGTTTACACTTAAATTGATAAAAAGTTATTATTTACTTTGGGAGATCTATAGTTTTTAAAACTTTAGGAGTCTTCACATTTCAATGTAGTGTTTACTGTAAAAGAAATATGTCCACTGAAGTCTATGTCCTATAAACATATGGTAATGGAAATATTACAGAAATAGAAAACATGTCAATATTCACATCTACTACATTTATCTATCTGTACATCTATATCCTATATTTCCAGGCCTAATAAGAATGCCTAATGTCTAGAATCACCCTTTTGCTTATATTCTAAATGGCAGTTTTAAAAATTTCAAATAGTTTGCTTTCTTTATTGCTTTACAGATGAACAAGAAAAGACATTATTTACCTGATTCTTCAGCTCTTGAGCCTGATTGATCGAATGATGAATCATGGACTTTGTTTGCTGAGCTTTATGAAGGGCATTCCTCGAAAGGGTCAGGGAGTCACGACAGCTTGGGCCAACACACGGAGAGAGTGCACATGGCTCGTTCTCCTCTCGTTCTCCACATACCTGACAGGAGAGATGACATATTAAAAAACAATTTGCTGGCAGAGTTCTTTTAAATGTCATCCAGGCTCACTGAGGCAAGGCACTGTCTATTCATGTTTTTCTTCAATAGTAGCTCATATTTACTGTATAGATATAACCCATGAAATGTTTCTTAGCTAACTAAATCAGCATCTAAATTATTTATTATCAGCCTTGTGCCAACCAATGTCATTTTTATACTTTTTTTTTTTTTTGCGGAAAATTGTCAAATGTCTAGCATTTTCATGCTAATTTTATTTTTAAAAAATAAAAGTTACCTTTACTTATAAATAAGCCGAAATAGCAAACTGTACTCTTTGGGAAGTACTGTATATAATATAAAACAATAAAGTCAAGCTACAAGTTTTACTCTTTGATAGTTCTTAAACTTTGACTTAAGAAATAAAAACATAAATATAGTTACATTATACATCAGATAATAGGACATATATACATATACATTAACACAAAATAAAAAATATAAGGTATAAAAGTAAAATATAATTGAAGAGATTTGTATGACAAGTACAGACTATAAACATTTTTATTATATCATATGAATATTTACCTTTTTCTTCAATATTTGGATATCTGGCATCCTAATCTGTTTTAATTTTTCTAATGACAAGGTTTCTTTTGAAGTTAGTGTATCTAAGATGTTAAGTAAATCAATCCTTGTTTTTTCAGAATTATTTATGATGGAAGTAATTTCACTAATTTTTTTTTCAGCAGATGATGATCTGTGATAATGCTTCTTGATGATCTCTGAGTAATCTATATTACAAATTGAGGTAAGATAAATGTGAAAACAAGTGAAAATATACATTGGCTATCAAGACAATCATTTCACAATTTGACTACTATCTTTAATATTTAAATGACAATATAAAAATTCAACATTCTCTCTTTCTTAGATTTGCACTTCATGAGGGAGGAGTTGATGTAGTATAATAAATATAGATATAATAGACATAGAACATTCAGATCTATGTCTGCAGGAATGCATTTGAGTGTTAGCTCAACTTTTACTGTCTAGATATGTCCTTGAGCAAATTGGTTAACCTCTTAGTGTGTCCTTATCTGTAAATTGTGGTGATAATTGGTGAGGATTAAGTGAGATATGAAAATACTTTGTAAAGCATTCCACAAGTCTATGAATTATGTATTAATTATGAACCTGAGTATAATAAACCAACTAAATTTACCTAATCATTCCGAGCATGAGTAGACAAACTTGTTCTGCAAAATGGCAGGAATAAATGTTTTAGGTTTGCCGGTGATAGTGTTTCTGTCACAAGGAGTCAATTCTGGAAATGTTGTGTGAAAGGAGCAGCAGACGACATATAAATAAATCAGTGAGGTTGTCTTCTAATGAAACTTTATTTACAAAAACAGGTTATAGGCAGAATTTGCTGGCAAACTGTTGACTGTCTTATCTGACCTCTGATGACAGCAGCCTACATTTGTTGGGTACTTTCTATATGTCTGTACTTCCCATCCATTTCCTTCCTTAACCTTCACAGAACACTGTGAGGTGTGCATTAGTGTGATCACCCCCATTCAACAAGTGAGTAAATGAGGCTTTGAGGAGGTAAGCTCTTTTTTAAAAAATTTATTTATTTTAATTGTTGTTCAAGTACAGTTTTCTGTCTTTTACTCCCATACCAGTTCACCCCACCCCCTCTCTCCCATTCCCTCCCCCTTAGTTTTTGTCCATGTGTCCTTTATACTTATTCCTGTAAACCCTTCCCATTTCCCCCTGAACTTCCCTCCCCTCTCCCCTCTAGTCACTGTCAGCCTGTTCTCTATTTCAGTGTCTTTGGTTATATTTTGCTTGCTTATTTGTTTTGTTGCTTAGGCTCCTGTTAAAGGTGAGATCCATATGGTATTTGTCTTTTATCACCTGGCTTATTTCACTCAGCATAATGCTTTCCAATTCCATCCATGCTGTCCCAAAGGAGCTGGTTCTTTCTTTCTGCTGCATAGAATTCCATTGTGTAAATGTACCGTAGTTGTTTGATCCAGTCATTTGCTGATGGGCACCTGGGTTGGTTCCAACTCTTGCCTATTGTAAATTGTGCTGCTATGAACATTGGGGTGCATAGGTTCTTTTAGATTGGTGTTTCAAGGTTCTTAGGATACAATACTAGTAGTGGAATTCCTGGGTCAAAAGGCATATCTGTTTTTAGTTTTCTTAGGAAATTCCATACTGTTTTCCATAGTGGTTGTACCAGTCTGCAATCCCACAAACAGTGAACTAGGGTCCCCTTTTCTCCACAACGTCTCCAACACTTGCTTGTTGCTTTGTTTATGATGGCCATTCTGACTGGTGTAAAGTGGTATCTCATTGTGGTTTTAATTAGCATCTCTCTGATGGCTAGTGATATCGAGCATCTATTCACGTGTCTCTGGATTTTCTGTATGTCCTCCTTGGAGAAGTATCTGTTCAAGTCCTTTGTCCACTTTTTAATTGGGTTGCATGCCTTAGAGTGGAGTCGTGTGAGTTCTTTGTATATTTCGGATATTAAACTCTTGTCTGAGGTATCATTGGCAATTATGTTTTCCCATACCATTGGTTGTCTTTTATTTTAATATTGTTTTCTTTAGCCATGCAGAAGCTTTTAATTTTGATGAGATCCCATTTGTTTATTCTTTCCTTTATGGCCCTTGCTCTAGGGGACATATCAGTAAAAAAGTTGCTGCGTGAAATACCTGAGATTCTCTTGCCTATGTTCTCCTCTAGGACTTTAATGGTGCCACGGCTTATATTTAAGTCTCTTATCCACCTTGAATTTATTTTGGTGTATGGTGTAAGTCTGTGCTCAAGTTTCATTTTTTTGCATGTAGCTGTCCAGTTCTCCCTACACCATTTGTTGAAGAGGCTAGTTTTACTCCATTTTATGTTGCTGCCCCCTTTCTCGAATATTAATTTACTGTAGAGACTTGGGCTCTTTGTTCTGTTTCACTGGTCCATGTGCCTGTTTTTATGCCAGTACCAGGCTGTTTTGATTACAGTGGCCTTATAATATACAGTTTGGTATCAGGTATTGTGACCCCTCCTACTTTGCTCTTCTTTCTCAAAATTGCTACAGCTATTTGGGGTTGTTTATGGTTCCGTATAAATTTTTGAAGTGTTTGTTCTATGTCTGTGAAATATGCCATTGGTACTTTAATAGGTATTGCATTGAAACTGTAAATTGCTTTGGGTAGTATAGACATTTTGATAATGCTAATTCTTCCAGTCCATGAACACAGTATATGTTTCCATTTGTTTGTGGCTTCCTTGATTTCTTTCTTCAGTGTTGTGTAGTTTTCTGCATACAGGTCTTTTACCATCCTTGGTTAGGTTTATTCCTAGGTATTTTATTTTTCTTTTTGCTATATGAAATGAAATTCTTTTCTTGATTTCTGCTTCTGCTGTTTCATTGTTGGTATACAAAAATGCCTTTGATTTCTGGATATTGACTTCGTACCCCACAGTTTTGCCAAATTCATTTATTAGGTTGAGCAGTTTTTGGGTGGAGTCTATAGGATTTTCCATGTATACTATCATGTCATCTGCGAACAGTGACAGTTTTGTTTCCTCTTTTCTGATTTGGATGCCTTTTATTTCCTTCTCTTGTCTGATTGCTGTGGCTGAAATTTCTAATACTATATTGAATAGAAGTGATGAAAGTGGACAACCTTCTCTTGTTCCTGATCTTAGTGGAAAAGCTTTTAGTTTTTGCCCATTGAGTATGATGTTGGCTGTAGGTGTCTCATATGTGGCCTTTATTATATTGAGGAATGCTCCCTCTATTCCCACTTTGTTGAGTGTTTTAATCATAAATGGGCACTGTACCTTATCAAATGCTTTTTCTGCATCTATTGATATGATCATATGATTTTTGTCTTTGCTTTTGTTTATGTGATGTATTACATTTACTGATTTGTGAATATTGAACCACCCTTGCATCCCTGGGATGAATCCCACTTGGTCATGGTGTATGATCTTTTTAATGTATTGTTAGATGCGGTTTGTCAATATTTGGATGAGAATTTATGGTCTATGTTCATCAGCAATATTGGCCTGAAGTTTTCTTTCTTTGTTGTGTCTTTATCTGGTTTTGGCATTAGGAAGATGCTGGCTTCATAAAAAGAGTTTGGGAGTCTTCTGTCTTCTTGGATTTTTTTGGAATATTCTGTGAAGAATGGGGGTTAACTCTTCCTTAAATGCTTTGTAGAATTCTCCTATGAAACCATCTGGTCCAGGGCTTTTGTGTTTTGGGAGTTTTTTTTATTACTGCTTCAATTTCATCTGCTGTTATTGGTCTGTTCGGGCTTTCTGCTTCTTCTTCATTGAGTTTTGGAAGACTATACTTTCCTAGAAATGTGTCCATTTCACCTAGGTTTTCAAATTTCTTTGCATAGTTTGTCATAGTAATTTCTTACTATGTATTTCTGTGGTATCAGCTGTAATCTCTTGAGGAGGTAAGCTCTTTGCCTGAGGTCTCACTGCTAGGAAGAGAGGAAGCCAGGATTTGAAGCCAGGGGAGTTTGGGTATAGAATCTGTGTTCCTTTTTAATATTTTCCATATTTTATTAAAATGCAAATTCATAAAAGTAATATGGTATATTTTAATGTAAATGATAATATTTAGGGCTTTAAACTATAACTTAATGTCTTAGGAACCAGAGGCCTGAGGTCCTGTTCTCCACTCCCTACATAACCATCATCCAGGCACCAAGCACGCCTTATCTTTTAAACCTCCCTAGTTCTTACCCTCCTATACCCTTAACACACATGATTTTCATTTATCCTGAAAGAAAACAAAACAAAAGAAAACATATTCCTATTGTTTGGAATGATTTTCTTTCTTTGTCTGGCAAATTTATCTTCATTCCGTGAAGCCCAATTCCTTTGTCACCTATTCCTTGAAGCCTTTCCTAATAAACTCAGAGAGGAGTTCTGTTTTACTACTACTTTGTTCCTGAAGCAACTGAAGAAGCTCAAAAATTTAGACTTTTTGTTTGCAATTGTTTATATGCCTGTCTTCCCACTAGATTGGAATAACTTAAGGGCAAGGACATGCAATGTTCATCTCCCCAGCAGAGTGTCAGACATCGAGAAAGAGCTCAGTAACTGCTATTGAACTGTAAAATTGAGAGGCATAGCAAGAGGGTGTTTTTCCATTCTTCTCCCTGGTTTGGGCGACTGCCTGGAGAGTTCCAAGCCAATTCTTCTCTCTTGGCATGGCATTTATTGAGCATCAGCAGTAATTATTTCACTAAACATAGGTCTGCCTTTATGGTCATAATTGTCATGTATTTTGGTTTTTTTAGATCAAGTTCTGATGAAAAACAGGAACATACACATATAACAAAGAAAAGCAGACGGTGTTTTGGCCTTGAGGTGGGTTTCATATATATTTTCACTTTACCTTTCAATTAGATGGGTTAGGTATGAATAAGTTTAGTGCTGCCCCTCCTCGTAGTATTAAGTTGTTCATTTCCAAATATAATAGATATCTCATCAGAGATCAGGAGAAGAGCTAATCAAAGTTTTGCTTCAGCATTCCATTTCTCCTCCGTTCATCTTGGCTTTGCCACAGCTCCCATTCATTTTTGAGAACTATACAATGCGAATTGTGGGCTTCCAGTATATTACATGACTTGAAACTCCCTACAAAGTTTTTATGAGGAAGTTCTTTTTGCTAATATCCCATTGTATTTGTGGTTGCTGAAAATGGGGTGGCTCATATGCAGGACAGCATAGAAACATATCTCTCTTATTTTCTTATACTTGTTAGAATTTCTAATTTGCTGATTTCACAAGACCCCTTGCATAGTTTGGCTCTAGAATGTTCCTTTGGTATTTGTTTAGTATCAGACATTGTTAGCTTTATTCATGATTTTGAGCAAATGCTATCTGGGTTCTGCAATATTTAAAAAGTTGAAATATTCATGTAAAAATAACATGGTCAATGAGTGTGTTTTCATGTTCTGAAGTGCTTGGGCACTTTGGCAATAAGCACAGGGTGACTTGCTAATGGAATGTGCTATGGATTTTGTAAACATTTGTCTAGAAACAGACAGTTGAAGTGCATTTTCTCTCTTACCCATGATGCTTGCATTGTGGGCACTGGAGTGCAAATCGATTTCTTCCTGAAGATTTTCAAATAAGAGGTCTGATTCATTCATCATTTTTATTATTGTTTCTTTCAGATCTTGAAATTCATACACTGTTTTCAGTTGCTCACTTAGCTGCATAATTTGTTTCCTACAGGGGAAAATGAAAATAAACATAGTGAAGCTTATATTACACTTGATAGATTGGTAGAATAACATATGTAAAAAATTATCCTTATTACTAGGGCAATTACCTCATAATTAGAATAGATTGCCCCCATCCCATTTTTCATTTGACAGTTTATAATTCTGTTTATGGCTTATGTCTTTCTCATTAATCCAGCTTCCTGGAATATTTCATCACCCACTTAAGATATGAGCAGCAGACAAGGCCTAGTAGAATAAAGGTTTTTGAATCTTTCAATACCAGCTGTTTACACTCTGTCTCCCTTTGCTTTGCATTTCAAACATATATATTTAGACATGGCGTATTTAAATCAGCCTGAGAGAGCCAATCTACATTCAGCTCTCAACACAGAACCACCGCACAGACAAGGATAAAGATCAGTTCTTCATCTAGAATAAACCTGCTTCCAGCAGCATTCCTTTTACTACTTCTGTATGTGGTCTTAACTTTTCATTCCCACAAGTGACAAGGAGGTTCCTTGCTTGTAAGTATACTCTTCATGTGTTCATTTGCCATTACCTTCTTCTCTGATGCTATAAATTAAGATGAACTCAAAGAGATCCACAACAAGACACATCATAATAAAAATGCCAAAGGTTAAAGACAAAGAGAGAATCTTAAAAGCAGCAAGAGAAAAGCAGTTAGTTATCTACAAGGGAGCTCCTCCCATAAGGTTGTTAGCTGGTTTTTCAAAAGAAATTTTGCAGGCCAGAGGGATTGGCATGAAATATTCAAAGTGATGAAAATTAAGGACTTCCAACCAAGATTACTTTACCCAGCAAAGCTATCATTTAGAATCAAAGGACAGATAAAGAGCATCCCAGAAAAGAAAAAGCTAAAGGAGTTCATCTCTACCAACCCAGTGTTGCAAGATATAATAGTCTTCTTTAAGAAAAAGAGATAAAAATATGAATACTAAAATGGCAATAACTACATATCTATCAACAGTTACTTTAAATGCAAATAGATTGAATATTCCAATCAAAAGACATACAGTGGTTGTATGAATAACAAAAAAAGGCCCTTACATCTTGTCTATAGAAGACTCACTTCAGATTGAAAGACCACACACACCAAAAGTAAAGGGATAGAAAAAGATATTTCATGAAAATAAAAATGGAAAAAAAAGCTGGGGTAGCAATACTTATACCAGACAAAATAGACTTTAAAATAAATGCCATAACAAGAGACAGTGAGGAATTGAGCAATTCCACTTCTGGGCATTTACCTGAAGAAATTCAAAACACTAAATCAAAAAGACATGTGCATCCAACATATTCAATGCAGCATTATTTACAGTAGCCAAGAAATGGAAGCAACTTAAGTGCCCATCAATAGATGAATAGATAAAGAAGAAATGGTGCATATATACAGTAAAATATGACTCAGCCATAAAAAAGAATGAAATCTTGCCATCTGCAACAACATGGGTGAACCTAGAGGGTATTATGCTGAGTGAAATAAGTCCAACAGAGAAAGACAAATACCATGTGATTTCACTTATATGTGGCATCTACGATAAAAACCAAAATAAACAAACAAGCAGATCAGAAACAGACTATACAGAGAGCATTTTTATGATTGTCAGATAGATCAGCATAGGGGGATGGGTGAAAAGGTGAGGGCATTAAGACATACAAATTGTAGTTACAGAATAGTCACAGGGATGTAAAGTACAGCATAGGTAAGATAGTCAATAATATCCTAATAACTATATAAGCTATCAGATGGGGACTAGATTTATCAGGGTGATCGATCATTTAGTAAGTTATATAAATGTCTAATCACTGTGGTGTACATCTGAAACTAACATAAAATTGTATGCAACATCATTGGAAAATAAAAATTATTTTTTTAAAAAAGAGAGACAAAAAAAAGAGAGACAAACATAATTACCAGCGTATTTATCAATTAACTGAACAGTTATCATTCCCTTAATATCAACATGCATTTAAGTACATTTCTAAACTGAAGGCTGTTGAAGAGTCAGTAGAAGTTAAGGTAGATCAGGAACTTTCTATCTATTGCTCGAGCATAAATCTTACCGAACAGACTTCCAGCCAAGATGGAGGCATAGGTGGAAACACTGTGCCTCCTTGCACAACCAAAATTAAGGACAACAAAGATTTAGAAACAAAAACACAACCAGAACAGACAGAATATTGAACTGTACAAAACTGTGACAACAAACCATTCATCCAGACCTGTAAGAGGGGCAGAGTCAGTGGCTGGTGGAGAGGGGTCCCTGCAGAAAAAAGCAGTGGTTGGCAGACCTGGGCTTGGGGAGGAAATGAGCAAACCCAGTGAGGTGAACAAGGTGGTTGGTTGACCTCGGACACACATTCGAGCTCAGATAAACCAGGCAAAAATGGGCAGTGAGACAGACCGTGCAACCCAGTGCCCCAGTGCCAGGAAATAAAGCTTAAAAGCATAGATTGAAAACACTTGTGGGGCCTGAGGTGCTGGGAGAGACTCCCAGCCTCACAGGAGAGTTTGTTGGAGAAACTCACAGGGCACTAGAACATACACAAGCCTACCTACCTGGGAACAAGCACCAGAAGGGCCCAATTTGCTTATGGGAAGTGGCAGAGGGGACTGAAATCTGAGAGACAGCAGAGCAAGTCTCAAACCCTCTCTGACCCCACCGCCACATACAGTGTCACAGCCCAGAGACGTGGGTTGACTGGATTGCCCCACCCTGGTTAACACCTAAGGTTCCACCCCTCATATGTAACAAGCGTGACTAGACCAAAAGATTATGGCTCAAACACAAGAACAAATCAAAGCCCCAGAGGCAATACGTCTAATTGACCAAGAAACAGCCAACCTATCAGATGCACAGTTCAAAACACTGGTGATCAGGATGCTCACAGAACTGGTGAATTTTGGTCACAAATTAGATGAACAAATGAAGGTTGCACTAAGGGAAATGAAGGAAAATGCACAGGGAACCAGTAGTGATGGGAAGGAAACTGGGACTCAAATCAATGGAGTGGACCAGAAGGAAGAAAGAAACATCCAACCAGAAAAGAATAAAGAAACAAGAATTTAAAAAAATGAGGAGAGGCTTAGGAACCTTCAGGATATCATTAAACGTTCCAACATCCGAATCATAGGGGTACCAGAAGGAGAAGAGGAAGAGTAATGAGCGGAAAATTTATTTGAGCAAATAATAAAGGAGAACTTCCCCAATCTGGCAAAGGAAATAGACTTCCAGGAAGTCCAGGAAGCTCAGAGAGTCCAGAGACAGTGGACCCAAGGAGGAACACACCAAGGGACATCATAATTACATTAGCCAAGATTAAAAGGAAGGAGAGAATTCTAGAAGCAGCAAGAGATAAGGGGACAGTCACCTACAAAGGAGTTCCCATCAGACTGTCAGCTGATTTCTCAAGAGACCTTACAGGCAAGAAGGGACTGGAAAGAAATATTCCAAGTCATGAAATGCAAGGACCTACATCCAAGATTGCTCTACCCAGCAAGGCTTTTATTTAGAATGGAAGGACAGATAAAGTGATTCTCAGATAAGGTCAAGTTCAAGAAGTTTGTCATTACCAAGCCCTTATCATATGAAATGTTAAGGGAATTTATCTAAGAAAAAGAAGATGAAAAATATGAACAGTGAAAGGACAGCAAACTCACAGTTATTAACAACCACACCTAAAACAAAAGCAAATTAAGAGGACAGCTAGATCAGGAGCGGAACCATAGAAATGGAGATCACATGGAGGGTTAGCAACAGGGGAGTGGGAGGAGGAGAGTGGGGGAGAAGGTACAGAGGATAAGTAGCAAAGATGGTGGGGAGAAAATAGACAGGGGGGAGGGCGAGAGTAGTGTGGGAAATGTAGAAGCTAAAGAACTTGTGACACAGGGACATAAACTAAAAGGGGGGAATGTGGGGAGGAGGAGGTGTGCGGAGGGGTGGAGGGGAGGGAATGGGACACTGTAATGGCATAATCAACAAAATATGTTTAAAAAAAAGTATAAGAGAAACCCTGAAGCCTGTTAAAAACAAAATTGAACTAAGTACATTTTTAAAATCTTAAAAAAAAAATCTTACCGAACATTGTCATGGTAATTCTTGACTTTTAAGAATTTCCCAGATGAGAAGACAGGATGTTTTAAAATCCTTTCTATTTCAGACATGTTCTCTCTGAGGCCTTGGAAATCAGACTCACAGACAGGCAAGTTTTTGCTTTTATCTTCCATGTCAGCGGCCAGCCTAATTAACCTGTGCACTGCTTTGGAGAGGAAAGAAATGGTGTGGTCCCACTGATCAAAGCATGAGTGACACCGAAGACAAGCAGGGAATTCCTGGCCATGACCCCGTGCACAATGATCACATCGCTGGCCGCTGACACCTTCCCGGCAGTGACACATGCCAGTGTTCTGGTCACAGATGGGCTTCTGGGTACCTTCCCTGTTGCAGTCACATGCTAAAAAAATGAGAGAAGGAGCAGAGATGTTATTCACCTGGTCTTTTGTTTATGACTAGCTCAAGAATAAAGACCTCCCCCCTTTCCTGAGAACCTCCCTGGTCCCCATTTGTAAGGTGAACATTTAAAACCAGTACAAATTCAGGAACCTGTGCAATGGCCATTAAAATACAGCATTTCTTGGAGGTGGAAGAGGGTATAGGGAGAATAAATGGTAATGGGAAAAATACAATAAAAAATGAACTATTAAAAACGAAAATGAAAAGCTTCACATCTTTAGGGGGGAAAACCCCATTATGGACATCCGTTCTCTTCGATACATAGATTTGCACCCTAAGAGTGATTTAGTGCCCCATTGTAATTATGTCACATCATTTCTTTAGACAATTTCCTCGTTAACAGTGACCTCAGAGTATCAAGCCTTTACTGATACTTTAAAGGTGGGAAATCACTCAACTGCAAATTAGCCCTGTACTGAGATAAGGCTTAGTTAAGGAGGAAATAAACATAGAAAAGAATAAACAAAGATTTAATAAAATACAGCAGTGTTCTTTTCATTCCACTAACAAATCAGTCCGTGGTTTCTACATGGAAAAAATTAGATGCTTTTTAAAAATGTGAGGGTGAGTGTTTGTGCGTCAGTTCTTTACCTATTTCAATGAGGAACATGGATCTAACTGTTGACAATACACCAGTGACCACAGCTTGTGTCCCCAGGGGTGACTTCGTCATGTCAAAAGCTCTAAGAATTCCCGTGACCACACCGTTTCTCAGTAAAACCCGGTCTGGGTGTGCTGACTCATACTGTCTTCCATTATAGATGGAGAACTATTGCATTCTCAAAAACAAAAAACAAAAAACAAAAAACCCAGCAGGGGGAGAGGGGAGGTCATTCCTTGGCATTTACCCAAAGGAGATAAAATTTATATCCACACAAAAATCTGCATACAAATGCTTATAGCAACTTTTCATAATTGCTAAAACTTGATAGTAACCAAGATGTTGTTCAGTGGATGAATGGATAAATAAACTGTGGTACAATTATACAATAAAAAAATTATTCAGTTAAAAACAAATGAGCTTCAAGCCATGAAACAATGTGGAGGAAACTTAAATGCTTCATAACTAAGTGAAATCAATTTGAAAAGACTACCTACTGTATGATTCCAACTATGGGACATTCTAGAAAAGACAAAACTATTGAAACAATCCAAAGATTTGTAGTTGCCAGCGGTGAGGTGGGAGTGGAGGTGGAGATAGAATAATAGGTAGAGCACGGAGGATTTTTAGGGCGGTCTAAATATTCTGTATGCTACTATAATGAATGGATACATGTCACTATACATCTATCCAAACCTATAGAATGTTCAGTTCCAAGAGCGGGCTATAAGACAAATTATGGACTTTGGTGATTATTATGCTTCAATGTGGATTCATCAGTTGTGACAAATGTATCACTCTGTTGGGGATGCTGGTCATGGGGGAGGTTATGCATCTGTGGGGGCAGAAGGTATATGGAAATTTCTGTACCTTCCTCTCAATTTTGCTGTGACCCTAAAATTGCTCTAAATAAATAAAGTGTTTTAAAAAAAGGAGATAATTAAATTTGTTTTGCCTTAATAGTAAAAAAAACTATAGTACGTGCATATTAATTAAGTAGGTTTTTGATGAAGCCTAAGGATGGAGGATGGAAGAGTTGTTGAAGTTACTTCAATTTCCAACAGGCCAGGGAATCACTAGCCTGTATAATTGGACTAACTGTAAGGAACAAGAGATTTAAATATGCCTTTGACAGCTAGAATAAAAATAATGCTCATTATAAATGAAAGCTGATTACCATATTAGGCCCCTCCACTGGGCATCTGCCCGGCAGGTTCGGTTTGGTCCAGAGGCCACAACAGGAACTGCTGGGAAGCAGCACTCTGTCACCCCGACGGCTGGAGGCCGAGGGCCCCTGTTAACTGCTCTCCTCCAGGACTTTGAGTGGGGTCTGTGGCCTGAGCTGACCATTTACAAAGTTTTCTCCATAAAAGATGAAAGCATTTTTATAAAATGAGATTATTGAAATAGTAGAAGGACACAAGGAAAGAGGCCCTCTAAGACAGATTTTCCAAGAGTCAAAATACCTTCCTGGTTTTTAAAGTAGCAATTCCACTTGGGAAACTGAGTGAGACTGGGGAAAACCATTCGAAATAAGTATTTGAATGGGACAAGGAAATGAAAGCATATTTTAAGCCACTAAAGCACATTTATTTTAAAAATGGAAAGGAACAAAGAGTTGCAATGTATGTAGATGACAAACCTATCATGTCTGTTATTTCTTTGGGTTGACCTCTTTGGGAGCTGACTTTAAACAGAGACTCAGAAACTCCTTTTCTTAGAACCTAACCCAGATTTTAAATTTGTACTGTCCAATTTGGTAGCTCCTAACTACATGTGGCCATTTAGATTTAAATAAATTAAATGAAATTACCATTCTTTTCCTCATTTGCACCAGCCACACTGCAAATGCTCAACAGCTACCCATGGCTCCTGCACTGGGAAGTGCAGATGTACAGCATCTCCATTTCTGTAGAAAGTTCTGTTGGACGGCTTGGTCCTAACTCCCACAACGAGTGCTAAGACGTGGCATGACAGGCACTAGAACTCAAACTCCTTGAGTTTGGGCACCTTGTCTCATTTGTTCACTACCTGGAGTACTCAGTACACACTGTATTAATGGCTTAAAGTAAATGAATGAGTGAGTATGTGGTAGACCCAGACTTATGAGAGGGCCATGTTGAGGAGCCTCCGCCGGCTTCCTGCCACATGTCTCCCAGCCTGCACCTCAGTCCAGAGCAGCTGTTTTTGTCAACATGCTTCCAGACAGCAGAGAATCGGCTGCAAGTCGTAACTTCGGAGGTCTGTTCCATTTTAATGACTTTGAGGAATGTTAATATGGGACACAAGTTTGAACATAGGCTAACATTTAATATAGTCTAAAGTTTTAATACAGGGCAAACATCTTTTTTTTTTTAAGATTTTATTTATTTATCTTTAGAGGAGAAGGAAGGAGAGGGGGAGAGAAACAATGTATTGTTGCCTCTTGTGCGTCCCCTGCCGGGAACTGGCCTGCAACCCAGGCATGTGCCCTGACTGGGAATTGAATTGTGGTTGCTCGGTTCGCAGGCCTACACTCAACCACTGAGCTACACCAGCCAGGGCCAAATATCTTTTTTTATAGGACCACAAAAATATTATTTTCAAAACTGGAATTAAAATTAGTGAGTTTTTTACCAAATAATGAAGTTTGAAATTCAGTTTGCTGATAGCATGCTTGTGGCAGGACCAGGCTGACTGTACGCATGTCTTTAGAGTTACTGATACTTACGAATGCATTGCCCCAGTGGGCCGCCATAGTAATCTTCCTGGCACTCGCTGCAGCGTCTCCCACCATGGCCTAATTTACACAGACATTGGCCTGTAACCTGTGAGAACATTCATGGGTGAGGAATTGACAAGCTTTCTGATCTAAAAAAAAATAATGCATTTTAGTACAAAACAGTTTTCCCTCCAGTGATTTAAAACATACAGCTGTGCAAAGTCAGAGGAGGGATGATTCCCACGGCCAGCAATGACCTCCGACAATGCCAAGGATCAGGAGTTCCTGTGTTTTGGCTTAGAGCTCTTGAATATACAGCCTGCATCCAGCTGTTCAAGGACAGGTGGCCCCAAACTGGGAAACATACACAGATGTAAATGAAAACAAAACACATAATGGGAAGCGGGCCACATTCTTTTCCTCTACAGTTATTGGAGTTCTCCCAAAACACAGAGAGGCTAAAGACCTGGCTGAACATTCATCAATTAACTCAGCAAATAATGTTTCCATGATGGAATGTCCAGTGGAGTTTCTCCCAACTGGACCAGTGTTTTGCTCAACAAGACATTATTTTTTGCACTTAATGTTTGATTATTTAATGACAGTTATTTAACTGTTTTGGAGAGAGTGTTAAACTGGGTTTTTGACCAGCTGTTTTGAAAACTGAGAGAACTGCAAAATTAACAAGAGAAAAATATAGACGCAAATGACTATTGTAGTGGTCCTAGGTTATACTTGACCAACAAGTCTGCTTAAACAACAGCAATCCCACTGGTGTTATTCCAGTGAACACGTAGCTGGATTCAAAAAGTGACTGGGTTTACTATGTTTCTACACATCTTTGGCATAACCGCTAGCTTCTGCTCAAATGGAGTTTTGGGAAGGTTTTTGCTCCTGAGAGCTGTCATATTGCTGGTTGTCCCTGACTGCTGGGCAATGCTTTATTATACTAATGTAGAATCTGCACCTTGTAACTTGTTCCCACTGTTCTGAGGCACATCTTATGGGCTGCACAAAACAGGCAGCCTCCCGCTTCCCTCTTACAGGCCTTTCCCCAACTGAACTGTACATAGTCATTCTCAGCCTGCACTTGCTGCTCTTCCTCAGGCTGACCACCCGTAATTCTTTCAAGTCTTCACCATAGAATAGCATGGTTTTATCCACTGTCTTAGTTGCTTTCTTTTAGACACATATTAGTTTGTCAGTATAATGTTTAAAAAGTACTCAGAAATGACAACCATGCTCAAAGAACCACCGGGCCAGTACAGAGGACAATGGAACAATGCCTGCCCTGAACTTGGGTATGGCCCTCCCCTAATTCAGCCTGAATGGGCATTGCCTCCTTGACAGCCCATCCCACAGCTGGCTCACTTGAAGCACACCATGAAAATCCTCACATATTGTTCACAGGAGCTGGTGCCAAATTATTATTCCCATTGTGTATTTATGTAAAATTTTAAAACCCAGTTGCAAAAATTGACTTGTACACTATTAAGATCTCATCTTGCTTCCAGACAGCCTGTTAGGATATCTTGTCTTTTGTTCTGTCTTTATCACATTAACTTACAACTTTGCAATATCTGCAAATCTGAAAAGCATGTTTCTCCATCTCTGTCTTAAGCTGTAAATGAAATGTTGGACGGCACATTTGTATTTCTCTGTAAGAATACACTGGGGACCACCTACTGGCTGAGACAGAGACAATTTTCATAGCTGTTTAAACAACTGAGATTCTAAATGTCCACATGTGTCCTCTGTGCTCCAATAAAAAGTATTTTCTGAATGTAAAGAGCAGCGTCCCCCTAGGAACCCCCTTTTGGACCAAGCAACCCCAGACTTCTTGTCATAAGGGCTCTTTGGTTAAACCAGGGCTGTCTGACTTTCAGATTCACAGGCTTCCTCAGTGTCCACATTTGAACTGCACTCTTTGTTTAGTCTGCTACAAATATGTTTCCCCAAAGGTATAAGAAGCATTCCAGAGAGTGATGTCATGAACATTAGGAGTTCCTCGTGAACCAGGAAGCCAAGCAGGATGCAGCAGTTTGTTCCATGGTTGGCGGCTGCAGGCATGAGGAATGGAGGGGTGGAGGGCAGCACATAAAAGAGGCACAGTCATCTGGTGCCCAGATCTTGGTTTCTAATACCATTCCTCAGCAAAAGAAACCAGTGCTCCTTATTCTAGAAAATGCCTGTTTCTAGAAAAGTGGCAAGAAGTAGACAAGATGAGCTTAGAAACTTTAAAGTATCTTGCCTGGTCACAGTGGCTATCATGAGAGGTCCGGGGGTCACAGTCACATGGCTGACATCCTCTGCCAGGGACCAGGTTCCAGTGTCCATCAGTACAACGGTCACAGGTCCTCCCTGTGACGTTGGGCAGACAAGGGCATGTGCCAGTGTTGGGGTCACAGAGGCAAGCTCCCTGACCAGGGGGACACTTAGTGGTATTCATGCCAGAAGGATGACAGGAACATCCTGAAATAACAGAAGGGAAATTCAGTGATAACACTGGCTTTCAACAACCCATGCAAATAGCTTTTCAGACTTGGATATACCACTTCTCCAAATGGCTCAATGACAAAACATCTTACAATGCTATAGAATTTATCAAAGAGCCTAAATAAGTTAAATTTATTCAATTGTTTATCTCCCAAAGCAGCAGTTTCATACGGTTGTGCTTACTATGTTCCAAGAGCTCACAATTAGGAAGACTCGAAGTCTCACTTTTTCCCTCACGCCATTTACAAAAATTCCATTTATGTACAAGATCTGAAAACAAATAGTACACTAAATTGACTTGGGTGAACTGAAATAGCTAAGATAGTTCCTAAAAAAGAGGTGTTTAGTTCTCTTTTTTATCCTAGAATTAAACCTATGTCCTCCTCTATGTCAATGATTATCATATTTATGCATTAAAGTCATTTGATGAGTTTTTCACAATGCAGATTCCTGGGCCCCTACCCCCAGAGATGCAATTCTGTGTGTCTGAGGTACAGTCCAAGAATCTGCATGTTAACACCGCATCCCCATCCCCAGATGATTCTGGCACCGTGAAACTTGTCTCATACTCCTGGTCGAAATCCACCAGAGCAGGAGTTAAAGGCAACAGTCAGAAAAGGCAAACTAATAACACCAGTGAGTATATTGTAGTTGCACCCACTTGGCTTGACTGCAATGAACACAGGAGAACTGCTACATTTATGAGCTGCCTCTCTGCTGCCACAGTTCCCCTGGCAGCCTTGCAGACTTACTTCTGCAGGTTTGATTGAGGGCTGATCCAAAGTGACCAGGTTTGCAGAGCTGGCAGTTGGGTCCCCCAGTGTTGTGCAGACATTTAAGGCACTCCCCTGTCACTTGGCTGCAGGACTCTGGATCAGCCATATCAATGTTGTTGTTGCAGGCACATGGCCGGCAAGGTGCTCCAGAAATTCTTGGATTTCCATAGAAACCAGGAGAACATTCTTCACACTGCTTTCCTGAATGATGGGGAAAGGAAGAGAGAAGGAGATGAGAGGGGTGTGTGTGTGTTTGTGTGTGTGTTGGGAGGGGGGATGGAGATTGGTATAGATAGAAAATGATTAGGCTCCTCTAGGGATAATGAGAGGTCACACACTGGGGATGAATAAGGGAGAGTGTTTTAATTTAAAACAAAACATTCATTTAAATTTATTATTCATTCAGAAGGTAAAATGATTATTTAGAGCTAAAAAGTCCTTGGTGAAGAATGGATTCCAGTGTTTCTTATAAACCTAGAGTTGCGGGCAGAGGACCCCTGGGTCCTTATAGAACCAGCATCCCTCTTGTCTGCTCCAGGACCCAAACCTTTTTTTTTAAAAAAAATATTTTATTTATTTATTTTTTGAGAGAAGGGAAGGGAAGGAGGGGGGACCACCTTATTCAGACCCTCTTCTCACCTGGTCCTACAGGTTTCGGAACCCGAGACACGTGGTGGGAGTAATTTCCTTGATGTATGAGCACGAGAGGGCACTGGATGGAGAAACCCCCCTTCTTGCCTGTACCCTTTACCCTTCCAACCACGAGGCAACTGCACTTGTTTAGGTATCCAAACTGTGGGTCTACTCTCCACATTTTGGTTCACCCCATTTAGCAATGTTCTGGTAGCCCAATCATGCTCTCAGTTCTTAAAAACCGACTGACCAAGCCAAAGTGTACATGGAAAAGAGACTATAAGAGAGAAGGTAAGAATTAACTAGACACATGTGTAACCTTAGAGGTCACAAGTAAAAAAAAAATAACTAGCCATGTAATTTATTATCTTGATGGTAATTATCACTGAAGGAAATAGCACAGTTTCTGTGGTTAAATCAAGTGGACTTCAAAAGTTTTTCCCCTTGTTTACATATTTATACTCATGCTTAAACTATGCAAAATAAAAATTTTGACTGAGCAATAAACACAAATATTGAATTAATGTATGTAGTCTTTATTCAATGCCCAAATCAGTGCTTCTACACTTCTGAAAAAAATTATCTGTATCTGTGAAATACCAGTCAAATTGGTTGCTTGGAATTACACAAGGAAAGCATTTGGTTAAAATATTTTTTTTAATTTTTAATTGTTTATATTATATGTAATACATTGGGTTGGCTCTAGTAGTGCTCAGTTGTCTTTAACTTCATTCGAAACAATTTTGTTAGACTATATTGTGACAGTTGTCATATCAGTGTGCATTTTTTAAAAACTTATCAAAATTGTGAACTTTTGTGTAGCCATTTTATTATTGAAGCTGGACAAAAATAAGAGACATTTTTGGCATATCATGCTTTATTATTTCAAGAAAGGTAAAATCACAGCTGAAATGCAAAAAAAGATTTATGCAGCGTATAGAGAAGATGCTATGACTGATTGAATGTGTCAAAAGTGTTTTGCATAGTTTCATCCTGGAGAGTTCTCATTGGATGATGCTCTACAGTCGGGTAGACCAGATGAAGTACATAGAGGTCAAATTGAGACATTAATTGAGAACAATCAATGTTATACCATGAGGGTAATAGCTGACATACTTAAAATATCCATATCAATAGTTATTGATGAAAATTAAAAATATGTCTTTTATTGTATGGAAAAAACCATATGGACTTTTTGGCCAACCCAATATATCAACGTATATTTACTTAATTACATATATATCTTAACATGTTATCATTTTATTTTAAAGGAATTAATTTGGTTTAAACTCATTGGATGAGTTAGTTTTCCAGAACAGTTAAAACTTATAATTCAGTGGGGTGAGTTTCACATTGTCATTGGTTTTTAAATCATTCAAATTCTTTGTTTGTAAAGCAGAAATTTGCATTAACTTATATTCCGAACAGTCATTTGCCCAAGGCAGATAAATTATTAATATGTGATTATTTTTCAAATACCAGTGTGAAATGGAAGAAAAACCACCACCATAAAGTATACTACCTACCTGCATAGCCTTGAAGACAATTACAGATTACATCTGAATTCCAAGGATTCTGATAACAGGAGTGAGCAAAATACCGATGGCTCGAGGGAACATCTGGACATGGGCAAGGATGGCAGGGTTGTCCTGAAGCCGGATCTCCATAGTAACCATTGATGCATCTGTCAAGGCAATTTCTTTTTACCAAAATGTTCCCAAAGAAAGCTTGCATGCTAGCCAATGTGAGTTTGCTGTGTACTAGGGCTGTGCGATTCTGAAAACTCAGTATCTTAGAAGATGATTGTTTTTGTTTGTTCTGCAAATTTTTTTTTGCCATTGAAAGTCCCAGGGTATAGTCATTAAACTCAATATAACAGCACTTAATCTACATGTCTTATTTAAGGATGACAAAAAGCAAGTTACCAGGCAATTGCCTAGCACTGATTTAGTCAGACACTGTCTGACTCATAACAAGATTTTGAAGGATAATGGAATGACACAATCTTCCCCACCCAGAGCAATCTTGCTACACTTAAGTACTGTTGAGTTTCTACTCAATGGTTCTTTGGAGAGTGTTGTGAGGTCAGAACGAAAGAGAAAAAATAAAAAATAAAAGTACATATGAATTCCATACCTTTCACAGTTTCTTCCAGTTGTAAACCCCCTGCAATTGAGGCACAATCCTGTTTCTGGATCACAGAGCTCTGTGAACCCATTACAAAGGCAAGGGCGGCAGTTGGGAAATCCAAAATAGCCCTGCAGGCACCGGTCACAACGGCGGCCAGCCACCTCTTCCCGGCAGGAACATTGTCCTGTTATTTGGTCACACACAGTGCTCTTTGAGCCTTGAGGGTGGCAGTGACATGCTGGATAAAGCAAAGAGAAGTATGTTGGGAAAGGGGGCAAGTGGCATGTTGGTGAAGGAGGTACAGCTGTAACGCTGTAGCACTGAACTTACCATCTCATCCCAACCAGGGTGAAGGGTGAGTCTCTAAGGTGCTTAGAGTCTCTAGACTCTATATGGTGAGTCTCTAGAGCCTGCCATATAGTGAGTACCAGGGGAATGTTTGCTAAATAAGAATTCACCAGTTCATTCAATAAACAGTAAGTTGAAAACAGTTGGGTCTGGTAAATGTTGTTTATACAGAAAAACTGAACAAATAGTGTGTTTTTAATGACTTAAACTTTCATGCATCTTGGGAGTCAAACTTTAAGAGTATATAAGAAAGGCCCTGGCTGGTGTAGCTCAGTGGATTGAGCGCGGGCCTGAGAACCACACAATCGCGGTTCGATTCCCAGTCAGGGCACATGCCTGGGTTGCAGGCCAGTTCCCAGCAGGGGACTCACGAGAGGCAACCACACATTGATATTTCTCTCCTTCTCTCCTTCCATTCCTCTCTAAAAGTAAATAAATAAAATCTTTAAAAAAAAGAGTATATAAAAAAGATTGTAGCATTAGGCAGACATGGCTCACCTCTTCACACAACCACATCAAAATTACAACTAAAATACAAAATAACCATCACTCAGGAATGTCAGAAACTGAGCTGAAGTCTGACAACTGCAGAGTTAAAGTAACAACATCTATCCAAACCGGTAGGAGAGGTGCAGACATGGAATGAAGTTGTCCCACATCCACATGGATAAAGATTCAGGAGGGATGTCTCCAGAGTGAGGAGTCTCAGACCAACACCAGGTCTCCCAGCCCAGGATTCCAGTCCCAGCAAGATAAGTCCCCACAACTTCTGACTGCAAAATCCAGCAGGAATTGAGTTTGTGGAAGAAACTTCTGGAGTCCCAAGCAGTTCCTCTTACAGAACCAACACACAAACTCACCTACTCAGACTCACTCCCTCTGAGCTTTAGCACCAGGGTAGCAGCTTGAAAGGCACCAGTGGTACACAGGGAGGAACTGAAGTGTCTGGCATCAAGGTGAGCAGAGACCATTGTCTCTTTGCCAAACCTTCCCACCACAGAGCCAGTAGGCTGGTGCGGTATCTGAGACTTCATCAACCTGGCTACCACTGTCTGACCTGCCTTGGAGATCCCCAGAGGCTTTGCCCCTCCCAATTTATGGGCCAACCCAAGCTACTTTTCCTTAAGTATGGCTGGTCTTCGATCCTAAATTCTATCAACCAAGCAACAGCTGGCTTCAATGAGCCCTAGAAGCAGCCAGATTAGATTCATAATTTAGCTTTACCTGGGAATCTCCAAACCCAGCACAAGTAGCAGATATCTCAGATTGCTTTATACCTCATGCAGGGCGCCCAGGACAAAACACAGCTGGGGGATGACCTTGGCTTGCACCACCTGGGAAACCCCAGGACCAGCTCACCCAGTGGATAGCTACAGACCATGTTGGGGCACCACTACCCTGCCTCTGCACAGCTGATCCTCCATAGATGGCAGAGGTTGATGGTCAATGGACACAGCCAGTCTTTGCAATGGACTGGCCTGGGTAAATCCCTCCCATTGATCTGCCAACAGCAACCAAGGCTCAACTACAAGAGAAGGGTATACTCAGCCCACACAAAGGGCACACCTGAGTACCAGCTTGGGTTGAAGGGGAGGCTGTGCCACTGGAACCTATAGGACACCTACTATATTAGGCCACACTACCATTACATGGAGTCAAAGCAGCTCTACCTAACACACAGAAACAAACACAGGGAGGCTGGCAAAATGAGGAGACAAAGAAACATGACCCAAATGAAAGAACAGATCAAAACTCCAGAAAGAAAACTAAATGAAATGGAGATAAGCAATCTAGCAAATGCAGAGTTCAAAACGCTGTGTATAAGGATGCTCAAGGAACTTAGTGAGGACCTCAGCAGCATAAAAAAGACCATGTCAGAAACAAAGGATACACTAATTTAAATACAGAACAATTTACAGGGAAACAACAGTAGAATGGATGAAGCCAAGAATCAAATCAATGATTTGGAACATAAGGAAGCAAAAATCAATCAGTCGGAACAAGAAGAAAAAAGAATTCTAAAGAAAGAGGATGGTATAAGCAGCCTTTAGGACAACTTCACTAGGTCCATCATTTGCTTCATAAGAATGCCAGAAGGAGGAGAGAAAGAGCAAAAAATTGGAAATCTGTCTGGAAAGACAGTGAAAGAAAACTTCCTTAATTTGGTGAAGGAAATAGACATGCAAGTCCAGGAAGCAAAGAGAGACCCAATTGTGATGGATGCAAAAAGGCCCACTCTGAGACACACCATTACTAAAAGGTCAAAGGTTAAAGATAAAGAGAGTCTCTAAAGACAGCAAGAGAGGTTAGTTACCAGATGATTGCCAGATGGAAGGGAGGAGGAGGAGGATGGGTGAAGAGGTGAGGGGATTAAGAAGTATAAATAGGTAGTTACAGAATAGCCATGGGGATGTAAGGTAAAGAATAGGAAATGGGGCAGCCAAAGAACTTATACGCAAGACCCATGGACATGAAACCATGGTGTGAGGATTGCCTGAGGGAGTGGGGGGTTGCTGGGTAGAGGAGGAAAAAGGAGGAAAAATCATGACAATTGTAATAGCATACTCAATCAAATATAATTTTAAAAAACTGTAAAAAAAATTCTCCCTCTCAAGATGGTCAGATTTTTTTGCCCTAGACAAGATAGTAGAGGCTCAACCCTTTTCTACTGAATTGTTGAATCCTCTGAGCTGATCTTCCCTATACAAAAAAAAAAAATGATGCCTGTTTGTTTGACAGGGTGCTACATGGAAATGTTTGCTCCTTTGTGTATGTCAAGCAATTGATTTTTTTTAAAGAAAAGGGGGAAAAAGAAGTGACAGTGGCCCTAAGCTGTTCACTGGGCTGTTTGCTAGACCAGCAATGACAGGAAGGCAGCCATCACTCTGAACCAGGACTGAGAGATATGTCCCCTGCCTGAAGGGAGGATTAACGTGCCTGGCGGTTTTCATGGTTCCTCAGGCAGCTTTCTGTGGGGGACGGTATTTTCACTAATGGTTTACATGATGAACAGAGAATTCTAGACCCTGAATGTGACAGCCACAATAACTGAACTACCCTCTGTGTTTGAAGCCCCATCTAAGCCCTAACTAATGGGCAGCTTATAAGATGAGTTCCAAGACTGTTTGTGACTCTAGCATCAGAAAGTATAATACCCTGGTCACAGTGTTGTCCCCTTTCTCAAGTTTGAAATCTCATCATTGTTTTAGCCTTTCCAGCCTCCATCTTAACATGCCAGATCATACAGCCAACTCCCTTCATGGTGTTTCCACATCTTACCTGGGCTATCCTCTAACTGACGCAGACTGCAAACTCCCAGAAGCTTCTTAACAGAACTCTGCTCAATCAGTGCCCAGTGAGTGGATGAATGAAGTGCAGTACAAAAAATTGCAGCACATTTTATTGACATAGATAGTCTGGATAATGTAGTCCAATTCCCAATCCTCTCCCCTCTGAGATTCCCCACATCAGTTTTCCTGCCTTCAGACCTCCAAGGCTGTGAACAAGAGTGTTTCCCCCATCTGCTTGGTGCTACGTACAGTGACAGCCATGACGCCCCAGACCGTAGCTTCCTGTCCAGCACCTGTCACAGCAGCGCCCGGCCACGTGTGGCTTACACTGGCACTGGCCCCCAAGGGGGCTGCAGCTGGTCCCGACTGACCCCTGGGGGTGACACTTGCAGGCTGCAGGGAATGAAATAAGGGAGTTAGGGGTGCAGGAAGTGACAGAGAAGAACCTAATCCTGTTAGCAGGTCTGGTGGGCCTCTCTTTCACCTGGTCCCTCTCCAGTCCTTAATTCCTTATCTGCTAAAGGAGGATAACATAGGATCTACCTCATGAGATTACAGGGATTAAAGATAATAAGGCCTGTGAAGTACTTACACCAGTGTTTGGCAGGTAGTATGTACTTGACAAACATTACTTAATAAAGTTAATGAAAGGCTTGAAATAAATTGTTTTAATAATTAATTATTCCAATTTAATTATTATTATGTTAATTCCTAATGATCGATGTGGGTGCTGGACTATACCTTTGATTTTTCTCATTCCATATTTTTTCTAAGACTACGGACGCCCTGAAGCCATAGCCCTTCAACAGAAAACAGCACCCGCCTGGAGCTCAGGAAGCCCAGGCTCTGGCTGTAGCAGGCACTCTACAGCAGGGGTTTTCCACTGGGAGGGATTTTGTCCCCAGGGGACATGTGACACATTTTTGGATGTCACAGCCTGGACAAGGGTGCTACTGGTATCAGGTGTGTAGAGGGTAGGGATGTTGCTAAACATCTTTTTTTTAAAAGATTTTATTTATTTATTTTTAGAGAGAAAGGGAAGGAGAGAAATGTCAATGTATGGTTGCTTCTCGTGAGTCCCTTGCTGGGAACTGGCCTGCAACCCAAGCATGTGCCCTGACTGGGAATTGAACCGTGATTGTGTGGTTATCAGGCCTGAGCTCCATCCACTGAGCTACACCAGCCAGGGCCCAAACACCTTATAATGCAGAGGACAACCACCACCCAACCCCCAGAACCAAGTATTATCCAACCCAAAATGTCAAAACTGCTGAGGGTGAGAAACCCCTCCATAGCTTAGTGAACTGGGCAAGTTACCTCATGTTTTTGAACCCTAATCATCTCATTTATTAAATGAAGGTCCGAGAGTGAAAGAAGTTGTTTAGAGTTCATTTCAGACTTAAAATCCCAGGATTCTAAATAAATATTTTAGTGCTATTGTTCCAGCAATCGAGCACTTAATGCTACTGCAAGGCTCCTCTTTCTACACAGTCCTGGGCTGCACATTGGGATTCCAGCACCTCAGTGCCTGCTCTATGTACCTAATCACTGGGCAAGTGGTTGGTTGTTGGAAAAATGCTGAAATAAATGGAATCGATTCACTCATGTCCCAAAAAGCGTTTTACAGGGTAGCAGCACTTCAGTAGAGCCTACTAAACAGATACTCACCCACTGCCCCATTGTGTAGCCTGGCGGACATGCTGACCACGAGCCTCTCACATGCACCAGGCAGCACCTGAGCTCCTGGCTCCGAGGCAATTTCAACACACGTGTGTAGCTGATATTCGTCTACATCCAGTTTTCTGCAGAAATCCTCCGATGCATTGAATTGGGGAAGAAGACTGAGCTTTTAAAATAATGAGAAAAGACTTATGTACGCAACTGTCTGCTGTTCAGATTCCAGTTATAAAAAATCAGATTCATATATGAGAATAATGTTTGAAAAGAGACTAAAAATTCAATTCTTGAAATTCATAGGGCTGTCCAACATTTGGCGTCTCTGGGCCACACTGGAAGAAGAAGAGCTGTCTTGGGACACACATTAAATACACTGCAATGTGTAATCACAAAAAAATCTCAGTGTTTTAAGTAAATTTACAACTTAGTGTTGGGCCCCATTCATAGGCATCCTGGGCCACGTGGAGCCCAAGGGCCAAGATTGGACACCCTGGCTTATGACTAAATATTTTAAGATTTTCACTTATTTAAGAATTCTTCAACTAAATATTTTCATTTATTGATCTATGGCAAAGAAAAGAAATGAGCCTGTATCTTTCAACCATCCTTACTACTATTTTATACCTTGCTAGTAAATTTGTCTTAGATTTGAAAGACTTTTACTAGGCTACTCGTAACAGAAAATTATGGTGGAGGGTATTCCATAGTGTTACTGTAGAACTCTAATTCTACCAAATTCTTCTGTATGAGTTTTGTCTCTTTCAGTTACATATGAAAGTGGTGTTCCACATCAAACTATATCTGCCTCTTGGAGATTCACAGACTAGATTAACATATCAAAGGCCCTCAGAAGTCCTGCAAGAAAGATGCTCTTTAAACTCAGTGTTTTCAGACTTATTGGACCATTTGGTCCTACATTCAAATAATACTAACATCTCATGAAGTCAGTAATTCACAGATGCATTTTGGGAATTCCTGGCTTAGATCACATAGCTATTATGGGGACAAATGCCTTATTAATTTACTCTCAAAGAGAATTCATCTATAGTTTAACATCTATGTGAAGGAAAACTTTACAGTTATATTTTTAAGATTTTATCTAAGTTATAGCCTAATGCATTTTGAAAAATTTATTTAGAGCTTAAATGATATAGTAGAGAATGTGTTAGTACAGCAGATTAATCACACCAACTTGGTCATTCTGAAGGGCTGATGGAAAAACAGTATTAAAAATAAGTTTCATGTAGCAGGTCATGTCAGGAGAGAGAACAGGTGGCACAGGTAAATAGCCTCCGATCTTTTTGCTCTGTCCATACTGAAACTATTCTCCATGGCCCTTTAACTCCAACCCTCTCCAGTCCTTCTCTGTTCGTCTTTTGACACACCGGAGGGTAGAACTGAACCCTAGAAGACTATTTCAAAGTGTCTCCACACTTCAAACCTCTCACCTCATTTCCCTGTGCTTCCGGCATGTGTCATTGCTTCTTTCCCCTCTCACTTCCCAGTAAAAATAGACCCCAGATAAGGCACTGGAGCCGCCTACTTCCTGCCCGACAAACTCCAGGCTCACAGGGGAGACCACCTGTCTTTGACCCTTCCTGCTGACAGCGAAGAAGGACCCCAGTGGGAGAAGTGTCCCACTGCTGTCCTCTGCCCTCGGGACACGTTTCTGTAGGTTATACTTACTTGTTTTAATCTCTGTCTCTCAACTGGCAATTAAATGTGCTTATGTCTCTCTTGTCTGTAAAATCACCTCCTGGATCTGATGTAGTTCTCTTGCTAGTGTCCGGTCTGACTCCCTGACAGGTCAGGCAAACAGGGAGACTGGGCCACTGGACTCTAAAGGACACTTTTTTGTGTGGAAAATCAGTTCTTTGCCATACCACTGCCTCCTCTTGCATTTACTTTTTGTGCCGGTGGGGTACCTCTCTCTCCACACATCCCTGTTTGGTTCCTTAGGTTCTTTCATCAGCCTCCTTACTCCACGCCCGCTTCCTAGTGACCATGACAGTGACGTCTTCGGTTACTACGTACGGATTGCTGACATGGGATTTTACATCTCCTGTCCACATCTCAGTCGTGGGCTCTGGATCTGCACAGATCTGCACAGACAGGTCTATTGGGTGTCCCATGGGTACTACAAAACAAACACACCCGAAACCTCCTTTCCCTCCTGTGCCCACTGTCAGGAACCAGTGCCACCATCCACCAGGCTGCTCAGTGCAAAAAACTGAAGAAGGTCACTCTGCCTCTTTGTCATCGCTGCTCCACACCCAGCCCACATCCCCCACACATCAAGTCCATCACAAACTCGGTCAATCTGACCTCTTTACTGTGCCTGGGATGCATTTGTTGCTCTTTGTCTCCCTGTAACTTTCCTCAGTTTGACCACCTAGATTACCACGGTGGCAGGCCAACAGATGTCTCATCTTCCACTCCTGTCCTCTCCTCTCATCAGTACTCTGCTGTATAGTCATAGTGATTCTTTTTTTGAAGATTTTATTTATTTATCTTTAGAGGGGAAGGGAAGGAGAGAGGGAGAGACATATCAATGTATGGTTGCCTCTTATGCATTCCCTGCTGGAACTGGCCTGCAACCCAGGCACGTGCCCTGACTGGGAATCGAACCGTGATTCTTTGGGTCGCAGGCCCGCACTCAATCCACTGAGCTACATCAGCCAGGGTCATAGTGATTCTTTAAAAGGCATTTTTTTTTTCAGATAACTCCCTCCTTCAGTGGCTTTCCATTGCCTAAGGATAAAATGTAAACTTCACATTTATTTATTCATTCATTCATTCATTCCCCTCAGCTTCATGGTTCTCAATGTGGGGCAATTCTAGGGGGCATTTTGGAAATTCCAAGGGATGGTTTTGGTTGTCACCACAGTTGGGCAAGGTGTAGTACCAGCACTTTGTGGACGGGGGTCACAAATACTAGACATTCTCACAAAGAGAAAAATCATTCCATGTCTTCTACAGTAGGTTTTGAATGTTCCACTGGATATCCACAGAGAAGAAATCCCCGTTTACTCTATGTTTTAAAAACATGTTAAACAAGTTTCCGACACACTGCTCTTGTGGCCGTCGCACACACAGTGATTCTACATGTAT
The DNA here is from genome assembly GCF_021234435.1 of Artibeus jamaicensis. Taxonomy (NCBI): domain Eukaryota; kingdom Metazoa; phylum Chordata; class Mammalia; order Chiroptera; family Phyllostomidae; genus Artibeus; species Artibeus jamaicensis. The sequence goes on along the minus strand of NW_026521981.1, from coordinate 106,640 downwards.
GAGCATCGCCTGCTTCACTGTCTTCAGGCGCCTGTGCGTCCTCCTACTGCAGCACGTGAGATTGCTTCACAAATCACTTTCCTTTTATTTCTTGTCCGCATTTGCATATTACATTGACATTATGTGGAAATTCTGTGTGCAGGCAGGCTACAAGGCCTATGGGATCTCGTTTCGGGGTAATGAAGAGTATTATAAAGTATTTGTAATAAGAAAGGGAAGGCTGGGTCAGGTGATGTTGAGAACCCTGCTGGGCCACATTAAACTTTCAGTTGTTTCCTGGCACTGCTCCCAGCGCCACTTAACACACCGTGTTGCCATGTCTTGCGTTGTCATCTGCGTTCCCTGTTGAGAGAGTCGGCCTCGACTCAGCTGGGAAGGTGCTTGTTTTGTGTACACCTGTGCCTGCCATGGTGTCTAATTTGTAGTATGTGCTGCATACAAACTTGTCCGATAAGGAGCTATAAATAAATTTCTAGTATTGTATTTTTAAGTTGATACTTCGATGACTTTTTCTCCAAACACAAACCAAGGGGACAGAGATACAGAAGGAAGCTAGATGGGTTGGGGCTGGGGTTGAAGGCAGCCAACTAGGGGTCCATTATTCGGAGCAATCAGTCCGAGCCAGTGAAGAGTTGGCCAATTTTGGTATCAGATGGACCAAATGAGAAGAGTCCCTGTCAGTGTAGTGTGTGTACTGCCATGACTCACTCCTCCTAGAAAGTCTAAGCACTTTGTGTTTACCAAGTACAGCAGTTTCCACAGTGTCAAAGAAATATGGCAGTTTTATATCGTAGGATACCTAATATACTTTTGACTCTAAACACACTTTTTAAAAAATAAAAGTTTTATTTATTTATTTTTAGAGAGAGGAGAAGGGAGGGAGAAAGAGAGGAAGAGAAAGAACATTGACATGTGAGAAAAATATCGATTGGTTGCCTCTCACATGTGCCTCAACTGGGGACAGTGCCTGCAGCCAAGGCATGTGCCCTGACTGGGAACCAAACCAATGACCTTCCACTTGGTGGGGTGACGCCCAACCAACTGAGCCACACTGGTCAGGGCTATACACACTTTTATGAAAGCACATATCTTGTAATAAGGGAAACTGAAAAAAATTTAAGTGTCTCACTATACAGCCAACAACAAAAAAAAATTGATGCAGAAGGGGCATCCAGAGATGAACAGAACTTTCACCTGGTCTTCTAAGTAATTCATCTTAGTTTCAGATGGAAATGTTAATCTGGCTGCAGAAGAGAGTAAGCTTTGGAAGGACCAAGTCCCAAACAGTCAAATATCTTCCCAGAGCAGCAAAATCGTTGGTGTATAAACAACCGTATTAGTCTGTAATCATAAAATGTGTAATGATTTTGTCCTACTACACAGCCTTGGTGAGGCACTCGAGGGGATATTGTACCCTGATCAGATCTTCCCGCCTTCTAGCTGCTGTGGCACTGGCTGCCAGAAGCTCCCAGCTGTCCCACCCTCCAGAAAACTGGAGTCCGTCACACCACCTTGTCCAGGAGTTAATGCACTCACTGGGGGATGAGGTGCTGAGCCTATAGCCAATGACATGGGCACACGAAGGCCTGGGACTTTGCCTCCAGGTGGCACCAATTCTGTGGTGTAAATCCTGTGTCCTGAGCTGCGGTGAGATCAGGCTATAGCTACACTTCAGTGCAGACCGCATCCTTGCTTCGCTCCTGCACTCTTATTCCCCTCATTTCTCTTCTCCCACCTGCCTGCCCTCAATAAATCAGGTGCCCCTGAGACCTTGTCCCAGCTTCTGCTTCTGAGGAATCTGACCTAAAGCAGGGACCTATAGCCTCTTCAATGGGTTCTGACAGCTTGTCAAGATCAGCTTACTCTCTTCATTCTTACTCGGGTTTTGGTGTTTTAATACTTATATAAAAGAATGATTGCTTGAAAACTAATTGGATATATATACTTTTAAGTTAACAAAATAGATATATATTTAAGTTAATTCCAAATTATCTACTTGTATCATGTAGCTATCAAATATCATTGCCACAGTTTTGTTTACATGGCTCCGTTCTGTATCAGGATGAGAATTCTCAGAGGGCAGAAACCGTATTTACTCTCCAGGAGCCAGCACAGTGCCTGGCCCACCCACTCCACGAATGGGTGATGAATGGGTAATTTGGATAGTCATTTAATACAGCATCAGGCGATAATCTCTGGAGTTTATGAAGTTTAGAAATAATTAGGATATGGATTTAAAATGAGGAGTAAGTTGGCTTTTATAAATTTGAGTGTCAGGACTATTATTATTATTATATACACCTTTGTGATTTAGGACTTCTTTATTTTCCTCCTGTCCCTTCCTTTACTCTGTCTGAGCCCCCAACTTCTAGTTTTTGTGCCCCTGAATTAAACCTGTTGGGTGTGATTTTCTTTCTTTGTAACTCAGTTGTTGATTCATGATCACAGTGCTATTTAAAGGTGCTCAGGAGAGAATATAGATTGTGTGGCTAGGGGAACCACGATAGTTTGATTTCCCATTTAAGAGTTTGTTTCAACTTTCTACTTAATTTCTACCATCATATGATAGAACCTTACCATGATATTACATGGCCCCTGGTGCAGGCTTTGTACTACTTTTCAATAAAATGCCACAGAAAATCAAATCACCTAGTTAAAATTGAATTTCAGGGAAGCAAAGGATAATTTTTTTAGTAAAGGTATGTCTCATGCAATATTTAAGGGCAACATCTGGGACATATTTATACCACATTCAAATGTGATTGGCTATCCTCTTTCTGCTTTTCCTTCCTTCCCTTCCTCTCTGTCTCTCTAACTTTCCTTCTTTCCTTCCTTCCCTCCTTCCTTCCTTCCATTTTTTTGCTAAATGTTACAATCTGCCTTTGGTAAAATAATCCTAAAATGAAGGCGTTTTTTGATGTTATGATAGCTTACTTTGTTGAATAAAATCCAATATATACCTGCCTCATATTGAATTCTATAGTAGATGATGAAATAGCAAAGTTCCAGGGTTATAAATTTAAAACATTCAATAGTGACAAATTGAACTTTGAAGACACAATTCACAAAATATGAATACATGGCTAATTAAATCAGGGTCCAACAAACTTCCTATAAAAGGCCAGATGGTAAATATTTTTGGTCTCTTTTATAACTACTGAGCTCTGCCTTTGTAGCTTGAAAGCAGCTGTAGATAATACGTAAATGAAAGGGTACAGCTGTGTTCCCATAAAATTCTCAGGTTGTAGTTTGCCAATCAAATCATAATATGAGAAAATGCTCACAAATATTTAAAAATACATTTTAAAAAGGCAATTTGATTTTTATATGCAAAATTTCTTTTAAAACCCCAAAAGATTAATATACAATTGTACTTGTATGAAACTGCTACTTTCACACATTACTGATAACCCTGAAAATTAACTGGAGAATAGCTTTCAGAAATTAATTTGGTAAGTTATTTCAGGAGCCATAAAACCTTGGGTAAATAGGACTATATTTTAAAACACTGAAAATATGTACCAAATGTATATAATGAAGAATAAAAGCAACCAGTATTTCACAAGTAGGGGAACAGATATGTAAATTGCGTAAATTTACTCAGTTCCAAAGTCTGCCCAGTGACAAGCCTGGGTCTGAAGCTGTGCAGGGTGAGAGCGCTGGAAGGACTATCTGTGGTCCAGCTCTGTGGGGGAAAGATGCTGAAGGAAGTCACTCAGAACAAACAAAAAACAAGATTGAAACACACTCATAGACAGAGTGATGGCTGTTGAAGAGGAGGGGCTTCGGGAAGCTGGGTGAAAACGTGAAGGCACCAAGAAGCACCAGTTGGTAGTTACAGAATAAAGTACAGGGATGTAAAGCACAGCCTAGGGAACCTAGTCAGGAATGCTGTAATAACAAGGTATGGTGTCAGGTGGCTGCTGGAAATCTCAGGGAGACCACTTTGTAAATGATATGATTATCTAACCACCATGCTGTACACCTGAAACTAATACAAAATAATATTGAATGTAAACTATAACTGAAAAATAAAATTTAAAAAAGTCACTCAAAGAAATACTATGCATAGTTCCTAGCATTAAGACTACATAAACATGATGAGGAAATGTTTATGATATACTGTGAAGTGACAAATGTCCATGTGCAGATCGTATGGGTGCTCTGTTCACAACAACATAGAAGCATAGCATGAATACATGGGAACTTTCAAGGTGTTAATAATTTAAGTGGTGGGATTTCTCCCTAAACAGACTGTAATGCCTGTGATGCTGTCATGGCTCAGAACAGAACTGGGACTCTGGGCTCAGGCAGTCTGGCCCAGATTCCAGACTCCTCACTACCAGCTCCGTGACCCTGTGACACCCTGTGCCTTGGTTCTATCATCTGTGTATGAAGATAACAATTGTGGTTACCTGATAGAATTGTTGACTCTGTAAGACTGAATAATCGAACATGTAAAGTATTTCAAACCATTACTGGCACTGGCACATACTATTCTGTAAGATCTGCAATTATTATCAAGTGACTTTTGTAGAGCATGGGTGATTTTTATAATGAAACAAATACATTTATACTTCTCAAGAAACATGTCACCAGAGGGTCTAAAAGTACAATTATAATAGAACATGGTTTAGAAAGAAATACCCACAAAGCTCTGTGGTACTTACAGAATCAACAAGGATGTGTGAATGAGCGTAGGGCCCTCCTTCCAAAGACTGGGAAAAATAGACGTCTATGAAATATTGTACATCTGGCTCTAAACAGATGGGTGTGGGAAGCAGCATGATTCTGTATTGAGAGAAATAAAGCAAAAATTCAGCGACAAAAGTACAGTTACATAACCGAAGTGCCACCATGGTTGGCAGCATTCCACCTATGTGCTGGCATGGGTCCCGTGTGGGGCAGGGGCATGGTCTGGGTGGGCTGCGTGGGTGGTAATCACACACTGACACTCTCCACGGCTCTTCCACAGGTTGTACCAGAGCAAAGCCTCAGAAAGTACTGGCCACCGGCCGGCTGTCAGGACCTGCTGTGGGGAAAGGATGATAAGAAAATCCTTCATCTTATCTATCCTGCTAATATCATCAGGGTCTCTGTTTTATTTTGCCACAAATCTCTAATGAGACAAAATTTGTTGCTTCAAAAATCAGTAGCTTTTTATCTCACAGACTCTGAGCTGGGATAACTCAAGCTGAACATTTTAATCTTATTCTTGCAGCATTTTACTTTTTCACATGTCAAGTCCATGGGGGAAACAGGAAAGGAACGTTCTTCAGTCTTCTTTAATACATCTGTTCTCCCACTTAATTCCTAGATGAATATCTAGGATAGCTGAATAAAATTCTAAGAAACCATCAGTGTTTGATGGGTCCCAAGCGTACCTGGAGGCTGCTGGTAGGGCGAAGGATGGAGGCTTTTGCAGAGGGGTCTTGCGTGGACAGCGCTGGCTTCCTCCAGGGGGATTAACTGCAACCTGGACGGCCCAGTCAGCTGCAGACTAGAAAGACGTGGCATAAAAGCACGTCACTGTGAGGATGTGGGAAGCTGACTTGCACGCACAAATGCATACTGATGAATCGTACATGAAATAGAACTTGCAACCCATAGCTCACTTGGAAAATAGAATTTTTGAATCGAAAACAGTCTTAGAGGTTGACTCTCAGGCTCAACTCTCTGGTGTCTGAACTGCAGTCCAGGTAGAGGAGGGTCGTTTCTGGCCATAGCGCTACATGAGCAGTTCACGAGCCTGGAAAACCCTGGTACTCCTGACACCTCTGCTCCCAAAGCATCCATTAATTCATCATGTTCATGGGCCACAGAACAAAAGTAAAAATTAGGAATCCTTCACAAAAGGACATGTATTTTTAACATTACTACATGCATATATAAATTATATGATTTAATAATTATATTACTAGATATATCTATCTGTGTATAAATATATATACACATATATGTATAGTATATGCTTATTAGCTGTACTCTGACAGCCTTACAATTTGGAAAAGGTTTTATTAAAAGATTTTACTTATTCATTTTTAGAGAGAGGGGAATGGAGAAAGAAAGAGAAAAGAAGCATCAATGTGTGGTTGCCTCTCACATGCCTCCCACCAGGAACCTGGCCTGCAACCCAGGCATGTGTTCTGACTGGGAATCAAACCAGTGATCCTTTGGTTCCCAGGCCTGCATTCAGTCTACTTAGCCACACCAGCCAGGCCTCGAAAGCTTTTTAAAGCTGTTAGAGATGGGTCCTCTCTATGGAAAAATTTCTGTGTATATATTTTTAACAACTTTTTTGTTGTACTCACCAGGTCAAAGTCCACTGAAATCCCTTGGCTTTCATTTGTAAGTAGGAAATACAGAATTATGTCATAGCAAGAGTTTCACAATGGACCAGCAGCTCTGGCCATTTAACACACAACAAGCATTTCCAGAGGGACTGTGGGACCATCTACCTCACCAAGCCGGAGAAAATACCCTTTCAGGGGAGATGGTCTGTGGGGTTTCAGGTTACCAAAGAAAATGTTATGAACTGTTGTCTAGATCAAGTGTTTTTCTAATTTGTTTTCTCTTCTGTCTTAGATGTTTCTCAAAAGGTGGGGGAAGGGTAACTTAGCAGTGGGGGGCGAGGGAAGCAGCCTGCTTTTTAGTTTTTCTCTTGTTTCAGAGAAAACCCAAATGCAAATAAATGCCTCTTCTGCATCCCTTGAGTCTGAATCTCTGCACATGTTAGTTTGTTAAAGTTTTAGAAAAAAAGTATCGGGAAAGCAGGATTTATGCTATTTTAGTTATTTATTATTCTTCTACAAATATTCCATCACCACTTCCTTAGGCCTACTGCCTTAAATATATAACTGCAACTTTAGCTTCTCTCCCTGGAATACAGAGTGTGTACATATGGCTCACTGTGTTGCTTTGATATCTTTAGGGAACCCTTTGCTGTATAATGCTCTCCAGATGTTCTACTTTTTGCAAATCATTTTATGAACAACATATCTGCTAAGACTGGGATGGAAACATTTAGTGTGAGAATGCATTTGAAATTTTCACCACCAAAGGCACTGGACTTAGGATACCTGAGTTTCATAGCGAATGGCCACAGTAAAATTCATGGGAGAGGGGATGTTGCTGACAGTGAATCTTAAGCCAGACCCAGGGAGAACCCTGGCAAAGCCAGGTCCGGTCCAGGTAACAGGCGTCCCGGGCAGTGGCTCTCGGAAGACAATGTGAACCGCAGGCATCTGGCCGACAGTCACCGAGCCCTAAAATCAGAGAGAAATGTGTCATTTGTAGCTTTTCCTACACTCAAGCCCTGGAAGAATTCAGAAAAAAAATAAAAGAAGCCCATGTATTTCCTGATGCATGTATGATCTGTCTGAGTCACAGATAATGTATTCCACCCAGGATACAGTCCAGAATATAGCCAAGGATAATGTTGCTCAATCTGCAGATTTGAAATATATGTTATGTATAGAATGATTAATTTGAAAGCAATGATACTGGAAACCACCTTAATGTTAAGTATTGTGTGTGCTAATGAATTGAGAAAATTCCACACTAATAACCTTGGGTTTTCTCAGATACGACTGTAGGATCCTGGCCAAAATGTGGAAAGAAAGAAAAGATTCCCATGCCTACTTCATGGATTTCACCTAAATGTGCATGATGACAGTGAGAAAACCCATATGGATTTGATATTTAGATATTTCTTCCATGCAAACATGAGAAATGGTCTTCTATCTGCTTGGGGGCAGATAAGTACAAAACTAACTCACTTGATTGATTAGCATCCCTGAAAAGCTCTGAACTAGATGTTTGCCTGGGGCCATCTGGACCCTGTAGATAATTTTTCTTTAATGGCTTTTGCATCTGCCTCTCAATACTCACAGCCTCCATGGGAATTCTGCCTTTTGGTGCTTTTGCCTGTATTGCTGTTAATGGTCTCTTGGCTGTTCTCTCTATTCGCTCCCAAGTCCAATACATATTACACACTGCTCACGGCCGGAAGCTTTCAAACTCTTTCTAACTGCCAACAGAATCACGCCCAAATTACTTAGCCTGGAGTTCAAATTGCTCTGTGATCTGCCCCAAACTGCTCTTCATTTGGTAAATGTTTATTTAGTAACAATTCAATGTCTGCCTCTGATTTAGGAAGGCAAAGGTGAACAGGTCCGAGTCCCTGCCGTAGAGTAGTTTAGAACCCTGCACTGGAGGCAGAAATGTGAATTAGAAACTGTGTCGTCAGGTTTCCAAAGACACTGGTATATGTAAACTCATCTATATGCAATATTTTTCAAATACTCTCATAATCGCAGATGCTGTGGGCACCTCTCTGGGACCCTCTTTACCTGGTTGGTGCACCCAGCACCCAGTTGCTGTGTGTGTCACCCCCTTCTCTGGAGAGTTGCTCTCCATGCTCCCTCTGTACCCACCCCTCAGCCCCCCTTTACCCTCCAAGGGAGCTCACAGCCAAAAGCTGGCCTGGTTGTCTCAGGGGCAGGACAACTTTGCCTGTCTTTATACTTCTGGGCTCTCTGTGGTTCAAGCCAAGGTTTGTTTTACCTGAGAAAATATCTACTCTTTCCTCTTCTCTATCTTGTTTTCTTCACTCTCTTAAAGAGGTTTCCTGAAAAACATTTTCTCAATAGATCACATGCACCTGAATCCAGTCTTAGGCTCTCTTTCCATGGTACTTGACCAGAGACAGTTGGTACCAGTTTACCTAAAAGTAGACTCTAAGATGCATTTCTGGAAGGGGCTCATTTACTGTTCAGCTAGTGATGAGCACCCTTGTGAGGGATATGTTCTGATGAGCCCTGGTGTGCAGTAGCAGAACAGCTGCTAAAACTGTCATCTGTGGAGACCTGGGACAGCATAAAGCTGAGCAATAGGGGGAAAAAGTAATTATAAGGACTGTGGAGATGGGTGGCTGTTGTTGGGGGCCATTGATGCTTTGATGAAAGAACATGACAAGCTCAGGGCAATCAGTCATCCATTTTGAGCAAAGTGTGAGAATCAGAGGGCCTCCTTGGTGGCATTTAAAGAGGTTTTCATCTCCTTTAGCTAGAGGAGGGAAGAGATAAAGACCAGGCACAAGACTTCACTAGAAATGCTGTAGATCTGATACAAGGTGCAGCCAACAGAGGGGCCCCAAAAAGGGATTTGGAATGGGATCCAGAACTCAAGGTATATAGGAATATTGGAGAGACATATAAGATGTCCTCACCCCTTCTCCCACAGGTGTGAGTTGGGGGAAGGGACACATGGAGCAGGAACATGCAGGGCTGTTTTGTATACCACGGCCTTGCAGCTAATCCATGGCATGGTCATTTAACATATCTATAGCCTTTGGCGGGTCACTTGGATATTTTACATGGCTGTGGCCAGGCTTGGAGCCAGGGGGATGGAGGTCATTTCCTCTGCAAGATGTAACTAGGGGGCAGATCCCCGGAGTTATAGCACCTGTGTGGGAGCTTGGAGAAGATTGGCTCCATGACATGGGGCCATACCTGCCCAGACTCATGATGGCAGCCCAGTAAACTTGGAATAATACAGGAATGCTGGCAGGTGCAACTGATTGTGGGAGGAGTTGGAAATAGGGGTACAGAGGAAGATTGGCATGGGGATTTAAACCCAGACATGGCAGGCATTGAGGGGAGAGCCACACGGTTGTAGCAGAGTGAGGACCCCCTCTTGCCCAGGTGAAGAAGAACCAGGTGGCTTTGCCAGAGTGGGGACCCCTGCAGGCAGGTGAAGAAGAAAGCCACGTGCTTTTGGTGGAGTGCAGGCCCCTGCAGCTTTGGTAGAAGAGGCCCACGCGGCTTTGGGACGCCCCTTTGGCTGCATGGCCTGGAAAGCAAGAGAGACTTTGACTGGAATTTGGTACAAAAGAACTCTTACCAGTGGACCGTGAGAAGGTGCCACATGACTTTGGATTAATTGGAGATCCTGCCTGGATGGAGACCCACCAGACGATGGCAGCGACCTGAAACAGGGACGTGTGCTGCTTTTCCTGAGACACGGTACCCTGAATTAGGGCAGGGGGAAAGGAAGCGCTGTGGGCATCTGTGGTTATCCTAAAGGACTTTGATATATTAATGGGGACATTGGGTCACTACTTTAAGTCTGTATAGCTTTAAATAAACCTTTCCTTTCCTTTTCACAAATCTCTGGCATTGAGAGATGTCTTTCCTCTGGCAGCAGACAGATGAGCCCAGCAGGTATTAGTATACTGTCCTTGGGAGGGGCCCCTGTTTTCTGTAACAGTTTTTGGCATCCCTGGGTGGGCCAAATATTGCCCCCCCTTGGACCTCTGTTCTGTAACAGAACTTCAGAGAGGGCTGAATTCTTACCTTAGGTAAGTCACCTCTGCCAAAGTTAAGCCCTTCACAGGGAAGCCATGGGGTCTTGAGACATGAATGGTACATGAGAGAACCTTGAACCCTAAGGCTCTCCTGAGCACTCTTGGACTATAGAAGTAATCCACTTACTCTTATTAGAAAATGGAGATACTCCTACTCCATTCCTGTCACGTTTGGAGACAATGCAAAAATCTTAAATAATTACAGGTGTCTTAAACAAAATGTGCACTTTCCTTGGGCTCTTCCTGTACTACTCCTCTGACCACTTGCCTTGTAATTAGGGCCAACTTCAGCATGATGATCTGACTGGGAAAGTGCTGGATCTTTGAGAGGGACCTGGTTAACATGTACTAGTAGCAACTGGGAAAGGATGGTTGGATATGAATCCTGATGATGTTAGACCAAGGGGCAGAATATGAAACTAGGGAACAAGAATTTGTCGATTTGGGGGGTCACCAGTGATCTAGGATTTAACACTCTGTCAAGGGCTCTGAGGCCCTGGGAGACTGATCTAATGTGTTGCTGGAGTAGCTCTTACAAGCTTTGCAAAAACTGGAGCCCAGACTAAGGAAAAGATGCCAGAACTGCTGTAGCAGGCTGTGGAAGAAGGACTATAAGACTCAAAGAAGTAGGCATGCTAGAATGAATCTAAGATACAAGACTGTAAACCCCACCAACTGGCTATGTTTTGGGAGATGTGGAGGACGTTCCATTTATCAAGACAGTAAGGAATGAACTGGTGAGAGAGGCACCAGCATCCCTGAGAAGCAGAGGAGTTTATCCCATAGTCTGCTAGGATAAACCAGTATGAACTAAGCTGGTTTGTATCAAGGTGGAGAAGAGAACTTCAGACCATTAAAGGCTGGGTAGCACTTAATTCTCAAAAGCAAGATGGGTATAATTATTTGGGCAGCAAGGTTGGAATAGGAGACAAGGGGACCTAACTCACAGGAATCTTCTGTGGAGATAATTAATAGAACATGGTGTTCGTAGGAGCAAGATAGGTGAACAGTCAACAAAAGTATTGCTTAATATCCATAATCAAAAGTGATCAAGAATGAATTGGCAGAAGAATAGGGTCAGCTGCCCAAATGAAAATCCATGATCCTTTCCCAAGTTCTAGGTCTGAGCTACTTCTCAGACATAGAACCCAGTGACTGAACAAGAGTCCAGGCCCCCATGAGGAAAAACTCTTCAACAGTATGCTAAGTGTGATTCTCTCACTCATTTCCCAAAAAGATATATGGTTATTTACTTGAGTCTGCTGGGGAGAAAAAAGTCAAGATTTTCCCAAGCGTTGGTGGATATAGAATCAGAGCTGATATTGATGATCAGGTACCCAAAGTGCCACCATGTTCTGTCCCCCTATTAGAACTGAGGCATATAAGGCTCAGGTAATAAATGGAGCCTTGGTCCAGGTCCTTTTCACAGTGGATTCCCTGTGTTTACTAAACTACACAATCATTGCTTCTCTCAGTTCCTGAATATGTAATTGTATGGACCTGCTTAGCAGTGGACATTGATTCTTTCACCTGTATGTTAAGAGCTCTTATAGTTGTAGGAAATGCCAAGTATAAGCTTGTGACATGTCCAACCTATACCCACTCCCTCCCAAGCCAAGATAGCAAACAAAAAAATACTGCAAATCAGAGGCATCCTCAAAGTTCTGCTCTCAAGACTTGATACTGGTTCCCATCATTTTCCCATTACCAACTTAACACAAACATAACCAAGTTGTAGTCTTATTTGTATTTGTTGTGCTAGATGGAGTATCCATACCAGAGTAGATTAACACCATGCTGGTCCATGATATGCAGCCAGTGAAATGCAAAATGTGCTTATTTTCATCCTCATGAAGAAGAAGGAACAATATTTATATTTATATTTACTTGGAATGGTTTGTAGTGTATATTCAGTTCTGCCCCAAGGCTGTTAATTCTCCTGCTCTCTGTAGCCATATAGTCAAAAGGATCTGGACCATCCAGATATTCTGCCTAATAGTACACACATCCCTTGTATTGGAGGATAATGAAGTGTGTCCCTTGGTCCAAGGTGATGTTATGTGGTCTCCCACAGTAGGAATCAGACACTGCACAGCCTTTGCAGCACCACTCTCTGAGGGCTCACAGAGCATCTGACTGACCAGTGTGGGAAAACATAATATCTCCTCAGCACAAGGGACCTGATTTACAAAAGTGTAGGAGGAGTCATCTGACTTTGGGAGCCACTGCTCCTACACAAGCCATGGCGTACAGAAGATGCTACACAAGATGCTGACCTGAGATGGCAGTGGAAGAGGGCCCCTTAAAGGCACATCAGCTTTACTAGCTTGGAAAAGGGCACCCTGTGGAATGGGGCAGTGTTCTTTAGCATGTTAGTTACTAATTGAACCAGTGGCCTTTATATGACCTCAAAAGGGAGGAAATATGGGTTTAGGAACCAAGGAGGAATAGCCAAGCTCATCATCACTTGCAGTGACCAAGAGAATTTGGGCTTCTTGTCCTGGCAACATTAGGCTCTGTGGGTCTAGATGTCTTGATATTTGGGCAGGGACAAAGAATTCCACAATCTTAAAGCTATGGCCGCTGCATGGCCACCTGAGCTCCTGATGCCTATAGACTAGCAGGCGTGGAAGGAATCCCCACAATTAGTAGGGCTATTGCTGTATAGTGGGGACACAAAAAATATGTATGGGAGCTGAGGTGAGCCACTGAGGCACCTTTGGAGCTCCCATACATGTGGTTTGATAAAGGCATGGGAACCTGGGGCTCAGAGCCTGGAAGCATGAGAGTCTAGGTCATCTCCCCAAGAAGTGCTAGTTGAGGATTAGGGGAATCTGGAATGGGTGGCAAGGAGGGAGGGAGATAGTGAATATCAGTTACAACCTTAGGAGCCACTGCAGCAGTGGAAGGCTCATCCACTTCCATAAACTTCCCCAGGAATTGTGACCACGAAGGAGCTGTGTCTGCAAGGAGTGAACTCAACATGGAAGCAACCTGGCAGAGTTGGCTTCACGGGCATGGAGCCTGTGTAGTCACATAGGGCCCCATGCTCAGATGGGCCTATGCTTGGAGTAATGCTCTTCTGTCACCATCTAAAAACAATTTTTATCTTTGAAGTTGTCTTTTAAGTTGTGGTAGACCACTTTGCGTGATTCTAGTAATTGTATCTCAACCCCTTGTGGCTAAGGGTGAGGGACAACCTTTGGCATGCGAGCCACTGGAGACAAAGCTTGTCTCTGGTAGCAAACACTACCTCAGTTTCCTCTCCCTGCCCCCAAAGCTTGGTTGGAAGTCAATGACGGGTAAGACCCCTCACAGTGGGGGGCAACCTAAGCCAGACTCGATCACTTGGGAGGCCTTCATGGAAGGACAGAGAGCAAAGGACTCTCACCCTCCAACTTTGACATAGCCAGAGTCCCCACGTCCTCTGGGAGAAGCACTTCCTGGCTCCAATCCCCTTAAGCCTGAATACCTGTGGGGAGAGGTGCAGCTCCTTGCCTTGCTAGAGCGTGTCCTGGGGAAAAATCTGGCATCACAGACTTCCTGACAAACCCATGAAATCTGCTTTGTTAAGAGTGCTTTCATTCATATGTTAAGGGTTCGAGCAGGAGACCCTAAAACTCTGTTCCTGACAGACTCGGACTCATACTAAGCCCTCAGATTTCTTTGAAATGTTGTCTACTGTTTGATCCTTGCCTCCCTGTATTCCTGTGTATTACAACCCAATAAAAGGCCCTGGAGGAGGGGGCTTGAGGCCTTTTTCCCCTGTGAAACTGGCCACTGCTCACTTCTCCTCCCCAAGCAGATCACATCATGTCTCGGTCATATTTACTCTCATCCGTGGCACACGGGGGGACTTGCGAGGAAAGTCACTCCCACAGTAAGTAGAGTCCCTTCGGATGATGGAGCATGCACATGCCCAAAGAGATGCGCACAATATGTGTCTACTTCCTTGCTGCCCACTCACATACAGTGCCTGTGATGCCCATGAGAATAGGATTCAAGTGGACCTACTATGCATTCGGTGAGACTCAAAGTGAGTACCAAGAAAGGTGTTACATCTATGATTGAGTAAACAGGGGCACTGATGGTTCCAGGAAGCCAAGCCTTCTGTTCCAGCCAGAACTTGAGAGCAGGAGGAAGGTGAAGGCATTCCAAGTAACACATTATTCATTTTATTTCTCTGTGTAAGCCAACAACTCACACTGAAAACGATGGTGAGAAGGAAGGAGAAAGACAGAGCAACTCATAGTCTCTTCCACTTCCAGCCCTTCCTTACTCATCAGTAAGCTGATGGTAGAGAGCATTGGCAAAATACACATCGAGAAGTGAAGCAAAACCAGCTGAGTCAGCTTTGTGTCATGCTCCCATGGTTCTGGGAGGAACCAATTCAGACACATCTATAACTGCAAACCACCAATTGTGTAATTTCAGTGATGATATGTACGAATTAAATTCCCTTATTTCTGCAGATAAAACTGGTATCACATACTATAAAGATGAATAGTATGACTCATGATAATAATTTAAATTTTTAATATTTTCTTAGTTAGAACAACATTAAATAGCAAGCAAAAAAAAAAACACACACACCCCTACAAGAGAGAGAGTGGAAGAAAATTAAGCTTTATATTTTACTACCTTCAATGGCCCTTTTCCTTAATTTTTGAACAAGGGACCCTGAATGCAGGTCTGAGCATCCAAGGAGTGGATTTTAGTTAATGCCACTCAGTCCAGCCACCCATTCCTGTTACTGCTGGTGGCTCTCACTCACTGCTGCTCCCTTGTCTTGAGCATTGCCCTTGACTGAGGGGAGCCCCTCACTTGGGAGATTGCCTGCATCTACCCTGGCAGCCTGGGGTCATGACTGACTGATACGGAAATATAACAGGCAGGCCATTGGGCCTGGAGGGAGGACAGCTCTGTTGTGCCAATGTATGCTTCTGAGTTCCCACTGGCGGCAGGTCCAGGCTGGACTCTACCCCAGACATGGTCCTTGCCTCACTTTCTGCCTGGCCAGCCCACTGCCCTCCCTCCCTTACAGATTTCTCCTGATGAGTGCTCCCTCAATAAAGCCCGTCTACTGGAATCTCTGGTGTGATCTCTGCTAGATTATAGGGAACCCAGCATAATCAGCATGTACACGCACACACACATTTATATAAAATGAAACAAAAGTTTCACCAAAAATATGCCCTTCTTTGTATTCTTCTGTTGTGCTAAGCTGACCCGGTCTGATGGTTGTATTATCTACTTACTAATAGGCATGACCTGCAGTTTGAAAACCACTGATCTATGGGACACCAGAGATAGAAGCAATTAATTGTGTCCAGATGTTGGGGTAGGGAATGTAAGAGAACAGTAAATCTGAATTGGGTCTTAAGGAGTTGGGAGAAGGTCTGCAAATCAGTAATACAGAGGTGGTCGCTTGGGGCAAGAGTCCGGAGAGCAGCTTGTGAAGGCTTCAAGTGCTGCTCTCAAAGCAGCACTTGTGGGCCATCGTACCAGAATCACCTTGGGGTGCTTGGCAAATGTGCGTATTTCCCTGCAGTCTCGGATTCCCCGATTCAGTATCTCAAAGGTAAGGCCCTAGAACACGTGTGTGAAACAAACCCCTGGGATATTCTTACACACAGTAAAATTTGAGGCTGACTGATCTGTGCCACAGGGAGCACCTTCAGGTGGACTTCTCATTAGGTGGACTTCAGATGGATAAGCCTGGAGAGCTGGAGAAGGCTTCGCGGGCAGGTGGATGGTAAGAGAAACAGGAAGAAGAGCAGAGCCACTGGGACTGGCGAGCACGGACACCGTGGGAGGCCCACCCTCATGGAGCCTGTGCTGACCCTTTCGGCCAGAGGTAGCTGTCCCCGCCCTGAGGTCCACACCATGTGTACGCACCTCTTTCTTGGACTTGCCCACCTGCCACTCATTGGTGTACATGGCTCATTTCCCAACAACGAGCTTAAGGGCAGTTTCCAAGGCTAAATAGTTGTGTCTCATTCAACTATTTCATTCACTTAACAAGTTGTCTTATAACAACAACAACAAGAATAAGTCTTTTATATGAAATGAACAGTTTCAGGTGCTAGGTTGGTAAACAACACAGCCAACATCTGTTTGCGCTTGCTTTTCCGACATGCCCATTCACACACATGCAGCAGGACCTCTCAGTAAAACCCCAGTGCAGTGAATGAACGAGCAAACACGTGGGCCTAAAGCAGTCCCGACTCTGAGGGAGTAGTTGGCTGGCTGTGGGCTCCTCGGGTCTCCTCCAGGCTTCTGAAGCTGCTGGAGGCAGGGCCCTAAGGAGGCGGCATGGCCCTGGCCCTCACACCAGCACCGACCAACGACAACCACCTCAGAATCAAGGGCACGGCCAAGTGCTGCCCCCAGGGACAGCAATTTTTTTTTCTTTTCTCCGACTAGGAGGACAGCCATTCTTTAGCACGGTGCCCTTTCTTGCTAAAAGGACAAGAAATTGTGAATTCATGGTACCTGACTCTCCAACTCTTTGGAATCCAGCATTCCAGACATTTTTGTTGTGAAAAGTAATAGGGGCTCTAGTTACTTGGAGTTTGCCTCTTCCTTCCTCTGCTCTGCTCTGGAGGATAATGAGACCTTACTCTGACTATTTCCGTGGGCCAGGCACGGTTGTCAGTGCGTCACCTGGGTGACTTGTTCGGGGCATGACAGACCATGGCCGTGAAGAGAGGGCTTACCTCACTCTGCTCGTCAGCATGCACGCTCTGTTTCTGATTTCTCTTCAGGATTATATTTCCATTGTCAATTATGAAATCATGTCCTTGCTGTTGCAAATAAACATCGCATGTAGGCAAAGCTGTTGCTAATATCTTAAAAAGAAAAGAAATGACAGAGTAAGCAACAAAAGATTCAATGATCCTGAAGTTCAAGAATTTCAGATGATACTGTAATTTAAAAAACAATTGTGATTCTCATTCAATAGCCTCAAGAAGCAGTCATGGGAGCATTTTATAATTTTTTTGTTTTCCTGTGGAAATGGGAAATTTTTGGTGGTCGTGAGACCACGTATCAATTTTTATTTTTAAAGGATGCTATTCTAGTGAAATTCTAAACCGGGAAAATATTTATTATTATCAACTGGTTTCATGGTGTTTTTAAAAAGTACAAATGCTGTGTTTTAACATGAAATGTCAAGAAGAAGGCTGTAGAAAATCAACAATAGGTGTGGTACAAAGATCCAAGATGAATGAGGGACTGTAACTTTAAATTTCATGGGGCAGCACTGCTCCAGCCTTTGTCATTCTGGTGCCACTGTTTGAATTTCTGCCCTGCTTGTGCACCGCCTCTATGGTGTCATGGATTTCATATTTTTTTAAACCTCATTTAAAATGTCAGCAATGGTACTCATGAAAAATATCAGTACATGTAGCTCAAAAGGAAAATTTAGATGACCACAGTAAATGGAAAACCAGTTATGTTATTGCTTTTCTCAAATAGAAGGTAACCATAAACTAACTCCCACCCAATAAACAAGGAAAATAAAACAATGTTATTAAATGTTAGCTAGACACAGTTGCCTGCCTAAGGCTCTGAGCCTAATAATGCTTGTCCTTAGTGTCAGAAAGAGCGACTGGGAAGTGTCGGTGAGGGTGTCACAGTCCTGTTAGCACTAAATTGAGACTTTTTCCTAGGTGCAGTGAGAAGTTTGGGAAAGAATTGAAAGAGTGTAATTTATGTTATGATTCAATATTGGTTCAGCACCTGTTCATATTCCAGGGCATTACGTTTGCATAGAAATTCATCGGTAGACACACTCCTGACTAATTCCTCTTAGTTCTCACAGTTTGCAATATTTGGCCTTGTGAGTTCCCATGAGAGATTATACCAGGATAGCCAAATTCTACCAGCCAGACAGAAGCAAAGGAATTGCATTCACGCAACTCCAGTTTCTTTAAAATTCTGGGTGTTGTGGGCCTCTCTTTCATACCTTCTCCTTCGTCAATCAGCAGCAACCCCGTTAGAATCTCCAATTGCTTGTTTCTAAACATTTTGTACCCAGGACATTGGTGTTTGCTTCATGGTGTTGCACCGTGGATCTTATATACAAAGTTTTTAATTTGCCCTGGTTGCTCTACTTGGGCATGCGGCACTGTGGTCAGCCGTGGCCCTTTAAGAACCTCTTCTCCTGCTGGTGCTCTGTTCAGAGTCTCAGCCACACTCTCTGACTGTTCTTCCACCTGTCTGTGAGGGGGACCCTTCAGGCAGACCCCACTAAGATCATGTTTATTGGTCCTCTTCTTTTTTCCTTTTCCTCACCAATTGTGTCATCTTATAACACAAAATTATAAACTGTTTAATTTTATGCAGGAAACACATTATGGAATCAGCTATATACTACACTATATTAAATTCTGTACTATGTTACAGAATTCTGTACTATGTTACAAAATTACTATCCAATCAATAGTAATTTTGTGACCACAGGTAATTTCTATTAAGAAAACAAACCAGTGCTTTCCAAATGGCTTGTGAATCACCTGGGACCTTGCTGAGATGCAGACCTGACTCAGTGGGTCTGGGTTGGGGCCTGAGGTTCTCCCAGTCCAGTGAACTCCCAGGTGATGCTGATTTTGATGGTCCGGCCACAGACCACATTTTTAGAGCAAGTACGTTGCCACAGACTGAATATTTGTGTCCTCTCCTGGAAATTCACATGTTGAAACCTAATCCACAAGGTGATATGTTTTGAGTGGGCCCTTTGAGAGGTGATTAAGTCACAAGGGTGGAGCCCTTGTGAATGGGATTAGTGCTCTTATAAAAGCGGCCCCAGACAGCTCCTTTGCCATTTCTGCCACGTGAGGAGTCAGCAAAAAGATAGATGCATATTAGCCAGAAAGTGGGCTCTCAGCAGACACTGAACTTGCTGGTACCTTGATCTGTAAGAAACAAATTTTTGTTGTTTATAAGCCACCTAGTCTATGGTATCTTTGTTATAGCAGCCCAAACATACTAAGAGAAATATATATACATACATAGAGGCATACAACATTTTATTGCATTTCACTTTATTTCACTTCTCAGATGTGGTATTTTTTACAAATCAGTGGCAAGACCCTTCCCCAGCAAAAAAAAAAAAGGTTATGGTTCGCTTTATTGAGGTGGTCTGGAACCAAACCTGCAACATGTTGGAAACCTCCCTGTATATTACTTTTTGAAGACCTACCAACACAGTTATTTGTCATTCTTCTTAGTTCTCCAAGTTGAGCGTTTTAACAATTATTTATAAGATGTGATCTGGGACTCACACCCTTTTACATTTCCATCTCTATCCTTTTGTTTATTCCTGTCTGTACCACTGCAGACTGCTCTCCCTCCATCCTGGGCTTCTCTTGGTTAGACTGCATTTATAAGAACACTGAGGAGACTTCTGGTCAAAATGGTGGCATGGGTAAACACAGCTCACCTCCTCAAACCACCACATCAAAATTACAACTTAATTATAGAACAACCATCACTCAGAACCATCAGAAATTAAGTTGAATGGAAGTCTGACAACTACAGAATTACCACATCAATCCAGGGCAGTAGGAGGGACAGATATGCAGAATAGGCTGGTCCCACATGCCCGTGTGGTGGGTAAAAATTTGGGATGGATATCTCGGGAGCAAGGAGTCCCAACTTTACACCAGGCCCCTCAGCCCAGGTTCCAGTGTCAGGAAGATAAGTCTGTATATCTTCTGGCTGCCAAAACCAGCAGGGATTGAATTGGTGAAAGAAACTTCTAGAGTTCCAAGTAGTTCCTCTTAAAGAACCCACATATGAAGTCACCTATTCAGACTCACTCCCTCTGAGCTCCAGCACTGGGGTAGCAGCTTGAAAGGCACCAGTGGCATATGGGGAAGAACTGATGTGTTTGGCATCAGGGTGAGGGCTAGGGGACAGCTTTCTCCCAGACAGAAAGGTGGCCGGATGCCATTATTCCTATTCTGAACCCTTCCCCTACCGAGCCACAGACCTGGCAGGTGGGTGCCATATCTGAGACTCTATCAACCTGGCTACCACTGTTTACTCATCCCTAGCCATTTACAGCTATTAACAGGTACTTCTCCATAAGAATGGTTCATGCTTTACAACTACCCAAATCCTTTCAAATAAGCAACAGCTAGCCTCAGTGAGCCCCTAGCCTCTGAGCTCCCAGTTCCTAACCTCTTGCTAAGTGGCCCAAGGCATGGTACTAGCAGCAGCCAGTCTAGATTCACAACTTGGTTTCACCTGGAAATCTCCAAGCCCAGTACAAGCAGCAGACATCTCAGAATGCTTTATAGCTCATGCAGGGTGGCCCCAGGCAAGATACAGGTGATGGCTGACCTTGGGGTCAGCAGTATCACCCAGGAAAACCCAGGGCCATCACACCCAGAGGATAGCTACAGACCACTTAGGGGTACTACCACCCTACCCCTGCACAGCTGATCCACAATAGAGAGTGGAGGTTTATGGTTAATGTCCATAGCCAATCCTTGCAGCTGACTAGCCTGGGTAAATCCTTCCCATTGATCTACCAACAAGCAACCAAGCCTCAACTACAAGAGAAGGGTGTACTCAACCCACACAAAGAATACACCTTGAGTTCCCAGCTTCGGTAATAGAGGAGGCTGTGCCACTGGAACCTATAGGATACCTACTATATGAGGCCATGCTACCAAGACAGGGAGTAATAGCAGCTTTACTTAATACATAGAAATAAACACAGGGAGGCTGCCAGAATGAGGAGACAAAGAAACATGGCCCAAATGAAAGAACAGATCAAAACTCCAGAAAAAGGACTAAATGAAACGGAGATAAGCAATCTATCAGATGCAGCGTTCAAAACACTGCTCAAGGGACTTAGCGAGGACCTCAGCAGCATGAAAAAGACCCGGTCAGAAATGAAGGGTACACTCTAGGGAACCTATCCGAATGGCATGGCAAATGTAGCCCAGCCCCTGATTCAGAAAACTGATGGGGAGCAAGTCGACACACAGGAGCCGAGCCCATGGAGCGGTTCTCCCACGGAGAATCAGGCCTGCATTGTAACGAGGCTGCTATGAGGCTTGCTATTTGCTAAAACTCCCTCACCCTGAATGGAGGCAGAAAATGTTTACTGCATATCTTTAAAGTAACTTCCTAAAATCTGTGCTAAGCCTCCCAAGTATGAAGTGTAACCAGTTCAACCACTTTTCCCCTTGCTCTGCAATATCCTTCTCTTTGAAGTAATTAGGAACATGCTTTCCTTTGTTATCTGTAAAAGGTAATCACCTACAGCGAACCTGTGCATAGTAAATGAGGACCATCCTTGACGTAATGTGCCCAGAAAAGCAATAAAAGCCTGTCCAGGCAGAGGCCAGGGCCCTCTTTCTCACTGAAAGAGTGGCCATGCCGTCCTTTTCTCTCCACAGGATTTCTGTAGTCGGTGGGAATTTGTTTGTCACAGCCACAACATAAGGACCCCGCAGGCCGGAGTCCACATCAATACACTAATTGAAATGAAGAACAATTTACTGAGAAACGACAGTAGAGTAAATGAAGATGAGGATCAAATCAATGATTTGGAACATAAGGAAGAAAAGAAACAACCAGTCAGAACAACAAGAAGAAAAAAGAATTAAAAAAAATGAGGATAGTATAGGCAGCATCTGGGACAACTTTAAGAGGTCCAATATTCACATCATAGGGGTACCAGAAGAAGAGAAAGAGCAAGAAACTGGAAATCTATTTTAAAAAATCGTGAAAGAAAACTCCCTTTTGGTGAAGGAAATAGACATGCAAGTCCAGGAAGCACAGAGAGTCCCAACTATGATGGATGAAAAGAGGCCCACTCCAAGACACATCATAATTAAAATGCCAAATGTTAAATATAAAGAGAGAATCTTAAAAGCAGCAAGAGAAAAGACATTACCAAAGGGGAGTTCCCATAAGACTGTCAGTTGGTTTCTCAAAAGAAACTTTGCAGGCTAGAAGGGCTTAGCAAGAAATGTTCAAAGTCATGAAAAACAGGGACCTACAGCCAAGACTGCTCTACCCAACAAAGATATTATTTAGAATCGAAGGGGAGATAAAGAACTTCCTCGACAAAGAAAAACTAAAGGAGCTCATCATCACCAAACCATTATAAATGAAATATTAAAGGGACATATTTAAGAACGAGAAGATTAAAAACTATGAACAATAAAATGGCAATAAATACATATGCATGTTGATACAATTGTATGTAGATATAACTGAATCTAAAAAAACAAACTAAGCAAACAAGAAAACAGAGACAGAATCATGGATACAGAGAACATTTTGATAGTTGCCAGATGGGAGGGGTTGTGGGGGAAATGGGTGAAGAGGTGAGGGGATTGAAAAGTACAAATAGGTAGTGAACATAAAGTTCAGTGTAGGAAATGGAGTAGCCAAAGAACTTATACACAGGACCCATGGGCATGAACAATGGTGCGTGGATTGCCTGCGGGAGTGGGGGCCACTGGGTAGAGGTGGGCAAAGGGGGAAAATTGGGACAACTGTAGTAGCATAATGAACAAAAAATAATTTTAAAAATAAGAATTAAAACTATGTACACTTAAAAAAACAAGAACACTGAGGATAGTCTTCATCATGTCATTCCTTTGCTCAGAAAGTTTCAATGAGTTCTCATTGTCCAGAGAATAAAATTTAGTCTCTTTAATAGAAGAATCTAATGTTCCTTTCCAATACTTCTTCCTTGTATAAATTTCCTGTTCTACCTGTGAATACAACTGCATTGTTTTTTTCTCTGAATCATTACTTACAACTTTTCCTGGCTGAACTATCTTCTCACCTCGTATACTAATTGAGGTTTATTGTTTACAAATCTCAAGCCAAATTATTCTACATCTGTGTTAAGCCTGTTCATGGCCAAAATCCTAATGCACCTCCTGACTGCCCGCTCCATGTGGCACTGTCCCCATCCTGCACTAGCTATGCATGTAAATGTAGGAGCTATGGTTGGCAACGCCAGAAGGGCAGGGACCCTAACTAATCCCTTCCTATGCCACCCTTAGCTTGAAGCTCAGCATTATGCAGGAGGACGGGCAACACATTGATGGTTGAGAGCAACTTTCAAAAGCAGATACGCTTGGCTTTCAGTCCAGGCCCCTTCGTCCGCCAGCTGTCTGACTTTGGGCAAGTTACTTAACCTCTCTGATGTTTCCCCTCATCTGGAAATTACAGATGATAATAGCTAACTTATTTGGAAAGTGAAGTAAGATAATGTACATAAAGTGCAAAGCACAGAGCATTAAATCAGAGGAAGTTTTATTTACATAGCAGCACACATTATGTAGTTGTTAAATGAATGCATGGATAATTAAAAAGCATCTAACTTATTAACCTTTAAACACTTAACTATTTGTAATTCCTTTCCTTTGTCATATATATTATTTTCCAATCCTTTAAGCAATTTTCCTTGCCTTTTAAGCTCATTCTGTAGCCTTGCTATTTTTTTTTAAGCCATGGAGAGATGAGTAAGGAGTCACGTGAGCCATTCTGTTCACAGTTTGGGGCTGTATTTGCATGTGTGATATTATCCTACTTAACTGCTTGTCAGCATCCACCACATGGTGCATACTGAATAAATCTTAAGTAACGTTCCATCTATTTTAGATAATCATGTTTGTTTTGTGTATTCTTACCCCCCCAAAATGGAAACTATTGCATTTATAGTTGCAGAAGACACTCTTGTGTTTCTTCTTTACTCTCACAGTATTACCACACTCACAACACTCCTGACACTGGATCTGTGGGTTTATTCCCATACCACCAAGTCTCTGACCCCCAGCTGGCTGTCCTACAATTTGATTCAGTTCCGATAACATCTACCTGGAGTTAGCACAAGATCCCACAGGTTAAGAGCTCAGTCCTATAAGACTGCCTCCCCACTTTCAATGCAAATCAGAAGTAGAGGTTGATACTTGCACTTCTGACCTACTGGCTGCAAATGGGGTTCCTGTGACCCCCTCCTTGGGCTTAAGAATTTGCTAGGATAGCTCGCAGAATGTCATACTTACATTACTGGTCTCTTATATAATAAAGGATAGGATAAAACATCAGATGAGCAGTCAGATGAAGAAATACATTGGGTAAGGCCTGGAAGGGCCCAGGTACAGGAGCGCCTGTCCCCTTGGAGCTGGGGTGAACCACGCTCCCAGCACATGGGTGTGGTCATCGGTGTGGAAGCTCTGAGTCCCGTACTTCTGGAATTTATATGGAGGTTTCGCCACACAGGTATGAAGTCAATATCCTGCCCTCTCCCGGCTCTGGAGGATGGATGGGGGATGGGGCTG
Organism: Artibeus jamaicensis; assembly: GCF_021234435.1. Taxonomy (NCBI): domain Eukaryota; kingdom Metazoa; phylum Chordata; class Mammalia; order Chiroptera; family Phyllostomidae; genus Artibeus; species Artibeus jamaicensis. The sequence goes on along the minus strand of NW_026521981.1, from coordinate 81,950 downwards.
AAAGTTTCAAGCTTCTGATAATGGCTTGGACTTTCTGGTGATCAGTCCCCTTCCTGAAGCTGCCCAGAAGCCCATCCAGAGTTGCCTCACTAGAATAAAGGACACGCTTACCTCCTCCTACTGCTCAGAAAATTCCAAAGGATTTAGGAGTTCCACATCAGGAGCAGGTCAAAGACTCAATACGAGAACAAAAGATGTTCCTCCATGCTCTTACCACTGAGGAATTACAAGGGAGTTAGGTACTCTGTGACCAGAGCCACAACAACTCTGAATTTCTAAACTAATCCACAATAGACATAGCCTACATACATATACCAACGTTCCTTTCCGAAAGGTTTTTTCATTGCCGTTATACAGATGCAATGTTAAAAACCATGAGAAAGAATGCAGACACAGAATTGTTTCACTTTGATTCCACCCCCTACAGCTGTAAGCCTCCTGCTGCTCCAATTCCAGTTACTAAAACAGCAAATTCCAAGGCTCATGGTAGAATTTTTTATCCTTTATGCATTTTTATCTCTCTGAATTTCTATCAATGTCCTGATAAGGAAGTGTCAGGAGATGACTTAGTCACTGGACGCTGGAATGAGTTCCCAGTTTTCTCCCCAAAACCTGTCTTCAGAGGTGACTTCCCCATGCTTTCTCTCCTGGGAGAACCGCACCTCACATTACCTTCCCCTTTGTCACCCATCCCACCTTGGCTGGAGTCACATGCAGGAGAATGTCATGGGAGTCTAATTTGTATTTTCTCTAATCATCTCACGTGTGTGTGTCTGTGCCTATAACAAAACTTTAAGAAAAAAATTGGGGGGTCAAATATCTGTGGATGAAAAACAGCCCACATACTAAAGCTGACAAGCTCAGGGGAGGCCTGCAGAGCGGCCTTACAAACCCAGAGACCAAAGGAACCACATGGGATGGTCTGAAATGAAAACATCTTAACTAAGAGCGAGTCACAGAGGGTAGTCGTGTCCTAGGTCAACATCTTTCCTGACAAAGGTCAGTCTTTGCCGTAACTGAGCCTGTCTATGGTCTTTTTGCATCTGTGATCATTGCATTTGGAGTGTCAGGGTATCTGCCCCTCCTCACCCCCACCCCTCACTTCCCCAGAGCCTGAGGGAGACCACGAAACCCCTCATTATTATTGTTATCATGTTCACTGTTCACTGTCAACTACCCTCTACCCACCTTTGTAATAGTGCCTATTCCTTTGACTTTTTATCCAGTCCCAGAGATTTCCCTGCTTCGCTTTCTCCAGCCTCCCTAATCTATCACCAGTGGATTTCACTAATCCCCCTAGTCTTGCTCTTTGATTCTGATGTAGAAAATAAGTGGTAAAACTCTCATTTTCTGGAGCACTTTTGCAATCTGTTGAGATTTTGCTTCCTGGCAGTTGTCATCAGTTGGGCTCAGATAAACTCCTGAAAATGCTTACAGGTTTGGATGTTTCTTACATGGACATATCCTGCAGGAATGTGACTTGTAGGAAATGAAGTAGAGCTCCAAGTGTCACACACTCCTGCGAACACCACCCACTTCGGTGACAACTGCTGATCCCAGAGTAGCTGCAGGAGGCCAGAGAGCACATTTACGCCACTTTCCTGTACCTCATTCATTCACTCACTCATTCAGTCAATCAAGCATTCATTTATTCATTAGCAGACATCTATCAGGTTCCTCCTAAATAACAAGCACTAGAGAGCAATAATGGTGAATGGGGCATATATCCCCCCTTCCCTCTCATGGGTTACAATGTCATGGGGGAGACAGCCAAGTAGAGGCTCAGTAAACACACTCCATCTGATGGGTGCATTCAAAGAGCAAAAGTTAAGTCGGTTTGATCACAACTTAATCCAATTTGCATTTATGTCCCAGGGTCTGGGCTAGAATTGGGATATAACAAGCACAGACTGCTCTCAAGAATCTACGTACTCTGCAGTTCCATGACGGAATAAACTCTACTCTGACCTGTGTCTGTGGGTAAACCATCTTTTCCAGGTACCTTAGCCGTGATCCCAAGGGTGTGCTGTATGTATTCACTGACATTCCAGCAAATGAAGTCTGTAAGAAAAGTAAGTGAAATACGAACCAAAGGGGCAAGTCCTTGGAGTGGCAGGGCTTCCTCAGCCTCATAGAGATAGAAGTTCAAAGAAACGAAGAAGTAGCCGGGGGCTGGTTCAGTGCAGCTGCGGCCAGTGACATGCGGGAGGCATTCACACTGCCCGTCCTCGGGAGAACACCTGAAAAAGTTGCAGAGGGGGCAAGTGTAAAATGAAGGCATAGTGGTGCTGAGCTAACTGCACCCCAAGTTTGGGTCCATTCTTCAAATCAACCGATTAGCTGTCCTAGGTAGCATGATGAGCAGCCATGGGCCCTAGAAGCCTGGTTTTGAAAAGTAAACCCAGATCCATGAAACCAAGCAGCCACTTCTGTCCCCAGTGGCTCTGACTCTGCTTTAAAACCCAGGAAGAAAAAGAGGGTAGGATCCCTCTTTACAGGGTGGTGAAGAGTTAGTGTTTTAGGCAGGTCAGGTCACACTTTTGCAGGCATCTATCCCATCATCTCATGGCAGACCCAGACAGCTGAATTGTCATCTCATCCTTGAAAATATTTCAAGTAAAATAAATCAGCTGGGCTCTGGTTAATGTCTTGAGATCATCCCTTTTTGATGTTCTTTGCTTGTGATGAAATAAACTCCTTTGCTTGCGACTATGAGCTTATCAGGATAAAATGTGCTTTTATATAGATATATAAGTGAGAAATATTATCACAAAACTTTGTTTTATTCATTATACTGACTTACACATTAGAATAAGCACCTCCAATATCACAGTCACAGGGAACACATCCATGGAGATGATTTTCCAGTCCCCAATATCCAACCTACAAAGAGAAAATGCTCCAGGTTGACTCAGGAATGAAGATAACTGCCGTGCTGGTGTATGATGCTGAAAGCACTACAGTTCAGTTGACACCTATCGAATGCCCACGTAGTTTGAACAGTCACACAGTAGCTTTTTTTGCCTGTGAACATGGTGATGATTTTCAAAGACATATAGCTCCCATTCCAAGGACTTGCAATGAAGGGGACAGGCGAGCTGTCTGTGTCTGGGTCAAGGGGAGATGCTGTGGAAAACACATAGCCCCTCTGACAGGGCCAGTGTAGCCCCAAGTTGGGTTGTTTAAGGTCCGGTGAGAGAAGTTCTTCAATTACCCTATTTGCAACTGCTTTTATAAAAAACAATAGATTCCCTTACTGCAAAATCCCTGAGGATTTTTATTTAAACAATACTGAAACATTTGAGGGGAAAAGGAAAGCAGTCAAGCTGATTTTGAGCTCTTAAATGAATATCACTCTTTAGTAGAATCACTTGTTCATAAATAAAGTTGTCTTGGCATAACAATCTCTCTCCGTGAGAGTCAGCTCTGTTGCTTAAGACTTTTCATCATTGCAACATCTTGACCTTTATTCAGTATAAGCAACTGGTGAGATACAAACAACTATTTCTTAAATCTGATAAGATTTACTAGAAAATGACCAGAAAAATGCTTTCCCCTCAAGCCTCAGTTGAACATGCTCAGATAAAATTAAGCTCTTACTAGGCATGGAATTATTGTTTGAAATGGGTTTGTTAAATAACCCATTTAACAAAATGGATTTTTGTTATGTTTTTTTTTAATCTTGGTAAAATTTTATGCCCAATTTTACTTAAGAAGATTTACTTTGAACATTAAAAGTTGACATAATTTGTTAAAAACACAGCAAAAACTTTTGATATTTTCCCCAAACCAAATTTCAGTTTGGGCAGAAACAATACGAAATGAACTGCATCACTGAGGATGTACCTGGGAAAACTCCCTCTGGACAGGCGGGTACCTGGCCACTCCGGCCACCTCAGTGCGGGACCAGGGCACCGCTGGACAGATGCGGATGTGAGGCGCCTGGCAGGTGCATGCGCTCACGGGCAACGGCAGGTGCCCCTGGCTGGGGTGGCCCTTGCTCTGTTATTTTCCTGCTGCAAACAGAGTTCACTGCAAACTGGCAGTTAACCCGCCAACCCCAAAAGTTGGCCTGAATCTAAGTTTTATTGGAACGATCTGCTGTGGTGTCTTCACGGGCCCTGTTAAATGGCTCTGCACGCGTCCTTGTGCTGCGCACACTTGGTCACCGAGCTTGGAGTGGCTCGCCTCGCTCAGTGGGCCTTGGCACTGACTCGCCTGTCTCACTTCGAGCGTCTTCTTCAGACTCACTTCCGAGCTTTCTTTCCCCACTTCCTCTGCTCCACCCCCACATGTTTTCAGTAAAATACTTAAAATATTACCAGAAAACTGTCCTAATAGGCATATGTTTCATATTTATCAGCCACATTTCTTCAGACACATCAAGGTCACTGTTCTTTTATTAGGTTAAGATTTTTTTCTTTCTAAAATGTCATGGTGGGCTGCCAAGGTTGAAGAACAAAGAACGGGTTTGAACTCCATATTGCATAACACATTTCTTATGGAGTAAAAATGTTTTATTTGATTAACTTTAGACACACATACTCATATGTTTAGTGGAGTCTGTGAAAAATCCAAGAGTTCATTTATCACGGGGATAAATGTTTTTAAGATGTTTTAAAAAACATTTAAATCCATTTTTTTAAATGACCCAGTCCAAAATATTTTTAGGCAAGGAGTGGTAAGGGGATTGTGGGCAGAGGACAGAAAAGGGCCCCATGGTCTGGGAGGCCCAAAGAAGGGGGCAGAGAAGTGCCCTCACGTCCTACTGCTTGGCACTTTTAGGAGAACAAAGGATAAAACTATTGACATGAGCTATTTTCCTCATGCTGTACTAATTGTGGTGATATTTTGTAAAGCATATAATTGTCTAATCACTATTTTACATACTAGAAACTAGTATAATGTTGTATGTCAAGATTAAAATAAAATTTATAAAACCAGGAACATCAGCCCTGGCCAGGTGGCTCAGCTAGTTGGAATATCAGCTGCTCCCACACACCAAAGGTTTGTAGGTTTGACCCCAGTTCGGACATGTATGGTAGAAAACCAATTGGTGTTTCTCTCACATTGATGTTTCTTTCTCTCTCTTTCTCTCCCTCCCTCTCTTTCTAAAAGCTTAAAAATATATCCTCAGGTGACAGAAAATAAAAAAGCAATCTGGGAACATCTTTGAAGCACAATAAAGCAAAACGCAATAAAATGAAACAAACAAAATGAAAACAAACAAACAAAAATATTGGCATGGGTGCCTGAGTCGATTCAGTCCTATCTGGTAAATGTTGGTGTGCTGGTAAATGTTTAACCACCAGCTCTCTGCGGGAGGGTGGGAGCTGATTTCTAGTGTTTGCTCATTTCTGTAGTATAAATACTTTTAGCACAGGAGTACCCAAACACAATAGGACAAGGAAAGCAACGGGCAAGACCAAGTCTCTCTTAGGTAGTGGCAACAGAAATCCGAATCTCTACCTACAAGGGAAATCGTAGACAAATACTACATACCATGCACTCTGCACAGCGTCGTCCTGTGGCAAAGGGCTGGCACAGGCACTGGCCTGTGTCTGCATCACAGGTCGAGAGTGGCAGACTCCCCAGAGGGTTACAGTTGCAGGCTGAAAGCACAACATACACAATCACTGGTTTCTGTTTCACCCTGTTTGTAAATGTTCCTAATAATTCATACCGAGAAAAACACGTGGCCGCAGGAACACAGAACAGCCAGCCCTGCCAAACTTACTGTCTGCCTGGCTGCATGCTTATTGTACTGCACACAACACTGAACAGGAAATCCAGTGCCAGACACGTCCAGGGCCCTCATGTAGACCTACTGGATGGCAATGAGGAGGAGACAAAGTGGAGGGAGTCGTGCAAGCTGAGTGAGTGCTCGGCACTGTTATTGTGAGTGATGCTGCCTGGGTCACTGACTAGGGGCAAGGGTTTCTGAGTGTCGTGGTTGTTACTGACAGGTCCTTCTGTGGCAGATGCATCTATCATTTCTCTATCTATTTCCTCTTTTTTAATGCCTTTTTACATTTTCATTTCCTTCTCCTCCTCTTTCTTTTGCACCCATAGAGATTTTTGAATCCTTTTTATGTTATGAAGGCTAAGAAATTAAGCTGGCAGAGCAAGATGTATATTTTCCGTGCATTAAAAACCAGTGTTCATGGAAAAGCCCAAATCTCTGTCAACTGGTGAATGAATAGAGTGTGATATATTCATACAATGAAATATTATTCAGTAATTAAAAGAAATGAAGACCTGATTCATGCTACAACATGGATGAACCTTGAAAACATTATGCTACGTGAAAGAAGCCAGATACAAAAGACCACAAATTATAGGATTCCAGTGTATGAAATGTTCACAGTAGGCAAATCTGTAGAAACAGAAAGTTGATCAGTGCTACCTAGGGCTGGGGGAATGGGAGGCTAGGGAAGTAGCAGATAAAGAGCATGGGGTTTCTTCACTCTGTTTGTGAGGTAGAATACATGTAACATAAAAGTTACCGTCTTCACCATTTTCAGTGTGTAGTTCGGTAGTGGTGGCGCACTCATGTTGTGTAACCGTCTCCTGAACTCTTGTCACCTCGTAAAACTGGAGCTCTGTTCCCATTAAACACAATCTCTCCTCACTTCTGCCTCCTCTTTAGCACTTGGCAACCACCATTCTACAATCTGTTCTTATGGATTTGACATTCTAGGTACCTCTCATAAGTAGAGTTATACAACATTTGTCCTATTGTGACTGGCTTATTTCATTTAGTATACATAGTGTTTTCAAGGTTCGTTCATGTTGTAACATGCATCAGAATTTCCTTCCTTTCTAAGGCTGAATGATATTCCATTGCATGTACATACCATATTTACTTATCTACTCATCCATGGATGCATATTGAGTTGCTTCCACCTTCTGGCCACTGTGAAGAATGCTGCCATGAACAGGAGTGTACAAATACCTCTTTCAGACTGTGCATTCAATCTTTTGGGTATATAGCCAGAAGAAGGGTATAAGGTTTCATTATGGGATAAGGCAAACATTCTAAAATTATTGTAGCGATGGCTATATAACTCTGACTGTACAAAAAAATCATTGATTGTACACTTTAAAAGGTGAATTACATGGTATGTGAATTATACCTCACTAAAGCTGTTAAAAAAGAAAACCAAACCAAACCAAACCAAAACAAAAGCCCCTATTTGGCCGCTTCTCAGGGCATTAAGTTAGCCAGTGAACCAGGGAAAATGTCCGGAGTGCTGCACAGTGCGATGGACCACTGGCTTGACGATGTAACTCATTCTCCTGAAATTTAGTTTTGCCATTAAACTCAAGAAGAAAATCTTATTACAGAAAGATTCAGCACACTGCACTCTAAACATGAAAATACTGTACAGTCTTTACACAGGCGAGAACATAGAGTACTCTGCTGTGACAGAAGAACAATCACTGTATTTGTCAGACGATAAGATGCACCTCCTCCCCCCAAATTTGGGAGGAATAATGGTTGTTAATGCTGCTGTTGAGTTCTGTTTACATTTACATTGAGTGAAATATTATGTTATTTATGTTACTAAATATTTTACCACATTTTTTGCTTCAAAAATTTTTTTCTTATTTTTATCTTCTAAAACCTAGCTGCATTTTATGGTCTAAAAAATACATTATTTACGAGGATTCCCTGAGGATTCGGCAACTCTTTGAGACCCCAGGCAGCTGTAAACTTGTGTGATCCTAAAGCCAAGGGCGTCTTCATTTGGACCCAGAAAACTGAGGTTTTTCCTATTTTCCTGCAACCCCTCCCCTGACTCTAGCTTTTTCTTTTGTCAGAGAACATAAAAACACTGAGAGGGGTTTGAGAAGAAAAAAAGTAATGTAAAAAAATAAAATAAAAAGAAAGCAACACATGAAATTTGCCCAAGAAGTCATCAGTCTATACAGAAACGCACGTGATTTCACAGTCTGTATAGGAGAGTCCTAGTGGAAGCTGTTTTTCTAAAGGTTTCACAACTTGGCACTAAAGTTCTTGGCATTTTCCACTTCCTGCTCTGGCAGAAAAATGTGAGCGACCCCTGCTGGTACCTTATGATTAAACTCAGCAAGCCACCTAGAGCTAAACTAACTGAACTCAATTGTATGGGCATTTTTAAATCGCTTTTAAAAACCGAGAAGCTGGAAGTACTCTTGGGTATTTACAGTGATCGAAGTTCACAGATGACGGAGACAGCTGCAAGCCTTAAACCACCCAGGCCGATCGCCCAGCCGCTGTTGACTTACGCTGACAGCCCACGGGGTCAGTGGCACTCAGTCCGTAGTGGCTGGACTTGCACTGGTCGCACTTGGCTCCTACCACGTTCTTCTTACACAGGCATTGGCCGGCCACAGACCCCAAGGCAGGATCGGAGTGGCTCACACAAATGCCACCTGATATGGTTCCGTCAGGGTCACATTCACAAGCTGGGGACACAGACATGCATTACCTTAGTTAACTGCAAAGTGTGGGAAACCTGAAACGTCAGCATAGCATTTTACTAGTGCTATAACTGTTCTACTTTGCTTAAATCACTAAGTATGTTTAAATATTCAGACAAGTGGGCAAGGGCTGCTCAGAAATATCTCCCAGTTTTCTGGTCTTTGCAAGCGTTGAAAAACTCTGCCCTTTGTTTAAAGAGACTTGCACGTGATTCTAAAGAGGACCAGAGAAGACAGCCATTCTGAGAACTGGACATTGATAACAGATTGGTTCCTTTGGGGATGATGGAAATGTTTTGGAGCTAGTAGGTAGGGGAGGTTGTTGCACAACCCTGCGCCACCGAATTGCTCCTGTTTGGAGCACATGCAAGAAAGAAGCATGTGAGAAATGTTCCTATCCTTGTTTTCCTTATGGATGTCTGCTGGTGGGACAAGACCCTGAAGAGAATCCGGGAAATGAGATAAAGAGTCACCGTTAGCAAAGGAGCAACAAAAGTTCCAACTTCCCCTTCCCCCCATTTTTTTCATTGGAAACTGGAACAACTGAAGCAAGGAGTGTCAAATGATAAAGGATGCTGACGGTGCGAACAGTTCCAGGGGTAGAAGTTACTAGAGGTAGCGCTCTCTCACAGTTAGAGCTGCCCATCAGACCAGCGGCCTCCTCACCAGCAGCGCTGTCCAGGCAGAGGCTGGACACGCACTTGGGCATTTTTTGAGGACGTGTGTGGCAGTAGACTTTAGATGATCACCAAGGTCTTGTATCTGTATGGTGCTGTGTTCTCAAGGGGTCCTACTTTTAAGGAATAAGGTAGTAAGAATAAAAAAATGAATATCCTGATTCTAAGGAATAATTACGTTCACATTTATACATGTGTTCTTTGGATTAATAAAAATAAAATCCTCAGGCCTAAAGCTGTATTTACATAACAACCAGTTAGGTTAGTGAGTTCAGTGAAAAAATCCAGTCAAACCAGTTGTTTGGTGTCACTGAAGCACTCATTTGCTTGTCTGACAGAATTTTTCAATGTCAATTGTTTGCTATTAGATTGTGACTTGTGAGAACATCTTACTATGGAAAAACAGCATTGGATTCTGTTTAGTTTGGAAAACCACGATTTCTTCTAACTAAAACCATTGCTTGTAGAAAGGAACAAACTGGATACATGTTAGAAGTAGCCAAAAGGAAAAAGCTCAGCTTTACTCGGGAAACATTCCAAAGGGTTAGCACTGAGTTCCAGAGTGTAATTTAAACATATACAGAAGCATCTCTGGGGGCTGTGGGTGAGTGGGTAGTGATTTTACTTTGAAATAACCCTACATCATGGCCTTCAAGATAGAATTTCAATAAAATCTTGATTTCACACAACTTAATTCTAACAAACTTTTATTAGCAGTGGTTGAGTCTACCAAATCTTTGTTTTTTTCTGTGTTTTAATCATAGAAGAGTTAAAATTATTCAACCCTTATGCATGGAATTTGATTATGTAAATATTTAGGGTCAAACAAAAACAACTTAGAGGAAATTTAGGTGTGACTGCTGCTCATCAGTCTTAATACACGTCATTTACACAGACGTGCTTACACGCACGTAAACGTGTTTAGGTGAACTGGGAGAAACTGAAGAGTCTCATGATGGCAGTTTCTACAAGCTCCTCATCTGCCTTTCCTCAAGAAACTCCTTGTTTACAAAGAATGACTTCTTAATTTCATATCAGGGGTACTAGTTTTCTTTCCTTGGTTTTCTTCAAAAGCACCATCAAGTTAATACTTAATGTTCTTAAGGAACAAGAATTAGTTTAATGTGTTAAAACATTTGGTTTAGTTATTTCCAATCTCTTTCCATATTCTAAGGTTATCTGTTTCAAAACATCGTATTTTCCTGATTCCACCTAAGAAAGCGATTTCATCTTCTTTTATAAATACACAGCATAAAAAACATAAATAAAAGTTTGTGTGTGTGTGTGTGTGTGTGTGTGTGTGTGTAACTGTAGACACTGGTAAAAAATGTAGGACACTGATTTAAAAATACATATTTTTTGAGATTCCAGTTCTTTATATAAATTTTAAACAGGCTGTGTAAAGGTAAAATTTTATGCAATCAGGTACCTACTGAGTAATCAGAGCAAAAAGAGCTAATTTATGCTTTTTTTACATTGCGATGATTTAAAGTTTGAAATCTAGAATATTGTATACATTCAGGTAGCTATACTGAATTACTTTTGTATAAGACTTCATTTTATGTAGTGTGTACATGCAGTTTCACAGCAAGTCCCCTACCCCATATGGCAAGCTGATGATAGCGTGTGAAGCAGGATTTCTGGGTATTGGGATCAACAATCTTCCATAAGTCTTACACATCTTAACGGTGTGCTGAGAGTGCTGATAATGCAAGGCCCTGACTGCTCTTTATCCAGGCCGCATCTCAACACTGGGTGCAGGAAGCTACCTTGAGGAATGAGGAAACATCTTCACCCAGACGAAGAACGAGCTTGCTTCCACTGCTATAAAAGCAATGAATCCTCTGCTCAGTGTTTCGTGGCTATGAGATAAACTCATTAGGTGTACAGGATCCACCTGACACCCTTTGAATTGCCTCATGGAACTTGGGACTTGGGGACTCACACCAACATCTTGCTTCTTGCTGTGCCATGGTAATAAAGTTCTTTGTCTTTGACCCAGGAGTTTCATGTTTTCCACCAGCATCCATGAAACAATAAAAGACCAATTTGTTAGTCTTCAAGTAAAGTTCTCAGACCAGGAACTGGCCCTGGGTGTTTGAAATCAGATTAGGATATTTCTCTTCACAGTAATAGACAACAATGCTGAGACTAGAGAAGGGCAAGCACAGTGCCTAGGGCACAACATTTAAAAAGGCACTCGTTGTCAGGTCAGTGTGAGTGGCGAGTGTCAGCCCTATGCTTGCATGTCTCTGAGATGACACTGAGAGTCAGTGCTTCCTTAAATTTTGGAACCTAGGTGTTTTGTTCACTCTAGTCCCATTCCTGCAGGGAAATGCAGGTTGAAATGATGGTGAGATCCCACCTGAGTAGCAAAATTTAAAGCAGGATAAAACCAAGTATTGGCCAGGATATAGAGCAAGATGAACGCTTATATACTGTTGGTCAGGCTGCTACTTGGTACACCTACCTAGGGGACAATTCAGTATTAAACAGTCAATTTGAAGAAGTTTATACTATGCTCCAGTAATTCCACTTCTTAGTATGACTCTTAGGGACAGTCTTTGTGCATATGCACAAGGCCAAATACATGGCTACTGTAGCATCAAAATCAAAACAAACAAATAGATTTCCTCAGATTTATAGGAAGGAAGGAATTACACACAAAAATTAAAATGGGAGATCTAGGGCCACATGATACAGACAAATCTTAAAAATATAATGTTGAATGAAATATTCAAAGATATAATACAGCATAATATCATTTATCTAAAGTTTGAAAATATGTCAATATGTATTGCTTGTAGATAAAAACACAGGTGAAAGTATAAAAATAAGCATGGTCAACAGTGTGGTGATTGCTGGTGGGAGACAGGTATAAGGGGACTAAATATTAATGAAAAAATAAAGATTAAATTTAAAAAAAGTAAGCATGGTAATAACTGCTAAATATATTAGAGTTTATCCCTAGACAAATGAGAAAGATTGCACCTAGGACATCACTAGTACCTGTAGTGTTTTATCAAAGTCTTGAAGATGATAGGGTAAGAAATTTTGATGAAGATGGTGGTGGTTATAAGTGGTGTTTACTATATTATTCTCTATTATTTTGTATATGCTTGAAATATTTTATTTTTAAAATGAAATTAGAACTTCCAGCCCAGATGGAGGCATGGGTAGAGACACTGTGCCTCCTCATACAACTAAAAGAAGGACAACAACAAATTTAAAAACAGACAAAAAAACCAGAACTACCAGAAAACTGAACTGTATGGAAGTCTGACAAGCAAGGAGTTAGAGAAGAAACATTCATCCAGGCTGGTAGGAGGGGTGGAGATGGGCAGCTGGGACTGAAATGCCTTGCTATGGCAAGGTAGAAGCTTGAGGACCAGGTGGGTGAAGTGGTGGCTGGTGGTTCCACATTTGTGTGAGGATAAACTGGGAGGAACAACTGGGGAACAAGACAGACTGTGCAACCCAGGACTCCAGTACAGGGAAAAAAAAGCCTCAAAACTTCTGGCTGTAAGAACCTGTAGAGGTTGTGGTGGTAGGAAAAACTCCCAGCCCCAGAAGAGTTCCTTGGAAGGGTCCTAGAAAGTATGCAAATCCACCCACCAAGGAATTAGCTCCAGAAGGGCCTAACGTGCTTTCGGGTAGGAGGGGAGGTGACTGAAAGCCAGCTGAGAGCTGAGCAACTGGCATTGTTTCCTTTTGGACCCCTTCCCCACATACAGTGTCAGAGGTTGCTCTGCTCTGGTGAATACCTAAGGTTCTGCCCCTTACTATGTAACAGGTGTGCTGAGACAAAAAAATGTGGCCCAAATGAAAGAACAGATCAAAAACTCCAGAAAAACAACTAAGTGATAAAGAGATAGCCAACCTATCAGATGTAGAGTTCAAAACACTGAAAATCAGGATGCTCACAGAAATGGCTGAGGATGGTCACAAAATAGAGGAAGAAGCGAAGGCTATGAAAAGTGAAATGAAGGGAACCAACAATGAAGGAAAATAAACTTGGACTCAAATCAAATTTGGAGCAGAAGGAAGAAATAATAAACATTCAACCAGAACAGAATGAAGAAACAAGAATTCAAAAAACTGAGGAAAGGCTTAGGAACCTCTAGGACAACTTTAAACATCCTAACATCTGAATCATTTGGGTGTCAGAAGGAGAAGAGGAAGAGCAACAGATTGAAAACCTTCTTGAAAAAATAATGGAGAACTTCTCCAATCTGACAAACGAAGTCTAGGAAGCTCAGAAAGTCCCAAAGAAATTGGACCCAAGGAAGTGCACAGCAAAGCACATCATAATCACATTACCAAAGACTAAAGATAAAGAGAGAATCTTAAAAGCAGCAAGAGAAAAGGAGACAGTTACTTACAAACAAGTTCCCATAAGACTATCAGCTGATTTCCAAAGAAACCTTACAGGCAAGAAGGTGCTAGCAAGACATATTCAAAGTCATGACTTCTGGCCAAGATGGAGGCATAGGTAGACACATTATGCCTCTATGCACAACCAAAATAAGGACAACAAAAATTTAGAAACAAAAAAAACAACCAATACTGACAGAAAATTGAACTGTATGGAAGTCCAACAACCAAGGAATTAAAATAGACACATTCATTCAGACTGGTAGGAGGGGCAGAGTTGAGCAGCCAGGCAGCAAGGGGTCATGGCAAAAAAAAAAAAAAAAGTGGTAGCTGGCAGACCCCGGTGCAGGGTGGCAATACACAGACCCAGTGAGATGGAGGATTGTGAAGGGGAGTGGTGCGCAAGGTAGCTGGCAGACCTGGCAGTCCCACATTTGTGTGCAGGTAAACCAGGTGAAACTGGGGAGCAAGACAGACTACATAACCCAGGGCTCCAGCTCAGGGGAAATAAAGCTTCAAAACTCTGATTAACAACACCTGTGGGGGTCGAGGTGCCAGGAGAGACTCCCAGCCTCACAGGAGAATTTGTTGGAGAAACCTACAGGGTCCTAGAATGTATACAAAACCACCCACACAGAAATCAGCACCAGAAGGGCTCACTCTGCTTGGGAGAAGTGGCAGAAGGAATTGAAATCCAGCAGAGAGTGGAGCAGGTGCCATTGTTCCCTCTTGGAGCCCTCTCCCACAAACAGCATCACAACACAGCAACTAGGTTGCCTGGCCCTGGTGAACACCTAAGGCTCCACCCATCACTATGTAAAGAGTGCATCAAGACAAACAAACAAACAAACAAACAAAATGGCCCAAATGCAAAAGAACAGATCAAAGCTCCAGAACAATTACCACTAAGCGACAAAGAGATAGCCAACCTATCAGATGCACAGTTCAAAACACTGGTGATCAAGATGCTCACAGAATTGGTTAAATTTGGTCACAAACTAGATGAAAAAATGAAGGCTACACTAAGTGAAATAAAGGAATATGTACAGGGAACCAATAGTGATGGAAAGGAAACTGGGACTCAAATCAATGGAGTGGACCAAAAAGAAGAAAGAAACAACCAACCAGAAAAGAATGAAGAAATAAGAATTCGAAAAAATGAGGAGAGGCTTAGGAACCTCCACAACATCTTTAAACATTCCAACATCTGAATTATAGGGGTACTAGAAGGGGAAGAAGAAGAGCAACAAGTGGAAAAGTTATTTGCACAAATAATAAAGGAGAACTTTCCCAATCTGGCAAAGGAAATAGACTTCCAGCAAGTCCAGGAAGCTGAGAGAGTCTCAAAGAAGAAGTATTCAAAGTCATGATAAGAAAGGACCTACATCCAAGATTATTCTATTCAGCAAAGCTACCATTTAGAATGGAAGGGCAGATAAAGTGCTTGCCAGATAAGGTCAAGTTAAAGGAGTTTATCATCATCAAACCCTTATTATATGAAATGTTAAAGGGACTTATCTAAGAAAAAGGAGATCCAAACTATGAACAATAAAATGACAACAAACTCACAACTATCAACAACCGAACCTAAAAGGATAACTAAAACAAACTAAGCAAACAGCTAGAAAAGAACAGATTTGCAGAAATGAGGATCACATGGAGGGTTGTCAGCCAGGAGGGGGAGGAGGGAGAGTAAGGGAAAAGGTACAGGGAATAAGCATAAATACTATGTACAAAATAGACAGGGGAGGTTAACAATAGTATAGGAAATGGAGAAGCCAGAGAACTGACATGAATGACCCACGGGCATGAACTGAGGAGGGGGAGGGAAAATGCTGGTGGGAGGAGGGATGAAGGGCACAGGGAAATAAGGGGGGAAAATGGGAGAACTGTAATAGCATAATTGATAAAATATACCTAAAAAATAAAAGTTGAAATTAAAGATAAAATGAAACTTTTTTAATGTTGAAAAAAGAAAATATAAGCCAGGTGATAATAGCTCATGCATCTTAACAACAAATTTGAATTGTCTACCGCCAGTCAAATGTAGCTAATTTCAGCAGTTAACTGTTTGCTGGAGCTGACCTAGAAATTCCAGGTGTGTGAAGTCACTGAAACCGTTCACCCTCTGCTGATTGAATCTAGAATAATTTCCTGATTTTCCAGGAGGAAACCCTGCCACAAGGCTGCCAGGATGAACCTGGATTACCTGGCCCAATTTGTTCAGAGAAAGAAACGATCTCAATGTCAAAATGACTTTGCAATCCCCACTCCCACTGAGAGGGCAGTTCGGAGATGCTGCTAAGCTGAGTGGGGCCTGGCAGCCCAAGAGACACTTGCCCCTTCAGCATTTCTCAAACCAGTGGGAAGGATGCTTCC
Source organism: Artibeus jamaicensis (assembly GCF_021234435.1). Classification (NCBI taxonomy): domain Eukaryota; kingdom Metazoa; phylum Chordata; class Mammalia; order Chiroptera; family Phyllostomidae; genus Artibeus; species Artibeus jamaicensis. The sequence goes on along the minus strand of NW_026521981.1, from coordinate 66,054 downwards.
AGAGTCAGGGGACTCACGAAGGCACGCGTAAGGATCCGAGATGGGCTTCAGGGGGTCCCTGTAGAAAAGGGGTCTGCAGCGATGGCAGTGCTGCCCCTCGGTGTTGTGCCGGCAGTCTTCGCACACGCCCCCGCTGACCCTGCCGCTGGCCAGGTACACGGTCATGTCGAAGTGACAGCGGTCAGAGTGGCTGTTACAGCTACAAGCTGGGAAAGGAGAGGAGTTACTGAGAGACTGACCTGGGGCCTGGGAGTAACCCAGCTGACATTCACCCTCTAATCTGTGCGTCCTCTCCCTCTTTCCTAGCCACTCCACCTTCTTTCTCTGGACATGCCGTGTATGCAAACAGTTAAATTAGGTGCTTTCGAAAGATCTTTCTAGTACTCTTGTAATGCTCATAGACTCTCTATAAAGCGTGTTCCCCAAACGTTTAATATATGGGTGTTTAAAAAGTCAAGGAACAACAGTAAATCATTTGCATAATCTAGAAGCTCTGAAGTACAATATTTGTGTTGTTGTTGAGTAAAGAATACTTTTACATACTTTGTAAATTTGAATTTTTTATATCACACGTTCTGTAGGCACTGGGATTCTCATTAAAACAGAGCCTCCCCCTGCCTCTCCTCTGTGGGCAGGGGAGCCGGAAGCAGGGCACAGGTCATTTACGCCCCAACCTGGGTGCAGCCAGAGTGGTACAGGGAAGGCAGTCGGTTTGGAGGAATTTGTCTTTGTGGTCATGTCTAGCTATGCTGTTCATCTTGTTTGTGTGTTTTTTCTTTCCTGTAAACAGCATAAATATTTGCTGGGTTTTGTATACTGTGACTCATGGGTGAGGTTTTTCACGTGCTCTTCTAGTGACCTTACTCCCCTAAATCTTATTTTTCTCAAATTTGGGAAAAAAACTGAAAGACAAGTTCATCGAAATTTAGAGGCAGCAAACACATTATAAAAATCCTCCACATTGTTAGTCGAAATATTTTATAAAAGGTACAATAGCCTGTCAAACTTGAACCTAGACCTCATTTCTCCTGTTATCTGACATATGAATTTAAGTTCATACTCATGGAATGCATGATTACTCAGGAAGATTCACCCAGATCATGGATTGGCATCCCCACTGATCTTATTACATGGCTCTGTCCCTCCTCTGGAAAGGGGCCACCCAACACATATGTTGTTTTATTTTTCAAATTAATGTTAATTTTTGGTGTGAAGGTTTGAGATGTTGGTGATTCTTCCATGGGAGACAATGGGAGACATTGGCCTGTCACTCACCTGGTGCTGGAAGCCACAGGTTTGTTGCCTGCAGTCCAGATGAACTACATGTTCTCCAAAATAAGGAAGCCCAGACACACTCCGACTGCGCTAAGAACTCTTCACTCACCTCTGCAAGAGCTGTCCTGGAGGCCTGCAGCTGGCCTCCAAGGAGCATCCTGGAAGAAGTCCTTGCACCGCTCACAGTTTGGGCCATCTGTGTTGTGCTGACAGACACACTGACCATGAACCTGTATTGTGTGATGCACAAACAGTGTGAAAAGAGGGCTCACCTTTGAGGATGCTGGGGCTCTTTTTATGGAAAATGAAATACCAGGTCGCGGGCCTCAGACTTAATTTCCTCTGTGTTAGTGGCAATACCAGCCTGGACTACCTGTTATTATTTGCTCAACTAGCTTTTACAATGTAAAGATTTAAGATGTTTAGTATACATTTACAATAAAATTTTTTTGGCTCATCCCACTGCTAGTTTCAGACCAGCACATTGCAGCCCTCAACAAAATGAGGGATAAGATGGGGTGTGTGTGTGTGTCCAGGGTGGTTTAGAAGCATAAGAGAACAGAGGGAATTAGAAAACAGAAAGAAATTAGAGAAAGGTGTGTGATTCTCCACAAAATGCCCCAGATGTCCAAGTTCAAAGAGAGAAGTTCTATTTCCAGTTAAACATTGAGGTAGCTGGGTAAGAAGGTGCCATACCCTGATCCCAACATCAAGCCTTGTCTGAATATAACTAATAGTTTAAAATTGTTTAGTAGACACACCCCCAGGACTCTGCATGAAAATACAACTCTTCTACTACATCCCTCTTTAGGACTAGTCCCACAGATGGAAGGAATTTTTACTATGAAGACATAGTCATTCATAGTGTAAGATCGTTACTTGGAGTAACCATCTTTATAATAGCATGTATTAGTCCTACACTTCGGTACAGAGTACAGCAGACCTTTCATAAATTTTTGTGAGAGAATGCATGAGAAATTATGGGTCCTCCCCACCAAATCTCCATTCCCTGAAATAATAAATAACAAAAGGAGCAAAATGGGCTATCTTAAAATCACAAGTTATAAGTTCTGGTCATGAGTTCAGTGATGCTTATACCTGGAAGGATTCACAAGTCTCTCTGGAGAGAGAACTGAAGGTGCTCAGATCGCCCGTTGGTCCAGACAGTCACGCCTGCCCCTACACGCTGGCACCTGGCTCATCCCCACATAAAGGCTGATCTACATCGAGCACCAGGACAATGAAGGGAAGGTGGGGGAGCCAACTGCTCTCCTGGGTCAGTAACTCACCATTCCAGGAGGGCTGAACACATCTCCCCTCACCATCTGTGTTAGGCCACATTCGCTAGCATGGCCATTGCAAAAACAGCTGCCCCGAACCACCATCTCATACAGGGCGTAGTAGTATTTATCAAGGGAATCATTCTGCCTCCTTCCAAGCAAAGTATCTCCAAGGGTGTGGAGTTTGGTGAAGTTTATCCTCAGGTTTGTTAATGTAACAAGGTCTAGGGAAAGGGCAATAATAAAAATAATGAATTGAGCATTTAGGTTGTATCACTTCAAGATGCCCTTCTTGACTGGCATCCCCTTCATGCACTACAGAAAGGTAATGACAAGGAATATGCCTAACATGAGATTTTTAGAAAAGAAGTTGCTGTGAAAAGTATAAAGCAATTCATACCCTGGATGTAGGGGCTGTACGGGTTTTCTATTTCAAAGCTGGGATCCAAAACTTTTAAAACAACCTGTAAAACAAATGTAGGTAAGTTGAAACTGTTTTACCCCAAAATGTTATTGTTAAACAGTGTGCTCTTTTTTTATGTTAAAGAGGGAAACATCAATATGTGGGCTGTCTCTTGTGTGCCCCCTAGCAGGGACCTGGCCTGCAACACAGGCATGTGCACCGACTGGGAATTGAACTGGCAACCCTTTTAGTTTGTGGGCTGGTAGTTAATCCACTTAGCCACACCAGCAAGGGCTAAATAGTAAACTCTTAAAGAAGAGATCCTGATCTTACAAGCAGGCTGAGCTCTTGCCTCCCAGGTATCATAGGGTACAGATCATTGTTAGGTTCTCATGTGAAAAAAAGTAGCAAGAGGGAAAATGAAAGCCATAAACAGTCATGTTGGCTCTTTATACACAAGAGGTCCGTGAAGGCAGCAGTTGTGATTCCAAAGGACAAACGGCCCCTGTTCTGGGCTGGGGTGGAGTTATGGGGCCATGGTTCAGCGAGTCATCATCAGTTTGGATCTGGCAGGGAATTCTGGAGCTGCTGTCTGCCTCAATCCCTTCTCCTAGATCTGATAAGGTAATACCTGCCAACCCCACTCCCACCTGGACCCTCCGCCAGTTACCAGTTTTTCTCAGGGGATGTTCCTGGCAGATCCCAGCTGAGTGCTGGTTTACAGAGCAAGGAGATGAGACAACTAGTCCAGAGCTGCACTAGCCTATGTGCTGCCTTGCAGGCGTTAGAAACAGATGCTCTTCCCCTGCCTTCCCCAGGCCCGGGTGCCCAGCCTGCCTTTCAGCACCTGCCCACCTTCAGCTGGTCTCTCTGTGAAGGATTATTCTTAGAAGGTATTTATCACTTATCTGATTTTGAAATGAATTCAGGACTCATTTCAATTTAAACTCTATTAACCACTCAAGTTCTATTTCAACAAATACTACCTCAATTGTTTTCATCTCAGTTAACCACATTGAAAAAAAAAAGGTTTATTTGACATTAAAGAAATCCAAGAAAGGAAAGGCTACCTCACCGCCGGTGGAGGGTTCAATATCCGAATATCTAGAGTCACACACAAGGTCTCCCAGTCCCTGGGCCTGGCCAGATGTGATGTTGGGAAAGGAAGTGGCGCAGTCTTTTGCAAAATATTTAAACACTTTCCAGGTGTGTCCATAGTCTGTGGAACGTTCAACTAACATTGCGGCAGGCCGAAAAGTCTGTGGGAAAATGAGTTGACTTGTGATGCTCCACAAAGGAAAATTGTATTACCCACTTCAGATTGAGTATTTACATTTTCTAACTCTATACTTTCAAACCTTATTTGTATCCTTTAAAGTCACTATACAAAGAACCTACCAAAATCTCTTCCCAGAAGTGGACAGGCATTTATGAGCACATATTTTTCCCTATAATCTCATTCCATTTAAAAAATGTGGCCATGTGATTTAATAATTGAAGGAAGATGGCATATTAATTTTTAAGAGGGTAGTGTAATTGATATTTTTACAGCAATTTGCATGCAGTTTTCTTGGCCTAGAATGCTTTTCCTCTGGCAAACTCTTATACATCCTTGAAAATCTACCATGGAGTTTACCTGGATTGCCCAGAGCAGATTTAGCCTTCTCAATGAATTTCCCACCACTTACCATATGTTTAGGCACTTATCACCTTGTATTATAATTTTAAATTTATATATGTGCTGAAATCATAACTAGACTGTTAGTTCTTTAAGGGCAAAGGCTAAAATTTTTTTCCATTTAAAAAATATATTTTATTGATTATGCCATTACAGTGTCCCATTTCCCCCTTCATTCCCCTTCACCCTGCACACCTCCTCTCCCCACATTTCCCCCCTTTTAGTTTATGTCCATGTGTCCTAAGTTCTTTAGTTTCTACATTTTCCCTACTACTCTTGCCCTCCCCTCTCTCTATTTTCTACCTACCATCTATGCTACTTATTCTCTGTACCTTCTCCCCCCCTTCACCTCCTCCCACTCCCCTGTTGCTAACCCTCCATGTGATCTCCATTTCTGTGGTTCTGCTCCTGTTCTAGCTGTCTGCTTAGTTTGCTTTTCTTTTAGGTGTGGTTGTTAATAACTGTGAGTTTGCTGTCCTTTCATTGTTCATATTTTTTACCTTCTTTTTCTTAGGTAAGTCCCTTTAACATTTCATATAATAAGGGCTTGGTGATGATGAACTCCTTGAACTTGACCTTATCTGAGAAGCACTTTATCTGCCCTTCCATTCTAAATGAAAGCTTTGCTGGATAGAGCAATCTTGGATGTAGGTCTTTGGCTTTCATGACTTGGAATACTTCTTTCCAGCCCCTTCTTGTCTGTAGGGTCTCTATTGAGAAATCAGCTGACAGTCTGATGGGAACTCCTTTGTAGGTGACTGTCCCCTTATCTCTTGCTGTTTCTAGAATTCTCTCCTTCATTTTAATCTTGGCTAATGTAATGATGATGTGCCTTGGTGTGTTCCTTCTTGGGTCCAACTTCTTTGGGACTCTCTGAGCTTCCTGGACTTCCTGGAAGTCTATTTCCTTTTCCAGATTGGGAAAGTTCTCCTTTATGATTTGTTCAAATAACTTTTCCACTTGTTGTTCTTCCTTTTCTCCTTCTGGTAGCTCTATAATTTAGATGTTGGAACATTTAAAGATGTTCTGGAGGTTCCTAAGCCTCGCCTCATTTTTTTGAATTCTTGTTTCTTCACTATTTTCTGGTTGGATGTTTCTTTCTTCCTTCTGGTCCACTCCATTGATTTGAGTCTCAGTTTTCTTCCCATCACTATTGGTTCCCTGTGCATTTTGCTTCATTTCACTTAGTGTAGCCTTCATTTTTTCATCTAATTTGTGACTAAATCAACCAGTTCTGTGAGCATCCTGATAACCAGTGTTTTAATCTGTGCATCTGATAGGTTGGCTATCTCTTGGTCAGTTACAAGTATTGGCTCTGGGGCTTTGAGTTGTTCTTCTGCTTGAGCCATAATGTTTTGGTCTGTTCATGCCTGTTACATATGAGGGGCAAAAGCTTAGTTGTTTACCAGCGTGGGTCAACCCAGTCACTGGTTTGTGACTGGGGCTGGGGTCAGAGAGGGAACAATGGCATTTGTCCCACCCTTTCTTGGATTTCAGTCCCCTCTGCTGCTTCCCACAAGCACATTGGGCCCCTCTGGTGCTGGTTCCTAGGTGGGTGGGCTTGTGTACATTCTAGGACCTGTGGGTCTCTCCAACGAATTCTCCCGTGAGGCTGGGAGCCTCTCCCAACACCTCAACCCCTGAAGTTTTTCCAGTTGGTGCTTTTAGGCTTTATTTCCCATTGCTGGGGCCCTGAGTTGCATGGTCTGTCTCACTGTCTGTTTTTCTCACCTGGTTTATCTGTGCATGAATGGGTGACCTTGGTCAGCCAGCTGCCTTGAGCCCTCACTGGGTCTGCCTGTTGCCACCCCACACCTGGGATCTGCCAACCGCCGCCTGCGTGCCTGGGTTGGTCTGGACTCTTTTTCCTGCTGCAACCCCTCTCTGCCAGCTGCTGACTCTGCCCCTCTTACTTGTCTGGATGAATGGTTTGTTGTTGTCGGACTTTGGTACAGTTCAATTTTCTGTCTATTTTGGTTGTTTTTTGTTTCTAAATCTTGTTGTCCTTAGTTTGATTGTGTGAAGAAGTACAGTATTTCCACCTATACCTCCATCTTGGCTGGAAGTCTTTTTTCCATTTTTATAACTTTTTCTTTTATATTCATTTTTGTATTACCACAACTTAGCACCAGGCCTGACAGCAAAATTAGAACTTTGGTGCGTAATTAGAGAATGACTATAGCACAAGATTTTATCTGGCATCTCAGTAACCTTAGCAGAGACCCTTTAATTGTTCTTCCTTTTTGATCACAGTCTTCCCATATTTCCCTAAATAATTTCCAGTTCCTGTCCTTTCTCCTCAAAGTTATGTCTTCTTCATTTCTGTGGCCTCTAACCCCCAGTGTTCGTGATTTTCTTTTTGCTACATATTCTAAGACATTTTTTGTTGTTGTGGACCATATAAGTTATTAATTAATGAGCAGTGGTATTGTGTTTTTGTTCAAGAACAAACAACCTGATGACAAAAGGATGCACACAGCTTTCTGTTCTTTGCAAGGAAGTGAGGAAGTGAAACTTCAGGCAAGCCCAGCACTCGGTAAGTATACAAAAGGGGCAGCAAACCTACGCATCTGTACCTTAAAGGTCAGAATAAGGTGGCTGAACTGAAATAGTGCCTCTAGGTCCAATCTGATGCTGACATGATCAAGACCTAAAGAAAAATCCAGAAAGAAGAAAATCAGTGATTTTGAGGGACCCCTGCTTATCATATTAATCCCTCACTCTGGCTTGTCTATAATAAAACACCTTGAAATCACATGCTGGTGACCAACACTCTTTCCTAGTTTGCTGGAGCATGCCATTTCATGCCCAAGAGAAGGTCTTTGGGAGAGCAACCTAGGGTTTACTCAGACTATGCCACAGGGATGTTTTGGTGGCCATGCTTATGGCCACAGTGTGGCAGTATTCCATATGACCAAGGACGTTCCCCATAGGGGGAACAAGAGGGCTCCTTTCCTTGGACTCGAATCTGTCCTACACAGGAACACGAGCTTGCAAGCTAGAGCACGGTAATACTGACACACCCTGTGCTTCCAACAGCTCCTAACAATCATTTAAACTAGTTCTATTGTTGTGTAGCATAAAACACAGCCTGGAACATTCCCCTGGAGTGAGGCTCTGTGGGCCCCTGCATGGAGGAGACAGATGTGTCCTGGCTGGACTTCGCACGGAGGTAACTGGCTGCCCTCTTCTCCAGCAGGGACATGGAGGATTGGCCCCGGTCCGGACGCCCTGGAAGCCCTGATCTCTCTGAAGTACACTGTCCAGTAGAAATATGAGTCACGTGTGCCATTTAAAACTTTCTGGCAGCCAAAGTTATATAAGTAAAAAAAAAGCAGGTGAAATTATTTTTAATGTATTTAACAAAATATGTAAAAAATATTCTCATTTCAGTATGTAATTAATATTTTTGAAATTTGTAACATTTTATCATATGTTTTCCCCCAAACTAAGTGTTAGAAATTGGGTGTTTTTGTACTTGCAGCACATCTTGATTTGGATGAGCCACACCTTGATTTAGTGCCCACAAGCCACATGTGTCTCTGGCATTGGCAGTGAAGCTCTTTGGGACAGCGGCCGGACTGCAGTGCCATGGGGTACAATGGCCTTCGGGGGTGAATGGGTCGGAGAAGGGTTTGCTGCACATAGGGCAGCCACATTCCAGGCTCTGTCAAGGGGTCCTCACCCTTTCTGGAAAGGAGATCTGCTTTCCCCTCTCCAAAATTCTTGGTTGAGACCCCTTTTCCATATAATGAGCCTTGACAGAGGGGCATTCCCTCTGGGAGATGTGGGGCACATGCTGGACCTGTGGGTCAAAAGCGCTATACAGCAAAAATGGCACCACCCAACGGTGAAGACAGGTGTTCACGGGAGAAACTGCCTCACATTCATTAGGGAGAGTCCGACTAGAGTCACTGATGAGGATCCAAAATGAACTGGCATTTAGTAGACATCGATCATGTGCTTGCCCGCTGGAGGACGGGAAACTAGTCTCCCACCATGCTTGCCCTAACGACCCTGTGTGATTTTCTCACACTCCCTCTGAGGCACTAGGATCCCCTCAGGGAAATATGCTTGCCTCTGAGGAAAATAGAGGGATTATAGCCCCAAGTGCAACACATAGAGATGTGGCAGATGGAATCATTTTGAGGGGCATGGTCAGGGTTGCAGGGCAGTATGGAAGAGGGGCCATCCTGAGTGAGCCAGTCTGCATTAATACAAGCACGTAAGGCCCAGAGCTGGGTAGCATAAGAGGAATCCCTGGTCGGGCTCAAACTTAGAGTGAGCGTCTGGGAAACACCAGGGTGAGGTCCAATGGCACAGTTGTTCACGACCAGAGGAGGGCACAAACCCAGAAAGGCAAGAACTTCAGTCGGTAGCCAACTATCCTTTCAATTCAATTTTTATATTAAAATCTTCAGCTTGCAGTAAGAAATGACATGTCCTTTACCTCTCTTCCTTCATGTATTGAGAAAGGAGAAGGCACATGGCATGAACTCAGACTTCTCCTGGCATTATTAACTCCACCTATCAGTGTGTTTTATGTTGGGCTTTATTTACCAATACCTCATAAACTCCCTTACTATTATTTCTTTTTTACAAAGAACAAAAGAATGCAGAGATATTTTCTTCCCTGGCAAGGAAAGAGTGAAACATTCTGAGTTATCTGCTTAAAATACAATTCTATTTCTCTAGAAACAAATCATCTTTCTGAAAGTGAAAAGAAATTTTGTTGTTACACAGGGCTCTGCCTTCTGGTAAATGCTGTTCCAATATAACTGCTTGCTCTGACACTGTTAATATGATACAGAAACACACCTTATTAAAAACATGAAGAAATACAACATTGGAAAGGAGCTCAATCATACCGTTTTCAGATTGCCACCATTTCCTTTCTCTGTCTGGCTGAAAATTTGTAATCACATTCTCAATGGTGTGGCTGTTGGGCTGGGTGTGTGGATCGTATGGAAATCTGGAGTCACAAATGAAGCATTTTTGTTCCCCCTGGAAAACACCATCATTAACATTTAAAATAAAGAACTGTAATTACTTATTGTTGATCTGAATTTAAAAACAAACTGTACTTACTATATTTGTCATTCAATCTGGCTAAAAATACAAAGCAGAGGAAATAACAAGACATCAATTTTTCCATCAATAGATGCTTAAATGCAATAACAAATGAAATTAAAATATGGCTTAGAATTTTTATAAATTTATGTATTTGGAGCAAAAATGCAAATATATGAGGAACCAATTCTTTTTTCATATAAGATGCAGATGGTCTGGAGATTATTTTCAACTATAGAGAAATAGTCAGAACATAACTTTGAGTAGAATTATTTCCTTTAGTTAAAAGAAGAATACTTGGCACAAAAATAATAAAACAATGGGCCAGTAGGTTATCTGTGACCATTGTCCTTTCTCTCTCAAACATACTTTTTGGCAGAAAAGCTTCCAATTCCAAACCCTTATATCATGCATGTGGATTTTGTAAAAGACTTTCATAAATTCACAACAGAGAGCCCCACCCTCTTGTCTCACAGGAAAGGTCTTATTAGTAAATGGGAACTAATTTTCCATGAGATGGATTTTCAAATGTTGTTAACAGCCAAACTGTCCTTGGAGTGTGCTTACTTGAATATGTCTGCTTGTAGCTGTACGTATTTGAAACACATCTCAGAAATAAACTCACAACTTGAGAGTCAACTAATATTTGACAGAGGAAGCAGGCACATACAATAGGCTAAATATAGTTTATTCAATAATGATGTTGGGAAAATTGGAGTGTGCAGAAAAATGAAGCTAGACCACTTTCTTACACCATACACAAGAATAAATTCAAGATGGATCAAGGACTTAAATATTCAACCTGAATCCATAAAAATTCTAGAAGAAAACATAGGCAACAAAATCTCAGACATTTTTCATAACAATATTTTATCTGATATATCTCCCTAGGCAAAGGAAATAAAAAAATTAAAATAAACAAATGGACTATGTCAAACTATGTCTTCATTGAACAGTAATGAAGAGCCATCAGTGAAATTAAAAGACAATTCATGCAATGGGAGAACATATTCACCAATGTATCCGATAAGGGGTTACTATCCAAAATTTATAAAGAACTTACAAAACTCAACAGCAAAAAAATGAAACAATCCAATTAAAATACGGGCAAAGGACCTGAATAGATACTTCTTAAAAGAGGACATACTGATGGCCAATACACATATGAAAAGATGCTCAGTGTCATTAATTATCAGAGAAATGCAAATTAAAAAACCACAATGATATACCACTTCACAGCTGTCAAGAATGGCTATCATCAATAAATCAACAAACAAGTGCTTGCAAGGATGTGGAGAAAAGCAAACCCTTCTGCACTGTTGGTGGGGGTGCAGATTGGTGCAGACACTGTGAAAAGCAGTAGATATCTCAGAATATTAAAACTGGAACTGCCTTTAAAATTTTTTAAATTTATTTTTAGACAGAGGGGAAGGGAGGGAGAAAGAGAAGGAGGCAAACATCAATGTGTGGTTGCCTCCTGAGCATCCCCCAGGGGGACCTGGCCCATAACCCCGGCATGTGCCCTGACTGGGAATCGAACTGGCAACCCTTTGGTTTCCAGGCTGGCACTCAATCCACTGAGCCACACAAGCCAGGCTGGAACTGCCTTTTGACCTAGTGATCCTTCTTCTAGGAATATGTCCAAAGAAACCCAAAACACTAATTTGAAAGAACATAAACACCCCTGTGTTCATTGCAGCATTATTTACAGTCCCCAAGATATGGAAGCAGCCCAAGTGTCCATCAGTAAGTGAGGGGATAAAACAACTATGGATCAGTTAGACAATGGAATACTACTCAGCCATAAAATGAAGAAAATTTTACTCTTTGTGACAGTATGGATGGACCTGGAGAACATTATGCTAAGTGAAATAAGCCAGTCAGAGAAAGACAAGCACCATATGATTTCACTCATATGTGGGATCTAATGAACAAACTGAACTAACAAGCAAAATACAGACAGACTCATGTAGAAAGCAAGATGACAGCTTTTGGGCAGGGAGGTTAGGGGGCGGAGGGATTAAACAGAAAGGAAGAAGGACTCATGGACATGGACAATACTGTGGTGATTGTGGAGGGGAGAGGTATATAAGGGGGGTAATTGGCAATGGAAAAAATATAATAAAAATTAAAAAATAAAATACAAAAAAGCTTCCTAAGGAAATTTTCAAAGGCTTCCAAACAACTGCTCATGGTCTGCACAGCTGTTCCAGGCTAATTTGTGGGAGTGGGAGTCTGGAGGAACATTTTCACAAAGCTTTCAGGAAGCAGGAGCTGTTTATTACCATCCCTTCTGCTGGAAAACTGCTTACAACAGCGAATGCACTAGTTGGTGTTTAGTGAATGTTGAGTTTACGTCTTGACCATGACTTACAAGGGCCTACATGACCTCATCAGGGCTGCCTCCTTGATTGCCTTCCCCCAATACTCCCAGCCTTAGCTACACTCACCTCTTTTCCTTGAGCTTATTGAGAACTCTTGTGACTTAGAATCTCAACATAAGCTGTTTTCACTTCTCCCTGAACCCGCACCAAATATTCCTATCTCTTGCTCCTCCCCTTTTTTTCAGGTCTCTGCTTAAATGCCATCATCTCAGAGAAATTCTCCTTAACTTTTATGTAAAATACCACCACCTCCCACCCTTATGGCCTCTGCCAGTCTCTATCCTTTACCCTGCTAGGCAATATTTTCAAGCTTTTATCACTACCTGTGACTATATTATATAGTGGTTGGATTTCTGTCTGTTGGCATTATTAGACTTAAACTAAATGAGGACAAGGACTTTGTTTTGTTTATGGCTGTATTCTCCTTACCTAGGATAGTGTCTGGACCATAGTAGATAATCAATAAAATTTGTCAAATGAATGCATGATGATTTTAATGACTATTTCTGCTAGAGTCTATTAAGGTAAACCAGCTTTTCAAGAGCTCCACATAATCTTTTTATTTTAAAAAAATATTTAATTTATTTATTTTTAGAGAGGGAGAGAAACATGGGTGTAAGAGAGAAACATCCATCGGTTGCCTCTCACACAGGCCCCAACTGGGGACCGAACCAATAACCTTGGCATGTGCCCTGACTGAGAATTGAACCAGTGACCTTTCACTTTGCAGAGTGATGCCTAACCAACTGAGTGACACTGGTCAGGCCTATAAAATCTTTTTAGAATTACTGGCCACTATAAACCTTCCACTTGAAAAAATTAAGGAACAGTGGAAGCTACCTCAATTCTCCATATGGGGAGGCTTGACCCAGGCCTGTCCTACAAGAGCAGAAGAAGCCCTGTGATTCCATCACAAGATTTCGAGACTTCAAAGTGTTTCCTATAATACTATAAAAATTTGGGGCCAAAATGTATATACTCAGGGCTCATGGGCTGTTCTTTGTGTAAACATTTCGGAAGCGCAGCTGTTGCTGGGACTGGCTACAGGGGGCGCTTAGTTGTAGTGACCAAGCGGGAATCCCCACTTGTGTGATACTGTGGGTCGATGTTGACCTGAAGTTTTTGAAGAGGACGCTTTGCTTGGTAGCAGTTTCTTAGACAAACAGATGGGAAAATTGTCCCCCATCCTGCACAGTGTTTGCGCAGACTAGTACTCAAAGCCTCACCTGTGAAACTTTGTCAGCCTGAAGATATTTGTCGATTTTTTTCAGCTCTAAATTTTTAAGATATCTGTGATTCTATAGACAAAAGAAGCTTCTGATGTTTGATTTACTTCTGTTTTTGGTGGTGTGAAATTAAGACATAGGAACATGGATTTCTGATTATCGTCTGAGTATATCAGGGGTTGGCTAGGACAAGGGCAAGTGAATGCCAGTGGTTAGGAACAAGATGGGTGATTGGAGGTCGGAAAGTTTAGAAAGTTAGAGCTGAAAACCACTTCTTTGTCTACAGGACCTGGACTCATAAAGCTACTGGAAGGGCCATCCGTCCCACCTGACCCAGACAGAGTTAAGTAAACTTCTACAGTCGCATTTCCTTGCCCATGAAGAGAAGTTCCTTTCTTATACAAGTACTTCCCAAACTTAGAACTAAGCATTCAGGTATTGTCTCCACCTATTTATAATCATCCTCTTTTGCTAGAAACCAATGAAAATACAAAGCATTTTCTAGAGACCTCCAGGAGTTGCCTTAATGAACAATACATGGAAAAGCCTGGGCCACTAACATTAGGCTTGTGTCCAACTTCCTTCCTGCACATCCTCTCATTGAAGGCTTGACATGACAGCCTCAGGCTTTTCAGCAGGTATGAGGCGCAGATGACCTTGGGGGCTTGATTTGCTCTCAGAACACAGGGAAGAACAAACTCTAAAGCAACTTGTTTTTTTTTTTTTTTTTAACACACTGGCCTTAAAGGGAAAAAAAAGGGCACAAAATATGTTCACACTGGGATTTTATGGTTTTTAGGAAAGACCAAGACAATTTCCAAGTGGCATGGTGAGTTCCAGGTTCCACGCCCTTCTATCTCTATGGCACAACATGGAGAACTGGTTAGCATAATGGCCTGGAGGGCCTGATGGATTCTCAGTTTCTACCTCTTAAGTCAACTAGGTTTATTCTATGGTAGGTACATTTTATAGTCATTCCCTTCAAAGACTGAGCCAAGAAGACTCCTCTGTTTAATTCTAAAGGTAACAAGAAACAGACTACTTAATAGAAAGCAGACCTTTCTATTTTCTGATCTGACAAGGTTTCCTGGACTTTGAATTGTATCTCATGTGTCTCTGATGTTCCAAAAGGAATGTTGTCTCCTTCTTTACTGTTGACTGAACAGCCCCAGCTGTACTCGGAGGAACGGAACCTACCTTAGTGATTAAATAATGTCCCGACAAGTAAACAAAGAACCAACCCACCTCGAGGTAGCTGAGGATGCAGTATTTCTGGGCCCCGTCCAGCCCACAGGTAGAAGAAGCCGTGAGCTGTGTGCTGCGTCCCACAAGGAGATCGCCGGTGGTGGGGTAACAGGCACGCTTGTTGCATCCATCTTCAGCTTTTGCATAACTGAGCAATCCTTGAACACAACAAAAACAGCTACTTAGAAGGCAGTCCAAGGGTAGTCGAAGGCTTAAAGAAGCAAGTGGTTAAGGTGCAAAGTTAACAGTCCATTTATTTATTTTTTAAAAGATTTTATTTATTTATTTTTTAGAGAAAGGGGAAGGGAAGGAGAAAGAGAGGATGAGAAAGATCAGTGTGTGGTTACCTCTCATGCATTCCCTACTGGGGACCTGGCCTGCAACCCAGGCACATGCCCTGACTGGGGATTGAACAGGTGACCCTTTGGTTTGCAGCCCACACTCAATCCACTGAGCTACACCAGCCAGGGCAACAGTCCATTTATTTTTAATACTAGTTCTGTTGATCATTAAGACCCTTGTCCTGGATGGTCTTGGTGTCCTTAGCCTGATGGAAATTTCTTAACCTAGGAGGTTATACCATCTGTGTTCCCATCCTCACCTGGGCCAGCCTGTAGCCAATGACTGATAAATACATAGTTCCGTACATAGTCCAAAGCCTCAGGCTAGGATCAACTCCACTGTGCAAATTATGCTCAGAACCTCTCACAGGGTTGGGGAGGCTGAAGCCCGACTCCAGCTGGGACCCCCTCCAGCCCTCTTCTCCTTCTCTTTCCTCTTACTCTTCCTCCTCCTCCTCCTCCTCTTCTTCTTCCTCCTCTTCTTCTTCTTTTCCTCCTCCTCCTCCTCCTCCTCCTTCTTCTCCTTCTCCTTCTCTCTCCTCCTCCTTCTCCTTCTTCTTCTTCTTCTTCTTCTTCTTCTTCTTCTTCTTCTTCTTCTTCTTCTTCTTCTTCTTCTTCTTCTTCTTCTTCTTCCTCAGAGCACTCCCTCAATAGATCGCATGCTCACAAATCCCTGTCTCAGGCTCTGCTTCTGAGAAACCTCATTGAGACAGTTTCTCTGTACTGGAAATTCTCCATGTATCATTTTAGGATAAAACAAAGAAGAATACACAGACACACTACGTAAGTTCAATTGATCCATTATAACATGAGTTGTTGGGCTCAGATGTGCCATGGAACAAATCATGCCCCTTTGGGACCAAGTGAGAGACGGAGTCCCAGTCTGTACGGCACACTTAGCCTTGTCCAGCAGACCTGTCTTGATTTGGTCACAAGAGGTGTAGATCATTGCCAGGGCACCTCCATTCTGACTGTCACTTTAATTCATTACTTTGCATGTAATGAAACCTCTGAGATAGTATTCTTGTATCTCAGTTTAAAAACTATTTTGAAAGTTCTACTTGTTTTAAAATTTTAAATTCTGAGGTAAGACCATGTGAAATCTTTACATATAAAAGTGGAGTGGGTAGGGCGATCTGAACTATTACCTGCCTGCACGGCTTGCCTGCAGAGTTTGCTCTACTACATTGGAGTCACATTTTCGTAACCCATAACACATTAAAAGATTTGATAATTGTTGGGAAGATTGAAGAAAACAAAGTAGAATCTTACTGGACCTAAGTAAAGTTAATACAGATATAACTTTAAATGCAGATACAATGTGAGTCAACTGTGACTTTTTATTGATAGCTATTTATAGTGTCATTCCATTTCTTCTTTTAAAGGTGTATTTGAACAAGACAGTACAGTATCTTTTTAAATTTGATTAAAGGGTTAGAATTCTGTTTGATTCTCAAGGCCAAAATCCAAGCACTAGTTTTCTCCTGATTAAAATTCAAACATAGACATGACAATTTTCCAGAAATAAAGTAGATTGAAAGACACAGGACCCAGAATAGCTGAAATAACTTTGAAAATCTCTCTACTTGATATTAAAGCTTTCAATGTAGGTACAGTAAACAAGAGAGTGTAATACCAGTAGAAGGATAGGCCCATGAATCAATGGAACAGAACAGAGAACCCAGAAATACATCCACACTATATGCCCAACTTAGTTTTCAGGTGCAAAGGCAATTGAATGGAGGAAGGATAATCTTTTAAATAAACAGTGCTGGAGAAATTGAAGATCCATAGGCAAAAATGAACTGTCATGAAAACTTCATGACTTATACAAATATTAACACAGAACAAATCATGGACTTAAATGTAAAATATATAAGCATAAAGGTATAAAACTCCTATAGCATGTAGGAGAAAGTCTTGGGGACTCAGGGCTAGGCAAAGACTTTTTAGAACTGATGAAAAGAGCATGATCCATAAAAAACTGATAAATTGGACTTCATAAAAATTAGAAACTTCACAAAGAAATACAAAGGCAAGCATCAGCCTGGGAGAATATAATTGCAAATCACATACCTGACTAATGTCTTGATCTAGAATATAAAGTGCTCTCAAAATTCACCATTAAAAATGAACCCAGCTCTGGCTGGCATGGCTCGGAAGATCGAGTGCTGGCCTGTGAACCAGTGGGTTTCTGGTTCAATTTCCAGTCAGGGCACATGCCTGGGTTGGGGACCAGGTCCCCAGTGGGGGGTGCACAAGAAGCTACCACACATTGATGTTTTGCTCTCTCTCTTTCTCCCTCCCTTCCCCTCTCTAAACAAATAAATAAAATCTTAAAAAAAACCCAACAATAACATGGCAAGTGGCATGAATAGATATTGCAGTGAAGAATATATACAAATGGCAAATAAGGCCCTGAAAACATGTTCAACATCATTAGTCTTTAGGGAAATGCAAATTGAAGCCACAATAAGATACCACTACACACCTATCAGAATGGTTAGAAACATAGCAGTAACGCTAGACGCTGGCGAGGCTGTGGAGAAACCGGAGCACTCATGCACTGCTGGTGGGAGTGTAAAACGGCTGGGGGACAATATGGCAGCTTTTAAGAAAACTAAGCATGTGCTTATCATACAACCCAGCAATTGCACTCTTAGATATTTGTCCCAGAGATACGAACGTTTATGTTTATGTAAAAACCTATGTGCACATGTCCGTAGCATCTTTATTTGTAATAGCGAAATGCTGGAAACAAGCCAGATTTCTTTCAATGGCTGAATGGTTAAGCAAAGCGTTGGTACATCCATATCACTGAATAGTTCTTAGCAGTAAAAATGAGTGAATCTTGAAACATGGCAACAATCTGGATAAATCTCAAAGGAGTTAGGCTGAGTGAAAAAGGCCAATCTCAGAATGTTATATGTTGGCCCTGAAGAACAGGGTGGCTAAGATGGATGGAGCATCGTCCCACAGAGAAAAGTCAGTGGTTTGATTCCCATCTGGGTACATGTCTGGGTTGTGGGTTTGGTCCCCACTCAGGGCACATGGGAGAGGCAACCAACTGATGTTTCTCTCTTTCTCTTTCTCCTTCCCTTATCCTGTGGTAAAAAAAATAAGTAAAATCCTTTTAAAAGGTTATATACTGTGTAATTCCATTTCTTGAATGGCCAAACTGTAGAGATGGAGAACAGATTGTCAAGGGGTTTGGGAGGCAGGCGGGGAAGGAGGTGGGGTGGCTACGAAGGGGTGGTACTGGGGATCCTTGAAGTGATGGAATTGTTCTGTGTCTTAAGTGTGGTGATGATCATGTAAATAAAATTGCATAGAATTGCCCTGGCTGGTATAGCTCAGTGGATTGAGAGCAGGATGCAAACCAAAGGGTCGTAAATTCAAGTCCCAGTCAGGGCACATGCCTGGGTTGCAGGCCAGGTTCCCAGTAGGGAGCACATGAGAGGCAACCACACAATGATGTTTCTCTCCCTCTTTCTCCTTCCTTCCCCTCTTTCTGAAAATAAATAAATAAAATATTTAAAAAATGCATAGAGTTAATACATACACACAAATGAGTGCATGTAAAACTGGTGAGATCTGAATAAGGTCAATGGACTCTATGGATGTTAATTTCTTGGTTGTCGTATTGTACTATAGTTATGCAAGATGTTACCATCCGAGGAAATTGGGTGAAAGGTAAAGGGCATATCTCTGTATTATTTCTTACATCTGCACAAGAACCTACAATTACCTCAAAATGAAAGTACACCCAAACAATCTTCTCTTCCTTCAAAATTACCCCATCAGTACCTGGATGGTGAATCAAGTACATTTACATTCTAAAATAACACACACATGACTTCTTCTAGCTGCTCATATGCTTTTCCCTTGAGACATTTTTATGCCAAGACTTGATTTCAACAGACAGGAGTGAGAGGATTGGCCTAAAATGAAGAATAATCACCATACTACAAACTAAGCTTGGTTTCTTCTCAGTTTTCTCAATTGAAAAATAAAGAATTTGTTATGTACACGTTCTATGTCTAATGAATTTCTTTTCTTCAACTTGTCCTCCCCAAAGTACAAGCTTTTGAAAAATAATGTTCTTTCTGTTATGCATACATTTCCCACATGAACTATTCCATTAACCTGCTTATTTTGTGATTATTATCAGTCTGTAAACACGTAGATCATAGTTCTACAGCTAAGAATATGACACAAATGCCTACCTCCCCACAGTTTACCAAATGTCAGCTTGAACAGGGAATTTTCTACCTTCAGTCTCATTGCGAAGATTACTATTGACACAGCATTTCCTTCTCTTTATTTGAGATAGGTATGTGAGAAAACTTAGTTCTATCATATACTTTTTATTTCATTGTATAATAAATGATCCTGGATTGCTTAACACGAATTTTCCTCTTATTCACCCAACAATCCAACCATAGATCTCCTTTTATTTCCTAGAATTGGCATCTTGGACAAATAACTAATCAGCATTTTGGGCTCCAGTAGGCAGAGGCTTTTTGAAACAAGGTCAGGTATAGCATTTCTGCTTATGCTACGTGTGGATTAGCTAAGACGTGGGGATTTGTTCTTCTAGACAAGTTCCATCCTGAATTCTGTTATTGGGACTGTTGCCTTGGAGACTTAACCTGCTTTTATAACCCAACTTGGCCAAACTTGTTTTAATCAGATCTGTACTTTTTAGAAATAAAAGTATTCCAGGAGTTATGGAAATTTAACTGTAATTTATGTAATATTCTAAGTACACATATGAACTTACAGTCTAAAATACTTGGCAAAAAGTGGCAAGAAACATAAGTAATTCAGGCTGCATGCCTGGACATAAACTGGGCAATATCCTTCCTGGTCTAAAGATTTCAGCTGCCAGATTATATTAGCAATAGGTCAGAACTAATTCAGTAAAGATGAAGGATAAAGATATTTATGTCTTTAGAAAATCAACATATTCCTCAAAAATGACATACATCTTAAAGATAGAATCTTACTAAGAATGAAAGTGGGAGATCTGACCATTTAAAAAATGCACATTGAACTTTCTATAAGGATCATTTTGTAGAAATAACCATTATTATATAGTCTCTCAGTAATGTTGTATATTGTTACAATTTTCTGAAACATGTGAGATATTTTCATATACTTTGGAGTGCACCTCAGAGTTTTAGAGGCTGTGAACACACATTGATGTACTCACACCCCTTACCTATTATGGGTAAAAAAAAGTGCCAAGAATGCACATTAGATAAGGCTTGCACTTTGCATCTTGTTCCCCAAACCTGGCACCAGTGCATGTTTTATGATTTTTTTCTCCTTATTTTCCTCAGTCAGATTGCAAGACAAAGTGTTTAAATAGGCTCTAGCATTTATTGAAATGCCTATGGTTGAACAAACCAGAAAATGCCCACGCTGGTGGTGTAGAGTAAGCCTGGTTTGTAGTTGGACCCAAAGGCAACCGTACAGATTTGGGTTACATCAGGGTACCTTAGGTTTAGAAATCCTAGATGTATTGCAGCAAGGCCTTTTCTGCCCACGCTAAGTTGGTTTTGAAGACATTCCCTTCAGAAGAGGGATCTCCTCAAGGAAGACTCTCTGAAGAAGGTCGACATTATTCTCCATCGAGGCTGGGAGAAGGCACAGTCATCCTCAGTGGTTGCTTCTAATTTTGAATGTTGGTTTAGTTCCAAAGAGAACATCCAAGCCAAATGTAGATTAAATATCTTTTTCCCACTGGCTTGTGACTCACCTCTCTGAGACAGGGAATTTTCAACAGAGAACAAGTGAGCACTTCCCTTCTAGAGCTGTTCTTTCCTCTTTTACTAGCAGATCTATCTGGGCAATTGCCTCAGGGTTTAAAAAGCGCAAAATTAAAAGATGGGATTCTTGAAGTTTGCTGCCATGAAGAAATTTAGCATGAATCTTTGAAGAGAAGAGTCTAAGCTATTTAGTCGGTACTTAGTAATCAAAAGCAGGTCTGTCATAGACAGAAAATTCAGGATCAGAGAGTGATTGTTGGAAACATATTTTTTGTGACTAATGTAAATTATTCTCAGCTTATTAAAAACAGGAGAGGCATGGAGGATTTGGTGCTTTTGCCCAGAGCTGCTGCTTACTCAGCAGAGGGAATTTTGCCCATAAATTCTTCATGAGACCACATCACTGGGACAAATGTTACATTCAAAGCAGAACTATTTTTAAAAATTGAAATGTATTATATTTGTAAATTATGAATCTGAAGTATTTTACTTTCACTAGTATCTTACTTTACTTATTTACTTACTTATCTGTTGAGGATAATATTCCATTAAAGAGAGATAGAAATAGCTATGTGTGGGTACTAAACATATTTGAGTGAAATTTTTTAGTTGCTTGACACAGTTATACAATGGAGTAGCCATGCAAATATAGAGCAGTATAGAAAAAAAGAGGTGAATGTGTTTAAAAACCATTTCTACCAAATATTTTAGAACAATAATAGAAGCAGAAAATTAATTTTGAACAACTAATACTCACCAAGATGCAAAAGAAAGGTCAGTTGAAATTGCATTATTTGTCAGGAAATGATGAAATTCAGTTCTGCTAGGTTAAAAAAAAAGAAGGCTAAATCAGTCACTGATAAACTCAATAATTGCATCAGTTGTCAATGATATGAAAATTTGTCTGACAGTTCTTACCCTTTAGGGACGCAAAACACCTATAGTTCCCAATTCCTTAAAAAATAAAAATATAAGCATTTTTACAAATATTTGTTTTCTATTTTGAAATCACAAAATATAATTATTTGTGGGAAATAATATGAAACAAACATTTCCTTTTCATATTTTTATTTTAACCTATTTTGCCCATTTTATTCTTTATAAAAAATGAATTATGCAATTAATATGTACCCATTACTGAAAACAAAAAAAATCAGACAGGGAAAATAAAGGAATTATTAACCATAGCACAATCATCTACAGAGAAGTGGTTAATGTCTTGCTATAGTTTCTTCCATACATTCTTCATCATGTGTAAGAGTTTTCCAAAAATGATACCACATCATTATATCTCAGACACTATTTTGTACCAGGTATCTATATCTCTATACCTCTATACCTCTATATCTCTATGTATCTATCTCTATATCTATCTCTATCTCTATCTCTATCTCTATCTATATCTATATCTATATCTATCTATATGGTCTGTCTATAAGATATCCAGCCATTTTTTGATAAATAAATTCAATAAATTTATTTAAAAAATAGAGACATTTATTGAAGAAGATACAAGAAACATTGTATGTAGGACAATGATGCCTCAGTCCCCTTCAAAGTAGGCACCTTGGGACCTCACACAGTTCTCCAATCACCATCAGCTGTCCCATCATTTTTTCTTGAATCTTATTGACAGTCTGAACTCTCTTTCCTTTCAAAGGTGATTTTGGTTTTAGGAAGAGCCACAAGTCACAGGGCACCAAATCTGGGCTGCAGGGTGGCTGAGTCACCTGGGTAATTTGATGTTTCACCAAAAATCTCTGCATGAGACGTGATATATGAGAGGGTGTGTTGTGAAGAAGCTGCCAATCACCAGTTGTCCACAGCATTCCCCCACAGAAACCCAGTGTTTTCCATGGAGGAATGTTAAAGCTTGATGCAAAATGTGATGCAGGTTCATTGCTTTACTCACTCAGTCATTTTGCATGTGATGGCCACACAGTACACATGCTCACTAAATGGTGTCTCCCACCCCCACTGACTAGCATAGTGAAGTCGTCATTGTTCACACATGTGCATTCCAGTCCACTCTCCTTGGCTGCCAGGTTGCATTGATGCCCTACAAACTGTTCTCTTATATGGTTGGACTTTTTCTGGACAGACTACTGTATACATTTATGCTCACCTGAGGACATGCTTACTAATTTTAGAGAGAGGGGAAGAAGAGAGAAAGGGACAGAAACATTGATCAGCTGCCTCCCGTACATACCCCGGCTGAACGAAACCCTCAGCCTAGGCCTTCTGGTTTACAGAACAATATTCTGAACAACTAAGCCACGTGGGTCAGGGTACCAGCAATATATTTTCACTTTAGCAATTTCAACCTAGTGAGGGGCATCAGGATTAGCTGAGGGCTTCCACAAACCAAACCTGTGTCCCCCTTTGTAGATTCAGCTAAGGCCCGCTGGCTAGGGGGCTCCCCAAGTTGCTGTTGTGGGAGCCCTGATACAGGTGAAAGGACATGAACCTCGGTGGGTTGGGAGGCAAGGAAGTCAAGTGCTCTTCTGCATTGATGATTAAGTTGCTGGATAATATTCCTCTGAATGCAGGAACCAAAATTTATTTAACAAATCCTCTATTAGCTGATGTATACCATGTTTCTAATATTTTCCCGTTATGAATATTTTTGCTAAATTTTTGTTTATATCCTTAATTATTCCCCAGGACGTATTAAATAGAGTGGAAATAATGAACCAAAAACATGACTATGTATGTACACATACATGTATGCATAAGCAGTACACATACATATGCATATATACGCACACACTACGTGTGTGTGTAAAGGTTTTGATGTCAAACTGCCATTCAGAAAGTTCGTCCCAATTTACACTCTTGTCAATAGCCTGTGGGAATAGCTGTTGCCCTGAGCCCTTAGCAATATTGAGTATTATGAATTTTAAAGCTTTATCAATTTAAAAAGCAAAGAATTGTTTCTCATCATTATTTTAATGTAGTTATTTCAGTAGTAGTGAATATAAAAATATTTTTCATGTATTTACAGATGAGAACTCTTTTTGACATTCTACCATTTAAGTCCTGTCCTAATGGATTGTTTATTCTATGGACCCCACATTTCAGCCCTCTCATCTCCCCTCGCCTGCACTCGAGAATGAGCTCAGCACTGCCTGCTTACGGAAACCTCCTTTGCCTTGAATGCCACCCTGCCAGTTCCAGCCTTCTTACAAAATCCTTTAGAAAGTGTTTTGAAATGCCTGATTTTAGGCAAATGTCCCATTCTGTGATCCAAGCTCTTCACGCAGCCCGGGGGCCATTCGGGATGTCCAATGTCATAAGAAGATGACTGAGTGGGAAGCAGCCCCTCTGGAAGCATCTCCTTCTGAAAATGAACTCTGTGTGTTGTAAAAATTTTGGGTTGTGGACTAACTACCTCACACAAAACCTTGTGAAGACCTCTAGGTCCAGGTGCAGAGTCCAGATGGAGCCTCAGGAAGTTCCCCTCCGTGCGGTCACCTAGACCCGAGCACTTTTTCCAGGTGGTGCACTTTTCCTTAGTCGGAGCATGTGGCTTCGGTCAATTACCCAGCTACACTTTTGATAACATGAACTCCCAAATCCTGAGGTCTGGGATTCAGAACTTTTGCCTGCATGCTTCATTCCTTCCTTTAAAAAAGTCTCAGAGATTTTTCAACTACCAATGTTCAGACCCAACTGAGGTCAATTCAGAACTGCTGGGGGGGTGAGACCCAGGTGTCATGTGTTTAAGATGCTCCCCAGAATGTTCTCTTTTAAAAAGATTTTATTTATTTTTTAGAGAGAGGGAAAAGGAGGGAGAAAGAGAGGGAAGGAGGGGGAACGAAAGGAAAGAAAAACATCGATGTGTAAGAAAAGCATGGATCAATCAGTTGCCTCTTGCATACCTGCAACTGGGGATTGGCATGCTACCCAGGCATGTGCTCCAGAGGAGGAATCAAACCAGGCATCTTTCAGTTTGAAGGCCGGCACTCAACCCACTGAACAACCCAGCCAGGGCCAGCTGAGTCTGACACATACCCAGGGTTCAAAACCACCAATGCTTCACAAACATCTAAAACTCGTTAATTTGCCTCATGTGCCTCCTCTCCTCCTGGACTCCATTCTAAGAGAAGGGCATAGCCCAATGTTTTCCAAACTCTGCTGCACATTAGAATCACCTAGGGAGATTTAAACGTTCTGCCACCCAGGAACATTCCATACCAATCAAATCAGAATAACTGGAGGTGAGGCCCCCACAGTATGTTTAAAGATTCCAGGTGATTCCAACGTGCAGTCCAAAGTTTAGGACTCACTGGCAATGCCATGGACCAGTGTGCTTAGGCTAGGAACTTGAGGCTCATTCCGTATTCCTCTTCCCCTTGCCCTTCAAATTTAACTTTGATCTTATCTTCTTAAACAGTGGTTCTCAAAGTGTGGAGTAAGGACTTAGTAAGGTGACACATTTGCCTGGGACTTCTCAGGTTTTAGTTCTGAAAGTCCCCAGGTCCTGGGGATCTCCCTGAGTCCTGGGCAAACCCAGATGTTGGCAGAATCAGGGTCACCTGGAAACTAGTTAGAAATGCAAATGATCAACCCCCAGCCCCGCACCTACTATTTAGGAACTCTAGGGGTGGGGGCCCAGGACTCTGTGCTCTTACAAGCCCTCCACGTGAGTCCGATGCAGCTCAAGTTTAATAAACCGCTGCCCTATGTAACTCACAAGACCAGAGATGCTGTTGCTCCCAGAGACAGCAGCCAACGCTTAACGAGACCCGCTCAGTGGCAGGTGCTTCCTCGGCTGTGTGGTCTGGGTGGTCCCCCAGCTGGACACTGCAGGCCCTGGCCACAGTGCTGTGTTGTTGGGGTGAGTGAGGAGATTGGGTGGATCTGTTCCCGACCAAATGCACACGTACTCCTCAGAGCTTGCTCAGTGAAGGGCTTCTTCTTTTAGCCCCTCAATAACCAAAATTAATTTTCCCCTTAGAATAGAAGATTTTATATTGTTCATAAGTTTCTAGGAAGAAAACAGGGGAAAAAAGAGTTTTCTTTCACATATGAAGCCTCTCCTATGAAAGTTCTCGTCTCTCTGAATGGGGGAATTCTTTTTTTTTTTTTAATGAGAAAGAGGAAAGAAGGGAGAAAGGGAGAGGAATATCAGTGGGTTGCCTTCCGCATGCACCCTGACCAAGGACCAAACCTGTAACCCAGGCATGTGTCCTGACTGGGAATCACACTGGCGACCTTTCACTTCGCAGGAGGATACCCAATCAACTGAACCAACCATGTTGGTCAAGGCAAGAATGGAAGTATTCTTATCTTCACAGCTCTTAGTAACTCTTTTAAGGCATAAGGTATATTCTTCTTTTTATCTATTTTTTGGTGAAAGCTTTACTGGGATAATTCAGATACCATAAAATTCACCGACAACATGGCATTCAACATGTTCACAGAGCTCTGCTCCCTGTCTAACTCTAGAACATTTCATCACCCAAACAAGAATGGCCATCGTCCCCAACTGCCTCTTCCTGTACCTCCTCCTTTCTCTCTCTGTGGTTTGCCTATTCTAGATATTTCATGCAAATACAATCTCATGATTTGTCATCCTCTGTGACTGACTTCTTTCAATTAGCATATTTTCAAGGTTCATTCTTCTTGTAGTAGGTATCAGCCCTGCGTTCCTTTTTTATTGCTGAATAATATTCTACTATATGGACATACTATGTTCTGTTTATCCAATTCATCAGTTTGTGGGCATTTTTTTTCCTACTTTTTGGCTATTATGAATAATGCTGCTATGAATATGCATCTATAAGTTTTTGTACAGATGTATATTTTTATTTCTCTTGGGTAAATACATAGGATTAGAAACATTTTGCTTTAAAAACATTTTATGACCTGTCTAAACTTTCCTTTGTAAGCACTTGAATGTGAACATTAATCTTTTTGTCCCTGGATACTTATAAAACTATTTAAAAAATTTTTGTTGACTTGAATCCATTTCTTGTGTTGAAATATGTCGGTGTCTAACCTGGACACTAATTGCAGGCATAGCGTTTTAGCCTGATTTTAATTTACTGGCTGTTGCACTAACCTCACCTCACCCACCCCCACTTGAAAGTCTCAGCTGTGCCCTGGAGGCTCCCCTCCCTGCTGGGGCTGCCGCAGCCTCGGCTTTACGATCCCCTATCAATTGCCAATCCTGGGTGCTCCGTGGTGCTGACCTTTTACTTGCCTCTTCTCCCATAGCCTTATTCTATGGCTTTTAGTCTCAAACTTTCTCCTTGTTTCAAAATTTGTTTGCTTTCCAGAGCTCCAGTGTGAAACTGGGGCTGTTCTTAAATCTTAAAGTTCAAACATTGTGATAGGAGGCACTTGAGTGGTAAATAGGGTGATAAATATAATCACTCATCAATAGTCCTAATTTTTTTATCATAGCAGGAAGGCATTCTATTTACTGATTTTTTCTTTTAGAGAGAGGGAGGATGGGAAGAGAGAGAGATGTCAATTTGTTGGTCTACTTACGCACACACTCACTGGTTCATTCTCATACGTGCCTCAACCGGGATCAAACCCCCAGTCTTGGTGCACAGGGACACGCTCTAACCCACTGAACTGCCCGGCTGGATTCTGGAAGATATTTCAAAGACGTCTTTATTCTGAGTCTTTGTCTCCATTTACAACTGATTGCAGAACTATGTTTTGTGAAATGATCCTGAACCACATCCTGTGAAGGATTCACAGTGTTTGAATCAGAAGCACTGGCTTGTGGTCCAAAGCATCCACATAGGGCACTCTGCAGGGTCCAGTGGAAAGGCAGGTGAAAAGGGCTGGGGTGCCTAGCTTTCTTCCTCCACCCAAGTAATGGGAACAGGCCCGAATGAATGCCAACACTGGGGTTTTAAATCCTTTAATCCAGCTATCCCTGAAGGTCCTGAGGCACAGCAAGTGAAGAGGTAAATTAATTCTGGTTAATTCAGGCTGCTGAAAATATTCTCCTTGAAATGATCCAAAAAATGTGGTAAAGCAATTGAAATCATCCCTGATTTTCTTACTTCTCTATGTCCCACTGCAAGTGAACTCTTGACTTCTTTCTCAGTGAATGTGGATTATGGCTGCTGATCCCTGTAATTACCCTGCAAATCCTTAAGCCTGTATGTCAGCTTTTCTGTTTTTCAGAAAGTGTTGTGCAATGCTTCTCAATGGGTTGGTTTGCCCAGCAGAAAACATTTGGCGATGCCTGTGCACATTTCTGACTGTCACAATAGTGGGGGGGATACTACTCGATCTAGTGGGTAAAGGCCATGGATGCCCCTAAATGGATATTACACAATGCACAGGACCGTGCCCAGCCCCCTTACAAAGAATCATCTGGCCCAAAATAGCAATAGTGCTGAGCTTGAGAAGTCACAGGTGGCCCCAGTGCCCTTTGCCAGGGCCTTGCACCCTGCCCTTTGTTTCCATAAGTTGCTCAGCTCTCGTCTTCACTCCTGTTTTCTGTTTTCCATTTCAGGTGATCTGAGCCCCAAACTAGATGAGGGTTAGAGTAACTCCGGCAACGCTTAGAAGTCGTATTATCTGAAATCGTCCACCCAGGCATTACGAACCCCCCAGCTGCACGTGCAGCACTGGTGCGGCGGTGTGGTAATCCCATCCCCACCTCCCTTCATCAAGCTATTCACTTAGCTGGTGCTGCTTTTCTGCCTGGTTTATCGGAGCTGACATTTGCAAAGCCTCACAGAGGCTACGTGAAATTTTTTCTTGCTAAATTCATTAGTGAGTTTCAGTGATATATGTAAAAGTAATTGTGATGAACAAATATAATATTACCCCTTTTTTGGATGAAAAGCATGTAAATGAATTTACAACAAGGCTGGATGCATTTTGGTCATTGTTTAATTTTGCTGGAGGAAGCAGGTCTTAAAATATATTGTGTTGCAATAAACAGGTCTGAAGATGAATGAATTGGTGCAATAAACAGATCTGATAATGTATGAATTGTTGCAAAATACAGTAAAGTATGTGAAACTGACAATAATGTTCTGGCATTGCTAATTGATTTTAATTCACTCACTGTTCACTAACATTACCTCATCTGCCCTCGCTTGGAGGCTGTGCTCAGGTAAACAGAATTGTTTACCTTTTTTTTATTTGTGTAACACATTTTTTCAGGAATCATTCAATATTTCAGCTGTGTTGCTAAATTGTATCATAGTAAGGAATGCAGAACTAGAAGCTATAAAACTTCCTTTCCGGTCAATTAAAGCAAATTTTATGTTTCCTTTAAAACAGTATTCACCCACACCTAGGGTATTAACAAAAATATTTTGAAGATATAGATAGTTCTATAGAATTTGAACTTTTTCTAAATTGTCGCCAGCTGTATTGCCATAATAAAATAAGCATTTGCCTAATACACAATTTAAGACTATGCAGTTCAACACCACATCATTTGATGCTCCCTTCAACAAACAAAATTTCAAGTCACTGGCTGCATCCACTGTGCATGAAGCTTCTCCTTTTCCCATTGGATTCTGCATTCTGTGACTGTGTCTGTCTACGTTACCTGATCACTGATTGTTCTGTAAAAGTGACAATCACACTCTATATCCTGATACATTATACTCGTGCTGGTTCCCCACGTACCTTCACTTGCTGATGCCTTCACTTGACCCCCAAAAGGCCAGCTTGCCCGCGAGATGGAAGTGAGACTCACCTGGAGCTGAGAGTGCTGAGTTCAGAGTGCTGAGAGGTGCGGGCAGCAGGCAGGGCGTGGAAAGGCACACCTGAAAGTGAGAGTCAGTTTAAGGAG
The DNA here is from genome assembly GCF_021234435.1 of Artibeus jamaicensis. NCBI lineage: Eukaryota > Metazoa > Chordata > Mammalia > Chiroptera > Phyllostomidae > Artibeus > Artibeus jamaicensis. Next base: position 36,593 of record NW_026521981.1, on the reverse strand, counting down.
AAAACATTTGCCCCGAGGCACCTGAGGGCAGGGAAAAAAGATGAGAGGTGTTCCAAAACCTGCCAAAAGACGTGATTTGTGAAGTTACTTACCTTAGATTTTGGCTCTTTCTCTCTCTCTCTCTCTCTCTCTCTCACACACACACACACACACACACACACACACACACACACACAGTATACAGAGGGAAAGAGAGCTCGATTTTACAGCAAATGTTCATTTCCATGCCAAACTTTGGAAAATAGTGACTCTGAGAAGTTGTGATCAGGGCTACGGCAGCAACAAAGTGCAACATTCCTACCAAATTTCTAACTGGGTGTGTAGGTTACTTGCGCCTGCTCCAACAGTGGAAATTAAGGACGGAGGCTCACAAACAATCAAAGCTTCCCTTGTGCTCACAAAAGCAACGAGGTGCAACACCCACTCAAGGAATGAATGAATTGTTGGAGTGAGATGCTCTAGGTTCATCTGAGTGAAAAATATGTGCCTATTCAAATACAGTTTACTTCCTACTCGCAATAATAATGCTCCATAAAGTAAGCTCTCCACCTGAAAAACAGCGGTTGTTAAATGCAGGTGTTTTTATGATTCATTAACTTGTAGAGTCTTTTGCTTGAGCGTCCAGCTTTGCCTTCAGACCTAGATCCTGGGCGAACGCAGAGAGGAATCTGCTGAAACTCATGGAGAAAGGGCGGGGCAGTCTATGGGATATTTTGGCTACTAGAATTTGAGTAGTAAATTTATCTCTGCAAATACAACACTAAGACATAATAGCTAACCTGTTTCACTGATTGATATCTGTGAAGAAGAAGAAGAAGGAGAAGGAGGAGAAGAAGAAACAGCTCATACTGAACAGACAAGAATAAAAAAGAAAGTAAAAGTTCAGGAGGCTAGATCCCGCTGGGCCTCAGACGCGGGAACCTTGCCTGTAACTGCTGCCAGCAACACAACACGTGTTCGTCCTCAGGATGGAAAAAAGTCAGTCTTTCGGAATTTCAAGAAGTCTTGAAAAACTTCTCTCCATTTTTACCAGTACCTAGATATGTTGGTGGTGCATGTTACAGCATAGAAGTTCTGAAAATGATACTATTAAGTGCTTCCTAAATTGGGATGATAGATTTTCTTGTTTCATTATTTAATTGGACTTGAGTATTTCAGTAAGTCACCCAGCAAACAAAGTTGTTTATATTCTTATATACCACGGAGATGAAAGAAAACATTCTCCTCTTCCACCTTCCCCTTGAACACTGGCGTTTCCTCAACTTTGTCCCCTGAGTGTCTCCTTCCCTTCCCACGTGTAATCCTCAGGCAACCCACTTCGATAGTGTAATGGTTTAAACCTCTTCTTCTTTTTCTGCTTCTAACCCCACCTACACCTAAATTTTGACTCCATGTTTCCAACTGCCTCTTGATAACTCTATCCAATGACTCACCAGCACCTTAAACATACAATGTTCACAGTTGTTCAAACCTGTCCATCTTCCTCATTTCCATACCATCTCAGTGCACAGAACAGCATCTTTACCCACTCATTTGTGCAAGTTAGGAACCTCAGCTATGCCTAATTTCTCTCTCTTCCTTTCATTCCCAAGACATAGACTCAAAGTCTCTAGCCTGGCCTCCCTAAACCATTGATGGGGTTCAGCGACAAAAAGGGAAGTGGCATTAGCTATTTCTCTGACTGCTTCCCCCAAAAGTGTGTTTTCCCCTCAGCAGAGACACCACTGGTGATTTGCACAGTAGTCGGGACTTCCCTTGGGCCATGGTTTGCGGGCACTCGCACACAATCATGTCCTTTCAGACAGAAGTTGCAGGGCTCAGCCTGGGTCTCAGAGCATCACCCAAAGGAAGGACGCACAGACTCAGCGTTTCCTTCTTTGAGCATCACTGTTTCTACTCAACACTGTTGGTCAGAAGATTTTAAGTTTTCACTGGCTTGTTTACACCTATGAACCTTTCAAGAGCAGGGGTAGGGGTGGGAGCGGGGTGTGGGAGGAGGTTGGAGAAAGAAGGTTAAATATTATCAACTGAACTGCATTATTTTGCTTGGAAAAACCAAATTTAATATTTTGTGGCCAGGTCTTGATGATCAAAACAAAGTTATGCTACCTCAATTACTTAATGCAGAACATTTTAAAACATTACGTTTTGGGGTTAAAATGTGATAGATGTGATAAAATATTATGAAAGAAACCCCCAGCTCCCAAATGGCGTTTCTACCCCACTTCTTTTTCACCCTAGAGTTTGGCATCAGCTCCCTCTGACAGACTCTGGTTGGCTCCTAAGTCTTGTCCTCCATTCTTCCAAGCTGTTCTCCTCGTTGTCACCAGAGAGCACGTGTTTCCACGTGTTATTTCTTTGCTTACAAACCTTTCCTGGCTCCCTTTCACTTACAGTCTCCAGTTTCTTACTGTGGCATCACAAGGCCTGTTCACAATCTGGCGCCGGCCGCTTTCCATGCTCCCTCGTGGGAGCTCGGCTCCGTGCATGCTGTCCCCGGGCACGCCACACACTTCTACGACTGGCCTCGTGTAGACCGCCACCTTTACGGCGCACCATTGTCCATTTTGCCTTTCCCTGTCACCTTTTGTGAAGGCTTCCTTGTTTCCTCCCGGCAGAGTTGGCTGTCCCTCCTTCAGAAGGACTATGATAGAGCGGCAGGCTTTCTTTTGCAGTGGAATGTTGGTGTCAGCCTCCCCGTGATACTCTGAGCAATGCGATGGCAAGGAGGGCAGAGAAGACCCGTGGTTACTGTGTTGCTCTGGGCCCAGTAGTGCTCATGTTTCCTCTGCCCAGAAGCCAATGACTCAGTTCCAGCAGGTAAACTCCTATGTTTCCTCTGATCTTCTTCCTTATCACCAGACTCTACTTAGCTCCGGGTATTCTCGTGCTCAGCAGGGGGCAGCACTTCTCACTCACCATGCAGCCTCTTCCTGGTCTGCAGGACCGGGTTTCTGTCGAGGGTCCTTTATTCCTAGTAGGAAGCCTGGCCCAGTATATGGGGACTTCACCGTGTCTACCTTGAGCCCTCTCTTTTGACCAGGAACCTCTGTCTTTTCCTTTGGGGTGGGTCGTCCTTTCTGTCAGCCTCATCCCACCATTCTGCCACAGCAGACAGATCCTCAATATTGGATGCTGCGTGAATTCTCCTCTGCTAGGTCTTGCCTAATCTCCACAGAGCTGTCCATACCAGAATTGAGATGAATCTGGTCTGTTTTCTGCCCCCTTCTCTAGTCCTAGAGTACAGATGGACAGCTTGTCATCTGCCCAGCTGTGACGAATTCCCTTGGGCGTGATCTCCTACACCACAAGGTTTTGGCCAAGGATTTAAAATATATCACACTGTATTCTCAAGTGCTAAACTTAGTGCACACGGTTGGCACTTCCTTTTTTGAATGAGCTAATATTAAATTGCAGACACTGCTAACAAATTTATATGATTATATTTATATCAGAAAATCTAAATCCTAATTGAGATTTAGAATTTATATTGTACAATTTAAGGGCACATGAATTGAACTGCTTCAGGTTGGCTTTTACCAGGCTTGGTAAATTACCAGAGTTGGAGGGCACAGGAAAGTTATCAAGGGGAGTTTCTTGAGAGGAAAATATTCAAGATAAGAACATGACAATTTCCTCTGGGGTGTAATATCTTAGAACAGCTAGAATAACTTTGTATGCCCTAATAAGCCCCTGCGGTAACTTAAGTCAACTGCTACATTTTAAAAAATCAATCACCATCTGCCTTTCTTGACAAAATGTCATTTGCCTTTGTTTCATTCCCATTCCCACATCTCTTACAGCTTCTTAATTTTCTTCGCTTAATCCTTCTCATTTTCTCTAAAGCCAATTTTAATTGCCAGGGCTAATGCAGGGGTATTTTGTTCCCTGTTTTATGCACTCATTTTTTTTTTGGTTCATGCTTCAGTAGTATTTTCAGACAGCTTGATACCTATCGGCTATAAACTGTGCTGCGCTAGAAGGGGCTTGTTTCGAAGAAGCAAGAGACCCCACCCCCACCCCGATCTACTCCTAGGGGGACCAGGTAGAATGTTTCCTTTCTGCTTTTCAACGTTTCTGTCAGATCCCAACTGACTCAGGATCATCCTAAATATCTCACACGCCTTTTGTCTGCCTTGTGATTCAGCAAGTATGGCTACTGTGGGAACTGCAGGACTCAGTGGTTCGGAGTCTATATGGCTTGGGATTCATCCTCCTACAAAGAAGGTTTATAGAATAGAGGTGAAACTAAGCCAGAGTCTTCAGTTTCATTCACCCATCAGTATATTAAAATTTCCATCTCCAACCTCGTGTGCAGTTTCAGTGGGCAAGTCTGTTGTTTGCTTGAAAAGATGCATTTAGGATTCCCATAAGCTAATGGAGAATAAATACCCTCCTGGCAGATAAAGGTTGTGCACTAAGCCAAAACTAAACATTCACTTTTACACAACATTGAGTAAATAGAAAATAGATTGAACAAACATTCTCCAAACACTAATTTTATAGACTTTCAGCTCTTTCAGAGTGTGTTTCAAAGGTTCTTAACTTGTTATATAATTGTGTTTAATTTATTGCTACATTTTAAATTGCTGCCACCGTTGGCTTTAATTCCGTGCCCTTCACACATACTGGAAAGCAACTCCTGGACAACTGGGCTCGCGTCTTCTCCATTTCAGGGCTGAACTCAGAGGAGGGAGGCTGCAGTCAGGATCTGCTGAGCTCGGTTCATTTCCTTTCACAAAGCACTGGTAGCAGGAGACCAAAGGGCGGTGTTTGGTTTTTGGGTAGGATTCGGCAGGGAGTTTAGGTGAAATGGAGGGACTTTTCAGTTTGTTCATGTGATTGGTTTGTCATTCGCTTTATTCATCTAATACTATTTTCCCTGTAGTATTTTAAATTATTGTGCTATATGGAAGAACCTAGACAGTCAGTATTTATGTTTATTTTCAAGTAACCTCAAACATTGGAATTTCATAAAAAGTGTTTATATATATATATATATAAATTTAAAAGGCTTGTTGCATTCTTGAGTGATTTTATTATATCTTGAGGGATTTTCCCCTGTTATATGTATCTCTAGTTTTATAGTAAAAATTAAAGTGACAATACCATTCAAATTCCAGAAATTTGTTTTCAAATAACCATGTATAGGTGACCATAGCTATTTTCCTATAAACTGTATTCTAGGATATCTGCCTTCACTCTCTGACTTAACTATTATACCTCAGGATGAAGGTTTGGGTTAGGGTGTTGTCAGAGAGGAGGTATTTTCAAGAAAAATATTTGCCTGTTAAACCAAAGGGTTAGTTTACCAGTTAATCAGAAGCAGTCTCTTACTACAGCTCTTCTTAAAGAAAGGTCTTGGCACCTCTTGTTTTTTTCTCCAAAAATAAAATAGCTTTATGGCTTTTCCTGAAAAATAATAAGTGCTTACGTACTCCAAATCAGACAATATAAAAAAGTACGAAGAAGAAAATAAAAATCACCTGGAAGCCTACAGTCTTCCTGTGAACACCTGCCCAGGTCTCTCGCCTCCCTCCCATTCTTCCTTTCGCTCTCATCTGAGCAACGGAGGCAGGCCGGCCGAGGGTCCAGCTGAGTCCCCCACTCAGCAGTGTGGAATCCCTGCTCTGCTGCTTCAAAGCTGGCACATTTCCTTAGGTTCGATTTACACACCATACAGTCCACTTGTTTGAAGTACACAATTCCATGCATTCAGCTGAACTCAAACGTGGGAGAAGTGAACATTTCATACTCCTAGGTAGGCAGCCCGGGAAGATATGAGCATTTAGTCCTCTTGTTCAGGGAAAGCAATACAGCTATTATGTTCTCGGAAAGGAAACTAAGAGATGGCAGCATTATCTCAACCAGAATTCTCTGATGAGCCTTGTCCGGCGCTGACCCCACCTGCCTTTCCTCCTTGGTGGCAGTGGCCCACCTAATGGCAGGCCTGAGGAAGCAGCACGCACAGAGACTCGCCCAGACTCAAGGAGACTTCATGAGGGCTAAGCAGTCTTCATGGGGGACCAGGAGGCTTACACGTCCCAGTGGGCTGTGTGGAGAATTAGTAAGTCTCAGAAGACATGGAAACAGCTCACCAGCCTTTAATAAGATTCTGTGAACCTGAATGACCTGAGATCTCAATGCTTGATGGAGATGACACAGGCTGTCAAACTCTGAAAGGACAGATGGGTGTGGACACACCTACAACATCCTCAGGCGGTGAGAAAGCTGCCAAACCCTTCCTGTCAGGACCCATGTCAACTGCCCTGTGTTACCTCTGAGTGACCCCGGGCAGAGAGCTCATTGGGACCTGGAGAGAATGCTAATTTTACCTTTTGGTTTCTTCTACAACCAACTCTCCTAATTCCTTTCCTTACAGAGGAAGATGGAACAACCTATACAGCCTCCAGGTACTTGGGCCTGAGGACTCCTGGCAGCTCCCACTCAGATGCTGCCTAGCAGAGCTCCCAAAGCTCTGGAGAGTTACCAGACAGAGGCAGGTGGAGCTCAGAGGGAGTTTGAGAGACAGCCAGGTGACCCAGGGCCAGTGGTGGGCTTTTGTAATTCCTATCGGAATTTTCAAATGCATTTCAATCCCTATAGGAAGGTGGTAAAATGCAACAAATTTTAAGTTGTTGATAATGTGAAAACTCTGTCACTTCTATGTAAAAATTGTTAACAAAGTCAAAGACAATTATAGTTCTCGTTGCCCTCAAGATGAGGAAACTGAAGCCTACACCAAAAGGATTCCGCTTCCACCACACATGGGGCAACAGCCCTTGCCCATCTTTGCCACACTAACAGCCTATTGCACCTGGCCAGGTTTCTATTGTTTCATTCTGTGGTGCTTTTGTGACCCAGTGTCACTCTAGCATACTTTAAGGTTTCAGTGAGTCCCAAAACATGGAAATATTTAGTGGGATAATGAGGCACACTAAATCATTTAAATCACTTGGTATACATCGATCCTGTGAGGTATACTAAGTTATTCTTATTTTACAGATGAGTAAACTGAGGAACAAAGAAGTAAGGAGCTTGCCCAGGGTTACTGATAATGCAAATGAGTCCTGTCCATAGGAATGCAAACTGTACCTTCTAGACATTGCCTTCTAGACATTGGCCAACTGATTTTGACATTTCTGATAGCTTATATATGCGTGTTTTTAAAAAGTTTGGACCTTCAGTAAAGAAAGAGGCATAAATAAACAAGCCCCACCTCCTTGCACCACTATAGCAAAAAGTACAAGGAGACTAAAACAAGTATCATCCAGAATTGTCAGAAAATTGAGCTGCATGAAAGTCTGACAACAAAAGATTTGAAGAAGCCACATTCATCCAGATGGGGAGGAAGGGCAGACATGCAGAGAGGCATGGAGAGGTGCAGAGATGTGAAACGAGTGGTCCCACATCCATGCATGGTGGGTAAAAATTGGGAGAAATACCTTGGGAGCAAGAGATCCCACATCAGACCACATAGCCCAGGGTTCCAGTGCCATTAAGGTAAGTTCCTATAACTTCTGGCTATAAAAACCAGTGAGTGTTGGGGCTCTAGAAGAAACTGCGGTGTTCTCTAGAGACTTCTATTCAAGGGTTTAGGACTTAAGACTTATAGACTTAGGATTTAGGTTGACACACCCTCTCTGAGATTCAGCACCAGGGCAACAGCTGAAGGACACCGGTGGCAAACAGGGAGAAAGTGAAGTGACTAGCAACACAGCAAGTACCAAGGCACAGCTTCCTCCTGGGAAAAACTCCAGAGGTCAGGCAGTGGCATTGTCCCCTCTCAAAGCCCTCCCCCACACAGAGACACAAAGCAGTGACATCGGTTGCCCTGACCTGGTGACTACCTAAGGCTCTGCCCCATACAACTCATAGGTGTGCTGTTCTACAATAGGCCATACTACTAAGACAGGGAATCAAAGCAGCTCTACCTAATACACAGAAACAAATGCACAGAACTAGATGAAATGGACATAAGCAACCTATCAGATGCAGAGTTCAAACACTGGTTATCGGGATGCTCAAAGAATTCATCATGTGCTGTAACAGCATACAAAAGGCCCAGGCTACAAAGAAGGTTGCACTAAGTGAAATAAAGAAAATTCCACAGGGAACCAGCAGTGGAGGGGATGAAGCCAACAATCACATCAATGATTTGGAACATGAGGAAGAGGAAGTATTCAATCAGAACTGAAGGGAGAAAAAAGGATTAAAAAACATGAGGATAGGGTAAGGAATCTCTGGAACATCTTTAAATGTGCCAACATCTGAATCATGGGTGCCAGAAGGAGAAGAAGAAGGGCAAGAAATAGAAAACTTATTTGAAAAAATAATGAAAGAAAACTTCCCTAATCTGCTGAAGGACATAGACATACAAGTCCAGGAAGTACAGAGAGTCCCAAACAAAATGGATAAAAACAGCAACACACCGAGACACATCAAATTAAAAAGGCGAAAGACAAAAATAAAGAGAGAATCTGAAAAGCAGCAAGGGAAAAACAGATAGTTACCTACAAAGGAGTTCCCATGAGACTGTGAGCTGATTTCTCAAAAGAAACTTTGCAGGCTAGAAGTGTCTAGTAAGAATTATTCAAAGTGATGAAAAGCAGGGATCTACAACCTAGCTTACTCTATTTGGCAAAGTATCATTTAGAATTGAAGGGCAGATAAAGTAGTTCCAAGACAAGGTAAAACTAAAGGAATTCACCATCCAAGCTATTATTATATGAAATGCTAAAGGGCATTGTATAAGAAAAAGAAGATCAAAACAATGAACACTGAAATGGCTGTAAATTCACAACTATCAATAATTGAATGCAAATAGCAAACTAAACAAGCAAGCAGAACAGGAACAGAAGCACAGAAATGGAGATCACATGAGGGTTATCGGGTGGGAGGGGGAAGGAGGAGAATGGGCGAGAAGGTGCAGGGATTGAAAAGCACAAATTGGTAGGTACAAAATAGACAGAGGAATGTTATGAACAGTGTAGGAAATGGAGTAGCCGAAGAACTTGTATGCATGACACATGGACATGAACTAAGGGGGGATTGCCGGAGGGAATCAGGGTACTGGGTAGAGTAGGACAAAGGGAGAAAATTTGGACAAGTATAATAGCATAATCAATAAAATGTATTTTTGAAAATGTGTCCTTTGAATTGGCCATAATATTTTACTGGTTTACTCATTAATAAGTTAAATAAATCTTTGGCACATATTTGTTTTATGTTTGTATAAGACTCATGATTTTACCTTTTAAAAAAATTGATCTTTAACAACTGTGTGTAGTTCCTGAATGTGCGTACGTGCCTTTCCCACGAGCTGTTTCTTCTCCCTGTGATGCTTTGCTCGCCTCTTTATCAGTTCAGTGGTCAGCAATGTCCAAGACCCAGTTCCAGTCTGTCCCACTACCTGCTTTTATAATGGCCAACAAGCTAAGCCTGGCATTTAAGGTTAAAAATATTTAAAAAATAATATTTTGTGACATGACAGTGATATGAAATATAGATTTCAGTGTCCATAAACTAGGTTTAACTGAAACGTCTATATTGATCATTATGTGTTGTGTACACCTATCATGTCTACACTACAACAGAGAAGTCGTGAAAGATCTCATCACATGTAAAGCCGAAAATACTTACTATCTGGCCCTTTTCAGGAAAAGTCTCTGAACCCATTGCTATGATCTGAATGTTCAGGTTACCCCCAATTCACATGCTGAGATTTTAACCCCAAGGATGATGATATTGGGAGGTGGGGCGTTCGGGAGGTGCTTCAGTAATTAGGCTGAAACCTTCACCAATGGGATTAGTGCTCTCATAAAAGAACTCCCGGTCCCCTTCTGCCCTGTGAGGGCACAGCAGGAAGTTGGCTTCCTGCAGCTGGGAAGAGGGTTTTCAGCAGAACCAAACCATGCTGGGACCCTGATCTTGGAGTTCCAGCTTCCAGACTGTGAAAAAATAAATTGCTATTATTTATAAGCCACCCAGGCTATGGTGCTTCGTTGTAACAGTTCGAATGGACTAAGATCCATAATCTACTTCATGCCCCTAAGGTCTCAGCACCTCCTCCAGGACACTTTCTAACTCTCCCTTCTGGGCTGGGATCCCTTCGTGGGTAATAAAACACCCTGTGCGTGTCTACTGTAGCAGTTGCCATCTGTTTTGTGAATGTTCACTCTTCTTATGCCTTCACACCTAGTCCGGAAATCCTTTGAGGGCATGGACTATGACTAGTTTACACCTGCATTTCCAGAGCCTAAGACAGTGCCTGGTTCACAGTAGACTCTCAGTATTCATTGAATGAAATACTTCTCTTCCCCATACTGGATAACAAGGGCATTTGAATATCATAGCATTCAGCATTTAGTAACTGACTATTAACTTATTTTTATATTTTATTTTGGGAGGTTAAAGCAACAACACAAGCCAACCTATTTTTAAAATAAAGTGACATACACCATTATTTCTTTTAATTCCCTTGAAATGAAGTGATCGAGGGCACAGTGGAGGCAGAAATAAGAACAGCAGCTGCCATGGCCTAACATGGTGACCTTGTTCTGCAAAGGAGGGATGTGCTGGGATGAGAGCATGGGTTTAACAGTCTCTGTGGGACTGGCAGGCCCGAGCTACCCTCCCGAGAAGGGCAGGGCTAACTAAGCAGCTGGCACGACTCCTGGGAGTAGCTTCCTCAATGTTTTCCACTTACCCACTTATCCTGGGACAGAACCTTCTCTAATGCCTTCAGAGAAAGCATGGCCCTGCCCAGCACCTTGATCTTGGACTTGTAGCCTCCAGGACTGTAAAACAATGCATTTCTGTTGTTATGGCAGCTGCAGCAAACTAATACATCATGGCACCTCACTTTTCATCCTTCTTTTCCCTATCCCCAATATTGGGATTAGGTGTTTATTTCACTTAGAGTCACTGCCTTTTGGGTTTGTTGATCTTGCTGCTTTTCCAAATTAAATACTTCCCCCATATTAGTTTCCTATTGCAATTGTAACAAATTACCACAAACTTATTACTTCATGGTTAAGGGGGGTGGAAGTTCAAAATCAGTCTCATTAGCTGAAGTCAAGGTGCCAGCACATCTGGTTCCTTTTCCAGAGGCTCTGAGGGGAGAATCCATGTCCTTGACTTTGTCAGCTTCTAGAGGTTCCTGCCTTCTGTCACCCCTTCCTTCCTCCACTCTAATCTCTTGTTTTTGTTGTTGTGTTTCTAACTTCTCACTCTGACTCTCCTGCTTCCTTCCTGGAAAGACCCTGTGATACTGAGCACGTTCAGTTTAATCCAGGAAAATCTCCCTCCCTCAATATTTTCAACTTGATCACATTTGCATAGTAGATTTTTACCATGTAACCTAACATATGCATAGGTGACAGGGATTAGGACACGGGCATCTCTGGGGAGGCCACCACACCTCTTTCCATCCTTACCCTTTCCAAATTCCATTCATCTCCTTTACCTCAGCTCACAATGACATCTGTCTTTGTAATTACAGTCTATATGTCATCATGGTGCCTGGTCCTACCTCTCTAATTGTTGGACATGAGGTCACCTATTTCTCTAATTGCTCTGAAGGTGCCTTGAAGACGGAGACTATTGTTATACTCCACTGGCTCTCCTGAAACACTGCCCACACACCCAAAGGTGTAAACGGTGCTGATGGAAGGTTCCATTATTACCTGGAGTGCAGAGCTGCAAATTCCAGACCTCCAAATTTGCCCTCCACTTCCACCCTTTTGTTACTTATGCGAGAGGTGAGACCGAGGTGGGCTGGGCAGAGAGCTGAGATGCCAGCGGCAGCGTCTGCCCTCGAGCTGCTACCAGAGTACAGCAGGTAAGCAGTTAGGTGTGACTTTCGTATTCTCATCGTATCCCTCCCATCTTTATGGAAAATAACAATCAGTACACATCCCAGACAACCTCAGACGAGTCCCAGCAATGTTTGAGGGACTTTATGAAACACTTGCAAGTGCGAGTTCTGCCTTCCAGAGATCTGGCAGCTCACAGCCAGCAGAGCAGGATGATTCTTGAGAGTGGGCGGTCCTGGGCGGTGCGCTGTGTGCCAACGTCTGAAGAGTAAGATGGGGGTCTGTCTTCTTGCATAAAAGTGGGTCCAAGCCTGGGCACAAAGTGGTGTCTTTTCCTTTTATAGGTTTGGGATTGAGAACTTATCTTTAAACTGTACAACAGGCTTTCATTTCATTTTTAAATATTAATACTTTACTATAAAACAGACCTCATTCTATAGGCCTACTCTCCTCCCTCTGAAAGACAGAGTTTTATTTTATGTAGCTAAGGTTTAAGGAGAAATAATTTCACGAGGGAAGGAGCTTGTATTTTGGAGTCAGACACACTGACCTTCAAATGTGAGAGGTCTTCCGTGGTTGCGTGATGTTTGGAAAGTGAAGGGTGCCACCTCCCAGGACGGACGGGAGTATGAACGGGAATGATATGCAGTGTATCAGTAGACACAGTACTTCATAAGTGCCCTGCATCTAACAGACACCAAAGCCAGATTAGCTCTTCTCTTCTCTGTTCTTGCTAACTGAAGAGGGTTAAATGCTGACAACACATATAAAGTAGAAAACACCACAATGATTGTTTGCTTTTGGAGGACAAAATGTAAAAGAATTTAAAGTGACTTGCAAAGGATTATGTCTTAGCTCAGGCTGCCATAACGAAATGGAACTGGTAGCTTGAACAACAGGAATTCTTTTTCTCACAGGAGGCCAGAAGTCCCAGAGCAAGGCACCAGCCTCTGGGTGCTGACTCGTGAATGGCCACCTCCTCCCTGTGCCCTGGAACGGTGGATGGGAGTGCGGGGAGCCGGTGAGCTCTCCAGTATTTCCTCTTCTAAGGACATGAATCCTCTGGGATCAGGGTGCCAGCCACCTCAATGACCTCATTTAACCTTAGTTACCTCTATAAAAGCCCTGTCTCCAAATATAGTCATACTGGGGACTGGGGATATAGTCACACATGGAACTTTGGGGACACATTCATTCATGTTTACACTTGGCATTTCCTTTCATTTTAGGTTTTACCCTGAATGATTTAAATTGTGTTAAGACCTATGAAACTGCTTCCTTTGCTGCCTTGTTCCTGGACTTTGCTGGGGAAGGAGACCAGAGGCCGGGAGGGGAGCAGCCTCACTCCTGCTCTGTCAGTTCCCCACAGCTGGAGATGAGCGGGGTCTTCTCGCAGGTCCCCATGCACAGCTCCATGAGTGTCCCCACGGTTCATTGCAAATGAAAGGAGACTTCTGATGTTACCTTCCATAACCTCCCACAGCACAGTTCAGCCCTGGGCAGTTTGGGGAGAGGTGCAGAGGTGAAGGAAGGAGCTGGAGGGACGACAGACCTGGAATCTCATGTCACCTTCCTCCAAAGACTGTGCAGTTTCTCCACACCTCATATCCTAGTCAGTGTCAGTTGAAAGCATCAACATGTCAGTTGCTGCTACTTTCATTGGTATTGATTATTTTGATATCTCTGTATGTCACTCGACACAGCAATGCGTTATTCTGAAGATGCATTTGAAAATGCATGTTGTGAAAAGTTGCTCCATGCCCGCTTTCCTGTACGTAGTATCCAGCAGTGTTGTATAAAATGATATCTTTTATTTTTTAAGGGGTTATAGCTTTTTTCCCTTTAGCCAGAGAAGACAGAAAACAACAGGTCCAAAGGAAAAGCCACAACCAGGAGCAGCAAAAATGTGTGATGCTGCTAAGGGAAAGATAGAAGGGGTTTGCCTGGTCATCTGGGGAGGCTGTTATGTCACTTTGATTACTAACAACCATTGAGTGTGAAGCAGCACCCTCGGCTGTGAGCTCTATTGCCTGGGACAATTGCAAAGTGAAAGGTTACCAGGTTAGCTGAGGACCAGTCCTTTTATACGCAGGGAGTTTCCAATCTCTGTGTGGCCAGATTAATATGTTCACGTGGCTTCCTGGGCCAAAGAGGGAATGCAAAAGTCCTGCTCTGCAAATGGGGTTGTGCATCTTCATTAAAGGGGCTCCAGCAGGTAGATGGAAGCATATGTTCAAATGTCAATAGAGAGGTCAGGTGCACACTAACAGGGTGATAGAAATGTAAAGAAAAATGCTGAAGCATGGCCTGGCCAGGTGGCTCAGTTGGTTGCAGCATCATCTTGTGCACCAAAAGGTTGCAGGTTCAGTCCTCAGTCAGGGCACATACCTGGATCCCGGGTTTGATCCCTGGTTGGGGCGCACAGGGGAGGCAGCCAATCAATATTTCTCTCTCACATTGATGCTCCTCTCTCCCTTCCTCTCTCTAAAATCAATAAATATCATTGGGTGAGGATTTTTAAAAAACGCTGAAGTAGTCCTGACCAGGACGACTGGTCAGCGCGCCTTAGTTGGTTGAGCATCATCCTGCAAAGTGAAAGGTTGCCGGTTGGATTCCTGGTCAGGGCATGTGCCTGGGCTGTGGGTCTGGGTACTAGCTGGGGCATTTGCAATAGGCAGCCATTCAGTATTTCTCTCTCACATTGATGTTTCTCTCCCTCCCTTTCTCCTTCCCTTCCCCTCTCTCTAAAAATAAATAAATAACAACTTTAAAAAATGCTGAAGTATGTAGAAACATGGTTGCATGCTCCCCCTAGTGAGGCTTACAGAAAGAATCTTGGAATGGTATCTTTCACTTATTCTTTTCTTAATTCTCTCAACCAACATATATTTGGTATCAACTGTGAGCCTAGAACAGCATCTGGCACACACTAGGCACTCAATATGTGTTTCTGCTTGAGTCTTAGGCATTTTATTCTGGCCATGAGCGACACAATGGTGCATGTAAGAGCCAAGTCCCAGCCTTCCTAGGATACTAGTTTGGAAATACAAACACTCAGCAAATAACCAAGGAGAGGTAGAAGGGGTGGATTGTATTGCAAGACTATTGTCAGAGAAAAAGAACAGGCTCTGGACTAAAGCCACCAGGAAAGGATTTTCCCAAGGTGTTGGGAGCTGTCCTACCTGGTTTCAGGGACTGTAGCCTCATTAATGGACAAAAAGGTCCCACAGCTAGGACTGAGTGAAAAGCTTTTAGGGACATGAGCCACTAAGGAGACAGAACATTCTCTCCTGGCAGGAGCATAGCCCCTGCCTCCCTCACTTCCCCCTGCTTGGTCTGGGTGGATGACTGGTTATCCAATGACAGATAAGACCCCTCAAAAGAGGAGGGGCAACCTAAGACAGGTACAGTTGCAATGGGCCGTCAGGGAAGGACTTAGGGATCTTCAGAGAAGGGGCAGAAAGACCCTCATCCCTCGGCTTTGTCATAGCCTGAGAGAGTCCTCAGTCTTTCTGTAAAAGTCTCCTAGTCTCTTGGTTGTTTTGCTCTCCCCACCAGACTCAGCCTGGGAACAATGCCAGAGGCAGCTGGGATCTTGTACCGGAACAGATGGCTCCTGGGGGTGAATCTGACCAGAGAAAGAATATACATTGTTTACTTTGAGGCTTGCTCTGCCCTGTTGCTATGAAACAGACACTTGAGCCAAAGCCAACCCTGACCAGAGACAATTCCTGTGTTTCTCCAGCTATTATCTGCCAATCATGTCAGTTTCTCAAGAGGGTAGCTTTTGAGCATTGGTTGATGATCTTTATGTGCACACTGTGTATGTCTGTGTGAGCTGAACCCAATAAAGATGCAGGGAAGGAGATGCTCAGGACCTTCCTCCTCTGAGGGCCTGGTCACCTTTTCTCCCCAAGCAGATCATGTCTTGGTAGATTTATTCTCATCCGCAACGGCCCAGGGGAGCTCTGTGAGTGGAGCTTCCGCACACGAAGGTAAGGAGGATGAGGAACTCTGTCTGTGACCATGGAGTCGGTGGGTCACGCCTGGGCTGTGCGTCCCAAACTGGACAGATAAATACCTTTGCAGCAGGAGACTGGTGGCACCATGGACGGGGACATTCAGCAGAAACCTACGGTCCCTGCGTTACCACTTTGCTCACTGCTGTCACTTCTCATCCCCTGACCCGATGAGATATTGTGGTTCCAATTTCTGGGGCGGTGTCACTAAAAAAGTAACAAATAAATGGAAATGTCCAGAATACCTGGTGCCAGTGCTTCCTAAAATCCCCAAGGAAGTGCACCTGCTCCTTGGCACATGCAAACTCCATGGAAGCTTCCCGATCATTGCGCAGCACTGCGGACACAGAGAAGCCAAGGCTCTGGTATTGTGCTCACGAGGCCTGGGGCTTTGGCCAAAAACCCTGTGCACGCTGAACTAGTGGAGACAGACCCCAGTCTGGGCAGGTTTATTGGGATCCCCTGGAAAAGAATGTGACTGCCCATGAAGAGGGATCGCAGGGATGTCATCCCCAAATTGGTACAGTAACAACAGGCAAGTTAACAGGGGAAAACCAGGACATGGTCACTGAGTTCAGGATCTTTAACTGAAATGCAAACTTCCTTAAAGATTTTGTGCAGCAGGCAGGAAAGTAGGGAGTTTATTGGCTACTGAAGGCTTTTCAAGCAGGCCCAGATACTCATGGCTACTGAAACACCTCAACTGCTTGGTATCTGTAAATTCTAAAACCCATAACTTTTTTTAAGATCCATCTGGGCTGTATGTCCCTACTCCAAGAACCCCTGATCCCCAGCTTTCCTGGAATGGGGCAGAACCAAGAAATATGTGCCAGGAGGCATCCCAGCCACCCAGGAAAAAGGTGACAGAATTTGCAAGGCCTCTAGTGGAGAGGAAGAGGGGGAAGGGGAAGCAAAGGCCCCCAGAGCCACTGATATTGTACAGGGCTCTCCTTCTCCTTAACTGGTTACTTATTACCTGGCCCTGTGCCCATCCTTCCATCAGGGTGATCAGTGCTAAGGCTTATGGTGAATGGAAAACATTAGATGAAGTTCATCTCCCGCTGTGCAAAATGGGCAGGGTCCAATGGGTTTTGCTTCCATGACCATAGTGACCCAACTGACCCCATCTTTATTTACAACTCTGAAGAGGCCCCATTTGATCCTGAGTGCAGAGAATTCTTTTTACAGGCAGCTCCCCCTCATGGCAGGACAGTGCGCCTACATTCTCCAGGGCTGGGGGGTGCTGACAGGACATGGAGGGGATTCCCTCCCAGATGCCAGACACTTCAGCCCCACGTCCCTCTGCTTCTGCTGCCCAGGAAGGGTCTAACCACGAACAAATTTGCCTCGATGGAAAGGTTTCCCCGCTCCCTCCCCTAATTTTGCCCCTATGGGCATGCCCGGGCAAACCTCTTGTGGGAGATGAGAGAACTCAGAGTTCTGGCCACTTAAGCTCTGGATAGCCGCACTCTGAACTCCAGGCCCCACACCAGCATCCTCCCAGCTTCCTTCTGTCATCCATCCTCTTCCCACACAGCTGCTCTCCAACCGTCTGGCCCAGCCAGTCTCTGATACCACCTCTGCCCCTTCCCCCACCTCCGGGACTGCCAGCCCCCCGAGCCCCTGCCCTAGGAAACTGGCAGCTCCAAGGTATTGTTCCACCTCCCAGGGACAATCACCCTGTTCCACTCTGGTGGGCCACTGGGAAAATAAAAGTGCACAGTTCTTTTCGGCCAGATTGGACACCAGCGCTCAAGTCACTGTCATTCCAGGCAATCTCTCTACATTTCCAAAAAGGAAACCCTTTTACTTTTGATTGGTAAAACAATCAAAGTTTATGAACCCATTTAATGTAACTCTTGGAACTGTTCCCCTCAATGAGCTTCCTCCAGTGTTGGCCCCTGGCTTGCTCTTCCCATATTATAGCCATGGAGACACTGAAGTGTCACAGGTGACTTGGGACAAGCCCAAGTTCTTGGCCTTCCTGGTGAGACTCACCAAGTGAACATCAGCGAGTCTTCCCCCTGAGGTCAGGATGGTAACCACTGCCCAGGACCAACAGGGCACTGAGGCTTTGCCCAGTGGCAACCTTGGGGTGGGGTCATCAAGCCCACAGCCTCCCCTGTAAACGCCGTTTGCCTGGTCCTTAACTCAGGCACCGGCACCAGTGAGTGCAGCCTCATTCCTGACTGCTGGAAACTCAGGGCTCAGACTCCCTCGACTAAGGTTCTAATTCTTAATATTATATGTTGTAGACTGCTCTGCCTGGTTTTAGGAATTGTATCTCTACCCCTTGTGGCTAAGGGCGAGGGATGACCTCTGGAGTGCTAGCCACAGGAGACAAAGCTTGTCTCTGGTAGCAAATGCTGCCTCAGTTTCCTCTCCCTGCCCCCAAAGCTTGGTTGGAAGTCAATGACAGGTAAGACCTCTCACAGCGGAGGGCAACCTAAGCCAGACTGGATCACCTGGGAGGCCATCATGGAAGGATTGGGAGGCTGCAAGAAAGAGCAATGGACTCTCGCCCCCCAACTTTGACAAAGCCTGAGTCTCCATGTTCTCTGAGAGAAGTGCTTCCTGGCTCTAATCCCCTTAAGCCTGAATACCTGTGGGGAGAGGTGCAGCTCCTTGCCTTGCTAGAGCGTGTCCTGGGGAAAAATCTGGCATCACAAAGACTTGCTGATAAACCGGTGAAATATGCTCTGCTAAGAGTGCTTTCATTCATATGATAAGGGTCCGAGAGGAAATGAGTTTGTCTCCCAAAGTTTCTGAAACTCTCTTCCTGACAGACACTGACTCAGACTCTGAAGCCCTCAGATTTCTTTGTAATGTTATCTACTGTTTGATCCTTGCTGCCCTGTATTCCTGTGTATTACAACCCAGTAAAAGGCTATGGAGAAAGGCACTCTGGGCCTTTGTCTCCCCTGAGAAATTGGCCACAGCCCACTCCTCCTCCCCAAACTGATCTCATCTTGTCTTGGTCATTATTCACTATCATGTCCGTGGCACCGGGGGGACTCGCGAAAGAAGTCGCCCCCACAATTATAGAACTGATCGAGGACATATTACAATGGCTGAGAAGCATTCTTCGAGGTTTAGGACCTAAGTTACATGTTCTAGTCTGTTCTTATCCCAAAGGAATCCTGGGCCCAGCTTGCTTTCACTTCACTGGGGGCTCAGTATACATTTATGAGGCTCCCAATGGGGTATTTAAACAGTCCTGCAAGTGCACGTGGACTCTGCCACCAGCATTTCAGCACCTTGCAATTGGAAAGTGCCGTTTTTGGCATTATATTGATGGCATGTGGAGGGGTCCCTCTGAGGAAGCAGTATGGGCAGATGTGCGCACCCTCACAGACCACTGACACCAGCGTGGCTGGGCAATTGCCCCTCACAAGGTTCAAGGCCCGGCTTCCCAGCCACGTTCCTGGGCATCATCCAGTCCTCTGAGGGCCTAGGAATTCCCCCATCAGGCGAACATTAATGACATGACAACACCCGCCACACTCACACGGCACAACACATGTGAGCTCTTTTCATGTTCTTAAGGCAACACGTCTCACTGGTCCTTTGCCCTGTATATGCAGCCATGTGCAGTTGCCCCCTCCACTGGGACAGAGCCCAACAGTGGGCTTCAGAGAGTGCCCAACAGGCTGCCCCACAGCCTCACCTTTCGTCCCCTCAGGCTCCACATTCCAAGTTGAGTCCTTGGCTGCACCTGACTTTGCCTCTCAGGGTCCCTGGACCAAACGTGAATCTACCTGGCTTCCTGTGAGGTGGGTTTGCACTAAATCTTAACTCCTAGGGGCAGCCTGAAACATTCCCCTTAAGCACCAGCTTTCAGCATCCTACTGAAACTGGGCTCTTTTAGAAACTGAGGCCCCAACCTGCCCCGCCCAGTACTGCTTCTTACCTGAGTTCGGTAAAGTCCTGGGAGAGAGATCCACGCCTCTTTGGGGAAATTGAAGTGGTGCCTTCACCAGAGGGCTAACCCTGATGCCAAAGGCTTTTCCAAATTACAGGAGAATGGGGTTCCCCACCTCCTGCGCACCCTCTTGCTGGAGTGCCTTGAAGAAGTGATAGCAGAACTCCCGCTTCTTTCCCTCTGGCTGTGTGGCGAGGCCCCAGGGCCCTAACAGCCTGAGACAGAGTCAGTGTTCTTCATCAGTGGCCGTACCACCGTGTGCAGTGCCGTATGCTGGTGGGCTTGGCATCCCACCTGCTGCAGAAAACTTGCTAGTGGAAGAGGGCGCTTATGACTCAGCTCAGTGGGCGGAATGTTGCTGCTCAGGTAGCCCTCAAGGGCCCTAAGAGAGGGCCTTTCACAGAGCCACATTTTCAGACTCCTGGGTCCTTGCTAGGCACTGACGTTTGCTCTGGCCAGTGGCAGAGGACAATTTCCTCATCCAAGGCAAACCCATCTGGTGTCCAAATATGGAATAAATTAGCAGAATCCCCAATTTTTATCATTGCCACTTACGCTTCTGTACACACAGAGTGCTCCATGGGAGAAGCTATTTCCCACAGTACGGCAGACTCCCTCACGAAGCCCTCCACACTCAGCCAAGCACCGACACCTCAGAGTACCGACCCTTTTCACCAACTTGCGTCATCAGGGGGTTCATGCCTCAACAACCTGGGCTCAAGCCAGGGGAATCCCTCTCTCTGGCCCCAAGGTTAGGATAGGCCAGTGCACTCTCTGTCCCCAAACCAAACAACAGAGGCTATCCAGATGGGGATATCTTCCCTGGGGGAGGCTGACTACGCTTCCTCAGGCAGTGATTTTACCTGCCAGCTGCCCCCCTGCACCGGGGCTTCCGGATGCAGCATCGGGATCAACGATACTTACACAGGACTCCTCTCGGCGACCCCCTCCTGGAATTCCTCTTCAGAACAGGTCCTCTCTTTCCTTACTAAATTTATTCTTGCTCCCTTTGGATAGACAGACATTGCCTCTGACCAGGGCACCACTGTACCTCTGATGAGACTGGATAGTGAGCTCTCCAACCTAAAGTTCTTTGGATCTGCTGTCCAGGTCCACGTTCCCATGTGGCTGGCCTCCCGGAGTGTCCTAATGATTGTTGATTGTCGTGAACTCTCAGGCAAGTGATCCTGAAATGGAGGGGACTCTCGCCCCAGGCATTTCTAGCAGATAGCAGCACTGTGGATAAGCTGAGACCAGCACAAAACCTGATACACAGCTATTACTGTAAGTAGTTCCATCGGAACACAGCCACGCCAATTTGTTTATCTTATACGCCGTAAGTCTCAAGTCTGAGGCTACTTTCACTCTATAGCAGCAGAGCCGGATACTTGCAACGGTGGCCATATGGCCTTCAAAGCCTCAATTATTTACTGTCTGGGACTTTAAAGAACAAGTTGCCAACTGTGCTCCATTGTGGGGTGTTGGCTTGCCAGTGGGCAAGAGAAGCCATGTAAAGGGTCAGGCAGAAGTATCGCCTGCTGGAGTGTGGTTGGTAGGGTATGTGGATGTCTCTCATGAGATGGACAGCGGTTTGAACATTTCACCTAAAATATCATATGGTGTGCTTGAGAGTGATAGTGTTATGTTACAGAATTACATGATATGATTTTGTAATAAACAAAAGGAGCATTATTTGTGCCAGACCCTGTATTTGGGAGATTGGAGATAAGAAGTGTGGATCTATTCAACACATACTTTGGAAAAAACCTAGGGAATCAGCCACTGGCTTTGCTGGCGTGGGGAGGAAGAACAGTGACTCCCAGGGTCATGGGTCCCCTGGCGAGGTGGGTATCATTTGCTGAGTTGGGTGCATCGAGGAAGGGAAGAGTTACAGAGCACAAAACAACTGAAGATTTATCTTCAAACAGGTTAATTCTGGGGTATCAATTAGACGTCATTTGGATGGAGAACTGAAAGCTAGGAAACATAATGCTGTTTAGGCCCAGGAGAGCAAAACTGAGTGAGATACCAGCAAGGAGTAAGGAAGATGGTGAAAAGCCCGAGAAAGAAAAATAAGGAGGAGAGAAGGGATGGCCTGAGGCACCAGGCTAGAGACAGCAACCAGCTAGGGTTTCCGAAAAGCCCCGCAGGGCTCCTGGTCACACAGAGACCAGAGTTGGAAAGGGGCCGTCTCCTTGGGGCACCACCCAGGGAGGTGTGGGTGTGAACTGGATCCCTGGACGTTGAGGGCAGGACTGGGTGAGGCGGGAGAGAGGGCCTCTGGCAGAGCTTTCTCCGAAGGCAGGCTGGGTCCTGAGCACTTGCACTTGTCACATGAAAACAGGAGCAGAGACAAGGGCCCTGCCCCATGTCCCTTGCTCCCGCCCCTCTTTGGGTAGGTAGACCCCAGAGAAAGAACAGAAGAGGATCACTTAGACCCTGTTTCTTAGTTTTTCCTTTTAAAATAAATTTTATTAAGATATAACTATGTATAGTAAAACATACCCATTTTAGGAATTTAGTTTTGAGTCCTGACAAATAAATCCAACCCTGCAAACACCACCACGATCAACAGATAGACCGTTTCCATCAGCCCTGCCAATCCCCTCAGCCTCTCTGCAGTGAAGCCTCCCCCTTTCCCAGCCCCGGCAACTGCCAGTGAGCCCTCCGTCACTGTGGGCTGGTCTTGCCCGTTCCATGTAAGTGATACTGTTGTGCCTGCTCCTTTCACTCAGCAGAATGAGTTCAGCAGTTTATTCCTTTTGTATTGCAGATTAGTAATTCATCGGCATAGATATTGATGTGATATATTCAAAAGTGTTCAACCATTACCTATTGATGGACATTGGAGTTATTTCAACTTTCTTGCTATTATGAAAACCTAGTTTCTTCTTTTAATCTCAACACCTGAGGTGCTTCTGTTCCTACAGGTGAGCGAGGAGAGAGCTGGATCCAGAGCAGAGCCTCTCACCTGTTAGTGTCGTCAGAGTCACCAGAGCCCTCGGTCAACCAGCTGCCCCCCCACCGACCTGCTGATTCAGGAGGATGTGGGCGAACCCAGAATCTGCTTGTCTAGCAAACAGGGCTGATGCTGCTGTTCCAGGACCGCACTTTGAGACGCTCCGGTCTTGTGATGTGTCCTTCACGAAACAGGAGGACAGGGACATGGGGCGCCCTCTACTGGTGTTGTGCTCATTGTGCGCCTCGAATGCTTCCCAGACACATGTAAGCCTGGGGACAGTGACCTTAACGGTTTTACTGAGGTATAACTTTCACATCATGGATCACTTGTTTGAAGTATACAATGATTTTTGGTAAATTTACCAAGTTGTGTGATCATCAACACAATACAGTTTTAGAATGCTTCCCACGACTCCTGTAATGCCTCTCCTGCCAAGGTACAGTTCATCCCTGTCTCCATTCCCAGTCCCAGACAACCACAATATACTTTCAGTCTCATATCTTTGCTTTCCTGGACAGTTCAAGTAAATGAAATCATTAAATATGTGGCCTTTTATGAATCTTTAATTTAGCTTAATGTCATTAAGGGTCCTCTATGTTGCAGCATGTGTTAGTACTTAAAAAAGTTACCAAGTAGTATTCCATTTAGTTGCATGGATATACCATTTAGTTGTAAAAATAGACCATGTTTTGTTCATTTATCATCAGTTCATCTCTTTTAGACAGACACCCAGGAGTGGAATTTCTGACTCATATGGTAAATTTATATTTAACATTTGAAGAAACTGCCAAACTGTTTCACAGTGGCTGTAGCATTTTATATTCCCACCAGCAATATGAAGCCCATTTCCCCATGGCATGTATTTTGAATGTGAGAAATACAAGAGAATTTGAGATTGACACGTGTGGAGAAGTGTATTCGAAATACTGTTCACCAGCTAGTTAAGTGCACACTGGAGAGCGCAGCAACTCCTTCCCTGTGCTGGTTTCAGCCTTGGCCGCACACTGTGTTGTGTGGGGGCTGCGCTGGGATCCGTCTCCACGGCAACTGAGGGGGGAGGGGCCGGCATTGGGGCTTCAGAGCTCTCCAGGTGATTCCCCTGGGCAGGCTGAGAACCCCTGATTTAAAACAAAGTTGGACTATTCACTGGGACAACAGCCACATAATTACCAGTGAAGAAAGACGGTGTCAGGACAAGCTGAGTGAGACTGGGAGGTTTTATGACTGTAGAAGGAGGAGAGAATGCACTGTCTGGCAAACAGTAGCTTCTATGATTATCCTCATTTACTTTTTCTGGTATTATTTCAGCTTTTCAACATTTTGGACCATGAAGTAGAGGACAGAAAATGGTAACTGAAGTGGGTGTGTTGGTGGGAAATCAAAGGTTGCAAGGGTCTCTTTGTCTGAGACAGGAGAGGCTTCGTTGAGCAGAAGAAGGGGTGACTGATGGTGGGGACGCCACTGCTGCAGGCAGGGTTTCCCGAGCCAGGAGGGAGGACTGGTCCAGGGCGGGGAAGGCGGCTCCTGCACTTTCACAGGAGGTAGAGGGTGAGAGCACATGGAGCCTGGCACTTTGGTTTGCTGGTTGGGGAGGGAATTCCCATCTCTGCTTTTCCTTCTCTTGTTTTAGCTAATCGTGATGTCAGGTCATTTTGTAGAGAATGATTTGTGAGGCTGGGTGGGGAGGTGAAGCAGGGTTGAATGTCTGAGGAGAGTAGAAAAGATTCGACGTGGTCACTGCTAAGTGTGAGGATGTAAGTTCGCCTGAGAAAAATAAGCCGGTCTGCTGTGCAGTGTGGTGAGTTGAACCATCTGAAGATGTTTATGACTTTATAGTGATGCTGACCTCTGGTCTGTCCTCCAGCTCCTAGGGGCAGGCAGCAGAAAGCAGGCAGAGGACTTGATCCTGAGTAATATCAGGTGTTTAGCTCCGCAGGTGTTTAGAAAAGACAGATGGGCAAATGACTTTGGGGTAAAGAAGGAGTGTTTCAAAAATAATGAACTATATGGCTGTAAACTGTAATTAAAAATAAAGTTAAAAAATGAACTATAACATTCATGCTGGAAAGGGGATGCAAAAACAGAAGCAGCTAGAGGAGTGAGAGAAAGCAGAGGGGCCAGTAGTTTGGAGGGGAGGTTGTGAGCAGAGAGCAGGACGCTGAAGTTCCACTGTGGAGGCAGAGGTGTCGAGGAACAGCCAGGGACATGTGGGTTGTCCACCGGGGTGACGGCAACGTCACCGTCTCCGTTTCCTCCCCTTCTCCTCACTCCTCAGCTCACTCCAGGCTGTGACCACATACCACCCAACAGCTTTCCTGAGGTCTCAGACGACCTCCCTGCCTTCAAACCTGAGAAGTACTTTCCAGTGCTCATTTTGCTCGATTTTTCACATTCTATAACACTGTAAACCATTCTCTATTTCTGAAGTGGTTTCTTTCACTGGCTTCCAAGACAACACACTCTCCTTATTTCTTCCCAACTTCCTTGGCTCCAGTTTATCAGTTCCCTTTAGAGGTCCATCTACACGTGGGACTTTCCTGATAGCTGTAATCCTCAGCCCTCCGTCTATATTTTTCCCCAGGCAATTGCACTGGTGCTTCAGTCTTCAATGATTACTCATCACCTTGGAAGTTCCTTTTGAGCATTAAGCCCATATATCCAATTCCTACTAGTCCTTTCTACTTGGCTGTCTCAGAGGCTTTTCAAACTTCTCATTCATGAACCTGAACTCATAACTTACCTCACATCTGGTTCTTTCCTAATGTTCCCCCCTACGCGTACCTCATGTCTGGTTACGTAAGTCAGAAATCTAAGAGATTCCCTTTCCCTCAACCTCCCATATCCTACCTCTTACTTCCATCAGTTGGATCCCTGAATATCTTTAGAATCCACCACTTCTCTGCTTCTCCACCGTCGGATCTGGATGCAACCTGTGCCTTGACCAAATGGCTTCCCCAAGCTTCTCCAGCCCTTCTCATCCACCTCCCTGGCTCCCCGCCAGCCCGTTCTCCACACTGAATCCCATGGTTCCTGTCTCTTCCCCAAACACACATGTGATCACATAATCCTTTCCTTCAATGGCTTTAATGACTCCCCACTTTCCACTACTCCTTGAATAAACACAAAACCCTGTGCGTGGTCCTCAGGCCTCCGCACGGGCGGCCCCAGCCTGTGCTCCCAGCACACTGGCCTCTGTCCTGTCTCCTCTCTGTCCCCCAGCTCTCCCTCCTCTCCACTTCCTCAGGGAAGCCTTCCTAACCGCGGCACCGGGCAGCCTCCTCCACTGTTTGCTCTCACAGATTCCCGGTGCTTATCTCGGTTTGGAATCGCACATTCATTCAGGTGGTTATTTGATTAACATCTGCTCACACCACACTCTCATCCCCTCCAGAGCAGGAACCATATCTGGTTTAGCTCATCTTGTACACTCCCACTTACCTCTCGTAGGCTCTCAAAATACATTTTTTGGGGGAAGGGAAGGTTATTTAAAACCATGGGACTTAATCGGAAAGGGATATTAGAAATCACCTGTTTTCTGTCATTATTTTAAAGTTGAAGAAACAGAGGCCTTAAAGAGGCAGCAGACAGAGGCAGGCTTCCTTCACACATGGTTTTGCAGTGGACTGGGATGTAAATTCTGGTCACTTTCTACCTCCACCTGGGAACTGTTTGTTTGTTTTCTCAATATAAATACTCTCATAGTATTCTCTCCCCTTCTTGCTTTTTTACAAGTGAAAAAATAAAAGCTGTCTGTGTGCAAACCGTGCTTTTGTGCTGTCCAGTCACAAACGTCAGAGCACTGGTGGCAGTCAGAATGGCGTGCTCTGGGGACCGGGGTGGGGGGGTGAACCACACTAAGGACACGCCCCTACCTTCACTCTCCCCAGCCTGCAGCAAGGAGGGTGCCTGGTGGGAGCCAGGAGGCTCACTCCGCTCCCTCCCTGCTGCCCAGGCACCAGCTGCCTGGACACAGCTGGTAAGAGGAAGACCCACAAGGCTCAGGGCCACACACACTTACTCCCTGGAAGCAGAAGATCCCATTTCCCCTGGTGGCAGCAGTCAGCCACTGTTTGCACAGACTGTGGATCAAGAGCTATTCAGAGTTTCACAACCTTTCCTTTGCTCCGAATAAAGCACGGGAGTCCTCTGGTGGTCATCTGTAGGAAGAGCTCTTGATGGGGAGAGATTTGCTGAGGCTGGGTGCGAATTGTTATCTGTATGTCCCTTGCCTCCCCAAGCCATTTCCAAAATCAGCCATTAAAAGTGAACCAGCCCTGCCTGGTGTGGCCCAGAGGGTTGGGCGTCGTCCTGCAGATGGAAAAGCCTCTGGTTTGATTCCGTCAGGGCACGTGCTTGGGTTGTGGGCCAGGCTCATCTCACTTTGATATTTCTCTCCCTCTCTTTCTCCTTTCCTTCCCCTCTCTCTAAAAATAAATAAATAAAATCTTTAAAAAATAAAAAAACAAATAAAATAAAAGTAAATCAGGGTTATTATAAACCATGTGAACAAGAAGGCATCAGTGGACCAGTGCTGTGACTGACGACGTGCCCTGAGAGAGTGGGCTGTGAACCGGCCGCAGAGTGAAGGGGAGGTCCCGGTTTTCTGTTCAGAAGTGAACGCTCTCTGTGCTGGAAATGCTAAGGTCTACAGAGCATTTTATGGTTGACTTACATACTGTAGTCCTCATAGCCACAATTTTGTTTTTCGCAGTTTCAGTTACCCACAGTCAATGGTGATCAAAGAATGTTAAACGAAGAATTTCAGAAATAAACAATTCATAAGGTTTAAACCACAAGCCATCTGGAGCCATCCTGCTCTGTCCAGCATGGACATCCCTTCAACCAGTGTCTTTGTGCTGTTTGCTCTCCCCTCCGTTAGTCACTTAGTAGCCGTCCTAGTTATCGGGTCCGTGGTTTGGTATCACGATGTTTGTTTTCAAGTAACTCTTATTTTACTTAGTAACTGTCCCAAAGCCTTGCATAGCTTTCATTACAGTATATCACTATAATTGTTCTATCATTATTCTTATCTCATACTTTGCCTAATTTATAAATTAAAGTTTATCATGGGTATGTATGTATGTATGCAAAAAAACAGTATATATTGGGCTTGGTACTATCTCAGGTTTTAGGCATCTATGTGGGTGGGGTCTTGGAATCTCATCCTGCTTGGATAAGGGGGGACCACTGTAACATGTTGTTATCCAAATAACCATGTAGAGAGGGGCTCTGTGCCAGCAGGTCTCATGGGTGGAAGGCTGGGACCAGGGGACAGGTGAGTAAGGGCAGGCGGTGGACAAACTGGACGCTGGCAGTTACAGAGCCAGACAGGTTTGAAACAGTGAAAAGAATGAGGCTGGGGCGAAGCAAGTGGGTGGCATTTCCGCAGTGCTTGTAAATGCCCCAGCTCTCCCATCAAGAGGGAGAGGGTAAGGAGTCCCAGTTGTCTGTGGCAGGGAGGGCGGAGGTCCAGGTGGGCAGCAGACAGGCTGGCACTGCAGGCAGCCAGGCCGGGGCGGGGCCCGGATTCAGCAAAGGAAGCAGCACCTGATTTCTCAGACTGTTTCTCAAAAGGCTGGTAATATCTAGTCCTGCTTTTCATGCAAATGTTTGATATGCCCTACTTTATTAGCCCTGTTTATGTGTTTAGTTTTGTGTTTAATCTTCTCTGCACAGATATGATTGTAAAAGCACAAATAAAAATGTGCCTTATTTTCAAACATTAGGAAACATGTTTGAAAGAGTTAAAAATCACAAAGGGATCAAGGCTGTTTAATAGTTTCGTTTTTCGTTCTTCAGGGCTGTGTAGTTTTCTGCATACAGGTTTTTTACCTCCTTGGTTAGGTTTATTCCCAGATATTTTATTTTTCTTTTTGCTATATCAAATGGGATTTTTCTCTTTATTTCTGCTTCTGCTGATTCACTGTTGGTATACAAAAATGCCTTTGATTTCTGGATATTGACTTTATAACCAGCTGTTTTGCCAAACTCATCAATTAGTTTGAGGAGTTTTTGGGTAGAGTCTATAGGATTTTCCATGTACACTATCATGTCACAATGGAATTCTATGCTGCAGAGAGAAAGAAGGAGCTACTACCCTTTGCAACAACATGGATGGAACTGGAAAGCATTATGCTGAGTGAAATAGGCCAGGTGCTGAAAGACAAATACCATATGATCTCACCTTTAACAGGAAGCTAAACAACAAAACAAACAAGTAAGCAGAAAAAAAAACCCAAAAAACAAAGACACTGAAATAAAGAACAAGGGGATAGTGACCAGAGGGGAGAAGGAAGGGAAGCTAAGGGGAAAAAGGGGGGAGGGATTTGGAGGAACAAATAGGAAGGACACAGGGACGAGAACTAAGGGGGGGGAGGAAATGGGAGGGAGGTGGGGAGCAAGGGGCAGGGGAGGCTGGGATGGGAAAAATAGACAAAAAACTGTACTTGAAAAATAACTAAATAAAATTTAAAAAAAAAAGAAAAGAAAATAGTTCTCAAATAAATGTCATTTTAACTTTTACACAATAAAATCTTGATTAGTTTGAACAAAACTAACAAAAATACCAATTATGCAGAAAGAATTAAATTATAAACTCAGAAGTACCTGGAACTTAGAAAGCTATAATAGAAAATCTGGGGGAAATTTGCTGAAGGTTATAATCATCTATTGTAATTCCTTTGTTTTTTACATTTTTTAAAATCACAATTTAGATGTTTACATTTTCTGGAATCTTCTATACATCAGATTCTTCTTGGAAACCAAGAAATTGGAATAAAGTATAATCAATAGAGAATGAAAAAAAAATAGTTTCGTTTTGATGAAATCCAGTCCTATCTGCTTGTACTGTTATATATACTGCTGGACATTTGCACTCCATGAGGAATATGATATATTACAAAAGAGAGAGGGACTTTTAAAACCACATTCAATTTTAATACAAAATATGTTGCACTGTTACAGAGGTGACCCCTTCATGCACAGGTAAATTCAGCATCTACTGCTATGGATGAGTAAAAACTGCACTTTGATTGGTTCCCCTAAACACTGGCACATTGGAAGTAACTTTTGTCTTTGTTCTCCCTGATGCCAAGGCAAGCCTGTTCTGTCTTTTTGTATTTCTGTAATAAAGGCTGACCTGTAAAGAGCAAAGGCGGAGATGTGAAAGTATTTAGGGCTATCTTCCCCTCGGTTACTTCAAATTCTGTTTCACCTGCATGTATCAAAGATGCCATGTGACTCGGCTTACTGAGCCCCACAGGAAAAGCTCGGAAGAGTTCATCTAGAAACTTGCTGTCAGTGTGTAGAATAGTTTACTTTTTAAGTTTCACAGCAAAGAGGGAAAATAAAGCCCAAAGGTATTTAAATGCTTTCCAGTCCTGTGCACTCTATTAATTAGCTAACTTTTTATACAGTACAACATAAACATTATTTGTATGTTTATTTGTGTGTGACACCTATAAGCATATAGCATCTACATTTTAAGTGTATTTACAAATTCAACAAAATATCTACATATAAAAAGCTTTACTTAAAATTAAACTTGATGCAAGTTATGAGAAACCAATTTATTGGCAAATGAAACTGAGCATTCCTTCAACCATAGGTTGTTATAGAATTTCATATTTGGAGGTAAACCACTTAATAGATATTGTTTATGAACATGGTAGAGTGTACGTATTTTGAAACTGCAGATATAACCTGTTTGACTCTTGGCCTTGTTAGCACTTACTAGACTTTTTAGATTCTGAAAAGGTCCATGGTGATTTGCATCCAGATCTTTCAATGCTGCAGAGAGTTTCAAAAGCGGCCACACAGGTAGAAACTTGGAGAGAATGTACTCCTGTTGGCGTGCTGTTGTATGCTTTTAGTTTTGGAATAACTTGTTTTTAAAACAAAGTTTCTACCAAATTGACATCCTTCTTACTGAATGGGACATGTTTTAGTGGAAACCATAAAAGGCTAAAAAAATCATTATGCACTCCAGTTGGTGATAAAGTTTCTCTTTTTATACATATGGGGACAATCCTTTTTAAAATAAGCTATCTTATTCATTTCTTTTCCACATTTCCTTGTTTCCCAGCACTGCCACTTTCATTATCTCTGCTTTTTAAACGTTACTCTTAGTGACAGTCACCTAGAACTCTGTGTCAACTGTATCTTTGATACAGAAGGCAGTGTGTTATGGAATGCTTCTTGTCTGAAGGCACTGCATGTGTCTTGCCCTGTGCTTTCTGGAATAAGTTTTGAAATTTAATTAGAGTGCTTTGTTTTTCATTCTTTAAGTGTGGCGCAAATGCCAAAATGCATTGTAATACACATTATTTATGCCTAAAAACAACTGAATGCGAGATGATGTAAAGAGTAGAACACTGCACCACTGTAATACCTGGAAGATTAAGGAGCCTACGAAGTAACAGGAGCGAAGAGCAGGTAACAGAGTCTCAGTAAGCGTCAGCAAATGCAACTGTCGTGATTAACTCATTTAGCAAGTATATACTGTACATACTGTTCCTAACAGTCTCCCCAAAAGACTAACAGCTAGACACAGAGTCACCAATTTTACAACAATGTCCACAAAGACATTGAAGTTCTAAAGAACACTATAGTAACACTCTTGACAATGAAAACGGAATTCATATTTA
This sequence comes from Artibeus jamaicensis, assembly GCF_021234435.1. Lineage (NCBI taxonomy): Eukaryota > Metazoa > Chordata > Mammalia > Chiroptera > Phyllostomidae > Artibeus > Artibeus jamaicensis. Next base: position 5,229 of record NW_026521981.1, on the reverse strand, counting down.
GGGTTTCAGCTGAGGATACTATAAACAAAGTATCAAACCATGTTTTAGCCACATACACAGGTATGTTCTTTAACTGTGCAGCATTTTTCATGCATCACACTTAACTGTACCCTGAAGAGGAAATAACACGATCTGTTGATGATGTACTATTTTTATCAGTTTTGAAGGTCAAGAATACCTATTTTGAATGAAAAAGTGTGCACTTTGCACTGCATTTCACATTAATAAATCATCTGATTGAATCATGTTCTTACTTTAACTGTTCTCATAATATTCACATAACAGCAGAACTTATACCTCCTGCCTCTGTGTGCACAGCATGAGAAGGCTGACAGACAGTGCTGGAGAGGACCTTTCTGGAGGAACGGGATATTGGCAAGAAGCTTGCAGATTAAACAAAGGAATTCATGGCGTTGACAGGAGAAGGTGCCTCTGAGCTTTCGTTTCCTTCCGCTGGCTCTTTCTCTTTCTTACCGCTGTACTGTCCAATGAAGGAGCCGTCCTCATTGAACTGGCCATTCACGCCCTCTCCATAGTCCACTAGGCTGTCATCACTGTCTTCTTTTTTCACAGTCCTGTCTGAAGGTGTTCGACTACCTTTTTTCAAAGGCTTATGGTCTTCTGCATCACTGGAAAAAAAGAAATTTTTGTCAAGAGTGGCATTTAGGTAAAATGTTTCATTCTTAAAGATCATGCACACACGTTATGTTAAAGCATATGCAGTCCGGAGCCACCACATCTAATCGCTGGGTTAACCTGGTGACTGGGGTGTGGCTGGAATGAAAATCAGGAGCAGGAATGGTTTAACTGTGAAGTCTTCAGCAGGTGGATGGCTTCTTACTGTGCATGCCAATCAACATCAGTGTCAGATATGGGCTCCTGATTTGGAAACAATTCAGAAATAATCACAGGCATTAAAAAAGGAAGACTTGAAAAACAATGACAATTGTTACTATCTTGAATTCAAAAGGGTGTAAAAGATTATGGCAAGTAAAGAAGTTAGTATATATTAATCTGTGTAATATCTCTGATTCCTTGGATATGAAATGGAGATGATTTTGGTTAAGTGTGAAATATGGATTTTTTTCTGATCAAGAAGAAGAAGCAAAGTCCTGCATTTCAAATAATTTTGTTATTGAGTGCAGGGCAGACTTGCACATGTTAGCCTTACCTTTCAAGAGACCTATAAATTCCATTAGAAGGATGCAGAAGAAACAAATGAAAACAGCCTAAGAAGGAAAGCAAAATCCTTATACTGGTAGAATACAGTACTTTTTTCTCTGTAAGAATTCCAGTTAATGGGAAAACATTTATTATTTTAGAAAGCAACACAATGTAACTTTAGAGAACTCCATTTGCACTATAGATGGCAGGCCAACATATTCTAGAGTGTGAAGGACTCCAAAAGTGTAAAAGCAAGTGCTTCTTGTCTGCATCTCTCCCCCACTGCCCCCTTCTCCCAAGTGCGCTGTGCAGCCTGGCCATACCAGGTGGGAATCTAATGAATGCAGTTCCATAAATCTTTTGACACACATTCCCTGATTTCTGTGTTGAACCCCTAAGCCCTGCATCTGGAAATAGAAGAGCACTCATTATGCTTCAGCATGGCTGCTCACAGAGTCATGTGTCTAGGTGTGCACATTGACCTATCCTTGACTGGGAGCATTTGGCTTAAGAAAACAAAAAGAAAAAGGCTATTATAATATTTTTTTCAAACAACAAAAATACAGGCAAAATAAAAAACCCATAAGCACTATTAGTAAAAAACAAAAAGGCTGACAGTAAAGGAAAAAAAAAAGGTCACATTAGCTACATTTCACCCACCAATTTGCACCAGGACTTCATTACTCCCTTTGCTTCTGAGAGTGACTTTTTTCTAACCAAGATACAAATATTTCAAGATGCACAAATATTCTGGCTCTTTTGCCAATAATTCCTACTAATGTGTACAATTTGCACTAAGAAGAAAATCTTTTTTAAAAAAGATTTTATTTATTTATCTTTAGAGGGGAAGGGAAGGAGAGAGGTAGAGAAATATCAATGTATGGTTGCCTCTCGTGCATCCTCTGCTGGGAATTGGCGTGCGACCCAGGCAAGTGCCCTGACTGGGAATCAAACTGCGGTTGTTCGGTTTGCAGGCCCGTGTTCAATCCCCTGAGCTACACCAGCCAGGGCTCCAAGAAGAAAATCTTAAGACTGGAAAATATTAGTAGCTTAATAAGGTACTCATATATGCTATTGAAAACTAGTCATTTCGACAAAACCCTAGTTTTTGTCACAAACTGAACAAACCCTGTTTTTACTACTATTAATGAACAACTGGACAAATATCACAGAACCTTGAGCTGGCTTGTGCCTGGGGCTCATTATGGGACACAGCATCCATTCTCCCACCTGCTCCAAGAATAAGTTGTACATCTTTAACATTAACTCCAAGGTTTTGGTTGAAGGTTCCGAGTGAAATATTGCCCATGACATGTGAGGCACTTAACTCCACTGAAGCGTTGATTAAGGAGAGTTCTGTCACTTGGATTCCAATTCTAGGCTATGGCATTTCTTTGACCCCTCCATGCTGCCATGCACGTGCCCATCCATTACCTCATAAATGTTTACTGAGTGCCTATTGCAGGACAGAGAATGTCCTCGTCAGTGGCGATATAACAGCAAACAAAATAGAATGAAACCCTGAGCTCACTGAGCTGCTTCTAGTTGGGAAAACACAGACATAAACAATCAACATATTAAAAAAAAACTAGTTGTATAGTATGTCAGAAGGAAAAGTGCCATGAAACAAAGAGCTGAGTAAAGAGAAAGGAAGGTATCAGGGGAGGCTGTGAAAGGCTTACATTTAAATAGGACATCCAGAGAAGGCCTCGTTAAGAAGTAACCCTGATCAAAGACTTGAGTTATCCAGGTGGAGAGCTGGAGGGAAAGCGATTCCAGCAGGAAAAACACTCAGTGAGAAGGCCCCTGAGGTGGAGGCAAGCCTAGCAAATTCTAGGAAGACAGCAGAGCTTGTGTGGCTGAAACTGAATGAGAGTGAGAAGGAGAGAGAGAGAGGTGGAGGGATGAGGGGATGAGTTCAAGGACCAGAAAGGAGACAGGGCAAGGCTAGACAAGACTAGATCATGGCCTTCCCTGTGAGACACTGTAAGGGTTGTGTCTTTAACTCTGAGTGAGATGAGAAGCCACTAAGGGTTGCCCAAGGTTGAGGGACATGATCTTACATTTTAAAAAGATTACTGTCATCAGTGTTGAGAAGAGCCTACCCTAGTGGGCAGGGTTGGTAAATGGCAAAACTGGGTCAAGCCCATTTATTACATAGTATCTGTGGCTGCGTCTGCACTCCAACAGCAGAAGTGTAGGTTTGCAGCAGGGGCCAGGTGCGCTGTAAAGTCAAACATTTGCTGTCAAGCCCTTGGCAGAAAAAGTCTGCTGTCCTCCGGGCTAGGAGGCCAGGGGCCCATTCCACCTTACCGGGGGTAAGCTGACTGACTTGGGCCAGCGCAGAACACTGGAGTGGCACACAGCGGTCAGGGCATGGGCATATTTTGAATGTAGAAAAAACAGGATTTTCTGATGGATTATATGGGAATAAGAGACAAGGACAGCACCAGGAGTTTTGGTTTGAGAAACAGGAAGGATAGAGTTACCCTGCTGGCTTGCAGCACGTTTGGGCGGAAGACCAAGTAGCTCAGCTCTGTTTTGGACGTGTTGGAGTCTGACAGGTCAGAAGAACCACTCCTTTAATCCTGTCATGCGTCTAACGAGACACTGATATCTGAAACTAACAAGAACACTTTGAGAAACGAAAATTACAGCTAATCTCATTTATGAAGAGAGATGAGAAAATCCCAAAGAAATCATGAGCATAAAAAATTTACCAATCTACTAAAAAGATAATATCTCAGGACCAGGTTGGGTTTATTCCAGGAATGCAAGTCTGGTTTAGCATTAAAATACCAATTCATATAATTCATCATTTTACCAGAAGAGAAGAACAGGATCTTATGATTATCTCAGTAGATTTAGAAGATGGAATAAGGTAATATTCAACACCCATTCATGATAAAAACTTCAATACACTGGAAGAAGAGGGGATGTTCATTCACCTGGTTAAAGGCGTCCATAAGGAACCCGGGCAAATGTCGCCCTTGATGGTGGGTGTTGAGTGCCCTGTGCTTGACGTCAGAAACAGCAGAAGGGATGCCTGCCATGGCCAGTTCTTGTCACAACATGCAAGTGGTAAGAGAAAGAAATAGAAGGCCTATATGTTAAGAACAAAGGAAACTGTCATTATTCATAAATGATATGATTATGTGTGTAAAAAATCCAAAGGAATCTATAGGTGAACATTAAAATAAAAGTCCATTTTTATGTCCTTGCAAACAATTAGAAAATAAAATTTAAAAAATGATTCCATTTATGATATCTTAAAAATATGAGGTATATAAGAAAAAATCCAAGAAAAATATGCATAAGACCTCCAGGAAGAAAAGGAAGCTTTTATTTAGAGTTTTAAAGAACAGCTAAGTAAATGGAGGAATATACCATCATGACAGACAGGAAAACTCAAACATGGCAAGTAGGGTTCACCTTTTCCATTTTGCTCTTTAGGTTCAATTTACGTCCGATAAAAATCGGACCAGTTTTTATATGGATCTTGGCAGGCTGGTTCTAAGATGTAAATGTAAATTAAAAAGGTAAGGAATATCTAAAAATTATTGAGGGAAAATAACAAAGTTGGAGGACCTGACTGACCTATGAGATATGAGGACTCATTCAAAGCTATAGTATTAATTAGGACAATGTATTTCTGATGGAGAGAGACAAATTGATCACCGAAATGGAATACAGAGCCCTGTAATAGTTAGGAGATCTTTTTGTTGGGTTTATTCTAACATCATATTTTTATGCTATCGTAACCAGAATTATATTTAAAATTTTATTTTCCAACTGTTTGCTGGTACATAGAAACACAACGGACTTTGCATTAACTTTTTATCAAGCAACATTATTAAATACTATTATTAATTCTACTCTTTTCTGGCAGATTCATTTGGATTTTCCCACACACAATCACAGGGGCTTGTGAGAGGGGGCTTCCTCGAAACATCCAGTCCAGCTTAGCAGAGGAGGGAGGACCTACAGCAACAAGGCTGGGCTGAAAAGAAGTAAAGTCAGAAGGGGATACTCTAACCACCAACAGAATCTTTCAAGGAACAGCTC